>NC_085049.1:3005108-4485108 GCF_963662255.1 Cinclus cinclus
AGAAAAATGCAGTACAAAATACAGCTAAAAATAAAAGAGCAAAAGTAAGCAAATAAAGACTGCTCAAAATGGGCATGGCAGTTTCCTCTGGAATCAGAATTAAGACTTAGTTACCACCCAGTCTAGTGAACCTGGAGTGGATCTGGAAGACATTAAAGATTTGGAATAAAAAACACAGAGCTGAAAAATGATATTTGATTACTAATTAAAATAAACTGCAAAAATAACAGCAGTGGGCTGCCAATATAATTTGTATTTCTGTAGTGCATCCAAATACACTGTGTGGAATTGCACTGTTCAGTCTTTGAAAGGGGAACATTGGAATAAAAATGCATAACCAAGTTTAGGACTTCAGAAACAGTGCAGAATCATCAGCCCATCCCCTGTATGTTCTGAAGTTTAAAAGCCAAGCCCCAGTTGGGACTTGAGACAGGGATGAAGAGCTGCATGGATCAGGCTCAGACAAGACCTGGTGCTCAGGCTGGATCCCAGCTGGAATCCCCTGGGCCCACAAGCAAGGTGTGCAAGGGGATGTTCTTAGGTGCCAACTCATATCCCATGTAAGATGTACCATCTTAATTTAATGCATCTTTTGGCCTTTCAACTACAGAATGTATTGAACTCTGTAAAGTTTCTTTGAACTTTTATGGAAATGTATTTTTTTTCCCTCTAAAACAGATGCCAAGGATGCTAAAAAGGAGAAGCAAAGCATCTGGGTGGTTTGTTTGTTTTTTTTGTTTGTTTTGTTTTTGGTTTTGTTTTTGTTTATTTGTTTGTTTGTTTGTTGTTTTGTTTTGTTTAAACCACAGTCTGAACTAACCTGGGATTCCATCACATCAGCCATGGTCAGGGAAAGCAGGACAGCCCTGCTGGGAGTCTCCCAGAGGAAACACAAGTGTTGGCAGACCCGATGGCACTGATCCCCTAGACAACGTGGATCAAGGGTCCAAAGATCTTCTTATAGCTGAGAGACTGGGTCTCCCACAAGAGATTAAAGATGGAGCTGTGTGACCCATGAAAAACTGCCCTCAGAAATTTTGTCACCGGAGAAACTTCTGTCCCTGTCCATACTCCCATTCCTCCAGTCAGCCCAACCAGTTCAAGGGAAGTGAATGTCCTCCAACATGAAACTTTCAAAGGACCAGAGATCTGAAAAACTCATCAGATAACTGGTTCATTAGTACTCAGGAAACTGTGATATGTTTTAAGAAGCTTGACAGTCTCTTTTGCCTTTGATAAATTACATACATTAGCCACCCCAAAGGTCTGCCCAGTAGCTGCCACCCCACTGTAACATCTTGCTTTCTTCTCCAGGGGAACTCCATAAATTCACTGTCCTTTCCTTGTAATCCATCTCCCTCCTTACTTCTGTCAAGGAACCACTTGAGCTTCTTTAATTCAGCCAGATTTTCCCAGGCACAGCTAAAAGCCTTTGGTTGTGTTCATGACAGGAGATGCCTGGTTATCTGTTAGGTAAACTGATTAATTAAATATAAAAGCTTCCAGGACATTTTTTTGGTCTGTTAAAAGCAGTTCTCAGTCTAGTCCTGTTGTCCCATTTCCTTAATACAGAGAGTCTTTACCTTTGCCCAAACCCCATGCAATATTTCAAGTCCCTACCACGGGCAGCAGTGGATAAAACCAGCACAGATCTCCCTCCACAGGGCACCCACCAACTCCTGAACTGCATCAGAGAGCTCCAAGGTCAGATATTTTGGCTTCAAGGGTTCTCTTTGCTGTTTTTCACCAAAGTGCATCCAACCATTCCTCTTCCATGGTGTCAAAAAGTCAGCAGTCAGTCACTTCGTTTTATGCTGTCTTTTGCTCTTTGAATGCAGCAGAAAAATAGTACTGGTTTGTCAGATTTCTACAATTTCTAATCAATACAGAACTTTTTACCTTTTGCATTCCTTCCCTCTGCCTTTCTGTAATGTATTCCTCAGAAATACAGCTCAGGAAAGCAGATTCTGATTTCTCCTAGGCCAGTTTTTGATTTTTGTTGCAACTTTACCTGCAAATGTTATTCTGCTCATTAGGTCAGATGTGCATTTTTGATGACAGCATTGAAGATGACAGCCAGAAAACATGAAAATGGTGGAAACCATGCAAAAATAACTTTACCAGGGGCATTTGACAGCAGAGCACTGTACAGAGGGAACCACTGCATCAGGCTCTCTGCAGATGGGTGTATGAGTTGCTCACAGTTAATCTGGCATTTAATGCTGGACCAAGAAGGCAGCCAAGGCCATGCAATAACACTGAGATAGTCTCTGTAAGCCCTGTCTAACTTTGGCCTTAACAGGCACAAAATAATACTAGTATCTTTTTATGTTTGGTTTTCTTGTTCATTCTTTGGGGGTTTTTTTGGTGGAGGAAGGGAACATTGTTTATTAAATCTTTTTTTCTTTTTTTTTTTTAACTAAAAAAAATGTTTTCACTTAAAAAACCCAGAATCCCTTTCAACATGGCAGCCCTTTGTCTTCAGCTTGTATGTTTGCAGGATATATACATACTTTTTAATATATGGTGTATATATGTATGTATATTGCTTGAGCCTAACCAAACTCAGAAGCAATAACAGAAGTTTTCAAATAAAATTAGGAAACTTCTACCCAAAGCAAATGGCACTCACTGTGCACGAGTGTACCCAAAAATACAAGTGCCAGAAAGAAATGCCATGGTCTCTCTTTTTGACCTGTTCTATCTGCTCTCCACTCACTCTTAGGATGAATATCTTTTGGAAAGACAAAGGGGGAATATAACATGAAATACGTCTGGCAAGGCAGGGTAGAAGAAGGGACGGGCAAATCCTGACCTCTCTCAGCTCACCACGGGCTTGGCAGGCACCAGGGAGGGTCTCTGAGGATCTCTGTGCTCCACACCCTGTCCCTGCTCTTCTCTCTTCAGTGCCCAGCAGGACACAGCCCCTCACACAGGCTTCAGAGACAGCTTTACTGCACTAAATATCTGTGAACTGGTGCCCTTGTGTTCCCTCTTTTATAAAAGAGGAATGTGTTTTGGCTGCTGAACAAGAGCAGTAAAGATGGGTTGTAACAGATACAGTTAAACCCCTTAAACCAACTTTTCTCATTTTATCTCTTCACTCTCCCCCCCATTCGATTCACATAACAAGCAAATCCACCCACTGAACATAAACATAAATAGATTTTCATGGGAAAGTTCATTTAAAAAAGCCCTCAAGTCCTATTTTAAAATAATTTAATAGATATGTCAGTGAGCAGCTGTAAGCTAAAATCATTGTCATTCTTACTTTTCCAGCAAAATCAAACCTTGAGTCTTCCTGGGTAATTCCCATCTTTGCATAGGTCAAATGCATAAATTACATTACTTTTCCCCAGGCCTCCTCCATGGCCAAAACTAAGCCAGGATGAGCAATAAATTTCCCTCAGTAGATGGAGCAAGAGCACCTAGATAGTAGAAAGTATGCCAAAGTACTGTAGTGGGACTCCCAGAACTGGGACAGCCCAACTCCATTTATAAGCCTTGGAAAACCAGAGCTCTTGTCTTTTATTCCAGCATCATCGTGCCCTGCTTCAGTAGCTGAGCAATACTCAAAAATCAGGAATTCCCTGGTATGGTAAAGGTCTTCAGGCTCAGAGGGGTTCTTGCTCACTGGTTCCCACCCTCAGTAACGCTGTTGCTGACAGACCTAGACAAACCATGCTCCTATTGGCTTTGTTTCTGGACAAATAGTAATTTTCAGTGTTGGTGTCTCTTGTCCAGCTCAGCCCCCTGGGCAGGGTCTGAGTTATCAGTGGTGCAGGGACACCTCAGCTCCTGCAAACCCATGGCAGGAAGCTGATTTGGTTTCTTTTGTAGCCATTGTTGGCTCTCCCTTGCTGCAATAAGTGCGATTTTCAGTCACTGATGAAACTCCTCCTGGGTATCACCAGCATAGAGTTCCAGCAGCTCAGAAAACCTGGAGAGCTGCAGAGTCTCTTGGGGCAGGAGCTACTGCTTGTACTGATTGATGGAGTGATATTTTCTGCAGGTTGTCCGGCAGCTCCAGTTAAATCCACTATTGAGAGCTATTCCTGTTTTCACACATCCTTAGACCTGTGGCAAAGTGTCACAATTTAACCCCAGCCCCCTGACAGCCCCTGAGCTTTCATCACAAACTGCATCCTCTCATTCTCCTTCCTGAGACCTGACAGTGGCAAAACCAGTTTATTTCCTAACTGGAGATTCAACAAGTCCTTTGTCATCTGGCATTTGACACTCTATTCTGAGGAATACTTCTGGTGTGGACGGTAACACCACCATTCTCTAGGGCTGAAGTTTAACAAAAAATATTAACAAGTGAATACAGGATGTGGGCAAGCCTAACGATTTGGTTTTTTTTTTTCCAAATGGTCAGCAATCCTAATTATCAGCCCTGCTGCCTGTGTCTGCTGCCAGAGGAAACAATAGGACAAACAGAAATCAAGCCTACAGGCACAGAAAGTGACAAAGTCCTACAAAAACTGTCTCATGTTAACAACAAATCCTACAACAAGAATCGTTACTCCCCAGTATTTGATAATCCAGGATTAGAACGAGTCTTTGGAGCAACATGAGGGAAAAAAGTCCCTTTTCTCCCCAGTTTACTCCGTCCCATAACCCAGTCCCATCCTGAACTTTCAGCTGCCTTTAGGGAGCTGCAGTTTTGCACAGAGATTTGCAGTTTCTCAACAGGGGAAATTACTGATGTGAGAACAATCATTTGGTGAGATGATGTATGTGCAGTACTTCTAAAGAGAAGTCTCACAGCAAACATTCTTAGTGGGATGAAATTCCTCTGTAATGTATTTATCTGCCTTCCAGAGAGCTGCAGCACAGTGATTTTCCCCCAGGAATGCTGTCTTGAGACAGGAACTGTCCTTTTTGCCACCTTCCTTTCAGAGTGTGACGCATTTCACAAAATGCCTGGGTAAACAATATAGCATCTTGAGAAGGATAAATTATGACAAATAAGAGGCAGAGAAAGATGCAAACAAAGGCATAAAAACATTCTTAAAATGCCAAGTATTTTTGTAGCAGATTACAATAGCTTTTTTCCCCCCTCCATCTTTTTGTCCTCACAAAATGTTTTCCTGTTGGACAAAGAAGCACAGACTTAAAACTGAGTTTTCTCCTGTCTTCTTAGACTATTTTCTATTATTCTGAAAAAAACCCACTTCCTAAAATAATTTCCAGTTTTTATAAACAAAATATTTGTACCCCAAAGTTGTGGTTTCTCATTTCATTTTTTTGAAATCTGTGAAGAAAAAACAACAAAAAAAAACCAAACCAAAACAAAACAAAACAAAAAAAAAACAAAAACAAAAACAAAAACAAATCACACTTTTGTCTTCTGAAACACTCTAAGGAGAAAAAACCAAAACACAACCAGCTCTTCACAATAGTAGCACATGCTTGCTCCTGCCTTCTTTTATGTAGAGATGAGCACACCTTGCTGCAGGATTAGATGGGAAACTTCATACAGGAGGTGGCAGGAGGATTGCTCTTTCTGCAGCAGAAGAAAACTTGCACATCTCCAACTGCTGCATCATCTTTTTATCTCAAATATTACCTGTGCACGTAGTGAGACTGAGGTCTCTGGCTCAGGTTTGCTTGGACTCTCACTGTCAAACTTTGTACTGCCTCCATGGTCCTGCATGAGGAAGAGGCACATATATTCATTATTTGTGTATGGTCTTTTGTGAAATACGTTTTATCTCCACCTACTAGTATTTTGCCTTATTTTATGTGGAAAATGGTCTCGTCATTCGTGCAGCTTGCCCATGTCCCTGATAATTTTGAAACCCCCTAAGTTCCTGCATGAGTGGAGGATTCACAGATTGCTAATTACTCGTGGTCTTAACCTCTGAAAAAAGCAGCTCACAAACCCCTTCATAAATCATAGAATCACAGAATGGTTTGGCTTGGAAGTTTAGGGAAAACAAAGCCTCTTTTCCTGGGCTGCCACCCAGAGCTCAACCTAGAGCAGCTGCACCCCGTGCCCCTGCACTGAACATGTTCCTCAGCAAAAGGGACCTCCCAGACCATGCACTTCCAGCCCCTGCCATGGTCAGGGGCACCTTCCTCTGGAGCAGAGTGCTCACAGCCTCATCCAGTCTGCCCATCCACAGGGCATCCACAGCTTCTCTGGGCAGCCTGTTCCAGGGCCTCACCACCCTCACAGCAAAGAATTTCTTCCCAATATCTGTTGGGGAAGATGAAACAGGAAAACCTTTTAAATATGGTTGCCTAGCAAAAGATTTTGAGAATATGGAAACTATAAGTGAGATTGAAATGAAAGCCATTTTCTCTGAGATACCAAACCTCAGTTACTGAACAGCTGAAAACAACAGTGTGGGCAGCTGAGAGTGATCCCCTCTGGAGTGAACAATTCCCTCTGCCTGCACACAGCTCCAGGGTCAGAGCAGACCCTGCCAGCCTGGCAGAAGGGTCCACAGAGGAGTTTGTAGGGTTTGAAATGTAACACAGCGTGGTAATGTAATGATTCTTATGGGCTGTGTGTAAATGCTGTAGGATTTGTGTCCTGTATTAGACTGGTCAGTGAAAATTGGAATATTCAGCACAGAAGATTTATTGTATTGTAACGGGAACTTCGCTCTCTTACCCTTCCTTTTACTATTGCCCTTCTCTCTTAGCTCTTTACTCTCACTTTCTCAGCCTTCTTCTCACTCTTGCTCTCCTGCTCTCTGGTGCCTGCTCCAAGCTGTGTCTGGCAGCTCCCAGCAGGGCCCTTTCCCCCACACCCTTTGCCATAAACCACAAGTTCCAAGACCTGGCTTCAGAGATTTCTCATCTCCATCCATCCTGACCATCCTACCCTCCTCCACTCCTACAAATTCCCAATCTGAACCTGCTCTCTTTCAGCTTGAAGCCTTTTCCCCTTGTCCTGTCACAACATGCCCTTGGAATTCCTCTCCCTTTTTCTTTTAGATTCCTATCAGATACTGCAAAGCTACAGTGAGGTAACCTTGGAGCCTTCTCTTCTCCAGGCTGCACAATCCCAATTCTCTCAGCATTTCCTCACAGGAGAGGTGCTCCATCCCTCTGATCAGCTTGGTGGCCTCCTCTGGGCTTGCTCCAACAGGTCGATGTCCTTCCTGTGCTCCAAAAACAAAGAGAAAATTGAGAACGGCTGTCAGGGAGACTGGAACTTCATTATTTGAAATCTCTCTTACCTGTTGGTTACATACACCAAACACAGGCAGGGACAGGCTCAGCTGTGCAAAGGAAGAAGTCCTGAAAGGAGGGGTCAGGATTGAGCTCTCAGTTATCAGATGCATCCAAATAAACTGACTGCAAAGTAATGACTGGATGTTGACATTAATACTGCAAAATATGTTTTACAGTTCCAATTGCATCAATGAGAATCATAATACACTGATTTCCTGAGGCCGTTTATTTACTTCAAGTGGTCTGAGCTTGAGAAGCATAACTGGGAAAGCATAACAAATGCATATTTCTTGGTGGTTTGCCTAGATTTGTTACGAAGCTGAAATCTAGACACTGGTCAAATGGTTTTTTTTATGGATATTGGTCATAGGTCTTTCTTTTCTCGCTTTAATTTCCTGTTACATTTCTATTTAGAATTTGAAATTGTACATCCTGAGAATTTCCCTTGTGGTTGCTCCACTTCAATCAGAGAAATTTATGTGGGCATTTTCTGGAAGCTAAGTATGCAGGTCTGAGCTTTGTCTCAACTCTTCGGATTGCAGTTTTCAACAGCAGAATTCTGCAAAATATTTAACACTCCGATAATGAGAGAAAAGAGCCCAGTTCTCTCCACCTTGACCCGTCTCCCCAGAAGGACCTGCTGGATCCTGCAGAAAATGGAAACCAAAGTTCTGTAAAGCGTTTGATTTTCCAGGAAAAGACGTGGAAGTGTTTCTCTCCTGAGCCACACTGCACTGACCTGATGAAATCCTCCTTGCTTGTGCAATCATAGCCTGGAGCCAGGAGCAGGGTCACATCCCCAGGATGACTTTGGACAATGGATTTGCATGTGCTGCAGCTGAGGAGCAAAGACATCAGTGTGCAGACATCCTCTCGGGGTGGTTTTGGGCAGCACAGGAAACTGAAGGCATTCTGGAAAGCCATGGCCCTGAATGGGGTGGAAAAGAAGCTGAAGACAAACATGACCCCAAGTGTGCTGGGTCCTCTTCATGGACAGCAAAATCCAGCATTGGGCTAATGATTTAAAAGGGTATAAATGTAACCACCCAGGGTTTTGTTTGAATGCTACATGTACCACCTACCAAAATAAACTCTGCAGATCAGAACACAATCAAATCGGGCATGGTGATGCTTCTGTGCAGATAGAGGCTTCTGTAAAACACATCCTAAATCAGATCCAGTCACACTGGAGCTCCCTGAGTCACTGGAGAAAAGAAAATAGTGGGAGGTCACTATTAATTTCACCTAAAGGTAATGTCTGAAATAGGTCTGATGATTCACATCCTAAAAAGGACTGCTAGTCCTTCTTATCAGTAAAAGGAGCCAAGGGAGGGCCTTGCTCAAGTGGGGATATTTATACTGCAGACACCTCCAAGGAGGTAAGGCAAAGCCTGTCCCACCAGTCCCCCTTGGTAAAGAAAACACTGTTATCAGCAACAGGCCTTGAGTGCTTCATCAAAAAAGGCAGGAACTCTTCCTCCACTTCCAACTTAGTGTCATGGTTGTTTAAACTGAACTTGAAAAACTTCATGGTCGTTTGCAACAGCATTACAAGGGCTTGTGAGAACGATCTTCCTGCCTTTGGCAGAGCTGGATGTGGCCAGAGTGTTTTTTTAGACGTTGATTTACTTGCATGAATGAACTCTTGCCGAGATACCTATGGCATGGTTCTACCAATGCAATGTAAATTGCCACCAAAGACTTCTGAGCTCCAGTCTCCCTACAATTTTTACACAATAAATGCTTATGGCAGTTCTTGTAGCATACGTGAAGAGGCAGGGAAACTCCATTTTAAAAACAAATTAATCTTTTAAGCACGTTGCAAAGATAAAACGCACAAAGCTGTTGTAAACAGAAGAAAGGGTAGAAATTTCAAGCTTTCCCAGAAACCTCATTTTATTACTCAGAGCTCCATTAAGTTAATGACTAGGCTAGAATTCAGGGTTATTCATGCTTTGCAATGTCTAGCCCTCTTCCTGTCTGTCCATCGAAGCTTCTGTCATTAAGGGCCCTCCCAGGAATCTCACAAGAAATACACTGACAAGATACAAAGGTTGCATTTCAAAGCCTGCTCTTCATTTCTGCATCCAGGGTCAAAAAGAGCTCATGGAGAGTCTGGCCCTCTCCCTCTGCAGACAGCAGGACCTCCACAATTCCCTGCAGGGAAAACAAGAGTCAAGATCCCAGGTTATAAGGATCAAGGTGAGCACAGCAAAGAGAGAGTGTAAAGAGCCAAATTTAGTGTTGTGTTTCCAGTCAGGAGTTCTGTGGTCACCAGTGGACACGCTCAACACACGAGGGCTGAACACTTGTTCAGCAACTGGACCTGCATGACAAAGGCACTCCCTCACCTCATCCTTTTTCCCCTGTGCTGCCTCAGAGCTGGACAAGATCACACGTTCACACTCTCTGCAGCCAGCTGAGGCAGCTCTTCGAGTGACCTGCTTTCACAGAAATGCTGAGTTCAGTGGAAATTATTGTGCACAACACTCAAAAACAGGGACATAGGAGGCAAACCTATTAAGCACCTTCTGAACCAAGACCAAATAACCAGGCTTTGTGGAGCCTTTTCTCTCATCTTCATGAAAACCAAGTCAAAGCTACATAAAACTGGAAAATAAATTGCCCAGTGTTTTGACAGCCCTCAGATGATCCTTTGGGCAGTACAGGCATATCTAATATAGCACCCCTAATATTTCTGTAATTGATTTTTCCATTCGTTAACCAATTCTTCTTCACTCCTGGCATGCCACTCTTGGACACTGAAGGAATTAACATCAAGCAGTGCCTGTTAAGTATGATTTTTTTTTTTTGAGAGATATCATTAACAAAAGACCTGATCCATGAGGTGATGAAGAACCACAGATCTCACTAGCAGTGGCAGAGGCACACACTGGTCTTTGGCCAGCCCCAGCAGTGAAAAGTCATTTGTCATGTAGCCCATACACAACAGAAACACACTGCAAGAGCCCCTCAGGCCACAGAGCCCTCCTGCTCCCTCCATCAGATCCTGCTGTGCAACCAGTTCCACCACTGTCAGCTACAAAAAACTGCTGGCATCATGGTGGGAAAGAGCTCCACTGGAGGAACAGAGAGAACAGAACAAGCAGACAAAAATTATTAAGAGGAGAACAGGTCACTCAGTGTTTCTCTCACGTGGGTGGCTTTTTCCAGCTAAAATATAAAAATCCTCATTCTCCCCTGTGCATCATTGGAATGCAGACAGGACTGTAAAATATAAAATGTGATCCAGCTGGAAATCCATACCTCAGCACAGCAGTTCTCGGGCTTTTTCAGAAGCATCTCCCTCTCAAACCTAGTCCACACCTGACCCTGTCTCCCCCCCAGCTAAACTCCTCTGATAAGCAGCCTGGAGCTGGCAGGACACACCATCGAGGAAGCTGCCATGGAAGAAGTCTGTGTGGGAGCACCTGGATGTGGTTGGAAGGAGAAGTCTAGGGCAGGGCCACATCAGGGGACAAGGAAAAAAACACAAACCTGAGAAGATGTGAGAAACACAGTAGCCAAAGGCATCACCCAGAGCCAAGTGAAAACTCTTCTCCCCAAACAATCATGAAGGACCACATCAGTTTTCAGCCAACTGGCATTTGTTTCCTTATTGTGCAGACAGCAGCTTTCTATGGAAACCATTTTGGTACTTGCCAGTGTTCATTTTTTTTTTTTTCATCATTGTTCTGAACAAAGATGTCAGTATTCCTGGTGGATTCTGACCAAATCTGATTCATGTTTTCCAAGCTAAGAAAATAGGACCAAAATCCAAGCTCCTGTGGAATTTGAGTTCTAAGGTATCAGAAGGGAAGGGCAGAGAAGCTAAATAAGGAACTAGAGGACAATAGGATATAAAGTACTAGTGCTAGTTACAAGGAGGTATTTCTGGCCATGGAAAACACTCGAGCCAACCACACAGAAGGGAAAGCACAGAATATAAGATTTTTCAGTATTGAAACAAAGTACTTTTTATTTTGTAGAGTCCGCTAAAGCTTTCACCTGAGAAAATGAGGTCTGGGAAAGTTTATTCTGTTTTGCTATTGTCCAAAAAAAAATTAAGTGTCAGTTCCCATAACATCTCATGATACTGAAATGTTTATGTTTTAAAAATTCCTTTAGAGATATGGGTTGAAGTATACATCAAGTGCAAAAACAAAGCTCATGAGTTTTGCATCACTGACGAGCACTTTTCACACTATTGTGTTAGGGAAGGTTGCAGAACAAGAATGAGAATTTATTTCGCAGAGGTCTTTTTCTATCAGCTACACCTACAGACTCACTCACCTGGATAACTCACATCAGTCCACATATTTCAAGGTAGGGGTAAGGGGGGGTCTGGACTGTCTTTCTCAAAGTTCACTTTGACAGCATGTAGAATGCTTATAAATTTTCACAAATTCTGATAGGGAGAGAGAAGAATAAAAGAACCCTTGGAAAAAAATTAGTATGAGAGTATCTGAAATCAGATTCCCTGAAATCCAGGGCACTTTCCAATTCATGTTGTTTTTAATTTGGCATTTGCTCATTGCTGAGCACCTATTCTCATGCAGCACTGACTGGTCTGGTGAAGCTGCTGTTGTGAAAGCAGAACCAACCTGCACAAGACACCCCAGATGATGACTGCAATTTATTGCACAGCAGAACTAACTCACCCTCACACCACTTGTTAAACCATAGGGCAGCTGTGGCAGAGATGCAACCGTGCTGCCTCTCAGGAGAGCTTGGTAACACCTCGCTGTCCCCACGAGCACACAGGAGTGTAAAACTGATCCCGTTTTCCTGTGCATACTTTACCACAATGTGCTTGCTCCACCTGTTGTCCACTTGCTTTTCTACAAGTCTATTTTTTGTTGATTGCTTTGCCATTAGGGATACTCAGGGATCTTTATGCCTGATTTCTCACTCCTAGCACAGCCACAACTGCCTTCCATAGAGATTCTGGAAAAAACAACCTGCAGTTCAGGAACAGCTGAAGAACCACAGATCTTAGAGGTTGAGCTCAGGTTTAATCATTGTATTTACTGAGAGCCTGACAAGTGTTCTGCCAGGAAAGCAGGATGCGCTGGGTAATTAATTACTTAGCAAGGCATCCTCAGTCTAGGTTATGGGATTAATAGCACATGTACATTCCTATTTTCCAGCTTTTCTGCTAGATTATCACCAGGAACAAGGAGAAAATAAATGGCTTTTACTGAAAGAAACAGACACTTCCACTAAATAGCTCTGGATGCCCATGTGTGCATTCAGCTGTGCCATTTGCTCCTCATGGGTAGACATGACCAATCTGGAAGATGGCAGCAAAGCACTGCCTGGCTCCTCTGAGGCCAACAGCAGCCCAAATATAAGCATTTGTGTCACCAGATTGACACTGCTTTCCTGACAGAAAGAGAATTTCTTTTCCCAAATTAATACATACTTTCATGCAAGTACCAGAGTGAAGGTGGGGAAATACCTGCTGTGCTGAGGGGAGCTGGGAAAGACCTGAAGAAGAACATGGCTCTGTTAATGAGGCAGTAATGCTTGCAGGCACAGCATTTGTAGTGCCAGGGGTCCCATTAGGGCCACGACTGCTTTCTGAAGCCTGGTAAGAGTAATTACAGCACCACAGCAACAAGCACAGTATAATCTGAGCTGGAAAGGACCCACAAGGATCATCCACATTGCCATCTCCAACTGAACTGTGGGTCAATGCCCCTGCTTTCAAAAGAAGTCATCTTCAGGTCACTTCACTGCACTGGGAGGGACATCACAGCACAGCAACAGCCATAGTCTGGTACCTGCCAGGTATTGCCTAATGGGAAGAGCAAGAACAGGGAGCCTCTGCCCCTGCTCCCCCTTTTTTCTGTAGCATGGGGACAAAACCTGGCTGCTGTACTCTGCTGGAATAGCCCCAGGAAGGCCAGGCTGCTGAGTAACAAGGAGTAAAGCAGTGGGAGGAGGAGAGCCATAGCACAGCCCTCCTGCTGTCTATTCACCCAGCCCCAGAACCTCTGGGCACCATAACACGAGGAAGAGGCAGCAAGCCCTGCTCAGCACAGCTCTCAGAGGGAGAGTCCAAACCCTTCTGCACCCTCTGTTGGAATCATTAGTCAGTTCCCACCCCAGCTCTGAGCTTCCTCGGGCAGCAGAGTTGTCATGTCAGCTTCCTCTCCTGCCCATGGGAATTTAAGGCTGAGGAGATGCCTCAGACAGGACAGACAGTGCAAGTGTCACTTATTGTGAATTTTGAGAATGAACACTCTCCAGAATAAAAGTTAAAAAAAAAATGAAGAAAAGCAAAATTGAAATTTTGAAAATGTGACTATGTAGAGTCAGTCCATCCTCAGGCTGTGTGCTGCAGGATCATAGCAAAGTCCTTGGCACAAAAGTATGGCAGACTAAAACCAGCTGGTCTTCAGATGGTCTTTTACCAACACAGGAAACCAAGGACATGGCTCCAGAACAATCTGAGGTGTTACTAAAGCAAACTACAAAAAGTGACGGGGGAAAGGGAAGGAATACACCTTAAAATACCAATGCAATTTCGAAGTGGTTGGCAGCAGTGCCACATTAACTGCAAAATGATAAAAGTGGCTCAGACCGATCTGTTCTGTTCCCCATTCAATCTTAACCACAAGACCAAGTTTCAAAAAGTTCGTTTATTTAGTAAGATTTTTTTTTTATCCCCCCAGCTGTGTCTTCCCCACTTCTATATGAATGTCCAACTTTTTGTAGGACTTTTATACTGCCTCCCATTACCCCAGCATGCAGGGCTTTCCATGTGAAGGTCAGCAGTAAGGGGCAGCCCTCAGCAGGCTTACAGTTCCATGTGCCTGTCCCTGGAGTTCCAACTCTGCTTGGCATCAAAGTGCTTTGGAGACTGAAGGGGTTGGCTTTGTCTCCAGAAGCCACAGCTTTAAACACCACCAAAAAGCAATGCTTCTTACTAAAAGGAAAAGCAAGCATTTGTTTAGATGCACTATTCTGGAACTAAAGTTCCTTGTTGCTAAGTAAATGCCCCCTTAGTTTTGAAGGGGTATGTATTCCCTCCAACACAGCTTCTTTACATGTAAACACGAGGAACTGTTGGCCCCAGCACTATTTTAACCCAATTGAGTGCATGATGTGTGATAAACAACTGCTTGAGAAGTTTTGGAACCCTGAAGGTCAGTTTTATTTACTTTGCAGGCCTGAAAAGAAAACAAAGGGGATAGGAGTAAAGGATAAAAAAAGACTGTAGCCAAATTAAATTCTATTTCAGGTGAATTTATTGAGTTAAAAACAACCTGCCAGCTCCACCATATTTACAAAGACTTTTGAGATGATCTAAAGCTATTACTGCTACTGAACCACATGTTAAAAATGCATAAACAAACCAATCAACCACATCCATTATGTTAACTGTAAAAACACCATTTACCATTTACCTTGTAGGACTTTGAGGCACACTCAAACATAGGGAAAAATGCCTCCCAGCCACTGATCTCTAAAGCAAGATTCTCATTTCTCCCTCTGATGTAGCTATGCCTGAAGGTCAGGAATCCTTATGCCACTGTTCATGGAATTTGGTTTCTGTTCTTTAATAGACATGGTTTATAAATCATGATTTTAATTAAAAGGTTACTCAAAACTGCAAGGTGTTAAAATTATCTTAAAGAGCATAATGAAATCCCAGTTGGTTCCATTGGATACTTTTGTGAGGTGTTATTGCTGCCAGATGTGCACATAAAATCCTGTCATCACTTTGGAGCCACACTCCAAGCAGAAAAGAAACTTCCCAGAGCACTGTCACTATTCACATCTCAAGCAGTACCTCCTGAAAAATCCACACTCTTCTCTTCTTCCTGTCCATGACTCAAAGGATGATTTCAGTCGGTTTCCTCCATTCAGCTGCAATTAATGCTCCCTAAATTCCCTCATCCACCTTTCCAGTCACAGAAGAGATCATGGATTCTCTGAGACAAGAGGAGGAGAGAACCAGTATCCCAGTTCAGCTGGATTAATTTCCAAGTATGCTCCAGCTGCATCACATCCTGAAGAAGTTGAACATTCCAGTTCCACAGTGCCAAAGGGATATGGACGTGGCCTATGTGCCCACACACCTGGATACACACAGCTCCCACTGGCAACAGGTGGCTCTGCTAGTCTTGTTTACACACCTACAGCAACATTTACTTTTAAGCTTCACACATTATTTAATATTTGGGAAAGAATTTATTCACTTGAGTGCCAGTGACCCTCCTCAGGCCTTTCACAGGTGAACATTTGCTGATCAGCAATCTAACACTGTAACACTCACTTGTAAACTATCAACTAAGATTCAGAGTAACTCTAAGCACAGAAACTAAAACCCCAGAAACTAAGTCAGTATTAAATCAAGTAGCAGAGAAGCAAATAATAGCATTTCCCAGGGGAAAAAAACAACAACAAAAACCCACAAAACCCAAACAACACTGAAATACCTCTCCTGTACAAAGAGAAGCCTACAAGCTTTATGTTTAGAAGAGAAACATGTAACTTTGTTCCTACTGCAAGGGCTACAATAACAAAACCAAAGAGAAGCCCAAGCACCATTCATAGGTGAGAAACTACCTCCTAGCAAGAGGTCTTTTATGGAGTATGTGCTACTCTGATGTGAGCTGGCATCAGACCTGCAAAGTCTTGCTCTGCGTGTCAGCAAGACTGTCAGAGGCACACCACACTGTCACACTGCTCTCCTCAGAAGAAAAACACAGCCTCTCACACTTACAAAGCAAGCTACAGAGCTGCTCACTTAAAGCAGCAGCTCCTCTAGGATTTTAAAACTATCATCGTATCAGGGAAATTCTCATCAACTTAAGAGATTTGTATCTGGGCTATGCTGAGAACACATTCAGGTCAAGCAGCACACACACAGGTGTCACCCATGTTGATATCCAAGGTCACAACCAGAAGCTCAGGTGTTTGTGGATTAAAGTATTAAAACCTATTACTGCAAGCCAGCAAAATGCAGGGATGCTAGGCTTTGCAAAGATGGTGGAGGAAAAGGGATTCCATCTGGATTCCTTAAAAACTGAATACAGTGTAACAAAAGACAACTACAGTTACTCTAGTCATCAGAACATCTCTACAAAATTCTCTGGACCATGAACTGGCCACAGAAGACTCAACAAAGGCAGAGTTGTCCAGCTGGAAGTATTCTGAAAGACTGAAGGAAATGCATCAAAAACAAATTGACAAGGCTATTATGACACAGAAAAATCATGGTTGATAACAGAGTTACCTGGTTTCATTTCATTAGTGACAGTTTTAGTGCCTATAACATCCTGCACTTAAATCAGTCCAGTAAGCTTTTCCCCTTCACAGATTAGGACTGATTGCTGGTAGACACCAATAACACATCCCTTTATTTCTCTACTGGGCCATCCTCAGTGGTGGATCTGGGGCAGACTGCCCTACAAGTTTCCATTACCTGAATGATCTCTTCCTTTTCCAGTATTGAAAACCCTACGCTGCAATCTAAATTCCAGTTTTTGAAAAGGCAGAGGGTTAAACTACCAACCTGAGACTCAACAATTGTCCCTTCCAAATATTTAGTGCTTGAAATTGAGACATTCACACAGTGCAACCTAGCAGTCATACACATCATCAGTTACTACCACGCTGAACACAGCTGTGTTAGACAGTGGGATTTTACTTCTCAGCAGATTTTACTTTCCCTTGATCTTCCACTTTTTTGATGGCAGCTTGGATAGCTTCTTGATCACCCAGAAACTGGTGAGGGCCCAGAGGGTGCAAATTCTCATCAAGTTCAAGAAGTATGGGCACACCAGTGGGGAGGGTGACATTGATGATGTCCTCATCGGAGATGCCTGCCAAAGAAAAACAGAACAGAGTTACACCTCCAGCTTCCTCACTGCCTTATTTCTGAGGTTGCCTAGTATTAAAACAGTCCAGGCCACTTTCCAACCTCCATCCACACCACCAGCCACTCAAGGGTCAATTCCCAGCTAAGCCACAGCTTGGGAAGCACTTTAGGAACAGCTGAGGGAGAGAATTCCCATCAAGGTAAAGACAGTTTCTTTGCTTTTTCAGCCTACACGTGTGAAATAAACAGGAAGAGACTGCCCTGAAGATTACACTGTTCCTTTAATACAGGTCATGGAGTACAACAGGTTCCCCTCCATAATTTCCCAACTCACACACCACAAAAGATGATGGGAGTCCACATGTACTACTCCAACATGAAACAACTTCTGCTACTTAACCAACAGACTCTTTAAAAAGGCAGCATAACAAGGTTATGTTTTCCCTTAAATTTTCTGGGCAACTTTTATCACACAAACTGTCATAAAAACCAGTATTTAATTATTCCTGCGCAAGAATCACTCTTTGCCCACACCTGATTTCTCACAAGCAAATTTACAGCAGGGTCCACAGTACTGCTCTCAGAATTACGACATACAGGATATTCATTTCCACTTTCAAATGAGGGGAAGAAAAAGGAAGCAGAAAGTCAACTTGTACAGCTTGGAGCATTTTTCTTTTTTCCACTTAACTAAAAGAATGCATACCTGGAAACAAAGTTTATTTTACGCAGACACGTAACTAAAATATTCTGGGCTCTCATCTCAATTTGCTGGTTATTTTTATATCAAACACACATCCAAAGCCTCCAAGTGAATTTCAAGACCAAACATCCTAGTAAAGTTTCCACAAAAGGTCAAAATAGTTGCATCACAAGCAGTGACTGCAAAGACATTATCCCTCAAAAAAAATCAGGCAAAAGAAAGCTAGTGTCATTGGGAACATCAAGATTCCATTTTCCCTCCTCTTTTTCAGAAGCACTGAGGTCCCAGCAGCAGCCTGCTATTGTGAAGCAGGGCAGCTTTGAGTAATTCACTTAGAAAATGCACACAACCAAGCCTCTAAAGTGATGACATTGCATGAACCAGACCAAGGTGCACCAAGCAAACATCCTCCTGGAGCAGCTGACAAAACAGATGGTCCTCAGAACACAGGGGTGTAAATTCACTGGAGATTTTCACATTAAGTAGAAAAGCAGAGCCATCATATTAAAAGGAAAACACACACGAGTCAAGTAACTCTGCAACAGTGGAGTGGCAACAGGTCAGGAAAAACAGAAATATTCATGAGGTGAGGATCATATGCCCCTGCCCAGAGACTACATCAACACCCAACTTTTGCAACGACCTGTTCTTGTTTTATGCTCAGCACCTTGGTGAGCCCTAAGTTTCAGAAGGGCATGGAGAACCAGAAAAAAGCCTTTGCAAAAAAAAGCTTGCACCTTGTTACATACCGAGCATCAGTCCACCGAAACAAGTCACACTCTGATAGCTTAAACAACTGTTGCATACAAGGGACAAATAATTCACCTGGTGTAGGCCACAGAATCAGACCTACAGGGAAAAAAGCCTCAAAAAGTACCTAAAATTTAAAAGAAATTAATGGGGAAAATACTGCATCCATTCACCAGGCACAAGCACTCTTCTCATGGACTTTATTTGTAAAACAAGCAGCCGAGTTGCCTGAGCTTTTATTTCAAGGATTCTTAAACATGAGATTTTAACAACACCCACATCACCATGTATATTCTCAGAGAATCTCTGCCTAGGAAATGTTCTGACCACCTCCTAAGTTCCATCTCCCAGACTAAACCATTCCTATACACACAAAGCAGATGAAGTCATGCAGGAGAGTTCAGGCAAACCACATAATGTGGTTAGGAGACATGATATTTAAAAGTTTCCTCTGGAGATGGATTAAACAAAACAAGCTGTAGCTACATGGATTCAAAAACGCATTTTACTGTTTTTACAGAACACAAAGTGACCACAATGTCAACTAGAATTGATTTACAAAGCAAAACAGTGCAGTCTAGGATAAACACATGGCAGCAAACATGATTATTTTCTCCTGGGGACTTTTCCTCATACAGAAGTGCTGCCCCACAGCTAAAATCAGAAGAAAATTCAAGCTGAAGTCAGAAAAAAAAATATCCTAAAGAAACAACAGTGTCCTGAGGCTGTGCACAGTATTTCTGTTCTTCAGGAAGCAGCAGGCTGAGCAGGCTGGTCACACAAGCTCTTTGGTTGCAGGGAGGACTCACCAGAACACTCCCCAGCCAGCAGGCCAGGAGGACAGCAAAGGAATCACACCTTGCAGCTGCCCTGGCTGCAGTGGGAGCTAACTGCTATCCAGTTACTCCATGTGCTGTAACTGTAACCAGCTGACCTTTTCCTGCACTCGGTCTGACCTGGCCTGTGGCACAGGGAAGGGTGAAAGAGCAAGGTCTCGACTGTGACTATAAGGTGCAATGGTAAATGAGACCACTGAAGAAGCAACACTCTTCCCTCCAGTTTAATACCAAAGCACTGCTGAAATCTTGTGCTGCTGGAAGCAGCCTTTACCCAAGAGCATTTAAAACCCAGGTGCTGCCTACTGACAGCCATGAGAACCCACAGACTTTACTGAAGTACTCAGGATGACGTCCTCAGGAGCCCAGATAAAATGCTGACTAGGCAACTGCACTCCTCAAGTAGACATCTGCCATGCTCTGTCCTGAGAACACTGTTCCACACCTGGATAGCAGGAAGCAGTTAGGTACAGGAACACTAATGAAATTTGGTACAGCGCTTCTTATAGAAGAATCCTTTCAAAATTCTTCCCCAGCTCACTTATCCTCCATTTAACTCAAATGGGTAACAAAACACACAAATTGGAAATATCTCCAGGCAAGCTTAAGAACTCACCTTCATGTGGTAGCCCATGGAGTGTTTTGAAATATTTGTACCTTACAAAGTCCTTCAGAGACAAACCCCACTGATTTTGAGCATCTCCAGCACTTTACAGGGGCTGGTTCAGCTTCCCCTTCCCTCTCACTTGTTCTTACCAAGTTCCTCCCTTCTGTTCTTATGGTCAGAGGAACCCAAAACCCACAAGACCTGCTGAGAATAACAACAGCCCTCCTATCTCCATGTCAACTGCACTTGAGGCCAGATGATTCATCCAACAGAAGATCATACAAAAGATCAAACACATAAATTCAGCCACAAAAGCTTGTTTAATACTAGTGCTTTGTAATTGGGTTCCAAACCAGGTCATAGCATCCTTCCCACATGCTTAATGAAAATACTAAAGCTTTAGCTTAGTAAGGTAAATATTCAGAGCCACTTTCTGCCCTCCCTGCAGACTGACAGAAGATCTAACTTCAACAGGGCAGTGGCAGGAAATGGGCACAGTGTTAGAATCTGGCTTTTGATCTTGACAGAATGCTACCTTGCTGTGCAAATCTTAAGCAAAAGAAAGAGGGGTGAGCTACAACCATGGTTGTAGCATATCATTCACGTTTGTTTCACTCATGTCTGCCAAGACTTTCTGTCTTAGGTTTGCACAGCCAGGCTTTATTAGTAGGGGGCTACAGTGGGGCACCAAAAAGGAACTGTGGTGGACACCAGGTGCCCACCAAGCTACTCTATCAGTCCCATCCTCAGCAGAATGGGTAGGGAGAAAAGATGCAGAAATAACTTGTGGATCATAATAAAGGCAATTTGGTAAAACACAAGTAAAGGTCAAGCACAGAAGCAAAGAAAAACAAAGGATTTATTCTCTATTTCTCATCAGCAGGGAATCCAGTCACTTCCCACTAATCAGGGCTTCAGTATGCAGAGCTATTGCTCCCATGTCATTACAAATGCCCTTCCTCCTTTCTCCCAGCTTTTACTGCTGAGCAGACATCATAAGGGGTAAGGAATATCCCTTTGGGCAGTTTGGGTCAGCTTTCCTGGCTACATCCCCTCCCAAGAGCTTGCCCAACCCCAGCCTATTTGGGGACAATGTTGGAGAGACACTCCTGATGCTATGGAAGCACTGCTTAGCAGTGGCCAAAATACATGCCAAGGTAATTTGCAATGAGACCCAACAAGCTCACAAGAAATAAGCAGCAGAAGCACTGAGGGAAATGACAGGGAGAGCAAGACCATCTCATTTCAAGAGCACTAAGCTGTTAGATCTCGAGCTGTTTCCTGCAACTGCACTCACACCACCACGCTCACATAAATAGTATTTCCTTAGGAAGGCTAAGCAGCAAAATCAGTGAAATAATCTTATCAAGAAGCCCTCAGCACACAATCCACACTAGGTGTCACAACGTGCAGCTCCAGCATGCAAACTGTTGTAATACTATTGGAAGTTCTAAAACTTCCAATTTTAGAGACAGGGCAAGGTGGTCACAAGTATTATACTAATATCTTCATAAAGGGACACTGTCAAGAGGATTTCAGTATGAAGCACTGGTTAGTAGATAAAGTGAAAACAATCCTCCCCCAAAGAATTGAGAAAAAATACCTGCAAATAGATCCTGTGCATCCAGGATGCTCATTTGGCATGACAGATTCGACAGGCACTTCATACACCTTAATAAGGTCCACTCCATGCAATGAGAAAACCAGAACAAGATCCAAACCCACAATCAAAGCTTTTGAGCATGATACTGTTGCTCCAACGACTGCATGCAAGTAAAAAGCAGAACTACATTTCCAGCTCTTTACCAATTACTTAGAACAACTCAGAGAATTGCAGGCCTGTTTCAAGAAAATACCTTCTTGAAATATTAACTTCAAGGGATACTCTGTAGTCTTTTAGGGGAAAAAAAAAAACCAAACTGACACTAAAACAATTAGAATTGTTCCATCAGATCCAACTGAATGAAAACATTTCTATTTCCTGCCATTTAAAGTTTGACCTACATGTTCCAAGATCAGGTTAATGCCATGATTAAGACATCCAAGCAGCTGTGCAAGATTGCTGCTTGAGACATTTGGAGCCCAGTTTTCAAAACGCCAAAAAATAAGAAAGAAGGATTCCAGCTAAGCTGGAGGGGCTTAGAAAACTCTGTTCAAGTGCAGGACACACTAAGCTTATAAAAAAGAAAAATCCACAAAAACACAGCCCATCTCACAGTGGGTGCTATAAATACAGTAGACTGGCAAAGTTTAAGCACTGTTGAATCAGGTCCAACTCTAGCAGGGTTCCAGAGCAACTCACAACCTTTCAGGAGAGAAAGGGAGACAGTCAGCAATGCAAACAAGGAACCTCTTAGATCCAGCTAGATTCAGGCCAAGGGGAAAAAAAGGCACAAACAAAACAGCAAAGGCAGATTGGGGGGGTCTCAAACATCTGTCCATGCTACCCTTCAGGCCAGTTCTCCAGAAATCCAATCTGCACTACATAAGGGGCAGCAGAGCCAGCAGGTACATGCCAGTTGTTCCTGTGTGGGAGCCAGGGTAGCTCACAAATGGTCCTTGGTCAACAGAACTAGATCCTCTGTCAAGGATTGCTCACATTTCCCTATGCAAGCATATGCTGTGAAGGTGAAGGTGTGCTGCAAGACAAAGGATTATACTTTGAGTTATAATCCTTTGGGCAGCCCTGGAAGAGTTACATGAAATTAGCAGTTGCCCCAAAGAAGTTCTGCAGCACTGCTCCTCTCTGATGTCAGTGCAGCAAGAAACCCAGCCATGCTAACTCCAAAGCAAGCCTTCCCAGCCCCTGTTGCACAGAAGGTGGCCCAGATCTCTGCTGGAATCTACATTCAGCTGTCACTGTTTCACCCCAAAGGGCTCAGCCAGCATGGTTTCACGGAGCTGGTTCAGTTCTTGGGAGGCAGGGGAGTCGCCACAGCTGCAGATCCCTCTTCCCCTTCTTCCTTTAGCATTTCACACAGTGTGGACAACCACTCAGACCACATTATGGAACTGACTGAACCAGCCCTTCCTCCTTCATCCAAGCAGTGATCTGCACCCCAGGATCCACAGCCTGTCTAGTTCCAGAAGCCATTTGTACCTGCTCATTTCACAGCCTTCAGACTCCTGTTCCAGTATGGCCAAATGCAAAAAGTACTCAGCAGGCAGAGCCACAGAACAGAGGATTTTATACCAAAAAGAAAAACCTGAGCAGACACAATCCAATCTGTGCATATTTGTAACTACAACTGAAGTAGGCTGCATTCACATATATATAATCACTAAACTCTGCTCTACCCACAAAGAAATCAATATAGTTCAACTTCCAGTTTAGGATGGCCTAGAAGCCAGGAGATGAAAGAGGAAGAGAGTGAAGACCCTAGCAGTGAAAAGGATATGTTTTATCATAAAAAGTCACAAATAAGTCCTTTTCAAGATCAGTTCTGGGATTTTCAGCCCAGGTAAAACTTGCTGGAGCAAGACCAGAGAGCCACAAAAATGAACAGAGGGTGGAGATCATCTGTGAGGAAAGACTGAGTTGGGGCTGTTCAGCTTGGAGAAGAGAAGGCTCCAGAGGGTCTCTAAGAACAATCCAAACAGAATTCTTAGCAAGGCCTATTGCAACAGGACAAGTGGTAATGATTTTAAGCTAAAAGAAGATAGTTTCAGACTAGACATAAGGAAGACAATTTCTATGATGAGGCTGGTAAAACACTGGAACACATTGCCCAAAGAGGCAGCAGATATCCCATTCCTGGAAAGGCCAGGTTGAACAGGACTCTTAACCTCATCCAGCTGAAGATGTCCCTGCTCATTGCACAGGGACTGGACTAGATGGCCTTTAAAAGATATCTCCCAGAACACACCATTCTGTGGCAAAACAACAACCTTATGCTAAGACACCAACTTGGCTGTTTATTTGGATGCATTTTCTATATTGGGATATAGTGCAGTAGTTGCACAAGCTTTAGCAAGTGCCTACTCTCTGAAGAACTCTGTCACATAACTTTTTACTTAAAAAATTATCTGGGTGGCCTATTGGAGGAACAAGAACATCTTCCACAACCCAAGCCAAACACTTTTATTCTTCTGTTTTACAGCAATGCTTTTTTAATTAAGAGATTTTTATCACAAACTTAACAAAACAGCTGAAAAAAAAAAATAATGTGAGCCTGCAGAGTTTTTGTCTATCTAAACCAATCACAAAGTTTGTTTGAAGACAGTAGTTTAAAATAAACAATGGCAAACAAAATGAAAGCATTTGGCCCTTTCCTTAACTACATTAACAGAACTAATTCTCTCCCCTTTCCACATCTCCCAGTTTGCTTCCTTGACCAACTTTCTACTTCCTCATTGGAGACCACAGACATTATTACCTTGCCCAGGTAAGCAATATGCACTACAGAGCAAGATATAAAACTCCAAGCCATTGAGTAAGGAAGAGAGGGGAAGGCTAAAACAAAGGCCTTACCTTCCACGTGCTTCAGCAATGCCCTGCTGCTGTTGCCATGAGCAGAGATAAGAATCATTTTGCCACTTTTCAGTTCTGGCACTATCTTTTCATTCCAATAGGGAAGGAGTCTATCAAGCACATCTTTGAGACTTTCAGCCTTCGGGAGATTCTCCTGAGAGACATCACTGCATTTATAGCGGCGGTCGTTGTATATCTCTGCGTAATAGGGGTGAGATTCAGAGATGGGAGGTGGAGTAACATCATAGCTTCTTCTCCAGATTTTCACTTGCTCCTCGCCGTGATTCAGAGCCATCTCTGCCCTGTTGAGTCCGATCAGCGCTCCATAGTGACGCTCATTCAGCCTCCAGGAGCTCTGAATGGGGACCCACTCCTGGCCCATCTCTTGCAGGATCAGCCAGGCAGTCTGGATGGAGCGGC
This sequence comes from Cinclus cinclus, assembly GCF_963662255.1. Lineage (NCBI taxonomy): Eukaryota > Metazoa > Chordata > Aves > Passeriformes > Cinclidae > Cinclus > Cinclus cinclus. The sequence goes on from NC_085049.1 coordinate 3,029,922, forward strand.
TCAGCACGGAGGTGAAGACGAGGTCAAACTCAAAGCCCAGAGCTTTGAGGTGTTTGCCACAGTTCTGAGCTTCCTTTATCCCATCACTGCTCAGCTTCTGGTCCACCCAGCTGCAGAAGCGATTCTCCTTAGTCCAGGCTCCTTCCCCATGCCTTAGGAGAACGAGCCTATACTTTGCCATTTTGGTTGCAGCTCAGCACAGATGGCAGCTGGTCTGGCATCTAATAATGATACATCTGCATAAAGACATGACATAGACACATCAAACGTCCCACAGATAATGCATTGCAAACAGCAAGATGGCAGTGAAAAGTGAACAACTATCAGAATCAAAACAACCAAAGAAACAAGTGTCTGCCGAGTATGATTTGACACTTGAGAGTGGGAGGAATTCCAAACCGAGACACCTCATGTGGGAAGAGGAGTGCCAGCCTTGACCCAGCTTGTTGCAACTAGCCCACTTAACAATTGATTAGGAGCAGGTTTGTAGAAGCTGTTCCAGCCTACATGTGCTTAAACAGAGCCTAACTCAGCACCACAGGCTCCCAGAGCAGCAGATCTCCATCACTGGGGAACTCTGAGGTGCCACATGTAGACTGAGCCCACAGGGGCTGCCCAGATCCTCACTGCTCCGAGGGAATGCAGGCACACACAGCAGCTGTGGCCCTCAGCCAGAGAAACTGCAGCCTGGAATCACAGAACTGCAACTGGCAACACACAAAGTCTTATCAGCTTTTCTCAAAGGAGATGTCAACACAGTCACACTCTGCATAATTTCCTCATATCCCCATTCTGTCCTGCTAATTATGCCAGTCTATGCTTGATTTTTTCCCCAGGCCACCTCCTCCATCATTCCTCTACACTGAAGTGTGACAACACAGATACTCTGGGATGCAATGTACAACTAGTGAGTCCTCATTTCACTGGGTCCCCAAAGTGACCTCACAGATTACCCCATCCTATTCCTGACTTTTAAGTCTATTCTTCCTCTCCTGGCTGTGAATTTCAATGCCAGGTTCTTTGGCACCAGGATTAATATTTTTACTTTTGGAGTGGGAACAGAAGTACCAACTATTTGCTGTCTGCATAAACTCAGACAGCTACACACTCCTAAGACCAAACAGCACCTTTCTCTTTTTCTCTTGGCCAAGCAACAGCACCTCTGAATTGTCTTCAATGGCAGATACATTTTGACTATACACCCAAGGGTCTGCCAAGGTGGCCAAAGATCTGCTAGCAGACAATGGGATGCCTGAAAGGTCCATTTAACACAGGACTGCAGTTCTGAAAACCCCACCTGATCTCTCTGACCTGAGACACAAGCCAGATGACAATGGACAGAGCAGAGGAAAAAAATACAAAAATACATCTCTCTGCAGGGGGGACTGCTGTACACCAGATGAATATTAGGTGCTCTCAAAATGATGGACAGTGGGAGACTGAACTCTGATTTCTGCAACCCAATCTTGGGCTAGATTTCCAAAACACACTTAAGGAGCTCCCATCATCTCAAATCACTTGGAGTTGCTTCAATCACACTCCAATCAACTCAAATTCAGGCCCACTGTGACCCTGAATTAGGTCAGCAGGATGGGATAGGCCCATGCATTCTGGGTTCTGGAAAACACCCTGAACAATACCAGCATTCATTTTTTCAGACTTTAAAAAAAAAAGTGTCTAGAAAAGTTGAATTCATTAACAGACTCAGGAATCTGATCTTGCTTGTAACAGCAGTTCAGTTCTCCTCTAGTATCACATTAAGAGAGTCTGCATCACACAAGGGCACCATGCAACCCCCCCTACCTCAGGGCTAACTTCTGCCTAATGGCACAGCTCAGGATTAAAAAGCCTTTGAGGACTGAGATTTTTACACAATATCAGGAGATACTGTTTGGCACAGAGTACAAAATACAACCATCTTTAATTCCATAAATACAAAAAAAAAAAAAAAAAAAAAAAAAAGGGGGCCTTATTTCATGCAAAGGCAGGCTGAGATTTGTGCATGGGAAAGAACATCTCAGAAAAAATTCCCTGCATGGCCCACTTTTTCCACACCCAATAACCAGATGTACTTCTAAGCAAAAAAAAACCCAAAAAATAAAAAAAAAAACCAACAAAAAAACCAGCTATTGCTAGAGTCAGGTGTCAGGTCACATCACATCCAACACTAAACTGCACCCTGTAAGATCCTCGGCTTATAACAAAAACAAGTATTGGATAGCATTTCTACCTAAAGCAACTGATCCTTATTCAACATACCGCAGATACAATTAAAAAATTGCAGTGTGTTCACAGCATGAGCTACTACACATAATATAACTCCACAGAAAGCTCTATCTCTACAGATACCTCAATATTCAGATTAATTGATTCTATTATCCACAGGAATAGATTACATAAACTACAAAACCAAATTAAGACCCAACAATAGGGGTGATGAACCTCTTTGCCAAAGTTTAGTTGGCATTTTAGCCAAAAGCAATAAAAAATATAGTTAGTATAAGAGATATACGTACACAAAGACCAAATATCATCTGGAGGCCAAAAGCTTCCCTTTACTTACATAAAACATTAAGCAGAAGCCCAATTCTCAAACAATTTTAGAAAGAACTAGCAGTCACAGCATTGTTTAAATATCAGTCCACTTCTGGAAGCATTTAAACTAGAAAGCCTTAGAGTAACAGATGGAAATAATTCTACTCACCTTTCCTACAGCAAAGGAACAACCTACACAAATCCCAGGAGAGGCTGAAGAGCTGCTTTATACACAGGCCACCACACACTCTTGGCTGGTTACCTGCAGGGATAGAATAAACACCGAGTGCTCACAAAAAGAGCCCACAAGTGCAAAAGGCTATGCCAGCCACCATTTGCTCTCAAAGCTGTTCAAAAAATAGAGCACACACCCTTTGTACGGGGCTGGGAAAGCTACCAAATGCCTTCTCCCAAAAAGAGATGCCAACACACAGCTCCCGGATTTCCAACAAGGGAAAGTTTCTGGCCTCCTCCATGCCCCGGGATATCATTTGCTCCCTAAGATTTGTTTAGAGCGCAATTACCATAGCTCTAGTGTGCAGAGCTCTAGCAAAAGCTCTGGGACACCACGGGGAATACACACAGCAGACCTGGACCAGCTGGGAGGCACTGGAACAGGTTGCCTAGAGAAGCTGTGGTGTTCAAGGCCAGGCTGGTTGGAGTCTTGGGTCTTGAGCAGTCCAGCGAAAGGCGCCCCTGCCCATGGCACGGGGGTGAGACTGGTTGGCCTTCAAGGTCCTTACCAACCCAACACCCTGCGTGGGTCACTCCAGCAGAGAGCAGAAACCCAGAGCCCCAGCTCAGCACAGGAGAGCAGCGCACGGTGCTCAGAGTAACACACCGGTGATCTCTCGGCCCAGCACCGCTTTAAGCTCTAGTACCAGAGGCGGTCACCACCTCCACGGCTCCTGCTCCGGCCGGGACGAGCTCCCCTGCTCATCCCTTTCACAACTCGTCCCGGCCCTCCCCGAGTACGGAGGCTCAGCCACAAGGAGGGCAGCGCCTCCGGGACACGCGCAAACCCCGGCGGCTGCCGGCGCGGGGCGGCGACCCGCACACGAACACGAACGCAAACACGGCCCCGGGATCGCGGCCACCGCCCCCTCGGGAAGCCGCCGCTTGCCCGGGGGACCCCACCACCATCCCTGCCGGGAGAGCCCGCCCGAAGCCAGGGCCGCCCGCGGGAATTACCGGGCTGAAGCCGCGCCGCCTCACGGGGAGCGCCGGGGCCGCCGCCGGGTCGCGCGAGGGGCGGACAGCGAGCGCGTCTTATTGCGGCCGCCGCGCCTCCGCGCCCGCCTGAGCGGCGCGCCCCGATTGGCCGGACGGGCGGATGGGCAGCGGCCTCAGCCAACGGGAGCGGCGCGGGGCGGTGACGCGGTGCCCCGGGCGCTGCGGTGCCCGGCGGGGCTCGGGGATGCTCGGCCTCTCCCGATCTGCCGCCAGGGAACGCGGTACAAATCCTGGATACCCCCGCGGCGCTTTGTGAAACGCGCAGAGCATCCAAACATCTGGCTTCTCTCGAAACCGCTTTAGGACCTTCTGGTTTTGGTGAAAAGCAAGGGTCCAAAACCTAATTACTCATAATTAAATCAGTAGCCAGAAAAAAAAAGAAAAAAGAAAGAAACAGACGAATAGACGTGAGTCTTCCTAAGGATCATGCTAGCTCCCTCATTCCCACAGGCTGTAAACTCAATACAAAGTAATTAAAAACAAGCGGATGGAGCAGCTGTGGTTCAAAACAAGAGGGGAGCGGTGTGAGAAGATGATGTCCACGAGTGCTTCTATTGCCATAGGTCTGATTCTATTTTAACAAAGAAGCAGAGCACATCTTTCATACTCCATCAGAGTCACATTTTCTTCTCTAAATGCTTACCCCTGACCAAGGTAAAGCTTAGAGGGTCACAAACTGGACGTACACCAAATGTACTCTATCATCCTCTCTTACAGGGGATAGAGGCGCTCTTCCTTTTTTACTAAGTTAAAAAGATAGTGCAGGAAAAGAAAGGATGGAGGATTCAGATTCTCATAGGAAAAAGTGACAGGAGTAAATTTAAGAAAATTTAGGGCAGAATTATTAAAATAATGTCTCTGTTGTGCTGTGAGAGAAATGTCTAATTTTACATTTATAGGGATTAGATCCTGAGATCTAGTGGGGGACAGAAGGCTAATCGAGATGAAACACTGCTTGGCCAGGCTCACAGCACTGTGTGGTAAGAGTGGCCAGGCTGCTGGTGAGCAGCATCCTGCATCTCTTCGGTGGTTACTGCACTTTGCTCCTCATTCATTTGGGAAGGGCCAAAAGCATTCTGCATCTCGGGGAGAATATTTTCAATACCTTTCCTGGCAGAGCTATTCCTGACCTCACCACAGAACCACAATAAAATCTGCTGCTTCTTCAGAATAGTTCTGCTGGATGTGCATTGTACTTAACAGTTATGCATAAAATCCTTCTCACCTCATCCACCAACTTTAATATTAACAACTACCTTTCATTTCTGTCTAAACCCAGTCCAGCCTATGTAATCAAAGCAATACTCAAGTTCAAGGTGTAGAAGAGTTTGATTTTCCACCCATCAGCTCCAACTGGTGAAGAGAAACGCTCCCACATCCCACTGCTGAACCACACACCTGCAGCGACCATGCCTTCAGTCAAACTGGTCAGCTGAATTTGTATGGAAAAGAAGCAAAGTTCCTTAAGAGAGAAGGAAAAGTATATTTTCTTGAATATCAGCACTATGTGCATTGGCTGTATGTCAATCATTAAGAAGGCAATTAACAGAAAGAAACATTCTACAACAATATGTAGTCCTGAGTAACCCACTCCACAATCTGGGACCTCTAAGGCCATTAAATACAGATTTTTGTCTCCCTTAGTCTTTAGGAAAGGCCATTTCACTAGCATGGCAGCCTAATGACTTTGATCCACATTTCAAACTATCCAAGGACAGAAGAGTCAAAGCCACATCCCTGTGCGTGACTTCTTGCAGACAGCTATACTCACTTGGCAGCTATTATCTCTCAGACCAGCTGGGTTGTGTTTTTCAGGGGCTCTGCTCTGGAGTCCATCCAGACTGTTGCATTTAGCTGGAATGTTTGTGGCAGAATTAGTCCAGGAAACTCCTTTCCTCAATGTGTAAACTTCCCCGGGGGCACCAGTGCAACTGCACCACACTGAATAAAGGTCTGGAGCTGAGCAAGGCAGAAGCAGAAGGAAACAGAACTGGAAAGAAGAAAGGCTGATTAAGGACGGATTCAAACTGTGGCAAACCAGAGTGTTCTTCACTGATTATGCCCTTGGTAGTCTTCCACAGAATAGTTACTTTGTTCAAAGCCAGATCCAGTGTTTGCCACAGAGCATTGCAGACATACTCATTTTAATTTCCAGAAAACCCTGAGCTCTTTGATACATGCCCTATTTGATACACGATCTGTCTTCATTAAAAATTTCGTGCTCAAAATAAAATTCTGTAATCAAGTCCTTGAACTCTTTAATAACCCTGAAACTGTCTCTCTAAAACTTCTCCTGGATGTTTCCCTACTGTATGAATTTATATCTCCTTTTCTACACCCTCCCTACTCATTTCCAGCCCATCTTCTCTGCCACCCACATGCGTGTCCAGGGAATCCTCCCTCACCTTTTTCTGGGATGCAGGCCCATTCATTTTCAACATTTGATGTTTTTTCCACTATAGAAGACGTAGATACTATCTTTCTTCTGTCTGCTATCCATGCTATTGTCTCACATTCCTCTGCAGCTATTCTGATGGCCCGTTTCCACCCGTGGACAAATTTGTATGGAGAAAGCTCTGGGAGTACAACGCACAATGCAGAGAAAAATCCTTACTGCCTCCTGAGGACTCAGAACTACAACATCATAATATTACTCTGGCTAAACCCATCTCTTCATACATTTCTAGACACCAGACCTTAGTCTGTAACACAAGGAAAATTAGCCTTTTTAATTTCAGAGCTCAGGGAGCAGGAGCAGACAAGGACGTGCCAGGCTCCCTTGTCTCTGTTGGAGCCACTCTCCAGGTCTTGCAGTACCCACACACGTGGTTCTCAGCATTCCCTTGGCTCGAGCACACCTCTGCGTGGGTAATTTTTCATCACACACCTACCCCTACTTGTCAACACATCACACCACCCCATCTTAAACCAAGCCTGTTATTACCTCAGACTTAGGGGGTGCACCTGACAGAGCAGCCAGGCACACCTTGCACACCTGGGTGACCAGGTAGTCACCCGATTACAATTTAAGCTCCTTAGCAAAGGCCCTTTTTCACCTTTTGTTTTGCTTGTTTAGGCACTGCTTGACACCTGCTTAATACAATGCTGGTGTGTTGACACAGTGGGTTTTCATCCTGTTTGGGAATGGAGGCAATACACAACTTCTGTGGGTAACAAAACCATGTGAAGAGAAAACAAAGTACTGTACCTTTCTCTCTCTCTCTAACTGCATTACTTGGAGGGAAAATCTCTTAGAAAAAAAAAGAAAAAAGGTGTGTGACCATTGAAATTAACCTTGCATTTGTCACCAAAATCAGAGCTTTAAGTAAGTGCAGAAGTTTTTCTGAAACATTAATACCAAATAAATTACCAAGGAGGAAGAAAATACATAAAAGCCCTCATTATATGCAAAACAGATGGAGGGAAGCTGTTTTGTGAGGCATAATGTTTTAAACCTGAAGTGGGAACTGAATTTTTTATGTAATCACAATGGCTAGGTACTGGTAATGTCATTCTGAAGTAAAAAAAAGGTGACTTGTCTGTTCTTCTGAAATATGAACTCAAAAAACCCCTATTTTATTTCTGCATACCCCAAGCTGAGAACATACACATGGGAAAAAAAGCTTATATTCTCTATGCACTTAAAACCATTACATTGTCATCTCCAAATAAACACCTCAGCACAGCAGGTGCCTAGAACATTCAAAAAAGTGTGTGGAACACAATGTTCTGAAGAAATCCTCATAGATACAGTTCTCATCCTCAAAACTAGCTCCAAAAAAAGTTTTACAAGGTATCAATGGCTGGGAAAACAAAATTCTTTCTCACAATCAAAAGTTTCCCCACTTCTAGAGCCAGAGACAAAATTTGAAGATTTACAAGGTTCACTTTTAAATTTTTACATTTCAGATTTTGGTTTGGAACATTTCACTGGTTTTTAGTCACAATATTGTACAAATTAAGTTATTGTAGCAGTATCAAAAGCAAAGAAAATCCTGTGATTAATCTGCTTTTCCCCCTCCACGATAAACAAAGTGCTTCAGACACCAGACGTCAGTAAGGAACTGTCTGGGAAGAGATAATTTTAAAGGGCTTTGAAAAAAAGAAAGCAGCCGGGTGGTGTCTAGTCATGATAAGTTATTTTGAAAACACACTGGATAGTGCTGATACTAGAGTATGATGACAGCACATAACAATCTGGGCAAATACAACCAAAAGGGTAAAAATGAGAATTTCAGTGTCATTGCAGAGAATGGTGAGAACAACAAACACACACCACAGACTCAAGTTCATGTGTATTAATGTCTTGCTATGAAAAATGAATGGTTCACATCAAAAAAAGCTGCCCTAAAGTATTTTACTTCCATGCTACAATGAACCATGTGCTAATTAAGACCTTGTTGATGTGTGTGTGTAGTTATCTCTGTATTTATGATGTCTGTATTCTCACACTCTACAAATCACAAAGACCTTTCTGGTGCTTCTTACGTTTCTGTCCATGGTGTGTGGCTCTCTTGCATCACAGCAGTTTACAAAACAAGACTGCCTGAAGTTCAGTTTGGTTTTGAATGGAGCACAAAAATGAACTTCCTATATATAAAGTCTGTCCTATGTGTCATGGTTAGATAGTATCAAGAGAAGGACTGAGTCACACTGTTTTTACACTTTACTGAAACTCCTCAGAATTCACTGGGGCTGCTCCCGACCATAAAAAGCAACAAAATCAGGCCTCTCTTTTACAGGATTGTTTCCCAGGAAACTTTAGGAGTTAGGTTGCTAAATAAATAGCTGTGTTAATTCATGCTTCCTCCCCCTCCACCCCACCTCATTTCTTTAACAAAAAGGGAGCATCAGTGGAAAGACAGCCAGGACTAATAAATCATGCATGATGGGGACTCAGAATATCCTACTTCCCAGAGTTTTTCAATTTGAATTTTCATCTATTTTACTTACATGGAAAACCATTCACTCAAAAAATGTGTCCGGGTTCCACTCTTCTTCTATTCAGAATTACATTCCTCTATTCCTCTACATTGTCACCAGATCTAGATATCCATGGAAGGGCCAGGAAAAAGTATTTTGCCTGTAATTCAGTATCTCCTTTTTATCTTACAAAGAAAGAGACTTTTCTGCTTCAGCACTATCCAGCTATTCAACATTTTGGACAGGTCAAGTACTTCTTTAAACATTCAGTATTGCTGTCCTTATTCTTCTCTGTACAAGTCTGCATCTGTAATGTATCAAACACGGGACTGAGCCAAGATCAGTACAAGGAATGTGGGAGGAACAAAAAAAAAAAAACCAAAAAAAACAACCAGGTACTATGGTCCTGCCCTTAAGGAGGAATTTGCAGTAGATACATCTGAAAACAATCTGTCTTCTTTCTGGGGAAGGGCAAAATGCCTCAAAAGACACCCCAAAATGAGGCCCATGCTGTTGGACCAAGGCCTCTTGCCCTTCTCAAGATATAGAAATTTTAGAGATGAAGAAGCCACTTTATTTGACCTTATGGTTGTGTGCAGTTTGAGGGGCAGCTGGGAGCATACACAGGCCAAACCAATTTTCCTGGCTTCTGCAGCAACCCACAGGTGGCCACCATCTATTCCCAGTCCCTGGGGTTCCACACTCATTCTGCCTGCAGGACAAGCAGAGTCCCCAGCCAAGACAATTGCTGGAAGCCTCGTGCTAGAACAATGCTCAGCTCACAGCCTCCTCCCTGCCCATCCTGAATTCCTTCTGGAAATGACAGATGCTGAGAGTGCCCATCCGACCCAGAGCAGACCTGGAGCACAGAGAGCAATAACTGCACAGCCATGGATTAGTGAAGGACAATGAGCCGAACTTCTGTGGGAATCACTGGACCTTCCACATCCCCACTAAATGTTCATACTGCCCACGGGTCCTGCCATGTGACGGGAGAAACAGCACACGAGGTTCTGCTCTTGTATTTACAAAACCCGAGTAACTCAGTCAGCTAAAACCATCTGGCTCCCCTGTTGTGTACGAGTTCAGGTTATAAAGCAATTTCCATTCAGCTCTAACTGTACAGATTCCACTGTAGTATTTTTCATGTCGCTCCTAATCAAAATGAACTTATTGGTTTTATTGTGTTCTTCATTTTGTTTTGCTTTTCAAACACAAGGAAAATATTTCCTACACTTTTCAGAACTTTTGTGTTTTTTAGATGGGAAAACATGCCTCTTTTTCCACTCTTAGGACATTCAAAGAATCCCTTTCCTTGTCAAAACCAGGCATGGCTTACTGCTGAAACTTGAAAGGAAGCATGAAAATATTTTTCCATGAGAGCAAAAGCCTCCACTTGGCAAGAAAAATAGTCAACTGTTCTCTAAAGTGATGAGCTTTGGGAAACCTACAGTCTGCGTATCCGAGAAAGGAAAATCCCATTCCTGTGATAACCATGCCTACCAACAGAACTGGACAGGAATGCAGGTCTGGGTTGGGTGAATTTCCCTTTTGTAGATGAGATGGGTTTGGATGCTAGCCATGGCGTTCTTCCTATTCAACTGAAGTTGCCTATCCCCTCATTACAAAGCCCATTCTCCCACAGAAACAACTCACAAGGTTTGGTCTTTGTTGATGCTTTGGTACCTGCTCTTTTTACCTACAGAAAATCAAGTAAAGTATTTGCCAGTTCCACATTAATCCATCTCTCCAGTCTGTGATCAGAAGGTTTCTTTTTACAAGTTAAAGAAAAGACACAAAAGACACTGACATGTTTCTGCTTCCGCAGCAACCAGTCCTGGCCTGTGCAAGGAAGTTGCAATTTAATTAAACCAGTTCAAAAACTGATTCTGTTAAATTAATGTGAAGTCTTTGGGAGGATGGATCTTATTTTGCTGGAGTAGTTTGGACTGTTTTAACTGAAGTGGTAAGGAAGGGATTTAAGATAAATCAATACACAACATACTTTAACTGATATGTGTCCAAAAAAGGTATTTGCATCAGCATAATGAAACAGTGCAAGATTTTCATGTGGATAAGACTCAAAAGAAAATATAACTATATTATTCTTTGGGAATATCATGAACATGCCTTGTTTTGCCCTTGTCTGCTGTCAACACCTCCTCCACTGCCTCCAGGGGTCTGCTCCCCACTGCCTGACAGTTTTATTAACTATCTCTTCCTGTCCTGTTTACCCTCAGGTACCTACTTGTTGGCAAGTTACACTTCTCTTTATCACGAAACCACCACCCCATTGGATGTAGTTCTCAAAAGACTGCAGCTTCCTGCAGTTCTGCTAAGTTAAAAAGTTCCTCTTCAGGGTAGCTTCAACTTGATGTTCTCCAGATTTTCACCTTTCCTCTATTTTTAACAGTAATGGTTACTCCAGCTTCAGAACATAACTGGCAGGGTTTTTCTCAGAACCTAAAATACATTGTTCCAGGCTTTGCTGTGGAAACACCAGACTGTGACTACTCATTCTAGGAAGCCCTACTTGCTCCAGAGGATGACATACAGTGAGTGAGAAAAAGTATTTAAAAGGCCATTTTTAGCAGCTACTTTCTTGGCTTTTCATGATATTCCAACACCTCTTGAGCTCACTGGTTTACAGTAGAGTGGGGAATGTCCTTGGGAAGAAGGAAAAGGTCAATCCTTACTCTTCTTACCTTGGTTTGTCCCCCAGAGGCCAGTATGGCCAGCCCAATAATGGGATGAAGATCCTGAGGAATTTTCTCTCCCCATTTTACCTGAGCCACCATCGCTGCTTCACTGTGAGCTGCAGGGAGGACACAGGGGATCTCTGGAGATGAGGCCCTGGAAAACAGTGCTGAAATCACAACAGCCAGCCATTCCAACCACACCAGGGCCAACACGCAGAATAGGTTACACAGAGTTTGGTACTCCGGTGGCTGAACAAAGAGCTGCCACTGCTGGCAGATATTTTAACAAATGGCTCATTTCCACGTTTTTGAATCCATGGCAAACTTCTCAATGGAAGCAGCCTCTGGCCTCAAATGTGCAGTTCACAACCCAAGTCTGTACAGCACACTCTGCTTCCCATCAGCTGCACGTGGCCCTCAGTCCCCAAAGACAGCTGCAGCCAAAACAAGCTGGATCTGTTGAGCACAGGAGAGTGCTCCCAGTTGTAGTAAATCCAACTATACTAAATTTTAGATGGACTCTCTGCTTCTCCTTGGACATAAATGTTGAAGGTAAGTGCCTTGTTAACAGGAGGGAGAAAACAGACTTGATTTCCTCTCCACGTGCATAACAATGCTTAAAAGTCTGATTTTAGGAACATGTTTGAGACACAGTGGTGAGTTGAAGCAGGAGATCATCTCATACATTTCAGTGCAAAAGACAGCAGGGAAAAGGAAATTTTTTTTTATGTGTCTTTAATTCAAGGATCAGACAATTCAGAAAATTGATATGTTAGTGATAACTGGCTAATTTCCTCTTTAAACCTAGGTTTGCATCTATTGAGTCTCTACGAGAAAATTTTCAAGTCTATTCATTACAAATGTAAGCCACCTTTATGTTTTTTTTTTTCTTCTTATCCTCTTCTAGGAAAAGAGGCAGAGAGATTTCCAACTTGTCATTATTCTAAAGTCTAAGGAACACAATATCCAGTCTTCTGAGTTAATACTGAAGAAATGCAAAAGCAGTGGCCACACACAAGTAACACTCTGCCCCCGTGTGTGCAAACATTAAAACACATCCATCCACCCTGGATGCTGCTCTGGTTTTGTGCTAAAGGGTGTGATTGTTTGTGGCAGTAATTATATATGGCATTGCTAATTATATATGAAGCTACAGGACACCTTTTCTCTTCTACAGTCACATGTCTTTGCATTATGAAACTCCTCTAAGATGGCACTGGCTGCTAAAAACAAGCCATAGAGATGGGGAGGGGAGATGAATTTGGAAGGTGAAAAGTGTGAAAAATAAGGTTTATTTTTTTGGCAGATTTTAAAAGGTTTAATAAAAGATAATAGGAGACAAACAATAAAAGATATTAAGGGCTGGGTGCTTGGCATTTAGCTAAGAGCACACTTGATGTTTTTGGAGACACTTTTAAAATTTATTAGTCTGTTGTGTGTTGATAGACCCATTATAAATTTTAAACTTTGTCATAAATTATATTTTATATTTCAGGAACTGTTTTACATGGCTACTTCTTGAGCTTGTTTTTTTAGACCTTGTATGCTTTTTGGCTGTGGTTTTATTTTTTTTTTTTTATTAGTTGCAGTTTGGGCTGTGTTTTTTAATTTTTATAGCTGGTTGGTGTTGGTAATTGCTATATTAGTAGCAGGTGTTTTTACTGGGTGTTATTTAATTAAGCAGGCAGTTTAATTACTACAAAGACACTTTACTAGCTTATGTTTCTTTTAAAGAAAAGTATATCTTAAAAACTATTTTAACACCACACATATAGTACGTACTTTAATATCTGCAAAAAGCAAATATCATACTATGCATTTATGATAAAAAGGAACTCCTTCTTCCTCTGCAAACCAACACTAAGGTTTCTCCAGCTGTCTCACTTCATCAGCACACAAGGTGACAAGGCTCCATCAAGGCCACCACCACTGTGGTGGGGACACGCTGCTGGCCAAGGGCTCAGCCCACAGTCACACACCCACAGCAAGGCAGCAGCTCTGGGAGTGAGGGGCCTCTGCATCACATCTGATCCCAGGACTCGATTACTGACACTTTTCAGGACACCCCCAGGCTTTACCAGGGACAATCCTGGGCCAAAGCGCCCTTGAATGAAACCTTCTCTCTCAGGAAATCTATGGGGAGGAAACTGCAACAGAGCATCAGAACACCTTGTACATGGCCAGTAAAGACACGTGGACAATCCCTGGGACGTGGACAGGGCACTGCAGGAGCTGGTCCTGGCAGAAACACCAGGCAGCCCAGGACACGCCTACCTTCAACCCTTACCTTGTGATAAGGGAAAGGTCTGCAGGAAACACCACTGCCACGCCCTAAGTGATTACTTATGTTGTCAATTTTTAATTGATTTCAGCTTTCACATTAACCTTTGTCAGTTGAGTGCAGAGGGGAAAAGCCCCCAGCCTTGTTTGCCGGGTATGGGAGGACTCAGAGCACCAGTAATGCCCCAGCATTGTCCCCTGCTCTGGTCACTGAGTGCTGTTAAACCAGACAGCCGAGGGGCAGCTGTGGTGAGGCAACCAGGAGGGAGTGCAGGGCTATGGCTTCCTATGTGCACCTAAACACCACTGCCAAAATGCCCCTCGTGGGGCTGGCACCTCAAGGGTGAGAGCTACAGAGTAAAATAATTTCTACTGGATGCACTGGTGTTTGGCCATTACACTTCTGGATCAAAGAGATTGCAGCCAAGCACAACAAAACCCCTGCACAGGTGGGTACTCCTTCCCAGTGCAGGAAAACAGACCTCAGGAAAGGAACCTCTGTCACTTCCCCATGAATTGTGGTACTCCTGATTTTTCCCTAACAAAGAAGATTTTTTTATTATATTACCTCTAAGACACACTATTAACTCCTTGGCCATCAAAAAGACTCTTGACCACCTTCAAATGTCACTTCCCATCTCAAGTTCTCTTGCATAGACTGCTAAAACCCCAGGTGCAAACAAAAGGAATTGACTGGCCCAAACCTGAATGGGAAGGGAGGTTTCCTGTGAGGCTCCATCACTCCCCTCTTTGCTCTCCAAGCACTGAAGCCAAGCTTGCAGGGACGGGGATGATTTGAAATGCAGCTCTGCAGAAGTGGGCATAGATAAGGAAAAGAGCTGCTGGAACTGGAGGAAGGATTCAGTTGTCTGTTCTTGCAGGTTCTCCTTCCCTTCCAGATCCAGAGAAATGTGATTGCAATTCCCAAATCTGTCACCCCACAAGGAGAACTTCCAGGTGAGGGACCAGGAGTGAGCTGGGTGCTGCCCCTCAGGGATCCTTTATCACCCTTGCCACGGCCTCCTGCAGCAAGAGGGCTGGGCTCTTTCCTGCTATGCTTAATTACACTTTACTGAGTGTTAACCCAGCCTACTTTTTGAGAGTTTAATCAGCAATCCTTATATGATATTTTTCCCTGTTCCATGGCTTGTGGATGGATGAGCAGGCACATCTTGCTTGGAATCCCCACACAGGAACACACCAGAAACATCTTACCTAGAATTAGCAATGTTCATAAAATAGTCCCTGTGCCCATAAAACAAGTTGTTCAGAATTCAGTGGCCCATGTGTGAAAATGGATTCTCCAGTGTGGAGCTGCTCCTGTATTTCTGTTAGGTTTGTTCAAAGAGGTGATTCCCACTTGTATCTCTATTCAAGTGTTTGACTTCAAACTGAATAAAGAGGAGATGGCAATTATTCTGACCTTGAACAGAAACTGGAGGATTAGTGAAATGAATGTGTATGTAATGCTGCTTGTTTTCTTCTAAATCTTAAATTCTGAATATTCTTTACAAGGAATTTTGTGACACAGCTTCTAGGTAACATGAAATTAAATTTATTTAAAATTCGTGCCAACTCAAATTCCACCTGGTTTGTCCTAAAAAAATAGCATTTTTAGGAGAGGGGTTAATGTTTTCATTTTAAAAATGAAACGAAAAAACAAACTAGATTCTAATTTTTAATTCTTAATTTTCATGAAACTCCCTGTAATTTGAATTACAAAAAATGGATTCTGGATGTTCAACTCAACTCTGTCTGTATTAGAGAAAGGAGGACATGCACCTCCACCTGTTCTTTCTGTAATTGCATGATTCAGGTCTTCCCTTGGCAGCTCCTCCCTGCACACAATGTATCTCTACATCACATTTAGATCATGTGTGAAAATAACATTCTAACTTTCATTCCTTTCAGGTCCAAAAATCTCAAGGAATGCCCTTTCCATGAAGAATACTGAAGGTGCTTGTAGCATGGCCTTCATGAGACATCTGGAGTCATCTGCCCTGGTGCTGCCAGTGAAGACGTGGGATGTTTATCCCATGAAATTTGGGAGTTTTGGAAGAAGGAAAGAGTGTTTTCTACAGCATCACTATTCAGTGGTTGCCTTCAGTCTTGCATCAGTAGATGTGTGTTGATAAACAAATCCCACAGATCCACAAGTTCATCAGAGGTGTCATGCATTTTAAAGAAAATTAACTTTAAAATGCAAAAAAAAAACCAAAAAAACCAAAAGAAACCCTAATTGGCAAAAAGCTTTCTGTCTATTGTAGGAAAAACCCAAAACCCTCCCACTTAGAGGTGCACAGAGGGGTGGGCTGCAGTCACCTGCACTGTGGGGACACAGATCCTGCCTGGGACACTCAGCATTTTCCTCAGCACCCACCTTGTCCCCTCCTCACAGCCCTGGGCACAGCCTTGTTTTTAATAGACAAATACGAGAAATATCGCAGGTTAAAGGCTAAAAAAAAAAACAGAAAAAAAACCAAAAAAAACCCCCAAACCAAAAACCTCTTGAGAAGACACCGAGAGGTGGGACCTCAGAGGATGCTCCTGGCTTGATCTGAACTCAGTGCAAGAAAGAGGCCAACATCTTAAAATCAGATTAAATCTCTACCCCTGTTTTATTCCTGCCTTAACAGGCATCTGGAAGTTGAACCAATGCACACCATTTAGCAACATAAACATTCTGTTCCAATACATATTCTTTTCTCAAAGGCCCTGCCATCATCTGACAACCCCAGGCACACCTTCAGGACAGAGAGGAGTGACACCTCCCGGGTATTGGCATGGTCTGGGCAAGGTCTCACACGGACAGGCACAAAGCAAAACACAGAACCTTCTGCCCCAAAATCCTCTCTTAAAAGACCAAGGCGTCTCTCATGGCACGCCTTGGGAAAAGCAAGCAGCAACCTTCACAGGAGAGCATGAGTTCACAGAAAAAAGAGAGAGGAAGGACAAATTGCATTTCTCAGCCCTGCTCGGTGATTAAACTGCAATACCACATCCTGCAGAGGACAGCTGACAGCACTGGCAGAAAACTGGAGGGAGATTAAAGAGAAAACTAATTATCTTGTCTGCCTTGAAGCAGAAAAAATCTTGAGCATCTGCCGTGGAAGAGGTATCTAGAGAAAAATGCGCCACTGTAAATATTTCAGGTTTATGTTTGTACCTGAATGAATTCTCCAAGTACGAACAGCAAAGGCTCTCAAGCAGACCTAACAGGTATTATGGAGCACTTGGAGGATCCTGCTGATAAATTAATTTATTTTGCATTTCACTTTCAGCACCTCATCCGTACAGCATATTCTGCCTCTCCAAAGTTGCAAAGTCAGTTCCTAAGGTGAAATTAAACCATTTATTTCCACATTTTTATGTTTCCCTCTGAAATACCGTCTGCAGCTCCCTAAAGGCAGAGGGACAACGCGATCATTGCGATATTCGCTGAAAACTCGGTGTTCTTCAGTAGTTTTGAAAGCACACTAAAACACGCTTTCCCCAGCATTTAAAATGAAGTGATTTGTACTGATCGTATCCGAAATCACTCGCAAACTCACCCCAAGGTGAAACTGTCCCACGTTTGTGTCTCTCTCGGGGAACCGAGAGGTGTCAGAGCGCCCGGGGACACGGCACCAGCCGGATTCGCACGGACCGCCTGTGGCACAGGGACAGGGCGCTGCAGGAGCCGGTCCTTGCCGGAACTCCAGCCGGCCCGGGACACGGCTGCGCTCAGCCCTCACCTTTCGCTAGGGAACCTCACCCTTGTCCCGGGGCAGCGTTCGGACCCCTTCCTTCCTTCCTTCCTTTCCTCACCAACTGCCCTCAGCGCATCCCTCATGGCCGCCCGCCGCGCCCCATTGGCTGCGGCTCTGCTGCTGATTGGTCGGCGCGGCGGGCCCGCGCGGGGCGGGGGGCGCTGATTGGTCAGCGCGGCGGGCTCGCGCGGGGCGGGGGGCGCCGATTGGCTGCGGGCGCGGGGCAGCCATGGCGGGCATGGCGGGGTACGTGCGGCTCGGGGCCGCTGCCAGCGCGCCCCTCATGGGGCTGGGCACATGGAAGGTGAGGCGGGCACCGCGCTGCGGGACGGGGAGCACCTGAGAATGCCTCACCCAGACCCGTCCTGCCCTTTTCCCTTGTAGTCCCCCCCAGGTAAGGTGACGGCTGCGGTGATGGCTGCCATCGATGCCGGGTACCGCCACTTCGACTGTGCCTATGTGTACCAGAATGAGAAGGAAGTTGGGGAAGGGATCCAGCGGAAGATTAAGGAAGGTGCTGTGAAACGAGAGGACCTCTTCGTGGTCAGTAAGGTACGGATCAGATGGTTATGGACATACTGCTTTTACCTGTGCTGTTTTTACAGTAGGAACATCTCACATTTAACTGGAGCACTGGAGAAGTTTGTAATGTAAATGACTTAATTCCTGAGACTGTTTTCTTGTTTCCTGTACTGCCACACAGCCCAGTGTAGCGGCCTAGGGCCTGGGGTCCAAGCCCTGGCTGCCACCGACATACCCTGATAGGGAATTCCACAAGGAACAGCCTCTCCTGGAGTCTCAGGCTTCAGCCACAAGGTACCAATGTGCAAGCAGTGCCTGGAGTTCAGGCCATCAGCTCTTGCAGTGATTGCAGCTCCAAGTGATTTCAGCTTGGCTTGCAAGGTGGTACCTTTGGCCAGCACAGAGGAATGAGACTGGGAGCACTGTGTAGAGGTTCTGCAGGGTTCTTTATTGTCCTCTGCAAAGGGGGTCCAGGGACGGCAGCATTCCACTGAACTGGGTAAAAGAAGGGGTTTTTATAGGGAGGGTATGGCTTGACAGAATGACCAATGGTTTGGGGCTAAGGAAATATGATCAAGAGTGTTACAAGGAGATAAAGTGGGGTCCAAAGAGAGGAGAAGGATCTCTTAGCCCAGTCACTGTGACTGAGAAATTCTTGTCTAGGGGATAGTTCTCCAAGGAGGCCTCGTGAGGGACCCTGCTCCCTCCACAGCCCAGACTTCACTGCATGTGAAGAGCACTGCGCTGGCCTCCTTCGACATCCCATTCCAAAGAGCAGGAGCATTCCTGTGCTGTGCAGGAGAGCACTTGAGAGCTTCCACCAGGAGCTCACCATCTGCCCTGGTTTTGTCTCCAGCTGTGGTGCACCTTTCATGAGAAGCCTCTGGTGAAGGGAGCCTGCCAGAAGACTCTTGCAGACCTGAAGCTGGATTACCTGGATCTCTACCTTGTCCACTGGCCTTTTGGCTTCAAGGTACAGTAGCAGCAGTGCCCATAACTTTGTTTCTTGTGGCTGGCTTAATAGCCCAACAATTATTCTGGCTGACAAGACAATTACATGCCTGTTACCTATGCCAGCACTGCTCTGGTGCTCAGCTTTACTGTGGCCATGTGACTCAAGCTGTTGGTCTCTGCACCAGAGGCAGTTGTTTTCCCTTTGATCCTGGGAATGATGGCCTGAAAACTAGAGAAACTACAGGCATATGTCCCAGCTCCAAGCATAAGACAGGCTGCTTTCCTTTTCTCTTGCAAATCCAATGTCTGTTCATCTCAAAATCACCCCTTGTGGGAAGGAGGGTTGCATTTTGCTGCTTCTCTGCAATTTTCCTTTGTGTGCTACAGAATCAGAGAGCAAAAGAAAGCAGTTGTGTTTTCCATTTCTCTCTTTAATCACCAGATCCTTAATGCAGTACAGATTGAGCTGAAATTGCTTGTAGGAGCCTTAGTGTTGTTCCACTGAGACAGAGATTTAAAAGGTGAAACTTCTGTGAGAGAGTTTAGGCCCCCCAAGATCAGTGAAGGAGTTGATGTCTCAGTTTGAATATTTCTAGTCACAGTCTTTCTATCCTCCTGCAGCCTGATCACCTGTTGCCTTTGAGATACTCATCTTTTTTTCATGCTTTAACTTTATATTAACAGAGTCGTGGAAATGAAACTGTCTCATGGTGACAGCAGCAAACAGCTGCTAAACACAGTTCAGTCCTGGCATCTTTTCATACACAAAGGCTCTTCTAACTTTCCTAGTGTTGGTGGCTTTAGTCATGGAAGAACTGTCAATGCACACAATACCTCCTTTCAGTAGATCTGGTGTTGTGTAGACGCAAGTGTTGATTTTTTTTGTTGAAAAAGAACAAAACAGTCTTCTTGCTAAGTGGGAACTAAAGAACAGCACCTGAAGGGAGCACATGTGAGACTGGAGGCTGTAGCTCTGACTGGTTTCTTTCCCTGTAGCTATTTGGGTGAGCCATCACTGCCAGGGGTCTGGCAGAAAAACCTGTTCTTTCAAGGAATGGTGATGGGCAAACATGCCTTAAATTCCTTCCACTTCTCAGGATGGAATGACTGAATGTGGACAAGAATTAGCACTCTTGCACTAGAAGTTTAAGATACTGTGGTTGTGAGCACTCAAGTGGACTTGCCAAGAGATTTTTCAAGCATTTTCTTTGTCGCTGACAGGCAGGAGAGGACCTGTTCCCTGTAGATGGCAAAGGCATGGCTATCCCCAGCAACACAGATATTCTACAGACATGGGAGGTGAGTTCATCCCCAGTAGAAGTCACATCTTCTGTCCTCAGCAGTGCTGTTTGCTTCAGCAGTTGCAGAATGTTCATCCATGTACGCAGAATTAGTTGGAAAGAATTAGCAGAAGTATACGGTAGCTTTTAAAAATGTGCTTCCCATGAAGAGAAACAAGAGCATGTCAGGAAGAATGTATTCAGTCATGTCTTACCCACTGCATGCTGACTGTGCTCTTCTGTCTTCCAGGCCATGGAAGAGCTGGTGGATGCTGGCCTGGTAAAAACCATTGGAATCTCCAACTTCAACCGTGAGCAGATTGAAAAAATCTTGAACAAGCCAGGACTGAAGCACAAGCCTGTAAATAATCAGGTAAGCTGCAAAGTGGCTGCAGGGGAATACTTTTCAGGGATTTTAAAGTTCTGATTACAGTTAAATGAGGAGGTGGAAAAACAGAGAACAAAGTAGACACAGCATGTACTTTAAATCCCTCTCTCTGGATATTTCTTCATACAAACAGAACCATAGTATTTCCTTTCTGTCTCATCTTGTTGAACTACTAACTTTGAAGTATTTTCCTAGGAACCATTCTCTCTGGAGGCATGAAGAAATCAGATATGAGCAATTATTCTGACACAATTATTGACTCTTATAAAGCCTCTCAGAAAAAAAAATATCCAAAAAAGCAGCTGAAGACTCAGTGTAAAAGTTGGTGCCTTACAGAATTACAGTCTTGTATTGTCACATAGGCCACCTACAGGGACGGGTGAAGGCAACCTGTAATTAGGAAATTAGGATTCAGAAAAAACACTGGAGCAAGGGAAAACTACAGTAGTTTTACACCTTTCACTCTCTGCTTCTCTGTTGGCAGATTGAGTGTCATCCATACCTTTCCCAGGAGAAGCTGATTGACTACTGCCACTCCAAAGGGATCACTGTGACAGCATACTGTCCCCTTGGACGTCCTGATGGGTAATTTCCAAGTGGGTTCGTGTGATTTAAGCCTGAAGCATTCAGACTAATTAA
The DNA here is from genome assembly GCF_963662255.1 of Cinclus cinclus. Lineage (NCBI taxonomy): Eukaryota > Metazoa > Chordata > Aves > Passeriformes > Cinclidae > Cinclus > Cinclus cinclus. The sequence goes on from NC_085049.1 coordinate 3,051,124, forward strand.
GTAATGGTGCAGGTGTATATATATATATATATATATATATATTTAATTAATGGGGCTAGATAGAATCTTTCTAAGTGTTTCTTTTTTGTTTCATCCTTTTCTCACCCACTTTGTCTAGTTCTAAGCCAGAAGCACCTTCCCTTCTGGATGACCCCAAGATCAAGGAGATTGCAGCCAAACACAAGAAAACCCCAGCACAGGTGAGTAAGTGCCAGACAGTGGATACTCCTTCTTGTAACACAGCAATTTAGGAAACGATGTCTGAGGAGAGGGAACAGCCTCTGTTGTGTTACCTGTGAACAGTGCTGCTTTTTTGTCGTTAATAAGCAATGCAGGTTGTCCATTCTGTGGCCTACAAGATGTGCTACTACTAACTCTGGCCATTAGTCAAGAAAATATTCCTGACTCATCTTCAGTTGTCACTTCTCAAATCCTCTTGCAGAAATGAAAACATTGTATATAGTGCAAAACTTCTGAGTGCTAAGAAAAGGAACTGACTGTTCCAAAACCAGAATGCAAAGGAGACCTTCCATGGGGTCTTCTACCACTCCCTCTTTGCTTTCCAGGCAGTGCAACCTGGAGTGCAGGGACGGGGATGATTTGAAATGCAGCTCTGCAGAAGTGGGTATAGATAAGGAAAAGAGCTGCTGGAACTGGAGGAAGGATTCAGTTGTCTGTTCTTGCAGGTTCTCCTTCGCTTCCAGATCCAGAGAAACGTGATTGCAATTCCCAAATCTGTCACCCCACAGCGCATTGTGGAGAACTTCCAGGTGAGGGATCAGGAGTGAGCTGGGTGCTGCCCCTCGGGGATCCTCTATCACTGTCTGTGGGAGTCTGCCTAACCTATATTCCAGGTCATACAGCTGTTGCTGAAAAAAGACTTGTACCCCAACCCTAGGCCTTGGCAGGCATTTGTTGAGTTGTGGCGATCCCAAAAGAAGCGGTTCCAAGGAGTTATGGCATTGCCCATGTTAATGCCTCATGCATATTCCCAACCCTCATTTTCCAGTTCTCATCACCACTCCCAGTCCCTAGAATGTTCTCCCTGCCTTGTATCCCCATTGGACCCTACCTTCCCTTACCCCACCTCTGCATCACTTTCCCCTATGCCCATTGGACCCTGGCCTCGACTCCACCCCTTTTCCTGCTCCAAATTTATACCCAGGACCTCCCTACATCTTGGTCTTCGACCTTTAACTCCTATAGTGTTTGCACGTGTTTTGGGCCTTGTCCCACATTTTCTTTTATAGTTATTAAAGTATTCAGTTCCAGAGTTGTGTCGTGGACCCGTTCCTCATTTTGCCACCTTCGCTCTGTTATCAGGGGACCTTAAAAGGTTGGTTGGGGAGACTGCCCTTGAGTCTTGCACCTTGAATAAATAACCAAAAACCACGACAATCACCCTTGCCATGGCCATGGCCTCCTGCAGCAAGAGGGCTGGGCTCTTTGTCTGTCTGGAAGTCAGGGCTACAGTGAAAATTACAGTGAAGAATAGACAGAGCTCTTGGAAATAGTATGCTGCTAACCTTATCAGACACTTTACATGGTGTCTCCTGTTCTTCTCTTTCTTCCGTCTGCCAGTAGAATCTGGAAAATCCAAAGATACTTCTTTTCCTTTCCATGTTTCATGAATCCCTCACTTGTAACCAGCATCCTTTCTCATACGAACTTGTTCTTTCATCTCTTGAATCTTGCTTCTGATTTGATTTGTTCAAAGAAGTTAAATCCAGCTGTTTTTCTCTTTTTAGGTATTTGACTTTGAACTGACTAAAGAGGAGATGGCAACTCTTCTTAGCTTAAACAGAAACTGGAGGATCTGTGAAATGGTCACGTAAGTGACAGTGTGTGTCCTTCAAACTCTTACATTTTCTGTGATCTTTATTCTGATCTTCTATATCATTCCATATCAGGAACTGGCATAGCTGTTCAAATTGGGTGTATTTTGAAATGTGAAATTACTTTGGGGATGAAGCATCTGTTGTTATATTTCCACTTTATTGACTGAAAGGCAGGTATAAGCCATGCTGTGTATTCATTGTAAATCCATTCTCGAGGAAACTTCATATGCCTGGAATTCCAAAATGAGAGTTTTAGTTGATAGCTTTGGCTCCATCTATATTGGAGAAATGAGCATTAGGCACTTTTAAACTGAGGGTAATTTTTTTTCTGTGTGATATTATAAATTGATGTCAGCTCTTACATATGTGGTTGTGGTGGGTAATGACCATCTGTTGTGCAGTAAAATGCAGAGCTGCTTGCAGATATGCACCTTGAAAGCCAAGACAGGAAGTCTTGGCTGCAAGGCCACAGAAACTGCTGCTGTCTCTGTAAGCATCGTGATTTGTTACATTTTAATTTCTGTATCTAGAAAGTGATGCAGTTGGTTCCACCACTGTTCAGTGCCTGAATGATAGAAAAGGCTGGAACTTGTTGGTCCTGTAGGCTGTTTCTATGCTATCAAGTCTATTAAATTCACTCTGCAGTTGCTCAGTTCAGAGCCTCCTTTGAAGGCTCCTCTGTACACCCCCTGTTGTTCTATACAGCAATTATTTTAGCCTTGAGTAATCTTTCCTCTTTCATTTCTTCCAGGTGCAAAAATCACAAGGAGTACCCTTTCAATGCAGAGTACTGAAGATTTTTTTTCTGCCCTCTCTCAGGCCTCCAGGTTCTAATGAGTTTCTACCATTGCCTCAGATCATGCACTATTGTAGCTTACACACTGTATCCCTCTTGGCAGCAAAGGCACAGGATGTGTGTTCTGTGACTTTGGTCTTTCTTCTTTGGTAGAAGGAAACTGTACAGTTGTTCTGAAGAACAAAATGTGGGCTGTGGTAATTCTCATTACATGAGTGTCTCTGCATGGCTGAAATAGGAAAGGAGAAAACAGAGGGAAGCAGGAACTAGCAACTGATTTTATCTACTGTCTTCCATCAGCACCACTTAAGGCTGCAGGGTCAAGGTATGTAAGTGCAGGAGGAAAACCCATCCTGAGTAATTGTATAATCACTGCCAGAAGGTAAAAGACAAAATTAACTTCTAGAGCACAGGCCAAAGCTTTCTGGGAAAGAAAAATAAATGGGAGAAGTGTTCTGGACCTACAGATGAATACCAACTCATAGTGGGCCTTATTTCAGTCACTTTTCTTACAGGCTGAAACTGAGCAAAGATTGATGTTTAATTTCATTCTTAACCATAATAAAAATATTTGAATTACTGCTGGAAGTTCTGTTCTAATGTTAAAATTAACAAACCAAGAAGCTTGCATTAACAGTGTAATTGGAAATAATTATCCCTATTCAATTTTAAATGATGTCACAAGATCACTGAGATCTTGTCTTGATCAAAAGTTGAGTAATTTGGTATAACAAGCATTGACACAGCAATGCTGAAAAGAACAGTTGAGGAGGACCTTAGTGGGGGTCCACAAGCAACAGGAGACAAACACCTGAAACTGCTGGAAAACTGCACTGGTATCACTGTGGAGTGATTTGGTTGGTGGCCAGTGCTGGTGTCTGGCTGTTAAAAGCCCAGAGCAGCAGAGACTGGGAGGAAAAGGGGGGTAAGCAGTGTTAAGCAGGTGTCTGGTATAGCACAAAGGGTGCATGGTGGAACTTGTACATGTTAATACTGAGCTGCTGAGAGTTAATACAAAGCCTGACTCTGGAGCAAGTGTTACCTCCCCTTCAGGCTGTGCTGACTCACTGGGACAGGTCTCCTCTCTCACTGTAACCCTGTGAATGAGTAAAGGATTCCCCTGATAAAGCCTCTCTCTCCTGCTGGAGGGTGCAGGTGAGCTAATGGAGTCTGTAAGTCAAGAGTCTCTGAATTCTTGAGAGAAATCAGAGTGCAGAGATTGAATTAAAACCTTTGCATGGATTGAATTATGTTAAGCCACTCACACATGAAGTAGAGGTGTAAGTTTAAGTTTTAGAATAAGTAAGCAAGTAGGTAAGTAATTAAGAATAAGCTTTAAGTGGTTTTAGTGGATAAAAGGTCTCAGATGCCAGAGTAGAAGTGTGAGTTCTAGTGAAGGTTGAAAAACACAGTCCTATATACTGGTGTTTCTGTAGAGGCTCCAGGAACACAGTTTTAGACAAAATAAAACTATGGTAAGAATCTTGCTAACGTTTTTCAGATGGAACAAGAGAGACCATATGAGTAGTTTATATGTAACCTGGCGTGCTAAGAAACTAGAATTCTTACAGGTTAAGGAGTAGTGGTTCGAGTTTGTGTCTTTAGCTTGTTGGGAAGTTTCTATATAAGAATCCATGCACTGGGGAGAGCTTCACTTTGCCTTTTGCTTTGGTTCCTGCTCTCTCGCTGCCATCACCAACACCCAAGGAGAAGACAGGAGCTGCCCAGCAATGTGGGCCCTGCTGGGACCTTTGGGAGCAGCTTCTGTTTCTGTTTGGGACTCTATACTAAAACTCAGCATGGACTTGAGCACTTGTGAGTCTTTGCCTTTTGAGACGGATGTGCTTCTGCAATAAAAAGCTTTATAGCAACTATTATCTGCTTGGCTTTTTAAAGAAGACAACCACAACCTGACAAATGGTGCCTAGAGCACTGGAGAATTAAACCAAGCATGGTGCCCCTTGTCTGGTACCCTGTTTTAACTTGCTTTAAAAAGGATTTCAAGCTACTGTTGTGCTTCCTCAAAGGCCTCATGTAAGTGTGGTAAGCAGAAAGCTGGAAGCCCTACCAATTACTGAGAGAAGCAAGCACCAATAAACAGTGGACAACTGGGGAAAAGCCCAGAACTTCTCATTGCCTATCTTACATTGAGGTGAGCTTTGAGGTAATCAGAGAGCATGGGAAATAATATGCTGGAAGAGCAGAAGTAAATCTGTGATGACTTAAAATTTTTATTGAGCAAAAACGACTGCAGTGTCTCAGAAAAAAAAAATTGAAGAACTTTTGATATATGCTCAGGAGTGTTTTTTCCTGATATCGGTCTCGATTCTTTAAATACTTCTCTGTGGGATCAAATCGGAGTTAAGCTTTTTGACGATACCACTCGGGAGGATGAAGCAGCCCTGTTGCTATCACCAACTTTTTAACAATGCAAAAAACTTGTTGGGACAGATTTCCTCTCTCCCTTCCGCGCTGCCGTCGCGAACATTGCAATCGCGGTTTTTCCCAGCCACAATCCTCAGCGGTAACACCACGCAGGGAGGATGGCTCTGCAAACGATCTGGCGGTCCCACCGCTGCCATCCCCGTTGCCTGAACCCTGTTTCGCCACTCCGAGATCAGAAAGCGCCTCACCCCATGTGCCGAATTTCGCGAATTTGAGAGATTTCCCTTCCCTTCGCGACCAAGCCGCGCGGCAGCGCCGGTTTTAGCAGCGCTTGCAGCACACCGCGATCTTCTTTCTCAGCTTCAATGCGGGTGCTCGGAGCCCGGACCGTGAGCCGCCTTCCGCAACGGCGGCGGCTCCGCCGCTTTTATCCACCTCGTGGCAAGAAAATAAGGCTTTCATTGCGATTTATGTACCTCTCCCACATCCACAAACTACTGCGTCGGCTTCCCTACCCCAAACCGCGAATTTGGACGCGAGAGCGCTATGGGAAAGTTCTTCCATGATTTATACGCGGCCGGACCACGCGGACGCGCAGGAGCAGGCGCAGCCGCGTGACGTCAGTCCCTCGCGCCGCGAGCCCATCGCTTCATCTGCGCATGCGCACCCCTGCCCTGCTCCGCGCCGCAGCCCAACAGCGGCATCTGCGCACGCGCATCCTCCGCAGCTTCACAGCGGCTTCCGCGCATGTGCATTCTCAACCCGCTCCGCAGCCTCACCGCTGTTTCTCCGCCTGCGCGGCCTCAGCCCTCCCCAGGCAATGACGGCTGTAGAATTTCGAGGGCGGTATCACCTATCCCCGCCCTTCGCAATTATGTTTATGTGGTTTCTAGGGCGGTGTCACATATTCCCGCCTGCGCCGTGTTCTCAGCCCACCGTCAGGGTGGCCGTTCCACGTCATGGTTCCAATGCGCCCTCTATGGCAGAGCCGGCCGTTGTCGCCCTCACGTCGCCATATGGTTGGGGCTTCTGTGGCTGCTCGAGAAATTCTCCCCCTAGCACCACCCATACATGGGACCGCGTTGGGAAAAAGGAGGGGAAATTGGGGTAGGGAGGAAAGGGCGGCGGCATTGAGAGTGAGAGGGAAGAGAGCGGGCGGCGGGCTGTTGGGAATGTTAGAGGGGAATGAGTGTTCTGGTTTTGGGAAATCTGAGATAGCAATGTGTCCCGGGTTTAGGGCAAATCTGGGAGGAAACCTCTGAATGGGGTGCCTCTAGGAAAGAGATTCAAGCAGTCCCTCCCTCAACTGGTTCGGGGAAAAATACTTCCTTGGAGACAAGTGGGAAAAAAAAAAACAACTGTTTAACAGGCAAAGTGCTTCCCAGAACAAAAATGAGCAATACTAACCTGCAGAACCTCTCTCTGCTCTGAAGAGATGACGAATTCAGCAGAGTCCCTCCCGTGGGTTGCAGCCCGGCTGTTATAAATGAGAAACAAAGTCTCGACATTTATAGCAAAATTTAGATTGCTTTATTTGACATAGAGCAAGCAGCGCTGGGGAACGTGAGGGGTCAGTGCCCACTCCACGCTCCTCGAACCTTGGTTTGCAGCTCCTTTTTATAGGATGGTTTTCCTTGTAGTCTCGGGACAGTTTGTCAAGCAGCCATGTGGTGTTGGTAGATAAGGAGCAGTAGACATGGGGGTCTGGTCTTAACAGATAGTTTGGGATTGATTGCACCAAGGCAGGAAATCTGGTATTGCAAAATCTTTCAGGCCGTGGGAAACCCCTGTTTTACAAACTGGTATCAAATACAATTTACTAAGAAACACAATATTCATAACAGGAGATTTAAACAGAATGATTTAATCATATTTATTTTTTTCTATCTAATGTCCATGCTTCATTTCAGACCTAAGTATTCTGGTTTATACAAACCCCAGTGCTTTTATAATTAACACGAATCTTGTTATCAATTATCACATGGCTCACTCAGGCTGTTCTCAGTCCCTCCAGAACTGGGGAATGTCACAGCCCAGGCCAGGCCTGGTGGGACACAGCTGGGAGCTCCTGGTGCTCCTCTGGGTTTTCAGTCCAGAGCAGGCCCGAACAATTCCAAGAAAAAGGAAAGAAAATCCACAGTCCAGGGAACTTTGCCTCAGCTAGCCGGAAAAAACAACCAGAAGCAAAGGAGAACTCTCTCCTGCTGTCCAGTGCAGACAGCACAGCCTGTGTGAAGGATGCAGGGGAGCAAGTGCAGTCTCTGAGAACAAACTCTGCACCTCTTCTCTCCCCCTGCATTCCTGGAACCAGTCTAAAAGCTGCAGAACTCAATATTCAACACCAGCAGAGCAGAGGATTTGGGATAGAAGCATCATAAAGTCACCCCAAGGCACAGTGTTAAAGCCAGCAGATTCAAATGGGGAGAGGAATTCACCCCTTTTAAAGTCAAAGGGTTCTCTGTCAAAGACACCACAGTATTTTTTAGTAGAATAGGCAGCGATGAGGCATAAGGCAATTAAAGAAAAAGATTTTGATTTAGCTTCTGAGCCGATATTAGCTCTGCCAGTTAGATGTGGCAGAGGAGGTGCTAACCCTAGATGGGAAACAAAAGATCATCAAGATGTTAAAGAGCTGAGGAATACCTTAAAAGAGGATGGATTGGGCTCACTGTATTTTAAGCAGTTACTGAAAGGAGTATTTAACAATGTGGATTTAACACTATAATTGTCATTGTACTGCTGGCACATTACTGACAGAGTCACAATTAATTTTGTGGGAAAGGAAGTGGAAAATGTTTTGGAATCGATTGACAGTTATGTCAGTGGTCCCAATGCTCAATTAACACTGGCAGATCTAGCAGGAGAAGCCCCACATGACAGGGCTGAAGATCAGGCAGTGGATATGTCCAGAACAGTGCTCAGTGATGGCAAGTGGGCTGCTTGCAAAGCCCAGTTTCTGACCCAGCCAGGGGGACCCCAGAGGGAGATTTTGTGCAAATAAGACAAGGGCCAGCAGAACCCAAAGCAACATTCACTGTTCTCCTGTCACAGACACTGGAGAGACAATGTGAGGATGATAGGATGTGCACACTGATGCTTCGTACTCTTGCTTTCATGAATGCTAATGATGAATGTAAAACAATTATTCAAAGCCTGCCAGATCCTAACCCTGAACTGCCACAAATGCTAGAGGTTTGCAGTAAAATTGGCACTCCTCAACATATAGCTACTCTTTGAGTAAATACTATGGGAGAGAAGACTGGGGAAGTGATTAAAAAGAATAATGGTAGCCTTGCACAAGCTTTTGATACCTTAGCTCGGCACTTTTGCAAAACAATAAGGCACAAAGAGATGATGCTTCTAAAGGATCGTGCTACAGATGTGGAAAATCAGGACGTATGGTAAAGAATTGCCAGCAGAGGGCAAAAAACCACCTGGCCGTTGCCCAAGATGCAGAAAGGGAAAACACTATGCTAGCCAGTGCCGTTCTAAATATGATGTAGATGGGAACCACTTAAGGGGAAATTCCAAGAAGAGTGCGCCCCACCGGGTGACAAAACAAGTAGTGGGATTCCAGCACCCAGGGAGTTTCCCAGGGGCAGGATATATGAATTATCTAGCCCAGCCATTCCCTGGATGGCCAGCCAACTACCCAGTGATCCCACCTTTTTGCCCCCAGGGGCACAATGCAAACTGGCAACTTCAAAATTAACTTGCTTTTTAGAGAGTTGTCATGCTGTGGTATGCACAGGGGTGTCAAGGAACGTCACAAAGGAGACAAGATTTTCTGATTATAGGCAAAGATCACAGATTCTGCATATGTAGCTAACATAGAAGAATACAGGGATCGATTTTAAAAGATCTTAGTAATGACAGTTTATGCCATTATCTTACATGTCTTTATACTGTTTTGCAAAACTGAACTAATCCATATTTTGTTTCTCATATCAGGGCTCATTCCTCACTTCTAGGATTTCTGGCAGAAGGGAATGGGAGAGCTGATGAATTGACAGTGGCTTTTGCTAACACTGCCCAACATTTTCGAGCAAGAAAAACTGAGTCATGCGTTCTTTCACCGAAATGTACAGGCACTTGTGTGAACTTTTTGCCTTTCTAAAGATCAGGCAAAGGCAATTATAAGTGCCTGTCCTGACTGTCAATTGGTCCAACCTCCTGTCTCAACAGGAGCAGTCAATCCACGAGGATTGCAAAGCCTGGAATTATGGCAAACAGATATTACTTAATACCCATCTTTTGGGAAATTTAAAAACATGCATGTGTTGGTGGACACTTTTTCAGGTGCATTCTCTGCCTGCCTACATACAGGGGAGACAGCCAACCACGTGTGTCAGCATTTTTTGCCAACTCTTGCTTCATTTGATGCGCCTCAAGAGGTAAAGACAGATAATGGCCCTGCATACACAGCCAAAAGGTTGTCTGATTTTTTAATGGATTGGGGTGTTCTACATACTTTTGGTATACTTTACTCTCCCACGGGCCAAGCAATTGTTGAAAGAACACATCACTCTTTGAAACGTATTTTAGATCAACAAAAGGGAAGATTGGCACAAGCAACACCACAGATGAGTTTGAGTAAGGCCTTGTATGTTCATAATTTCCTGAACAGCTCTCCTACAGAACCTGATCCACCAATCTTTAGGCATTTTCATGATAATGTTCGGGCAAAATCGAAAGAAAATCCTCCAGTTTTGATCAAAAATCTAGAAGTGGGGAAAATTGAAGGCCCATTTCCTTTAATAACTTGGGGCAAGGCTTTTGCTTGTATCTCTAGATACAGGACTCAAGTGGATTCCAGCGAAGAACGTGAAACCTTATTGAGTGCATGAAAGTGCTGACCACTCCAGCTATAAAGAAGCAGGCACACAGATGTGAACTGCCAAAGATTTCTACTTGCACCTGATGTCTTGTGTTTTACCTGCAGAAGATTAGGGTTAGGGTTAGAAGGGTTAGAAGGGTGAAGGGTTAGTTGATTGTGAACACTGGGGTTTTTTTAAGAGGGGAATTAATAGTATTGTAGAATTTCATTATTTATTACTTTAAGGGAAATACTAGTTTTGTTTTTATGTTATGCTTTTACTTCTTTGCTTTGTTTACTATTAGTTGTACAAATGATTACTAAGTCTCTTAAGGGAGTCTTTATGGTTCATAGAGGAGGGGGAGATGTTGGAGTCTGTAAGTCAAGAGTCTCTCTGAATTCTTCTGAGAGAAATCAGAGTGCAGAGATTGAATTAAAACCTTTGCATGGATTGAATTGTTAAGCCACTCACACATGAAGTAGAGGTGTAAGTTTAAGTTTTAGAATAAGTAAGCAAGTAGGTAAGTAATTAAGAATAAGCTTTAAGTGGTTTTAGTGGATAAAAGGTCTCAGATGCCAGAGTAGAAGTGTGAGTTCTAGTGAAGGTTGAAAAACACAGTCCTATATACTGGTGTTTCTGTAGAGGCTCCAGGAACACAGTTTTAGACAAAATAAAACTATGGTAAGAATCTTGCTAACGTTTTTCAGATGGAACAAGAGAGACCATATGAGTAGTTTATATGTAACCTGGCGTGCTAAGAAACTAGAATTCTTACAGGTTAAGGAGTAGTGGTTCGAGTTTGTGTCTTTAGCTTGTTGGGAAGTTTCTATATAAGAATCCATGCACTGGGGAGAGCTTCACTTTGCCTTTTGCTTTGGTTCCTGCTCTCTCGCTGCCATCACCAACACCCAAGGAGAAGACAGGAGCTGCCCAGCAATGTGGGCCCTGCTGGGACCTTTGGGAGCAGCTTCTGTTTCTGTTTGGGACTCTATACTATAAACTCAGCATGGACTTGAGCACTTGTGACTCTTTGCCTTTTGAGACTGACGTGCTTCTGCAATAAAAAGCTTTATAGCAACTATTATCTGCTTGGCTTTTTAAAGAAGACAACCACAACCTGACAAATGGTGCCTAGAGCATTGGAGAATTAAAGTCACAAACAAGAAGGTCAAAGGAGCAATTAGTGGTGGAATACAGTTCTACTGTGTGCCACGTACTGTTTCACTAAAACGCAAACTGACAGCAGGGTGATTTCTGCTCTTGGAATCACAGAGGTGACCTAGGGCACTCTATCAAGCTTAGTTTGACCCTGACAGCTTTTGACCAGCTATTTGTTGTCATATCTTTCTGACTGAACAAGATGACAAATATACACAAGACCTTATGCCCAAATGCTGCATTCTGTGAAGTGAGGCAGATTTTGACCTTTAATTGCTAGAGGTCTCTGGGTCTTGTGACTTCACATCTGCTATCTTTATTGTATTGTAGTGGACAGAAATTCTGTTAACTAGTGTAGCAGTATGTGCTCCTAAAATAGGAAAAAATGTAGCTGCAGTTAAATGGCATTGGATTTTTTTTTTTATTCCACAAGACAGTCCTTTTTAAAAAAAAGAGATTGCTCTGACTTTACGGAAGAAGAGAGGTTTTGCTCGAAGTAATAAGACTCTTATAATTCATGCTACTCAGCACTGATACAGTGGCCTAACGTGACAAAACAAAAGAACGGATTTGGCCTCAGTTTGAAAATAGTTGAATAAATAAATAAGATCTTTGTCCAGGGCTAGAATACTTGAATAAATATATCTTTATATTTTATAATTAAATAAAAGATATCATCAGTTTCAGAAGTTAGCCTTTCAAAAAAGGAGGAAGAAATTACTAATAACTTTTTTTTTTTTTTTGGTGGCAATAACCAAAATGAGAGCACTGTTTTCTTTAATTTTTCTATAAAGGATGAATATTTTTCGGTTGACCTTTAGGTCACGTAGATTACCCAGGCAGAATTGTTTACCATGGTTGTTTTTCTTTGCCATCAAATGAAATTTGGCTAAGCCTTGAAATACAATTGCTTTATTTGATTTCCCTCTGTTTTGTGTGCACTAAAAGTTTTTCATGCCTATGACGTTGGTATCTGAGTACATTCAGTTGTTTGTGGACTTGTATCTCTCTGAAAACTAAGTTTGCAAACTACAAGTTGGGAAAAACCGCCTTAGATTAATGAAGAAGCATAGAAAGGCTCGTCACTGGGGAGCTGACTTGTAAAAAGAGGGTCAAAAATCAGTGAGCAACACAACAACAGAGGATAGCTTATAAATTAGCACAGCAGAGTATCAATAACCATGTGGGTTCTCATTCCAGCTCTAGGACTGCTTTTGTAAAGCCTTTAATGGGTGAGCTGGCTCGATGAATATCTTGTGATCTCCATTCCTTTTGTCTTAGCCCTTCCACACATAACAGCTCCAGGAAGGCAGGAAGAGGGTCACTGCTCAAAGGCATTTTCATGGTGCCACTCAGCTGCTTCTCAGTGTCAGAACTTCTGGTCTCCTGCTCTTACCAGGTCCTTTTGCCTGGAAAAGCCCTCAAAGAAGTGTTACTTGCCACTTTCCTGTTTGCTCTTCCCAAAATTTGCTGTTCAGCCCCCACTGTTACTTGTCCTGCATTCAGCTACCTGCTGCCTGCTTCCCTTGCCAATGATTCTTCTTGAGACTACTCTTGCCTAATTACAGACTGCTAACCTGTAGCTAGAATCTGTCTCACACTCAATAACATGCTTTTTCTGCTGAAAAGCTGGTTTTCTATTTTTTTCCCAGGTTCAGCAAACACACCCTAGAATGGTGCCTCAGTCCTACCTGTCCTGTTTGGGAAGGACGACAGGACCACCACATATACCACGATATATGTGGAAGTATACAGATGCATTTGATATAAAAATATAACTGCATTATTTAGGCTCTGGTGAATCATTTCAGATTTGAACATCTTCACATTACTTCTAATTTCAAGCTGTTTTAAAGTAAAGTGTGTAATGATTAATGGCAGTAACTTATGATGGGAGAATATCTAGTGGGTAGCATAATGTCAGCAATAAGTATTTTTGTCTTATGAGAATTTAGTTAGAATGTAGTTTCTCCATGGAGTCTTTAATCATATAGTTGGTTTCAGTGGGCATATACATGAGGACTATTTTTGGCAAGGATTTCAAGATCAAGGCTGTTGCCTAAGAAGGATGTTAATGATTAAAACAAGATAAAAAAAAGTTTTAACAGTAAAACTCTTAAAGTACCAGCCTGAGAGGTATTACAAACACTAATGTAATGTAGGTAACGCTAATGTAATGTAGGTAATACAGAGACACCTGCAGAGATCTGCAGAAAATGATACTAGAAACATAGAAGAGATCTATAGTGTAAGACCGAATGAATGTGAGTAGAAACTAGCCTATAAAACATATATTTAGCAGAATGTAGAAAAAGAAAATAAAGCAGAAAATGAGGCATGTGTTTGCAGCATGAAAAAGGCTCATAACTGGATTTGTGTCATAAGAAATACCACAATTCAATCTATTATTCCAAGAGAATGCTGTGGTATCAATCTTGATGAAGTGTATGCTGATGAATGCTTTGTAAATAGTAATCATTTGCAATTATTGCTAGTAGTTGGATGTTGTCTCTTTCTGTTTTACGTTTGCATGTGGTTCAAGAAGAGTGTGAAAGGAATCTTCTACTCGAGCAGTTTGGCTTCTTGTCCCAATTAAAGCTGCAAGAAAATAATTAAACTCCCCAAACTTTATACCGCTTATAAATGTTAGTTGGGATGAATTGATTAATTTATTTTTAAAACTAAAGTCCCAGCAATTAGGCAATTCTGTCTTCCTAATACATTACCTGCCTGTGGTTGAACTCTGGGGATTTTTGTTCTGAGATATTCAGGGCTTTATTCAATTGTCTAAAGATAGGTTGCTAATTAAGATACTGAGACTGAGTCACATGGGTCTGGTTGGGTGCCCCTCTGAAAAAGCAGTTGCAGTATCTTGTATGGTGCAGTGTGTCTGTATAAGGCAACTAATTTGTTACTCAGAAATGCTGAATGTGGGAGCAATCAAACCATGATATTCCTTCAAACAAAATTAAAATGTTTCTTAATAAAAGCATCAAAAGGGGGGTCCAAGTTGGGCTCTTGCCAGAGTACTTTGTTGGGGTCCATTCTCAATGTGGGGTATTGAGAACAGACTTCAGAGCTAATTGAGGACCTCTTTCCCAGCTGATCTTTTCCCTAAAGCAGAAATATTTCTGTTGAGCTCATGTACCACCTGCCCAGTGGTCTTGCAAAAGTCACTGGGTCTGCAGCACCCCTACCAGTAGGTCCCATTGTGATGGAGTGGGAACAACATGGTCTCTGCAACAGTTAAAGAGCTGAACAAATCACTTGGTAAGGCATCACATCGGAGTCCAACACATCTATTTGTTCAAAAGTTTATTGGCCAAGTACTGTTATCTGCACAGTGCAAACTGTGGCACTGAAACCCTGTGTTTTTACCTTTCTTTCTAAGATGCTCATGTTTGCATAATGTCCAAAGCAATGGTTGTCACCCTTTTCAAACATTCTGTTTAGTTCTGTCCAAATTCACACTGAAGAACATCCCTATCTACAATTTTATGATTTCTTCTGGGTTATTGGATTTCCTACTATCTTTATGTTAAGTACAGAATTTTAGCAATTGCTACAATCCTTGTGCACACAGCAGGGGTCCTGGGACAAATTTGCCATCTGCTGTTTAATATTTCAGTTGTGAATTTATGCTTTGCTGATTTTATATTATACACCTAATCATAGCAAGTTCAGAGATCCCAGGAAGAATAAGCATTGGGGTTTTTTGGGTTTTTTTGTGTTTTTTTTGTTTGTTTGTTTGTTTTGTTTTTTGTTTTGTTTTGGTTTGGTTTTTTTTGTTTTTTTTTTTTTTTTATATGAACCTGAACAAGCTTCTGTGTCATTTGGTAACACTGACAGAAAAATAGGATCTCTTCCCCCTTCCCCCTTTATCTCCTACTTTTACCTTTCCCTTCAAAGTAATTTCCTGTGTCATATGCCAGGCCCTACATACTCAGGTCCTTAGAATGAATCCCCCTCCAGTAATAACATGGAAAACAATTCTGCCTTGATGGTTCTGAAGAACAGATATTTTTCTGACTTAATTTTCCGGAATATATTTTTAGAAATATATTTTTTTCTGAGACACTACTGTTAACTTTAATTTCTGTTTATATTCTTAATATTACTGTTGTGTTTCATTTAGCCCACGAAAACAGGTTGCAGTCAGAGAGGCTGCCATTTGACTTACGACTTGCTCCTGCTGCTGATTCCATTTTATTTCACATTTTACTTACATTTAACAGAATTTAGTCCAGCAGCCCTAAATGGTTTTGGTTTAAAAACAACATGTAGAAAGCACAAAAAATTATAATATATGTTTCCAAACCTTATGGGTTTTATAGGTTTTTTTGATTGGTTTTGATTGGTTTTATTGGTTTACAAGCCTAATTGCCTTTTTTCTCTGCTGCAAGAAGTAAAAGGTGTCTTCTTGGCATTCCCTACCAAGCACTTTACAATAGAGCAAGATGTTATGGTGCTGCTTTGCAGTCAACATATGTAAAATCAGATTCTGTCTAGTCAGGTTTAGACACTGAAAAAGACACCTCTTTTGGCTGTGACTGATATTCAGAGATTATGTAGTTTTGTGTTTATCTTGGTTTTCTTTCACTTGGTGCTCCCGTGCCAACTTGTGCTCTTTCCCACTTCTTCAGGTGTTTCGAAAACAAGAAAGCACTGTAGTTTGCTCCAAGAAGAGTGGCATTACTTCCTGTGATATAATTCAAAAGGAATTGCTAAAATAATTGGAATTTCCTCAGTAAAGATCTTCAGTTTTTGGTGTGGATTTTGGGAGTTCTGCTTGTCCTACCCAGAGCCAGCTCTGCCCCTGGGATGGGCAGTGGGGCCAAGGGTGAAGGCCCCCATCCTTCTCCAGTCCAGCTCCCCAGGGCTCCCAGAGGAAGATTTTAGGGTGTCAGAGGGATGTAAACTGCTCTTCACATGCTACATGAAATCACACATATGTGTACAATTTATTCAGCATTCAGAGTCTCTTAGGCAGAGCTGCTGTGGCAAATGAAGAGAAAGACAGGAAAAGCAGATGCTTTGCTCACTCGTTAAACTTCTCTTGATCTCTGCCTAATTAAAATTCTGCAATAAAATAAATACAAGACCACTTCCCTGCACACATCCTTTCAATGTATTGTCAGTGGTGTCTTGCTGAATTCTTTGAGGTTCAGTGTCTTTAGCACCTGCAAGATCAGATCCTTGACTGTAACCAGATGGTGGCATTGTAGCATTACAGCAGTTTTCTAAAGTTGTCATAATTTCAATTGGGTAATCCAGAAAACTGTGAATAGCAGAGAGTCAGTTTCAAAGTGGAATTCACTCTAAAAATGATGCGTGTGCATATAGAGCTGAAAGAGGGTGCATAGGCCAAGGGTCCTTTTAATCACTAAAAATAATAAATAAGATTTACGTTTAAAGAATAATCACCAATATTAATAAATAGAATGTAATGTTTAAAGAATAATCAGTGTGTAGAAAAATCAAGCAGGCCATAATACTTAACTTCTTAATGGAGAACCTTAGTATTTAGAAGTTTATGCAGTATTGGTTGGGAGAGAAATTTTAGGAAAAAGGAGGGGAATTACACTGGCATATGCCCAAAAATGCATTAAATATGAAAATATAAAATTAGAAAAATAATTTTCTTTAACATAAATAATTTCTTAACCAGGAAAATAATAATTCTAAATGCAATTCTACCACATTATTTCACTATCACTTCCTATAAGTTATTAACCCCCTCAGCTTCATTCTCTTCACTTCTGAAGAAAAGTGCTGCAATGCTTTCAAGACTGAAAGTACCAATTAGTTCATATCTGCCAAACACGCTGGGAAATGTTGTGTGCTATCAACATTTAATCATGTTGTTGACAAATAAGGGTCACAAGGGAACCACTGCTAGCCCCTTCTCCAAACCAGCTGCTCTCTGGTACCTGAATCCTTGTATGTGGTTGCTGAGACTCCTGGAGGGCAGCACCCGGCCCCTGTTCTGCTCACTGCAGACCTGTGGCTCTTTAATCTCACCACCACTTTTTTTTTTCTATTATTATTGTTCTTTTACCCTGATGAGAATGAAAGCATACCACAAATCTCAAGACTCAGTTTGCAAGAGAAAGCTGATTTTTTTGGGTCTGAGACTGCTCAGGGCTCTAAACCCAGGGAAGCAGCACTGCAACCCGAGAGCTAGGCACTGCTGTCTCCACTTGGGTGGAGTGGTGACTTTCCTAGGATAATTGTAACTGAATGATTTCTAAACAGTAGTTAAACCTTAGCCATACTGTGTGAAGAAGTTATGGTTGCCACCTCTTAGAGATTTTCTGAATGGTGGGATTTTGCACAGGGTCTTAATAAGTGTAGAAACTTCATCTCCTCTGCTCGGCTCCAGTCCTACCTGTCCTCTGATCTGCTGCCTGCGTGACTTGTCTGCTTCTTGGTGGTTAATTAGCTGATTGGGGATCCTCAGAACCAGGCAGTACATTGCAGAGAAAAAAGGAAAACGTTGGCAGGCAGTGCTAGACGGAGCCCAGCAGTTCTAAGCAGCTCAGCCCACTGTTGCTGTTTTAGCAAAGTGCCCAGATGCTAACTGGAAGATGGGGAGATCTTTGTTGCCAGCCTCTGAAAGCTGGGGAAGGACCACCATGGAGGAGCGAATTGAACTGAAAATTCGAATACCTGAGATGGAAACTAAAGGTGGAGGGCTGATCTGAGCTTGTGATACCTTATCACAAGTATAAGGTGTAGTGCAGCATCAGATCTGCTGTCCAGTAAGTCTGTGAGAGAGGACAGTGACAGTTCTTACTTGCTTACATGGTACAGGCAAGGTGGACAGGAATAAAAGGAAAAGTGAACAAATGCAAAATTGTTCTGAAGCGTGATGGACTTCTAACTGAAGTTACTGATTCTGGAAGGGACTATGTCCTCGCCATCACCCTTTCACTTGTGCTTATTTGTGCAGGAATTCAGCATAGTTGTGAGAGGGACCTTTGCTGTAGCTAGCTTGAATTTGCATACAAATGAATAATTTCTCTCAAATAAAATCAGTCAGAGTGAAAACAATGTCAGTGTGAAATACCACCAGTCTTCATAGTGGGACTACAGGCACTAGTATAGCCTCTGAGCCCTGCAGGGTGAAAACCATGTTGGTTTTTTTTTTTGTTTTGTTTTTTTTTTATTTTGTTTGTTTTTTCAGATGCCATATGCTGATATGCTGTATAGGTTATTTCCTTGTGCCCTGTGGCACTGGCTTGCATTTCCAACCTGAATTTTGCATGGTGGATGTAGGGTTTCACTAAAAACCAATCAAGCAGAAACAACCTCTTTAAGATCTGACGTGATTGCATGAGTTTTAGCCCATACCCTCAGTGAAGAGTGAGCTTGTATTGAACTCACCCAGCCAAGTCATTTACTGCATGGAGAAAACTTGACACAGGAACTAATATAACTTAAGATAACTTTGAAGTGATGACAGTCCACGGAAAATGTGATTTTGTCCAGGATCACATTGGAAGGAATTGTGACATACCCGGCTATAAGAACTGGCAGATGTAGCTCTACCTTCTTGCTTGAGCTGGATTGCAAAAGCATTCTCTCACAAATTATCCTAAAATAAATAAGGAGGAGGAGAAGAAAGAAAGGTGGCTTTCCCTTCATTTTAGCAAAAGAAGGGTTAGCATATGGCTTTTGTTTTACCATTGATTTCTACAGGAGCCCATGGAGCCTGTTCTGTATCTGAAGCTGAAAGCTCACCCCTTGTTCAGCTTTTTGTCTCTGGTGCTGTGGGTGCAGGACAGTGTTATGTGACATGAAGGCATAGATAGGGACCCAGGTGTTGCTTCTGACTAAAAGCCTCTCTGCTGGAACTTCCTGACTAATTTCCCTGATTACAAAGACAGCAGGTGTCAAACATATCAGAAAACGAACAAAAGACTTTATCTGTCCATACTTAATTAAAGGCAGAAGTGCACTCAAGCCTGGCTGGCTAAACCAGAAGGCTGTGAGGTTAATAGTGTTTTAATTTATTTTAACTGTGCAGGAAGAAATTTAAGATGATTGCAGAGAACAATGCAATTAAAATATGGAATTATTTTCCAAATTTGTTTTGGTTCTGGTTTGATTTTTGTAGAAAAGGATTATGTTTGGATTTCCGCACAGTTGCTTTTCTTAAAACACCTACTTTTTGCAAATACAGCACATGGTATAAATTTAAAATATACAAGGTAGGCTGATAAATATGCAGAATTATATCATCTTAGCTTTAGTTCAAATGTCACTGAAGGAACAGGCTTTCAACTCCATCATCTTCAGTGGTTACATTATTGGATTTTTACCAGTTTAAATTTTGTATTACATGAATCCTATCTATTAATCAAGTGAATATCTTATTCATCATCTCATATCTTATGCTTCACCTCGATACTATAGGTTCTGCATGAATTCAGTCACCCTTTCACTTCTGTAAAGGTTTTCAGCATAAAGGATTAAGAGAAGAGATGTCATCTTTGTTCATAAAAGGCACTTTCTAATGAAAGGCACATTCCAATGAAAATGACAGTCATATGTTAGTAGCTTAACTATGTAATGTTGTTGTGGAATATCACTGAATTTCATATCTAGCTTGTAAAAATTACACAAATTATTGTACAACAAAACCTCATTTATGCCTGCCCTAGAAACATCCTGGGAAAATATCGTTGTAGTGTTTTCATATTATTCTCTTTTTTCATTGCAATTAAAAGACTTAATACTACTGCATATTGCAGTACATGTAATTTCCCAGTTAATAATTCAGAAGACTTATATTATAGAGTGTTTTTATAAGATTAATTAAAATGTAAAGGGTCTGCTAAACACCAGGGGTTTAGCAGGGCAGCAAGAGGAGGTAGTGCTCTAATAAATACCATGAACTGACTACTCAGAGGTGTCGCATCAGTCTGGGGGTTCGAGATGCTTTGAAAATGACAATTTACTCTATTAATAAATCTTCTTAAACTTTAGATATACCATTTCACTAGATTTGTAGTAATTCCATAAAGACTATGATTCTGCCTCTTGTACTTAGCTTAAATAGTTCTTACATCTGTGAAGCTCTCTCTGAGTATTTGGTTTCCCCAGGAGTTTTACTATGCTAAAGAGTTTACAGTATCAGTAAAAGTCACAGTCTGAATTTCTGATTCAAACTTCAGTGAATCAGGCTCTTGACTGTCTTTGAATCCAATTCCAATGTTCTGATACAAATAAATGAAAATATTTCAAATGTATCCTTACAAAGCTGCTTATATCAGATCATAGGATTTTGTATTGGACTCAAGCACTTGCTGAATTTATTTTCCAAGATTAAACCGTAACTCACAGTTATCCCAAGTGATACATTATGGCATCTTCAGGGAATATTTGCAATTAGATTCTGGTACCATTGGTTAATGTCCAAAGCCTGAGACTTTTTAAGAACTGGCATAGATTTAATTTGACTGGTCTTCTAAGTTTAGTAAGCAGTTGTGGTTATGCTGCTTGGGAATAATTTTGGTTGTACTTCGCTTCATTTATGGGAATAACTAGGATGAAATAATAAACTTGTCACTGAAGTAGTTAAATGTGACATGAGAGTACTCCTAAGGGTCCTTATTTAGTAGAGAATGTTATGTTTACCATCTTTCTTTCATAATCTTTTTAAAGATGAGAACAACACTAACAGTACTTATGTCTTCTTTTCAGCAAATTTAAGAAGCTGGCCTATTTCTCACTATTGAACATTTAAAAAACCCAACCCACTGGATTTCTAGAATATGTATCTGAAATAGAAACAGTTATTGTAGACCACAGAGTGGTCTCAATCCCTCTTTAGTGGAGGGATATGTCTAATGGGAAAATTAGGGATTTTTCCATTCTTTTGCTCTCTTTTAATAACGTCACAATTTAGGGTCCTTTATCCAGGGCATGAAACACATAAATGGTGAGCTACACTTATTTTTTTTTTTGCATTTGTCATGATGAAGAATGCTAAGTGGGCAAGCAAGTAATACCAACAAATTGCTCTAATAATTAAATGCTACTGGTATCCATAAGATAGCAATCAAATAAAAATTAGTAACCTGCATGTCAAAATAGTGACTTAGATTGCCTAGAGAAAGAAAGTTAGTGCTCCTCCTCAGAGCTTGGACGAGAAAAGCAAAGCAAAGTGTTTTCTATTCAGAATAGGAAAGCTGAGTGAAACTGTGATTGAGAAAATGATGAGTTTCCCCTCACTTGGAATAAATATAGTTCCTCTTACACTTTGGCTGAAGGCAAAAAGTGACTGCAGTTATTAAAAAGAAAACATAAACCGCAACAGACTCCCAAAACACAGTTCCAGGAGATCAGTGTGAGACCAGTAATGTGATAGACAACATGCATTAAGCTACACCAAGATAAAGCTTCTGACTTAATTTTCCCACTAGGGTGCTTGTGGCTGGGCAGCTGAAAACATATTTAAGTTAATCTCTCAGGTTACAGTTCAGGAAAGCTCTTCAGTACATGCTGTATCAATTTCTATTCAGGAAGACAGTATGCACAAGACTAAATTTAAGCATGCATTTGTACCCCATTGATCTCAATGAGATTTAGGCACAGACCAAATATTAAACATCTGTTAAAATATTCTCTCAGATAGGGATATTATACCAAATGGAATTTAAAGTATTAGCTTTGCGCGTTTCTTTAATTTGTTTAAATTGAAGAGTCAAATAAGGAATTTTCCTTCTGCAAAGCAGTTTATGATCACATTATATCACAGTCTGTTCCCCTAAATAACAGTTTAACTTTTTTCCATTCAGCAGTTAAAATGCTTGGTTGTGTGAAGCTGAGCAGGACCATGGAAAGTAGTTCTGGAAGTGTGGCTGCCAGGAACATGATTGATGCCTTCCAGTGCATGCCTGTTCTCACATCTGCATTGCTGTGAGGAAAATGTCCATAGTACAAAGCTCTGGGAGGGAATTTCACCTCAGTCACCTTTGGTTGTTGAAGCTCTGTGAAAAGCCTTAATGGGTCATCCTGCACTCCTCTTGTAACAAACGGAGAGATGCGGATATCCTTGGATGATGATTCACCTGACTTTGTCTTAGATAAGCATTTTAGATGTAATAAATTGCCCTGAGTACGTGGGGGACAGTGAACTTTTTTTTTTTTCCCCCTGGAAATTTCAGGGGAGCATAAGGTGATGTGTTTAGACACCCACTCCTTAGATATCTAAGACGAGTCAGAGGAATGCCACTGCTTGTGCAATGTGTACATTCACATGTCATGCATTTGACATTAGTCATTAGCTTAGCAATGTTGAAATAAGAGAATTATTTTTTATTAAATAAGTACGTGAAACATCTGTCTGGCTTTAGCTTGCTTGTCGTTTTTTGAATATTACATGTTGGTAAAATTCCAAATGCTGGAATTTTCCATGAACTAATTGCATTAATTAAGGGTGTACACAGAAACATTTTCTTCTGGTCAGTTATTATTTGACTCCTGTTAAAACAGCGAGGATTTTGTGTTAGATTTTCATTTTTTCCCCTGAAATATTTTGGAAAATGAGAGGGGGTGTTTTTTGCTGTCACTGTTGCTATTCAAGTGGTGGAGACTACACCCTCCTAAACATTGTTGGGAAAAGGGAATGGTGAGAGTGTGCCACTAAGGTAGATGTGCAGTACTTCTAGCTGTCCATCTTCCTTTACTTGCTAATCTTAGATTAATCTTCCCTCTCTTGCTTTGTCCTCATGTTTTTTGACATCAGAGCACAAAGTACTAAGTGTGCATTCTCTGATCCACGATAATAAGACAATTTCTTCTAGGACTCTCGCAGTCTAAAGGTGATAAATATATTTACTTTCCCTAAAGAAATCAATTAATCACAGAAGTCAGAGATCAGGGAATCTATTTTCTCCACTTTTGCAAGCATGGAATGTATTCACTCATAACCAGTCCCATAACAGATTTTAGACAGAAGCTCAAGATGCAGGTAAACATGAACACAATTGGCAGGCAGCAGAATAGTTTGAGTTTTTTTAATATTGAGATTCTTACAATTAAACACTGCCACTGTCTTAGGGAAACTAATGCAAGAAAATTATGTGAAATATAAAATTTCTTCAAGTTAAGTTTAGGCTCATCAATGAATATCATACAGTGTATATTTAAAACCAAACAATTTTGATGTTGCCTTTACAGGCACACACATTTAATGTGTGTTTCTTCTGCATTGAGTTTAGATGTATTTCTTAATTCTGTGTATTCCTTTATATCTTTGTATCCCTGCCTATGTAAATATTAAATGAAATCAGCTTCCCTTTGATTTTCAGAATAATACACAGATTTACTTGAGCAAAGCCTAATGATGTGTTATGTTTTTTTGGTGATGGATTGCCACCTGGCCCTTTCTGGCATAGAATTGCATTCCTCACTCCTAAGAGTTAAAATCTCTTTTCCATTTTAAACAGCTTACATATTCTAGAGGAATATGTAAGAAGTGTGGAGTAGCCACACAGGAGTATGTAAAACCAAGAGGCCTGATAAATAAACTGTACTTATTGCTGTGAAAAGATGGTAAAATATAATTAAGTGCTAAGTAAGATAAAATTCATGAATTTGTGAACAGTCCATGAAAAGAAAGAGTAGCTAAGATTTTCAAAGGGAGATAATTTTCCTTGTGCATGCAGGCATGATCCTTAAAATTCATGGTAAATTGTATCTCAAGAGTTTTATGAAAAGCAATAATACATGCCTGGAATCAGTGCTTTAATGATGATGCTGCGTTTGGCTGAAACGAAATGATCTTTGTTTTTCACCAGAGCACTGGGTTCATGGTTTCTCCAAGTCTGCTCTCACATGAACTGTCTCCTGCAGAATTATGCCCTCACTGAAATAAAGTAGGGGTTTGTTTTCATTTGCCTGTCCACTCCTATCTTTTATGTGTCAAACACACTACTGAAAATTCTAATTCATGGACTAGTCAGTCCACAGCAGACACAATATGCTTTTCTGACGCCAGTGTAGGGAATTTTGAAGATATGTCTGTCACGTGGGAATAAGTCCAGCTTTGGTTTTCTTCCACATACTAACAGACTGGCATGATCCAGTAATTTTTTTCAATATCTCTTCTATTGATACGGCCTCAACTACAATATCAATTTTTCTAGACAGCAGTTTGTCAGTTCCTCGATCTCACGTAGGTGTAATAACAGCGGTGAGATACAGCAGCTCTCCCTGGAAAGTTAAACTGATGTTTTGCCACATATCTGTATATAAGAATTGTTCTAGGACTTGATTCTGATATGCCAAACCCTGATTTTTATTGAAGCCGATCAATTTTGTAATTCTAGAGCTTTTTTTTTTCAGTTTCAGGGAACCAGGCATTTCTCAGAGATTTATACATCTGACTTTCCCTGACCCTGTTGTATTGGCATCCCACCACACAGAGCTGGGAGCTGGAAAGGATGAACATTTCCCATCCAGCTCTGAGAAATGCTGGGCTGGCTCTGTGACAATTGCAGCACACCTTTAACAACAAAGGCTGACATCTAATAAACCAAGAGAGCTGAGACAGGGTTGTGTGTAAAACCAGTCATTTTTGTATCTTATGAAAAGTGTGAAAGAATAATAAAATATATGAGGTATGAATAACAAGACTGCAGCTGTGGAGGGGATGGACTTTCTGGTGTGGAATGGCATCTTTTTACTTGGCAACTGAACCCACTTCATATGGAATCATTAACTTCTTGAGTGCTTAGAACAGCAATAAAACTTTGTTGCATAACATCAAATGATCCTATTCTCATTTGCTGTCACTATCTGGCCAGAAAGAGTCCATGTCAACTGCACAGTTGGATTCTATCAGCATTAATATCCTAGGTAAGTATTTATGGATATAATTGTTAACGAACAGAAATTATTTCTGTCTGGGTCATCCTCAGATTAGTTAAAGCCTTTTAAAACGGTGTCCAGTATAACTGTCTACTTGAGCTATGGTTTTTCCTAGCATGACCAAGAAAATGTTCTTTATGGCAGATCTTGGTGCAGATTTGACAGTCTCTAGGTGTTTTGTTTGTTTGTTTGTGTGTTTGGTTTGTTTGTGCATGTGTGCTTCTGCGGCTTCATCTGTCAAAATTGTAAAGAATTTTAACTTAAAGGAATCTTCTATGCTTCATTTGAAACATCTCAGAAAATAAATGTATTCCGCAATTCCTGTGGACCACCAATCCATGGAGAGAAATGACCTTGTCATAAGATGATGAAAATTTAGCTCTCACAATCCTTTGCACTCCTGTAATTACTTGCTGAAGTTAATCTCTTCCTATCTATTGCCCTCAGGAAAAAGAACTACAGACACAAATCCCAGGCCCAGTGACAACTCCCTTTCCTTCTGGATAGATAATATTTATGGATATAAAAATTAAAAGCTATGGTGAAGTGGTCTTTATTCTGGACATTTTCATGTAGCATTAGCAAAACCTCTCTGATTTGACTTACAAAATCAACTAGAAATATTAAGTTGCCCAATGTCATTAAAACTTCTGGAACTTAACAGCTGAATATGAAAATATTTCAACAGTTTAATGGTAATCAGGTATTTTTAACTGCAAATACTTGGGGGTTTTATTTAGTTTCAAGAATAGGTACTTGCAAAATGCAGAGATATGCCTTCAGGTTTGCTAATTTGGTATTTACATCTGGGTTCAGTACTACAATTAGTTCCAGTTTCTCTCTTGAGAAGAAAGTATTGACAAGGTATTTGAAATAACATTGCTGCTTAAGCAAGCTGATTGTGGGACTGCCATGCTCTTTTTTAATGCAGAAAATCTTCAAAATATAATCTTACGTGGAAGAAGCAGTAATGCTGTGTAGAGGCATTCTAACTAGTTGGTTTAAGCTGCCAATTACTGTGGATGCTAATTTTGCAGTGCTGCCAGGATTTTATGTTAATGTTATTGAACAAAAGCCTGAAGTATTTTTTAATTTAAAACTACTGAACTATAAAATTGAAGTATTAGACTTTCCATGAATTTAAGGGGACAAAGAGAATATTATGTCAAAGGCTTAATTCAGTCACCTTCAAGCCATTACACCTTTTGAAATGTGAAGCAGTAAGTTGCTGTGGTCTATTATTTTAGGCTGAAGTCCTCCCATGGTCCCTGCTACTACCCTTAAATAAAGGGTAGTAGCAATCTTCGTTCTTCCCTGCACTCAATGCCAAATAGTAACGTAGAGGACTTAAAATTAATACACCCCATTCTTCTATGGGGTAGTCTCAGCATGCTCAGGCAACTTGTTTCAGGGCAGCCTAATCACATGAAATCAAAGAATTTGGCCACCAATTCACCCTTGCATAACCTTGCAATTCTGCACACCTTAGCAAGCACAGGATTCCAGAATAAGGTGGAACAGGCTGTGGATACCCTGACCTCTTTCTTACCTTCTGGTAAGAAGCAAACCTGGAGCTGCACTACCAGTGGTAGGTTAAAAAATCTTGTCTGTGTTGTGGTACCAGTAACTCCTGTAGGAATACTACCTGCACTACCAGGGCATTTACGTGTGTCTATTTCTTCTGCTCTCTGCTCACTGTCTACAAAATACACAAGAGAGCAGTAAGTGTGTCACTGACATTGCTTACCCCTCTTGTGTGCCTGGCTATGAGGTCTGATGGCTTAGTTGATCCTGTGCTACAGCCGGAACAATGCAAGAGGAAGGGACCTAGGGACTTGTGCCCTGCACTTTGCAGTGTGAACTCTCAGTCTTTTCCAGAGTTTGAGAAAGGGAGTTACATCTCCAGGGAGCAGGGTGTGAAATCCAAGTCTGGTTCTGTGATTGATGTCCACTAGGGGCCAGGATACAGAAGGTCACAGAAGTCTTTGACTTCTGCAGCAGGCTCTGAAATGCAGTACTAAATGTGGAGCCCTATTTATGAAACCAGACAAGTGTGTGTATGCAGTTGTAAGGAGCACTGGCACACCTGTGGGAGCAAGCTGTGCCTCACTGCACCCAGCACCCTTTCCCCTTCCAGCAGAACTGAGCCATCAGGTAAATTACAGTGGTTTAAGCCCAGCTGCCAGCTAAGCCCCACACAGTTGATCTCCCCCACTTGCCATCACTCAGTGGGATGGGGGTGAGAACCAGAAGACAAAAAGTGAGAACACTAGTTGTAGAGGAGACGAATCCCTCTGCAGACGTTCCTGTGCGGGCCCCCTGGAACCTCCTTTGAGATAAGAAAAACTACTTGCTTAGAATGACTCATATCAGAAAAAAATGCAAGCTCTTCTTCTCATCTTTTTAGAATATTATTGGTTGTCCCAAACAAAGAAAGATAATGTAGTTGGCCAAAATGTGTTAACCCTGTTTTCCATTGGTTTACTTGTGATCCCCCCAAACCCTATAAAAGTACATGTGTGATCCCCCATCTTTGGATTTGTAGCCTGACTCCTTCACGGACGATAATAAAGGCTGTGGAAAAAGTCTGAGCTGCTCTCCCAGTCTTTTCATGCCAGCTGGAAAGTACAGGTTTGTGTGAGAAACCGTGAAGCTGAGTGCCTGAAAAGCCAGCGCTCACAAACCCTGTAACTGTCCCCTGGCCAACAACAGCAGGGCAGGGGGACAAGAAAAAGTTACAACCTGTGGGTTGGGCTAAAGACCATTTAAAAGGTAAAGCAGAAGCTGCACACACAAGCAAAGCAAAGCAAAGCAAGGAATTAATTCACCACTTCCCCTGGGCAGGCTGGTATTCAACCATTCCCAGGGAAGCAGCAATCATGTATGACATTTACTGGGAAAGACAAAATGCTGTAACTCTGGAGATCCTTCCTTCTTTCTTCTCTCCCCAGCTCTTTGTACTGCCCATGACACCGTATGGAAAGGAATATCCCTTGGGTCAGTTGGGGTCAGCTGTCCTGGCTGTGTCCCCTCCCAAATCCTTGTGCACTACCCACAGCCTCGCTGCTGATGGGGTCGGGTGAGAAGGAGAAAAGACCTTTATGCTGGGTAAACTCTGCTCAACAGTAGCTAAAACATCCCTGCGTTATCAACCTTGTTTTCAGCGCAAATCCAGAACACAGCACCATGCTAGCTACTATGAAAAAAGTAAATCTATCTCAGTCAAAACCAACACACACAGTAAGTGATTTTTCTGACCTTTACATGTGTCTGAATTTAGAGACTGTAGCTGCAACAAGAAAGATATATACACATATAAATTTTTAAGAGCCTATCTCATTTGTTGCTCCACAGTAATTTTCGAAAGAGACCTAGACAGATTGCAGTGCAGTCACGTGTGAAGTGGGACAGTGGACTGGATCAATGATTTAATCAAAATGTTTGAGGCTTTTATTGCATTCCAGTGGAGGAAAAATGCTTTTGAGCACCATGTGTTCAACACTTGCAACCAAATAGCAGATGAAATATTTGATTCATTTGCAGCAGACCTTTGGTTACTTTCCAGAAAATGCTTGACTGTTTTTTTGATGAGATCACTGCTAAAGCTGTTGTTGAGGACATACTGTGGTACAGGCTGAATGTTATTCCAACTGCAGTTTTCTACATTTTCTCCTCTTAAGGAAGAGTAGACTACAAGTTTTATTATCTTCTAGTGATGTAAGCAGTTATTTGAATTATGTGGAGTCTAGTGTAGGGTATAAAACCAACAGGAGATTGATTGGCACAAGATGACAATTCACAGACCACTGGATAATCTGGAGGGTTTGTGTGTTTTCCAGAGAGAGGCCAGGCTTGTGTGTCTTTTGGCCCTTGAATGCAGTTCTCCATGGTCTTTTTTTTTTTTTTTTTTTTTTTTAGAAATAGGCTCTGTACCTATTGCTGACATCAGCAAGAGTTAGGTGTAGATGCCGTGTGCTTTGTCTAACTAGGACAGGAAAAAATAGTGCATCTTGGCTCTCTCTGTGAATCCTACTCTGGGCTGCATGATCCTCATATAAAAAAAAAAACAAAACAGTGGCATCTCTTTCTTTTATCTCTATGAGGCAGTGCATGATTCACATGTGATTAATTTGGGGAAAGGAAATAGGATAAAGCAAAACTAGGGCAGCAGAAAGGACACAGTAGATGTAAACTCTAATGATTACACAACAACTCCAGTTAAGAGAACGTCATATGATATGACAAAATTACACTAGGCTGAACAGTGAGTGTTTGAAAAGGCAACTCCTTTGTCTGTAAATTTAATACAGAAAGCTGTATATGAGTAAAACAGAGCTCAGCTATGGCCATATATGTCTTATTTTTCTGTGATGTTTCTCACTGAAAGATTTGTTGTTTCTTTAGAATATATTTGTTTTGTGAGCTAACGATTTTGCAAAGGTGTTTCCTTCTACATTGTTCCTTAGGCAGCTCCAGGAAGGTGATGTTTTACATCCCCCCATTCCTGTCTGGCTTTGATTTTCATCCCAGCAGGGAAGTCTGCAGCAAAAAGAAACAAAATTCAGTTCTGCTTAACTGAACATGCAAAATGCTGCAGATCTATTCAGAGGTAAAATGTGCCATAATGGTACCAAAATAATTGGTTCTTCTCTTCCATGTCTCTATAATCCTTTATTCAAGGGTTTGTATGTCTTCCCCCACTCCTTCCCCAACTTCTTGGGCATGATATTAGGTAGGGTCAGATATTTGTTGCCATTTAATCTGTCTGGTAAAGTCAGCTTATCTTGTCTGTCCTACCTGTGTACTTGTATATATTGTATACATTTACCTAAGACTTCAGAAAAAGTCAGATTTACAGGAGAAAAGCATCTTTACTGGAACCATACACATACACATAGATTCCACAGAGTGTGGAAAAGAGGGATTAAAAAGCATGATGTTACTTCTCTACCAAATAGCAGCAGATGCCAAGGACTAGCAAGTCAATTTAGTTTCCTGTTAGGGGAGGAAAAAAAAATCGGTGATTCAGAATCTTCATAATTTATTTTTTTTTTGAGTATGTTCTCTGATTCCCAGAGAGGGTTGTTAACACTTTTTTGGTTGTCCCTTCATGCAAGGATGAACCTCAGTGATCATGGTGAGCAAGTCAGGTCCAGGAGTTAGATTAGAGAAACTTTGTCTACCTGAACTGCCTAAGCCATTCTCAAACTGAACTCACCTTGCCGTTACATGTAAAGTTATATAAGTTTTCTTAGAAACTGAGTGCTATAGAAAAGCTTTGGCCTTTCTGAATTATTGGGCCCAGTTCCAAGTTAGAGTGTTGTTAATCATCCTTATATAGTCATTACCTGTGTACTCAGTATCCTACTAAACATGTGAAAGTCAAAGACACAAACCAAACCACTAGAAAAAAAAAAAAAAAAATCCTCCCACTTTTTAGGTCCTTTTCTTCACATCTTTCAATGACAAAGTCACCACTTCCTGTCCACAATTTTTCCTGGGTTGCACTATTTCTAAAATTCCTTTTTTGTCTTTTCCTCTCTTCAATGAGTTTTGAAAGTGTTTTCTCTGCCTAGCTTCTCAGCTCTCTGCCTCACAGTGGAAGCTCAGGAAAGGGCAACCGAGTTCCAGTTTCTCTGCACAGGATACGTCCCTTCATGTCTGCAGGAGAGCTGCACAATGCTGCTGTAGAAGGAACAGGCTACAGAATGCACTGGGTGGGGGGGTCATGAATGATGGAATTGTTGAGTGGCTGGAAGGGAAAGGTATAAAACCAAGCAGTGTCAGGGAAAGGCTAAGAAGGTGACCACAAGTTCAAGGTCTGAACAGCAATTTGAAGTTCATAATGTAGAATAGTCTTGCAAATAAAGTGTGAAATAATGGAAACTTTCCTGGTAGAAAAGGAGCCACAAAAGTTGGCTAGACTTTGCTCTGTAAAGGTGAAGAATGGCACTGGGCTTGCCCATTAAAGTGTCTATGTTCAGATGTCTCCTTGAGGGTGAGATGTCAAGGCCTCCATTAGAGGTAATAGTGAGCCAGTCAATACAATCCAGGGAAACTTGAGAGCAATTTGGATGGCCAGCTGACCTGTCAGTTCCTGTTTGAGAGCAAGCTGAAAGTATAGACTAAATCTCACTTGACTAGAATCAATCTCATTCTGGATGTAGTCTAAGCTTTCAGTCAAACTCTCTTTGCTGTCCACGGAGAACAATCAGTCTTGCAGAACTCTCATTACAATCAGTCTGTTGTCCCCTGTTTTGGGCTAGCTGGCTCACTCAAATTAAAGCCTTCATTCTGTTGCTCACCCACTAGCATTCAGTGCCATTTGACATATCTAAAGGTGTCTTGTCTGGTTGCCAGCCACCACACCAGAAAGGCATGGGTTTTCTATAGCTACAATGTCATATCTGTCAGATCTAGGCATTTCACATGGGACTAAAGAACTATGTGTAGATGGTGGAACTGAGCCTGAAGGTATAATATTAAATTATTAATTTTAGTGACTTTCATCCTTAATCCTCACTGTTTTATCATATGGGTGTTGGAATTATTCAGTCGTGAAAACTACTTTTCATCTCTATTGCTAACATGTAACTGATTGAATGATTATTTTATGTCTGTATATATCAACTGAGAAAAACCCAACACTTTATGCCATAACTAGAGAGATCACCCTTCCAGTTGATGGTTTGTAGGTGTGGTAGAGAAACAAATTTGGCATAACTGAAAGAAGTTACAGATTTCAGTTTTATTCTAGATTCATGAAAAAGCAGTCCACTGAGTGAAAGCTAAGTTACTCTTTACAAAAGGGTCTAGATAAAATAATATTAAATACTCTAGTGTTCTTTTATTGCATTTTCTGTAGGGTAGATTATGCATTCTAGTGTATGCCCCCTGAGAATTTGTGTGCATCCCTGTTCTAGAATACCCCTTGGTTTTCACTATGACATAAATGAAAATGTTCAATTTCAGTGTGTTAGAAAAAGATATTGCAAAATGATGAAAATAAAGGAAAAGTGAGCATTATATACTTTAAATAGAAAGTAATTGCATGGCAACTTTAAAATGGCTGTCTCATGAAATTGAAAACCTCAGATAAGTAATGTTCACAGTATATGGAATTGAAGATAATTTTTCTTAATATGAGTTGGTTGGGGAGAAAAAAAGCCCAGTTTTAATGGGAAGGACTAATGCCAGAAACTTAGATTTAGCTGTTGAAAGTGACACTGGCAATGGATCATGTTCATAATGACATTCTTGAGATGTGGTATTCAGATCAAAAATTCTCATTGAAGAAATGAAAAAACCCACAGTTGCATCAATACAAATTTCCTTAATAAATTAGTTTGCTCCAGGCCAAGTTAGGCCAAGGAAATCTTAAGCATATTACTCTGCCTGCTGTTCCATATTAGTATTTTATCATATTGTTTTGTCTGAAACGTAACTAATTTGGCAGAGATATAGCACATTATTTCTCCACCAGACATCTGAAACAATAAGAACAAAGGTACTTGGGGGGCTTCAAATAAAGCTAGAGTGACTATAGGTCTGAGAAAGAAATAAATTACAGAGGTAAGCAAATTTAGTTCCACACTATTAGATACTCAGGGAATCACACATTAGTGGATAACAAGTGGAACTAGGAGTGTTAAAGAGCACACACACTAGAGACTCACTCAATTTTTGTTTTGTTCTATGAACTGTTCATCACATATCAGAAAACACAATACAGTCTATTTTGATTTAGAAATGACTGTGCACTTCTATATATTTCACAGTGAGTGACTTGTAATTAAAATCATTGCTTCTGTTAATGACAGTGTAATTAAGCTATACAGCTGTTTGATATCAGCAGAGTAAATGCTTTTCTTCTTCAAAGTATGCAGAACAAGACCTGGTCCAAAGAGAAAAGAAGACTGGTGTTTTTAATTAAACCATAACTTGGAAATCACCTGAAGATGGCACGTGGTAATTGAAAGGGGTTATGATACAGCAAGCTGAGGAGTGTGAATTGTATGGCATGTTTTGTTTTCTGTGCTAGAAGAATATTCCTTCAGAAAATATTCAGAAAAAAAGTATTTTAAAAGACGCTCATTAAGATAATGAAGGACATGCCTCATTATTATGTAGTCTTTCTGTCTCCTTGTCCCAGTCTCCTCAATCAGACCGTCACAACGTTTTCATAACTTTGTCATTATCATTCACAAGTGGAACATCGAAGATGAAAGAAGGGATAGAAATGAGATGACTGCAGAGTATGCATGTCATTTGGTCATGTCAGTAGTTGCTAATTAACTTATCCCATGTCTTATCACTGTGCAGTACAAGCCATACATACAGCCCAGTGATGAGCTGTTCATTGAGTATTCTGTTAAAATTAACTGTGGCATCTTAAACCGCAAAAGCAACCAGTTTGAGAAGAGAATATTGTCAATAATTAAGTTCTTTCACCATTTTAATTACTTACGTGAACTGGTAACTACCCAGAGTACTGTAAGCCACATCCTACACAGCCTATTTTTTTGAGCACTTCTCTCAGTTTGGTCCTGCATGACAGCATATAAGTGTATTGAATATGGATCTCTTCTCCTGACTAGGTTTTCCTTTATCAATTTTTTAAAAAATATGCACAATTTTTGGTAAGCCTTGAAGTGTTTGATCTCTGCTGTCTCCTGAAAAAGGAGTGTCTGAGATTCTATGGAGTTATTTTCTTTCATCAGAAGAGATAATGAAAATAGAAAGATTTAAAGCTTATTAAGTGATAAAATAGGAATTTATACCTTAAAAATAGTAATGGAATTTATGGTGTCAATAGAGTTGAATAATCCGGCCCATACTGACACAACTGAAACAGTGTGAAGAATAGAAATACAGACACACCTAATCATTCTTATGAAGACCCTACTGGCAAAATAACCAGGCTTTTAAAATTACCCTGGCCAGGATAGTTCTCTTTCTATGATAAAAAATGTCTTAGAATATCACTGTGTTTGTACCCCACGTGGTTGTGCTGAGGAAGGAGCAGGGAGTCATGTACCGACCTCCTGCCTCCCAAGTACCTCCAGAGTTCTGGCAAGCACTTTTTACTTTCCATCTAGCACCTCATCACGTGTGAATAAAACTGAACAAAACACTCCTGATGGTATTTCCTTTGGGCAACACTAGCTCTGTAGAAGGAAAAAACGTTTGGTAAACTGTGCCAATTGTGTCAGATCCCTGAGAGGGGTTAGTATCTGGAAACAAGGACCTGGTGGCCCAAAAGTCTCCATCTCCCCAGCAGCTGTGGTGCCAAGGGACCACCCAGGCAGCCACAAGCATGTTTTGGATTTTCCCAAACTCTATTTTTGAGAATTTCTGTTATGTATCCAATTCCTATATATTTTTCTCTTTGAATGCATATTTTTAAATTTTTTCTCAGGTTAAGCCTGCACTGATTGAAGGTGAGGAGTTGCTGGGTTGAAAAGGAGAGCTCACACGTAGCTGACATTGAGTTGTGCATGTGCAGTGCTGGGGACTCTGAAATCCTGTCACACGGGGAAACTGCTGCTCTATGCCAGGGCTTCAGTATTGAAATCCAATAAAAACTACAATACTTCTTCATCAAAGAATGTCTTACCTTTTCCACTCTATTACAAGGAAAAAGCCCTCCAATCACAAAACCATTAATTTAATCTTTTTCATAATGATTCAGCCAAAAAAAAAAATATATTAATACCAGAATCGTTCCAGTAGAGTGGAGACTTTTTTTCCTCCGTATTAACATGATATTCTACCTCACAAACATAGGCACAATAATCTCAAGATACTGGCAAGCAGGTAGTAAATAATGAGCAAAATCACCACCTCCCCACAATTCTACCCTGCTAAAATCCTGTCTGGACAGCTTTAGTGGGGTGAGGATGAGTTTTTAAGGAAAGTGTGACTGGAACAGTCGTGCACGTGCAGGCCCTCTGCTCTTGGGGTGCTCCTGTGCCAGTAGGACAGGGCTGAGTTCATCTGTTGCCCTAAAAGAGCAGTTTTGCCAAGAACTGAGGACTAAGGCTTTAGCAAAGGCAATGTTTGCTTCCTTTCATGAGTGGGCTGTGAGGATGTGAAATTCGAGCTTCCTGGCTCTGATTTACTTCTCATGGCTGACCAAGGGGACTGTTGGGGGAACTAGAGGATTATCTGAGCTAAATGCACTCAAGAACTAATTACTCAGATTGTATCCCCTAATAACTGGGTTTTCATTTGGTGCTGGGTGTCACTCATCTCCCTCTGAAGTTGGGGAAAAGGCACTCTTTGGATTCAGCTGCTGTTGGATAAGACTCTGGGTGTAGTGCACTGGCACCTATTTCAGCTGTCAAAAATTTCAGCCTTTGCCATGCAAGTGACAGGAGATGAAGTAGAATTTAAAAACTGAGAAGGAAATTTAAATATGTTTCAACATTTGCTGCATTTGGAAGCTGAAATGCTGCCAGCAATGTGATGTGTGTTTTCATATGCTGTAGAAGTTACATTTTTGTTTGTTTTTCACAATAGAACAATAAAATCAACAGGCTGTGGCCTTAGATTAGGGCTCTGACAATTCTTCCTGCTTCCACTTTATGATCATATGGAGCTCTAGCTTTGCACATTTGGTATTTCATTCTTATCACAGCATAATTATTCAGATATTGGTCTGAGAACCACCAATAATAATGCATTCTGCCATTCATGATCCTGTGGTTTTGCCTAATTTCTCCTCTCTCTTCTACTTACTATTAAAATGGTGGTGGCCTGTGACTCCTGACCCATTGTCCAAGGAGCTACACGCAAATACACCTATGTAAGCACTTGTGCCTGGTTATGAATAGTGCAGGCAGCCAAACAGGTACCTAAGGTTTCACAATGAAACTATGAGTTGAAAAAGCTGGTGGTTGCAGTGAAGAGATCACCAAATTACAGTGTGACATTTATTACCTTCTTTTTCACTCCAGTGGAGGGAAATGTGGTCTAGCTGTTTTATGTGTGGGTGTCTGTGATATATCTCAAAGAGGTACAACTCGGTTGATTTGAAGAAAAATTAGGAAGCCAATTTACTTTCCATAAGCTTGTAAACCCTGAATCCAGGGACAGGCATTATGAAGTTTCAGATAAAATACTTGAGGCTTAGTTTAAGGTCAGGCAGAAATATCAACTCACTGGTCACAATGTAAGCAAAAATTTTAATGGAGTAGACAGTTGGATGAACTTAGAATAGTTTATAAAACAGAATAGTTTGGGTTGGAAAGGACCTTTTAGAGGTCATCTAGTCCAGCGTCCCAGCAGTGAGCAGGGACCTCTTCAAGCAGACCTGTTGCTCAGAGCCCTGTCCAACCCAAACTTCAATGTTTCCAGGTCAGTGGGGCATCCACCAATTCTCTGGCAACCTGTGCCACCATTTCAGTGCCCTTGTAAAAGGTTACTTCCTTATATCTATTCTAAAACTACTCTCTTCTAGTTTAGAGCTTTACTCCCTGTGCTATCGCTGCAGGCCCTGCTAAAAAGTGTAACTCCTTCTGTCTTATGAACTCCTTTCAGTTACTGAAAAGTCCATAAAAAAGTCTCCCTAGAGCCTTCTCTTCTGCAGGCTGCACTTTCAGCCTGTCTTACAGCAGAGGTGCTTGTCCCTCTGATCATCTCTTTGTCCCTCCCCTGGACTCATTCAAACAGGTCAATCTCCTTCCTATGCTGAGGACCCCACACCTGGATGCAGCACTGCAGGTGAGGTCTCACGAAAGCAGTGCCAGGATAACCTCCCTTGCCCTGCTGGGAATGCTGCTTTTGATACAGCCCAAAATTTGAGTGGTTTTCTGTGCTGCAAGGCTCATGTCCAGCCTCTCACCCAACAGCACCTCCAAGTCCTTCTCAGCTGATCTTGATCTGCTCTTCCCCCAGCCTTTTTTTTGATACCAAGGGTGGCCCTGACCCAGGTGCAACACCTTGCACTTGGCCTTGTTGAATCTCATGAAGTTCCTGTGATCCACTACTGGAGCTTGTCCAAGTCCCTCTGGATGGCATCCTGTCCCATAGGCATCTCAACCACACAACACAGCTTTCTGCTGCACTTTTCTGTAAAAGAAAGGGAGGGAAAATCAGTAACTAAGATGACATTAGCTCCTAATTTTTCCCTGCAATAGAATTACATCGATCAAATTATTCCTGTTTTGAAAATGTAGAGGTTCCTGTATAATAAGCCTTCTCAATTTGCATGAAGAATAAATTGACCTATTCACCCCCCAGGAAGCTGAGTGTAATCGTCTGAACACAAAATTTGGCAATTCCTGCTCTATCAAATGTGAGGGAGTGACAGCTGCACACTGTGATGCTGGCTCTTCAAAACACTGTCTGCCTTCAAACTGCTGCAGTCCCTTCACTGAAAGATGTGCACGTTTCTAACCACAACCTGCCCGTAAGAAAAGAAAGCAAGCAGGTAGGTAATCTGGTGAAGAATGTATTACATGTGCTCCTATAGCATCTGCATGCAGAGTTCCAAGTGAGCAGTGGTTAAAATTTTTGTGAAAAAGAGTAATTGCCTCAGAGCTATCAACACATTTTCTTTTATTTCCTTAATTAAAGTAACTTGCAACTGCTTTATGGTTAAGTTTCTTACTCCCTCTTTAATACTTGGAATTTTTAACTACACAGAAATTATGGAAATCTTTATTTGGGAGAAGGGAAGTACTTTAGAGGGACTTAGAAATTAAGTTTATGGAAATAAAACCCAAACAAACAAGTAGACCCTACTCCCTTCGCCCCCCCCCCCCCCTTTCCCCCACCTCCCTCAACAATTACAACAAAAATTAAAGGTCTAAATGTGGGGGTTAGCTGGAACTGGAATTGGTAACTTAGGTATTATTTACAAAAATTCTCTTGTGTTTTTATTTCTGTCTGGAGCAAACTCAGAAAGGATTAGAAATATCAGAGAAATGGGACCCCTGCCAGCTGGGAATTTATAAAGAACATTTTATTGTACTCACACAGCTTTCCTTCAGTGTTCTAAATTATGTTTAGAGACAGATTGATTTAGAAAACTTTCTTTAGAACCTGAGGGTAGGAAGCTTATTTCATTTTGCCAAAAAATGTTGTATGTGTGGGAAGAAGAGGGGAATCTTGCAAAGTAGGGAGACGAGTGTATTGTACACAAGGACCACCCCTCAGTGAATGAAAAAGCAAACGTTTAAAGCCTTTCAGGTCTTTCTAAGGCAGGGTATGGAGCTGTCAGCATTGTCAGTACAATTTATTCACACTGTTCCAGTGCTTATGAAAGCTACTGAGCAGCCTGATCTATAAGTGACTGAACAGAACAATACTCTGGAGCTTTGAGTACAAATAAAAAGCCACTATTTCAGGCTCCATGCATCACAACTAGTGCTTTCTAGGAACACTGTCAGTCTAAATAAAACACAATCTTGCTGTAATTTTGTACAACACTTGAAAAGAAGACTGAGGCTGTGCCCTTCATGAATGCTGCTCCACCACATTTTTCCATAACCAAGTGATAATTTGACTCGATGATATGCATGCCAGATTTAATTGTGCTTTCATATTCTGCTTTTCATCAGCTATTACACTTGTCTTTGTTAGCTGATTACGATACAGAATTTCACTTTATTATGCCAGGGTTTCCTGATGCCTCATTTACTCAAGTGAGTTGAAAAACTTACATCTAGCCGAGATGTTTGATCCATTCTGCATGTGGGGAGGGTGTGTGCTGTACAACACACATTTCATTCATCAGGTCTGCCCATTCCACACACTGTGAGCCTGAAAGTGCAAATGCTCTTCAAGGCTGGAACTATGACACCGGTGCCAATCTTTTTATCTCTGTTTATCTCTTATAACTCTCACTTGAGGTGAGGCTGGAAGTAGCCATGGAGGGCAGATATTTAGTCCTCATTCACCTGCGAAGGACCCTCTGTAATGCACACAACTTAACTCTTTGGGTGGCACCTTTCTCTTCAGGAGAGCTCTAGCAGAAGGTTTTTAGCAGACTGTTCAAGGGATAGGAGCTTAGTTGATGGCATGAAACAGTTGGACAAATAATGAATGTGATGTATCTTGGAAGATGCACATTGGAATACAGTTGTGGCATTTATTATTTTGAATTCAGTTAGTAATACAAAGACTTCACTTGCATACTTAGATACTTTTAAATTTAATGAAAAATTTCACAAGTAGAGGCTTTGTGAAATTCTCAAGATTTTGTTCACTTACATTTGATGGTCAAGACTTAAATCTATGTGATTGTCATGTAAACATGCTTTTCCACTGTTAGGGAATAGTGTATCTGGATAATACACACTTTAGAAAAAGATTTTAATTGCAGTTTCTTGGAAATTCCAAATTGTTGAGTTTTGTCATATATATTCTTGCCCCAAATATAATGGGGCAGTATATATTCTTGCCCCAGATGCAGGTCTTCAAAACAAGTAGTTTAATCTGTAAAAGAATTTGTGGTCACATATTGATAAACCAAACATATTTTTAAAATGTTCTTTCTAATTGCAATCCCTAGTGTTAAAAAATAATGGTACTTACTTAAAAATTATGATCTGAAAACAAACAAATTACAGACAACTTTTTATTTAACTTGTGTTTTGATTTCATATTTTCAAGAGTTGTTTTTTTTTTCTGAAACTGCAAATGTGGGTGATTTGTTTTATTTTAACAGAACAAAAGTGACAAGAGGTAATTGCAATAACGTGACTTCAGAAGGAGAAAACAGCAATTCTCATGAGGCTAAGATATAATTGTGAAAATTTGCACTGTTGAATTCTTCAAAAAAGCTGCCTTTTATTAAGATGCTGAAATAGCTCTTTAAATGTAGCAGGAATCTAGTTTTCTCTCTGTACCAGATTAAGCTGAAATTGGCTTCCATTAAATAAGTAATGAACATCAAGACTTACTGACAAGAGTGTTAATATTTTGCTGAGGTAAAGCCAAAGTCTACATTTATTTTGAAGGACGCTAAATCTTCAGTTTCCCACACTATATTAGTGAATGTAATATATTAATTTCATTAATTTATCTTACTACTACCAAGACTAACTAAAAAGAAAACATGCTGCATAGTGAAATATGGTATTAAAGTACTTCACAAACATCGGGCAACAGTGAAACAATTAGATGGCCTTTGAGAAAACTGAGCCCTGGTGCTTCCTGAGCTTGATAGCTGCTATCTGTTGCTAAAGATGCATTTCTTTATGTTAACTTTGATGCAGTGCTGGTGGCACAGTATCTGTCAGGTCACCAGGAGTGCAGCCTGCACTCTGTGGTGATCAGTAACACCTCGTGTATGCCAAGGGAAAGGCAATGGAAACCACGGCAGGCTCCTGTTTTGCTCATGGGGGAATCCAGACTGTGTACCAAGTAGAATAAAGAGTGTAATTATTAAATTTAAATATTTAAAATTTCGATTTTTTTAAAATTATATATTTAAATTTTTTCTGAAGTATTGTAAAGGGAGCCCATAATAGCTGTAATTAAAAAGCCCAAAACTTGTTGCCACCAGTGTGTTGTGATAGAATACAAACTGATTGAAAAGGGCCTTAGGCAAATTTATGGAGTAAATCTTGGTCACAGAAGTCTAATTGAAACATTCAGCTGGGGAACTCATAAACTTTTGATTTCCAGAAACTGAGTTAAGTGACTCAAAGGTATATTCACTACCTATTTGTTTATCTTTTTGTGTGCATCTGCCACTAGCTACTATCAGAAACAAGATATTGGAGTAAACAGAAAATTTAGTCTTAACTAATGGAAAACTCATTCTATCTCAAACTCAAAAATGATAGACTACTTTTCTCAAAACAACAAACTTGTAAAAACAGAAATAGAAAACTCTTAGAGATGAAACACATGGCTTTCTGCTCAACAAGAAGAGTGAAAAACTGCTTGAGTTGAGTATTCCTTTTCATAAGGATATTTTGGTAAATGTTACTGACCTGCCAGGATATAATTTTCTTCCTTGTCTGTGTTTAGAAACATTAAAGCTGAAACAAGTAATCAGTTAAAATATTTTCTATGGATTTATTCTCTGGTGAGAAAAGAGAAATGGATTGCTTTTGACTGTTAGAAAAATACCAAGTGAGATGGGTAGCAAAAAAGTGACCATCTGTCACATGTTATTTTAGTGTTAACCTCAGCCTCATAAAATGGGGCCTTCCCAACCCTCCTGTGGTAGTGTAAAGCTATTTCAATTCTATTCACACCCTCTGGGCATCAGTGTGATTTGGAAACCTAATAAAGTAAGTCATCAAAGAAGAGCCCATGTGTCCAGAATTTGTATTACTACACTATGGGGAGCCCAAGTGGTGCTATCCTTTAAGCCATATGTCTTCTCAAGCTTCATTTAATGACAAAGAAATCAATGTGATTTTGGTGAAAAGCACCAAAAAAGACTAAGTAAGAAATATTACACAGGATGCTGACTCTGCACTAAAGTACTTCTTCCAGAGGAGCAGAAATGTACTGGAAAGCTCTGAGGGCCAGTTGCTCCATTTTCTTGAATCAGAGAAATCAACCCTGTCCATTCTTTCTGCATTCAAGAATGCAAAAATGAAACAAGGCTTTTCCTTCTGTGAATCACATTTAAAGTTATTTCTGGAAGGAGAAAAATGAAAACCCCTTGGCTTCTGCATGTTGGTGTGACAGTTAAAAGAGCCCTTGCCCAGTATCTTCATAGGATACATTTGGAAAGCCTCTTAATATGAAATTGGACTTGTTAAGAAGAGACCTAAGAAAATCCTGTGCTGCAGTCAGTAGTTATTTCATGTCAACACATAGATTTAGACTTCCTTGATTGCCATGGGAACCTAGTCATTTTAGCAAACCACAATAATTATTTTCATCCTGAACTAGCAGTTTAATAAAGATTAGATGAACTACATGCCGAAGATGTTAATTTTCCTTCATCAGCTCTAATGGGAATATGATGACTAGCTAAGATGCAGCTGTGTGTACTCTGGATGTGTAAGCACATATAAGATGAATCTTTCATGTATTGTTCTCCAGCTTTCCCTGCCCACCTCCTGAAGCGAGTGAAATCTTGTGGAATTGCATCAGGATTCAACATGAAAGTCCCTTCTTGATCATGAACCCAGTCAATAATAGGAATAAAGATACATCTGGCAAGAAAAGCACGATGATTTTGGATGATCAGCACTCTTACTTTCTCTGATCAGTGAAATATTAAAAACTTTAACATTTGGGAGGCTCTTTCTCCTGGTGTGCTTCATTGGCCACAAATGCTGTAAGTAAGAAGACTGTTCAGTTCTTTTGAGGTTCTTAATACCTAAGAACCTCCACATCATTTCACTATGTGAAAAGAGTCACTGGGTGCCAAAGGGGTCCAGATTCCTGGGGAAGTTCACCTCTAACAGTGCTGACAGACATATCAGTACACAGAAACAATCCATGTCTCAAATGATGCTTCAAATTAATTCCTTTAGAATTAAGGGCAAGCATAAATTCAATTAATAGGTAAATCAGCCTACAACATGCCCTTTAATTCAGTATTATTCTGCATTAGGCTTCAGAATACTGGTCCACTTTCATTACAAATGCAGCTTGTAAATCTTGAATGAAAACACAGGCATTCTTCAGAATGGCATTATTGTACTTAGGCTTTTTGAATACACTCACTTATAGAAGAGATCTAAATTCCCAAGGAGAGTGTCATAGCTCTTTCATTCCATTTTTATGGTACACAAACATTTCTGAAGCAATATATTCTCAATTTTCTTCATAAATATTAAAGGCGAATTGAGTGAAGCTGCAGCTGAG
Source organism: Cinclus cinclus (assembly GCF_963662255.1). Lineage (NCBI taxonomy): Eukaryota > Metazoa > Chordata > Aves > Passeriformes > Cinclidae > Cinclus > Cinclus cinclus. The sequence continues at coordinate 3,093,786 of NC_085049.1, forward strand.
TCAGCATTTGTTAACTTTTGTTTGAGCTCTCACAGACTGGCAGGTTTAACAGTGATTGAAGTAGGAGATTGCATATCCAGATTTATAGGCTCTTTTCACTAATATTTTCTTAAATTCTTTTGTCTTTGATATATAAAAATAAAATTATGTAGCCTCTTAGGATTTACAAAAGGCAGAGAGAAGCAAACCTTCCCAGTTCCTTGGCTTTCAACTGCAGGAAAGCCATGTGAGAGAATCTTAAGATAGTGCTGAGTTTAAGGGCTGATTCTAGCTGGAGTTCACAATTTTGTATTCTTCTTTGATCTTATGTGCATGGAACCTAGAGGTTTTTAATATGTGGTCCTAGGATGAGGTCAGGACCTTCTTGCTGAAGAACTTCAGTGGTGCCAAGGTTTCTGAAGTGTCTACAGAGGAAATCAAAGGAAACATTTCAAATGGGCTGGTTCATTACATACCTAAAACTTCAGGGCAAATTAAGCAGCTATGTTAAATGAGTTGGACCCTATCTTTGAAATTAATCACATTTAAAGACTTTGACAATACTGCTAAAGTCACTTCTAAAATAAGGGAAATTATTTTTTTTACATAGGAGATTTAAAAATCCCTAAAATTCTAGTATTCTAGTATTTAGAATCTAGTATTTAAAATAATTAATTTGAAATACAAAAGCATAAAAAACATTTTCTGAAAATAAAAATAGTTCTTTTCAAAATTACATGAAACAACACTTCTGTATGAATTCGGGAATCCTTTTTTTTTTTCTTTTTTTTTCTCTGCGTGTGAAAAATGTTTTCACCACTTTTCCTAAAGGTTTAAACTTATTCATTGTGATCACCTGATTATCTGATGATTGCTACTGATATTCAAAGTACAAAGAGTAGTTGAAGAAGAAAACACCACAAAGCTTTTCTCCCAAGATGGGGAAAAACTGTGGCATTAGTTTTGTTACTTGTAGTTGGAACCAAAAGAATTTTTTTGCCATTAAAACACGGAAAACTAGGAAACCTGTATGCCTGTTGTGTTCCTGTTGGTTTCATGCCAGAAAACTCACAGTGAGACAGGACAAGCCATGAATCTCTGACTGAACCTTCTCTTCTAAGCATCATGATCCCTGAGACCATAAACTCTAAACGTGCCACAATGAAAGCAGTTGACATACAATATATTCTGGGTATTTTGTCCCTCTCTCTGTGGAGGCAGATTACCAGGAGCTGATAGAAAGCTTACTGAAGTCAATATGGATCTTTTAAATGACATCTATAGACTTGGAATGGGTTCTTGCTTCAAACCATTTATATCTCAGAGGAACGTGTTTGCACTTTATCATCACTGACATGTCAGAAATTTGAAAATGGCATTTGCTCAGAACTAGATCTTCTGTGTCATAAATTAGAAAATGTGTTTATATTTTGGAGGAAATTCACAGACTGGAAGCAGGAAAAAATGTATTGCCAGTAGATGGAATTCTTGCTTAAGGGAGGTGTTTTTGACTATCAAAATCAGTCTGGTGGAAGTGGACTAGCACAAGTGGAGCAGGAAACAGAATAAAATATACTGTGCCATGTTCAAATAATCTTTATGAAACTTAAAGCATTGTTTATTCCAACAGCATCAGCTTTGAGTGGCTGTGATTTCTGCCAGTCAGAAATGATCAGTACTTTGTAGATAATAGCAATCCATTTTGGTACAGATAATAATATTCATCTATGCTGGTAGAGACACTATAGTTGTAACTAGAATAATTTATAAATAAAAGTTAGATAAATCCTGCATAAGATGTCAAGAGCGTAAGAGTGCAAGAGAAGATTTTAGGACCCTGACAAGTGAGAGTGCCACTGGCTTTGGAAGGCTGATCCATAGGCTTTCATCTTGATCTCTTCTGTGAGAGAGGATGCTTTTCTGTAACTGTTCAAGCAAGACAATCAACCAACTGTGACCCACTGGGTCCTCCAAAGACTCACATGTTGCACAGAATATGTGCAAATTATAACACAGTCTTGAAATGGTCTCCAGGGTTTAATCATAATAGCAGTACAGGCAGCAACAGTCCCTGCTCTGCGTTTTCAGATCTACTTAAATCTCTTTCTGTAGTCTGCAGTACATGACCAACACAAAATAATTTATATGGCTACAGTGCCAACCAAAGTGAGGAGAGAACTCTGTTACAGGAGGAATCCCTTCTACCACCTTTAGATACTGCAAGCAGTTTTGGATGGATGCCCTTTAAATGACTAAATTCCTCATAATTTCAAATTGATGGGCACTGTTAGATAAAAAATATACAGAAATTAAGTTATGGAGAGAAGTCGCTTGTGCCTAAGATGGCAGTTCTAGTTTTTTATTCAGAGGAAGCTGAGAAAATTCCATGTCTAAATTCAGGGATTAGAAGTAGGTCAATTTTTGCAGCTTTTTATTTTTAACCTTTCTGCATTTAATTAAGCCCTGTTGCTCTAAAAAGATATTTTAAAATTTCATCATAATATAAAGTAGACAGTTATATCTCTATAATTGTATAAAATCGTTAAGTGGGAGCACAAAAGCTTAATGTTGTTTTGGGGGAAGCAAGCCAAATGTAAATTTATCCCTGCAGCTGATTCCTCAAGGGCATTGGCACGTGCCACTGTGTGTAGCAAAAGGAACATGACCCACCTAATGCATGCATGATCTCCATAATGGAAAAGAAAAAAGACTGAGGTCTAGGGAGGTCTAATAGAGGGCAGGGACCAGAATTTTGAGCAGATGGCATTCAGGGGCCCACCGGCCACTTGAAAGCTGGGGAGTGGAGAGAATAGGCAGATAGTAATTAGCAGAAGGTGATTAAAAAAAAAAAAAAAAAAAGGGCAGCCAGGATCCCCCAAACATCTGTTTAAAAGAATAAAGAGCCTGGTCTGACCCTGAGCCTTAATGATCTTAAAGGATACAATTTAATTGCTTGGGAAAAAAATAAAATGCACACACGCCACGCTGAGCTACAGCGAATCCTGTTTTGAGAGCATTGCAGGAGTTTGAGTAATTATTAATTTGGTGTATTTGTTTCAGAAAGATTATATACAGCATTAAGTCAATAAATGAAGTAGTTATAATAAAAATGCTCACTGTCTTTTCTAGGAATCAGCAGGCTCTTAACAAAGAATTGAATTTCAGATAGCTTACAAAGTAATATTACTTGCACTGCATTCTAAAATGCCTATTTTGACTTTTTGTCATGTATTTATATGGCTACAACTGTACTTTTTCCTGTGTTTTTTTTTTCCTTTTTTGTTTTACATAGAAAGAACCTAGATCCTGAATTTGTTTATTTGAAGTATTTTGACCTCAGCAGATAGCTGCTAATTACAGCACCAGAGACCTGCTTGCAGATGTCATTTACTAGTGACCAGTTGCTTAAGAATTGCTGCTGATCATGACCAAGGAAAGTGCTGATCCACAATGAGATTTCTCCTGATTTTCTCTCCATTTCATTCTAGTTTGATACCAAATTCCATTAACAAGGTGTCAGAAAGCATTGTTTACATGATAGTTTATTCTTTGTTGCAGACAATATTTGAAAATGTAGCTTATAATAATTTAAAAAGGTCTTTTTTTTGTTTTCCTTACTGTTTCCTAGAGTGAATAGCTTAATTCAAAGGCATTAAAAATCCCCAAACTAAACCAGCACAGATTTCCCCCTTTCCAAACCAATGGTAAGCAGCAAAGCATTGCAGTATGAAGGTAATGATTTTCTGGAAATATGTGCTTATGTATCAGTGTGAATGCATGTGTAAGAACTGATCATATTCGATGTTTTAATTTGCATTCTGGAAACAGGGCTAAAAAGCACTTTGAGAAAAATCACAGGTGCTCCTAAATTGGATGGTGCTGTAAACATTAGAAAAAAGAAGAATAAGTCTAAAAGGATCTGAAAGAGATGAGAAACATGAGAAGAAAATAACAGGGTATGCCCTAAGGAGGTTGAAGTGTGGTATGGTTAGTAGATGCAGTGGAGGTGAAATAATTAAATGTGCATGGTTAAGACAGCTATCATATAAAGCCAGTTCCCTGCTCTGCATTATTGAAGTCACCTTAATAATGATAAAAATAAGTAAATTTTAAGGCAAACATTTCAGAAGTCAGAAATGCATTCAGAAAATCTGCAACATCTTACCTGGAAATTAAGGATTAACAAAACCGCATTTTCAAGATTCCTCATTAAAGCATTGTATTAAAAATATAATTGGCTGCTGTTTCAGAAATAAATGTATAATAAATATTGCATGCAAAGCTTGCTTCAAAACTCTGCCATATCAAATTTATTTTATCTAAGCTTAGATTTAAAATCAACTTTCACTTATAAGCTAATCATAAACCCATCAGCATTGTGGTCATTTTACTGTGGATCATTCAAACACGTTTTATTTGTTAATTGGTAAATTCGGGGGAAAAAGAACCCAAGCAGTGAAATTCCAGTAGGTATTAGAAATTCTAAATTGAGAGCCTAAATGTGTCAGGGAAATTTCTGCAAATGTGACCAGCTCCCTTGAAAAATCTTGACCTATGCAGTTTCTTTAGGATTATATCTCTGAAGAGAAAGGAAAAATGGAAATAGATTCTTGGGCACACACTGATGTCAGAAAAAGTTGAAAAGAGCCCATGCTCTGCAGGACTCTTTTAAATTCAGAGTAGCATCAGATAAGAATGGAAATGTGATTGTGATAATATTGTTTTGCTCTGTGATTCATTACTTTTGTAATAAGCTTTCACCACAATCAAAGGAAAATAAATGGGAAATTTAGCAATACAAAATGTTAGTGAGCTGAGACCCCAGTTTTGCATTGCCTTTTGTATGGATATATTCCATGGAGTATCCTTTCCTTCTTTCATCTCATTCCAGCTTGGGAAGGAATTCTGCTTGGGAAACTGCAACACTAGACAAGAGGTGCTATGAAATGGTGTGAGCCACACATTGGTAATTAGGTGCAAGTCAGTCTGACAGACTTTGTAAAAGATCCCACATCAATATAATTTACACTTTCTTGTACTGTGCCCCTTGGCTGAGTTAACCACGGGCTGAAGTGACAAATATAACAGCATGGGTTTGCACAGCAGTCAGTACAGGAGTGCATTTTGCACAAAATGCAAATTGTTTAAAATTTACGCAGCTCTTGTTTCTTTTCATTTGTCGTTTATTCTTTTGGGAAATTTTAGTCATCTTAAAGGACCAGGAAAATAATTCTTTCTTGTGTAATAACTTGGGTGAAAATCCAAGGTATAAAAAGAAATACTAGAAATAGTTAAACTTATTAAATTGGGGAATTTGACCACAATGTGTACATTGAACCAGGGCTGGAGGACAAAACCCACCAGCTCCTTTGTGTAAATCCTCTCTGAATTTTATTCATATTTTATGAAACCTTATTTCCTCCCTATTTTAATTTTTCCTACTGTTTCTAAGAATTATTATATGTTTGGCATGCAGTCCTTAAATATTGAGGGTTTATAGCATAAACAGAAAAAGAACATAAAAATAAAAAATGATTTGTGACTCTAATGATATTGCATTTATTTGTTCCTATTGCAGTACAATAGTCTCAACATTTTTCATCGCTCGAAAGAATTTACATAAAGCTTCTGATTTCTCCTGGAATGGGGCTTTTTGTGATGTGCTTGCATTCTTTGTGTGTGAGCCTCCCAGGCATATTTTTCACATCCCAGACGATGGAACTGCAGACATAATTATTATAAACTCTGTAGTACTTACACAATGACCAACATTTGTGGCCTAAAACACCTGGAATATATTTTGATAGTTATAAGACTACTTCAAATGATGAATTGCAAGGCTTTGATTAAAAAAACCAAATGTAATAGACCCTGATTTTCGTTTTCCCCGGTATCACTTTGGCAGTGAACAGTTACTTTCAAGCCTTTTTCTAGCTGCAAAGCTCTGGTAAAGGACATCGATGTATATCTGCTTCAGGATTCCTGGAACTCTTATTTGAGTGGAAACACACGTGAAAATGTTGGAATTGCACAGTGTCAAAGGGATACACCCACCCCTTTTATAGCCACTCCAGCTATGGTCGGGGACAATCCTGTCATCAGGCTGTTGTGCCCCACTGTCAGCTCAGTGTGTGGGTCAGAGGATTGGGATGGAGGGACGGGAGGGAGACGTGGGATTGCCCTGATCTCCAGGACATGCCTGGTGCTGGGGGCTGCAGGGCTGAGAGGAGCTGGGCTGAGGCAGGGGGGAGGCTGGCTCACAGCGACAGGCATGGCCAAGAGTGGCTCCTGGAGGGCAGTGGGATTTTGTCAGGGACAGCCCCGGCTCTGCCACCCAGCGTGGATGAGGACGAGAGGTGTGTTGTAGGTTCTGGGTGGACCATTTGGGGAAAACACTAAAGCCTGGTGTCCAGGGAAGAGCTGTGGGTCAGTGAGGGCCTTGCATGCTCCCAGGCTCTGCTGATGCCTACCCTCCTGTTTCCCCACCTATCTGCCTGCCTGCCTGCCCACCTGATTGTCCATCTGCATATGCACCCACCTGCCTGCCCACCTGCCTACCCTGCTGCTCCCCACCTTTGTGCCCACCTTCCTGTCTGTGTGCTCCCCACCTTTGTGCCCACTTTCCTGCCCTGCTGCTCCCCACCTTTGTGCCCACCTTCCTGTCTGTCTGTCTGCTCCCCACCTTTGTGCCCACCTTCCTGCCTGTCTGCTCCCCACCTTCCTGCCCTGCTGCTCCCCACCTGCCTGCCCACCTGTGGTTTGTCCCTGGCTCCTGCCCAGTGGGCAGCAGGTGAGATCTCTCTCCAAGGTAGATCAACTTTCATTTTACATAATCCTCTTGGCTGCCTTGGGGATTAGACACACCTCATACAAGTAGGTGAAGGCTGTCTCTGTCATGGTGAATGAATTTAGTATCATTAGCTAATGACCAGTTAACGACTCCCCTGACTTCACCCTTTCACCTGCTCTGCCACGTGTGATAGAGGAGCCCTGTGGTCAGAGCCCCCCTGGCAGGGTGGGCAGCATGGAGCTGACTCCTCAAAGACACCAATGCTAAACACAGGATGATGGGGCTCCTGCTTAGGTGAAACACCGTCTGCTTAGAAAGTAGGTCACACATAATTTGCCTTCCCTAAATTCATTAAAAATCAGTGGGTCAAAGTCAAGTGTGACAGGTGAGAGGTAGAATGAGTATAAATCATGATGAAAGGAGCAACCTCTGAGGGAACAGCTACTGTAGCTCGTGTGTAGCAGGGGCATTGGGAGGATGTCTATGGTGCATTGTCTCAGTGCAGATGGGACCCAGTATGAGCTATGGGAACAGAAAAATAATGCTAACAGTAAGCATTATTAAAGCACGGATGCTTTTTGCTCTGTAACTCTAGGATTGGGACCAGTGTAATACAGTTCTGATGTTGTTTTATGCATATATATGTTATAAACATATATTTATACACAAAAGAACTTTATATTTAGCTAGATGGAAGGAATGATTCTGTATATATATTCATGTAACAAATGTGAATGGTTCTCAAAGAATGAGAAATATATATTGGCATGTATTAGGCCAGGAGAGACAATCCCCAATCTGAGCATCATTTATCCTTTCCTGGTGAGGGACCAAGATGCTCCAGCACTCTAAAATCCTGCTTAGGCATGAGTCACTGTCTTTGCATTTCAAATTAATTTAAATACAGTTCTTGCTCACTTGTTATACTCAGTACTTGGGCTTCTGCGTTTTCCTCACACCTGCTGATGACAGCATAATCCATCTTAAAGGAGGGAAAAAGTCACAGAAAAATGCCTGCACTCAGACTTGTTTGGGATGTCATCAGTCATCAGAGGAAGATGCAAAATCTGCCAGAGTGAACACAGAATTTTGATTAGTCCTTAAGTAATCAGAGAAGAATCTAACAAACTTTAAGTGCTATAAACAGTATTAGGATGCAGACACTGGAGATTAGCTTCAAGGGTTTCAGTAAATTAGGGTCTGAAGAGTCCATTTATGTTTTCTACATGCTTATTTTACTCCTTTTTATTATTGTTATTGCTATTTTTTATGTGTCAAAAGGCATTCCATGCTGGATTGAAATATGTTTCAAGTAACCTATTGTGCAGTACTTTGTATGGCTGTGTTCATGAAACCTATCTATACAGATGCCCTTGGAAATATACTTGGATGAGTCCTGTCATGTTGGGTTTATGAGGGGTAAAAACCAAAGAGAATAAACCCACCACACCTGCACCTGGCAATCTGTAGAGAATGACTAAAGTCATGGTTAAGTCTAGACTGGACATTCATGACCACAAGCTCAGGCCAGGTGTGAGCAGATGTTTGCACAGTGTTGTATTTCTGTGTAATCAGCCAGAGAGCCTGATGTGGTATTTATGCTGGCGATAGTCTGGCTGCCCAAGATAGCAGACTCGGGGGTTTCCTAGCTCCAGCTCACTTGGCTGCTGTGTCACTGGGGGGCTGTACACCTGCCCTGGACCCGTGACTGCAGCAGATGTCCCCAGCTCTGGGCAGCCAGGGGTGAGGAGGTTCCTGTGCTCAGTGTGCCAGGGCCCCACAGCTCCGTGCCTTCGTGCAGCTCTAGGGCAGACCTTCCATGTCCACAGTCAGTCCCATCTTTGAAAGAGCTCCCTGGAAGATCAGCAGGAGGAGGATGCCTTTGCACCTGCCTTACACTGCTGTCCATAGCATGCCAGGGCTGGCAGTTCTCCACATCTTTGATCCCGGCTCCAGGACACAGCACTATGCCACGTGAGTTCATGTGAAAGTCCCTGTTTCCAGCAGGATCAGGTGGTGAAATTGTGTTTGAACAGGCTTTGCTGGGAGAAGCATTGCCTCCTTTTCAGGGAAAACATACAGTGACAAAGGATAAAAGATGTGAGAAAAAGCAAGAGAACCACCAGATGTCCTGCTAGGCTTCTGTTCCTCTGCTTGTGAAGCAACAGAATTAAGTCTGAAAAGTGTGTGTTTCTGACTCCTGCAGCCATGAGAATAGCAATGCCTGTGTAAAGTGTCATTCTGAAAATATGGGATGGCCACCAGTGAATGGGGAATGCTGAGGTGAAAAGGTAATTTCATGGAGGTCTTTGCTGAGTGTGTTTGGCAATGCAGCAGAACATCCTGAGATGCTCAATTTAACATTGAGAAGACAGACTTTTTCATTTTGGAAGATGATAGCTCCTGATATATGAGACAGCTCCTGACATACTCCACTTCTACCGGCAGAGGTGTGAAGTAGGAATGCTGACCTCTATGCAGGGGATTAGGAGGCAATATTTATCTCTTGTAAGGTTCTTGGTCCATGGGACTTGTGGGTCGCATGCACCAAGAAGTCACACACATCAATTGCTCAGGTGTTTCCTTGATTTCTAGGATGATCATCACATGCTCTGCCATTTCCCAGTTCTTATCTTACAAGGAGTGATTCTCTGTTGTACTGGTGGCCATTATAACGATAAAATAAATGCTTTACTGTTATTGTTCACTGCTTCATGACCCTACCTCTACTGAGCTTGCCTTAAGGTACTGCTCTGCTTATGATGGAAGTTCTTGAAGATGGGTGGTCCACACCTAACCATGACACTCTTTACTTCTTGTTGCACTTGCAAATGCAATTACTTGCCAGGAGTTGAGCAGATAGATGTCTGGAAGAGATTCTGACAGATTATCTTCCAAGTGTTATTCGTATGATATCTGTGAAATGGTGGTTAAACACATTTTTAACCCACTGAAGGGAAGCAGAGAGAACTGATAGTCAAATTAAGCCTGATAATGGTTCCCACACCAGGATCCTACTTTCTTCCCTTAGCTGAAGCAATATGTGTGTGATCAAAGAAGTGAATGGAACATGGAAACAAAAAGCCAACACAGCTACAACTGGCTGCTGCAATTTACTCATCTTTCTCTGATCTGGCAGATATTTTGTTCTTAACTGCTGCTTGTGATTTCACTGATAAATATGCTGCTGAGTTACCATAGCTTTCCTCAGGGGTCATCTCTGACCATCCAGGTCCATGTGCACTCATTCCAACTCTGCCTGTCCTTGGCCACTCTCACCAGCAGCTCTACTTTTTCATTAGCCTCCCAAAATAACCCCTGTATGAGTGGAAGTAGAAACCTTTGAACAAATGAAGGAATAGTGTATTTGGTTCAGATTTTTAAAAAAAGTAATTTTATTTATGGAGACAATATTATCATCCATTCTAAGAACATAAATCTGTAGATTTTTAGCAATGAAGATTAAAGGGAAAAATACAGGGATTTAATAAATTACAAGTGGCAGAAAACCAACATACTTTTCAGGGTTCCTACAAGAATTCAGGAGAAGTAAATTTTTCATCCATCTCTGAAGTGACTGCTTAAAAGAGCAGCAGAATGATGGGATGCTGTACAGAGGCAATGAACTTTTGTAAATGCAAAAAATATCCTATAGCAAGAATTACTTTAAAGTACTCTGATGCATTTCTGAGAGATGCTTTAGAGAAATCATAAATACAGTCCTTAATCTAGAATTTTAGAGGGCTTTGAAATCATGTTCTTGACAGTAGCCATTTTATATCACTTTATGAACAGACTGAACCTTTGCAGGTCAGGACTGAAGGCCATAGTTCTACAAATGTTTGTGCATGAGTAAAAAGTAAGAACTGAATCCTAAAAATCACAGTATGCTCTGGAAAAAAAAGGAAAAAAATGTAGAGGAAAAACAGAGGAAAGTGATATTTTTCAACCGTAAATAATACAGTATCCTTTAAGACAACCCTTCCATAGAATTTATGTGTGAAATGAAACTTCTGTTTTCTTAAATGAATGGCATTTCAGGACTATTACAATGGCAGAGAAAAATCTGCAGCCATTGAAAGAATACTTTAATTAAAAACCTAGAGCATCCCCCACTTGCCTGCCCTGCTCCCATCCTGAAAATTACTCTCCTTGCTTTCATGAACACAAGCAAACCAACCCTGTTAGTACAAGGTAGCTCTTGTTTGAATTGTGTACCCTGGAGATGCATAATTAGTGTGAAGGAACTGCTCCTGGGGGGAGTTCAGATTCAGAGAAAGGAGAGAAATTAAAGTGCCCTACATATGTGATCTGGATCCTGAGAAGAGGGTGAGATAAACTCAATATAAATCTATCTTGTGAATTTGAATTCGATGCATAAAATGTGGATTAAAAAAATGTATTCGCCCAATACTTTTTACAGCTGAAATTTCTAACTGTGGTGGATAATTTTTATGGACAGAAGGCTAATGACATTCAGCAAAGGTTCTGTTTACTTCCAGAGAGGTGCATTCACAGTAGTTTGTACAGATCCAAAGAACTGTCTGGGACTCCTCAGAATTAAGAATATTTAACTCCATTAAATTAAATTAGACCACAGTGAGTTGAAACACAAATTACCAGATTCCTTTGGCAAATATTTACAATAATAAAATCAGATGACCTAAAATCTTTAATTTTAGCTGAAGTATATTTTTTTATTGATAGGAATTATCAAAGCCTTTTCAACCTTTACTGTTTTAGATTTCTGCCACTTGTAGAGTGAGAAAAAAAGAATCTGAAATAAGAATTCATACCTTCATATAGAAAATGCTAGAATATAGAAGCAAAATATATTGAAGGTAGAAGAAAACCAGTCCACAGATGCCAATCTGCCTTTCTATCCTCTGCATGTTCCAAACTCTTTGTTCTGATTCCTTGCTTTCTACACAGGGTTCTGCCTTCAGTACCAATCTACCCCTCAATGCTTTTGGTTGCAATCAGTCTGTGTCATTTAAGTCACCAAATCAAGAGCCCTGGGTATTAATTTGAAAGAAGCCAGCACACGATGCTTACTTTCCAAGGAAATTTTGTGTTGCAGGTGTTGTTTAGAATTATCTGCCCTATTTCTGTCCTAGGGACATCTCCTAGACCAAGCAGGGCAGCCCTGCCTACGGCTCATTTTGTCTGTGGCTTCTTACAGACCCTTATAAAGTCAGAAGGTATTTAATTACTTTAGCCAGAAAGAAAGGTTGTTAGGAACTCTCTGTCTCCTAGAGGTGTGGATAGCTTCTAGACTGGGTGCATTTCTGTAGTTTAGCTCTGTACTGGTTTGAAAAGAAAAACCAGTGAGACTTCAAGTCAGTAATACAATTTTTAATAGGGAAGAGAAAAAGGAAAAACAAAATACATGCAATAATAAAAAATAAAACCACTGACAGAGTCAGAATACAACCTGATACCCTGTCAGTCAGGGTGCTGGTGCAGTTTTCCTCCAAAGGGTCCAGTGATGATGTGGAAAAAAAGCCTGGTTCTTCCTCTGGAACCCAGTGGAAAAAGGCTGCCTTTGGTGTTCTAAACCTCAGTTTTTATCTAGGTAGGAAAGGCTTGGCTCGTCCTCCTGGCTGGAGCATCTCCCAATGGGACAATGTAATCTTATCAGTTATACAGTAGGACTCAATGGCCCATTAACAGAAGACATTTCCCACAGAGATAAGGATGATCACCCTTCTCAGATGGTAATAGAATATATATCTTGTATTTTAAACCAGGACAAGTTCCTGCAGGTGTGTTGCACTCATCAGCTCAGTGTAGCTGGCTGGCCAGGGTAATCTCTGGTGTAGTGACAAAGGCTGCACTCTGAGCTGGAGTGAGAGCCCAGGCAGTGGCCCTGCATGAAGCCTTGTGCTGCCCTCAGTATCTGTGCCATGGCAAGTCAGCTATTCCCAGAGAAAGAGCATGGACCTGCTGAGAGGAGCTACAGTCTCAGCAACGACACTGCCTGATTCATGGCAATCAATCACGCTTTGTGTTTATATTTGTTGTTATAGATGAGAAACAAAAAGTCTCGATATTTAGCAAAATTTAGATTGCTTTATTTGATATAGACGGATCAAGCAGCGCTGGGGAAGGTGAGGGGTCACTGCCCACTCCACGATCCATCCAACCTTGGTTTGCAGCCTCTTCTTTCAGTATGGGCTCTCGTTGTAATTCTTAACTTTGCCAGGTAAGCAGCGGAGGTCGAATAAACATCCATAAAGTCTTTGGGTGATAGTCAGTCTCATGGATAACCAGCAAAAGTTGGGAAGTCTGGTCTTTATAGATAGGCAGCACTGATCAAATGAAGGCTGGAAATCTGATTTTGCAAAATCTATCAGACTACTGGAAAGTCTGATTTTGCAAACTGGCAGTAGATACAACTTAAATAGCAAAACAAGGGGATTTAAAGCAGAATGATTTAATAATATATTTTCCTCTTATCTAATGTCCACGCTTCACTTCAGACCTTAGTATTCTGGTTTATAGAAACCTCAATACTTTAATGATTAACACAAATCTTTTATCAATTATCACATTGTCAAGCAAGAATGTCCCACATACCTTAAATGGCGTCGCTGAAGCACCCTTTTGGTAACTCGTTCTGCCTGATGCAGCCACTGTCCCAATAATTACTAATAATTACTGAATAAAAGTCATGGCCAGCATAGGCAGTGTGTACTAGTGTAGGAATACCTGCTCTGTAAGGAGTGCTGAGTACTGTGCAGTGCTGAAGGTTCTGATTCAGCACAACCACACAGACCTGGCTCTGAAGGATGTTACAAACCAAGAAGAAAGAGCAATGGTGGAGTGTATTCTGATAAACACATTTAGCACTGGAAACAACGCATCTTCTCCTGCCCTGTTGCTGCATTCTCATCTTTGACTGTTCTTTCTCTGTTTTGAACATTTCCTCTGCTAAGATAGTATTTTAATGTCATCAATAGTGACTCAATTTTCTTTTAAAGCAAGTGTAGTGAGTAAAAGTCTCTGTGGTCAAGTTCTAAGCATGCATTAACATACATATAATTTTGTTCATTCCACTTTGGGACAGGCAAGTGCCTTCTCAAATACCCTGCAGCTGCTTGAATATTCCACGGCTAGAAATTCAAGGTGATGACCCTGTAGCTCTCAGTATATTGACACAAAAATGACATGGTACTGACTCTGTTGAAGGTTGGAGTACAAAACACACTAATTAATATGCTACAGCATCAGGTTTCTCTATGTTCTTCTTATCTATTTATTAAAAAGTTTTTAACAGGCTTTTGCTATTCTCTGCCACTGAGTTTTCAATTTACCAAACTGATTTCCTTTATGTGAAACCAGCCATTTTTATTGCTGACTTTTATATGGAAGAGCTGGGGAAACTGGTGGTGTCTGAAGGGGTTTTGTAGCTCTCAAAACACTGGAAAATGTCTGCTTCACCCAGCTTATGGTCACACAATAAGCAGTCTCTAAGCATTTTGCCATGCCTAACATTTTGCTGCCATAGGCAACCACTTAATCTGCCTACACAGGAGCTAGCCCTGAGGGGATGCAATATGTGTTGGAAAGGGTAGATTTATACTAAAACATTAGTTTTCAGGGCTGGTAGAAAAAATAGCTGTTCATTTGAGATTTCCTGCTTTATTCTCAGCTGCTCCAATAACTGAAGTGTTAAAGATTTCTACAATCAGTGTTCCACGTGGATTGCTTCTATAAGCAGATTTGTTTCCACCTCAAAATCAGTACCTTATTTCTGCTTTAGGTTCCACCCTTTTATCATATAAGCATCTTCTGTATAAACCAGACTTGAAAGGGACCCTTGTGAGCCATGAGGAGACCAAAGTGAAAACCTATGACAGCCAGTTGGAAATGAATTCAGCTCTCATGGTTTGACTCTCCTTTTTGTTTACATTTGCATTAAGTAGCACAGCAGAAGGAGGCACTGTGCCCAGGCTAGAGGGGGAACCCCTCTCCTTTGGGAGGCAAAGTAGACACTGAGTCTCCATTTAAACCTCATTATGACATCAATTCATGTGAAAAAAGAAAAATCACAGGTTTGTGGTTAATGCATGTAATAAGCCCTTTAGAAACAAGCTGCCCTGGCAACGTAATTTAATCCTTGCTACTTCCAGGTTTTTTATTTTTTTTTTATATATAATTACATATTCCTCTGCTGTAAGAGAGACCAGGATCTGTTGTGAATCAGGTCACCCTGTAGCTGTTTTACTTGAATGAAGAACTCAATTCACTCTGCTTCTTAGAGTCTGTTATGACTCCTCTAATTTAAGACTATTACCTGAAACAGACGTATTTTATTTGGCTTTTTCCATGTTGACAGAATGTGAAAGCTTGCAAAATTATCTCCAAGTGCCTCTATAGAATAAGACTCATAAGGCTCATTGTGATAAGTCAGAGCACAGTAGCCATAAAACTTCTCAGGCTGTCTGTGCACCACATGAGATATTTGGGTCTCAGTGGAATCAAGCATCCCACTCCTCTCACTGAGTGAAAGACTGCCTTGCTAAAGATTTTTTTTTTTTTTTTTTGTGAAAGATAGATTTTCCAGGAAAGCCTTGTTCTCCCAGATGTATGCTAAACCAGCCATGAATGACCAGAACTACTGTATTCAGGTGTCTTAAGAAGCCATGATTCTCAGAGAAATGAGTTTTCAGCTTCACAGTGTTTTATATGCCCTACTTTTAGCCTAATTAATTATTGTTATGATAGTTAATGAGCATGCAGAATGGACAGGAAAGGTGTTCACTGGCAAAGAGCAGCCTTGGTTTTGGGATTTGGAAAGAGCAGGCTGGATCTGGGTAGTGAATACACTTCTCTCCCCTTCTCCACAGGCTGTGGGCCTGATTTTTAGCTCAAGCTGAGATACAGACGTTACAAATGAATGAGAACAAGTGTGGTTTTAGGCCACCTTTGTGTTTCGTTGTATTTGCACTCTGGCTGGTGGTGGGGTTGGCCTGAATTACAGCAACTCCAAGGCGAATCTAATTTACACTTGGATTGCCAAAAGTTGTTCTGGCAGTTGAAAATAGTGACATCTGCCAAGGGTGCAAATGCAGCCCTCTGTGCTTTTTTCTGATCACGTTGCATGGTATAAGAGCATATGCCACATCAACTGCTACTACTGGCAGCAAAAGCAGTCACATTTTCCATCAGCAAGCCTTCAGTCTCCTCAGCCTCACTTGAGGCATCTTTTACAATGGATGTAGTAATCATGAGTGTGCTGCCTTTGTCTCAGTGAGAAAAGTTTCACATAAGCAGGACATTTCTAATGTTCAGTCTTTTCAATCATGTGTCCTCTTATGATCAAATTGTCAGAAAAGAGACCATTGAAGTATTAAAAATGAAGAAATTATGCTGCTGTCTTGAATCTACAGATTTATGTGCAATGTGATCTGACTCCTCTATTTCAGTAGAGGAAGCTGTTTGTATATATTAATACTTCAATGTAAAAAAAGAAATTAAAATCCTTCCTTCAAAGAGTATTGTTTCTTTTTTTTTTTAATCTAGTTTTCATTCTTAATGCTTCCCCAAAGTCTGGAACTATACTTTTGCTAAGTATTTGTGACTGTCTGAGAGCTTGTTTTGGTCATTCTGGAGAATTAATGCATCTGAGCTCACAAATCCTGCTAACAAGCATGATTCAAGCTTAGCACATGTGTAAGTACAGCAATCTTCATTTTCTGAGTTTGGAGATTTTGCAGAATAAATTCATGTGCATTATGACAGGGATTTGTGAAACCATGAAAAGCAAAAGTATCTGTATCAGGACCAATCACCTTCCCTTCCAACACAAGAACTCAAGTTTATTACATTAAACTAGGTAGAGGTAAGCTCTGAGTGAACAAATGGAAGTGTACTTTTTCAGTGTCTTGCTAAGCTGTGGAAATCCTTTCCACATGATTTGTGTGTACTAAAAGCTTACAGAAGTTCAACAGAAGTCTGATGCATTTCATCAAGAAAAATAAAAGGAATTATTAACCTCATAAACATCAGGGCCAGGAAATCATTGAGGCCTTGGTAACCAGAGGCTTGAAGATTTCTTAGGTCAAGGATAATTTGTGTTTTCTTGTACTCTTCCTGAGGTATCTGATTTTGGCCACTTTTACAGGTAGGATGTTGGATTGCATGTGCTTTTGGGCTGATCCACCGTGGCTGCTCTATGTTTCATTATGTTATTCCTTGCCCTACAGATGCCTACAATATGTTTGTGAAATGCCCTGCATTGATGTGTAAGTCACATGCAATCTTCAAAGGGCCAGCTTATGCCCAGGGACTAGCCTACGGTGACAAGCTGAGATTTTTAACTCCTAATTACCAAAAATTAGATGAAGTGAATTCTTCCCTGCATGACATAAACATTTCTCAGAGAAAAAGAGTGTTTCTTGTTAAGGGAAACTTGGCTAAGAAAGAGATTGCTTTCTTGATGTGTTCATGAAATCCATTTGCACAAATAAAACCTTGCAAGTAGGAGCCTTCTCAAGGAATAATCAGTCTGAATAACCTGGAAAAAAACTTATATTTGAAGTTAGCTAACTATTTATTAACAGATTTATATACTATCCAATCAACTCTAGACTTCTCTGAGCTTTTGGATTTTGGGGGATATGAAGGATATGTTGATATGAATGTTTTTAATTTGTCTATGTCAATATAATATCCATCAGTCAAAGATCATCATCTAGCATTGTGAAATTGTCTGAAGGAACTGCTTGGGTAGCCTTCTTTTATACAAATATTTAATAGTCTTCAGACTTATACGCAGTTTTATATTAAATTTATAATTATGTGTAATATACATATACATATTATGTATAATACACATAGAAATTAAGTGAAGCTCCTAATATAAATCAGAAAAACCCCCTTCACTATTTTATTTCTCTATGGGAATGCTTAATGAAAAGTTCACATGACAATGTAAGAAAGGAAATGTGGTGTCTTTGCATGGCTTAATTGTCATAATTGTATGATATTTAATAAGGAGCAGAGGAACACCCTAGATCTCTGAGCATGCTAGAAAATTCCTTTTGATTTACTTGGCTGACCCTTTCTTTGCTGGTGACCCCAAGTGACAGAGCAAGTAATGCTATTACTGTTTTCATGAAAGGTCTCATAGTAATGGTTGAAGGGTGACATATTAATGAGGTTTAGATGTAGGTGGAAAGACTGCAGGCTTTGGAGGCAGCATGAAGTGTTATTTGCTAATTAGTGCTTTTCTAGAGTCATGCAGCCTTAGAGCTGATGCAGGGCAGGCCTGGAATGGGACAGGATATACTTTGGTACAGATTTCTTGGCAGTAATCTGCTTTGCAACAGTTCCAGATTGTTTACAGCTCTTGCTCTAGCTCTTTGAGTTTAAGAAAGTGTTGGATTAGCAGAGAGTATCGCACATAAAAAGTGTGTTAGAAGGCTGTTAAGAACAGCAAAGACCCAAAAGTTAGGAAATGTGGGAAATAAGGTTGTCTTGCATATTTTTACTGCTCTTTCTCTGTGTGCACATTATACCATCCTTAATTATAGGAACACATTATGTTTCGTGAGATCCCAATCCCAGCCACTGCTCACTTACTGAACGACAATTCAGTACATTGTTTACATTCTTCAGTGTCTGATCTCTCTTTTATTTCAAACCTCTCACATTCCCTCTAGAGCTCCCTGTTTTGCTTATCAATGTGATATTGCTGTTTTCTAGACATCAGTAAGTCTACTTCCCTGGATTTGTGCAGAGAGAAGGGATGCTGTTGTCTTTTTCATGGATGAAAAACTAAGCATGACATCTGTATCTGAGATAGTCAGTCCTAAATGCAGTGTGTGCTCTCCACTTCGGTACCCATGGCTGTCTATTTCCCTTGAAGGATGCATGACTCCTAAGTGAAACACACCTATTTATTCCTTTATTCCTTTCTTCCTTCTAGAAGAATCTGGGTGAGATTGTTACCAGTCATGTGCCACCGCTGGCTATGACTGGCTATAACTTAGTAGAAGCTAAACATAAAATAAAAACATGGGCTTGACTTGGCTCCAAATACCCACTTCTCAAGGGCAGAGGGTGGTAGGAAGCATCATTGAGTGGTAGGAAGGAGGAAAGAGTTGCACCTTGGCAGTGGATGTTAGGGTTGACAAAGAACCTGTTTTGTTCACCAAAGTATATGGAAACATTGGAAAGGATAAATCTCTTCTAATTAAATGCATATAATCTTGTAACAGAACGTAGGTTACTTTTGAACTAATCAGAAATATTAATCTTACACATATTCTTAGCAGAAAACAAGGTAGACAGTAGCAGGGCAAGTCTTGAGACTTTGAGGCCATGGGTCTAGTCAGGGAAATTTGATTTTAAAGGTCTGTGAGACACAATTACTATTCTTTCAAAAAACATTTAGAGGGATGCTGTGTTAAATACACAACATTTTCTCTGCACACTGAATCTGAAGCCAAACTCTTCTCAGTAATGGGGTGAGACACAATGCAATAGGTTTATTTCCCAGCAGAGCCCTGAACTGTATCTGCTACATGATGCACACCCGACTCTGGCATAAAAGTGTGGTTGTGAGGAAAAACTAGGAAACCCAGGTGTCATTCCAAGGACCAGGAAAGAGGACGCATGCTTGGGATGCATCTGTCTTCCTTGTTTTCTTTATTTCTCCCCATAGTTCCCTTGTCCAGCTAAATTTTGCTCTCCTGTGGATGCTCAATCAGATAATAAATCAAGTGTCTTCTTCCCCTTCCCTGCCAGCCCATCTCAGCAATGAGACAGTCCACCAATTTCCAGTTCTTTTCTCCTGTGTTGATTTTTCATTACCTTATTTATCCTATTTGTTGTCCTGCTTCCTAGTTTTTTTAGGTTTATTTCCATGCTCCACATTCTGAACTCATTTGATCCCAACTTAATTAATTTTCCTCTTCATCCAGGACCTCTCAGTTCCCTGTCCTACTCCCATGTTGTAGTCTCCACAACCTGCTTGGAGTATCAGTAGTGGCCAGAAGTGACAGTAAAGAGGAGAGAAGGACTGTTTCTTCTAGGCTGCTCTCACTGTTGAAACTTGTGAAAAAGGCAATTTTTCTGTAAATGGGAGAAGAAACAATTTGTGACTTGCCTTACCAAATTACAAACACTTTCAGCTACTCAAAGACAGTTGAGCAAATGTTTTAACATAGAAAAAAATTATATATTTTTCTACTTAAAAAATATTTAATATATTCATGAATTTCTTTTTTTTTTTTAAGTGAAAAAAAACCACTCAGCAGGGAACATTTCCAACTCAGTGGTTAAAAACTGGCAAGATATGGCCTTATAATGGAGCATGTCAAATGACTTTAAATCTAGAGTTATCAGGGTTTAATGGGAACTACCATGATCTCTTTAATGCACTATTTATGACACTCTGTAGAAAACCAGAATCTCTTGAATCTTGTGCATTTGAAGTAAGGGTGGCATTGTTCATGAATGAAAGTGGTGCTCCATTCCTCATTCTGACGAACAGAGGGAAAAAACAATAAAGCACGGGAGCAGCTGAAAATGTGCCAGGCAGTAGCTGGAAACAAAGCAGCCCATAATCCTGCCACAATGACTCCTAGTTCACATCTTTGGCAGTTCTGATTGTCCTTTCTTACTGCCCCTTCAAGCCCAAGGGAAATTAAAACTGTTCATAAATGCTTCATAATGAAGGCATCCAATTTCTTGTTGTTGTTTGTTGCTGTTCTTTTTTTGCTTGGCAGTATGCTTCAAGAGCCAGGTTTGGTACTACGTTAATTTGCAGATTAAATTAATCAGAGACAACTTTTCAAGCTAGAAAGAAATTTTCCCTTAGAAGTTCATTACATAATTTTCCCCTGTGGAGCATTTAAACTTTCTTATGGAAAAGCTTGTGTTCCTATTGGTAACACCTTAAGCTTTATTTTTTTAAAGTAAACTTTCCAAATGAAAACCACGGTTCCATCAAAGCCTTCTGTTTTTCCCAGATTCCAGCTTGAACGTCAATGAGTACACTCAGTTGCTAATCCTCAATGTCTTGTTCATAAGCAAAAAAGACCTGCTATTCACCTCCCTTATTGTTGATATTTCTGAGAGCTACAATGGAAATATTTTTCAGGAATATGAAAGACTAATGCCCATTTTTATTGAACATTTTTGCCCAGGGAGCATGAACTATCAAATAGAACAGTCAACTAATTCCTTAAAGTTGAATTGAAGACCTTAGTTATAGGCCACACGGATCAAATTGCATAGCACTTAGTGGACAGCAATGTATCTGAGCAAAACAGTAATGATTTTATAGCTAGTGCTTTTGGAAATAGCTTAATCAAATTAGAATCTTAAGTAAAAAGAATATTGAGGTATTTATTTCAGAAAGGATTAAAAAACCTATCACAAAATGATTACTTCTGCTATCTTTCCTTGGATAAGATTTCCTGTGATTTGAATTTAAACTGAGCTCTAGACAAAGACCTTGCTGCCAGGCCCACAGACAAGTCCTGTTTACCTTTAAAAAAGGAGATGTATGTTCAATTCTCCTCTTGAACATTGCACAGTTTCCCTGTAATAACTTTACAACTAATCAGTACCTTATTGAACCAAGGAAAGAAAGTGGTAGTGTTCTGTGGCATGAGAGTGATGGCATTCTGTATCTCTGAAGTTTGTGTTGCTCCTGTGTTTCCATTAGATGATTACTGTATTTTTTTAATAAGGAGCCAAGTGTTTTGTGGAAAGGCACGTGCATTTTCACAGTTGCATTTATGCATGCTAAGAGCTCCCAGCTCTCTAACATACTGTTTTGCATGCTTAGATACTAAAAATGTGAATGTGGTTGCAATAGTTATGAACATAGCTTTTAGCATAGTTAAATGTCTCTTAAGTTACATGCCTTGAGGAAGAAAAAAGTCTTGCACTTCTTTAGTAGTTTATTGATAGCATTTAATATGTTTTAACACAATTTTAATATGTTAAGATTTTCTCTTATCTTAATAAGAGAAAAAAAAAAATTCTTACCATCTTCTAATAAACATTCCAGAGGCTTGGTTTCTATCCACCCTGAAGCAGCTATTCTTATTTCAGATCCTGTACCCAGAGTCCACAGTGACTTTGTACACCTATTAAAGAGCTAGGAAGCTGTGCCACGGTAGATTTTATCTGTGGCAATGTTGTATTCTTTGCTTTCTCTTTCACACAGAATACACCAGATGGCAATTTCATTAAGCCCAAATCAGTTACATGTACCTGGTCTTCTCACTTCTTGCCCTTCTTGTCTTGATGTGTGGAGAGCAAAAAAAAAAAAAACCCAAAAACCAGTATCACTGTAGCAGTACTTGTGGTTGCATGAACTGCCCATTGCTACTTTTGATTGGTGTGTCCAGTGTGTGGAGCCCAGACCTGAAAGACAAGAAGTATTTTTTTTTTTTCTTCCTCCCACATCTAGAATTAATGTTCCCCTTTCAATCTCTTCCAAGAATAATGCAACACTATGCTCTCCCTAGCTTAATTTTCTGCAAAAACAAATAAGTTTATGCTAGCACAAAATACTGATCTCATATAATTTCATAATACCCAAACCGCAGCCATGTCTTTTGGATTTAGAAGTTTTTCTAGATGGTACAAAAGCATGGCATTTTGTAAGGCAAATAATGAGGGTGTTGAAAATGATGTCTTTAATATTGACTTAAAAACAAAATCTATTTAACTTTATTTAAACTGCTAGCTGCTACTATCCATGCAGTCAGCAAACACGAACTGGTGCATTATTACAGAGTATTTAGGCACAGTGTGTGTAGGGATATAACAAAGTTCATTGCCACTGAGCAACCCCTTACTTAAACACAGCTCTCTTCACTGAGTGCTCTCCTCTGCAGTGCTTTAAAAAAGGGCTTCCATGAAATTCTCCTTCTGGCCTGTGATAAATTCCACGTGTCAGAAGTAGCAAAGGCTTTTAAAGAGGATAGCTGCGGGTGCACAGCATCAAATAATTATTTTCCCATGCAAATGAAAATTGCAGGTGGTTTTTTTTTGTGTTTTTTTTTTTTTCATCTCAAATCAACAGGAGTGGCAAGACATTGGGCAAACTGCTTTATAGCAGTTCAATTTTAGTAAAAATGTTTCAGTTTGATTGGAAAAGAAGTTAATTGTCTATATTGATTAATGTGCATCCTTCATTATGTACAATTTCTGAGTACCTCCCAGTTGCAAAGGATATTTTTTTCAGAGGTGGAAATTTCTGCTTTTTGCAAAGCTCAAATAATCACCAAGAAAAAGCTCCCTGCCCTGTAGAGTAAGGATTACAAGTAAGGATTACCTTTGGGGAAACGATTTAGCTGATTCAGCAAAGACAGTGGATTTCAACAGATGAAAATTGCCTAATCCTTCTCTTTTCATTTAACTGCAGAATTTTAGTAGGAGACCAGGAGCAGCCAAAGAGAAAAGGACAGAATATTAATAAGTTTTTAGATATGATAGCAATGAAGACTATAAATCTTTTGACAGAGAAATGTTTACAATGCAAAATGATGAGAAAGGCCTATTTTATATTTACTGCTGAACTGTACTCATTGTAGAGAAAATTGTTGATGCTTTGTCTCTTTTATGCCTTCCTGGAATAGACTGATATGCAACGACTGCATCTTAAGCTATAGTTTATTTGTCATCTAAAACTTGATGCAGGAGCAAATTATAATGACAACAGGAAGATGATTAAGCATTTTTTTTTGCCAGCTAGAAAGTGATCACTCTTCCTAATTTTCCCCTTACACTTACAAACTGGCTTCCATAAGACAAATAGATGTTTGGACATGATGCAATAGATTTTGAAGTGACTGCGACACACTGCACTGATCTCAGTGATAGATATCCCCCTGCTTATGAGTTTTATCACTTTCAACATTTTTGTTCTCTGGTGGAATGAAAAGTTTATATAAGGATACTGAGAATAGTCCTCAGTTCAGTTGTATGAAGCTGCAGGATAATTTTGTTGGCTGCATATGAAATTATAGCTGAAGTTCTGTCGTAATTACGTAACATTCATACAACAGTAGAAATAAAAGTCTTAATAAAATCAGTCTTACTGAGAGAGACACTAAAGATTCAGGAAATATTCCCCATATTAGGATGCTTAAAGCAAAGATTTACAAAATATTTAGATATTTATTTCCCTTTAGAATCCATAACATGTGCCAGATTTAGCTCACAGATTAGGAGACATGAATTAGTATGTCCACATTTACATCTTCCGATGTGCAGGGCACCTCCACCTTGCTATAATCATAATCAGTGTGCATCAGCATTATGCCTCAGCTGCAGGAATATGGATATGAAATGTCATACGAGATGATCTAGAGTATCACAAGTAGAGTCCAAATGACAATCTGAGGGAACTCAGATCTTTTGTAGGAAGTTGCATATTGCCAGGGCCTTAAAAACCCAGGGAATATCAAATGTGTTAGATGAGTTTGTTCAGCCAGCTGAACCAAGTCCCTAGCTGGGGACCCCTAGAGGGGCACAGAGAGTTATTCAGCTCTCCAAATTTTAGTACCAAGTTAAAACCACTTAAATTTAAGATGAGAACTATGTAGTTGTCAGTTGTCACTTTTTCTATCTGAAAAATGCACTTGATACCACTTTTCTTTTGGCTTGTTGTGGTTTAGGAGTGGTCTTCTCTAATTTTGTGAACCCACTTAAGCCATATGTGAATATTTGAATTTTCCAGAATTCTCAAAACAGGATCACCTGGGTTATTCACAGACTTATCCAGGTGGCTTTTGAATAATTCCAAGGATGGAAAGTCAACAAGCTATCTAGGTAATCTGTTCCAGTTTTTGACCTCATTCACAGTAAATGAAATGTTTTTCTGATGCTAAAGTAGAATTTTCTGTACATCAATATCCATCCATCCAGCCTCTAGTTTTTTGATAGTGCCACTAACAAAAGTCTGACTCCTCTTTACTGTCTCCCATGAGGTTTTCATGCACATGGATAAAATAATCCTGAGCTTTGTTTTCTCTAGGGTGAAAAACTCCATCTCTCTCATCATCTTCTCATGTATCAGATGATCTAATCCCTTAATCATCTTTGTATCCCTAAATCACTAGGTTCCTTCTATTCTCTTTAAAACAGTTGTATTTCTTTTTACACCACACTTTCAAAACCTATTTTACTTTGAAATTTCCCTTCCAGCATTGGTGAAGAGCAAATAATATTTTCACGTTTAATTATTGCTTATTTTCCCTGATTTTCACCTCTAGCCATAGAATTTCCTAGTTGCCAAACTGTCTAAGGAAGCTGGAAGCATTCCTGAAATGTCTGGCTGATTTTCAGTGTCCACAAACCAAATTATTTTGTTTTGGATACTTTCTTTTCAAACTGCATTAGTGATCTTGGGAAGAGAAATTATTTTTATGCTCAAACAATCTGCAAAGAAGCTTTTAAATGTAATTCTGAATTTCCTTCTACATTCACAAGGTGCCATTTCTCCCTAGTCCAGTTATTACCATTTTGCCACTAACAAAGCTGGTATTCAAAAAGATAAAGATGAAAAAAATAAATACATTATATTTGCTGATGATTTTATGGGAGTAAGTATATTTGCAAGTACAAAGACACTTACAAATGATTCTCTGAGGTGTAAAGACATAGCTCCATTGAACAACAGGCCATCAGGGACCACTAACATTACAAGAAACATCTTAAACTGCCATTGGAAAGACTTTTTCAATCTTTTGATTTAAATCATGTCTAATCAAAGTTAAGGAAAAATGTTATTAGATAATCAAAAATTAGTCAAATCCCACTTTCCCAACCCCAAGGTGACTGATGATCTTAATGAATAACCAAAGCATTTTATTCTGTCCAGTTTCAATTGTGACCTAATTTTAGATGGTGGGCTTGCAGTGGTCTCCGGAGTGAAGCAAAGGATGGTTACCTCAGCCTGATATCTTCCCAAGGTTTTGAAATTTATCTTTCCACACTTTCAGTGGAAAGGCATTGCCACATCACCTCCTGTGTGAACCTTCATTAAAGGAAATATTCCATGGTGATGAATCTGCAAAACCAGTTACGCACATCGGTGTTCGGAGATTAGCGTCGATAGATTATATCCAAAAAGCTTAAAAGTTCATTTCTCAGTTAAGTTTAACTTCGCTTTGCAGTTAACTATTGACTTCTTTTTTTTTTCAACTGACATATAAATAACCTCATCCTATAAATCACCCATGAGTGAATAACCAAGTGCTTCCCTGGTGTACAGGCAAACAGGCTAATTCACAGGGACTCTAGTTAGCCCATCCAGCATGAAGTTCATGCAGTAATGGAAATACTACAACATCTCTGGAACTGCTCTTTCGCATACCAGATCCTTCTCTGCATTCTAATCCATAGTCTCAATATTCCTGTAGATTACAAAGCACCTATTTCGCTGAGCCAAGTATGAAAATGTAAGTGATTCTTATAGTTCGGATAGGGAAGATACAGGAATAACTTTTTAATAGTGGGAAAATGGAAAGATCTGTTCTCATTTATTTATTTCTTTACTTGTCATTAGGTGTCTTCGGCAGGGAAGGATTTGCAGGTTTATTTTTTTTTTAATGCTATTATCTTAATGGACATAAGGACTTCTGGCCCAAGGATAAGAGATAATTTTTTCAATTTAGAGTGTGCCTCTTTGGCTCTCCTGTTCTTTGCCTATGTGCTGAAGATGTGAAAAAGCTTAACTTTTTAGTTTAGGCTCACTATAAGACCCTCGAGTTTTGGGAAAAAACTCTATTAATTTTTAGTATTAAAGAATAGCAGACTTGTGTTTATGGGGCTTGTCCTGAGACAAAAACTGAAATAATTGAAATGTTGTCTTTTGAGGAAATTCTGCTGCTTGATATCTGTGTCTTACCAGACTTCAGAAAATAATAAAAATCCTTATAAAACAGGCTTTATTGAAGACTATACGCCATATATTCCATATTATGCTCTTTATTTTCTTTTAATTGTGTCAGTTATAGTGGTGTTTATTCATTTGTACAATAATCTCAGACTTCAGTTCACTTATTAAATTGTTTTGGTCCTGATGCAGGGGAATCAGTACTTTCTAAGAAGCAGAATGGTTTTCTGAATTTTACTTAACTCTCTTTCTCTATGGAATTTTGTATCGGAATCTACAAGGCAACGATTGAAAGTAAAAATAAGCAAACTATACCTCAAATATCTGTGCTTCGTTTATATTCATTCATTTATAATTTGAGCCATGTTGTTTACAATTCTTATATCCTAAAGTAGCTTTTAAAATATTGTGAAAATATTTCATTAATTCTTTTGTGGCTGAAAGGATCTGTTGCCTCCCTTTCCCTGCACCCCTCCACCCCCAGGTGACATAAAGAATTTCACTGAGGAAATTTCATCTCTTAATTTTCCTTGAGTGTATATTCATTCATTCCTCTTTTAGAGATGATTTCTTGTAAATCAATGTTTGTCAACCTTCTCCTAAACCAAACTGTGCTATACATTGTGCTCTGAATGTACAGTATTGAATGTATGTACTGAATTTAAAGTAAGGGTAATATTTTTTTCTGCTAGTTTTTATTTGGACAATTCGAAAAAATATGAAGTATGAGTTTCAGAGCATTTCCGTGTGAAATCCACTAAATTGCAGGAATATTTGAGAAATTACAGGGAAATTATATAATGACAATGAATTTGCATGTGGTGATACAGCAGTGGAAGTTGAGCATAATCTAATTCAATAATTTTGATCATATCACAGGAAAAATATTTTACGATTTGAAAATCGATTTTTGACTTGCTCAAGTTGGTGGTCAATGAATATTCTTGGAAGTTGGCTTTAAATTTTGGTGGGTGTGGGTTTTTTGAGTATTTTTGTTTGTTTGTTTGTTTGTTTTGTTTTCTTTTGTGTGTGTGTGTGTCAGAGATCCCATGGTAACAGTCACCAAAAATCAAATCTAAGGGAATACAGTCATGGTAAAGACTGCATGCTTTTATTATTTGTCTATCATTTGAATCATAGTTTCTCCAAGCTGGGATAAAAATAAATTTTGTAGTGGTATATTAATGATTCTGTCCTGAACAATTATCTTAAAATGATGAGGATATAAATTAAATTTTTCTCTACTGTTTTGGAGGAATCTTCCACTCAATTCAACTGTCAAATCAAGTCAAATGTCAGCATAATTGGTTGCAAAGTAGTCCTTAATAAGTCCTTAGTAATCAGTATTTCAACTGTCAGTCTAATTTAGTGTGACTGCAACGTTCATAATTACAAGAAGTTTTAGAGCTGCAGTGAACCACTGGAGAGGCAGGGGGGCCCACAGAATGCTTCGGTGAGCTGTCAAGAGATCAGAAATATTTTAAAATTTGAATGTGCTTTTAACCACTTTACTGTGTAAAAGGAGTATGTTAAATGTCATCTTTAAAGGCATCTCTGTGATAATAGCGTGGACCCAACGAGATGTGAATAATACAATAATTTGCTGCCATTTTACTGAGTGATATGATAATAACACTGTGCCATTACTTGGAATACTTCTTATTAGGTGCTTGCAGATTAAATATCAGATGCCCTATTTTTCTACCTAAACAACTTATCCATCAATTTTCTGATATTTTCATCCAAAAGAAAAGAAAATTTTATATGTTTCTGTAGGGTTCCTATAGTAACAGTTTTGAATGGAACACATCCACTGTGCTGATAATAGGAGAAAACAAAACAAAACAAACATTGCTGAATTAACATAATGGGCACCAAGCTGCAGGGAGATTTGCTTGTGTGACCTTGGAATCCCTGTGACTTGTCTCAGGGAAATGAAGTATAGCATTTAGCATAATCTTAGAGAAGGTGATTAATTTGCAGGATTTCTTCCCCTTCCTTTCCTCTGGTATTAATACTGTTTAACAGTTCCATGGGAGAGATGATTCCAGTAGAGTACAGACTTGCAATTCTTTGTATATATTTCCCCAGCCCCTAGAACAGAAGCAGTCAGTTAACAATTGTCACACTTTGGTGATGTTTACTAATTTTTTTAAAATTTTTTTAAAATTTTTTTTGCCAAATTCCACTGGGTGTTCAAGAAATTTTCCTTGTTGCTTCTCCCTCAGGGGTAGAGAAGTGTGACCTCCAGGTTCCCAGGCAGCTGGGAGAATATTGCACATGAGGTGTATTATTTGGGCAAGATACAGAGGATTCAGCTGACCAAACCTGGACCTCTATGAACTCTAGCATGTTCAGATTATGGAAAATAACTGGCAAAAATTTTGGGGTATAATTTGTCTTAACTTTTTAAGATGTCTATTTGCAGGTATTGTGATCAGATCATTAAAAGTATCATATTCTTTTCATCAACCCCAATTTAGCTGAGATGAGTCCTGTATTAAGAAGATGTGTGGAACTAAGTATCTGATTTGCTTGCAGCTTTCATGCATGCACGTTCCACATTCTGCTGGAATTTCTGAACAAAAGGTAATAGTAGGAGATAAATACGAAAAATAAAATTCTGAAGAGAAACATTCAACTGTAGTGTAAGCAGAATCATACCAGGGCTGCAGCACTGACAGAAGGCTGCAACCTATGAAGGTGGGAGATGTTTTCAGCACTTTCTCCCTATAATTTGCAAATTTTAAATCAACTTTATAAATAGGATTCCACAGTTAAAAGTGTAGCTACAGCAACTGTATGTATTTCATGCACATAGCAATCACAAGTCAAAAATGGGCGAATACTTTGAACTTGTGCATTTGTAGCTTTCAGAAAAACTTAATGAAGAACTTTAAGATTTGTGTTATGGTGTCAAGAAAGCTTAACCTACAAGTTCCTTACTTGTAATGTTACTTAAATTTTTTTAATAGGTAAGCAAATGGAATTTTCGTTGTGTAGTAGGCTGTAAATGAGACTCAGAGCTATGTGATACAATCTGACAAGAGCTGTGGATGAGTTGAGAAGATAGTGACAAAGTGGAAGAACTTTCCCTATAAAAATCTGATTCACCTTCTGCACAGTGGTAATTTTGAAGTAAGAGAATTTACACTTGTTTTTGGTAGAAGTAAGAGCAGAATCTAGCTCACCTCTTGCTTTGAAAAGTCTCAATCTTTATAAATTCCTGGAAATATTTGTTTTAACTTCTTGATTTCATTTAGTGTCTCTAACTTCTTTGGAATAGTTTGAAAACTTAAAGTTAAGTAATTAATTCCACTAACGTAATATTTCATAATTAGTAATGTTTGGGGCATTTTTTTATACTTTCCAGCTGTAGGTCATGTTCCTGTTTGAGAGCTGTCAGAGCAACTTCAGCATGTACAGAGAGTAGTAATAATTATAGTACATTAAAGGACTGCTTTTGCTCCAAGAAAAAAATAAAATCTCACAGATTCTGAAATGTACTTATCTCTATTTAAAAAAAATTACTTTCTGTGCTTTACTTAAAAAAAGACTGCTTTTTTTTTAGGCATCATGGAAAAGGTTTTATTTTAACTTGTAAAGCCAAATACAAATGATGCAGTTTAGAAATTTGAATCAGAACTAATTTCTTTTGGTGTCAGATGGTGTAAAGTTGTCAAATTTTTGCTGGTTTTTTTTTTTTTTTGTTTTTGTTTTTTTTTTTAATGATGCTTCTTTCAAATTGATAATGGTATAGTGTGTAGCCATTTTCCCCTGATTGCCAAAATATATTCCTAGAAATTACTGCACACTGTGGCAGTGAGAGGCAGGGGCAGCATGGTGGGGGTCTGTCCATGCTAAAAAACAACTGGCAGCTAAGGAAAGTTTTCTTTTAATGCTGCCTTGATGTCTTACAGCCAGACACCTACTTTATATCACTCACATTTTTAGAGATGAACATGCAGCATATAATTTCCAGCTGTGAATCTCAGCTCTCTCTGACATGGGAAAACAGGAAAAGTGAACAAAATGGGAAAACCCATCATGTATAATTTTATATTCATAATTTTGATATGTATATTACAGAATTTAAAAAAAACCTTCCTTGGGTGACTACCTCATATCTATGAAAAAAAGTAAAAAAATCCCTTTGCTTCTATAGAGTTTGTTAGATACTTCCTGAATTTTATGCATCATTTTAGATTTAATCTCCTTTTGCTGCAGAGGTGATATCTATTGTAGATACATTTTACTTGCCATGTCTTGTGATTTGAATACATATAATTATATGAAGTTTTACATGGTCAAAATATGGAGGGACTTTTTTTTAACCTTAAAGTCAAAATAATAAATCATAGAAAGCAGAAATGTAAAACTTCAGTCCTTGGTGGGGATTCATGCAAGTGGGAGTCTGTATATGAAGTAAATCTGCTTGGAGACAAGAACATTGTTTTGGTCAGAGTACAGACAACGTGGTTCCCAGTGTGAAGTTTTTGGCTAGATTTTAAGCTATATAAAATGCCAGTGCTGTGGAAATATAAACCTCTTACAATTAACATCGTGTATTATTTGGATGCAGTGTTTGTATGTAAGCCTTGATTTTGTTTCATGCATTTTTGTTTCTTTTGTGCCATTGCTAGTAACTTGTTTCTGCAGACAAAAATAGTCCACTATATAATTAAGAATAGCACCAGAGTGCAGCTCTCAGGGTGTATGAACTTTTGAGTAACTGTACAACTTACAAGTCCTTTCAGTTCCATCTGAAATTTTTCAGGCACTTCAGCCAGGCTACCTTGAAGATAACCAGGATGACACAGTGGATCACTGACTATTTAAATGGCTATCAGGGAAACAAGGAATAATCCGGGTGAGGTTTATTCACCATCAGTGTTATGAACTCCTTTGCTAGAAAGCCTACCAGTAAAAGCTGAGTCCTTTAAAGCACCTGGATTTGAAACCAGAGAGTTTCCCTCCTCTACCCAGAGCCATAGCAGTGCTCCAGCCTGGGCATCCCGCAGAAGGATTTCTGCTGATGGCATGGCCCCACCAGCTGGGGCCCAGCACTGCAGGAATGCCTGAATCATCTGCCTTTGGTGGGGGGTGTGAGGAAGAGGGTGGTCATGAGTATTTTCAGGTGAGTATGTGAGATTTGACCAGTGGTGAGGAATAGCTTCAGAAGTGTAGTGCTCAGTGGTGGGGTAGCTCTGGATTCAGGTCTCAAAAAAATCTTTGCTGCCTTTCTTGATCAAAGGGTTGGTAGGATGTTAGGGTAGTTCAGGCTGGATGCAACCTAAGGATGGAACCTTGAGCTCACCCAGGTGCTTCAGAGTCCTGTCCAGCTGGGTCTTGAAAATTCCCAAGGATGGAGGGAGACTGCACAACCTTGTGGGCAATTTCTTCCAAGGTTTAACCATTCTCATGAGGAAAAAAAAATGTGTAACCAGTCAGAACCTCTCTAGTTTTGTTTTATGCTCTGTGTTTCATCTACTCACCATGTCCCACTGTGAAGACCCTGATCTGCCTTCCTGCAACCTCCCTGTGGCTGCTGGGGGACTGTTCTTTGCTCTGCTCAAAGGCATTTTTCCAGGCTGAATAAGCCCATCTCCCTGCCGGAGTGGCAGCCCTTTGCTGCTATTCCAGTCTGTCACCCTGGTGCCTTGTACTGGGCAGCCACAATTTGGAGCAGTGCTCCAGCAGGGGTCCAGGGAGTGCTGAGTGGAGGGGGACAATCCCTTCCCTCCTTCTACTGCCCTGGAGGTTGGTGGCTCTCTGCTGCCAGGCTGCTGCCCACATGAGTAATTTAAACACCAAAGAAATGCAGTTTGGTTTCTGTTTTTAGCCAAATAACTTATTTTTAGCTCTCTCCCTTACAAATGAAGTCTTGCAAATATGAGTTAGAGAAAAATGATGTCTGAAAGCTGAACAGAAGAAATATTCATTTTAGCCTCCAAAGCCTGGCTAGTGTCCTCTATATATCTATTTAAATGTCTTCCTTTGAGGATGAGGTTATGTCACCCTATATGTTAATTAATTTGGGGGCTTATATTATCCAGCCACCACACTTCCATTGCCTTTCTGGTAATTTCCTGAACTAGTTTAAAGAAACCATTTAAAAAAAAACAAACTGGTAGAAACAAATAACTTCTCAGATCACTCTGAAATCCTCAGATCTGCTGTTTGGAACCTTGGTCTGGGTCCAGCCAAAGAAATATCAGCTGTCATAAAAATGCCATGAATCATCTTAGACGCCTCGAGTCTAGTTATGAAACTAATATTGTGCATTTCAGCTTAATTGAAAATGACAGGAACATTTTCATTGTCTTTGTGTGTGTTGTTTTTACAAACGCTATGCGTCACTGCTGTGGTTTTCCAGCATTTTGTAGTTTTATGTATCTCCTGGGAAAATTAATCATATGCTAGTAAAGAATTCTAGAATATATGCTAACAAAAATGAGTATTTTGGACATGATTCTTTTTGTTTTTCTGAATGACAAAGGTTGTTTATCACAAGCCTTTAAGGATTCAAAGGTAAAATCAATATTAATCCCCCACTGAAAACTAGAAGCATTCATTTTCTAACAGTCTAATCTGCCACATTTGACACAACTGCCTGTTTAATGAGAAATGATCAATAATACCAATGAGATATTTTTAAAAATAACTTCTTGAATTGGGTAATGTTCATATCTTGAAAAAAATTATGTTCTTATATTGCTTGGTTTGGACACAATTACAGTTTGATTCTTTTTTTTTTCTTTGAGTCCTACTGCAAAATGAATTTGAACTGTATCAGCAAGCAATCAATAAATCTTGTAGCTTCATGAAAGTGATAGAATTGCTACATATCAAAAAGTTTCATAAATCATATTTTGCATACTTATGAAACCTCATTTTTTCTTAAACTGATGTTTTATTATCAGCCTTTTTTAGCTCTTCTGGGGATGGGGAGGGTTTGTGTTTTTTGGGGATTCTTTTAGGACTTGCAATACCGATTGCAAAATCAACAAGTGTTTATATCTTTTAAATTTATGCCTTTTTAATAGTGGAGTTCAGGAATGCAAAATAATCTTTTTAAATCCTAACTAATGTGCCTTTTTCCTCACTACTATGAAATTTACTGCACCAATATCTTCGAATTTAAATGCAACATTTCTTATTATTTGTCAGAAAGTCCCACCTGGTTACTTTTATATAAAGTGACTAAAGTAATTTAAAATTATTACTTTTCAATCTCATAATTAATACAAAGATAGAATCTGCTTTATTAGGTACAACATGTGTGACAGTGCAAAAAAATCATATCAAAATACCCAAAGTAATATATTGTTTACTGAATTTTAATAAAAGCACCTCCCTAATCTAATCGAAACAAATTCCTTAATGCAGATCTGCTTCCTCTTTCTTTAAATCCTTCTCAACCTTTAAGCATTTTTTAAATAAAAAGACATTTAGGATTTTTCTTTTTCATGTATAATCACAGAAGTATTTTGTTTGATTACTGCTACAACACTTTGAATTATGATGAGCTTCTCTCCCTCATGCATTTTGTTGAACTTTCTTTGGTTTTTTTTTTACTAATAGAATATCCTGATCTATTACTTTGAAATCCCAACAGCGAAAAGTACCACTTACCATGCTGTTTTATGTTTCTTAGTCTTCCCAGTGCCAGTGGAGCTTCACCAAGGTCCAAGTATAGTTCTTAAATAAAAACAATTGAGTTAGAACAACTTTCAAATGGAAATCCTAAATGATTGATTGTTACTAGCAGGGGGTCTTATATGCTGATATTAATGGCCTCACTCTAAAGTCTTGCATGGTTCTAATTGCATGACATATAAATAAGGTGCATGTAAGAACTGCAGAACTTTCAATAGGGGAGAATGATTACCAAGCTTCAGGAAAATTCTCTAATAGGAATGAAGTATACTGGGAAGAAAATCTCTTGGGAATAAACTGGTTTTTTGGTTCTTCGCATTCGAGAATGGTTTTAAGATCCTTATATAGGGGCCTGAAAATTGTGATGCTTTTTGCAGTTTTACAATCTATTTTGCTTATTTTCTGTATGTAATGAGTGTAAAATTTCAAAAAGTGCCTGTTTTATCCTGCTGTAAAAATGAATGTTGTGTATTTTCAGTGGAGAGGAGTAGGCTGTAGAAAACTGAAGGAGAACAAAATCTAGTGTGAGGAGCAGACTCCAAACACTTGCTCAATCCTTGGCATTCTAGAGCTGCATATTATTGTCAAGGGATCACAACCTTTACAAACTTCTGAAATGGTTGTGCAGTTGGTAAGATGGATCTTTTTTCCTTTTTTTTTTTGTTGGTTTTTTTTTTTTTTTAACAGAAGAAGAAGGAGAAGACGAAAAATCAATACTGCAATCAATCAGAAAGGCACTGAATGATTCCTCTGGCAGCCCCCTGCAACAGCAGTTGATGAGGTCAGATAAGGACATGACAGACTGTCAGTGAGGGATAAACCATTTCTCCTGGGTGAATTAATACAGTATTTGTAGCTGCAAGGAAGGACTGACACTTCTGAATGGTTTTTGAAAGGGTTGCAAGAAGGGTCAAATTAAAGTTATTTCAATTAGCTCTACAGTTAAATAACAAGTCAGTTAGGCAACCTTAAGTCCGTCAAGACGTTGAGAAAACAAAACCAAATAAATAAAAAAGCAAATCATAAGTGTGAAATTCCAGCTTCGCTGAATTTTGTCATGCCTTCTTTTTACTTTGGTTTTTAAATGCAGTGTCTATTTGCTAGTTGTGAAATCAATGTGTGGGCTGTGCCAGTCAGTCACATCAGCTGCAGGCTCCTTGCATTCCCTACAGGCTGCCTAGTATGCTGTGTCAGTTAAAGATTATGTATTAAGGAATAAAGATATCTTTGTTGCCTTTTGCCTTTGGTAGCTTGGATTCTTTCAAGTTATGTTGATGATAAAAGGACAGAATCATCTCCCCCATGTTATGAAAGAAACTACTCAGAAGTCCCTTAATTTGTCAAACCCTCTCACAGGAAAAAAAAAAAAATAGACTGTGTAAGGTAAATGCAAGAAGGCTTTTACTGAACCCTAGCTAGACTGCCACAGCCTGCATCCCAGCTGACCTTTATATTTAACATTTGTACATGTTTTTAATGCGTGGCAGCAAGAGAATTACACCATGACAAGCTAAAGCCCTGGAGCCCTGCGTGCTCTGTGGAGTTGAGAGTGTCCTGATGGCCCAGCTGAGCTGGGCTTTGGGAGAGGGGGATTGGCACAGGGCTGTTCTCTCACACTCAGATTCCTGGGCATTACTGAGTAGGACCCACTTGTGAAACCAGGGCTCTTGGCAGCCTTCTAGGTCACTGGCATGGCCTAGAGGGGATCAGCTGGCAGGATATGGTTTTATCCCCAGCTATCTTGCTGAGTGAAACAGGACGCAGAAGTAGCAGATGATCTCACTCTAAAAGCAGGTGTTGCAGTCCTGGTTATGTGTAAATGGTGTCTGTGAGCCCTTCTTCATATTTCTCATTGGTGAGACAAAAACCTGTAATGATGACTTGGCAGAAAAGCACTGAGGTTAGCCCTTGAGTTTCTGAGACACTGTATTTAGGAACACAAATGAATTGAAGAATTGCTGCCCTGACGGTTTTTTGGGTTTTTTTTTGTTTTTTTTTTTTTTTTCGCTAAGACAGAAGCTGCATTGAATACCTGCACTATGCTAGTAGAGCATCTCACACAAATGCTTGCCCACGAAACACCACCCTGAGTTACTTCAATTTATGCCTAGATATAAGAATTGAAAAAGAATCAACAAAGAAAGTGTGAAAAACTGTAATTTAAAATTGGTGTTCTGCATTTCCTTCTCTCTACATAAAAAGACTTGAGAAAATTAGATCCTTAAGCATCTGTGTCTGGTGATATGAAAACCCTTGGTGCCCAAGGTGGGGATTTCTGTCTTCTGTCAGGGACACCTAAAAATGGGAGGCAAGTGGTTAAGCTTCTTTCAGAGTTGATGGAATAAACAAGTAAAAAAAGTGTTCTATCTTCTGCTACAATATCTTATCTAAATTAAGTCAGATGAATCACTCTCTGGAGGTGACTGTTTCACTGATGAAGTAGATAAATCCCACTTTTGAACCGGTAGTTACCTAAAAAAACCCTGTTTTGTTTCAAGTAATTGTAGCTAAATATCTGATACCTCCATTATCTCAGCGCTGCCCAGGCATCTTAGCTATTTTCTACTTGTACTTATGCCTGTATATATGTCAACTTAATCTAAACAGCTAGGATCCATTTATGAGAATCAAGAAATCAAGACAAACTGTGCCTAAATCCTCTGATGCTCCACAAAATGACCCCTGATTGCTAAGAGGGTACGTTTATCTCAACTTCTGTAGAAATTCCTACTCGAGATTCATTATTTTTTAGTCCTGTCTCCTCCAAAGATAGTCATACCTCAGATTTATCTCTTGAATGCATTTAGACATGGATGAATTGCAAAGATCATCAAGTTTTATATGGGAAGCATGCTGAGAATCTGAAGCATGTGAGACCCCATGTCAATCTCATTCTGGAACTACATTTTTACTTGCCTGTCACTCAGAGGTGCAACAAGGAACGTATCTGCATAGGTCATTGATATTCAGAATGGTATCTATTTTCTTTTATTAAGGGCTAAATTAAAATATCACCTCAACAATCCTGCACAGCATTTGATGGTTAAAATTATGGATTAAGTATAGGGAGGGAACACGCCTTCCTTGTCAGTTAGAACAAGAAGTAGTTTCTAGTACATGACAAATTACATGAGCTGATCTAAGTAGTCCAGCAATGAGAAAGTGCATGTTACATTAAGGGAGTCTGATTATAAATCAGGAGTGTGTTTTCTGCCTGTCCCTTTTGGTACCATAATTTTGCTGCTGTCAGCCTTTCCTCCAAGAACTGAGCTCTGAGCTGCCCTAGAGAAAAGGGTTATGCCAATACTAATGAGAAGGGTAGCAATATTTGGGACTAACTGGGGAATAATTCCTTTTTGTTTTGTTAGCTTGTGAAATAATGGCAATAAAGATAATGCTAATGAGGTGCAAATCTTCCAAGCATTAGTCCTATTTGACCTTGGCTAATGAAGAGCAGACAAACCTTCTTGAAAACTGAGCTATGGAGATTGCTGTGAGATAATGACCAACCCAGTTGGGTAACCTGAGTGGTCACACACTGGGATGCAAATAAAATGTGTGAGACAAGACTGGGTATGAAGTCTAAAGATATATATTTTAAGGTTAGTTATATCACATGCAATATAAGAGACAGAAAACCAAAAGCACTTGGACCACCCTGGCTGCACATCACTATAAAGCTCAAAATCCTACTGTTAAGGTGTGTACAAAAGATCCTCCTTTAAAACCTTGCTGTAATTTTTAACCTCCTTCAAGTCTTCCAGTGCATCCCCGGATTTCCAAAACTTCTAAAACATTATGGAAAGCCCTTGCAATAACATCATCCAGCTCTCTCAAAACCCTGGGGCAGATAATGTCTGTTCCCATCAGTTTGTAGGGGCAGAGCTCCTGCAATAGTTCAAACACCAACTCTTCTGTCACTGATGGTGGATCTGTTTTTACAAAGATATAAGACTGCACTTTTTAACACTGGTGGAAAACTGACACTGCCAGCAGAAGCATCATTTTTTTTGGAAGAATATCTTAGTGATAGCACTTACACTTGTGTACCTTTTTTTTTTTTTCTGCCACTAATCTATGTTTTCATGATTCCAGTGTGTCTTAGAACGATGGGTGTCTAAGCAGGGCTTGCCATAGTTCAAGGGAGTGTGGAAAAAATTTAGGAAGGTGAGTTCAAAACTTAAATTATTACACTTTGGTCTTTGGCATAAAGCAGCAGAACTGTGTCCTGCTAAAACTATGCCAGTATTTTGATACCTTAGATATGCTTGCTTTTTTATCTATCTATCTATCTATCTATCTATCTATCTATCTATCTATCTATCTATCTATCCATCTATCTATCTATCTATCTATCTATCTATCTATCTATCTATCATCTATCTATCTATCTATCTATCTATCTATCTATCTGTCTGTCTGTCTGTCTGTCTGTCTTTGCATCTAGTTAGAGAAGTAATGGTGGAGTTATGGCAGTGATGTTACATATTCCAGAGATTCCTTCAATCAGATGGTGCTCTTCTGATCAGATATTTTGGCTTCACAATTGCTTTGTGTTTGCAGTCACAGGAAGCATACAAAAACGAATTTTCTGTCTTGTGATTTTCGGACTGTCTTGCTTTGAATATTTTGGTTAAGGATGTAAGGATGGGTTGAAGTTCATCAGTGAACTTTGCCTATGTTCCAGGATGCTTAAACATGATGCAGAAAACACATAATATTAGATTCCTATATAGTCTTATGTCCTTAAGGTGTCTTGTTGGAGATTGCTCTTGATAGTTTCAGTTTAGCTACCCATGCATAAATGTTTTTGAGCCCTGGCTGACTGACACTGGTTATTTATAAATACAGACCAAAAAGTTCATTTTTCGACATATATTATCTTTTTGTTTGATTTCTGTGCAGAAATCTTTTATAGTATTTGAAAAAATAGAGGCCAGATAACCCCTTGCTGTGTGTCCAAAATCTGGAATTCCCGATTAAGCCTGACACTAATGATTGTCACTGAAGTGAGACATGGGTGCATTGAAGTGGATTAAGCAAACTTCCTTAGATGCTGTGGATTTTACTGTAAACACAGGGATTTTTGGAGTAAATGGCTAGGATTTCCTCCAGCAGTTGTTAAAAGAAAACATCTTTATACTGAAGAACTGCACGTTAGACTCATGGGGGAAACCATATCCACTGAACATTTAAATAAGTTTTGTTCCACTTTTGCCTCTTAACCTGTTTACTATGGCTACTACACTTACTGTGAGGACTAGCACCATTTAATGGTGTTAACACATTTTTACATTTGGATTTTTACAGTAAGACAGAAATGCCAAGTGCCTTACAATTGTATATCAAGGGTAGAGGTTTCAAGATGTCTTTCTGTCCTATTTTTCTCTTAGTAATTTTAGCCTCTGCTAAATAAGAAATTTAATTATGAATATTTGTTATAAGTGAATAATTTCACAGAAGCATATCCTACAAAACGATTTTAATCTTCTGCATGTGGATCATCACATATCTTAGTGTTAAAAGGCAGAATTAGAGAAGAGTATCTTCCAATTATTGCTTAATCATGACAGAATTTGAAGACTTGAATCTTCTAAGAGGAAATATTTTAAATCAATGTGACACTTGAAAATTGCTTCAAATTACTTAATGCATTTTGGTCTGTGAAATTCTTCTTGAGGCACAACAGATGAAAACAAAAATGCAATAAAACATTCAGAGAGTTTATTTTTTCATCAATTACTTACCAGCCATTCAAACTTTAGTGGGTTTACTCTGCAACTGAACATGAGACCTCGGGGTTTACATCTGTAAATCTTTGTGCTGGTGCCTTCCAAAAGTGATTAAACCCAAGGCAAGCCTCTGACATAATTGGAAGTTATTTAGTAGAAAAATTTGGAGTGCAAATGTTCTTGTGTAAGTTTTAATGGTTGAAATAATAAAACTAGACATATTAAATAAAAATTAATAACCGAATTCTTGAGTGCAGCAGAAATTATGCATGCACTGTATTTGCATAATAAAAGAAATATGATTAGCACGTGTGTGCAATCTATCACTGGCTCTTCAGGGCCCCTCACTCCTCCTTGAAAAAGAAGACAGAACACTGGAAAGGATAGAACTATTTTCACCAATGCACAGTTTTTCAGATGGGGCTGTGCTGTGCTAATCAAGCATCTTAAATTTTTGGTTTAGAATATACTTTTCAATTGCAGTCAAAAAATACTACATTTACTTGCTTTAAAAGATAATTTTTTTTTTTTTCCTTGTCTAGAGGTTTCACCTTGCGGAACAACAGCAGCTGGTATTTGGGTTGAAAATACACTTCACGTATCTTATTAGTCATATTATGTGCACAATATAAAATATTAAATTATAAATGTACACACTTGTGTCATCGTGGCACAGCTTCTACACTGTTGGGAGCAAAGTAATTAGTTTAACTGAAGAAAATCCACTGGACCACATTAGACTCTAACTCAGGATTTTTCCACATGCGTGTCACTTGCAGGAATGTTGTTTTCATCTTAGCAAATTATTTTATAGTGTTATTTTCTTAATTTTCATGATTTCTGGTTTGTCTCAATCTCCAGAAATCAGATACCATGGAAAAGTCAGTGTTTTGCTGACAAACCACAATAAAGTCCCACAGAAGTCTGTAGCATATCCTATTCTGTGCCTCCCATTATTTCTGCTTTCTCCTTTTATTGCTAGACACATTAATACAAACACTTAATTAGTGATTCACATTTTAATTAATGTGAAACATTCATAAAAATAAGATTAACATTTTAAGATGGCTGCTATTATATATGTATTTCTTGTTTCTATTGTTGGTGAACTGTTTGATATTGATTTGAGGTGTTTTTATTGAAAAAAAACTTTATTTTTCATGAAACCAGGCATGATGAGGAGTGGACAGAGCTGACCAGAAAGTAGTTTTTTTCTTTGTGAAAAATTTGGTGGTTTATGAATTCCTTAGATTCTTTTCTTCAGACTTTTCTAGAGATTTGAATTTTCTGCCAAAGTAATTTCATATATGAAATGGTCTATTTTACTGGAAAAGTTTAGTTGGAAAGTTTTAGGACAGCTTTAGAAAAA
Source organism: Cinclus cinclus (assembly GCF_963662255.1). Classification (NCBI taxonomy): domain Eukaryota; kingdom Metazoa; phylum Chordata; class Aves; order Passeriformes; family Cinclidae; genus Cinclus; species Cinclus cinclus. Next base: position 3,135,188 of record NC_085049.1, read on the forward strand.
AAAAAAAAGTAATTTAAAAATAACTGGTCATTTTGTTCTGCAGTTGGAGAAGTACAGTGCTAAGATAATGCAAGAGTTCTTAATTCTGCCAAAGGGAAAAAATGTAGCCAATAAAGCTGCATTACTAGCCCTGGGGTGCTGGGGAAATTTCTCCTGTAAATGCCCCATGCAGATGCAGAGGTGTGCAGCACCCCCATCAGCCATGCAGAAACATCAGATTAAATTTGATGATGGATCAGAGGGAGAGCAGGAAAATAAATAAGCATGTCAGTAAATAAGTTTTGGGGATAAAAAAAAAAATCATGGCAAGTATTCAAGTTCTTCCCTAAACTGTCTACCTCTCTTTGAATGTGAGAAAGACAAGGGTCTGCTTCATGTGCTCACATCATAATGAAAAATAGGCAGATTTTGATTGACTTGTCTATAGGCTGCTTGCCTTCAGTGTCATCACATCCAGATGCAGACAAGATCTTGGTCTGGGTCTGATTCTTTATAAACTCCCCAAAGCTGTGTGAGCTGTCTTGAGGAACGTGGGGAACGTGTGCTCACTGTTGTGATGTCTGCTCTCAAACACCCACAAGCCTTTCAGCTCCTCAGGTAAAGGTGAAGGATCAGAGAGCAGCCTGGGCTTCCAGCTGGTTTGTCCAGTTACACCTGCCCTATCTTGTGCTTGAGATTCTTCTGTCCTTATTTTGTCTTCCAAAAATTCAACATGATCTTGCCAGCTGATCTTTAGAGTTAGAATAACTCACTCAATTTTTACAGGGGGTGACAATGCATGAAGATGTGGTTCTTGGGGCAGGAGAAGGATTTTGATGATCCTTGTGGGTCCTTTCCAACATAGGGTATTCTGTGATTCTAGGATTCATCTCAGCTTCAGTAATGTCTCTAAAATAAATGAAGAGAGTCACCATTTGAAAACTTTGTGGTGTTTTTTTTTTTTTTTTTTTTTTCAGTAATGAGAACCTGGAGAAGCAAACTCTAAACATCCTACTTTTTGTCATCTAAGTTGTCTGAAAGTGATTTTCATCCTCCAGCTGGGGCAGCTGGCATGTCTGTTGCTTTTATGGATGGTAAGCAGGAGCAGCAGTGGACTCAACCAGTTAACAGAGAGGAGCTTCCAGAGCTGTCTGTCTTCATGACAGGGACTGGCACAGTTTGCACACTGTGAGCTTTTGGCCTCTTTACTCTTGTTCTGCCTTCAGTCAAAAGTGATTATCACTGAGGTTCAGAGGTCCAGCACTCCAGAGGCAGAGCAGCACTTGGCTGTGATGCCTTCCAGCAAAGCCTCATGCTGCAGGAAATATTTCCACATTACTGTGAAAGGTTCTCTTTTTTTCTCAATAAAGGGTGGTAATGATGGCAGGATGCTGTGGCAGCAGTGGTGCCCATGGTGCTTCCTTCTCCTGCTATCAAGAGCATCCAGCAGCTCACCTCAGCTGACCCTCTGTGCATCACAGGCAGCCTCTGGGGTGATGCTGCCAGGGCTGGCTGCAGCTCTGGGGGTGGCTGGTTCCCAGCAGTGGGGAAGGCAACAACCTCCAGGAAGCTGACAGTGCTAAGGAGGACATTTATAACTGGGTTTCTCATTTTTTTTTTTTTTTTCCTTTTTCTCAGCTGCTCTTGAAAGCAGTCTATGGAAATACAAGTGTTATGGTAACAGTTCTGTGCAAGCTGATGAAAATGTTTGATAAATTAGGTGAATTGCAGGCTAGGATTTTTCTGCTTACAGAATAAGTTACAGGATTTTTTACTATTCTATCTCATTTAGACTCATTTTTGGCACATACCCTGTAATTTTATTTCAGTAGTCTGCTTAAAATTTCTGGTTGACTTTTCACTCTTGATTCATATTGGTCTTCTGGACTGTGGTGTGTAAGCTGTGGTGACAGGGACTTTCTTTTGGGGCTGGTTTGGAACTGTAATCACATTTTCACCTTATCACGTCTTCATATTCTCACTTTTTCAGTGTGCTGGCCCCTGGCAGTTGATTCATCATGCATCCCTAAGCAAAAAAAAAAACCCAAGGAATGGGACATAGAAAGCAATAATAGAGTAGAATAAATCATATTACAGCCTCATGTCTGGGGGAAAAAGATCAGAGAAGGCATGCTAGCTGTGAATGTAAATGTTTTGTATGGCTTCTGGTTTGTCAGCTCAGTTGGTGTGGTTGTGAATTTATTGAGTCTAGGTTTTGAAAAATGCAGCGCCGTCTGCTTTGTTCAGAATCAATACCAGTCAACAGAATGAACCAGATTTGACTGGTCAAATACTCTGGCAAATTATTTCACGTGTGTTTCATGAGAGAAATATTGTGTGTGTTGCTCACCCTGAAGCAATAATTGCTGATATAAACTGAAATATTGAGTGTGTGCCCATGGCACTGGCACATGCTTAATATTTTTATAGCTAGTACAGGCAATAATATGCTATTAAAAATTGAATGAGGACAAGAAATGAATGAGCAATTCTATCTCAGATATTTATTTAGGCACTCATTTGTTTGTTTTGCTTCTCCCCCCCGCTCCCCCCCCTGCACATAATTAGGTGCTTAATTGTGTGAGGAGACCTACTGGATTTCCATGGGTGAATAGCAGTGATTCATTGAAGAATACACTTGCTCTAAGCATTTGTAATATATTTTCTGGAAACATGATGTGAAAAATTACATTTCCAGATTGTCTTGAAATAGTTCATGACTTAAAAAAAAATAAAAATTCCTTCCTTTGAAAATGTCATAGATGGGATTTAGTATCAGACATCATAAAATTGTAGCTAGAAGGGTTTACAAACTGTTAGTCTCTTATCTATGTATCTAAAGTTACAGCTGTCTGTTATGGTACAAATAAATTCAGTGTAGCCTTTACTTGTACTTTCTTTTTCTTATCCAAAAAATCCCCATACTATATTTCACTACCAAAATACATATAAGAAATGGGAAGGTTTTTTTTGGTTTTTTTGGGTTTTTTTTTTGTTGTTGTTTTTTTATTTTTTTTTTAAGTCTCTACACTTATATCACAGATACACATTTACTTTGCTTTGGGAAAAGAAAAGGCACAGGGCTACCTCTCCTCTCTGCTGCACAAAAATAAAATGTTAGTACCATTTGTTGAGATGACAGTGTTTTCTGTTCAAGTAAGTAAGCATAACTAAAGACTGGAATTATGCAGAACTGTGAGTAGCCCTGTCAGGACTATTTAACCCCCTTTTTTTTTTTTAACTGTAGGTTGGTTGCCCTTTGGGTTTTTTTTGGTTTTTTTTTTTAGTTATCTCTTCATTAATTTACGTGTGCAAAAGCAGTATATAGTATATATATATATATATGCAGTATATAGTTTCATTTAAATGTTTCTGGGGAATTGTAAATAGATGTAGGGTCTTATGTCTGTCACTCTTTGCAATGTAACAAAAAATGATGCTTTTTATCTTCTCAGTGCTTCTTATAATTTGTTTGTTTCTGTAATTTTTTGCACTTCAAAATGGATTTTATTGTATTTTTTTCCAAATGAAGGTTGTTTACTTCTCCCTGGTAGCAAGTGACAGGACAAGAGGAAATGGCCTCAAGGTACGCCAGGGGAGGTTTGCATTGGATATTTTGAAGAACTACTTCACTGAAAGTGTGGTCAGGCTTTGAATTAGGATGCCCAGGGCATCCCTGGGAATTTTAAAACACCTGTGGATGTGGGCCCGAGGGCTGTGGTTTAGTGGTGAGCAGGGCAGTGCTGGGTTATTGGTTGGACTTCATGAGCTTGGAGGTGTTTTTAAGACAATTCTGGGATTCTAAGAGAGGCAAAATCTTACAAAACAGAAGGGGAAGAATCAACGGGTACAAGCTTTCCCCCTAATAACTACTCCGAGCCAAGGTCAGCAGGCTGTGGAGATAACTTTTCCATGCAAGACAAAGTAGTTTTTTTTATATTAGCTGTTTTCTTCCTCCCAAATCCCCCTAACAACCTACCCAAACTCATGATTTATTTTACACTCCTTTGTGATCCCAGCTAGGCTCAGAACTACTTGAAACCTCTGGGACTGGAAATGAGGGAAATGAAGACTCTAAAGCACTGACAAAAAATCTTTTATTTAGAAAATAATGGTTTAGTGGAGTTAAGTTGTACTTGCAAGTGGCCCATGAATAGGTACGAGAGTATTCAGTTTGAATAAACAGGTGCTGGAAATATGTGCATTACCTCCCTTAAAGTCCACAGGAGGGGATTATACTCAGTTTAATCTGTTAGTCCCCCTCTCAGAGCAAACTGTGTGTGCTGCTTTTCACAGGGCCAGACATCTGGGGAGCAGTGGCAGCAGTGAGGTCCAGGTGTTGAAGAAAAATGTTCTTTAAAGTAGGTGTGTTTCAAGTTTCAGAATGGAACTTGTGTAACGTTTGTATTAAAATATACTGTATCTTACTGGCAGACTTAGTGTTAAACTTTAAAATTTTATTTAAATTATTTTTGCTTCTTTTGCAAAATTGACTGCTCTCTCTATTTGAACGCATTTAGGGCAGAAACCAAAATGCTGCCTCTACGATTTCACAATTTGTACGCACAAGGAGCATGAATGGAAGTTATAAATACCCATTTGGTTTCCTGGATGGTGAAATGTTCCTTCAGGCTCTGCTGGTTTAATCAATGGATGAAATAGATTATCTTTGTTTATGGTGGTGATAGCCTGACTAATGTATTGACTTCAGCTGGAAAAAGAATAGCCAGCAGTACCTGGAGTAGGAACAGTTTGTCCACCCACATTAAAAATGTAGCAATCTGATTTTGAGAGAGAGGGCCTTGAAATTGCAATGCAAATTTTGTGCATGTTACTTAATGTGAAAAGAAAAATAACTTTGTCATATTTTAAGTAGTAAAAATAAAACATAGTCATAATAATGGCTCGCTCAAATATTGAAAGTATTGTTTTAAATAGTATTGTTTTAAAGGTTTGCTCTTCATTCCCAAACTCCTTACATGTGTCTAGATAGAGAAACTTGCATTTATATTAATTGTTGTCTGCTGATGAAGCATGATGGGGTTTTCTGACTTACTTGTCAAGTGCTTAGCAAAAAACCTGGATTATTTGTGATTATTCCAGTTAGGGAGATTAATTAATAATAGAGCTATTTCTCTTTCAGGAAGTAGAGACTGAATCTTTTCCTTCTGTCTGATTCCAGTGCCTTTGATGCTATTTTCATTAGAATTCAATCCTATAAGGTTACTTTTTCAACCAGCCCATGAGTGCAAAAGTGGTTCCGTAATGAAAATTACAATATTTTGGTTTCAAAAGGGCCATGTGGCCCAGTCAGGCATACTGCTCAGGCTTCAGCCTCAGGGTTTCCTCATCTCTGCTAGGAAATGGGAAGTGTTACAAATGGACAACTTCAGCCTCTTTGAAACGCCTTGGCTTTGTGCTGCCAGCTCAACACCAGTGTCCACTCTAGGGCACTGGGAAACAAAGATCCTTCTCGTTACCAGCAGCAAATACTCAACTTGGAGTACAGCCAAATAACTCATCTCTTTGCTAGTGTTTGCTGTAAAGAATGGTAAAGACGGTGAAAAGACGCAGGTTTCTGTTGGAGATTTTGCCCATGCATGTGATGATAGATTGGGATTAGGGCAGGAAGATGCCAAGCAATGCAGACACGCTCAGAGCTGGACATCCCTCTGCAACCATGGCAGCCTCTGGTCAATCCATTGCTCTCATCTGCAGTTCTCTGAGAGGATGGCAGAGTTCAACAAAGTCTTTGAAATAATGCTTGGATCTTGGTTCAGTTCCAGTTTGAACTAAAATATGTTTTTGAATTATATTATTAGCTGGAGTCTACTCCAGACCCTTATTTTGTTTTTTTTTTTCCCAGAAATTTTATGCAAATTTTAGTGTAAATGAAAATAGCAAAAATAAGAGCCTGTGTCTCTGCTCATGGTTTCAAGTCACATTTGTTAAAGTTCTGACAGCACGTATTTCTCTTTAAGGCTTTTTCTTAAATGTCCATGTTATTAACCTAGGCATGGTTCTTCTTTTCCTATGTTTACTTATTTTCCAAGTAAAATTATTCCAAAGCCACCAGCACATTGCAAAACCAAAAGCCAGCAGAAAGCATTCTTTTATCATGGTCCTTTTTTTATTTATTTTTTTTTTCTTGAGAAAACCCCACCTCACTCGAAAGCTTCTATATTCTTGTAACTCAACCTTTTATTTGCAGCCATGAGACAGTTTGGGTTAGCATAGTACATACATAATCCTCAAGTGAGCTCCTTCAAATGTGTCACATAATATACGTGGAGAGACTTGTACACTCTAAAGAGGTGTCCCAGGTGCCCACGTTTTACACTTTGTGCATGAGACTCGTGGGATATGTGATGACTGAAATGTGAGGTTTCTGCTCTTTGACAAAGGGAAAAATTCTACCTCCACCACTCACTCCACCCCTGTGATGTGGAAATATTTATACTTTTTTGATGGAATCATTCTGTTTGACATTTAACTGTGGTGCAGTGGGAGTAGTTCTGGACTCCTCTGAGCTGGATCTGTGCTCTCCATCCCCTGTGGTGCTTCCATGAACACAACACAGTGTGTGGGGAGAGCACAGTAAAACACTTCATGGAGTGTTTTTCCATTAGGTTCACTAATGGAGGAAATGAGACCTAATGTGTGTGAATATTCAAACGTGTCATGGCACCAGAACGAGTTTAACACTGCATTGAGGTGAAATGGTTCAGTTAAATTACAATCATGAACATATTTTTAAACATGTTCCAATAGAATACTATAACACAATTTTTCTGAAGAGCTTCACAAATTAATTTTTATTCTTTCCTGTTAAAAGAATAATTACCATGAAAAAGGTAATAGTCTGATATCTCTTTTAAAATTCTGAAGGAATGTCACAGCAGGATTTTTGGCCAGCAAGGTGTACAAAATGAGTTTTCTTGCTTTTTGGGGACTTCTAATCATACCAGCATTGCAGATTAGGTCTGATGAGTTGATTGAAGATCAGATTAGGCAATTAGAGTAACTACAAAATTTAAGAGGACATATGGCTAAGGTGAGAAAAAAGAATAGAAAAAGGTAGAAAAAAATATCAGAGAACTTTGCTGAAAAACTAAAATTTTTATTTTTTTCACGGGGATCTTAGGGAATTTATGAAATCTAATATCATTGAGGATGCTTTCTTAGCTTTTGTTTGAGATTACAAGCTCCACCTGAGTGGTTCCTGTGCCTTTATACTGAGGTAGAATATAAAAGAAGTAAAAGAAGATATTTCTGCTTCTTGCACACTGATAGCAAGAAAAGATGATTATACTTTGGTAATTATTCATTGAAATGGAATAATGAAATATGGCTATAACCAAAATAGCATATGAAAAGGGAGAATACTATTTTTTCCTTCTAAGTTCTATAATTAGGGGAATTTTCTCTGATATGAAAAGCTTCTTAATTCCTGTACTATGAAAATTTCCCCTCTCTTCTCCATGTGAAACACAGTTCTTCTCAGAGCATTTTTATTCCTTTGATTCTCTCACTGATGGTACACATTCCCATCCAGAATTGCTTGGGTACTCTATTCTCCTGATTAAATTACAAACTCATTAGGATTGGCAGGTTATTTGGTTATGCATTATATGAACTGCCACATGTATCTAATATTTGATTTGTATTTCACCCTCATTTTACCACCACAGAATGGCTAGCTGAGCCTGCCCTATCTGATTTCCTAATAACTGTTATGGCCACAATATAGAGTTGCAGAACAAAAGCACCTTTTAGTAAAGACAGATGTGATGTTTTGAAGGAATTATCATTTATCTGCAAGACCTCAGATGAACCTTCTCTTTGCACAGGGGGAAACCTGAACTGTTCTAATCCTTACAAGTCAATTATCATCTAAACTGCTCATTTCCTGCTGCAGCTCAAGATTCATAAAATCTGAATGGGATATGCATTTTTAATGTTATGGCAGGAACCATAAATATTGTTGGCCTTGTTTGCCAGAATCTTAATACAATAAGGTCTATAAAGATGCAGGAAGGAAAAAGATCTAAGATGCATTGATTCAGTTTCATAACCCAATAATGCTGACAACCTTTTCAAGTGATTAAATAGGCCTGGAGAAATCCAGGCCCTGAGGTATTATCTCCATTTGTGAAACCCTAAACGTTTTTCTGTTGATTTTTTTTTTTTTCTTTTCCCCCTTTCTTCTTTTAAATAATGCAGGAGCAGGTGCTGGCATTTCAGTTCAACTAATTAGTTTCTAATTTACTGTAAACATCTTAGAATTCCACGAGCATGTCTCAGTGGTATCTGAGAGGAAACAATCTACTGGTTCGATAAATCTCTGCTGAAATACCACTGAGGATTGACTGCATGAAGTGCACAGCCTCACTTCATCTAGCTCAGTTTTTTAGAACACACTGAAAAGCAAGATAACAGTTCCAGGATTTCCCTGATACTATCATTATCTCTGTAAAGACAATCTGAAGGAACCTTGTGTTAATGACCCATTGCTTCAATTTTAAAAGCTATGAAATATTGCCTTGTATTTCAATACGCTATTGGAATTGGTCCAGACATTAAATGTGTTTGCAGTGATATTGCCACAGCAGTCTTCAACAATGCTTTGCAGTATTTTTACATTCATATGATTTGTGTATCTAATTTGGATATCAAAAGGTAGGGGTAAGTATTAAAATATTTCACTTGTTTCCAGGGTATTGACCTCATAAAGTAGTTGCATTTGCAATGAGAAAATTTGGTTGTGAACATTCATTAAAATAAACCAGGAACTGTATCTGAATATCTCTCTTTTTTTAAAAAAAAGTGATTATGAACATGAACAAACCGCAATTTTTATTTTTTTCAAGGTAACTAGAATTGGAAAAAATATTTGAATTTTTGTATTAGTACTTTTTATTCATTTGTTCATTATAGTAAAACATTTTAAAATCATGTTGTCTCCTTCCGTTTTTACTTCATTAATTATTAATTATCTTTAAATTAAGATAAATGACACCTTAAAGTTACAGAAGGGTACTGAGTTATACATGCTTATTTTTTTCTGACTTTGCTTAAAAACCAGACAGTTGTCTCAGTACAGATGGTAGGATTTGCATTTCACCATTTGTCTGGAGCCCTAACTTACCTCCCAGTGTGTTAGCAAATCCCTTAGGAATGCTCTGGAGCTGAACCAGCATTGGTGACACTGAAATCCCTCTCTCAGAATTGCAGCACTTACCAACTGCTAGGCAGCATATGCACCTTTCCTTTTGTGAGTGCTCATCAGCATCCTTTGCCCTGGTACAACTGTCCTGGCAATTTGCAATGAACTGACCAAAGAACTGGCTGAGGCTAAAACTATTTTTGTCCAAGGTTTTATTTCTATTTTTTATGTTCTGGAAGCAGAAACAATTTTTTTCCAGGACACTTGAGAGGGTTGTGAGGGAGGACTGAGTTGCATAAAACTTCAGTGTCACCAGAGAAAATATAAGTGTACTTTCAGAGACAAAAAGCTAGATATATGGAGTTCTGCTGAAAATGTGTCAGCCCTATTATTACAGTAGTATACCTGGATTTTGGTGTAGCTATTCCTTCCTGAACCTCAAAGCTACCAATTTTTTATTGTATTTGAGAAATTCAGTCTTGTAAGAATGATGGTTTTTTGATATTGAATTTCCTTAACATTTCATTGGATGTTACATAGGGAAAAGGGCATGTTGATATAAATGTTTTGTGTCTGTTAATTTGCAGACATTTATTTATTTTGATATTTTGGATTCTTAATCAGTAAAGGAAATCTTAAAAGTACTTACCATAGATTGCGTGAATGGCTGAAAAGTTCATACCAGCTGGAAAGAAAAAGTGTACAGACATCTTTGATGCATATAGTGTTAATTCCTATGTTTTTTTGCAGGTTTTTTCATCTCTGCTTTAATTTGATGTCTGATTTCCTGAAGTAAATTCTATCATGCTTAGTACGAGAAAATTAACATTGTCATTAAAGTAATGTGCACTGATAAAAAAAAAAAATAAACCAGCTGAGGGATTAGGATCTGTTTGGAAGAGAGCTGAAAAAAAAATTAAAATACGTGTAAGTTTATGTGCAGGTAAAAACAACTGAAAATTATATTGATATACCTAAGGAGGAATCCAAACTGATGTGGAGGGGAAAATGATGTAGTTTCTACCCTTTATGTTGCAGTGGCTGACACACAAACTGATAGAATCCTCAAGCTCTTTCAGATGGGTTTCCAGTTGTTCTGGAACTGGAGCTGCTATGCGCTCTGCTGGAAACATTTTTCTCATGGGATTGCTTGTATCCTTGTTTCAAGGTTTTCTCAGCAGATAATCCCCTCTCCTATACCCTAATATAAATCAGTTTAACTCTATTTTACTAGGTTTAATTAGTTAAACTGAGAGGGATGTGTGTTCTCAGCGCACATCCCGTTCCACTCTGTCCTGCTTCACAGGTTTTAAACTTGCTCCCACTGCTAATAACTCAGTTACAAAAACCAGCAAACAACATCCCCACCAAGCTTAATTACACCGATGCAATTCTTTATGAGGGAATTTCCCCCCTTACAGTTATGACATTTAGAAATTTTCTTTTCAATATTCTGCCAAATTTCCCGAATTGTTTCAAAATTGAGCTGGACTCTCATTCGAATAGCCTGAGGAATTTTAGGGCTACATATCTTTATACTGAAAAATGCAAGGTTTAGTTTTCATGAGAAACCATTGGATTTTGTTTCCATGCATAAATGACCAGACCAAGTTGTCAGAAGTTCCTGGTGTTCTTCCTACCCTTACCATAGATGCCGGGAAGCAATGATATTTTTTGTAGAAATCTGAGTCAGAGTGGGTGTTACAATTAGACTGCAATGCTGAACAAGTAAATGAACAACCTCTGCCTCTCTGTCTGTGAAACTTGGGCAAATGAAGCCCATTTTAAGGCTAATAGCAAGCTATTAATTAGTGTTTGTAGAGCCACTTTGAGTTCTCATAAGGAAGATTTTATTTACATGAAATGATCAGCTGGGATTCTCTTGGTGACCCCTTTTGTTTCTCACACCAAATCTTCTTATTTTTATAGCTAGCAAATGGAGGATTCTGGAGTGTGATAGATGAGTTATATCTTTGTAAAGAAAATAGGAGGGCCTATGATTAGGAAAATCAATCCTTACAAACACCTCAGTGAAGCAGCAGTGCAGGAGGAGGCTGCCAGGATCTTTGCAGAACCAAGATCTAACAGAGTCGTTTAGCACAAGCCTGGTGGGTTGGTTTGGTGCCTGAGATTTAACTTGTGCATCTGACTGCAGGGGTTTTTTTGTGTGGTAGTGGTTGTCATTCTTTCCACACGAGTAGCTTTTGGCTACATGTACCTCTGTTATTAAGTCCTCAAGTTATGGCTTGATGGCAGTGGACAGAACAATTTCTTAGCAGAAAATTCTTAGCAAGTGCACAAGTGACTGCTCAGTGGAGCATTGAAATTAAAGTAGTGATGGCATACAATCTACTAAATTACTTCAGACTGTCAAGGTGGTAAAGCAAATGCCAGCACAGAGTAATAAGCTGAGCAGTAAACTCATAAAAGAGTCGTTCTTTGTTCTGACATGGATCATTTAAATCTCTTTTTCTCCTAATTCAATACCAGGAGAGAATCCCATAAATATTTCGGGTAAACATAAAAATGTTTCTTTAATATAAAACTATTGGAGCCTTTTACAGGAGGCAGCAGATGATAGCTGTTCAGTACTGCATTCCCAGTGATGCTGACTGCTAGCCATGGGAGAGTGCTAGCCCTAATGCTCTGGGTTTTGTCTGTGAGTGTGGGAGATATCTGTGTCCAACTGTTACAAATTTCTATTGCACTGGGGTCAGTGATTTTGTGGGCTATTTGTTCTGTGTGTTCTTTCTTACTTTCAAACGTATTATCCTAAAAGTATCTCTATATATACACTATAATTTCATCCATATTTTACAGGGCTGTACCTTTATTAATTTCCTTCATTTTATATACAATGAGGGGGGTTTGTTGTTTTGTTTTGTTTTTGTGTATCTTTTGGTATTTTTTGTGTTTGTGTTTGTTATTTTTTTTTTTTAATCAGAGCACACTGTAGGAATAAAATTAATCTAGGCTTTGTTTTCATGCCATTGTGTTTAACCACTGTCTATACTCATTTTTTGGTATGTTCAGTAGAGCAGAAGGTAATGAACACAGAGTGGCTAAAGTGACTGGATCAAAATCTCTGCCATTTCATAAGCATGAACATGTACTGAAGATTTTTGATTTGTTTTAAATTGATGGTAAGAGTGGAAGAGAAAAGATGGAACCATACCTCTCCCTCAGGATATCTAATTGGTTTCCAATGTATTTTTGTGCATTTGAACTTCTGGCCATTGGACTTTTGCTGTCAAATAATATTTAAAGGTGATATTTTTAGCACTTTTTCCATATAATTAAGGACTTTGGTATCCTCTTGGGTGACATGTAGTTTTGAAAGAAGAAGCAATTATCTAACAAATTTATGAGCTCTTGGCTCCCCTTGACTTTTTGAAAGCTCCCAGAATTGTGGAAAGAGTTCTTCTGTCCCAAATGTAAGTTTCTAAAAATTACTCATCTGATTCATATCCTAGGATATTCTCAGTAAAAGCTACAAACACCTCCAAAAGGTGAATCACCTTATTTTTTAGGCTGTAGATGTAGAATTAGTCTGCTTAGATGACTGTAAATCTCCACAAACACAGGCAGTTTTAGGGTAAGATTCATATCTCTTAAGGTAGGCATCTAAAACAGATCAGATGAATCCACATCAAGAGAAAAGAAATATGCCCTAGTGCAAGAAAAAAAAAATACTCTCTCTTGATATTCACTATCCAGGGGCTTAGATGATTAGCTTAGACTGGAAATCTAGTTTAGAAATGCATTAAGTTGATACTTGCAACACAGACTGATTGTAAGCAACCAGCTCTGCATAATGTGATAACTGGTTTGCATAAAGGATGCAAGTCCACGGCATTCAAAAGAACTCTGTGGATTTGCAACAGTGCCAACTTTCATTGGAATAAATCAGTGCAAGTTCATAGGGCTGAAAACGACCACGCTGCTTTACAAGTGCTAAGAGGTTGATGTGGTAAGTATGTTGAAAATTTTGGTTTAGCTATTTTAGAAAAGCTTAGAATAAGCTTGCTGTGCCATTCTCTGACATAATTATCTGAATGCTGGAAACTTTGATCTGCAGCATCAGCAAATATGTAAATGCATATTAATTTAATTAACTTTACACTAAGGTATAAAACACCCCATAGATGGATACTAAGATTCCAGAATTCTGGAATTAACACAGATTTCTACTGTCATTGCTGAAACCTACATGACTCTGCACTTTGGTCCTTCTGTAGCTGATAAAGGTGATATGAGCCAAATGTTCAGCAAGGATTAACCTATGTCATTAACCTATGTCCCTATTAACCATTATCTCCCCTCCTCCATACTCTTATTTCCTCTTTTTTCCCCCCAACCTTTCCTGCAATACATGTGGGTGAGGCTGTTTGCCTCCAATGAAAATACTGCCTTCCAGTAAAAGGCAACTCTGGGAAAAACCATGACACATTACTGGCTTTTCAGTTTAGGCTTCCTAATTTATTTATGGTATTTTCTGGAGAGACATTCATAGGCAACATGTCGTAAATTCAAGATATATTTGGCGTACTGCTCTTACTGTTCATGCACAGACCACCTGTGTGGTGTGCACTCAGTGTGTTCTTGGATTCCTTGGGTATCCCATAAAGCTCATGTGCACATGGACCATGAACATTATGGCTGTTGGTCTGGAAGCACATCCAGAGTCACTGCCCTGACTGTACTGCCCCAATTTTCTAGAAGGACCAACCCTCAGATGCAAGTGTACATTTACTGCATTATATGAAAATTCTCTATCCTACCTCCTGGTAACCCCAGTGGAAAGTTACCAAGTTCAGTAAAAGCCTTCCTTCTCGATTTCTTGATTTTAAAAATGGCCCCCACTATCTTTACGTTTCAGTTTTTGGCTGAAAACCTCTTCTCATCTTACTATAATTATCTTTTATTATGCTCTATTCATTTGAAAGCCAACTAAAGTTTTGATTAAGATGCATTGAAGCTACTCTTCCCCTCAGCAGGATAAATAAAAAGAGAATATTAAACCTGCAATCTGATTGCGGAGTCCATGCATTTATCTTTTGTTTGAAAAGCAGAACATGTGGATATTTATTCCAGGAGCAAGTTTTCTGGGACTGCCTCTGATGCAGTGACAATTACAGCGTCTTTGATGAAGACAAGTCTAGTGTGAGCAGGAGAAATGAAATAAGGAACTTCAGGAAAGCTTACATAGATGTCTCTATTATACTCTGTTGTGATCTGTGTTATGCCAGACCTGCTTCTTTTCAATCTGTGGCATAATAAGCTTGTCTTTAGCCTGTATTTTAAATAATGGAGCCTAACTGTGTTTTGTTTTTTCTTCTGAAATTAGATAATTCATTTAAACAAAGTAACGTTTACTGTTGTTGCTTCAAAAGTGTGTGGGACTCAATTCAGCTTACACTAAATTAAAGAAATGACACTTAAATATGAGCATAATGGGTGCCTTAAAATATTAAAGCACAAAGTTTGCCTACTTTATTCTAGGTGATGTCATCCATGACAGGACTAATGTCCTTTCCCTTCCCTTCCCTTCCCTTCCCTTCCCTTCCCTTCCCTTCCCTTCCCTTCCCTTCCCTTCCCTTCCCTTCCCTTCCCTTCCCTTCCCTTCCCTTCCCTTCCCTTCCCTTCCCTTCCCTTCCCTTCCCTTCCCTTCCCTTCCCTTCCCTTCCCTTCCCTTCCCTTCCCTTCCCTTCCCTTCCCTTCCCTTCCCTTCCCTTCCCTTCCCTTCCCTTCCCTTCCCTTCCCTTCCCTTCCCTTCCCTTCCCTTCCCTTCCCTTCCCTTCTTGTTCTTTTTTTCTTTCCCTCTCTCTTCTTTTTTTTAATATCATGTTCACTGAAATCCTGTCTGTACATTTAAAAAACCTTATTTTTTTCAGAATTTGGATAATGCATATCTTGAAACATACTGTGCAGTGATTAATGTGTACAGCATGCACATATGTGCCAAGCCTAGAAAACTTCACAGTGTATACACAAAAAATCCATACGCTAGTTTTTTTTAGTAGGATATTTTTTTTCAGTATGTTTATAGATTCTTCCATATGTTTAAAAATATTTTCACATACAAAATGGTCACAAATAACTCAGCTTCCTAGTTGTGATATGATAATTTAATATTTATTTATATTTTAAATAAAGAAATTCTTTAATTTAAGGTGAAGAGTAGTCAGGCAATTTTTATTTGATGTCTTTACTCATCAAAATTGATCTGCTTGCTAATAACATATTTTCTTTGAATCTTTTAGAACTCAAAGTTGTTCACTCAGACCAGCTTCATGTAATTTAGCATCCTGGATTATGTTCAGTCCTATAAAACCTCCCAGACAGACCCATAAAAATATAATAGATCATCTACAGGGTGAACACCTCTGCTATTACACTGTTGACAGCAGAAAGTGATTGCATACATTTCATTGCAGTGGTGTTAGTAGTGACCTGCAGGAGATAAATTTCCTCCCAACACACTGTGAAGCCTGATGAGAAGTCATTAATACAGTCGATGGCCTGACTGCTACAGATACACAAACATATATATATATATAGTTTGGGTGATGAAAATGTTAAACTGAATCTTTATGTAGTGTATAACAATATCCAGTAGTTCTGCAGGAGAAAAAATGGCCAGTGATCTTGGACCTGTGCTGTCTTTTGACACATCAATAAATTTTGTCCTTTATAAATTATCCATGGCAAATATATCTTTAAATGAGTGAAGGATCCCAGTTATGAAGCAGACCTTTCCCCACTGTTGTCCTCACTGAACAAATGTAGAGCTGAGAAATGTCTTTGATTGCTTTGTCTACCTGCAGAGAAAAAAATCTGTTGAACCGATCTGTTGTAACTCATCTCTTCTACCTTCTCCTATGGGCATCCAAATTCTTCAGAGAATTAACTCAGGGCTGATAGGAATAATCCACCTTGATTATCCAGGACACGGGGGAAATCACCCTTACTATTGAATACAGATTTACTCTGAGCACAAAACTGGCCCCTGCTTTGTACAGTGCAGGAATGCTCCTGACAAATGCCAAACACACAAAGCAGGTAAGAGGTGGATATGACATGAAAGTGATGAAACAAAAGGCAATTAAAAGGCAACATTGGTCAGAATGATAAATAGCTGTCACTATAAACCATCTGCTGAAGCACTATAAAGAAATCTGTAGTCATAATACAAATTTGTCTCATTCCTATGGTGTGCCAAGCCACTCAATATCATTTGGAACTTGGGAATCCTCCCAAGTAAACAGGAAAGTTATCATATTGTTTAGGTTTTGTACTTTGACAACATAGTCCGGACCTCACTCTCACTGGTGGATATTCCTGTGTGATCATTGAATATCTGAAACCAAAAAATCCTGCAGAGATATTATACCTGTGGCAAGAGTGGAGGTGCTTCAATTTTGTAGCCTTCCATTAACTCATGAAATAAGGATGGAATGGTATCAGTTTTCTTTTTCTTTTTCTTTTTCTTTTTCTTTTTCTTTTTCTTTTTCTTTTTCTTTTTCTTTTTCTTTTTCTTTTTCTTTTTCTTTTTCTTTTTCTTTTTCTTTTTTTTCTTTTTCTTTTTCTTTTTCTTTTTCTTTTTCTTTTTCTTTTTCTTTTTCTTTTTCTTTTTCTTTTTCTTTTTCTTTTCCTTTTTCGTTTCCTTTTTCGTTTCCTTTTTCTCTTTTTTCCCCCTCTCCTCCCCTTCCCACCCCCTGCCTAGATTTATTGCTAAATTTAAACAGCTTGTGATTAAATCATATAGCTGACAGAATGAAATGTGGCAGTTAATTTTTGTAAATGTCCAGCTATTAAATGTCCTGCTATTAAATCTTACAATTTTTAAAAAGTGAAGAAATAAAGTTTTATCTGAAGTATGATAATAAGGAGCCTGAATGTAAAGAAGAAATTTTCTGAACTTTGGTCATTCAAGAATGGTCTGTTAATCTGAGTTTGGGAGCTGTGCAAAACAAAAATGCCATTAACAATGGACTTGGAGAATTGCATCCCAAGTAGCCCAGGAAAAGGTCCTGCCTGGGATATCTGGGATTAAAGCATTTGTGCAACACACAATTTTCTCGCAGGGTTTTCCTCCCAGAGAAAGCCATAGCTCAGGAACTTGCTTTAAATGCAAGATGTTTCAAAATTATGAGGGTTTAAGGAAACTGTTCTTTGAGGCTCTTCTGAAATCTGAATTAAGTTTTTCTGAGGTGATATTCATAACAAAAGGGGATCATTATGATCTTTGGGTTTTTCAGCGCTTTCATTTCAATATTTAAAAACAAATTTTAAATTACTTAATACTAAAAAGCAATACAAAATATAGATATATGACACTGTGTAAGTGTCCCATAACTTACTACTTAGTCCTTTTAGAATTCAATTTTTAAACTTTTTTTTTTAGTGGAAGAAGCACATTACAATATCCACAAGCACTGCCCAACTTTCTTTTTATTTTCCTTTCCCTATATTTTCTCCTTTATAATTAAACTTTATTTCTACAACCAAATACAATTTATGCCTTGAAAAATTTTCAGCACTGTAGCCTCTTAATTAAAGCAGTAATGTTTTTTTTTTTTTAGATTTGGAAGGTTCAAATGGTACAGACATAAGATTTTCTATACTTTTAGAACCTGAACTTTTCGAACCTGAACTATATCACTAGAGATATGTGAAATATGGTAGGTTTTGTGAATATAGAGAAGAAGCTGAGTGAAAAAGTAGGCACCGTTGCTGCTTTAAAAATAGATTCAGTGTCACCAGTTAATAGCTTTTCTATTTTAATCGAAAAAACAAATGTGCACTGAGGTGCCCATTTGAAGCACAGATCCTAAATACAAATCTGTAGTCCTGGGACCAGTGTATGCGTTCCACCTTGGAGCTCCATTTGTGAGATAAGGAAGAATCTTTCTGCTGGTTGCATCCAGGAACCCATATTTGCAAAGAAAGTGGGCAGGACAATAGAATTGCCAGTGCCTGTATTTATTAGAAATAATGAATATGCTCTTCTGACAGCAGCTGAGAAGGTGGAATTTCTAGGAAAATTATACATCCCTAAAGTTGTGGGTTGTGAGAAAGCCAGGTCTCATTACTTGTTCTAATCAATGGAGGTTTTGTTCTCTGCGCTTCTCCTTTCTCAAGAAGCTTTGCCTTTTGGTCTTGTATAGTGAAAGCCAATACATGAGCTTGACCCTGTCCCTAAGAAAGCTGTTGTCCATCCCACAGCTGTCTGAAGCGTGAGTCAGGTACAGTACAGTCAAGGAGAATATCACAGAATGATGGAATCATAGAACAGCTTTGGTTGAAAGGCACCTTAAAGATCATCTGGTTCACTAGACCAGGCTGCTCAAAGCCCTGTCTGACTTGGCCAAGGATGGGGGATGAGGCACACACACCTTCTGGGGGAACCTGTTCCAGTGCCTCACGACCCTCATGGGAAATATCTTCAATACCTTAATTCAGATATTCAGACAACTTGGCAAGCAAACATCCAAACTACTTTCATTTTCATTTTCCTGTGGAAAGGCATCCATCTTTTGAGACTATTAGGTAACTGTGTAATGAAATACAAAATCTTTGTTTTTCCATGCAGTTTTAACATACAAAACAGTTTGTATGTAATTTCATTCCACTGCATGATAGATTACCAATTCCAGCTTCCGTTTACAGATTTAATTTTCCAATCCCCACCTTTTTCTTTTAATCTTGTTCAGTCTTTTAAAAGCAGTTACTGCAAGTCAGGCTTTTAAAAACGTAAATTATCAGACACAATTGCTTTCAAACACATTATCAGCAAATGGTTAGAGTGCAATCAAGCTAAGTGCTCCTTCCTGTTGTCTTTTGCACACACGCACCCACACATGCACCGACAAATGAAACCACGCTCCAGTGCACTCAGCTAAAGCAGCAGATGAAACCTTTTTTTCTGCTATTCCCATGTGGCTAGTGAAAGTGCGATGGTGTCCCTGTGTGGTGCTACCATTCCTTTCCCTACAGCACTTCCTTTCCTTTGCATGGTTGGGTTGTCAGTCCCGCTCAGGGGACTGAACGCCACTTTAGAGGGGTCGTGTTTCCCTCCCACAGCAGCTGCTGCTGTGCTTCCCCCCTTTCACCTTCTCCATTCAGTGCTCCTTTCATTAGTGAAAAAAAATCAGACATCCCAGTGCCCTCGGCCATGCCACTGTGTAGGAGTGGACACAAATCAAAGGATTATGAATCTCTCTGAGCACAATACCGTGATATCAATGCAGGACACTTCCAGGCAGTGGTGGGAGCTGGTAAAGATTGTTGGTTTTTCCATGTAGTGTCACTGCTATAATAGGCTGCTATATTGCAGGAATCTGGAACAAGACAGAAAGGGCAAAGTACTTCTCACCTTGTGTATGAGAAATCAGCATCTCATGCAATACTCCAGTTCTGTCAGAATGCTTTAATTTTAAAATGGCCATGTTTCAAGGAAAGGTTGGTTTTATTCACTGTGATGGAGCAGTGTCAGGGAAGTGGTTTGTAACCATCTGCAGTGATCTCAGTTGCGTGTTTTCCTTGATGATGGCACTGATCTGATCATTAAGGAGGTCTGTAGTAAAAAGGGATAGCTACATCCACAGAGTACTTAAGTATGCTTCATTAAAGGTTGCAATGCTTACCCCTCAACATAGCCTTGTCCTTTTTTTCTTTAAATCCTGACCCTATCTAGTCTAAAAGTTCGGATTACTTCTAGGTCCTCATTTGGGTTCATGTGTTCACTTTCTTCTGCATTTTTCTACGGATATATCTTCCTTTATCATTTCCCATTTTTGAGATTGCTTGATAGTTGCTTCTCCTAGTACTGCTTAATTTTCTGTACAATTTGGTGTCTAAAATAATGTGTGACTTCTAAATTTTTAGGTGCATCGAGGTCAGGAACTGGGAGCCATGAGGTGCTATTCAAAACTGAAGTTTACAATCCAGCTGTACGTCCTTTTTGCTAAGATATCTTGTATGGAAATGACAGTTCAAGATACTTCAAGCACTTCTCAGTCAAAATGAACTTGCTTCCATTGTTTCTCAGGGAAAATTTTGCTTACTGATATAGTAAGAAAAACAGTACAACAGTTCAAGTTTTTCAATTACAAATTCATAAAGCTTGCAGGGACAATTTTTTTTTTTACTTCTTCCAAAAAAATTCCTGTCTTATTTCATTTGCCAATGTAGCAGCTGTTATATTTTTTCCCCCACAACCTCTCATACCTAAAACTGTTACTCTTGTAGCAGATGACTAACTTAATTTCATAATCAATAGGTCAATAGAATGATATATTTTTTTTAATTCTGAAATAGTTTTACACCACTCAAGTTGTGCTTGATGAAACCTAACCAGTTTCTCAAAGAAATAGTTAAAACAAAGGAGTAAAACCTGTGGAAAAAACCTGCAACATGTATACTGTCATTGTTTCACTGAACTGAAATCTGTCTGAAGGAATCTAAATTCATGATTTATTTCCATTTTTTACTTAGTAAAGCAGATGATTGGAATTGCCAGATGCTGTGCAAGGAAGATAACTTTGTAATATTCAAAATGTTGAGTCCCATGTTGATGCCCAACCACAAAGCCAAAGCTTTGCATCTGTTCAGTGGCCTAATTGAAATTCAAGCTGCACTGCCAAAAATTACTCAAAAAATGTTAAGCTTTATCCGTTTTTACCAGGGGACTATAAAGAAATATATTTCATGATTTTTCTTGAGCTGATATACACCACACAGTTTTTCTGGCAATATTTACTTTCTGAAAACAGTTGTTTGAAAACATCCATGTTATGAAAGCATGCTGAAAAGAGGGCTTTTTAAAAACTTTATTTTAAACTTGGCGCATGGAAGAGTGAGTCTGTACTTATCCATCAGCCTGAGCTGCTACAATGGTGCATTTTAGAAAAGTAACATGGCCTGGGTAGGAAGAGTGAATGCAAACATTAGATGTATGTGAGGAGCACTCCAAATTTCTTGTTCTGAAAAGGGCTTTGTCCCAAAACTGATGATGCCAAAAGGCAATGAAAAAATTTCAGATTGGCTTAAGGTGACCATTATCTAAACAGTAAGCAGGGGACTAGCAATAAAACTCTCAGGAAAAGAGTTAGTTTGCAAAGCAGTACAGGAGAAACATGCAGATCTCCAACAGGGCAGAGGTGCCAGGGAGCCAGTGGGGCAGACAAGGTGGGCAGGAACTGCCCACGCCATGTGAATCAGGTGGTGCCTTTTCTATTGCTGATTCTTATCCCGAATCCAGAGCTCTGCCATTGGTAAATTACATCATTAGTAAATCAATAAACTGCTGCCATCCTCATGTCATTTAAACCGTGCAAGTTAAGCTGTTTTTCCCCATGACAAAGAACAAGTTCTGCTGTAGGAACAGATCCTTTGGTGCTGGAAAAACTGATCATTACAGCTACAGGGCTGGACTAGCTGCATTGGTTCGTCAGTGGCTGGCCATCAAATGTGGTTTTAACACTTCTAGCAACTCAGTCCCTGTGATCACACAAAATTGTGGCTCAGTAGAGAAACCCAGCTAACTTTTTGTTCCCCATCCCCAAAGGCAGTGAAAGATATCCTGGGTTTCCCTGAACAAACCTGGTGATGGAACACCTGCCAAAAAAAAAAAAAACCCCAGACATTTAATCTGATATTGCAGTGGAGATGCAAAATATACAAGAAAGAAAGGCAACAATGCTGAGTTATGCTGGGATGACCACATATTTATAGCTGTGAAATGTGCTGGCTTGACAAAGGCACAAAGGCAGCCAAGTGCACTCTAATGAAATTGCAGTGTTGGCAACTGTGTTCAGGGACAAAAGGTACCAGCAAAGGGTCCTCATGTGGAAATCATGGCTCTAGCACCTTGATATTTGCTTTCATTCTTTTTCTGATCTTTCACATTTTTCTACTGTCTTATTCAACTACCATTTGTTTTTGTAACTCCCTGGCAGAAGAGGAGACTACATTTCAATGTTGTGTCCTTCAAAAAGTGCACAAATGCTCATTGATGCTAAATATAAACTGTGTTGAATCTATGCAATAGCAGTCGAAAAATACTGTAAGGGAATTAAGCTGAAGTCAAAAAACTCACATTCCTCTTCAGAGACTGTTTTGTCTGAATCCTAATTGATGTAAATTGTGTTCTGTAACTATGGATTTTTCGGGGGGCTGAAAATTTGCATTTGTTCTTAATTCAGAGAGCAAAATAGCCATCATATCTGCGGCCATGAAAACATGTTATACATTATTCTCTGTATAGAACAAAACCCAGACTATCAGGACTGTATTAATTCCCTATAGGTTGTAAACATGTTCTAGTCTTCTGCTTGTGCCACATTCATCTTTTCTTCCTTTCAATTGCACTGTACCAAACTTTATTATCTGTCTTGTTTTTATTGTTTTTTCCTCCAGAATAAATTAATGTCTTCCTTTTTCTTTTTCCTTTCCCCCCTATATTACTTCCATCTCTCCACCTTACTGTTGCAGCTGAGGCTGCTCATAAAACCATTTTATAGATGCATTATATGAACTGTGGGGGGCTATATGCCCAACTCTGGAATCTGTGACCTATGCCATAAATATAGCACTTGGTTAAATGGTGAACCTCTTTGTGACTCCAAACTAAAGGTGCCAAAAGATTAGATGGATTAAAAAAACCAATATGATAGATGAGTGGAGAAGAAAAATCCATCAAAGGTAGTTGAACAGAAGAGTATTAAATTTGGTGTAGGAACCTCCTAAACTCCAGAATGGAGTAACCCAAGAGATTGTAGCCTGAAATATATCACTGAATGACTGCCTATTTCTTATATTACTCTTCAAGCATCGATTACTAATTATTTTTTAACATGAGAGAGCAGGCTTGACTTCTTATGGAATGGCTGTTTTTATATAAACTTATGTAGATGCTTATGATGACAGATTGTAAAAGTGAATTAGTGTTCACCCATGGACTAAGAGTGTGTACTCATTTGTTCACTGTCAGGTTATAATCATATTTTCCATTCTTTCTTAAATGTGGAACTGCTCCAGAGGAACATCTTGGGGGTAAAAAACCTAACATTACAATTCTTTATCATCATCACATGCATTAAATATGAATTTGTATCTTTTAAATTATATTTTGCGTGGTGAATATGACTGCTATTCAGAGTTGGCTGATGCAGTCATCAATGGTTCACTGCTGGAAGGATACTGACCTGAGCACAAAAATAACACTGCTCCTCACTTTCACTTTAACATACTTTTGAGTGTAAAGATTACCTGTTATATTTCCATGCTGGTCCTTTGTTCTCTAATGACAGATGCTGGGTATGCATACAAATTTTGCTAGTACCAGTTTTGATTTTATCTAAGTTTTATTAAGGGCCATGACAGGCTTTAAAGACCTTGGAATATCAGTGGTCTTCTTTGTATTGTTAAACTAAATGAGAAACAATCCCTAACTGTAGTTCCATGAAGCATGAAATATCTTAAAACAAATACCGATTTCTTTCTTATTTTGCCTCCTGTTGGCTGCTCTTTCCTGGAACACAGACCAGCTTGGCAGGGATGTGTTTTCTCTTCCTGATTTTTCTTGTTACTGTTTGTTTTTTTAAGCCCTAACTAAGGTATAGTCCACACAAATGTGGGATGGTCTCAGAAATGTAATGTAAAATATAGTAAAACTCAAGAATAGTAAACAGTGTGGCTTAATACCCTTTGCCAAGGTGCACATGGAGTCAAGCAAGGCTTATGGCAAAACACTGACATCACCTAAACAATATTGTCTCTAAAACTTCAGTATCTACCATTCTGAAAATAGAAATTAGTAAAATCCTGATGAGTAGTAAGTTGACTGGCTCTTACCTTGACATCCATTTCAATGCATTTTGACTCAAAGGCCATGAACAGTTGTTAGTTGAACAAATTTAAGTGGAAAGAAAACACTACTCTTTGAAAACCATTCGTTCTTTCTTTAAGAAATAACTTACCTGTAGAAGGTGCGCTTTATATGTACGCTCTCTCCCACGTGCAAATTCTCTGTTGTGAATTTCGTACTGGTTGAAAGAATTCATTGAAATAATCAAGTTTCCAAATCTTTCAGAAATTCACTTCTGCAGAACCCAACAGATTGAAGGAGTCAGGGCTAAGAGTGAGCACTCAACCATAAAGTCAACAGCCCAGGTCTCCCTGGAAGGAAAGGCTAATGCTGGAAGTTCACAGTCTGAACTGCCTTTTTCCAGCTGAGAGGAAATCTGCTCACTGTAGTGAGCAGCTGAAGTTTTATTGACAGTAATGATATTTCTGCTTTCAAATGACAAAAATATGTTTGTTGCTTTCAGATTTGTTTGCCTTCGGGTCAGAGGTCTTTTCACACCTTTCGTAAATGATGGAAAAATACAAATTAAGTTGTCTAAAAAATTAGACCTACAGATTATCCTCAATGTTTGAGTAACAAGTTTATTCTTACCAGAACTTGGTAGTGAAATATTCTATGCAAACATTTTATGTTTATGAGTTAAATAATTCTGTAGTTCTCACTATTCATTTCTTATTTACAGAACTGTAAATTATCTGATTATAGCAATAAAGCATAGCTAGTTACTACGGTATTTAGCTGTCATGCCTAATAGTATAACATTATTAGTGAAACAATATAAATATTCCCAGCGGATACAATATAATTTTTTATTCCAAATATTAAAATAAACATGCCATTTCATTGAAAAGGGAAAAATAAATGATTATAATGTCACTTTAGGGGCTGAAGTTTGAAGCATGGTTAAATTAAATTACTTAATCCTGTGAGGCAGGATTTAAATGAGGTCCTCTAGTTTAGGGTCTATTGTCTGAAATCCAGCAATAGGCATACAACACTCCATCTATTTTATTCTTCCATCGACCCAGCCACCCTTTTGTTTCCACTTTCTTTACAGTGTACTAAATAGTGTCCAATTCACAAAGAAATAGAAAGAAATTCCTCTGGAGAAAGGTAAAAAAAGTAAAAGGAAGATTGCAAGGACAAAATTATCTCAAAAGCTTTGCAAGCCCACTGATGTTACTTTTTCTGGGTGTTGTCTCATCTTCCTATGCTGGAGATTTCCATCACCTTCTAAGGCTGTTCCAGTGCTTCATCATTTTTGTTGTTTGATTTGAAGTTTTTATCATGTCTTTATTTCAATCTAAGTAAATTATTTATATTTTTATTCTTCTATTTGTGTTGAAAACTCAAGGTTGGACAGCAGCTTGCACAGAAGAAGAAGGTGTCCTGTAGGAAGTTTGTTATAGAGGGGGCATCATGAAGTGACAAACACAGCTACCAAAGAGGAAAACTGTTCTCAAAAGGTAAAAAAATGTGTCAAAGTGTTAAACCCCCAAAAATACAAACAAACAAAACAAAACAAAAAAAAAAAACAACAGCAAAAAAACAACTTGTATCACAGTGGTCTGTAATGTCAGTGAAAATAATCAGAAAATATTTATTGGTTCTACTGCTACACTAAAATGCTGAAAATCTAGTTTTAAGACAGTTGAATAATATAGATAATTCCTAAATCTTTACAGTTGCAAAGAAGTGGAATATTTGCAGTGTTTATCTTTGTAAGTGAGGAATAATATTTTTAAAGAATGTGTAAAGTGACAGACTTATTCAGGAGAGAATGATTTCAGGCTTGGTTGCATTATTTGAGAATCATTCCTTCTGTGGCTAAATTCAGAATAAAAACTGGTCCACAAATAATTCACAGTCTACTTTTACTTTTTACTAACCAATAAAATACTAGTTTTATTTATTGGATTATTTCTTATTAATTTAATATTTTAATCACTATGACATTTGGAAATTTGAGGCTGGACTCAAATGAATCCCACATAGAATAATTTCAATTTTATACTGGGTAAAGTAAGAGGAAAAGCTGCGTTCTTAATACCATTCTATAATATTATATAACTTGCTGGAAGGATTGTTTTGCAGAAACAATATCCAAACATTTACAAAGGCATGATAAAGTCATATAATAAATCCAGAAATTTTCAGTTTTAAGGTAATAACATCAGCACAACAACAACAACAACAACAAATGTAGTTGAAATATAGCCAACCTGACCTCAGTGCTTTATCTTTGAAGCTTAATTCAGACTGGAAGTTAAGTCAAATCGAGCAATCTTGCTGTAATTTACACAAAGAGGAGAATACTGTGATTCTGAACTTGTGTTTTCTCAGATGTATTTTGGTTTCAGTTGGTGCTGAAATGCTGAATTTCCTGGTCTGGGCTGGTTTATTCCCAGTGCAGTCTGACACTGAGAATTGCTAGAAGGATTCCTTCGACTGGAGTCCCTCAGGTCACAGCCTGTTCCACTGCAGTACAGCACTGCTTCTATTCAACTTGGACCTTTTTGCAACAGCAGGTCTTGCACTGGGAACAAAACCTCACAAGCTGCAAGATTAAGTCTCTCCAAAGACTTCAATCACATTTAACTGAGACAGGAGAAGAAAAAAGGTGAACGAATATAGAATTTGCTGTCAAGAGGTAGCTGAATACTGCTCCATTTGAAACAAGAGGAATTATTCCTATTTACCATTAGAGGGCATACATACAGTATAAAATACATGATTAAACAGAATTCCAGTTTGCTAGGTGAAAGGTTAATACTTTTGTTGTGTAACAGATTCACCCCAACTGAGTTTTAAAGTTGTTATGTCTGAAGATCCCAAACTCTCTAAATTGCATGCTGTTAGGTGACAGGACAAATCAGTGCTGCCAAAAGTTCTGTGGCTGTTAACTCTGCAGCACTGCTGTGTTTTCAGCTCCTGCAGCCCTCTTTCACATTTGCCCCGTTGAACAAGGATTTTCCATTACTTTAAATTCTGTAACGTACTCGCAACATTGTCCATGCCTTTCTATTGGTGTCTGAGAAAAGGAATCACAAAATAAATTTGCGTATCAGTATCAGTATTTGTGTATCAGTAGCCCACAACATATAAATTAAATGAACACCTAACAAAAAAGAAATACCAGAAATTTTTCTCCTACTGAGAGAGCTGTTCTACATTTCTAAGTACTCTAAGACAATCTGTCATACCAATATAATAGTTACTGTGACAAGGTGACCCGCTAAGCTTGAGGAAGACACTGCTCTGGACCGAGTGAGGAGTTGACATAAATTTTGTGGTCATCACACTGTAAGATGTATACTGCCATGGTTTATGCAGTGAGACATTCCTCATGGCTGGGTCAGAAAGGAGCGACTACAGCTCAAGGCTGCAGTGCAGAAAAGGATGTGATACTGGCAGGGCTTGGTAGCATCATCCTTTTTGCTCTGAAAGCTTTCATATATAATATATATATATATATATATATATATATATACACCTGAATGAATGAAATATATATTTCATTTTATATTTTGGCATGCTAAGCAGCTGTTCTTGGCTCACTGGGCTGAGAGATGGTGAGTGCTGTGGTTCAAATGTGGGAAGCACTTGTTTGAAAAGTGGGAAAGGGGAGGAGATTAATGTACAGCTAAACCTTTCTTTCTTAAATATATGGAGACAAAATTTAAGTCGGAAGGACAGCTAGTTTAGACAAAAACTTAATAGTGGCAGCTTGGTTACAAAAAAGACCCCCACTGAATTCTTTGGAGAATCTGGGAGTGTAATGAAAGAACTCTCGGAGGATAAAAATAGATACACACTCTCTCATGACATAATTCTCTTCTCCTTCTTAGCTGGTGGTCAGGTCATCCTGACTCATCAGATAATAAATTAGTAACAGATACCTGATGCAAAAAAAAAAGTCAGGCTGTCTTAAAGTTGTCTCTAAATGAAGCTGTTTCTACCCTATCTTGTGCTGGAATGGAATTTGCTGAAAGTTGAGGCAGTATATGTGCACATTCCCCCAGAGATGCAATACAGCAAACCAGATGATTTACTGATATTAAAGGAAATGGCTAGGTGGGGTTTGCCATAGTGCCGAGTTTTTGTACAGCTCTGCTGTAATCCAAAGAAGCTCTTTTAATTAAGGGTACTGTGGATCTGAGAAATAAACATTTTCTCTAACAGCCTAACAGTGATACAGTGAAACACATTCTGGATGGACACATAAAAACTTAAAATAGTGTGAGATTAAAGTGTAGGTGTACTAGGGATGAATAGATGCCAGACATAGCAATGTGGTTTTTTGCTTAGTTTGGAGAGTTATTTTTCCAAATCTACCATCATTTTTCTTGATTTCTGTCGCCCAAATGAGGATATTATTAAAACTAGCCTTGTCTGCATTTCCAAGGTCTAGCACCTGAACTTCTATATTCCAACCTAAAAAAGGGGTAAGTGCAGCAGGTATTGCACCTGTTAAGTAATGGAATAAGGGAATCCCTCTAAGTGTGGGACTACTGGAAAATGGGTTGTAGAGAGCTTCAGTGAATAGGAAGACGAGAAAAATTTCTTGATTTTTATTGGGTTTTGTTGCAAGAAAAACTACTGAAATAAGGTAGTTTAAATTAAAACACTACCAAAGCAGGTTATGGATCTACTAATGACATATAATTAGCCAGTAAACAGTGAAGAGTGTCCAACAGAGAAGCAGCTCTGCCTGATCCAGGCTTAGGTTGAGATGTTGGAGGCAGCTTGCCCCAGTGTCAATCTGAGTTTTGACTGCTGCTAACTCTGGTAAAAGTCTCTACCCCCCATTACAAATGTTCCCACTTTGATGCCTCTTTTCAAGTTGACTCCTCCTGTTTTTCAAAAATAGTTGTAATTCTCTTCTCTTTAATCTGATCTGTTTGCAGGAAAATGCTATTCCAGATAGTTTTGAGCATCTGAGCCACTTGCACTGGATATTCTCCATGTCTTAACAAGTGCTGGTGTCCAGGCCATCTGCCAAAGGTCAGCTCTGCATTCACTCATCAGAAAGTTTCTAGCAAACAGATAATTATGATGTCTTTTAATTAAATATTTTGATCTGTGTTCCTCTCAGGGTTACTTGGGACTTGTAGATATATGTAGTGTTCAGAAAAGATGAAGGTCTTGCCAGTCTTGATTAAAACTTTCATGGTATATTTTAAACAACTGCTCACATGGATAATTATTTTATGGCTTATATCATTACACGTGCTTGTACTAAACCAAGTGGAAACTGGAATTTCCATCTCATAGGAAATATTTGCAATTTTTGAGGAAAAACATCCCGGTTGAGAGCAAAAGGTTGGAAATATTCTTTCCCTTTCTTTCCCCTTTTAGGAGCCTTTGAGAAAATGATTGCTTTTTGGGAAAGGGTGATGAGAAGAGGCAAAGTTTATTTATTTTTTTTCTTATCAGGTCCCATCTTGGCAGCACACTGCTTTAGGGTTTGAGGGTCTAACATGAGGAACCGAAATGTCCTTGGTCTCTGGAAAGATCTTGGGACTCTGTGCTATGTAAGAATACTGGCCAAGTCACAAGGGCACATTTGGTAAGCTGCTAAAGTGCAGGGGTGCTGCAGTGATTTTTTTGTTTCATAAATTGAATTTCTGATGCAGGAGGAAAACGTCAGTGTTCATGAATTTTCCTATTTGACTGAGTTTGAACCATAATCCTTACTATGTTTGTCTCAGTTCAGTCATAAATTGTATTTTCTTGAAGGAAGTGGAGATAGGGACAATAATGAGTAGTGCAAACACAGTACAAAAATATCAATATTAGAAACTGGATTAGAATTTATATTTTTTTCTTAAAACCACCTTCTCTGCTTAAGTTTTCCAAACCTGGAGGTGCATATTCTTTCGTTGCCTCTATATAAAATGTCTGTCTTTATGGGTCAGATTTTCAAGGCTGAATTTTTCCAGCTCTTTCTTTCATTTACTTCCTTATGCCTCTTGTCAGCAAGGATGAAGAGTCCCTCTATTTGTCACAGGATTGTTTTTTTTTTTTTTTTTGGATGTAAACTTTCTCTACAGAGTAATCACTTTCAACCTTTTCTTTTCTGATAACTCCCAAAATCCTCCCTTAGAGGATTTGTTTTTCAGTGCTTGACCCCTTCTGCATGAGTGTCTTTTCTCTGAACTCTCTGCAGCTGATTGTACAGCGTTCTTGAAATGAGGACTCAAGGCTGAGCAAGAGAAATTTCTCCACTCTCTAATTTACTTTAAGAGTGCCGATTGTTGTTTGGTTGGTTTTCTTCTTTCTTATCAGAACACTGCTCTGGATGTTCATGTTGAAGTCAAAAACAAGCTTTAACATGTATCAACTTAAAAATGAAATGTTTTTTTTCTCCCCTAAATTTGTTTTAACAGATGATCTTGAAGTAACTTTCACTTCCTATACGGTAGAAGTCCTATTTACTTTTTCAAGGCCTTTGTTCTATTAGGTGGGCACCAATATCTCTCCCTCTAAAAAAGAAACCTCTTTTCTGGTTTTTAAGAGAAAATAGGAGAAAACCATTTCATCTTAATTAATAAAAACATAGGAGAATTTTTTAAAAAATAATGAAAATATATTCACTGAGTTGAAGAAGAAATACGAGTGTGAGGATGGTGACAGAGGCTACGATAAATAGTGCCTTTGGGTTTTGTTGTGAAAGTAACAAGGATTTTGCAATAAGAATTGGATTTTATAGTAAAAAGTGGACTTTACTATAAAAGTGTCTAGACTATAGTCTGGGTCACGCCATTTCCCAGAGTTAAAGTGCTGACCTTGCTGCCAGCAGCACACATCTCCAGTAACTGAGAGCAAAGCAGAGCAGCCTGTGCCTTCTCAGAGCAGACACCTGTACTAAGACACGAGGTGATGACAAGTAACGCTCAGCGTGGTTGTTTGCCAGAACAATCCTTACATTCACACATGACGTGCTCTCAGTGAATATTTCAGGTATGATCCTCCTCCAGTCTTGGGCAGTCTTGTTGACAGAGCAGAGAGCTGGGAGCAGCCCGTGGAGCAGTCTGCATGCAGGGACAAGGCTGATGGGGTGGTGGGAAATGCACTGGACCTGACACAGCACCTTAGGAGTTATTAGAAATAAATTAGAACAAGCAAATTACAAAAAAAAGTAGGAAATATGACATGTGCCAGTGGCTCAGGCAGGAACTGGTGGTAGAGTTCTTTGAGCTCTATTTAGCTCAGAGTGATTTCGTGATTTATCTATCTAGCTTTATGGCATAGTGTGTCCCTTAAATTTTTTAGTGCTTGTGTTATGTAATGTGTGGCCATATCACAGAGGCTTACTTCAGAGATTCATTTGTTTTTCAATAGAATTTGGTGATTTTCAGGGGAAAAAATTAGAAATTATTATTAAGATGATTAGAAAATATTATAATTAATTAAATAATTATTAAACAAAAGATTGTTAAACTATTGCACATCCAACCTAACTTATTTTCTTGTGACATTTCTGCTAAAAGCTTTTTTTTGGTGGTTTTTATAATGTATACTGAGGGATTCAAGCATTTTAAATCTTAACAATTCTGAGGTGCTGTAGGTTGCTTAGGGCAGAAGCAAATTGACAAATATAAGTGATGCAAGGCCATTGTGATCACTGCTTTCATTACATGCTCATTTAAGTGATTATTCAGTACAGAATTAGGAAGGGCACCATAAGGACTTGCCATTAAAAAAAAATCATCTTTACAATTCATAAAGGCTTCAGTTTGCAAATTTCTTTGCCTTTGCTACGAGAAGTTGGGAAGAAAAATGCTAAATATTCAGTTTGCCCACTAATAGTTCTGTCAGGAGAATCAACAACAACAACAACAACAAAAATACAAGCCTAAAATCCAAGTTCCAGCTAGTGGGGCAGGGAGCAGAGATGCACAGCCAGCCATCAAGAGAGGCTTTGAGAGTAGGCAAGGAAAGGTCCAGCACTGGAACCAGGACTAGAAACAAGATTCATGAGGAACAGGAGTGGCTGTTGAAGAAAGGCTCACTGCGAGATCAACAGCAGCTTAAATCAGATCATGCTGCAGATCTGATTCTGCACAATTTACTAATCATTCTGAATGTGATACTGCTGCAGGAAAGGGAAGGCAGCTGGTGTGTTTGCATCCAGTGGCTGCACCCAATGATTCAGGGTAATACAGCTGTACTTTAGGAATCAATTACTGCATGCTGCCCTGTTATGGGTAATCCTTTTTTCCTTCCTTTACTAAATCTACTGTTTTTAATACATGTTTTAAAACATTAAGTTTTAAAGTTCATATGTGCCTTGGGAAAAAACTAGCTCACAAAGCACCAGAAAGTTTAATATAGTTTTCTGAGTATTCTGAACCAAATGAAGGTATGTTAGCAATGATGCTTTTAAAGGTTAGCTCAGCCTGTTTGCAGCTTACTGCAGAAGGACTTCAACAATTAAGGTCTATCATTACACACGTAAGAAAAACATGAGTGACGGAGAAAAGCAGAACATTTAGTTTCTCAAACCACTGAAACTATTGATTGTAACTAGAGGCTTAACATAAATCTGAAAAGCAAAGAGAATACAAGTAAAATCACTAAATTAGAGAATATTTAAATGTGAAGTATGGCTAAGCTAATGACATTAACCTTTAAGCATCAGTGGAACAAGATGATGCATTTTTTGTGTTAGTGATGACCTTTGGCAACTTTTAGAGAACAAATGGCTGAAGAGTAGAGAAGAGTAAAAAATCAACTATTCCAAAGAAGACAAGTCTAGCCTTTAAGACAGAAATCTGCCCTGACCAGAAAAGTGCCTAAACAAAATGTATGATCTTTCTGTGTACATCTAAAGAGTCATATGGTTATAAAAAGCCAAAATTGGTCAAGCAGTCTCATTTACTACCTGGCTGATTATTTAGGTAGAGGAAAATGAGGGATGAGGTTTATTTTGGCTTCAGTAGGATAGCTGACACAATCCTGCGC
Organism: Cinclus cinclus; assembly: GCF_963662255.1. Classification (NCBI taxonomy): domain Eukaryota; kingdom Metazoa; phylum Chordata; class Aves; order Passeriformes; family Cinclidae; genus Cinclus; species Cinclus cinclus. Next base: position 3,168,172 of record NC_085049.1, read on the forward strand.
ATGTAATATAGGAAGGCATGGGTGAAATTAGTGTAGAGTAGATAAACAGCTGTTTGGAAATCTATGCAGCTATCCTTAGATTTTTTTTGCCTAATATGGGAGGAGAAATATAATGAGGACTTTGATGGATCTAGTACCTGTTGAATTTTACTTAATCATTACGCTTATATAAATGGCATAACAGGAAATATCCTTTAAAATGCTAGTACAATGCAGATTAAAATTAGCAGAGGGAGGAGGAGAGAGATGCAAGTTAAGATTTCAAAATTTTGTGAAAATTTGGTAAAGGGTATGCAATATATAAGATGAAATTCATTAAAGAGGAATGCAGAATGATTCTTTTATAGGTCAAAAAAAAAATTGCAAATACAAAATGGGCAATAACCAGCTAATGATCTGTGCTGCAAAAACTGAACTAAGCCTTGAGATCCGAGCTCACAGGTGCTAGTTAGTTCAGTGTTCTCTCAAAGAGGCAAATACCTTGCAGGGGTGCCTGAGTAATAAAACATCCACCATGCAGTTACACCTCATCCAGCAGATAATTCTGCCACTAAGCAAGTGCAGCCTCAGCTGACAGCTCCAGATCTGGGCTCCAGATTGGAGAGCAACAACAACAGAAATAAAGTGACACCTGAAGGAAGGTTAGCGTAGTGAAAATGCTGTAGGGGGAGGGAAGATGGGGCGCTTAAGAACCAAAGAAAATCTGGAGGGGGAGACGAGGAATTTGAATATTCCTATTCCATTAACTAATCACCAGCTTCATTGTCCTTCACATTCACAGGAGTGGGAGAAGTAACTGGCTTATTTATCAACACTAAAGGTAAAGGAGAGAAGAAAAAGGAAAGGGGCTGTGTGGCAGTGAGGAGGCTGGCTGTCCCCGAGCCAAGGGCATCACTGCCATCAGATCCAGGCTGGGCACCGTGGTCAGGGAGAAAAGGGGGTGACGATTGTGGTGGATACAGGAAACAGCTGTCGGGAAAGCATGACAGCCAAGTGTCACATACAGTCAGGGACATCTGACAGAAATGTCTAGGCCTGATATTCACAAAGGGGTTTGATCACTCACGCCTAAAAAAAGCTCTGTGATCTGTTCAAGGTGCAGTTGATGCCTTAGGGCGATTTCAAAGGGATGCAAAGTAGATTTTTTTGCCTGATGCTGCAATGCTCGCTGTGGCATTAACAGGCTTTGCAGGGGGATGCTGGGTGTGGTGCATAGGAGACAATCTACTTTCATCATTACCTCTAATGAGAGGGTTGTTTTTTTTTTTTTTGTTTTTTTTTTTTTTTTAAACAGATGGAGTGCAAATCGAATTGGGATGCCAGATCCTTTTCTTCCTCCTGGCCAGTAGGGCTGAAATTCCTCCTTATGTCTGGGAAAAGTGGGAAACCTGGCTGACTGCCAGCCTGCAGATTAGGGCTGCTGAGATGCTGTCAGCAGCAGTCTTGATGGTAAATATTCATGAGCCAAATTGTGCCAATATTCATGTTTGATGTGTTGCATATTCAATGTTATTATCTATACCACTTTGTAAAGGTCATCCTGACACCTAAAGTCAACGGAAATGACTGATTCACTGCAAAAGATCACCATTCTCTAAGCAAGTGTGAAAACTGTGCATTTTTGAGTGGTCTATGTGGACCACTTGTAAACACTTCTGTTTCTATTATCAGGTGACAGTCCCAACATATAGAGAAGCTTTAATTTAGCAAGAACAGCTGTTACTCCTGCCCAGCCTTTCTGGATTCTTGCTATGCCTTATTTGACTTTGCGATCACACAAAACTGCATCTAGAATCTCATAATTTTACAGTGGGCTTTTATCTGCAATGCGACGCAGCGAACCTGGCTTTCCAGTTTTTGAATATTGAACACATTTTATTAAAAAAAAATAAAATCACTCTACTTAGGTTTAATTCACAAACTTATTATTTTGGGATGGAGCAGGGAAATCCCACATTAATTTTCAGCAACAGGAAGATATTGCTGTGGGTGAATTTCTGTCAGAGCCACGGAAATGATTTTTTCAGCCACAGGAATTCAGTGCTGCAATGTCATAAGAGCATGTAGTTATTATTCTGAATGCTACGCAGACTGTAACATAAGACAGAAAAAAGTGCTCACGAGGAACATATTGAATTATAATAAATCTGTCTTGTCTGGAGACAATGATGATCTGGCACATTTTGTCAAGTGGCAGTCACATAGGAGGCTGTGCACTGCATACATATTACTGCATTAGCCATAGGCAGTGAGAGGATGGCACCAACAGGGAAAGTGCTCAGACAGATAGGTTGATCATTTGTATTCCAGAGCTCAGCAAGTGCTCAATTCACTGATCCAAACCAAACATGTTGAAGTCAAGGCCTGTTTCTCTAACATGTTTGATATACAGCTGAGCAGTAACTGAATCAAAACAGCATCTCACTATTGCTGTCTGGTGCCGTACTGCGTGGTGAAAGCAAGTGGAGCTTTTCCTGGCACTGGGGGTATGTTGTATGCAAATGGGCCATCTCAGTGGTAAATCTTTAATGTGGCAGACAGAACATTAATTGCATAGCTCCCCAGGATCATGTTGCATGCCCAGTTTCCTTAAGTTAAATTATTCCAACGATTCTTCTCTTGATGGAGAATTCGAGGCGTTGCAGTCCTACTGTGTGCCATAAATTAACTCTTGTGCTGTTCAGCTTCAAGTCCTGCCTAAATCCTGGGGCAAATGCCATTCATATTCACAGTGTGCCTAACTGAGACAACCCAGTGTGTTTGCTACAGTCCATGTAAATATCTAAATATCCTGAAATACAAACTAATCACTAATGTGATTATGTCTGCATTTACATCTCCTTTTTGTGGGATACCAATTCATGTTATGAAAATGAATAACCTGCTTATTCAAATCTTTAAACAAGAGAATGCCTAAAGTGGTCTCCCCCTTGCAAAACCAGTTCCTGACATGTACACCATAAAGATCAGCACTTTGCCCTTTGAGTCAGTCCTGTATTGAGGCCATACAAACATAGACAGATGCGTACACACAAGTACTCACCTGCTTTGGTCTGGCAGCCTGCACTGAGACAACCTTCCCTTTTATTGTCTGCCCATAATTTAGTACAAGCTTAGCTTTTGCCATGAGCAGGGTACAGCAATTCAGAGTCAGGGGTTAACAGCATGGCAATGAAATCCTTTATTTTGTCTGAACATATTCACCTCTTTTAATCTACCCCCATCTCCACAGAGAGGTGAAGATCTCTCAGAAAGAAACTCCTTTTAAAAGCTGCTCTAATGTCCATGTACATGTAGCAGTAACTTTTACTCTTCTAGGGGGAGTTCTAATGCACTAGAATGCAGATACACTACTTTAGATGATTAATTCCATTTGCAAAATGAAAAAGAAAGCTCAATCCTTTTCAAAAAGGAAAGCTCAGTATCTCCTCAAATATATTTCATTTCATAGTCTAATACCTTGGCCTTGCTCCTAAGGTTTCTTATTACAGTATACTTTTATCCTTCCACAGAATTGGTCATCTCGAAAACATAGCAGGTGGAAAAGAAAAGCAGATAAAAAAAAAAGTCATTTTTAATAAAAAGTTGGACAGAAAGAAATGGGGCTAAAAATGGGGAAAGATGAAAAATCTATGAAAAATATGCAAATCTTATTTATACAAATCTTTTTTGTCAAACTAAGACTATTTTTAGTGAATTGCCCCTTACACTTCTTCAACAATATGTGAGACAGAGGTGCAAGACTGTAACAAGCAAGAAAGAAAGCCATGTCTTTCTGACAAAAATGTCTGGTGGAAGGGATGCCCTCTGTGACCAGATTTATGTCCAAGACAAGCAGCAATAAGAACAGAAGTGATGCAAAAAAGCTTATTTTCATGGTTTAGTTAAAAATTTGCATAAACAAACCAACTAGGCTACACATACAAGGTCAAGAAAGCATAAATCAAAATGGAAAGCATTCCCTGACCCCATGTCTGAGCACAACATAAAGAGAAAAATACATCTAGTAAATGTTCTTGTCAGCTTGACTTATTTAATCTAGATGTTTGGAAACACAGAAGTGCCTTTAGCTATGCAATGACCTGTCTTTTCGATTTGGGCTTGCAGTACTGGAGAGATTTTCAGTCTATGGTTATCTCGAAATTCTACAATAAAAGTAAGGGACAGAGAGTACTTTTTGTGCAAATCTACCTGCTTATAACCTGTCTGTTAGTCGTAACAGCACGTTTTCATTTGTCCTAATCATATAAAGGTGAATGTCTGTTTGCTTGACCATATTAAGCTCCTTGTAGGAATAGGATGGTGCTGTATGCAAGCCTCACTTTCTTTGGAATTGTTAATCTTACACCCATTGAATAAAATTTGTGGCTTAAATTGCCCCCCACATTTACGTCCTGCACAACTAAATATTTTCCAGATTTTCAGTTTACTTCCAGTGGAGATTATTCTAAAGTATATAAAGACAGTGACAATTTTTTTTCCTTCCTTCATGTTGAAGCAGGTCCAGACTAGGGCCATGGAGATTACAAAATCTGGGGTTTTCCAGTCTGGAGAAGTGAAGGTTTCAATGAGACTTTATAAGATGGGGATTTATAAGAAAATAGACAAACAGTTTAGCAGACCCTGTTGTGAAAGAACAAGGGACAATGGTTCTAAGCCAAAGACTGGTGGATTTAAGTTAGATAAAAGGAAGAAGGTTTTTTTTGTAATGAGGTAATTTTTAAAATGGTAGACACAGAAACAGAGATTAATTCCTGGAAACATTCAAGATTAGATTGGAATAGGCTCTGAGAAACCTCACTTGCAGGGGTTGGACTAGGTGACCTTAAGAGGTCCTTTCCAATACGAACTATTCTATGATTCTTGTATTTGTGTGTTTCTACATCTCTGATTCATGTACTTGTGTTCTCAGGCAGGGGGAATCTTGGAAATGGTGTCTGAAGTGGTACAAAAAGAGATGGTTTGGAGGGGCCAGTATTTAGATGCCAGCCAATTCCCATGACTGCCATTATTCCTGGGAATTAGAGGAAATAGAGGGAAGTGTGTTAACTTCTGCAGCCATTTATTCATCCCCCAAGGTTCCCTTGTGGAGGTGCTGCTCCTTGGCCCTTCTAATGCAGTTCCTAAAGGTACTTGCTACAAAAAAACAACATAATATGTGCAACACTGGAGTAATTCTTAAGACTGCACCACCTCAGCTTGAAGAGATTTCTTTATAACAAACACATTTAATGGCTGATTATGTAAACAGAACAAAGGTGGGGGTTTTTTGGGTTTTTTGTTTGTTTGTTTGTTTATTGCATGGGTATGGAATATCTAAATGTTTACAATCCAAATAACTTGAAAATGTTGGCTTTTTTCCACTTTTAAAGGTTATACACACCAGTAATCTCCACAAATACCAAACTGCAATGATATGTATTTAAACTTCAAATGTCTCTGGCAAAAGTTCTGGTTTCAATCATGCCCCGGGAAATGTAAATCTAATTTCAGGGGTGACAAATGGCTTATGGCAAGGCAGGTTCTCCCTCCTTTACTCCTGAAAATTTGGGCTTAGAAAAAAAAATCATTCTATTTAAGGAGTAAAACCCTTCATAAGTGAATAAAAGTGGTAGGAGCACTTTCCCTGTTAGCAGATGGCATTTTGATAGCTCTGTATATGGCTCTAGATATCCCTCTCCTTGGAGAAAAGAGCTATAATTTCATTACAGTGTTCTGAAAAATGGCACAGAGACATTGCAGGGTCTATAAAACCTCCAAATGCAGCAGTGATACTTATGCCAGCTCTTCCTTTTCCTCAGACTTTATGTGAAATATAGACATGGTTGGTTGGAAAAATTGACAATCCCCATTTGTTGCTGAAATGATATGATTTGACACTGAGTACCTGCTTGGGCATCAGCCACTGATGTGTGTGATTTCTGAAACAGATTTCTGATCCCAAAGCTCTGTTTCTCTTCATAACTACAGGTGCAAAAAGAGGCTGGGGAGATTGGAAGGAACCACACTGACATGAATTATTTCCTGTTGCCTCTGTAGGTCCCCTCAATTCTTCTACATCTGTTCAAGCTGTGCATGGGTTTTATTTATCAGTTTAGTGGTAAATATAAACTTGAAATAGCAGGTAATAACCTGACTGTGGAAATCAGCCTGACCAGTGTTCCAGGTCAAACAACATCACCAAAGAGGCGTTGTATCCCAACCCTAAACCTTGGGAGGCATTTTTTTTTTAAGTTGTGGTGATCCCAGAAAAAAGAAGAGTTATGGGATTGCCTATGCTAAAACTTCATACATATTCCTAACCCTCATTTCCCAGTTAATTATCACCACTCCCAGTTCCCAGAATGTTCTCCCTCCCTTGTATCCCCATTGCCCCTCAGTTGATGCAAAGTTCCACCCAACCTACCCCACTAGACCATACCTTGCCCCATATTTATACCCTAAACCTCCCTTTATCTTCGACCTCTGGCTCCTAAAGACACCTTGTCCCCTTGGTTATTGTATTTGGATTTTTGGGCCTCATCCCACATTTACTTTCATTATTATTAAAGTGTTTGATGTTACTAAGTCGTGCTCATCGTACTGCACTTCTTTCATTTTTGCCACTTTTGCCCTGACATCCGAGAACCCTAAAAAAGATTGTCAGGGACCACCCTCATCCCCGATACCTGAACCCCACCCAATGGTTCTTGGACAATTTCTTTCCCCCTCTAAATTGATCTCTTTTCCTTAAAGGCGAGATTAGTGGGAATCAGAAGTGAGAAGACATTGGTCACAAAACTTAATTCCTATTTTTTCACATGGATGTAGAGGGAAATGATGAATGATCAAAAAATTTGGTCTTAAAACTTAACTGAATTAAAATCATGTCTCATCTGCCTTCAATATGTATTGATCTGTGTACTGAGAGTGACTGATCCTGTCCTTTTCACTAAATAATATCACTGGTTGGTGGATAAGGAAGAAAATCAGATGCTTAGGAAACAAAGGTATTTTAAATTCTAAGCTTTCCTTCATAATTATGTTTTCCTTCAAACTCTGTTTTTATGCCTTGAGTGTAATTCCTGTTTCAATAAGCAACTATAAATAGGACTATGTCTCTGTGAAGTATGCATTAAGGTAAACCAAGGCAATTCATTATTTTATCACAGAGCAGGAGTTCATTTCAGAACTTTAAAAATAGGACAGAATAATACTGATCACCACTTTGATTTTTTAATTAATATTATTTTTGAAAAATAAATCCGATGGCCCAGTCCTCCACAAAGCATGTGGAATAATTCTGTTTATTAGAAGAACATTGAAGATTATTATATCACATATTTCATATGGCTATAGAATATTGAATAGATTTATGAAAGATATAGTTCTATATTTCATAAATTGCTTATGAATTTCTAAAGAAAGGAAAGTGTCAAGTATGTTTTCTGCTACAGAAAAACACACAGCAGTCTCAAAAATGTGTATGTACCTTATAGAATATTAATTTTTGAAACTGAGAGTGAAGTATTTCGACTCACTCTAATTTGCAAATATTTTTAATTAGGAAAATGTATGAAGACAGACTAAATCTTGGCAGTTTATACATCCTATCAATTTGCTTTAGGCGACAATAAAACTTCTATATAAGGCTATCAGAAATTACTTGTAGATAATTGCTTATGACTTACTGATGATCTCTGCAGACTGAGACTCCAGACATCTGTTACTTTTTGCCATGCTGTCAGCCATCTTGATCAACAGATTTGAAAACTCAGAAACTTGCACAGCTTTGAGAAAACAGTGATAGACCTAAATTTTGTGAGATGGCCTGCGTGAAAGTGGAACATTTAGCCTGAACACTTTGTCAAAACCCAACAAAAATAGAAAAAAAAAATTGCAAAACGTCTCCTTTCTTACTGAGCCCTGTTAGCATTTCATTAAAAATGGACTTGGTGGAATCTTAGTCAAACTGTCTGCAGCTACTCCCACATCATCCAAACCAAGATTAAATCGTGGCAGAAGACTCAGACCTGTGCCCAGGTGTAATTCTGCTGGGTGGCAAGCAGCACCTTCAAGGCTACTGTTTTATCCACCAGTCCTGAAGCTGGGACAGAGCACAGACTGCTCACTGAAACCTGAGTTTCAGTGGAGTGCATAATGTATGCTAAAGGGCTCAGGGAAATGAACAGAGGATAATGGGTGCTCTGTTCTGCTGTAGCTGTTTAATTCTGACTGATTTTCTCTTGCTATAATGTTTGTATGTTTTTAACCTTGTCTGTGCTAGTGAGCTTTTAAATCAGTAGTGGACGATATTCTAATGAAGTTGAGTGCTTATCCTGCAATTTTCAAGTTATTGCATGCAATTTGCAGAAGAATTCATTTTGTTAACTCTCCCAAGTGCATAAATAGCATTAGTGACTAGTGGTTCTCTCTACTAGACTACTGACTTAATACTGACCTATTGACCATCTTTTCTTCATCTTAAACAGTAAGATTTTTATTTTTGTGTCTTCCTGTCACCGCAGTGGAAAATATTTTCATAGCCAAAACCTCTTTTCACCTGACTTGCAAAACACAGAATTACTTGAAGCATCTGAAGGTCAGCATTTGAAGAGTTCAGTCACTTTCTATGAAATATGCCCTGACTAGTCATATCAACAGAAGTGCCTTTATGTTGCATATATGATATAAAATACAACAAAGACATAAAATTCAAAATACAGAAATTAATATAAGGTATAAAATGGTATCTATATATATATACATGTATGTATAGATTGTATATATGCATGTATATAAGCCATATTTTTTTCTGAAAAGCTAAGCAGTTGTATATCTTCTTGCTTTAAAACAAAGATGATTCAGGCCAGACAATTTTTTCTTGTTTTTACATTATTCAATCAGCTCCCTAAAGAAATGAGTGATCCTGTGTTAAGCTCTGGCCACTGGCCATGGTATATTTGGATATATATATTTGTTACATATTACTTTCTGCACTCTCTTCAATTTCTAATCTTACCACCTAATAGAGGCCCACTACTTAACAGGATTTTTAAATAAGCATATAATGTATTATCACTGCTCATGTTTGAGGTTTAATGTCATTTTAGTCCAAGGAGGTGACCCAGGGATTCTCATTCCATAGTATTTTATTTGTTCCTATGAAGAACATCTCTATTGCTGAAAACAGTGCTGTGCTATTTGTGTTCAATTTTGTCTGTGTTGTTATATTCCAACTGCCTTTTCTCAGACAGGACTCCTAGTTCCCATGTGTTTTATTTTGAGTAAGAAAGAAACTGCTAAACTTCTAAACAGTTATATTCACTTCAGTGTTTGCTGATCTGTTATTTGTGTTCATTGTTAGAACCATGCTTGCCCACTAAACGTGTCCCACACAATATGCTCTCACACAAGAATAGGTGGAGACACAATCTTTATTGTTGATAGCAAAAACTGACTCATCTGACATTGTCACTTTTGAAATACACTTGGCTTCCTAATCTGCTAGAATTCTGCTTATTTTTGTATACAGTGTAAATTTCTTAAAACTATAGTTCTGATGTACACAAATAAACTTTTTGTATGGATGGTTCACGACATAGGGGAAGAATTTTTTAATGGTGTATGTCTTAGATCATTAAGTAGTGTGAAGGACTCTATAACATAACAGAAATAAAGATGTGTAAAAAGTCTAAAATTGAAGGCCAGAGTTCAAACTGGAAATCAAATTTCCTTTTTTTTTTTTTTTTTTGAGTGAGAATAACCAGTTATCAAACATAACTCCCACGGGGTAGGCTAAATCTCAGGCAGGCAAAGAATTTAAATCTGGACAACCATCTAGGTGGATGCAAGAATCATTGTCTGAAAGCAATAAATGAGATTAAGCTAATGACCAATGTGATCCCTTTTAAACTGACATATCTGTGAAAAAGAAAATTACTGTCAATGATTGTCTGGTGGCAATTTGGTCTGTCACATACTGTACATTATCTTGAGACAAATAAAACCACAGGAAGGAAAACAGGAAGCCAATATTTGGACTAGAGAATGCAGCAGATGTTAAAATGTTAATATCTAGTTATATGCCTGCCTGTACAAATGTCAAATCTTCAAGAATCCAGACACTTGAACTTGTAGTGATTGAACACAGAATTTTTTTAGAAATACAGCTCCAAGTTCTTTCAAATAATCCAATAAAAAGGACAAAGCTCCCAAACTGGTTGGTTCTGTCTTTGCCCTGGTGGGTACAAAATACTGTGCTGTAGGTATCCATGCTCTTTTGAAGTGTCTGAAAAACTTTGTGGGTATTCCCCTTAGCTCAGCGAGGTGCAAGTACTGCTATTGGCACTGTCATTATGATACCATATAAAATAATGTCATATCATAATGTCATTACGATGGCTTATAAAATATGATGCCATGGTTCAACACACAGTTTGATTTGTTATTGGTATGATCATGTGAAGCAAAGAATTAGGTTGAATTTAACAAATCTGTCAAGAGTATGACTTTTTACACCTGCATAGATTTGAGAAATGAGCAAATGCTATAAAACCTTTAATCCTGTTATTACCTACATTTTCAGTGCAGCGGTCAAAATTAGAAGCCATTTCTCAAAAACTGCATCTGTTAACTTGTTTTGGGAGCTTCTGAAGTTTACAAAAGTCCAAAGCACCCTGAGTACTACCCATTGGCAGAAGGACATCATCTCTGCTTGCAAAGATGAGGACCTGATGTTAGCATATTTCTTTTTTACTCTGGAAAACATGTATTAACAATTCTAAGAGTCTGAGGCAGTCATACCAATAAGGAATGAAATGACAGTTTGGAGGCAGCTGGCCATCCCTTTTAACTCCTTGCCTTATTCACACAGAACAGCTAGATGTGAAACGTTGCATGAAGCAGATTGACTTGTCTCCTCTTGCTCAACTCTGGAACCACAATTTGTCTTGGCACCTACACCTGCATGCTGCCAACACCTCAGCTTTCAGAATCCCAGAGGGGCAGCTTGCCCTCTCTAGCTGTACTGCTGGTCCAGAGAGTCTTGGTGGGAGGGGGAGTGTTAAAGAGAACAAACCTCTTCAAACCACACACACACAGTCCACCACATGTTGGCTGGTGACTGCTCACAAGACTGGTCACAACCACATTGCTTCAGCAGCTACATGTTCTGCAACAAGAAACAGGTAAGCAAAGATGTGCTGGTTTTATTTAATGTCATCATTCCCCTTCCCCTAAGCTTCCAGAGCACATTGGAACATAAAATAGCTGGTGGATTTTTATTTCCAGGGTCGTTAGGTGGTCCTTTCAGTAAACAGTTGAGAAATACCATTTAGTGTATTTGGTTCTATTCCTATCAAATTTGTTTGCTGGTAGGATGCACATCCATTGATGGAAGCAGGTAGGGTGACCAAGAGATGAAAACTGAAAAAAAACCCCTTCTTCAGAGGAGTAACTAAAGAAGTAGATCAGGAAAAAAGAGAACAGGCTTGAATGAAATAAAGAGTGATGAAATGTATGCTTTAAACACATAAATGGCTGTGTGCACTAGGAATTTTTAAAGTTGCCTTAACAGTTGGCCCATCTTTATCAATGAATGTTGACTCACTTATTTAATGATTTTTACTTTCTCCTTTTTTGTTTGCTGTTGGCACTGACATTGACCCAGACTATTAACCCTCCACCTGTTGTCTTAAATATCTTATCTAGGAACCAGGTCTCATAAGAAATTTGTGCGACACCTAGCACAATACTGCAAGGACCTAACACAAATTGTGAATAAATAAAATATGGATGCTGTTCATGTCTCTAGTCGTGTTCAGGGGTGAGGGAAGGTCAAGATAAAATCTAATTTCTACCTGAATTTTGACTTTAAAATCAACCACCTACATTGATAATACTGAGATTTCATGTTTAATTTTAAAGTTATAGCTGAAAGTATTCCCGTTAAATTGCATGTTGGGCCTTAAATTCATGGTCTTTGTAAAAGGCAGGGATTTTTAAACTATGCTTTAATCTTTTAGGTGTGGTTTTGAGATTGGAAACCATCCTCATTGTCAGTAGGTGTAATTAAAAAAAAAAATTATGGAAAAGGTAATCAGCTAGATTTTTTTGATGAAGAAAGCAAAATAAAGGTCCTGGATCTGATATACCATAATTAGCAGTTTTATTTGGAAATGTGATTGTTTCCATGGGTTAAACTGTCAGCAGAATGTATTTGACTATATAGTAATTTACTTTCTTTTCTTTTCTTTCAGGCTGAACTTGTTCAGGAAAGAAAACTCTTTGGAATGTTCATTTGCTGAATCTTTTGGTAAAGTGTAATCAAAAATAAAAAGTAAAAATATGTAGAGACAACTCCACACAAACATACATACACATGTGCACACACACAGAGACACACTTGCATACACCCTTGCATGTTTGGATTCGTTACTGGCAAGGCGATTGTGTGGAGCATGATTTTTTTTTTTTTTTTTTTGGTGTTAATAAATCAGGAATGTCGAGGATGTTTTAGCCCCAGGCCACTGCCCATTTGTCAGTGCAGCTGTCTCATGCTAGTGAGGCACAGCATGTCTGCAAAAGCAGAACTGCAGAGCTCTCAGCTCCCCAGCAGCAATAACCCTGACCTAACTGCAGCTCCCGTGGAGTTTTCCTGCAGCTTCAGCCCATACTGTGGTTAGGTTGCCTTTCTGTAATACATCACCACTGCTCCCTGCAAATTATATTGCTCTCTTTTTTAAGTAGCAAGTTGTGTTTTCCACCTCTTTGAGAGGTGGTGGCCCTACTTTCTCCATCTTCTTCTTAACTGGGACATTTTTCAGGACAGTAGGGACTGCAGAGTACCAAGAGAATTGATTTTAAGAGGCAAGTGACTAAAATAAACACTAAGACTTCAACACTGAGTGTCCTGATTTGTTCATGCTATTACAAGGGAATAGATTCCACTTCTTTCAAAAAGCTATTTTGAAGAGTCAGACTAAAAAGAGGACTACTACTTACCAAGACTACTTTTGCTCCTTCTGGGCTCCTCCTGGCTTTGTTTCCTCACTACAGACTAAAACTATCACCTTCACTGCACAGAGCTGTGCTGGCTTTATGAAGCCAATAGAGTGGACAGACGATATTTTTGTACATATAAACCAAACAATAATTGCTTCATCCCCAGCAGTAATCTTTGCACTAGCATGATTGGATTCCACTCAGAGCACCATTGTGCATCAGGCCTTTGTAAATGTACATCCCTAGAACTACAAATCATTGCCAGGCATTATTATTCAATGATTTTCAAGGAGATACAGCAGTCTTGTCCAGGAATTTCTTCAGCTACTGTTATCTCAGAACTGAAAAGTGAGGAGAGAGTCCATATTTCATAAGATCCTAGAATCATTTAGGTTGGAAAAGACCTTTATGTTCAGTGATTCCAACTGCAAATCTAACTTTGCTGAGTCCACCACTAAACGATGTCCCTACAAGCCACACCTCCGTGTTTTTTTACAGAACTCCAGGGATGGAGACTCAAGACTGGGAGAAATGTGGAAAAGTGTCAGACTAAAAATTCTAACCCAAATGAATATATAAATCGTATTTCTAAAGGAAATGTCTATATAAGTTCAGTTTAATAATATTTTAATAATTTCAATCAACTCATGATTTGGGCTGACTGTTAACTTTTTTTTTTCCTCAGAAACTAGCTGAATATTTAGCAATAAATAAATCTATTTTTGACAGTTATGTTCCAGAATTGCAAATCAGGTAGAGTAGCAAAGTGACTCAATTACTTTTCAGTATGTTCTGCTTAAAAATCCATACCTGTCTACATACAGTTTTGCAGACTTAGCTTTCAGGAGGTTTGCCATTATAGAATATTCTGTGGAAGCAAGCTTTTCAACCATAGGAAAGTTCCAAGATTGAATTTGCAACAGGCTAGGGTATATTTAGTATCATGCACTAAAACTGCTGAAGACTGAAAAAAGCTCTTCATATTTATTATTATCACCACACAGTATAAATCACTAAGAAATGTAATAATGATTAGATCTATAAGGCTACAAAATGTTGAGATTATTACCATGAGGTAAAAATTCAATAATATCCAACCGTAAAGATAACTCTTCTCTCTCTTGTACTAATTATCATCATAGGACTCCACAGGCTATTTCATAAGAACTTTAGCAAGCAAAAGCATCAGAAATTGCATCCAAAAAAGAAATAAAAATAAAGGATGCTTCATGGAGTCCCCTACACATAATAATGTTTTGATGTCCCTGATTCATGTACTTGGGATCATTGTACTTCTAGTGGATTTATTTTGTTTTTGTTCACAGATTTCCAATGAAAAGAAACTGAAGAAATACTAAAGATTATTATATTGTGGGAGGATTTTGTAAAGGGATGTCTCAAATGGAAATACTGGGCTGTTTTAACAAGGCTAAGGGCCTCATCAACCTATATGCCCAAACCTGCTGGGGAATAAAGCAAGTTCCCACAATAGGTACGAAAATGTTTTCATATTTTCACTGTCTCAGCTGGAAACCCAGCCAAGTAACATAGAAAAGCAATTATACCTTTTTTTTTATTAAAATGTTCAGACTATTTCATGTTGTACTGGTTTTTATTTTAAAAACGCATCTACTCATAGATCTTCAATGCTTATAGATCGATGGAGTTTCAAATCAGAAAGCTAATGTCTCTGTAGGTGACAATGGGTTCAGTGGCACACCAAGTGTGTGCCCAACTGCACGTAAAATATGTGCACTTGATGGACACCTAGTTCACAACACCAGAGCAGGCTGAAATGTTCTTCATTTTACTATCAAGACACTGTAAGTATCTTCTGTGAATTAGAACATATTAGAATTAGATTTTCATTAATTCTGTGAATTAGAACAAAAATACCCAAGGACTAAAAATTTTCCAGCTGCTATCTCAGTAATGTAGAAGCTGAGTTGGTTTTGTTATACTGCAAAAAGTACTGGCCCAGCAAACTGTCAGCAAATAAGAACTGTTGATACAAACCTTCACCTCTTGGAGGCAATTTCTGTTTCTTATAAAATATTACTGTTAAAGCCTCACTGTGACTGTGACACGAGCTCCTAATCTGACACAGGTTTCTTCTAGACTACACTAACAGAAGTTATTATTCTGCACCCTTCAGCCACCAGTCATGTCTTGGGAGCAGTCCAATGGGTACAATGACATCTACTCTGATTCTCCCACCCCTAAGAGGCATCATCTGTAGACACTTGAATTTTATAGGGAATTTCTTCACCTCCTAGGATAAGGATCTTGAGTACTTTACAGATCAACATCCTCTTTTGAATTTACCTAAGTTGATCTAGTGACTACTCCTAAATAAAGCAGGACAGAAGCTGTTTATTAGCTCCAAGTTTGTGTCCTATCTCACATTGGTCAGACTTTCACCCTTCCCAAACACAATTATCACACAGCTTTAGGAATAGTTTCTGACATGTACAGCACATCCAAACAATATCCAAATATAACCTGAAAGAGGAGTAGTTTGCATGAGTCAGGTTTGTGTTAGGGACCATGCTGATATTTAAGCAGTGTGGGTGTTTGTGAGCTGTGGACTGTTTAGCAGTGTAAAGCCACAGGGGCCTGTGCTCAGTTCTGCTGTTTAAATAGATCTCTGCATGGGCACCTATGTGGTCCTACTCCCAAAGTTCTTAAATAATGAGAATATAAGCGTAGCCCCAGAGACCCCAGCTGGACAAAGCTTCTATGTATTGGGCTCCATGCAACTTTTTTTCTGTGCAAGGCACCTCTCACCACAGTGAGTCAGGACTATTAGCTTGTCCTTCCCTGAGTGGTGAAGCAAAGAGAAACTTTAGCCTAAAAAAACTTTAGTGATGAGAGACTCTTGTGTCAGCAGAGCCTAGTGAAAACAAAACTGCATTATTTGGATGTCATTACTGCAGATATTACAGTGAGGGCAGAGCAATAAATTTCATTTCAACTTTTCCCCTCTTAGTTAACACAGACCTGAAAGCTAAAACAAGTTAATAGTCTCTCATTGCATGGACCAGGGCAAAATAAAATAAACTAAAAATGTAGGCTTTCTATATTTGCTCTACAAATGTCTCCAGTGTCTCCAGTGAAGACACTGGAATTCTGAGAAGGTTTCCTCAGTCAAAAATATGTTAGTTCTGGTTCCTGGCCTCCAAGGGCATCCTGTCACTTGGCCAAATGGGGCAATTGCCTTGGGGACAGGGAAGCTGCTGATAAAGTTTGCACAGCAGTGCTAGCTATGAGAGTAAAGAAGGCACTGAATGATTTCTGCAGGCAAGGTTCATCCAGAGGTCCTCTGTGGATTGTGTCCTGTAGCCCATTGTGCTCCTTAATCTAGAGTAAATTAATCAATGCTTCTAATTACTAGAAGATAATTCAAAGCAATTACAATTATATATACAGGCATATCCTTCTTTGGCTTACTTATTTCAATGATTAACATATTTTTAGGCATTTGTAAAGCAGTTAAAAGAAACCAATAAGGTAAGGAAGAGTGGCTCATTTTGGCCACTAGAATGGAAACTCCTTAGTAGCGTAAATGGAGAAAGATGACAATTTTAGTGTGAAAGTCTCTTTTTCTGCCCTTTTCCAATAAATCATCAGTCAGCTGGTCTTATTTTTACCTTGTTTTTAAACTGATATATACAGGGAACAAATACATATGTTTGAGTATGTCTAATAGAATCTTTAAAAAAGAGCTGTAGCTCACAGAAGCTATATAAACTAAGCTCATAAACTAAAAATCAGTGCTGATGGGAACAGAACAGAGATAATGCGGACAACAAAGACAGAAAAATGATGTGAGAACTTCAGTTACAGACATCCCTATCTTGTTCTGTGTGTTCTATCATCTCTTGTTCAGTCTTCCTGGCACCAAAGGTGGTTGCAGGAGAGTCATAGAAGCAGAAGTAGCAGCAGGTGGTGTGCTCCTCAAAGCAAGTGTTAGAAATTGCCTAAATGAAACTCTGGGTGTTCTGTTGAGCATCAACAGCTCCTGGGTTTGAAGTGAGGTGGACAAATTGAAGAATGAGGCTCTAAAAATTTTTATTCTGCTTATGAATGGAAAATTAGCTGTAGGAAAAAAAAAAAAAAAAAGCCAAACCAAACCTGATAAAAGTCAAAGACTGTGTTCAGGAAGAATTTTCTTTGGCTTCCTTGATCCAAAACTTTGGCATTTTGCACTAAATTGGTGTGGCAAAACAAGCATTTTATGATATTTAAATTGTTTTATTTGCTTGCTTCTTGGTGTCCCCGACCCCCTTTGTTTGTTTCTTTTTTTCCCCCTTTTTTGGCTTTGGACTTACCTAAGTATTCCTAACTTACTTACCTAAGTATTTCTATAAGGTAAGCTAGCAGATGTTAAATATGCAGGAAGGAAATTTGCCATTGGAACCTGCAGGTATTCCCTCCTTACGAAATAAAACAACACAACATCATTCTTGAAAGACAACTACTCCCCTATAGTATAGATTACAATCTAGTATGCAAAGTGTGTTTTTTCTGTCATTGATCTATAGTGAATTAAACAGCAGACTCAGAGCAAAGCTTGGGGCCTGTTCTGAAAGTAGGCTGATTCTTCTTGTAAGTCAATGCCATAGCTGGGAATTTTCTAGAGAAAGTAAACTTTTACTTTAAATGATTATAGATGACATTTCCTTAGAAAATGAGGAGAACGTGCATTCTCAAGAAAGTGCATTTCTCTTTGCTGAGTTTGCAAACACTTTATGCAAAGCAGAAATTTTAAAACTAAAGTTTATATTAACAAGTGCAGACTAGTAGGAGCAGATGTGCAGACTGAAATAGTGACGAGGAACTATTTTACAAATACAAATTATATGCTTTTCCTTAACTTGAGGCTCACTGCAGTATGCTCCACTGGACCTAATGCCCACTGGTGACTAGAGGGCACTTGGTTTGATCCTGGATCACATGTTCCAGATTAATGTCATCCAGAAGATTCCAGCTCGAGAGCTCTGATGTATGACCAATGTCCAGATGAGTGTCAGAAATGCACTCTTTGCCTGAGGTAAAGCACTTCTGTTGATGAGTTCTAGGCTAACTTTTAGGTTAGGTTAACCTGGCCTGGGTTACCAGCTGCAGCTGGTAAAAACAGTCTGAGCTCAGCATCAGAGCCTGCAATACTTTGTTTATTTACTTCTCAGAGCAGTACTTGAGATAATAAAAGACACTAATTCTGTCATCTGTGACTTGATTTCTTTCCCCCTCTTCCTCTCTAATGACTTTATGGGGCACATACTATTTATTTACTTGTGTGGAAACTTAAATGAAATATGTACTTCTCAGATGGATTTTATCCAAGATAAAGAATATGTAAATGAATAGATTTTCTCAGATATGATTCTTATACATTTTATGTGTGCTATGCTGGTTTTTTGTGTAAATAAGGTTGTGATTAATATTGTCTAGTCAAAGTTATTTTAAATTTTACAAATAAAACAAAATTAAAAAAAACCAATTTGAACTTGGACTGGCATTAAAACAAATTTAGAAAAGAAAATTCAGATGCAATGCCTTAAAACACCTGTAAACCTTATTTCTTGTCCTGGATTAGCAAGATTTCATAACACCCTGTCTGCAAATGACAGACATGGCAGTTTAAACAGGGGAATGAAGAAAGTGATTTTTGCAGGTGTCTTCCAGCTCTCCTTGCTTGAGTTTAGCTGCATAGGGTTGAGAGCTTCACATTTAGTGTTTATCAGAATAAAATTAATGAGTTTTAAAAAAGTCGTATCAGTGAGGCTTTTAATAGGGTCTCAAATATCCACTTCCAGTTTATATAGGGGCTCATGCTTGATCTTAAATTCCACTGGAAGATGCAGGCAATGTAGGTTTTTGCAGTGCTTGCCAAAACCAAGAAAACCAGAGTGACACAGATGTAATATGACAAATTATTCTGATTTTCATAGGGATAAGTATTTTGCTACCAATCTCTCCAGCATTCCCAACCAGTGGATTTAGGTTCGTGTATATGTTAGCCATAATCACACAGATTTCACAAAGCATTACATGTGGTCCATATGGACACCATGTGAATGGTTTTTGTGCCCATACAATGATCACCTACCCTAAGATAACTTACATTTAGTTTCCTCTGCAGTACATGAAATGTTGACAAAGGGAAGAGCATGTGCTGAACATTAATTGGCACCAGACAAACTCATTTTTTTCTGAAAGATATTGTTCATCAATAGGGAACCATCTGCATTGTATTTACATAAGTAACTATTAGTTTCTCTTTTAATACCATGCTGGATCTTTGACAAAATAGCAAGATGTTCCTAATACTACCACTTTGATTATAAATTCAGTTTAACAAACAAGGCAGTAAGGATGTACAACTGTGAGTTAATTTTCTGATGGTCAAATGAGTTTCTGTCAAAAAACAGCATGGAAAAAAATGTAGTGAAACATAAGAATGTTTTCTTTGGTGAAGTGAGGAGTTCTAGGTCTGAAACCTGTCCCTGGTTGTGACAACTAATATATATCTAAGTAAGGAATATAAGACAAAGGCAGTCGCTCTTCCAGCCTTTGATATTTGAACGCTTAGAGATTTCTTTAAAAAAAGATATAACACTGTATTTGATAGTCCATGATATTGTTATTGCCTACATAGGCTATTTGACACGAATGAGAACGTAGTCTTTAAGTATTTTCAGTTTGCTAGAAAATTTCTTTTACTTTGCATAATTATCTCCAACTTCAACTATATCTACTGCTGTATTATGAGCAAAATGCCCTTGTGCCTGGTCCTATGGATCCTATTGTGTAAACTTGAAAAATGCTCGTTCACATGTTATTTGTATTAAATCCTACACTTCCCTCTGTTGCTGGTATTCAAAAGTCACCCCCAACTCACTTCACCCTTATCTAGATAACTTATGAAGTATTCCACTCTTTCCTCGTGCAGGTGAATCTTTGCCTGGTCTTCTCTGGCATCAGAAGCCCACCTACTTAACTCTACAACTCAGTTTGGAATTGTAGGGGAGCGTATCTAAATTACAATTAGTATAGTTTGATAGTAGAGAAATCTTTCCAGTAAGTATGCTTAATTTTGTTTTAATCTAAAAAGTATAAGATCCCTTGATAGTAAATTTTAAAATGTAAACTACTGTTTCTGAGTCTTTCTTATTGATTGAGACTGAGAAAAGGATTTATCACTCCATTTTTGAGAATAGGAATCACCTCTTTTTTACTGGGCATATTATGGAGAACTTCTGTTTTAAGCTCATGTCAGACATGGTGCAAATCACCTAGGAAGGTCATGCTGACACTTATTGACATCCTAGTTCTTTGGACAGTTGGAAGTAAACACTTATGAATGAAAAATTACTACACAATTGGCTAGCACCTTTTGTTTTTCTCAAAGAAACCATACATTACACCGAATATTAAATTCTATTGATCAGTTAAAACTTTTTTAGGGTTCACTTTACTGTTAAAAAATGTGTAAATATATTTCATTGGTTCCTGTCAATTTTTACAAAAACATCCTGATGGTTCCTGTGGTGAAAAATGTCTGAACACCCTTTCATTTTCTTTACTTTTATTTGAGTCCTGGTGCTCAAAAAAACAATTAATAAAAATGTTTTTAAGAAAGAGCAATAGAGAGAAGTGAAAAATCCCTGTCAATCTGCATTACTGTACAGTGCTGATGAAACAAATTCGATACTGACAAATATTGCAGATACAATGATGAGCTACATGGTAGAGTTCACATTGAAAAAAAAAACAAAACAACAAATATATTTTAATTAGCAATGTGTGTACACCAACCACACTTGATAGGCCTGGCATGCCTCCTATCGTGCTAAAAGCTTGACATTTGCCTTCTCTTAAAAGGTATAGTTTTTTATTTAGTACTGGTGACTTCATTGTGAGTGGAACCTTTTCCTCCTGGTTTAATATGATCTGGATCAGACATCTTATGTTGTCCACGCTGCAGCTGCACAATGAACTTTGAGGAGCTAAAAGAGAGAAACAGGCATATGCAGCAGAGGTTTGGCTGGTTACAGTGCCATATTACAAAGTTCTATTGTGGTGGTGGAACTGCAGCTTTGCAGTAGTTCCTCATTTCACTGTTCATCTCCAGTACCTGAGTTTCTAAGCAAAATAGCACCTAGGGCACAACATTTCTACAGAGCTTAACAGGAAAAGTAGCTTAACACTATTTTGTTCAAATTTGGTATGTTAATAATAAAAAAAAACCAAACAGAACAATTTTCAAAGTTCAGGTGCGTGGTTCTGAAACCAAATAAGTGCTAGGTGATCTTGGGAGCTGTGTTTTGGTCTTTCACACCTACACCTTAGAGTCATGACATGATGTTAATGCAAGACTGTACCTTGTCTCCAGTCTTTGTATGGGCATTATGGACAGAAGTATTTTGTCCTAGACTTGCAGGAACAACGACAGTGTGTTTTTGTAAAGGATGTTCTTTAATTAGGTTATAACTTCGTCAGTCTAACTCCCCTGGGGAACACCTCCCAGTGTTGTTTAGAGTATAGGTCTTTGTTTCTGTCTTGCACATTTCCATCTCCTAGCAGGTGGGGGAGTGGGCAGCTGTCATTCTTCACCACTCCAAACCCAATTTCAGCTATTTATTTTGACTCCTACAGTTTTCCCATCTATAGAGGTTAAGAGGTGAGGAAAAAAGTGGCCATTATTTCATTTTCCTGTGTTAAGTGAGAAGTGTTGCTGCATGCTGTTATCTTTGCCTGAATATGAATGAGCAGTTGGAAAGAATTGTTGCTTTAACCCAGACTTACCTGTTTTAATGCATGTAATTAAATAATGAATATAACCTGTTAATAGGAATCAAACTACTGCAAAAATGCAGGATTTTCTTCCTCAGGATGAATTACAGATGGTGATTTCTGCTGCTGTCCACTACTTCTTTGATGCTGTTAAAATTACCTTTGACAGGAGTACTGATGATAAAAGTGTTTTGCAAAATTTTTAATGGAGTCTAAGAATCAGAGCAGTCAAGACTTAAAATTATCCTTATGAATTTCTTCTCCCATAGAACTGCTTTTCAGAAAATTTAATGCAAGTCAAAATGTCTAGTCCTAGAGAAATTTAAGGGTCCAATTCCTTCTTAAATTAGACTAGAAGGCAAACACCTGGTTTAGAATTTGAAGAGATTTTTCTTAGTGCAAAATATTAAACTAACTGATCTTCAGAAGACTCATTTTTGGAATAAAGGTAGGAAAATAATTTTGAGGCACGCCCACTCTCACTTTTGAACTTTTTTTTTTTTTTTGCTAGTGCATGTATTCTTATTTCACATGCATGAAAAGGAAATAAGGGGTGGGCATTGAGAAACATTTATTTTTGGGAAAGAAGAAAAATTTCCTTATGCGATTTGAATCTGAGGGGGAGAAGTCTTTTCCGAACAAGGAGGATGGTATGATGGTATCTGCTTTTGGTGGTGGTCATGAGAAGCTGTGTTGCTGATTTTTGTATTTATGTCACAAAGCAAAACTTGGTTGTATTAAAATATAATTTTAGTTTGACTGCTACAGGCTTCTGCATAAATTGTGAGTTTTAATAATAATGTCTCTTTTATCCCTGAAGCACAGAAAAAAGAGTAGAAAACCATGAAATAGAGAAATTGATCAAAATGCTACCTTCTGATTCTGTTGCATCAAATTTTATCCTGGAGTTCTTGCAAACTCTTTATTGAAGAACATAACAGACATTTTTAAAATGGGATTTTTTTTCCCTACAGCCACTATAATGACTGAAGAATATCAATTCAGACTTGATAAATGATTCCCTATTTTCAATATTCAGTGAGTAGACCAGGTTGCTCAAAGCCCCATCCAACGTGCCCTTGAAGACTTTCAGGGATGGAGCATCCACAGCTTCTCTGGACTCCCTGTTCTACAGCCTCACCACCCTCGAAACAAAGAGCTTCCTCCTAATACCTCATCTAAACTTACTCTCTTCTGGTTTGAATTCATTCCCCCTTGTCCTGTCACTACATGCCTTTGTAAAAAACCCCTCTCCATCTTCCTTGTAACTCAGAATCATCCTGAGTATCAGTTGTGAAGATGCTTTTGTGAACGGATTACAAGAGTAGGATGTGCATGTACAAGATGTTCACAGATTAGTTTTATAAATCATGGAGCAGGGCAGTAGGTGGACAGCTGAGGCATCACTAATTTTTCATTGAAGCTCAGAGTTTATATTAGAGAACATCAATGGCCTAAGTAATTTTCACTGATAGCTTCCAAACATGCTTGAAGTTTATTTCTCAGTGGTATTTGAAGAAACAGCTCAGGAAAGCATGTACTGCCTGTGCTGCTTGGATCTGAAGTCCTGTGCTGGCTAAGCTGATTCTTTATCAGGAGGCAAGGGCATGCTGCTGCCTTCTAATCTTGCTGACACTTCAAAGGCAGCCTGGTGTGTCCTTCCTGAGAGCAGAGAAACAGGAGAAGGAGTTTTGCTGTATCACTTCCTTTTCCAAGGATGCATATTTGTGTTAACTGCTTTTGTCTATCTTCTCCTAAGAGGTAGAATAACAGCGTTTATTCTACGCAGGGGGAACCTGAATACCTCACTCCAAATCTGTACTGTATTTAAATAATAGTTTAAAAAAAATCAACAGAAATGTGCTTTCATTTCATTTGCTTTTTCTTATTACTTGTAGTGCAGTAGAAAGCTCAGGATCAAAGAGAAATCCCACTGCCTGTACCTATGGATTACATATCCCAGTGAAGGTTTAGGTGCAGCAGTGCTCTGCTACCCTGGCACAGCTCTTGTGGATTCTGCAGCATTAAAAACAAGGCCACTGACAGTCTTTCAATCTGTTTAAGTGCCTCTGTCCTGAAATTTTCCATAGGTTATATTTTCCTGAAGAGGCCAGTCTTTTATCATACACATGCTGTCTTCTTCCTACTGGACGTTGGGAGATGTAAAGTTTTGAAATAAGGGGTATTTCATCTGTGCAGCATAAGTAGGATTGGAGATTAAAGATCTAAGTGCAGTTTAAGCAGCATGTCTTCTACACCCCACACTTGAGGAGAGAAATGATAATACAGGTTAGACCTGAGGCCCCAGAATCTTTGGTAAACCTTTTAAAATGTACTTTTTCTTTTGCAAAGTGTAAAAGCAGCAAAGTAAATCTGCTTTTTTATTTTTTTCTTTTTCTGGAGAAAAGAGCCAACAACAAGCATAGGTAGTGTATTCACTTTCTGCAGTAGTATCTCTTCCCACAATATCTTATCCATGTCTGTGTCCCTCCTTTCCTTTAAAGTCCTGCTCCCCTTTTTCTCATGAGATTCTTGTCCTTCTTTATCCCTTCCTTATGGGAAATTCAACACCCCCTTCTTCTGCCTGGCCTGACACAAGAGCACTCACTGAGTTTTACCTCCCTCCACACAATGTGTACCAGCTGAGACTCCCAGGAAACCATGAATTTTGCCAACTGTGGTTAGATGGATCTATTTTCTTATTAGAGGGTTTTCTGATTGGGACCTAGGTTGGGGCAGGTCAAACAGTGTTCAGTTCCTCTCATGTGCTGGGAGATAAATGCAATTTTAAGATCACATAAAAAAACTTACACAGTCCTGTGCTAGGCTGAAGGCTAAGTGATGCAGAGATACATAAAGGGTGAAAGGCAGGACACCTGTCCCTTTGGTGGGGAAAAAGGGAAATTAGTAACATGGCTGGAACTGAGCATGGATGGAGACAGTCTTTGCTCAGAGAAGTTGGAACTGAGAAGTTCCTTCTGAGATGCTGGCAATGCAAATTTGGAGTAAGGTACAAGTTCTCAGAGCTGCACAGTGCCACAGGACAAATGTTAAGCTTTGAAATTGTTTTGATCCCTGTGCATCCTCACATGATTTTGGTTAAGGGCAGCACTGCAGAATATTTACCACTGATAGTATTTAGTGATAAATCTGCAAACAGATTACAACAAAGCAACCATAATGAATACCAGACGTGCTTTTCTACTTACTGCATCCCATATTAGCAGTAGAATATCCAGCACATATTACTGTAATGTCTTAGAAAGGAAATGTTTTGAAGGTTTTAATGGTGTTTTAGCAAGTAGATGTTTTAATGCATATCACAACTGAAGCCTGATATTGAGACTTCATCGACAGCCTTTAAAGAAGATAAAATTTAATTACTAACATTCCTGAATATCTCTAGGATTTTATTTGGAGAATGAATGGGTATTTTTCAGTTTGACACCAGAGTCCTCTCAATTTTCAATGTAAAAATATTAATTCAAACAAAAGTAGTACCGAGCACACACTTTAAGAGTTGCAGTATTCCAAGCAAATGAAATTGTGCACTTGCACACACAAACTAAGGACCTTGCTTTTTGTTGCCTGTCAAATGTAAGGACATTGCAAGTTTTCTATAGTGGGTCTGCTCCAGCTGCAGGAGCATTTCATCTCTTGCAGCCTTTGCCACACTCACATCAGAGATTCTTGGCAAATATTTTTCAATTAAAAATTTCCAGACAGCTAACTCTCCTCTAGATTGTTCCTGTTCCTCAGATATGCTGACTTTTCTGGGTCTGCTGCAAAAGACATCACTAGGGATTTTGATGTAGACTCAGAATATTCTTCCTTCCAATAAATGAGAATATGTGTCCAGCTGTGTGTCTGGATTCTTGAGCTTCAGGCTGATTCTTTAACTTAATTTTAATGTGTGATTAAGTTCCTTGTGGGGGTTAGAGGCTTTCAGGGTTTACATTTCAGTCGAGCTGAACGAAACAGAAATTATTGAAATGA
This sequence comes from Cinclus cinclus, assembly GCF_963662255.1. Taxonomy (NCBI): domain Eukaryota; kingdom Metazoa; phylum Chordata; class Aves; order Passeriformes; family Cinclidae; genus Cinclus; species Cinclus cinclus. The sequence goes on from NC_085049.1 coordinate 3,193,951, forward strand.
ATTAATTACATGAAATTAATGTCCTTTAATGAAACAGGAACCATGTTAAAAATAATTTGTGTGTGTGTGTTGTTTTTTATTTTTTCCCTCCTGGGAGGAGCAGAAATCTAATTCTCTTACCCTCTGCTCCCATTCTTGCACAATGGAACGGTTGGAATGGTGATTCTTTTCTTCCAAAAAAAGACCTGACCTGTCACTTACTGCACATTAAGGATTGCTTAGGACATTTGCTCCAGTCATATCCCAATAATGTAATACTTGTTTTTGTTATAAACCTAAAGCCATTTGAAGGCTGTTTTGCCAACCACTGGGTACTGCAATGAGCTCTATGGGCCTCATTATGAGATCCTGAACTTGTACCAGTCAGGAACAAACCTTACTCAGCATTTTGCAGTGCATTCAAGGAATAAAGAAAGAGCTTTATTACAAAAACTTACTTTCTTTTGTTACATTGAAGAAAAGAGAGAATTATTTTTAGACAGTACCATTCAAATAAGGACTGAATTATTTCCAGCAATTTGCCATATATGTAAACTTATGAATATTTTCAGCCTAAAATATGATGTACAACACTATATACATTTACACAAAATAACCTGGTACTTGAGCTCTGTAAACCTGCTATTTTTAAAACATGCTGTCATTTGTGAGGAAGATGGAATTGGCAGTTTACTCACAGAAGGGCTTACTTTGTGTCTGCCAGTCAGCTGAAATCTGATCTATTACAATGACTAAATGTATACTTCCATAATGTGGTGGGGCACCTTAAAAAAATCAAGATGGAGGCTTTTCCAATATTTTCTTGAATTTATTTTCATCATCTGAATGAGTATCTTGCTTGAAAAGAAGCTTCTTTGTCCAATATAATAATTAAATCCTGTTTATGGGCAAAAATATAGTATACCTACATATAAAGGAAGACTTTATTGTTAGTAAAAATGAAATCTTAGCAGTCTAATTAAAGAATAATTGCTAATCAAATTGTTAGCCAAAGTTATTTGTAATTATTGCAAAAAAAAAAAAAATCCAAGGGAAAAAAAGAAATTAAAATTGTTCTGGATATCAGTTTCTAACCCTCATCATGGTGCTATGGTCCATATTCTCATGGTCACTGAAAAAAAAAAAAATACCACTTGTTCATGGTACCAGTTTCTCTTTTCTTTACAATAATAATAATAATAATAATAATTTAAAATGTTTTAAATACTTAAATACTTGCTGGTGGGCTTGCACACCTTTACTCTTTCTTCACTGGTGTGCAGCTGCATGTCACACGTGAATTTACCACGAATGGCAAGATGTTGCCATTTATGTAACCATATAATATATATTATATGTATTGGTATATAGATATATATGGTATATACACCATATCTAACCATAGTCAGATAGTATGCATTCATTCTCCTTGTTAATTCTAAAACTTGCTCCAGATTTATATTTCTGTTAATTCACTGCTGTCAAATTGTTTTTTATCATGGGGTTTTCAGTGTCAAGCCCATGTCCCACTTTTTATCACCTTAATTCCATTTTTTCTAGATAAATTGCTAGGTAAATGTCTCACCAGCTTAAGCAATCTTTTCAAGTCAGGTAAGTTTGGAAAAAATGCTCAGCTGAAATTCTTATAATTAGTTGCCATTTTTAAACCAATTTTTACTGACTGCCAGAACAGTTGGCTTTGTTTGAAGTCATATCTCTTTGAGCTGGTTTTTACTGCTCAGCACCACCAAAAAATTTATGGGAAGAAAGAAATATGAAAAAGAAACAATAACCAAGCTTTTTTGTTATGACACTTTTTCCCAATTCTTTTATCTGTTGCATGAGCAAAAAAAAGTTTCAAGTTTTCAAGTTTCAGAGGAAGAAGCAATTTGGGCTTCTCTCTGGGGACAGTTTGCTGAAGTAGTTTTGGCCTGAATTCTTTCATTTCTGGAATATACTCACTTATCTGGGCTTAGATGTCTGCAGAGCTACCTATTATTTTAGCTTGCCTCCTCTTTTCTGCAACCATTATAACATGGCTTAGCTTTGAGAACTGTGCCAATTACAAAAAATGATTCAAAAGACATTTCAATTATAGTAAAAAAATAAAATCTGTTTACCTGTGGTTTACAACTGATTGCTTTTGGTTGGTAACTTCTTAGAAGACAGTATGAAATGAGGTTTACCTATGACTAAGTAGGATCCTTATTTTTCCAAAAAAGCAAGGAGTCAAATAGCAGGAAAGGGTAGGAGATAAATAGGACAGATAAGAGGGGAGGAGTTGCTGATTTTCTGCATGTGTGGAGGTGATGTTTAATTTCCCTTCCTCTTTAGTTTTATCGGTGTGACTTTAAAGAAAGTACTGTGGTTTGTGTGCTAAAATCTCAAGTGTCATTTTAAAACGGAATATATTTCCATGCCATTCAAGGTCTGCAGCTATTCTGATATGTTTAACTTGATCTTCATGGAAAAACTATGGCAATTCTGTTAATGATGAGTCTGGCCATTGGCACAGAGACAATTATCAGAAGAGTGTTTTCATTTGCTATCAAAGCTCTCATCTCCTCAGCCTGAGAAAATCTTAAATCTCAACTCAGTTTTCAGCTCATATAACGTGTATAGATCATTTATCTCAAAACTTTGTCATGCAATACCATAGGCAATACAATACCATACGATACCAAGTCAAAAATGACCCTGTTCTTTTGCTACCAGAAATCAGGGTATGACAGGGCAGCCCAGAGGACCGTGTCTGCTTGTAGGCTTTAGATTTTGATGCATTTTTTGTGATGGTCTGATACTGTGTGTACAGAAGGAAACAATTTGAATGGAGGAAAAAAATTATTAATTCAATTTTTTTGTAGACCATTGGGAATTTAAAAAGCACTTTCCTTAAAACAGGTAGATCTCAGGCCAGAGGAGAGGTTTGAAAGAAATGTTTTAGTATAAACTCTAGCTTGGGTGTTTCAAAGGACTCTTCAATTGTATCAAGGGGGATAATTTAGAAAAATGTCTTTTTTTTTTTGCTGTGGTTTTATTTACACTCCAAGTTTGGACTATGATGTACAAGAATAAAACACTCACTGTAATCTTCTGTATAATTGAATTTTGTAATAGATCAATTAATCCTATTAAAGTAATAAACTGTAAGAAAGTATTTATTTTACAATGATTTTATAGCACTGATTTTATATTGGATTAGATGCCATAACTCCTCAGCATGGTTTTCTTAACTCCTGATTAAGAGTCATGTGGAAAAGCATTGATGTAGTTAATGATAAACTAATCTATTCAGGAGGACAGAATGTTTATAACTAATTTATCAGCGACCTGCAACACGGTGTGAAAATTATTTATTAGTGATGTGCAATGTGCAGTGCACAGGAAACAAGCACAACTATTTTTAGATTCTTATTAATTTGCTGTGATTATAAACGTGTGCCTCTTCAGTAGCTACTGAAGACATGTTTTATAGTGTGACTGAGCATTGTTTTTACACTCTCTCCTCTCTGTTTTTAATTATAGTACCATCATGTGAGTGCATCTGGAATTAGAGCACTGTAGCTTTAGGCCAGCAATAGCTTAATTGTTCAAGATCCTACATAAACTAATTGTTGCTTACTTTAGAAAAGATTGCATTTCCAGACTGAAGGAAGTGGGAAGTAAATGAGATGATGCTAAAAATAATTATAATAAAGAGTCAGAAGCTTTCTAAATTAAGTTCCAGAAGGATATTTTAACATCACTCATGTGCTTTTCCATTTAACACTGCCCTTCTCGCAACTTCCATTAACTATATCAATGATAATATACATCTTATGGTGCCTTAAGATTATCAATATTCAGGACAGACATTTCAGACTACTGATTTTGGTCCTGAAAATGAACATATATTTAATTGTTTGGAATTATCTAGCACTTTAAATTTAGTTCTTAGAGTTGCTGAAATCGGGAAAGCATCAGGAAAGCAATCTATTATCATAGAAATTAAAAATTTAACAGAAATATCAAAATGTTTTTTCAAAATATTTAATTGCTAAACAGCAGTAAAAAAAAGATATTTGCTAAACAGCTTGATATGTACATTTTGCCTGATCTTACAGAACCCATAATATTTACAAACCAATTTTTAAGGTGGGCATCATATCACACCCAGTGAGCATTTTGACACTTCAGGCAATACCTGGCATTACAAGATATTTATAGAGCATATTAAAAATGTTTCCAATGAAAAACAGATTAAAATTGCACTGAATGAACAGAAATAGTTATTTATATTTTTGAAGTAATAAAATATATGAATCATCACATACTGAACATATAAATTTGGTTTTCTCTTGATAATTGTGACTGAGAAATGAATCAAGGGCTTTTTTTGTGAACAAGATTTTGCGCAAAGTGACAGTTTTTTGAAGGTCTCAATCTTTTCAGTCAAAGAATGTCACTTTTTTATAACTTTGATTGTTTGCTGTGAGCCTGTTATCTTTATTGTCTGAAAAGCTAATTGATTAAAATGACTAATTTTTGTAGCCTTGTGATCAGCAAATCTGGCCATGGGTGCGTGTGTTAAGGCATGTAACAGAAGGCACACTTTTATTTCTACTCTTAGCTAAAAGTACCTTCTTCTTTGCTGAGAGCTGTGTGTGAGTTAGAGGGAATGCAACACATACACTTAACTAAATTCCACTAAAGAGCCACCCAATCATTTAGAGAATGCAATTATTAGATATCGCCTGCATAGAAATGTTTTGGCAGACCCAGGCAGTGGCTGTTTTGGGTTAGAGGAATTTTGCTGACTATATATCTGATATTGGCTTTCCACTTCAGTGCTCAGGTTCTTCTGCACAAAAGGAGAGTGCACAGAGCAGGAGATGAGCCCTAAGCCAAGAAATTGTAGCTGTAGAGTAAATTGACAAGCCAAAATAGAACAATGGGAAGGAAAAACACAAGAGTGATAGAAGAGTGCTAGTTTGAAGATATTGCATAAGCTTCTTACTTTTTTGCTATTTGGAAAAGGGAAAGATCTGATTTTCATCTAATTTGTTATTATATCAAGTAGAAAAGAGAGCAAAAGGAGGGGATGCACGCACAGACAAAGGTGAAGGCACTCCTTTTTGTAGAAATCCAACATTCATCTCACATAAAGCCCTTGCTGAAACTCCTTATGCAACCATTTATGTGAGCACACTCAACTAAACTAAAATTCAGCATCAGTGGCCTCTCTGCTTTTCCCACCATGACCTATTAATCTTTGTCTTCTGAAGTGCTTTACTGCTTTATCTAAGGGAATGAATTTGTCACTGACACTACCTCAAAGGGCTGCCAGTTCCTTCTCCACACAGACCACTTCAGTAGCAGTTGTTTTTTGGGTGAATGCTGTGTCCAGCTAGCTGAAGTGTCACCCGCTGCCTCCTCTACTCTGCATTCTGCTTCTCACAATTCTGAGTTCATTCTCCAGGCTTTCATTCTCTCAGCTACATTTTTCATCAAGTTTTCTCTCCCATCGCTGCTTTCTTCAAGGTCAGGTTGACCCATTCAACTAAATATCAGGATTTCCTTTTTTTTTTTTTTTTTTACATTTTCCATTATTTTTTTCTCACTAACGTATCTGAATGCAAATAAATTTCTATTCACATAATTGACATCACTGGGAAGGCCTGCTTAGTAACTTTTGAGGATCCACGCTGGAGCTGTTCATGGACTGCAGCCTGTGGGAGCACATTGTAGCAGGAGAGGAAGGATGAGCAGAAAGGAACTCTTGTGGGCTGACTACAACCATCATTAGCCACCTGGAGCTGAGAATGAAGGCATGAAATTGAGCCTGGGAAAAAGAGGAGGCAAGAAAGATATTTAGTTTTTGTCTCTTTCTTGCTATCCACATCTATTTTAATGAGCAATAAAATAAATTAATTTCCCCAAAGTCAAGTCTATTTTGCCTGTGATGCTGACCTCCAAATCTTCATCTTGACCCATGGGCCTTTTAATGTTTTTTCTTCCTCTCTTTTTTGGAAGATGAGGAATAAGAAAGTGGGTGTGGGAGTCTGGCTGCAAGTCAAGATTATCCATCACATGTGCATAAACTCTGTAATCTCCCAGATATGTTTGTTGCTTTTCATCTTGGTTGAAAATGAAACACAAATGCTGTTGAAATGGAAGCATGACTGGATTCAATTTCTCAGCACTTTATAGGTGGAAAGATTGATGATTGAGTTCTGAGTCCAAGTCTGACATTGAGTCTTCCCGGCCTTAGTCATGTCTCTTGCCTTCAAAATTTTTTCTAGCTTTCAGGGCTTAAAATGTGCTCTGTGAGCTTCATTACATGCTACTTGCAATGCTTCGTTATGTAAGAATGAAAATCCATCACAAAATGGCCTTGACATTTGTTTGTGATACACAGCACACCCCCACTGCTGTAAGCATGGAAGGACCCTGAGTTGCTCACAGTTGCCAGATAGACACTTTTCCCTTACAAACACAGCTGAATAAAACATTACTCTTACATTTTATGGATTTTTTTTCTCTGCCTAAAAAAAATGTTAACATTGTCCTAGAGATGCATGACCTACAGAAATTTTACTTATGCTTTTCTTCCTATTGATTTAGATTTCTAGCCAAATACAGCAAAGGCATTGGAAGGGATTGTGTCAGCTGAAGAAACCTAAGATGAAGACTTTATTGGGGGATTTGGATATCATAAGCGTACGAACGCTTGAGTGGGCATTGCTAATTATACATTAAAGTGACTTGAAATTACTTTCAGTATAGAGCAATTAGCCAGCTAGAACCTCATGATCTTAGAAAATGTGAGCACTTCCCCTTTTCAGATGATGGGAAAGGCCAGAAAAGTCTAGGTGCCAAACATGCAGGTTGCATATGACAAGTCCTTATGTTAAATCCTATTTTAAAACCTGCAACATTTGTCACACTGCTTGAAAAGAATATTTTTTGTTGCTCTCCTCTGAGGAATAGTTGTCCACATTGTACAGCTGCAGGGTCTTATGATTTACTTTAAGCACTATAAACTTGCAGCAGGACTAGCATTCTTATAGCTAAATTTAGCTATCACATTGCTGTTGGGTTCTGATAAGCTAAAATTACATCCTTTTGATTTGTCTGCCATTTAAAAAAATATTTTAGAGGATTATTAAGTTCATAATCAGAATTATCACTGTCTCTCCACACTGTATTTAGGTCCTGTAGCTGACGTGTGATTTCATACTTGTCTATCTTTGTTTTTGCAGACAATATGCTTCATAAATTTAACTCAATGAATTAACTTTAAAAAGAGTGACAAAATGCATTGTATTTTTTAAAACTGTAAAAGCTTCTTCAGCGTATTTTGTCAGAATAATGGAAAAATATGACAGACTATAATTAAATGTCCAGCAGTCCCCACCATATGGAAAATAGTAGTAATAGTTCTTAGAATATGTTCTGGATGGCTGCTTGTCTTATCTGTATAAATTAATAATGCCTTTGATAAATATGTGCAAAGTTTTCTTGGGCAGAGAATTTCTGGAGCGTGAAGCCTGTTTTTATATCTAAACAATTTGCCAGTGATGGACTTGTCTTCTGTTCTAACTTCCCCATTCCTATTCTTTTCAGACATTTTCATAAATGCAACTCTCTAAGAAATCTCTGATAAATCATTTCCATTACTTTCTGAGCTAAAAGGAGTCAGCAGCAGATGTCTAGAGGTCAGCTATTTGGTGCTTCTTTTGCAGACAGGGTGACAGCAGCCCATGCTGCAGGGACATGTGATGAACCTTTGAGCTCCTTAAGATTACTGGGCAGATGTTACAGCCCATTGTAGAATCTCTGGGACGCTGCAGTGTTGTCCATGACTTCTTTTCATCTCAGTGAACAGCCTCAGTCTGTGGAACTTTTGAAGTGGAAACACTTGGGAAAAAGGTGACAAATTCTTGTCTTCCTGCCACATAGAATGCTTTAGGTGGGATGGCAAAATAAAGAGGCTACAATACACTCTCGCCTAAATTTCCACCTCTTCAGCCTTGACTTAAGGCATGCTGATGTTCTACACATAGCAAAAGATGAAAAGATTGTGCAATTTTTGCAAAACATAAAGGACAACACTGAGGTTCTTTTACACGAGAGACTTCCAGGCTATGTTTTCACAGCAGACAGGATTTACTCATAGCAGCTGGGTGCTGCCTTTCAACCCGGTGTAATAGAATCTGTGTTACCTCTTTTGAGGAGGGAGAATGAAATATGTTCATGTTTTAAGTTATTTCTAAAAGCATCTGTGATTCTACTTAGCCTTGATTTGCAAGACTTGAAAATGACTTTTCAGTTTTAGAGCTTCTCAAGGGCTTCTATGCCATAGCTGCCAGGTCTCATCAGCTCAGATCCAATTCTTAAAATTCTTAATAAAACAGACAAGATTACTCTGTTTACAAAGGCCTATCTGCCTACTCACCAAAGAATTGTGTTCTAAAATAAGGGGGCATCTTTATTACCAGTTTCTGGGGTTTTTTTGGGTTTTCCTTGTTCCCTTTCACACATGTCTCATGCTGAAGCTTCCTGCTCCAGAGTTCTAAACAGGTCTAAATTAAGAGGATGAGTTATTTAACGTATTTATACTACCAATAGTCCTTGGTTATAAGTAGATTGTAGATTAAGTTACCAACAATAAAAGTTCTAGACTGAAAAAGGACAAGTAAATTACTTCAGGTGAAGAAAAAAAATCAGATTTAGCATTTTTTTATCTCTGGAAAATAAAGCAGATTACTATTTGCCATAGATAATGTGGAATTTCTCAAGTTATCCCAGATGATAAAACAGTCTAGCACAAAAATCACCTGACAAAACTCTGCTACCAAGTCCTACCCTGAATGTGAGGATAGATTTCACTGGAAAACAATTCTCTCTTTTGTATTGTAGAAACATGTTTAGGTGAGTAAATAAGCTTTTGGGCCTCATCTTCACTAAATAGAAACATGTTGATGTTGTCCTGGCATGAGTATGTCTGAGGTCTGCTGGTGAATGTGAACAAAGAACTCCCTTTACAAGAAAAACAACTGAAGGCTCAGAGGAAAGAATTTAGCTGAGCTTAAATATCAGAGCTATTTTCTTGAAAATTAGTCTTCTTTGTTCTTTTGTGGTTTGGTTTGGTTTGGTTTGGTTTGGTTTAGTTTGGTTTGATATTTAAGGATTTTTTTTTTTTTTTGTGTGCCAAAGTTTGCTATTCAAGTCATTGTCTTAACACTAAGGCTGTAGCTCCTGAGATTAAAAATATATATAATTAGGGTAGGTGAGAAAAATAAAATTCAGGTAAAGAATTGTCATATATGTTTTAATGCTAAAAGAGAAATTTACAGAAATAGGGAGTTTTCTTCCTAATCTGTGAATTTATGCAATACATTCTTTAGCACAGATTTGAAAAGTAGCAGAGCCATATATTTTAAATCCTAATTTGAGGATCTTTGATATGATTTGTAATAAATGCAGGTATGATAAAACTTGAACAGTTTTCTCATCTAAGAACAATCTTATTTGAAGGCCAGTTTTAGATTGAATAATGAGCAGTAAATATTACCTGGGCACCGTAAAGAGTTTAAAATACCAGAATGGTCTTTTCTCATTGTCTGTGCTTGGTTTGTGTTACAGGAGAATTTGTATGTGGCCTTTACAGGGAGAAATATATATTTTTAATATATGCTGAATACCCTGTTTGCTGCTGCTGCTGTTTTTTATCTCCATGCTGTCTTTCTCTCTCCTTAACTCAGCTGACTAGAGAAAGGTAAGCTCTGAATATTTTATAGCCACAACTTTTTAGAAAACACAAGAAAGCTCCATGTGTTATTTGGCTACAATTTCTGCCAAGGCATCTATGTCTTTCAGTTATTTTGCTCCTCTATCTTATTTTTGTCACCCTGGAAATTAGGAACGATGTATCTCAGTATGCAGGCAACACACTTTTTTTTGCAAAGGCTTGATAAAAGTCCTTTTCTCTCTCTGTAATGCAACAGATCCTAATTAGGTAAGGTGAAAGACATTTGCTCTGTTCTAAAAAGGCACTCATAGCCACCGCCAAGAGGCAGCAGTCATCAGTGTAAGGAATATGTACAAAATGTGAATTAGTTTTGGATCAAAATCTAGCTGAAGTATGCTAGCTCTGATTTGACCTCCCATACATCAAACACTTAAATCCATCTGGATTTGAAGCAAGACCTTCAATATTTCTGCACTTGTTCACTAAAAAGCTTAAGGAGCACCAAGCCAACGGTGTTGAGGTTGGTGGTTATAGCGTGAGACCCATTTGCCACTCTTGATGTCCTTTTCAGAAAGTTTTCAAAAAGGATTTTTGATTGTCCTTATGCCATTCTGTTCTTTTAGAAGAGAGAACTGGATGATGTGAAGCACATTTAATGCATATTCTATACTAGCAAGTTCAGTATGTGCAGGTACATTCCTGAATAAAGGAAATGTCCTGCACCTATGGCAGTATTTGTATCCACCACCAAAATGCTCAGGCTGCTCATGAGTCACTCGTGCTGAACCGTGACCATCTGGAGGGGTGTGAGCTGGCCCAGACCAAAAGCTTGCCAGGGGCTGCTGACTGTCATCAGTTCAACTCATCCATCCAGTGTGGGGCACGCGCAGTGCTGGTGCTCGAACAAGCCTTGTGCATGAATCCATGCAGCGTCTGCTCTTGCATCCAATTCTCCCTCCCTCGTCCTCTCCAAAACATTCAGCTTAAAACATAAACAACCAGTTTATGGCACAGCTGTAGGAGCTCTACCTCGCTGTGGCCATGTAGCAGCCACTTCCCCTGCTTGCCCTCTGCTCTCCAGTTCTGCTGCACTGAACCACAACAGAATCCACCCGACAGAAGTCTTCTGTAATATAATTATTTTTGCTGTCAGTGGATTCTCAACTCTAACATTTTCATTGACCATGCAAAATTAGGAATGCACAGATATTTTTCTAATGATGTAGGGTCAAAAGGCAACTCAGGGCAATGAGACTGAATTCTCAGTGGCATACTTATTTTTACAAGGGGGTGTTTTATTTATTTTTTTTTTTTTTTGGATGGGGGGTGGTTGCTGGATTTTTTTTTGTGCTGAGGAGTGCAATAGATCAGTCAGATAACAACTATGTCCACCACTGTAGGCCTTATACAGTTACAGTCAAGTCATTCCTTACTGGTGAGTGGTAAATTGATCTCTGGTCAATTTGACCAGAGCTTTGGACCAGTGTTTTCTTCTTGTGTACCCTCTTCAGGCTTACATTTGCTATTAAGGCTTATTATTTTTTATTACATTTGTTATTGCTATATTTGACTGGTGTATGGCCAACCTTTGTAAACGAGACGTTTTATTCAGCCTGAAGTTACTCTTTTACCACTATTGAAAGTTTGAAGTTTTATTTCTCTACAGTGAAACACCTCAGATTGAACGTTTTCCTGCTGGTCAGGTAAAGTTCCATCTCTGCTTCCTCCCTCCATCTGGAACTTTACCTTGCTTGTTCTTTCATTCCCTTTGATTCCTCTGCTTATCTTCTTAATTAGTTGTGATTCAGGTGAATGCAAGCTGAAGATGCTTCCCCTCTGGGAGTGCTATTCTGTCACTGGATCAGGTGCAGATGGCAGAGTTCTTCTTAGCTTAATTGATTATTAAAAAGCTGACATATGGAAGGAATTGCTTTCTTTCACTTTTTCAGCTTGGGGAAATTGTCATGCTATGTGAATAAACAACTCAGGAAGTTCTTGAAAATAAGAGTTATCATTTTGTTGGAGGGATGCTTTTGATCTTATGGATTCTCACCTCTCTAAAAATTGGAAGTTGGCACTTATAACTACCATGTGGAGTTGCATTTTTATAAGTTATGTATGAAAAGAGTTTGTCTGCAAAATTAAAGAACTTTCAGCTGTCTTCAGTGTAGTTGGATCCTACAAAGAAAACAAAAAAAAAATTAAAGATGTAGAAGTAGTCCAGGGAACACAAGAAAGTTAGAGATGAGATGTTGTAGACAGAACACATTTATTTTGTCACATATTATAATGTCTGAAGTTTGTACTTCCTTAATGCTATTGAAATGTGCTGATTTTCCTCACTGTTTTTATAACCAAACTGACTAAAGCTGTCATAAAGAGGTTCATTGGAACCTGAATGTGTTGAGACTGCATTCATCCAGCTTTCATTTCTAGATATGTTCCTCTGCTCACATTACACATACATAAAGTATTATCTTCATTAGGACACTTCATGGACTATCTTCATGCATACACCAAGTTGAAGGAAGCATCTTTCTCTGATGCCAACTTGGATAACTTGTATGTTGAATTTTCTATTAGCTTCACACTTTTTGTCGTGTTGCCTCTCATACTTAGGAAGAACTGTCTGAAACACTCAAAAACCCGCCACCTTCTTTAAATTATTAGTGAAAAATTTCCTGTGAGGAATCCAATAGCCACTAACCTCTCAGAGAACTGATGTTAGAGCTATTACACTGAGATTTGTCTTGTTTCTATCACAGATTTGGTATTGGAAAAAAAAAAAACAGACTGTAAACTCTTTGGGATGGAAAATAATCTCTTATCTGTGTAGGTTTTACAAGAGTTGGTATAGGAGGATCCTGGTAACTTGGTATTGCAAGAACTTACAACTTTCATCTTCTCCTGTCAACAAATGAATAAGAAAATCTGCTCCCAGTGTTTCTTTTTTACAGTACCTAATAATTAAACAAAACTGGCAAATTTAAATTGAAAATTCTGTCCATTTTTACTTTGTTGCTAAAGGCAGCACATCCCTGTATGTGATATAGGTTGATACTGGGCAAATGAGTACCTGGGCAGTTGGAAAGGAATCTAACAGTGCCATGTTTTCCTTATTCTGACTGAAGTCTCCTGAACAGTGTTATGGAAGGCAGAAAAACCCAGTATCTTCATATAAAATTCTGGGAGTGGAGAATTTGCACTTCTTGCATTTGGGGGAGGAATGATTTCTTTGTTTTAGTATAGCAAGTCAGTAATTTACCATCCCTATGGGACTGCCTTCAGACTTGGTGGAGAAAGAGGATGATCTGTGGTGTGTAGGAGCAAGAAGAAAGAACACACTGGTGTGTGCCATCTTTGTGAGCTGGGAATTTTACAGAGCTGCTCTCTTCTCTTATTGTCCCTCTTTCTCTGCGCTGTGCTCGTTTCTACCATCTTGTATGCAATGGCCTGCTAAACTCTCAAAAGGGTATAGAGCCAGTTACCTGTCTAATAAAATGCTTCCAGACCATTTGCTTAATTACACTATGACAATCAAGCCATATTGTCTAAATGGCGCTTTCTGCAATTGGAACCAAAGCCAAATCTTAAATGTGGAGGTGTCAATGTAGAGGATTATCTAATTTAAGAGAAAGGCAGTTAGCCTCTTTTTTTATTTGCAAATCTGCAGTAGACAAAAATATGGAAACATTCATTAAGCATAACCATGGCTTGTTGGTAATAAAGCCAGAAAGGTGATGAATGTTTTAATCAATTGCAAAATGCTGTATACTGAATTGTTACCAAGCATGTTGGCTCTATCAGTTTATCTGAAGTTCCAGGATGTTGAACACCTATCCCCACCTCTGTGTGACTGACTTAACAGTCCCCATTCAGTGGCATTGATACATTGGAGTCAACATGGAAAATAACATCAAGACGCACTTTTTTTCTTGTCTCGGAAAAAATGGTTGAAATTTTTATCAACTAATTGAGAGAAATTTAATCCTGGAGGGAAACCTCTATCATTTACACTTCAGTGAGACCCAATGACATTGGGTAGAGTGACCTGGTTTTGAATGAACACAGACTTTAGATTGATACCTAGCATTTATTATTTTATTTATCAACACTAATATCAGAGAAAAACACAGATATGCATTTTATTTAGAAAGCTGAAGAACAGCCACTGAAAGTTTTCTAAAACAAATTGTGATCGGCACAGTTGTTTTCAGGAAAACATTGTGCATAGCAATGCTCGAAGTTAATACTATAAATAAAACTGCTTCATAGAAAGGCAGACCTCCCAAACCTCAGTGTTGCCTGTTTTGGTCTTGCAGCTGGTCTCTTTGTAGTGCCTTCATGCTTGCGTTCACAACTCTGTCAGCAGAAAAGTTTGTGTTGGAAAAGGTGTCCCAGTAAATCTCTTCCCTTGATGATTACTGAGTCTCTAAATGCAAAGTTAATTATGTTAGTGTAATTTTAATAGGATATATTAGTATATCAAATCATTCTCGTATCCATGAAAACTCTTCTGTTCTGTGCAAGAATTTTAAATTGATTATATTGAAGATAAAAGTACCTGTTGTAATAAGGGGAAGGGATGGCAGTGTTGATTGTATTGAAAGCTAAACTCTTAAAATGTGACACTGCTCATAAAGACAGTCTGGGTGGGGAGAAGGTTTCCTGATTACTGTCTCTTGATAATTTAAGTACCAAATATGTTCAGATTCAACAGAAAAGGTTTTCCCAGCTGTTAAGCAGTATCTGAACAAAACAGCAGTTCTTCTGTAAGTGTTTTCATCTGCAACAAAGGTACTGCAGATAACCCGTACCAACTTGATTGTCTCTTCTGACAGTTAATTAGTAAATATTTTCAAAATAGAATAGATTCATAGAGTTACAGAAGGATTAGTGTTGGAAATGGACCCCTAAAGCTCACCTAGTTCAAGCCCCCCTGCCATGGGCAGGATGCCATTCAAGGATTGTGGAGTGCTGTGTCCTGCTTTGGGCCCCTCACATCAAAAAGACATTGAGGGACTGGAGGACATCCATAGAAGGGCAACGAAGGTGGTGAAGGGTCTTGAGCACAGGTCCTATCAGGAGCACAGGGGCAGCTGAGGGAGCTGGGGTGTTTATCCTGGACAAAAAGAGTCTCAGGAGAGACCTGAGAACAAGAAGAGTGTAGCCAGGTGGGGGTTGGTCTCTTTTTTATAGGCAACAACTGACAGGACAAGAGGAAATAGCTTCAAGGTTCTCCAGGAGAGGCTCAGGTTGGAAATCAGGAAAAATATCTTTACTGAACAGATTGTAATTGTAACGTACTGCCTGTGGTAGTGGTGGAATCACTATCCTGGAAGAGTTCAAGAAATGACTGAATGTGACACAGTGTTCTGGTCTAGGTGACAGAGTGATGCTTGTTCTAAAGTTGGACTCGGTAACTGTGGCTATCTTTTCCAGCTTTAGTGATTCTATGATCATTAGATGAGGTTGCTCAGGGTACCACCCAACATAGCCTTGAACTCTTCCAGGGAAGGGCCATCCACAGCTTTTCTGGGCACACTGTTCCAGTGTTTCACCACGATGTGAGTAAAGAATGTCTGCCTTACCTCTAATGTAAACCTTCCTTCCCTCAGTTTAAAACCCTTGTCCCTTGTTCTGACACTCTCTGCCTGTGCAAAACGTTCCTCTCCCTCCTTTTTATAAGCCCACTGAAGGTACTGGAAGGCCACAAAGGGGACTTCCCAAAGACTTCTCTATTCCAAACTGAACATCCCCAGCTGCCTCAGACTGTCTTCATAAGTGAAATGCTCCAGCTCCAGCTGGTCATCTTCATCAAAATTTCCCATATTTGCTCATTGGAAATTTCCTGCTTGAAGGTGCATATCATCATAAATAATAAATACTCTTGTAATGTGAGTAAACGAGTACCAGTGATTGCCTACTGCTCATGTAGTTATCGAGCTGTCATAGAGTCCCTGAGAACCTTAAACCCTGGTGATTTCTCTTTATCTGCTGGAGATTGTCAAATGAGAAATATAAAATTTTCAGATACTTTTTTTCTTTACAAATTCTTCCAAAGAATGCAAAGTAGTTAAGAGGACAGAGAACAATTGAAATAAAAACCTATTCTGCAAAGCTACCCAGACTGCCCAGCTCTCCTGGACCAATGGACAGGAGCTGCTGGCAGAGATTCCAATAAAGGCTGGCCAGGAAAATTGAGGTCCACTACTACACTCAGGACCCTAACCCATGCAAAGAATTATTAGTTTCATTCTAAAAAATGTTGCTCTGAAAGAATGCAATGTACACATGCCACGATATCAGAATATTCAAACTAAAAGCACACTCACACACTCAGTGCTGGAGGTGCACTGCAGATATCCTCAGAGTATGAGACCTGTCCATATCCCTGAAGAATCCAGCAGTATACAAGCAAATAGTTGGTTTGCAAACAACGCTAAAAACATTTTGTTCTCTCAGGATACAGCACAATCTGAAATGTGGCATAATTAGATATTTGAGGAATGTCATTCTCTGTTTAAAGTGAATGGACTCTTTATCATTAAGTGTGATTAGTGTAAGACTTATGCTCAGCTGGAACTAAACCTTGTTTTGTTAGCAAAGGAAAACTCAGTCTCCTTGACGTATTTTAAAACAATTAAGGTTTTTTGGCACTGAAATTGTAAAATAAATTCAATATATATAATAGATGAATTTTTATGCAGTTTAGTTTATTATTTATACATCTTGAAAAAGATTGCATTTTTGACATACAGGTCTTTTCAATGTGGCTACAGATTGAATTGTGCATGGTTTGCTGTCATTTACAAGAATTTTTGGTTGTCTATTCTTTCTGGAGAAGAATAATTACATCTGTTTTGAAGAGGAGAGGAAAGGAAGTATCTTACCCAGAATCATGCAGCAAATCAATTATGAGCAGGGAATTGGCCAAGCTCATAACTGAAAAGGATGCTCACACAATATATTTAATAACTGATCCTTTTTTTTCAACTAATGAATTAGATCCGGTACTTACGGATACTTGGAATAAATCCGTATAAATTATTCCTGACAGTAAGAGGATATGAGTGTGGCCAAAGGCAAAAAACCCCCAAAACTCAAAACCTTGCAAGGGAAGAGAAGAAGGGTGGGAAAGGCTTCTTCAAGGTGAGAAAACTTGTCACCCACAGTATGTATGCAGTGAGAAAAGGAGCAAAAATATTTAGTGCTGGATATGATTTGCTATGGAGTGCATTCATGGTTTTCATAGAAGGCAGAGGCACATTAAGCAAAATAGACATGCATGGTAGTGATTTGAAAGAAAACTGCTGATAAATATTCTGTATGTTCTGTGGAAATGCACTGTTGTCATTGTTCTTGGGTCCTGCCTCTGTCCAGGCTCACTTAGATGACTGTCTTGTATGAGATATATGCTTCCATTTATGTGGAAGTTGGTGAATAATTCAATTTACTTGACACATCTAGCCTCTCAACCACTTTAGATTTCCAGCAGCATCACATGATACCTATGAATTTGATTATTAAAACTTAAGTGGCTTTTTCTCTGCTTGAATATATGGAAATAATGTTTTAACTTCACAAAAAAAGCTGTTTTTCTGTTTTCTTCAAGTGTTAAGTATGTAATGTTAGAAATTTAAATACATATGATGTTTCTTTTTGTAATCAGAATTTGAATAAGAGATGCCAGTGAGTTTTATTTCTGATGACTGGCTAGATTTTAGGAAAAAAAATAAAGCATATACAACTTAGAAATATTAAAATCATACAGCATTTTATATAATGAATATATAATGAGTAAAATCAGTGAAAAAAAGTTGATATCTATCTATCTCTCTATTTAGAAATATTAAAATCATACAGCATTTTATATAATGAATATATAATGAGTAAAATCAGTGAAAAATGTTGATATCTATCTATCTATCTATCTATCTATCTATCTATCTATCTATCTACATAATTGTTTCTTTCCCTTTACTGTTCAAACTCTAATAACATTTGAATCTGTCTTTTTATTCCTGGGTTCATGTGCTATATTCCTATTCATACAATCTATAAAATCTGAGAATTCATTTCCCTCTCAGTTTAAAATACTGTGTATATCTTCAC
Organism: Cinclus cinclus; assembly: GCF_963662255.1. Taxonomy (NCBI): domain Eukaryota; kingdom Metazoa; phylum Chordata; class Aves; order Passeriformes; family Cinclidae; genus Cinclus; species Cinclus cinclus. Next base: position 3,211,778 of record NC_085049.1, read on the forward strand.
TTCCATATTCATCACAGGCATACTGATATCCAATTATTGAAGTGGCTTTTTTTAAGAAGCTAATTAAAAAACATGATTAAAAGATTAAAAGCATGTATCCTCGAATTAAAAGCATGTATTGAAATCATCAGTTTCTGGGCTACCTTTACCAAGAGAGCAGGACTTTCCTGAAAACCTGGCAACAGGACCAGAAGGCAACACAAAAAAGAGATGGAGGAACGGGGGAATGAAGGGCAGAGGGAAGTGCCAAGGGAAAACAGCTGTTAGACAAGGCTTCGAGGGAAACATGAAAAGACTGACAGATGTGCTGCACTTGTCAGAATTCAGAAAGCTCTCCATGGACTGAAATACAGCACTGACCTGCATAACAAGGTCAGACTGCAACTCTGCATGTGTTCTTATCTTTCTGATAAGACTCAGGATACCCGAGTTACCCCTCTGCCACATCCATCCCCTTCTTTTCCATCATGTTTGAACATGTCACAGCCAGACCATAGTTTCACCTGAAAACAAAAGTAAGGGCTGATACTCAGCTCATGTTCCAAAATATAAATATTCTTTTGCTTTGTTTGTTTTTTTTTCTTCTTTTTTTTTTTCCTGGTGTGGTAGGGTTTAAATGACAACCTCTGTTACTAGGCTCCATTTTTTAAAATTATATTTTAATAATATTGTCTCTGTCCATCATAGAATTGACTTCTACATTATTGTCCTCCTTTCAGCTAGGGTAGAGATAATTTCTTCTCTGTAGCTGTTGCAGTGTTGTGGTTTGTGTTTGTTTTGAGGATGGCGTTGATAACACACTAATCTTTTGGTTTTTTGCTAAGTCACGTTTAACCTAACTCAAGACTTGCGAGTATCCTAGTTTGTATAAATACTGAATGCTTACATACTTCTGTGAAATAGGAGATGATTTTATTTTAGAAATTATTTCTAAACTGTAGAACTAAAATATTGTCTTAAGCTTGTCATCAATCGAATCCATTAGTTAAAAAGGAGGTCTGTTTTATACATACAGTGTGAATATCCTTTTCAGTTATGAGCTTGGCCAATTCCCTGCTCATAATTGATTTGCTGCATGATTCTGGGTAGGATACTTCCTTTCCTCTCCTCGTCAAAACAGATGTAATTCTATCAACACTTTTTTCCTTTTTTTCCTTTTTTTTTTTTTGTTTTCCAGAGCACTTTAGCTCTTTGTCATATAGAGGTATTGAGAAGTAGTATTTTTATTCATTTTTTCATCTTTTTTCTTTTAAGTCAGACTTTAATTCCAAACATACTCTTCTAAGAATAATAATATTCAAACACTGACAAATAGATATAAATTATTACCAGTTGAAATATTGGAATAACTAATCCATTGTTCAAAGAAGTTTATAGAGCAAGAAATTTAATATCATTTAAGTAGGGAAGTTTCAGTGCATCAGATTCTCACAAAACTAAATAAGGAAATGGTGGTGAGGGCAAGAGGAGTAGTTAACTCCTTCTCTGAAGAAAGTTGGGGAAAGTTCTTCCTCTTCACTTGTAATACATGGAGCAGCGAAATATTTCCTCTAATTTCAGGCAGATTGTAAAACCATTCTTACAGCAACTATTTACAAGAAAATCTCTGACTCTCCCAAGTCTGCTTGTTGAGTGATAATTGGCTTTCATTCCATCTCTGAAGACTTTCTCACACTGTGGCTTCATGCTCTGAAGCCCTTTATTTCTTTGTGCACCATATCTTACCATTTTCTTCAGTTCATGCTCTCCCATTTTTGATTGTGTTCCCTAAAAAAAAATAGTCACAGTCAGACAAACTGACTTTAGCTTGGTGTACAGTACCCAGAGCCAGGTTTGTGCCTTGCATAGTCTCATTTTTGGGAAGGTAGTTTTTAATAAAGAATTTACTGAAGTACTTTGATATTCCTGTATAAAAATGCAGATCTGTTATAAAATGTTGTAACAAGAAATTTCTTTTGTAACAAGTTATGTATATTGAAGTTATAAGGATAGGTTTTATGTTTAATAATATATTAATTTAGAAAAAAAACCCAGTAGATCAAGAAGTTATTTAACTTACCACAGTAGTTCAAGGATTGTCATGCATACAGAGCAGAAAATGTGATAAATGTGATAAGGTTCTGGCACAGAGTAGCTTTGTGACACTATTTTTTTCAGTCAAGAAAAAAATGCTTTTAGACATAATATGCTGACTTCAGTGCATTTAAAAAGATGTGCTTGAGCTTCTTCAGCTATCTTTCAAAGAAGAGGTATACTCAGGGGTAGCTTACAGACAGACTCTGGAGAAGGATTGAAATGGATATGTTAAATTTAGAAAAAAAAAAAATTGCAATTTTTACACCCTTTGTAAATGCTATCCATGTTTCTTCCAGGACATAAAATTGTTACAAGCTTGTGGAAACTATAAGTATGTGCCTGCACAATATTATTTCTATGTAAAGTAGCATCCACACCAGAGTAATAAGTACAGCTGTATCTACACTTTTATGATAGTTTGAAATGAAGGTGGGTGAATGCTAAGATGTAATGGCTTATTGTCTCATTACCAACCAACAAAACACCAATTTATTTTGGAGAAAATCAATGTCTCGCTTGGTCAGCATGTGTGTGTACATGTGTGTCAGTGGGTGTTCAGTTTTTTTCTGATGTCTTATCAGTTTCTTTTTGATTGACATCAGTCAGCTAAGTTCTGTCTTTGCACTTAGATGCCTCAAGACAAAGAATGGGAGGTTTTTGGTGCTTTTTTTTTTTTTTTTTTTTTTTAATCTTAGTGATTTAAAGCAAGAAACGATGGATTTTAGCCTGTATTTATATTAATAGGAAATACATACAGTTTGTAGCTTTGGACACATCGCACACAGCTACAGCTCTTCCGTACATCCCACTGGCTCTAGCAGTTGCTTTGTCATGGGTTATGTATGATTTGCAGTGTGGGTTTGTAGGACTTTTGTAGCCCTTCATTTGTCTTTCAAAGTGGAACTGGGGCAGGGTAGAGAAAGGTGCCAAAGGCAGGTGGCATTTCAGGAAAAGGGAAGGCAGTGAAGCACCAGTGGCCCTGCCAGGGCAGCACAGTTCCTCCAGTGTCCTTCTGCAGGACTGCCTGTCAAACCACAGCCTCCCCAGGGTGTCCCCATGCCCGGTGACACACCAAAAAGGCAAAGCATGCTTGATTATGTCTGATGGAGGGACCTCCAGACACACAGAGCTGCTCCCAGGGCTGTCACAGGGGGTGACTGGTCCATGAGAGGCTCATCCACACAAACATGGGAGAGCACAGATGTGCAGGGAGAACAACCTCAACAGCCCAGCCAGAGCCAGGGACACCGCCCTGGCTCCTTCCAGGAGAGCTTCAGCACTGATCATGAAACACTTCAAGAGCAGACCTTAGGAGACTGGGAAGACTGAGTGACATTAGAGGAGACAGAGAAGAGCATTATGAATTGTTCAAAGCTTAGTGTGGGTTCTTCATGGGAAGGAATCAAAGGTGAAGACAGTGAGGGATGAAGATGGTTAGGGGAGGATCAGGCAAGGGAAAGTAAAAGGATAAGAATTTAAAAGGGTCTGGATGTGTTTAAACTGGGCTTGTTGGTAGCCTTGTCTCACAGTGTCCTGTCCTGTCCCCAGTCAGTGCCATCTGAGCTGGCATCTCAGTAAACTCCACTTCTGTTTTCCTGGGTGAGGGGGCCACTGTTCTACGTGTGTCTGTGTTAGTGGAGGTCTAGGCGCCAGCAACAGCAGCTGGAACAGCTGTCCAAGGGCTGGGGCTTCTGAGACCAGCCCCTGGAGTGAGGATATGCACATGTGCTGTGATGGCTGCTAAATACCGAGCTGGGCTAGCTCCCAAGTAGATTAAGTAGCTTGGTAGCCTTATTAGTCAAGTTACGTGTGTGTGTCTGGGGAGAGGCTCCAGGTGGAAGGACAGGTACATTCCAGCTGCTGGGGACACTGTGGAGTCTGGGAATTGCTTAGGACACTAATTTGTATGCACCAGTGTGATGCTTGCAGTGTTGGCAAAGATTTTATGTAAGTCTGTAATTTTCTTTGAATTGGACGTACTAATTCACGTATTAAATCGTGTGTGTACAGAATAAAACCCAGCCATACAGTTCTTTCACTAAATACTTTTTCCTAGACTTGGAAGCCTAAATACTTCTGTCATCACAAGTCTTCCCATTTTCTCTATTTGTTCTATTAATTGTTCCCTACATCTGTTCAAATTTCAATATATCTTTTCTGACCATTAGTCATTCCAGCTGTACTGGTTCCCACTGAGATGTCACCAGTGCTTGCACGAGACTGTGAACTTTGAATTGGATTTTTTATGGAGTCACCAGGTGATGATGTCAAATGTAGAACTCTTTTCTGCACCCCCACCCCCCAAGCACTAATCAAAAATGCACCATTATAGTCACCAAGAGCATAGCTGATAAAATATTCTTCTACTAGCAAACAGAAAAATAGCTGCAATTATTGCAGATTACAATACTTTAAAAAACTTGCCATAAAAATAAAAAAATCAGTTTGAAAATGATAATTCAAGTGTTCAGTAAACATTTCTCATGTTTCTAATAACTGAATAGAAGCATCATGTGTTGTACTGCTTGCATTATTTTTTGGTGTCAACCAAGATGAATGAAACCTTTCCTCTACCACCAAAGAAAACTTCAGAATTAAAAAAATGAAGAGAAAGAAGGTCATATGAGGATATATTTGTGCTATTTAAAATACTTTAACAAAAATTGAATGTGATTTTCTTTTCCCTGTACGTATAAGGATTTTGTCTGGTGCACGGCCTGTGGGATATCTTGGTTCCCATTAGAAGGGGATAGCTTTTCTGGGAGTCTGGGTCCCAAGAGGAAGCATCCAGCTACTAGGCATGAAATTTTGGGGAAATTATTTTGTGAAGAGGTTGGCAGAGAACTCAAAGTGGGCATCACAGGTTGCTAAAGGTGGTCGTTGCACAAATGATAATTGCAATAATAATAATACAGTGCTAGTATTTCAAATTCTTATAGGTTCCACCAGAGACTGCTCATGTGTGATTTATTTAATAACATTTTTCAGTTATTACCAACTATAGCTTATTGACATCAGAACATATGTATTGATATATTTTAATGTTCAAAATTGCCTCATAAGATAGGTGGCTTCTTTTTCTTTGCTGGACAAAAATAAAAAAAAATTAAAATAAGGTAAGGAATTAATTTTTCATTTTTAAGTAGTACTAGAGGGGAGTGAAGAAGCTTTTTGAACCTCTGTTTTTAGGAACTGGAATTCTTTTGGCTTAGTATGTAATAATACTGAGATGCTTCAGAAAAAAAACAAACAACTCTTGACATACTTTTATATGAACATTCTTTCCTGTGGGAGAAGGCTGCAAGAACATTTCAAAGCTATCAGCTAAATAAGGGCAAAAATGTAAAGAAAAAAATTGTTCATCGAACACATCCTCCTGCAAACCTACAGTTGGAGAAACAACAGAGAATGAGAGGAGAATCCTTAATTCTAATCCTCCCAGTTCAGTTCCAAAGTACAGAAATCCATGGCTATGCCTCAGATGGGAGGAGTTAACCTATTGCTGCTTCTTTCTCAGAGCACAGGGGAAGGAAAGGTCTCAGCTCCCCTTACAGCTCCTCTCTGGGTGCCTAAATCACATTCAGCTCAATTCTAGTCCCCTGAGACTAGAAGCTGTTCACTGCAAGAAAAGTCTTACTCTTTTAGAAAAATTGAAAATATTTTTCCCCCTTGTTTCTATCTGTTCAAGAAATAAATAAAGTGAATGAACGGCTGGAGGGACAACAGTGATAGAAAGGGGGGGAAAACCTTAGGAAGAAAGAGATATAGTAGGATAAGAAACCACTCTCTCTCCATTTACAGGAATACATGAGAAACATGAACATGCAAGAACTTTTTAATTTGACTCTCAAACCTTTTAAAGTGCTCAGTTATGAAGGAATTGGGAGTTTGTGAGCAGGATTAATCATCAGGTGTCCTTGCTGAAACCTCTTCATTTTGCAGATGACTTTAAAATAATTTTCCTTATGCTTTTGGAAGTAAAACCTATTCCTTCAAAGCACTTGTTGTTCCTCATCATATCTACATCTGCCTAAGCCACCTTCATGTAACAGCTGAAGTATGGAGCAGTACATGTCCTGAGAAATCTCGATTATTTCTCTTTGAGCTGGCACAAGGTTACACCAGTTTTAATTTGCTCTTGGTTGATTTTCTTGCTTTTAGTATTGTATGCTAAGCTGCAGTTTGTCCATCATCTCTTCTAGATCTCATTTCAACTACAAACAAATTAAATTATGCACAATATTAATTATGCAGAGATATAAAATATCTTCCTTACCTGCTTGAATTCTACATTTATTCAGGTACATGGACTGTAATTACTGCACTGACTTCTCATACCAAAATATCACAAAACTATGGTTATCATTTAAAAATGTATAAATAATCCTTTCAGCAAACACATTATATGACAACAGAATTCCATGTGATACTCTACTACTCCTTGCAGCCAGAGTATTTCCATTACAAGGGTCTTACTTTGGGTTTCCATAGAAACCTTTTGCTATTGAATGTAATTTCATTATTACTAGACTCCATGTGTTTTGTTTTGCAGTTTTGGGTCAGTTTTACAAATGCCAGCCAGTTCTGAATTTTGCAGTTAAAATTCCCATATGGATTTCCTCTCTACATCTGCTGCCTTAAAAAGTGGAAGATGTAAAATACTGACTCAATATTGCTCTTGAAGCTGGATAGGCTGCCTCACCAGCCAAATTTGATGTACTTTCAGGTTAAAGTAGCTTCATGAACAGTCTGACCCATTGTTCTGTTATTCTACTTGGTCTCCCTCTCTGAATCCATATATTTGTGTGTGTTTGTGTGTTTATAGACATAGCTGACCTTCAGCTGGAGATTCACTGAGGAGAAAAACTGGGATGCAAGATTGCAAGTGTTTGGTTTTAATTTTCTGCGGATGATTCCAAATGTAGCTTTTTTTTTGAATGTGGAATGGTTTCTTATTTGAATTCATAAATTAAAGAAAAGTTCAGTTCTTGGGAACATTTGGTCTTTGCAACAGCTAATATGAGCTAATAAGATTTGTCAAAGCAAAGTGTCATTTCTCTAAATTCTCTAATTTCTCTTCTCTAAATATAGCCTTAGTTTCTTAGAGAAATGCCTTTATTTCATCGACTGGCTATGCATATTATTAATTATTATTATTATTATTACTCTTATTATTATTATTATTATTACTACCTGTCATTGTGTATAACTGAACTGGATCAGGGACTGTGACCCAGCTCCACAGACCTGCCCTACTAGGGGGTAAACAGTTGTAGCTCAGTGAAGCATTCCTCCTGCCTAAAACTGACATCAACCACTGTTATTTCAAATCTCAAGAACAATTGCTCATGCATTGATACTTCTGGGGCAACTGCAGACTAGATTGGTCTGTCTGAGACATCAGGAAATAGGAGAGATGTCATGGAATGCAAAATTAATTCTTTTACATGCCTTTCTAAAAATAAGTCTATTGAGTGAAACAGGCTGTCTCAAGCTTTATTTTTTTTCCTTACAGTATAATTGGAATTAGATTTTAGGTTATTGATAAATAGAAATTAGATTTTTTTTTAGTGTTTTTAATCAAATAAAATGCAGTTACACTTTTTTTGGCAGACGTAGTGAAACAGGGTTGAGAAGCAGTCATGCTCAGTGTCCAGCTGCTCCTCCAAAAGCTCCTCTGCTTGTTGGCCACTGAGGCTCCCCTTGGCTTTAGAGACACAGTAGGGCATACATGGTTGGATGTTAACATAGTTTAAACTGATATCCAGGAAAAAAAACAAAAAACAAAGGAAGTGATTATTATGGAGTATTTGAGGTTATAAATAGACTTATTTTGGATGGAATGTAAGGCTGAGTTTTATTCTGACTGTATTGGCTTCTTTTCCTCCTTCCCATAACTGCTAAAATTTTATAAGGCACTAAGTGAATTTAAGATGTATGCCTCCCTTTTTAAATTTACAGCTGCTGCTTTTGTCATCCATTCAAAACAATGTTTGCCATGCCCTTATTTTGGGTATTTTACAGCAGAGAAATGACATGACCTTGAAAGATGATCATCTTTCTACTGCAAAGGACAATGTTGCCACTCACTGACCAATTCATCCACACGTTTTCACATACTGTATTAAAAGCTTCTAGCAGCATTTCATATATTCACCCTCACTCTTTTAATAAATATGTAACAGAGGAATTTTTGTTTGTGCTTGGCTGGAGTGAAACTTGTCTGGATAAAACACAGGAGAAGTTTCAGCTCATTTACCTTCAACTATCTAAAATTTTGATGTCCAATCTGCACAATTTGTCTAGGTTTCCTATATAACTGAGAGCTAAAAAATGAAAATTCAGATGGCGATTTTTCTCAGATAAAATGTATCTCAGGTGAGATATTTGATTTTTGGACATACAGATGTATTATTTTTCCTCTTCTGTTTTATAGAAGGAGTCTACATGAACAGCTTAAACTAGGTATAGAACTTTTGGTAAACTGAAATAAGATGATGCTAATTTTAGGCATGCGTCTTGAATTAAATTTTGGTATATAAACTAGACAGAATTTCTCCTCTGTAAATGTGTTGCTGCGAAGGAAAATAACATCACTTAAAGGATATAACATTTGCAAGAAAGGTAGAAGTGAGGAAAAAGAGGAAGGGGAGAGAACGATTTTTTTTAAAAAATAGAGAATTACGTAAGCCACTCTGTTTCGCCTTGTCCTCTCCATTTCCTGAGACAGACTGCTCTGTACTTCAGCTGCACTTTGCCCTGTAGGAATTCTGTGATTTCCCACAAGAGAGCTGTGGTCAGCAGAGGATGGTGTGAAGAAGATGTGTCAGCAAAGTGATGCGAAGCAAGCAGCCCAGGAACGGTTGAAAGGTAATTGTTAAATACATATGGATGCTTTGTACCACACTGGCTGCTTTAATTGATTTGGAGTACATCAGAGATCCTTGAACATGTCTGGTTCTCTCTCCAGCACAGTTTGGTGCAAAACGTGCTCATTCTGTTATCAGTTTGCTTCACTTTTAAAAACTTCACATTTCTGTCAGAAGTTTATTTTTTACCTCTTAAAATTCTAGCTGCTTAAAATGTACCTCAAGCTCCTTTAAGATGCTTAAAAATTCATTCATGGCAGAGATTTGAGCAACTTCTTCCAAATGCCAGTATGAGAGACAGTAAGGGGAGCTGTGGTAGCATTTCTGTTTCATTTTCTAGGAGAAATGTCAAAGTTTTCAGATAGACTGAAGCACCAAGGGAAAGAAAACTAAAGTGGAAACTGCTAGTATAATCAGTAGGCATTAATAATGTGTAGAAATTAATAAACATCAGTAAATTTAAGGGACAAGCTTTTAAACAATGAATGTATAACAGAAAAATCTCATCAGAGTCAGTGGTAATTACTTATTTTTTAATCAAGTTACGTGTTAAATCCAGACTACGTGTTCCTTGCAAGCTTTTATTCTGCAGAGAATGAATCAGTACTTAGGGAACTTGGAAAAGGACCCTGATTTTCTCTATTTTAATGTATCTTACCTTTGTAGTTTTATCAAAGATGAGAAAATCCATATGTGATCCTCAGGCATTTAAATCAGGGTTTCACAACTTTATTACATGTAATGAATTTAGACAGGAGGGTTTATATACACCTACTGCTGTGGGCAATGAATAGCTTTAGTAAACTAAATTTGAAAAGAAGACCCAGGTTTGCTTTGCTCTATCTCTTGCGGCAACCTGACCTGGACACTCGGGAAATGCCAGAAAACCTGAAGGGGTAATGAAATCTGTGTGCTTGCCAGTGCCACTGACTCCACTCAGTGCAATGCTAAATCTTATGGAGGAGCCTATGGCTCAGTGACAGAATCACTTTCAGCTTGGCAAGAACAGTATAAGCAGACCCATGGACCGAGACTACAAGTGCACGAGAGAAGTGTAAACAGCTTGACTTCAAGGATCCCAGCTGAATAACATATCATGTTGTACTACAGGTACAATGAGTGCAACCTTCACAAAGGATAAAATCACAGAGAAGGTGGCATGTTTCTCATTTCTTTGTGTATCAAACGTAGAGAAGGAAAAAAAGTGATGTTGCTTTGAAAAAAATCCCCAAACCCCTCTACTCTCTTCCGTTATTGCATACACACCCAAAAACCTCCAACAAAAACAACAACATGGGAGGAATAAAAAAAAGCTTATACAAATTTTCATTGATAATTAAAATATTCTTCTTTTTAAATCAAATTCTAAATAAATTCTGGCTTAATGTCTTTACTATCTGACCCCAGGGACAAAAATACTTAGCTGTTTTCTCAAGAATACCAGGTAGGAAAGGGCAGCTCATGATGTGCATTTGCTGTCTAATGATGACATAGAACAAACTGCCAATTGTAAGTGACACCAGAACAATTCCTTTTTTCCTTTTTTTTTTTTTTTTTTTTTGGGTAAGCTTAACATCAATATGACGCATGACTGCTTGATATTGATAGCACACCCTTGAAACCATTTCTTGGGCTATACTGGAAAGTGTCAGCTTTTGTTTTGCCTAAACAGTATGAAACACGTCTGTAAACGTTTTTGCATTTCGTGGTCATTTAACGGTTCAGCAGGTATAGAAGGAATGCCAAATAAAGCACTTATCATTTAAGAAAACATCTCTGATCTTTCAGTAACTGCTACAGCTGGAAGCGTTTCCATTGAAACCGCTGAGACTGAAAACTATTTAATGTGAGACCTGCCTGCAGCTTGAAGTATCTAGCAGTACTTGCCTGCAGATAGAGACAGCACCTGCTAGAAACCACTCAGGTGTGCTGAGGCAGGCCATATGTCCTTCAAAACAAAATATAAGTGGCTTCATGCATGTGTTCTGATACCACAAACCATAAGCAATCCACAGACCGGAGGCTGAGAAACACTATTGTACTGCATCTTATTTAAATACAATTAGCATTTTCAGATCTGAGGCAGGAAAGAATGATGCAGCTAAGAAAGTATTGACCCACTGGAGAGATCCTGTAGGTTTCCAGTAATGAGTTATATATTATAAACTGCAGCTTGTTGGGGTTATTTTATCCCTTATGTGGCATTGATATAATTTTTAGTCATATATTTTTCATAAGGGATTCATTATTTTTCAGAGTTTTACTTGCCAATTAGCTCTAGAAGCAATCCATATAACTCATTTAGCTTGAAATCATAAAATTATAGAATGGTTTGAGTTAGAATGGACCTTTAAAGATCATCTAGTCCAACTCCAATGCAATGAGGAGGGATGTCTCCAGCTTGGTCAGGTTTCTCAGAGCCCATCCAACCTGACCTTGTGTTTCCCTCGAGTGAGGGGTGGGACACCCACAACTTCTCTGGCCAAAACTAGACCTGGTATAAACCAATAATTTGCATTTTCTTCTGAGTGATCATGATAAACTGAAAAATAAGATATGAGTTGTCGTAGGAAAATTAATTGTTAAAGATGATTTGGGGGTATTATAAATGTCTCTAACTTATGCAGCAAATTTTTATCACTGTGAATTCAGCAGCACAAAAAGATGACTCGCGAGTTCGTAATGACTCACATATAATTTATGAACACCTTACTGGAAATTCTGTTTAATAATTAGAAAATTAATGATCTACTGTGAAAGCAATCAATAAAATATTGCACATAATAACAAATACATTGCTAGGCAAAATGCAGAAACCATAGAGGAAATACAAGTGATAATTGTTCTGCTATTAATTTGTAAATTATCTTTGATAAATAAAGGCCACAGATGCATACAGCATTTCAAGAATGCTTTTGTAGATTGATTTTTAAATTATCACACACATTTCGAGTCACTTGTGATGACCTGTTTACTTGGAGAAATGTTATTCTTCTCCTTCTCTCTATATTGTCTTTTTGACCACTACTGAAACTCTAAGCAATAGCGAAGGCTCTAAATCGTGGGAGTAAGAAAGAGAACTGATGGTGGTATTGGGATATTTTTCCAAGTTTGGCCTCTCTCTTCATTCAAAGACAATAGCTGGGGGAACTGAAACTTTTTACGACATTAAATTTAATATATGGAATAAATTCAACTTTTGCCATAGAAAGTAATTCTGATTTTTAACTTCTTTTAAGCAACACAAAAACTTGAGCAATGCTTTTGAAGAGAGAGTGCAATAAAGGGGCACAAGGACATTCAGCTGTCATTGGACCTGGTGTTTCTTAACTCTTTAGATAATAACAGATTTCTGCATAATTGTGCAATACTCACTGTAGTCCCACTTCCTGACTATTTGTGTCCCCTTAAAAATGAAGTGCAATTAATTATATAGAAAACTTCGTGAGAGACATTTAAAATAGGCACCTTCGCTCTATCTTCTAAGCTTTGTACTGAAAAAAGTTCCAGCTTCCATTTGCCAAAAGTCATGTGAGTTCTGATGGACAGGAGAAATAGATCTTCCATCAGAAAGTATATAAATATATTTATATAGAGAAAAATCAGGTTAGCTGTGATAGTCAGGATTAATATCTAATGCATTACTGCACTGCTATGATTTTTAATCCAACACTTGAGATATTTCTGTGTCTCTAGAAACATCTGTGAGATAAGAGGACTTATGAAAACAGGTAAAGTTTTGGAGAATTTACTTTACTGGACTATCTACTCATTGTGATGGGGTTATGGAGGATCCCAGGGAAGTTTCCCAACCTCCTTTCTAACTCTTGGCACCAAAACAGGTCCTAAAAATGGAAGGAACATATTTTTAGTTCTCTAATTGATGTTCAAGGGAGGAAGGATGTGTGGAAAATTGAGATTTTTGTCCTTCACCATAAAGAATACTTAAAGTGGGATTTTTCAGGAAAATTCACATAGTTTATCAAGAAGATGGAAAATACCTTTGTCTTAAAATTTCCATATCACTAAATTTTCCTTCCCTTATCCAGAACTAAAAAGAATGTTACAGCTCAAAAAAAAAAAAACCCCCCCCAAAAAAAAAAAACACAAAAAAACCGAAAAAAACCCCCCAAAAAACTTTATTATTAACTTTGGCAAGAAAATATGTGTTTCTGTTTAATCCTCTACAACAACTGCCTTCCTTTTTGCTAAACTTTGTGTAAGAGATAAAACTTGAGAAAGAGTTTCAGTAATGAAAATTTTGTCCCTGGTGATCAGGCAAAGTAATAAAAACTGAAGAAATAACATGTAATAAAAAGTACTGGTAAAGTCATTTTAGTCTAGAAGAATCTTTTGTTCTGCCTGTTATAAGTGGACATAACTGAAACAACTTATTCCTTTTTATTTTTTTTTCTTTCAAGTTTGTTTTATAAATCAAATTTGAAAATAAATGTCTGGTACATATTTATGTTGTCTTCCTTATACTTTACATATATTACTTATATGAGATATAGCTGCATGTTGATTGAAGCTGTCTCATGGTATGAGAAAATACAAAACTGAAGAAAAATCTATTTGGAGATTCTAGTAGGGTAGGAGCAGGTTAAAATGAAATTTCTCATATTAAAACTCACTCTCCTGATTGTATGGTGAAGTCAAATTATTGCCCAAGCTCACAGAGCTGATTCCAAGTGCCAGTTTCATTGTGACAGGCTGTTTTCATAAGCCTGACATAAAGTACCAATGTCAAGATTCATTTACACCAGGTTTTGCCCTTTCCTGTGCAGCAGAAATCTTTTAAAAGCTAGGCAATTTCAAAAGGTATCCTACTTGGGACTTATATCAGGGAGCCACGAAACCTAGCTCTGATAAACTCAGTTCACAACGTATTCCATTCAAAAAATGTCAACTTTTGCCAAAGGTATATGTCAGTCTCTATTATATATCTGTAAAATTATCCTATAAAATTCCTCCTTCTAGAAATGGTAATATTTATTTCAATTAAAAAACACAGCACTGAGCTTGATATTGCACAGAAATTCTTTTTGCATATTTAAAAGCAGTTTTAGAATAGTGCGTAGGAAGCAACAGATTTTTTTTTGTTTTTGTTGTGCTTTATTTCTCATGTAGAATATTGTAGGATTTGAAGCAAGTAATTACTAGGGTTAGGGTATTAGAGTGGAAATTTCTTTAGCCAGTTTCTCAACTCTAAGGCAGAAATGTGATCTCAGATCATTCATTTTGCACTTGGGTGAAAACAAAGCAGAAAACCAGAGAAAGCTTATCTGATTAATTTCACTTTTATTTTAAATTCTTTGCTTTTCTTTATATGAAAGCAGAAACAGATGCAAAACCATAGCATGCTATCAGTTAATCATGGTATAAATGGCCTAAAATTCATTGCTGAAATCGCAGACATAAATATGTAAATAATTCCCCCTCCTCCTTTTTTTTTTTCCTTTTTTTTTGTCTTTAAGTTCAATCTTCTGAATATATTTAAAAAAAATATTTTAAGGGTTGCTGTTAGAGAAGATTACACACTTGTGCCTTTTGCTTTGTTCTGACCACCCATCTTACTGTACTACATGTATTATATGTGAAGTTACTTTACAGATCAGTTAGCAATATATTTTAAATAAATTGAATCAATTAGTTGCATAAGTATGTTAGGTTTTCAGAAATGTGATTATTAATGCAGCCTGTGATATAAATTCAGTTCTAATAGTAGTGTTTTTCATTTAATGCTAATATAAGAGTTATTGTAAATGAAACTTTTCCCACCACATCTGTCAAATTCATAAATGAAGCCAAAGCAGTGCTGTCAGAAAACCTTCAGTGGTCTAGAACACAATTTTCAAATACACATATCATAACTGAGATTTCCAAAAAAGCCTTTAAAATTGCTTTCCCTCAGGCTTCCATTCAGCGTGCAGGCTGGAAATCAGAGCTACGTAAGGAAAGATGCTTTTTCCTGTAGGATTTTTGTCATTTCTTACAGAACTTGGTGGATATAAAATAGAAAACAGGTGTGGTCAGGAACTTAAATTAAATCCTGTCTCAAACACTAGGACAAAATCTTCCTTGGTTATGGTCAGGAACTTAAATTAAATCCTGTCTCAAACACTAGGACAAAATCTTCCTTGGTTATGCCTCAGGGATGCTTTGTATTGCTTAAAAGTTGCCTTAAACTTTTTATGCTGAATGAGTTCTCTCCAAAATTGTTGGTAAATGATCCTTGAATACATATAAGCCTAAGGAGGGCTGCATAGTTCTAAATATCCAGGACTTTTCAAGCAAAATTAATGAGCATTTTGGTCTCTTACTATCTTAGTTCCTTATCTGCAATATTAATTCTTATTTTTGATCTCGCAGTATTAGGACGAAAGTGTATAAACCTTAATAAACTTTCAAACGTGACAGGGGTGCTAATGGCAGGAAAGGCTGTGAGCAAAGGGATGCCTTTTACTGTGAAGAATTTTAATGGCATGCAGTAGAAAGGCACAGAATGCTGTGAGGGACAATAAAGAATGGCAAAATATTAAAAAACTGCTTGTTAAGTGAACACTGCCCATCCTGTCGATTGAGCTTCCAGTCTTACAGAAAAATATAGCACTAACCAAGAGTAAGGCTGTTTTATAGTGGATTTATAATGGAGAATTGCATTATGAATAATTAGGCAAACTTAAGTTTGGGAAAGCTTGACTGCAATGGCAATGTGGGGATTTTTAGCACCAGCTTTGCAGGTGTTACATGCTTATGGGCATGTGTATACAACTTCTGCATTTTTTATGTTGTAAATGTCACCTGTTGCAAGGAGACAGTTTTACAGTAGTCTAAAAAAAATGTTTTGGGTTTGGAGGTATATAATAATTTGAGGAATAGGTTGAACCATCCAGTTGTTAATTCCTTCAGGATAATATGATCAATATATTTCCTGGCATAGATTTGTGACAAATAGAAAGAGATTAGACTGTTTTTAAACTCATCAAGAATTCTAGAGGTCTGGGCCCTATTTACAGTTAGTAGGACTTTTGTGTTTTATCTTTTGCTTCAGTTTGTAAAAATTTAATCTTACTTATTTTAAATAGAATGAATGGACCGTTCTTGATTAGTTGCTTTGCAAATAAAGCAAGTAAGTGCTGACTGTGTTTTGAAACAGTTGAGGAAAACAGATGCTCATCCCAAATAAGTATTACAGAAAGAGCTCTATGTACTTACAGCACAACTTTCTAGTAGTACTTTGTGACTTCACTATGAAGGCATTTCACTTCCAATACGAGTGCTGTGTGTTAATCAAGTAGTATGCTTGAAGGATTTTGAAGAGCTTTAAGTGCTGGTTGTTAATAACAATTTACCCTATTTAATGTTTCACTATGTGCCAGACAGAAGTATGGTTGCATCGTTGTGCCAAAAACTTGCCAAAACTGTAATTGCAGTGAAAGAAAGGAACTGGCCAGGCACCCAGAAGGTAGAAATTGAAGACCTTGGTTAGCATGTCATGCTAGCAAGAATGACGATTTATTCAGAAAATGAATAAGGAAAAACCTCCCAATGAAACAACCAACCAAAAAAAAAAAAAAAACAAACCTCAAAACCACATTTCCATATGTATTGCATGGTAGAATTCAAGCTCTGCTAAAATTCAAGGACTTAGAGTATTGTTCAAAATATGTTAAAAATAGTGATGCTGGAAGTTGTCAGATGCCCTTTTTCCATCATGTCAGTTCAAGAAGAATGACTACTAATTAAAACAAAGAAGATGTAAGACCCTGAGACATGATGGAGGTCAAGAACTTGATGACATTTTGAAAATATTATTTATATGTATCACAGCCATAAGAATACTCATTTTTAAAAAGAAGACAAGACGTTTAAAAGAGGATAATTGAATTATAGACACATTTGTAAAAAAAAAAAAGTTGTAAATTTTTACGCAGTACAAATTTATAATTATTGTTGAAGCTTTCTTCTGCTTTCCCTTTTATAATTTACTACCAATGAATTTTTTCAATTCTCCTTCAGATGACAGCAGACACCACTGGAGTCACAACAGTGAGCTTGTAGCGATGCATTTGAATCCTGTAAACCAAATTCTGCAAAGGATACCTGCCAATATATTGGATTTATTGTATTTATTGACAGGAATTCTGTCATGCTTGATTCTGTCAGAAGAAGCAGAAACCTTTGATTTAGGCATAGGATGCTCAGTCACTCACTATGGTTATTTAATTTAATCATTATGCTCTTTTCATGTTTTCCTGTTGACTTAATATGGGTCATTATCTGTCAGTATAACTTACATTAAAATATGATGACATTGGTAATGTTGGCAATATTGCAAAGAATAGAATTAAATACTGGAAGAAGATATGGAGGGGAAATGACAATGCATTTAGTGTAGCTACACTGGACAAGGTTAAGAGCTTCAATAATGAAAAAAAGGCATTTAAGCACCAA
Source organism: Cinclus cinclus (assembly GCF_963662255.1). Lineage (NCBI taxonomy): Eukaryota > Metazoa > Chordata > Aves > Passeriformes > Cinclidae > Cinclus > Cinclus cinclus. The sequence continues at coordinate 3,229,180 of NC_085049.1, forward strand.
AAATGCTAGTTGTTTTGCAAATAACACAATAAAACTGTTATATATTAATGGAATGTCTTACAGAACTGTTAACACATTTTAGATTGTTATTTGAATGACAGACAATTTAATGATTTTGGCTGACATATACAAAGTTTTTTTAAAATATACATTGTTCTATACTAGTTCCAATGTCTTCAAGCTTGAAATATTGAAAACCATCATGAAAAAAGAGGAACAGCAGAAAGGAGGGATTTTATTTTCCAGACCTACAACTATAAAGGCATAGTTCTTAATGAGAACATTCAACCTATTGCAAATTCATTGACATGATCAAGAAAGTAATTTTAGAAAATATACAGTTCAAATATGGAATATTTTTGCTGGATTTTATAAATTAGAAACTTTTTTCTTGGTGTTTTAGAATGAGATACCATGAAACTGTTCCCTACACTAGGGCAAGGTTAGAACCAGGCACATGAAAGCAGCTGTTCATAAACTGCTTTCTTTACAAAATGAAACAACTTCTATTATTTTTATTTTGGAGGAAAGAAACCAATTGTGACCATTAATGATTGGTAATAGCTCTGAAATTGACCTTTCCTTTCTTGGAAATCTCTCTGACTTCATGGATCTTTCAGTTGAATATTGTCTGATGTAACACAAAGGCTAAGGAGAGGTCAAAGTATGGAGGGAATATAAAATATTAATACTCCATAAAAACAAAAGAGATCAGATTGTTCCAAATCAGAGAAACAGAACTGCAGAGGAAGTGGAAGTGACTAAAAAAAATATGAACTGCAAGATACTTCAGAAGACTGGATAAGGAATAACTTGAATAATTTTGAAAGTGTGTTTGCTATTCAGTTGTAGAACACAAGTGTTTGATTATGTCTTTTCGTCTTTTTATCTTTGTTAATGTTGATCACTTGAGGAAAACATGAGAACTAACAGTTTTCCTTGCTGTTTTAATTATTTTAATTCTAACAGCACTAAAGAAATTAGTTATTGATTTTGCTGACATTTATGGTGAATCAATTTTTTCAGTGTTTCAGAATAAAGTGTCTGTTGCAATGCACTTTGCACGGTGAAATTTTTCAAACAACCTACAATAATGTGGACCCATTTCTAGAGCAGTCCAAGATTGTTTCTTGCTTGGAAAATACCAATTCACTTAAATCAAATTTTGCAACAGAAATTTATTCCTTCCACAAATTTATCTGAAAAATTATTTTGACTGTCTTGTGTTTGAACTCCAGCCAGCAACCAAGCCTCACACAGCTTCTTGCCCCCTTCCCCACTAGCAGGACTGGGGAGGGAACTGTAAGGGTAAATAACTGTGAGAAAATTCAGAGACTTAAATACAGCTTCATAAGTAAAGTGATAGCTGCACACGTAAGCAAAGCAAAGCAAAGAATCATTCACTGCTCCCCAGGGGCAGGCAGGTGTTCAGCCATTCCCAGGAAAGCAGTCCTTCATCACCATCAGTCCACGTTCCCCCTCTTCCTCCTTCTTCTTTCCACTTTATAAACTGGGCTTGGTATCATATGGTCTGGAATATCCCTTGTGTCAGCTGTGGTCACTTGTCCAGCTGTATCTCCTCCCAGCCTTCCCTGCAACCCCAGTGTCCTTGGCAGAGTGGCAGGACAAAGACAAGAAAAGGCTTTGGCTCTGGGTAAACCCTGCTCGGCAATAGCAAAAAAATCATCTCTGTATCGATAACATTGGGTTTAGCACAAATTCAAAACCAGCCATTGTGCAGAAAATTGACTCTACCCCAATCAAAGCTGGCACAGAAAAGAACACATTTTTGGCCAAATATGAGGGGGGAGGGGGGGGAATCACATATTAAAAATCAATTTGGTGGTCATAGGCCTGGGGTACGATAAGCAAGATGAAATTCCTCTTTTCTCAGATTCAGAGCATGTACTCAGATGTGTCACAGGGTGAGTGCCTTAGTCATTAGCTTTTCTATACTTTGGTTTCCTCCTCTCTAAGGCTTTTTAAACTGTTCTGTAATTTCCCCAGTCTTGAACCAAGAGACCCATATCAGTGTTTTACAGATTGGAAGACTTGTTTCCCATCCATCTTTATCTACGATCAAATATTTTATTTCTCCTTAGGTTGAAGGTCTTCTTTAAGTTTTTGAAACCTGATGAAATGGAGAGAAATCTGCAGGTGCAATTCCATCCTCTCATTTTCCAATAAATAGACTCACAGCCACTTGTTTTTAGCATATGTTATGGGTCTAAAGAGGATTACTCTTAAAAGCTCTAAGAGTCCTTCCCTAAGCCCCATGGAAAACAAAAAAAAAAAATTCTTTGATGCAGTTGACTTCACAGAGCAGTGACTTACCATGACTGGCAGTTGACAGATATATAAACTCTGGGCAGATGAGTTGGGGGTTTGGTACACCAGACCCTTAGCTCTTGTCTCCTTCATATGCACAGCTTTTTGGCAGTTCAGCTGGTAGTTGGTAATTTATTGTCTATTAGCAAACCTGCCATCCCACTAGTTCTTCACAGTGTTTCCAGCTGAACTGCTCTCTGAAGTTAAGTTCTTCGTAATTTAAGGTAGAATTAGGAGAAAATGTACACTTTTGGGATCAAGGAATACATGTTTTTCAAGTACCACTTGTAGGTTTTTTTACAATTTATAAATAATAGCTTCTGAGAGAATGAAGCATTTATTTTTTTATTTTGGTAAATATGTCAAAAATGTTTATTGAGTCCTTTTGGAAACACAATCACTAAGTTTGTGCTGGGATGATAAATAATTCAGGAACGGGTTCAAGAGCTCCCTGTGTTTAACAGTACTGTTAATTGTTAGCATGATCCCTAGCTTGGTTTTGTTCTGAGCCAGCTGAGCCTGGACACACTTTGGGAGTCACTAGGGACAGGAGATCATTCCTAAAAGGCCATTTGGACTTGGCTACTGTGTTCAGGGAGGGAAGAGTGCTTAGCTCTATGGACCAAAAAGAGCTGTGTGCTGCCAGCTGGCCTCAGGTCCATAGAATGATCCATGGCCCATTTAATTTACTGGTGCTGATGTAGCCAACAGAACTGTGGCCAGCACAAGAACAGATGAAGCAGGAAAGTTCCACTAGTCAAGATTGTTTTCACCTCAGTATGAGCAGCACTTCAAATTGCCTTTTTCTAGACCTGCATAAAAGCTTCTATTCTTGAAAATATAATTTTGAGGCTATAAAGAATTATCTTAGCCCTTTTAATTTTAACTGCCCAAGCTAGGGAGTGCTCCGGGGAAGCATTTATGTGGTGCTCTGGGTGATTTCATACTTATCTATTTAATTATCTTCACCTCATTATAAACTCTCCCTTGAAACAACAGTAGGTAGTGCTCTACCTTGTTCTAATTAATGAATCAGTTATGGACAGTTAATGGACAACCTGCAGAGTCAGAGTATGCTAATTCAGAGAGCATCTAGTTAATTTGTTGAAACACTGATGTTGTTCAAGCTGCCCAAAAATGGAAACAATAAAGTAGTCCTTCCAGACAGAAATTGGTATTCACTGTCAGAAAAACCAGAGTAAAAGACAAAGTACTGTTTCTTTAAATCTATCACAGTGCTGAGACATATCACCCTTCAAAATGATGCTTCTTTAAAGACATTTCATGAATAATGCATCAGAGACATGAAGAGCATACCTGTGATTGTGTATTAGGGTATAGTTCTGAGGCATGTGGCTCTTGGTGCTGAACCAATTCTTGTGTACTCGCATCAGACAATTCTGGCATCCTGAGGCCACAGTGGATGTGCAGCAACTACAGATAATAAACTGGGAGCAGTGTACAGTGCTGACAAACACTCCAAAGTTTGTGTGCCTGTGTTTTGGAAGGGAGGGTATCATGGGTACCAGGCAAGGCTCTCAAAATTACTCCAGTCAAACGGATGACTTCCAGGATATGGAACTCAAGTGATGTGACACATAAAACAGGTGATGAAAATGTGTAGTGGTAAAATGGAGTTGGAATAGCCAATAGCTAAATAGAAAAAAAAAAAAAAACCAAAAAAAAAAAACCAAAACATTTAGTACTACACTGTAAACAGAAAAGCTTCTAGGGATTTAATTGGTTGGTCTGCATGAACATCAGGGAGAGCAATTAAAGAGAACATTACAGGGAAGATTAATTATTTCTATCCCTTGCAGAGGATAACCTCTTGAAAAATAATAAGGACCAGGTATTATCAGAAATAAAGACATTCACAAATGGATTAACTGATGAGCAGCAGCTCCTGAGCACGGGACTGTACATGTGTCTGAGTGCTGGAGTTTGAGACTGAAGCTGCTGAGAGTTAACAGAGGTTTGTAACTTCTAACTGACATGATTTGAGTTGTTAATTCTCAAGTTTGTGTGAGCGTTTGAGTAGATGATGTGTATATCTCCAAAATTGCTTAGAGAAAGATCTTGAACACTGAATACTCTTTACTTCAAATAACTGGTACAATGGTTGAAACAATAATTCAAATATAATTTTTAAAACTTCCTGGTGAAAGGAAAATAAACAAGCTTGACTTCACACAAGAATACAATGGGGGTTTGGCTCCAAAGACCAATGTATGCAAAAAAAATAGTAGACAAAATAAGTTTGCAAACATTGAATGGGGTGCTTTCTAAATTCCACATGGGAAGTCCTTGGGGTATCTAAACAAGAATTGTTTTACAGGTTTGCAGTACTGTCATGGAGTAATAACCTGGTAAAGGCATTCAAATTTCATCCAAAAAAAAGAGAGTGAGATTGCCTGACCTTTCATTTCTTTTACATATAGTTAAAAATATTCATGCAGAAGGAAAGAGCAAAAAGGTGGCAAAATCTGTATATTGCACAGCTAGTAATATTAACCAACTCAGGAAACTTCAGAAATACCTAAGAACACCAGAATAGTTATACTGGGTCAGAGTATAAATCAGCTTTCTCCAGGACTCTAGTTCTGATAGCAAACATGTAAGAAAAGAACATAGCAAGAAGAAAGGCAAACGAAATTTCTCCTGGTATACTTTCTTAACTTCTAGCCATCTTCAGCATAAAAACTCACCAAGAGAGAATACCCATCTGAGACTTTGTATTTAATAGATTCAGGGAATCCAATGAGTTGTGCAGCTTGATGGCAAATGAAATTCAATAAAGATAAATGCTACATAATGTATATTCCAGTAAATAATTTGATTTATACACATTACTTGGCCAATTAGCTGAAGTCACTTTGGGAAAAATTAAAAAAAAAAAAATAAGACACCAGTGTGAACCCTTTATTCTTTGTCATTTGTATATTAATTATTTGTATTGCAACAAAATCTCCAGACACTGATCAGGCCTTTAGTGTGCACATCCATTACATACAGAGAATAAAAGTCCATAGCCTGAAAAACCTTGCAATCTGAGTGTACCAACAGACAGGCAGATGTGGGAGAACAAGGAAACAATGAGGCAGTATTGATCACAAGGCTAAGCAGCAGTGTCAGATTAATTGACCTTTGCTCATTCTGCATTGGTGGTCAGAAAGGAAACAACATGTTAGCATGTATAATGCCATTACATGAATCAATGAGTTCTAATCTTACCATCTCAAAAGGCAACAGCAAAGCCAGAAAAATCTTATAGCCAGAGGACAGAAATTCAGAAAACAGAAATGTGGGATTCAAAGGTTGAGAAGAGTTATTTTAGATGGGAAATCATGGTTTCAACATGTGAAATGATAAAGGAATGAGCAATAATGACATGCAAGGACTGTGTCAAGTGGATGTCCCTAATTAGCTATTTATTCAGGTAGGGCATAGCAGACAAAAATTTAAAAAAACAGCATTTGAAATGCAATTTTTCCTCTCATACAGCTTACTTAATATATGGAATGAGGTGCTGTTGTCTAACGCCACAGTGACTGATTGTCACTTCTGTTCTATTCAGACTGGAGCTGCAGGCTAATCTGGATAATGCCATGTGTAATTGTGATTCTCTTATTTTAATAATGCACATCTCTATGCATCCAGGCATTGTCCAAACACCATCTCCTTCCAAGAAGGACAGGAAAATATTTTTCTCGTGGACAGTTTAGCCAATAATTGTTCAGCACTGTGCTTGTTGCTGCTCTCTCTGAAGCTCTTAATGCTAAATTCCCAATGTGAAAGTATTGCTGTGACAATTGCTGTGACCTTTAATGAGAAATTTTATTAAATCTCAGAATTGAGATTGTAATGAATGCCTATAGATAACTGGCAACATTCAGATTTAAGTTTTCAGTTCTGGCTGGCTGCTGGACTGCAGGGAGCATTTCAGGAACGTCTTTCCTTCTCCCTCCTCTCTGGTACTGTGGAAGGAGGTAGAGGAGGGGAAAATGGCAATGTTGACCTGATTTAGCTACAAATGGTACGGCTAACTTCAAGAGCAATTAGAAACTGCACAATGAATAATTCAGCATTTTGTCACTTCGGGGGTTTCCCATTCTGCCTCTGTAATTCTGAACGCTCCCCGTCCTCATTAAGGAGGAATTGTAGCTGGAGAAGCATTCTCCAGGCACTGCCTGCTGCTTGCCATGCAGGTGGCATTCCCTGGGGGCTTGGGGGCAGCCCCAGCTGGAGACACGGACCTTGTGCAGGTGCACCTCCGTGTAGGACACAGCCTGGCCATGCCCACACAACTACCAAACTTGAGAAGGCATTTTCTTTTCTTTCTTCTTCTGCACATTGTTTGAGGAACAGGATGTAAAATGAAAATAAAGGGAAATTGCATTATCTGACAATTCTGGAGTGCTAATAATTTTACAACAAGGTTTATATAGATAAATACACACACACATATATAATATTATTTATATATATATATTTATTATATATTTTTGTTATATATACCTTTACATATTTTTATTTATTTATTTATTTATTTGTTTGTTTGTTTATTTTATGCATTATTTTCTTCTCCAGCAGAGAAAACTGTTACTCTGTAACAACAGCTTCTGATTAAAGAAAGGAAAAGTGAGTAAGAGATGAGTGGGCAGACAGGTACATACTATAACTGCAACAATTTTCTAGCACTTGTTTTATCTGAGGAGCTGAAGACCTCTTCTTGTCCTTCAAATGAAATTGCAGGCATTCAGTGATGTTTATATGTACAAAACACCCAAATAAACAAACAAAAACGTTCTCTGCAAAAAACTCTTTGCTCTTGCTACTCCTCTCAATAGGAGCATTGCATTGCAGTGACAAAAGATTGAACAAAGAAAACCTGCACTTAAAGAAAAGCTTTGAAATAGGCTTCCAAGGACAACGTATTGTTCCAGCTCAGAATAGAACTCTGCTTTTTAAAAGTCAGGGTTTGCAAGTCGGTCTATTTATAGTCCCAAGGTTTATTATTGTGGTGTTCAAATTTTTATAGAGAACACCAAATATTATGTTATAAGGGCATAGCCAGTGTGAGCAGATGAGTGCTTATATTTTGTGATTTGTTTATGTATTTTTTAAAAAATTGTACAGGCACAAAGCCTAATTTCTAGCATGTGTTTTAAGGGATTATTCAAATCACAATGTGGTCCGTAACAAAAATGAGGCCAAAATCACTGCACCTGATTGCTGCAACCAAGATATTAGTGAATCTTTATTTGCTCTGATATTTTCCTGTCTACATATATATTCCCATATAAACATTATTCCCACATACCAATAAAATGGTTCACTTTGCTAAACATCTCTAAAGAGCTCATGGGCCACTTCAGTTCCTTCAGAGCACAGAAAATGTGATGCAGATTCTAGGCTTATTGCAGATTAGGGCAGATATATTTCTTAGCAGCTCTTCTGCAGTCCCGTCTTCCTAATGTGTCCCTTTGGCAAAGCACTCAGGTGAAATACAATGAGTAATTTTTTATTGAATTATATTAGAGGTATGGTTTCATAAGATAAGGCTGCCCTGTCTGTGAAAGGAACAAACTCCACCTTTGCTGCCAGATGAGGACTCTTGAACAACTCATTGTGGTCATCCAGATCATGAAGTTCATGCTATTAAAAAAAAAAAAAAGGCAAACCTAGTGAAAAATAAGTAGCGTTTAGCAGAATGGTACCTGAAGGGTCTGATTGCTTGGTGCTGTCATGGGGTGGGGGTGGACAGGAAGACTCATGGGTTGGAGTCAAACTTGAATTTCAGATCAGCTTCCAACATCAGGCAGCTGCACCCTCAGTTACTCCCCTTGGTACCTCTCTATTCCAGGACTCCACGGCGCTCCTAACACACCAATTAAAGGTACAAGATGATTGCACTCTTCAGTGTTGCCAAGCCTTAGTTTATAAGATATTAAAGCTTGTGAATATTGAAGTCTGAATACACCCCTGTGGCATTTCAATACTGCATTTGGTAGGATGTCATTCTGCAGAAAATGGCTTTTAGGAGCTTTTATATACTTGTAAGGCTCTTTGTAATGTGAGTTGACTTGTCTAGATAGTAGAGAATAACATATGCCTTCAACATTACTGACAGTTTTGCCAACTTTTACTATTGCAACACTTCTGCAGATAAGGCTATAAGAGTAGGTTGTTTCAAGACCCAGAGAACAGATGAAATTAGTCATTAGCTGTGACTACCCAAAGCTGTGCACATTTGTGTTTGCCAGTCAGTACACTTGGCTGACTGGCCAGTAGGTACATGTGTTCTGCTGCCAAAACAAGACATGTAACAGATGAATCCTGCCTGTCTTTCCCTTTCTGGTGTTCTCTTTTATCCAAGCAATATTCTTCATGGAACTTGCAGGAATTTCATTATCTTTGACACCTCAACTTCTCTTTCCAATTCACTGAAAATTAATCAATAATGAAAAATGTCACGAGTGTGGTCTGACAAAGAAATGTACCATCACTTAAGCTGTATATGCTTTAAGAAACTGATGTGAAATACACATTTAAAATAACATGTTGCAGCAATATTGCAGAAACATAATGTTCATATCAATTGTTTCACACTTGAGCAGGAAACAGTCCAGCTTTGAAAGGATATCCAATAACTTTTGTTTCAGTGTCTTATCTCTGTGTCTCTTTTGTCTATACATTCCTATTGATGTTTAACCACTCTCTTGCACACCTCCAATTGCTGGTTTTTTACTTCAAATCACATAACTTTAGGCAATGACAATATTATTGTGCTAATATTGTTATAATACGCTATTAATCAGAATTATATAAATATTTCATAAGGTAATTGCCTGGAATTACAAGCACCATAAAAATGTTATAAGAGGAACTCTGCGTGAGTAGAGACAATGCAGTCTGTTTTCCTGCTCTGAAAGATTTTATCCTCAGAAGCCTGTCTGCTGCTTCCCATTATGTCAGGTAACCAGATAAAAGGTAATTCTTTCTACAAAGTCCTTTCTCCTCATGTGTCAACAACTATTTTGTCTGCAACACTGCTGTGTGATGGTTAACAGTGCAGTCAGCCTCTGAGCTATGCTGCCTTATGTGGGGAAACAAGTTAGCTGATTTTGGGACTTCTGAGGACAAGATGCAGCTTAGGATAACATTTGTACCATTTCAAATTATTTAAAGAGGCAAATTTCACAAGAAAGCAGGTCTTAAGATTTTTTTCTGTGGTCCTAGCATCTCTTCCCTCACTTTTGTCCCAAATATGATCCTCCCTATGCATGTATTTTCAAAAGGCATTCTCTTACATATTGCATCTCCCTCTGTGGATAGGTTATGAAGTGCTAAACTCTCTTGTGCTTCTGACTGACAGCTAGCATGTCAATCTATAAACCATCTTTAAAAGGCACTAATATTTTCTCATTGTCCCCCTTAATTTTCACGTGTATTTTAATGTTTATATATTTTGTCTTGACAGATATTTTTTTCTCCTGCTTGAATAAAGAGCATTACCATAGGCCTGGTGCCTGCATGTGATAGGGAACTCCTGTATATTAGTACAACACTGGGACAATGGACATAGGAGGGTAGAATAAACCCTCTATCCTAGTGGTGATACAGAGTAGAAACAGAAATGGAACATTCTCATCAGTTTTGTATGTTTTTAAATCATAAAATCATAGAATATTTATAGTTGCAAGAGACCCACAAGAAACACCTAGTCAAAGACCCAACTATATAAATACATACATGGATGAATGTGTGTGTAAGAGAGGAAACAATATTCAGTATCTTTCTCCTTATCTCGAATTTTGTTGTGACGATTCTGATTTTTAATTCCAAAGCCCTGTGAACCGTGTCAGTATCACCGACAGATGGCTGAGGGAAAGACACCGAGATCTACTCAGAAAAAACCGTTTCGATGGAATGGCTGAATTAAGCATGCGCTTTGTGAAAGTTGGGCAGAAGACAGCAGAATGTTATGACTAGCACATTTCAACAATCCATTTTTAGAAATGTCAATTGCCCTGAGTTAGTCAGAAAACAACAGCCCCTGGCTGTGGCCAAAGCCTAACCCCGGGTTTGAAGGACAGTCGTGGCAAGCAGGTGCCAGCAAGCAGCAGGTGTGATATGAACACCTGAGAATGTTTCTCATTCTGGAACCACCACTGCAGGTTATCCACCGTGTGCACGGGGGACTCAGGTCACACACAAAGTGCACACTCACGTCTTAGATTGCACAGTATCTGGAATAACTTTAATACAGACCTGACATCCAGTACCTGAGCTCGTTCAGATTCTTTAAATGGTCCTGTCTTTCCAACTTTGGATTCCTCCTGGTCACAAAAACTGAACTGTCCTCACTGAACTAGCCCTATTGGCACCACACTTTCTTAATCTTGTGACTAATATATATTTTTAAAGTAATTTGAAAAAGAAATCATTAGATAAATAATTGTCCCCATCATGTAAATTTGACAGATCCCCATCTGCAGAAAGCAGGCAGGCGGAAATATGGGGAAAATGCAGTTATTTCTCTGTTCTTGCCCTTGGTGGCTGGTTCTTGCCCTCTTCTTCCATTCTGCTGGTGTGGGTTTATGGCTACTGGCTTAGGTGAACTTTTGGTCTGAAGCAGTTAACCTTTTCTTTAACTGCTTAGTCCTGTGAGCCCCTGAGTTCTGTAGGGAGCTTTTAGTCGGATGTGCACATTCATTAAGCGTGTGTGTTTTCTCCAGTGCAAATGCAGAATCAGATGAACCTCCAATTCCTTCCAGAAATCCATTCTCCGTCAAGATTTCCAGCTAATCAACACTTCTCATGGAGAGTAAGAATATTTGCTTAGCCATTGGGTGATCCTACTGCCTGGGCAACTTTTTGTCTCTGACTCTCTTGAATGTTCACACATCCTCAGTCTCCTAATATGTCCCCAAAGCTGCAGCTTTCTTTTTGTGAAAAGAAAAGCTTGTTTAGATGCCAAAAATATTTCTGTACAGACTGTAAATTTTCAGCTGTCACTAAGAAGTGAAACTGTCCTGGTTTGTTCAGGCTTTTCTCCTTGAAACATTTAGCATATATCAACAGAAACCTGAAACTTTTTCTTCCTCTTTTCTCTACATTTACAAGCAAGCCTACCCTGACAGACTGTATCACAACTCCCAACCTTGCAGCTTTGGAAGATTAACTGAGAAACCCCACAGAGCCTGCTAACATCATATAATTGACTGAAGAAGCACTTCTAAGGAGTAGTAGAAGGAACTCCCTCCCCTCTAGACTCTCACTCAGCATTGGCTGTTTGCTTTTGAAACTTTTTTTTGTGGTTTTTTTTTGTGTGTTTGTTTTGGTTTTTTTTTTGTTTGTTTGTTTGTTTTTGCTTGTTTGTTTGTTTGTTTTTTCGGGAAGGGAAGGGTTCAGGGGGTGGGAAGGAGAAGGAAGCCTCGACTGCACTTTTCACTGCTTTCAGAAGGAAAATCTCAGCCATATCCATGCAGGCTGTTCCTGTTTTGTCACTTGTCTGGATTGTTTGCCTCTACTTGGAAGAATTAAAGCATTTTCAGAAAAGTAATCTTATCGCATGAGAAGGCAATTAGACATTTCGTAATCCTATCACCCCTGTGCTGAAATTACCATGCCCAGTTAGCAATAATTCTGCTTCTATGGACAGAGTGAGCAGCAGCACAGCATGAATTATTTATCTCGATGCTGTGCTTCCTCTTTTCAAGTCACTGCAATAATACCAGCACGGCAGACAGTAATTATCCCCAGCATAGAGCAGAAACAGTTAATGGAACCTGCCTTTTCAATCAATATTATTAATTCAAGGAAAGAAACAGCATGTACTATCTGACGCCTATGGAGTTTTGATCTGGGCTTGATGTCACGCTGAAGTAAGTGGTTACCATGGAGATTGGAGCTCGTGTCTGCGCATCCCTCCCTGCCAGGAGTGTTTTTGGAGAGGAAGTGCCCATCTGTAGTCAGTCACTATTGTTCTGGCACAGCCACATGCCAGCCTCGCTGCAGCCCCCCGAACTGCGTCACCGCACAGCAGTGTCAGTCCCTGGGAATAAAGACTCCCTGTTGAACCACATTTATCCACCCTGCCATTTTCACTGCCAGCTGATTATCTGCTTGTATTCTCTGGCTGCGTTAATGCAGTCTCTTAGCACTGTTATCATAGGATCCCTACAGCTTGATACCTCTGGATGGATCTTCTGGTGTTTTCCCTGATTTCTTTGTCACCCTCCTCACTTAATCAAGGCAAAGCACCCATACTACATCAACCACTTTGCTTGCTTTCTTTCCTCTTAGATGTAGAAAGCCTGAATGTGCTTTCTCCCCACGTACAGATTCATGGCAACCAAAAAACTGCTTGTAATAGATCCTTTTATTAAATCATCATTATTAACTGCCAGCATATGCTTCTGGAGCAAAGACTGGCAGTTTGGCACAGTCCACCATGATTATTGAATATACCTGTTTATTAACCAATTAAGTAATGGGATAGCATGCCAGTGGCATATGAAATCAGGGCATTATTACTAACTGGAAAATGTCAGACAAAATTACTTCTGCTACCTGAAGACAATGCAATGAGACATCTTCCTGAATACCAGGTGGAGTTTGTGTTCTTATTTTATTTTCCTCCTTAAGCACAATATTCAGAGTAACATCTGATAGATTTCTGCAAGAAATTCTGTGAAGTGACTGTCTGGAATACTATGTACAGAATGAATCAACTATGATGGAAGAAGATTTAACTATTTTCTCCTTCTCTTCTCTTCTCTTCTCTTCTCTTCTCTTCTCTTCTCTTCTCTTCTCTTCTCTTCTCTTCTCTTCTCTTCTCTTCTCTTCTCTTCTCTTCTCTTCTCTTCTCTTCTCTTCTCTTCTCTTCTCTTCTCTTCTCTTCTCTTCTCTTCTCTTCTCTTCTCTTCTCTTCTCTTCTCTTCTCTTCTCTTCTCTTCTCTTCTCTTCTCTTCTCTTCTCTTCTCTCCTCTCCTCTCCTCTCCTCTCCTCTCCTCTCCTCTCCTCTCCTCTCCTCTCCTCTCCTCTCCTCTCCTCTCCTCTCCTCTCCTCTCCTCTCCTCTCCTCTCCTCTCCTCTCCTCTCCTCTCCTCTCCTCTCCTCTCCTCTCCTCTCCTCTCCTCTCCTCTCCTCTCCTCTCCTCTCCTCTCCTCTCCTCTCCTCTCCTCTCCTCTCCTCTCCTCTCCTTTCCTCTTTGTTAATCTCTTATGTCAAGTGAAGATGTATTTGAGCTCTCTAGGGTTCTCATTGAAAGTGATGCAAGAGGTTTGAAGAACAGCCATTGTATGTGTCCTCTTCTGCTATCATTCTTGGAAACAACTGAACATCAGAAACATCAAAATTAATCAGCTTTGAGCAGATACCTGACATGAAAAACTGCAAAGAAAACAATCAAAGTTTAATAAATTCCAGTAAGGATAAACATTTTGATTGTGAAGAATGTGCTTGCCAGGGATGCTGGGCTCTAACCTAGCCACTGAATGTTGCCTACTTACACTACTACCAGTGGTAGGTCAATTGCCACTCGAGTACTCCCAGCCTGGGTTCAGCTGCAGCATTCAAACATCAGCCTGCATTGTATGCTAACTTTCCTAATGACATGATGAATGCAGTTTCATATTTGCAATCTGCCCAACTGCTGTAAACACCACAAACATTTCTTTAGTTCTAGATGGGGTGGTTCAGGCAGGGCTGCTGTGGAACTGTGATTGCCAGCTGCAGGGGTGCACAGGAAAAGAACAAGAACTTCCCCTCAGTACCACCCTCTGCACCATGCTTTATTTATATCGCTTCCATTGCAGCTGGCATGCACACTGGCAACTCTGGGATCTCTGACCCTGAACTAAACTGCTGCAGGGCTGATCAGGAGACTTGACAGGTACTTGGTGGAGCTGAATGGCTCTAACTTTACTGACTCTATGAATTTTGAGAGAAGATTGAAAGCGATGTTTCTGAACACTTAACAGTTCTATTAGCAGCGTGTTTTTGGATTTCCTAAATAATTGTCATATCGCAGATTTGTCACTGTAATTGTGGAGTTTGCTGTGTTGTGAGGGCTGACTGATGATTTTTGAGCTTTTGAGGCAACCAGTTTGGGTGAAGAGTCCAGCCACATCTACACAAACAAAGCTAATTTGCAAACAGACAAGCAGTGTATCTAAGCTAAATAAGGAAACATAAGCTTTCACTCCTGAAAGTGAGTAGTAAGTTTAATTCCTAGTCACGGAGGAAAAAAAAGAAAACATTACTATCCAGGTGAAAATCCCTGGTGCTTGGAAATCACATAATGTTAACAGGGAAATAAACAATATTTGGAGAGATGGATGATGGAATTATTTAAAGTATATTTAAACTATGCATCAGAAGTGCATAGAAATTGGCATATTCTCACTGAACTTGCAAATGTTACTGAATTTTCATTTTCACAAGACTTTCAATTAGAAAGCACCTAGACAGGTTTACTTTTTCCTATACAAGATTGGGAATTTTTCACCTGGTTGACTGAAAATCCTAGCATATCAGCTACAGGAGACTTTGGACTATTTTTTTTTTTTTTTTGTTTTTAGTAATTGCTCAGAGTGCCCACCTGACATCTGAGATATCTGGGGTTTACTGGATCTCCAGCTTTAATGCAGTCTGCCAAGGAAGGGGGGAATCCAACTCTGTGTGGGCAATTAATAAATAATTTTGGCAAACAATGTGATATTTCTGATAAAGCAGGACACAAGTAAAAGTAACATAGGATTCTAGACAAGGATGCTTCATCCTCTAAATCAGGAATTCTCACAGGCTGCTTGTCACATTTGAACCACATTCATTGATTTTAATTAAATATGTTCTTTGGGCAATGTTCACCTCTTGTACAAGAGATGATTAATTCTGCGTGGAGGAAACTCTTGTTTCTCTGGCCTGAATTACTTGGCTTTTTTTCTCTCTTATTCTACAAAATACCACCAGGAGAGTGATACAACTGCTGGCTATAATTGTAATTCTCTTTTTTTTTTTTGTCTTTTTGTGTGTGTTTAATATTTTGTTGTTTTTGTTGTTCCTCGCTGTCCATAATACAGCAAGGAACTAAGATTTTTTATAAACTGAAGGAGTCTGTATGGAGACTAACAACCAAATATGTTGGTGTTGGTCAACAATTTTGAGACACTGAGGTGTGAAGCAACTTTCTGGTTGCTTTTTCAGAAATTTGACTTCAGAATTCTTCTAGAGTAATGCAAAACATTTGAGCCCCTTTGTGATCCTACATCCTGTAAGCCCTAGGACTCTGGATTCTGGAAATGCTCTGTAATAAGAAAGCTCCACTACCATTGTTGGAAAGCTTTTCTATTTCATTATTTCCAAATAAATAATTTTAAAATAAAGGAATTTCAATTAATATAAATATTTTATGAACATTACCAATTTGCTGATTCATTTTATTTTTAGGAATTTAATATTTTTAAAGACATGGACAACTCTTTAACTTTTCTATTACAAACATAGCAAAGACTTGAAGCTTTGGTCCAAACTTAAAATGAATGAAGAGTATAAATATATGTTTTTTTTCTTGCTTATGCTATTTTTAAAGTCCATTTGTATTTGTACTTGTATTCTTTAGCATATTTTCAGTGCATTCAGAAGGACATGTTCAACCTCTGTCAGCAGTCATGGACTATTTTATGTTCTGAAAAGTCTTGCCAGAATGGCCCCCTCAAGCAACAAATTGCCCAATTTATTTATGACAGTGCCAAAAAAACTATTTCCAGGATGTTCGTAGGTCAAGAGCTCTTCTGAAATAGAGAATGCCTTAAAGACCTATTGCACTGTTTATTATTTAGTGTGTGTGTTGCACTCATGCCCCGAGGCCACAATCAAAACCAAGGAAGTTGAGGGAGAATGAAAGAATGATGATCTTGCTTGCATTTTGAGACACTCCTCATAGATTTATTCATCTATGTACTGTCATCTCCTCTAAGTCATCAGTTTAGCCTTCAAGTAATTTTCCTTTTAAAAATCTCCTTTCATAAGCCTCCTCTTTCTGTTTTTTTTCCCCTGACAGCTGTCTTGAGACACCTATTTTACTCTAGTGCTTATATCTGGTAAAAGGACGCTTAAAATGGATAATTCATGATTTGTCTTTTTATATTCCTTCTTCTTTTTCATGCGCACAAAATTGTACCTGATGTGAATTAAGTATCTCAGCAACTTCTTGGGGTTTAAAGGGATTTCAAGATCACTTCTTAGGAGGTGTTTGGGAAGGGAGGTGCTGCTCTGTGTACAGAGCTGCAAGGCCCTCAGGGTTCAGTAGTCCTGATGAGAAATCCCAGCAGACCAACTGCTTGTAATAAAATCCACCTAATTCTGTTTCTTTGTTTACTCATCTCCTTCCTAGTCCTCCTTAATGTTCCTTCTGGTTTCTCCTTTCCTTCAGTCATGCTGTGAAATCATTCTGGGTCACTGGGACCTGCCTTCCTGGACACAGACATTTTACAGGGAAAGTGGAGAATTTGTGATCATAAGAGTATAAAAGGGATCTCTAAGAAGGATCTAGTGGTAGTGAAGTTTTCAGGTTGCATTTTTTGTAGGAAATTTTTAAACAAATCCTTAGAAATCACAGTGCATGTACTGCAGCAATTCAATAATGTTAAAAAAAGGCCTATTTGTAAGTATTTAATACTTGCCAGTGTTTGTGAGATATTGTGGTGCTTCTACTTGCTTAGCCCAAATTTGTAAAATATTATAATATCTAATAATGAATACAAGATGAATTTGTCATGCTTTTTCTTATTAATAAACACATTGGAAGGAATAATGTAATGAAAGCAAACTTTTAGGTTGTATAGTGGAACAAAAAAAAAGTTTTGCAGGGGTTAACTAATATCATGCTCTGTTCATTTCTTCTTTGTGCACCCTGTGGAAATGACTGTTAACCTTTAATTCAGTTTTTCCTAGTGTAAAATTTTGTTCACTTGGTCAGACTGGGGTCCAATTGCCCATCGTGCCTGGAATTTGTATTTGCAAAGTTTGACTCGTTTGAAGTCTTTTTATGCTTGCGTTCTGAGTTGGCATAAGCAGGATGAAAAATGAGACTGCAGAGCACTGAGACCAGCAGAATTTTCAGCATCTGCATGCAATAATGTGATTTGACTGACTTGTATGGACCTGAGCCCAAAAACTACAGAAAGAAATCATTTAGGCCATATTAGCTCAGACGTGGAAGATGTTCCTACTATGAAAGTTCTGTTGATTACAATAGGCAGTCATTTTCAGAAAAGCAGATAAGCTTGTCTTGGTTTTGTGCCTTAGCTTATGGTCCTCTAGCCAGTTTTCATCCTACTGTATGTAAAACAGCTTGTACGTCTTTAATGATCACATAAAATTCGTTAAGAAAATATCCAAAATTCTATTCATCTGTGCTGCATGGAGGCTTGGTTCATGAGCCTCTGAAGAGAGACAGAGAGAGAACACACAAAGTGTACTGAATCTTCAGTACAATTCAGGTTACTACACAGAACCTCCTACTCACCACACTTTAGTGACTCACACATGCTAAGCATAATGAAACCTCTATTTTTTTTAATGAGCTTTCATGCTAGTTTTCTCATTTACAATTATCAATCTTACATTCACTTAAAAAAATTGAAAATATCAGATTTCCAAAAATGCATAATATAATGGAATAATTTTCACTCACTCTCAAATCAATTATTTTTTAATTTTTTGTACATTATTGTAGTCATATCACATTGAATTTGTACAGTATGTGCCATGATAAAATATTGGGAAAGGTGATATTAACTATATTTTTCAATGCACTTTCTCTGTGATTAAGTTTGATATTACTGAATTTGAATAAAGCATTGATCACAGAACTGTCGAATGAAGCTTCTACTAAAATCTTGGCTGAAAAAGATTCCTCTTCGATTTCACCATATTATTCTTCTTTTCCTCCTGCTTTGGAGTTATATAACAGATTTCTTTCTGAGTTTTTGATGTATTCTTCTTTCTTAATATTCCAGGAAAATGAGATTATGAGTTCACTTGAATCCAAAGACTGATTTCCACATTAAAATGAAAACAGAGAGCTATAGAACATATATCACTTTCAATAATTTGCAGTGATATACAGAGATGTGTCTTTATAGTTACAGAAAAAACCCAGCTCTATCAGCCAGAAGGAGATTTTAGGTGTTTTTTCTGACGTGGATAAATGTACATCTACAAAATCAGGTGAGGGGCTGAGAAAAGCAGTAGTGTTTAAGCAGAAGGCAAAGTATTTTCTTTTCAAAATTGTCTTTGAAGGATGATAAAATTCTCTCTGGGTAAATGGAAGTTCTGCCCTGCTGTGTCTGAGCAGTCTTCCTAAATATCACAGAATTGAAATTCAAAATATTACCATAGTGTAACAGAATGTAGCAGTTTTGCAAATTTTAAGATTCCATATTTTTTCAAGTTCAGATTTCAGAGAGCCCATGGGTTTTGCTATCACATGCAATGAAATGGTGTTCAAAGGTGCCCATTGTTCCTGTGGCAGGATGGCAGCACTGGAGCCTGTCAGAGTATTCTGTGCCCTTGGCATGAAGCCTCACAGAGAAACAGACATTCTGGGATGTTTGAAGCTATACAGCAAGTGATGCTTAGTTGCAGACTTGACTAAAATTAATGAGAAAGTCTATTTTCTCTTTGGAGAAGACCTGAGCTTGCTTTTCCAGTGTCCAAATTCAAGATTATACAAATAAGTTCTGGTCTGAAGGGGCTGTGCTTGATCTGCTGTGATAAGCTCTGATGGGAGTAAGGCACTTTTTGCATTGGAGTTTATAAACCCTCTGTTGTGATGAAGTACAAGCAAAGCAAGCACAGGTCTGAGCACCAGACTGAAGATTTACAGTGCATTATGTAAAGCCAAGGCTCAAACACACAGTAGTCCCTTGACCTGGAGGTAAGACTTTTGGAGATAAGGGGTTTCCCTTCTTCAAACAAGGATGGGAGACAAATAATACAAGCTAGATTAGAGAAAATTAAACACCGTGATATATCCTTAGGAGCATTCTGCAATAACCCTTTTTTTTTTTTTCAGAGACCATTTCCACTCAGAAAAGACTTTGAACGAGCCTACATAACTCATAAATCAGGCATTATGTATTTTTAGAGCCTTCATCCCAATGTGTTCTACTGCTTGTTTTCCCTGTGAAGTCTTTCTGCTGTTTCTGATCAGTAAATTATTTGTACTGAGGCTCTCAGATGCCCCCACAACAGGGGCTAAGTCAGTACTGGTAATGATTCAGTGTGAAATAATGCTAGGTCTCTTGGACCCTCTCACAATTTTTGTCTACCTTAAAATTATTTCTTTTACACCCAAAAGGTTGTTTTATTTTCCACTGTACTCAGTATAGAATCAGTTTTAAAAATATGTTAAACCATTAAAGTAAGATTAACAGACCCAAGGATCTATCTATGCCTTTCTGTTGTCTGGAGAGGAAATTTAACACCTAGCTTGGATTAGAAACTGAAGGCAGCCTTCAACAGGCTAAACATATGTATTCATGCAATTTCTTGCCTAGAGTATTTCAGAAGTCTGCAAATCTGGTGAATATGATTGGTGGTGTAAATAGAATACAGAAGGAGCTAGAAATTGCATGGACAACTCAAAAATCATTAGATATCCATGTTGAGACAGACTGAGACACTAACTTTACACGAGTACAGGAAGGTAACTGCACGTGAGCCAGCTGTTTAAGTTTCTTCTATAACCAGGGAGGGTGCAACTCACTTTCCTACACATTAGCTGAGGTGTGCCAGGGTACACAGCACAGCCTCTGGCTGCTGTAACCAGAGGGTGTGGGCTGCTCTCCAGGTGCCATGCCATACCTGACAGCCTTCAGCTGACATCCTGGGCTTCTGGGGAATCTCAGATGATGCTCAGCACCAAAGATTACACAGAGGTGAATGTCAGATCTGGTCCGTACTGTGAGCAGAAGTTAGGAAGTTAATAATAACACTGAAATAGTCACCCACTTTTGGCCATCTCAGCAGCTCTCTGTACTGCCTGAATCAGCTTGACTGGATGAGGAAAGACTATAACTCAGCTAAGACACTGAATGTACACCCTGCGTGTCTGGCTCTGGGGCTGCATCCACCCCTGGCTGATGGAGCTCTGAAGTTAGGTGAGATGAGTCCCTTCCCAGCAGCTATGACACGAATACATGGCAGGCAGTTCTCCCACCCTCGTGTGAGCACTGTCATCCTCAGTTTGAAGAGGCTTGTCAGGCTGCTAGCAGCAAGCTGTTTATTCAAAATGTCAGTTATGTAACTTTTGACTATTTAAATAGCTTTTTCTTTATATTACAGCAAATTAACATTATTTAAGAATTACACTCACTTCTCACTTTATTCACGCTGAAGATTATGGAGTTCTGATTTTTTTCTAAGACATCAGTGAACATAATAATTTAAGCAGTCATAGATTTCAGCAGCTGCCTTTTCTCCCAGCTTTATTTTTTTGTGGGGTCTTTTGTGCTTTTTTATGTTTATTTTTTTGTTTTGTTTTGTTTTTGTTTTTTTTGTGGGACAAATACAATGTTTGGCAAAAACAGGTCACTTGTAATAATGCTATTGGCTATGCAACTTTGGAGAGATTTTTTTTCTGCAGCGTTCTCTGTGTGAAAGAGCCTGGGCATCCCTTAAACACATTATTTCACAGATGAAAACCTAGCAGACTAGATGACAACAACCTCCCCCCCCCCCCCCAGTCTGTCAGGTATTGGACTGTACATTGGATTAATTCCAGAAAGTAAAATCATGTGAACTATAGCACTAGCACAAATCAATGGTACAGTTCAGTTATTCTAAACACTGGCTAGTTCATATAGCCATACTCAGAAAACACAACTTTCATCAGAGTGCCTGGCATAGGGATTGTCATTGCTATCAGCCTAGATGTGAATTCGATGAGTTAATTCAGAATTTTATCAACAAAAGTGGAGAGAATATGTGCTCTTGATACATGGGCACTTTCATTAGAACAGTGATAAACTCAGAGGTGGAGTAGAGCAGTCACATCATTAAGCAAATAAATTCTCTTTAAGACTAAAACTGCTTATCCTTAGTTATGCCCTCATTCTTACTCAGAAGTGTACCTTTAAAAGTCAGTTCTGATTTAATCAGGCTGTTGAAATTCAACATATAAGCACACAAAACCAGAGCGCAGATAAAAACTAAAGAACAGATTTAGCTACACAATGGCACAGAAGGAAGCAAGGACCTGACCTTTTAAATTTATATGTCTATTTACATGATTTGAAAGTGTATTTTTGTCTTCTCTGAAGAAAAGATGTAAGAATGCAAGCAGCTCTCTTGGTTCCTTGATCTACACAACTGATGTATGTGATTGGCAATATCAAATAAGATCTTAAAGCAAGGGGGAAGTGGATTAAATGATGTCTTTTTAATTTCTTTCCCATGGCACTGATTGACAAATGCAGCCATATGATACTCTATGTTATACTACACTGAAAAAAATAGCTCCTAAAACATAACAGATTTATTTTTTGCAAACAGATTTCCACCTGTATTTTGCTCTTTCCTAAGCATATTTGTCTTCAAAATTCACTGTGGTATGTGCAATAATATTTGATAAGAAGACGATATTCTACAAAAAGGCTTTTAATATATGCATAAAATAAAGATATGGGGATATGTTTTGTAATCATGCTAAACCTGTCAAAAGGCTTGAATGATACCAGAATGTCAAAGGCAGTAAAAGACCCACACTGCTTGTGGACATAAATTGTGCTACAATTATCTCCGTATACAAACATCTTTCAATAAATTTCCAATCATTTGTACACGCAGACATAAACTGGACTCTCCCATTACAACAGCTGTGAAGAAAAGTTCTTTTATATTTCATTCTGAAATTTCATGATCGTTACGCTCTTAGAGCTTTCTATGGAAGCTTATCCTGCTTCTGACAGTCGGGTTCTACTTCTGCTGTACACTTTAGATACACAATAAGGAACATTTAAACTTTTAGACAAAACGGGCAAAGAGGTGATGGAGCAAATTTGTGAAAAACAACACACTGACCCCTAATATCTAAACAACAACAACAAAAAATGACATTTTATCTTCAAATTGCACGTTGAGAAAGGATGAGGTGGGAGGAAAGACAGAAGGCAGTTTGAGGGGTCTTGTTCCACAAAAGTCAGAGCTAGCTGCAGCACTGTGCTTCTGTATACCAGATACCTTGGCCAAAAGTTGTTCTGTGGAGAGTCTAGGCTTCACAAACACTCTCTGTGCTCTGTAGTCCATTACCTTGTACTAATGGTATTTGAGATCTAGTTTAGATATACAGCCAGTCTAAGCCAAGAGCCACGAAAAAATCTGCTTTTCAAATTACTAGGTTAATCCATTTCTTAATAACCATAGAGAAAAACTTAGACTATTTTTTTATTTATTTTTGAAGTTACTGTGGTATTCCAAAGTTGCTTTGTATGTGAAAAAAACTGAAAATTGTACAGGTAAAAAAGGATTAATGCTTTGCATACTACTGCTGCAGGTTCTGAAATTTTACTTGCCCTCACAACATAAATTTGCCAGTTTTTAAGAATAATTATTATGGTGCTCAACAAACAAGAAATGAAGGACAAGTAATACGATTCAATTTAGGAAAGCTGAGATAACAATGGAACCATTTTCAGTCAAAGATGAAGAAGGAATATGAGTTACAGGTCAGGGAATGAAAGAGTTTTTAGCTAACAAACAGAAAATCACCAGTGAAATCACTTTTACTTAGAACTCTTAAAACTTTGTTTACTCAAGAAACATCCAGAAGACAAATGTCTATATGAGAGATTGCTCTTTGCAGCCATGTTTGACTCCTGTATATATGAGAGATTGGATTTCTATTACAATATTTGCCTTTTCACGTGTTACCATTCCTGACCTGTTTGAATTAAAAAAAAAATGTAGAAGGAAGGAAGGAAGGATTCCAGGAAGTAAGGAAGGAAGGAAGGAAGGAAGGAAGGAAGGAAGGAAGGAAGGAAGGAAGGAAGAAAAAGAAAGAAAGAAAGAAAGAAAGAAAGAAAGAAAGAAAGAAAGAAAGAAAGAAAGAAAGAAAGAAAGAAAGAAAGAGAGAAAGAAAGAAAGAAAGAAAGAAAGAAAGAAAGAAAGAAAGAAAGAAAGAAAGAAAGAAAGAAAGAAAGAAAGAAAGAAAGAAAGAAAGAAAGAAAGAAAGAAAGAATTCCTGAGTAGCAGCATGGACAAAACCTTTTTTCCATTCTTTCTTGTCCCTCTTTTCTTGTCCATTAAGGGATCAGTATTCTAAAAACCCTCTTCAGATCCTTATAAGGCATTATTCTTACTTGTTGGATGCTATGTTGCTGGTCCTTTTGCTTTCTTTGACTTTTTAAGTTCTTAATATGCTCTCTATTTTCTGTGGAAGTTCTTGTGACAGATCAGATTCAAAGCCAGTTTGGTGCTATGACTGAAGGCAGTGTGTGCCTGTATGGAGATACACATTGGGAATATTGCTTGTGAATGTTAGTGCCTGCTATAATCAGAGACAAAAATCTCTGTTGCAATCTCAGCCTCTGCTAATCTCTGTGCACTGACTTTTTTTTGTGGCAGAGACCTAGCCCCTCGCCTTTTTATTACTCTCCTAATCTTACAGTGCTGAACATCAGTTTTAAGGAATTGAAATATGGTTTTAGAAAGCAACAAAACCCAGGAAATACTGTGTCACCTTTTTCAGTGACCAATATTTCCATACAAATTTTTGCTTTCAGCTGACAGTTTATGCAATGAAATTCTGTAAAGCCTTTGAAGACTCAAGATACCCTGAATGGTGTGTGGCTGCAGACACAGAGCAGTTAGAGCCCACTAACCTGAAGTCAGTGTACTTATGCCTGTTAGCTGAAACAAAGCATTACTTACTGCTCACAGTGAATGCTTGCAGTCCCTCACTTCCTGTGACACCCAGAGATAAACAGAAGGTTTTCCATCAAATTGATTTCTACATAAATGCAACCTTTGTCTTTCTCCCCTCTATCTCCCAGTACTGCCAAAGTGCTCTTTTGCATTCAGTAGATTCAGGAATTACTTTTCTGAATGCCTAGTTTTGGCTCCTGTTTTTGGAAAACTTGAAAAAGGAATGGCTTATTGGTCTGAGCTCTGGCCTGGATTTGCTAGAAGCATACTTGCTGCAGCCATCACATCTTTCCAATACACATGAGCTTGCTGTTAACATGGAGAGAAAAATTACTCATCACAGAAGAAACAAGCACAAGTGGGCCCCAGAAATGCTGGCTGCTATATTTAGCTTATAATACTAATATTGGAACGTCATAGTCATGCCCTCTTCCCTAATGGCAGCCCTGTGAGATTCTATCTAGATTTTATGATCTTATATGGAAAGTAATTCAGCTATTTGGGGAGCTGTGCTGTGTGCATACAAACAGTGAGACTACTTACGTCTGTTCTCTGTGTTATCAGTACCATTAAAAAGTCACATCAGCTGGGAGGATATGCTGCTTTATAGTTTCTGCTTTTAATGTCTCTAAGGAAACCACTTTACTTATCCACATTTAACTGTGCTTGCCACATCCACAATTTACACATAGGCAGGGCAAGGAGAAATAGTACATCAGAAATTCTGTTCTCTATGTAAACGCACTGGTAAATATTTTTTTAAATGTTTTTAGTGGAGACTCTGGTTTAACAAAAGTCCTGCATTTAGGCAGGTTTCCACAGGAATGAGCTGGTCTGGAGATACTGTGCTCAGGCCTGCTCAGCACTTGGAGGGGAATTTTTCTGTTACTGAAGGCCAGAAGGACTAGAAAGAAATATGTTTTGGTAAGATAGACAATGAGTGTAGGGGGAAATGATGAAACAGTCTAAGGTTAAAATGTGCATTAAAGCCATTTGAGTTTTCCCCTTCCTTCTTCATTTCATAGAAAGACTCCTTGTGTTTATGAAATTTAAGGGGAAACTTTTTTTTTTTTTAGAGTAGAAATTCGTACCCTTGACAAGATAAAGAGAAATATTATTTTCACCTGAATCAACTTCTCCATGATTTATGAAGCATCTTGAGGGACTACTTTTGAAAATGACAGCTTTTGCCACACACTGCTAATTTTGCATATTTCAAAATTTTTTTAAGCTTAAACCATTTCAGGTCCAGCAGAATCTGGATGCATTCATTGTGTGAACAAGGCAGGCTTCATAACCACAGTGAAGCTGCCATGGGCATTTTTAGAATAGTACAGCCATTTGGACAACTCTGTTGGGAGCTGGAGGGAGCTGGAGCTCCCTTAGTGCATCTGGCCTCCATGGTGCACTTCATTTTAGCAGCCCAAATTTAATAAAGGCTAAGGAATCACTCTTTTGCTGAAGTGAAGAGGATTTACTGACCTGTTATTCTGTCTTTAGGAGCCCTGAGAGGACTTATTTGAGAGAGATAGTATCATGTCCCTTCACAAAGGACATTAAATAAGTCAGCTAAAACTTCTGGTTTTCTGACTTATTGGTCAGAGACATACTGGTCTTGAATCATGGTATATTTTCTATAAATAGGCTTACCCAAAGCACTGTCTGATTTCAAGCATTCCTTCCAGACAGAATATGTAGAATATATTGTACTCACAGAAGACGTAATTTTGACACAACCCAAGCAGAAAAGAATTTAAAACCAAACAGAGATTTTCTGACCTTTTTTTTAAATTATTATTTTGGTGGAAGTTCCATTTATTTAAATAAATGTATAAGCGTATAGGTAAATATTTTTATTTTAATAAAAGGTATTCCTTTTTTTTCCAGAAAAAAAAAAATTCTGTTTCAATACTTTAAAACTATCAAACAGCAATACATCATTTATTAGTGTAGCCAAAGAGGTATTGACATAAAATTTTCTTATGTAGGAAGAAAAATATCTTTCTGGCTAACACACAGTAGAAGTAGTGATAAAAACTATGCATTGAAAGTCATCTATCTTGTAAGCAAGCATTTCATAATGATGATAGAGGAAAGGTAGTACAACAGTTTATGTAGATTCCCTGGGAAGGGTTAATACGAAGCTTCCATTTTCAGGGTGCATAGAAATATAACAGTAACATATGAAAGAATATTGTACAGGTAGATATTACATCATAAGGGTTTACAGCTGCAACCTAGCTTGAGTGTGCATTTACAGGTACAATAAAACCCTTAAAATTGCCTTTGTAGCATTTCATACTTCCTGTATTTAAAAGCATAAAGCTGACATAATATTAAAAATGTGACTCACAAACACATTTCTGAAAAAGAGTTGAATAGATGTCATTTGTGAAATATTATGTACTATAGGTATTCAGTCCCCATATAGTATATTTTAATATGCTTATGAAAGCCTAGAGCTGAATGCAATTTGCTATGAATGATTATCTGTTTGAAAGTTCACTCATTATTAGCCATTTCTCATTTGTTATTCCAGTCCTACTGTCATGGAACCAAAAAATGCTGCAGTTCTTAGGTAAGCAGTCACAGCAAGATTCATTTTCACCATATGGGGGGAAAGTATGTCCCATGGGACAATCACAGATTATCAAGGTAATGAATCCCATGCTTGTAAACTATTACAATGCTTGCAGAAATAGGGACAGGTTTCCTGATAACCTGAGAACAAAAATACTTGCAACCATGCCAGCTGTTAGCTGTGCTATAGCTATTGTTTTAACCAGTTTCATGGTTTAGGATGATTTTTACACTTTTTCTACACTTTGACTGTACAAAGACATTTTGGAAACTTCAGGGCTCTTGATGGAAGGAGACTGCCTTAGCTGGTTTCTCCAGGTCCTTTTTCTTCTCTCCTAGACATAAGACAGGACAATTTCAGTGCTCCAAAGCGAGACATTGTGCAAACTTATTTGTGGCTTAAAACAGATGTAAGCAGATAGAGGTTAGCATGTTTTGCCTGGGACATGACATAGTCAATGTGACTGTGTAATGCAGACCCTTTTTACAAGCAATAATATCACGGAAAATATGACACCATAAATTTTTAATTGAACCCCATATCATTAAGCAGTAGAGTGAAAAAGCACATGCAGTATCCCTGCACAGCTACTTGATGTTATCTGTCTGCCCTTTCACATGAGCCAGAAGGAGAACAAGAACATTAACAAATAGCTTCTATTCCCACAACTCGAGCAGGGGAAGAATAACAAGCTGCGTAAGTGGAAGGGGAAATATTAGACTTTTTGCTATTCCTCTCCTTTTCCCTCTCTCCTGAAGTGCTATTAGTAACTAAGTAAAAATGTTGCAAAACTTGTGTCCTGTTACCTGCTGATTCTCATGCCTTCCTCAGTCACTGAGATCTTACAACCAGCTATAAGGAGATTACTTTAAATCCTTTTCCGTCACTAGGAAGAATATTCTTAAAGGGACCCTGGTAGGTGGTGCAAGTTTATATTTTGATTTTGAACTTTGGAATCTGGTAGAGAGTTGGAGTTTGTAGAGTCTTTTCAAAAATAATTACTTTTTTCAGGTATTGAAAATAAAACCCCAAACCCTGACCTTGTGTGTTGTTACATTATGTTCCTTGCTCAGCAGAGAGAGGATTGCTAAAATAGATATCTTTCTTTTTGTCCATACCACACTAATTTGGTTTATGTTAAAGATTTCTGACCTAGGACTAAAAAAAAAAACCCTAAAATGTTGCAGTAGGACACCCAATTATTTCTCTAAAATAAGAATTGGCCTGCATTTACCAGCAGGATCTGCAAGGCTCATCCTGCATCCCACTAGCCCTAACAGTGTCTTAGTCACAAACAAATAAGAAACTCCATTGTCTCAGACACTGCTGCTCCCCACTAAAACCTGATGGAACCAGCTGCAGAATAGCCTTTTCAGATACTTTTTTAACAACTGGCTGAATTCACATACTCGTTATCACTCACTGTGATGGCTATATACAAATAAACACAAACACATGAATACGTGCAAAAATCATGTAACACAGTTTTTAATAAAGAAATAAGCAATCATTACGGAGATGGACAGTTTGTTTCTTGTCAAAGATATGCAGTGGAACTGACTTTTGAGCTCACATTTGCCTACAAGACATCTTACATTGATCCATGGCAACACACTGATCTGTTCTCCTTTTATAAATAATTTCTAAATGTCCACTAATAAAAGTGTGCTTTTACTTTTATGTCTGTCAAACAGAACTATTGTGTGTAAAGTCTGCTTTTACCAGCTCATGCCTGAGGCCCAAAATTGAATGCAATATGGCTCTTGCTGAAGTTTCAGGTATGTCCATCTTTTAATTGTTATTTTAATGCCATATGGTGAGAAATACTGAAATATAATACATTGTCATTTACTGACTTCAGGGAACTCTTTCTCAATTTAATTAAACAGGATAACTTGCTAATGCAAGTGCTGCCTATTACGCATGAGGAGTCTAAAATGATAAATGAGTTACAAAGGAGACCCTTTGTGGAAGTTGAAACAAATTCTTTTGACTGAAGAGATGGGCTCTCATCTGCAAATATTTTGTATTTGTACTTTTCTGACAGCCAGGGGTGAGCTTTTATGGATAAACACAACCTTTTAGCTGCAGAAAAAACCTGCTGGTAGCTTGCATTGGATTATGATGGATTAATGTCTCTTTACTCAAATTCCTATTGTCATTCTTTCAGTCGTATACTTGACACTTCACACACACACACAAATGATAGTCAGAGTTTGCATTTCTTTTTCTGAGGTTTTGTATTTTGAAGAATCCCAGTCCAGGATATTAATGTCCATGTCACAGTTTTCTCTGACTGATTGAATGGGATCTCAGGTGAATTATTGCACATGGCTGCAGCAAAAGCAGATATTTAAGTTGACATCTTTCCTTTTCTTGCCCTGGTATCTTTAGCTTTCTTAATCACTGTCCTTGAACCCTGAACTATACAGTGTCAGAGGGCTCATTATAGTTTAACTATCCAGTACCAGAAGAGAGCTATGAACTAAATCTAAAGATCAAAAGGATCTAATTTTAAAATTGACATCATAGTTCAAATCTCTTTCACAAAATAATGTGAAGGACTTCATTTTCAGGCCAGTATCAGAATAAAATATCAGCAGTCTAAACCTTAAAAAAAGTAGTAAATAGGATCCTTGTCCTCCAAAGAGCTCTAGTTTGGGTATCTCACAAGTATCTGAAATGCCAAATACAAATCCCTGGAATGTCCCTAAAGTGGTCAGTGAGTATGTAATTACAGAATCAGAGACCACTTTGGGGATATTCCAAGAGTTTTTCTTTGGCATTTCGGGGAGATACAAGCTTTCTTGATTTACCAGAAGCAAGGCCAATGGAACTGAAATGTCAAGAAGAAGTGACAAGGCATGTGAACTGTGTTACCTGGTGATGCCAATATGTTTGAGTGGTTCGTGTCTTCATATTTTCTAACATTATGTTGCTTTATTGTCCACTTTATGCATGAAATTGATAATATTTTAAATATTACACCATTTTGAAATTTGCCAATAAAATGTATGCCTCTTCAATGAAAACTTTGCACTTATTTCAAGGGGTCTGCATTGGAAATTGTCAACGTGGCCCTTTCAATGCTCTTCTGAGAGTCCAGAGTTTGTGACAAAACAACACAACCAAACCCTCAGAGAAATGGCAGCCAGATTTCCACCACTGGGGCTCCATAAATTAGGATTCCTCACTTAAGGACTTAAACAGGAGCAATGGTTGCTACATCTGTCTTAGAATGAGGGCTGCCCCTCTCACCCCAGTGTCTCTGACAGCATGAGAGCTTTATTTCTCAGTGCCACCCCCTGGCATTGCCTTATGAAGAATTTATATGTTTTGAGTTTTCCTTCATGGCAGGCGTCCAGCAGTGTCGTGCTATAAACCTGCCACAAAGGGTGGAAAAAAACACAGTTTTCGGTTCAACTGGGGGCCCAGATTGATTAGCTCAGACAGGCTGAACTTCTAAAGGTTAGTGAGTCTGAACCTCAGCTGATCCACCGAGCACCATCAAATTATGTACTACTAAGGAGGTAGCAAACATTTTAAAAGACTAATTACTTGAGAAGGTTGTGGAGAGTGATTAATACACTCAAATCCTTTATTAGAGTTCTCTTGAGAAACCCTAATGAAATAACAAATTCAGAGAGAGGACAAATTATTTTCCTTTTTTGGCAACCAGTTATTTGAACAGAGCAGTTCTGCCAGCTGAAGGCATCATTAAAGTGGTGGCTTACTGTTGCACACCAAAACCCCTACTGTGATAAATGGCAAATAAAACATGTCTTTCATCCTCACATCAAGCAGCTGAGGACGAGCAGAGCAGGGCTACCAGGATCAGGCTCTCGGTGCTACCAGGCACAGATATCCTGTAGAGGGCTCTCAAGGTCCTCTGCTGAGCCTCCTAACCCAGATTCAAGGGCTGCAGCTGGAGGTTTTCTAAGGTCACCGAGGTCCGCCTCAAAAGAGAGAAACAAAAGGATCCTTCAGCATAAGCTTGCATTTTTTTTTTCTCTCCTTTTCTATAGCCTTGCTGTTTCTGTGTACTATCTCTAGCCACAACTTTGCCTGCATTATTTGCTTTAGCAAACAGATGCTCGAAAGTCACTGCTAAATATAAGTGTCCCTGTAACAGTAATTGTGAAAAAAAAAAAAAGAAAAAAAAAAGGAAAAATGCAACAAACTTGGAATAAGAATGAACACTTTCAGTATTTTTTGCTTACTGTCATCTTTGAGGCAACGGTACTATAGGCACACAGAACACAGATTACTTGTTTATATTTAGTTAGCTCCTTTTGTTCAGTTCCTAGAATGATCTGGGATGTTCAGGAACACAAATATTGCATTGAATATCATTCTTTAAAGCTGACCTTACTGCAGAATGCATACAATTTTTGACACATAAAGTGAATAGCAGAAGCAGCTACACAGATTACTTATTAAGATGCTTGTATTAAAACCTAAAACCAACCTACAAACGCATGCTATACATGCACAAGAACATGAAGCCTGCAGCAAATTAAATTTACATATATATTTCATGGCAATTAAATCCTTGCCTTGTGAGTTAATAACATGTTTGAATTGCTTGTAGCCATGGTTTTCTTTTCTTAAGAATATGGCTTGTACCAGAGGAAGAAAAATGCCCTTTCCCCTTTGACAATAACTGTATTTTAAATCCAAAATTCTTGCTTTGATTATCTCTCCATGTAGATCTGGAAAATTCAGAAGGAACACATTATAACAGCAACCTTAGTTCCTGTCTTTCCTTGTCATGTTATACTGAAAGGAAGAACCCTCTAAAATTAGGATAATTGAGCTGTTTTTCATTTCTAGTAGATTTCCTTTATGGAAGGGGACATCCTGTAGCAGTCCTTGATGACACCTTCTGGCATTACTTGTTTGTTTGCCTTTTCAGGAAAAAAAGGGTTTTTTTTCCCTATTTTATTACCTTCATTCATGTTCCTATTTCCTTTCCTTGTAATTCCAGGGTGGCTTTTGTCCTATAGCTAGGGCAAAAGTTATATACGAAAAGCTTACATCCTGTTTTCGTCCCAGTATACAGAAACACAGCTGTAGAAATAGTCTTGTAGTTTTTTCTTTCTTACAGGATGTCTGAATAAGCCATTCAATGTACAACTTGGTTCTATTCTCATTAACTGTAGTGGCAGCTGCCACTGAGTTTCTGAAGCTGAATTTGCTGGGACTGTGCAGTAACCACTGGAATGAAAATACATGGAAAATACGTTTATTATTAAGAGACAGAATAGTAGGTGACAACAGGAAGCTATGACCTTGTCACCAGGTGTTAGACACTGCTCATCTCAAGGCACTGAATGCCAGGGGCAAAAAACCCTGCCACTCTTCAGGTGCTCCCAGCTTTATAGACTTTTGCTACGTTTTCTTGTCTTTAGATCAGCTATGGGAAGAGAGCTGTTGCTCTCCATGTGAACTAGCTGTGGGCAGTGAGACCTCCACGTGTAAGACTGCAAGACTGTGTTTATACATGTCAGGCCCATGTATAAACTGCTCCTTTGGACTGCTGTACAAGCACCTCTAAGTACCTGCTGACCGGCACTGTTGAGATCTTCAGTCCTAAGTCTGCAGTATTGTCGAATTTAAAGCAAAATCTCTAATCTCCTGAAGTGGGGGAAACTGTAAATTCCTGTGAGCAGGCAGGTGCTGTACATGTGAGGAGAAATAGTACACCTTTCTTTTCTGTCATTGCTCAGGAGTCACACAGGCACATGCCCATGCTGGAGGCTGGGACACAGAGTAAGGAAGTGGCTAAAGTTTTCTGAAAGTGTTGCAGTATATTTAAGTTTTCCTGGACATGTTCTGGTTATTTTGGGCAGAGATTTTCTATACAAGGATTTTGAAGACATAATGCATTTTTTCCAGGCCCTAGCAGGCCACAGTCCGCCAACCAAGAACCATCTGGAATTCTTCAATATATTGCAAACCAGCTCCGTATGCATAAAACCATCTGCAGATGTGCAGTGTGGTTTGTTCTGTGCATGTCCAGGAGGTTCAACATGTCCTAAAAATTCTGGGTTTACTGTGGCACGTGCAGAAGATATATACAGATAGATTTCCAGACCAGATGAACTGAGATGCTCTGCACTGACAGTGAGAAAGGTTATAAGGGAAATTTTGACTTTGCGGAGCTTTGATCTGAAGGATATTCTAGCCTTCTGTGTTTCAAGCACTAGTCCTTCATGCCATTTTCTCTAGGCATTCCATGAAATGTCAGTAGCCACAAGTGATGCCCTAACACAGTAGAGCTGACTGACACCCATAGTGTCAACTGCATACTGCCAAAGGCACTAAGGTTCAGATTCATGGCGTTTCTTCCATTCAGTGCCCATTACCAAGTACCTTCCTGGGCAGTGTGTCCCACTCTCCTTGACAGGTCACAGAGAATGTGAAGTATGTTCTGGAAGCATGTTCTCTTGGGACTACATGACCAAACATGGTAGAAGAGGCTTTAGGAGGTGTCGGTCCAACCTGCTGCTCAAAGCATGGTCATCCTGGCCCAGCTACTCAGTTGGGTCTTGAAAATATCTGAAGAATGAAGTCTCTATTCCTGAAACCATTGTTGCTCCAGATTGTAAATCTCAGCTCTTGGCTTCTCCTCATGGGGCATGAAATGTTCTATCTCATTGCCATCCTGCTCTCCTACACTAAATTCACTCCAGTTCACTGATCAGTTGTGTACTCTGGAGTTTCAGACTGTACACAGTTTTTCAGGGCTGTTAAAGGTGATGGAGTAAGAGGCACAATCCATTCCCTTGTGGGTGTGCTGCTTGCTGATACAGTCCAGGAGGCTGCTGACTTTCCTTGCTGCCAGGACCATAGATGGTTCATGCTCAGCTGTCTGTGTCAGGGCACAAGGAGGGCTGGTTGTTCCCTCACTGGAGGAGCAGAAGAGTGAAATTTGAGGTCAATGCCCAGGCATGCAGGGCAGGGCCTCTCCAGCCAGGGTCCATCTCACAGGACAGCAGTGGGGTGAGTGGGGCAGGCTTGGAGATGGTGTCCAGCCTCAAGCACAGCCTGGGGTGACCAGACAGGTCCATGGTGACAAGACAGGTCCTAGGGCAAGCTGGGAAATCAGTCAGGGCTTATCTGGTTTGTCCATCAGGTGAGGTTCAGGGGCCATGGACAAGCCTGGATAGGTCAGTCTGTGACTGAGAGAGAGAGAGCCTCGACTGAGAGCAGCTGCCAAGACTCAGGGTGGAAGTCCTGCTGTGTCTTCCTACAGCTCCTTTTCCACTAAAGCTCTGCTCAGCCAGCTGGACTCCAATGCAGCCCCTGTGGCACCCAAATCCCGGGAGGGTTGGGGAGTGCACCCAGGATCCTGACAGCTGTCTGTGGAACCCCAGATCCTTTGTAGAAGAACTTCTCCCCAAACAGTCAGTCTCAGCCTGTACAGCTGAGTACATCTTTCTATCACATGCATAGGATTATGGATTTGTCCCTGCTGAATTTCATAGACTTCCTGCTTTTGCATTATACCAGTTTGGATAGGTGCTTCTAGATGGTGACCCAATGATCCATGGAGCACTTTGCTGCCATCCACAGATTGCATGAGTGTGAATTCCACTTCTTCCAGAACAATGATAAAGACATTACACTCAAGAAATAGCAGTATAGACCCTTAAAGAACGTAATCTTTAGCCAACCTTGAAACATGAACCCTCAGCTCCATGATCTTTCTGATGTCCAGTACACTACCTGTCCATCCAGACCATAATATCACAACCTGGATAAAACAGTGCTTTTGGGGAACATGGCTAGAGTCCTTTGGAAGCTGAGTGATGGCATCTATCAGTTTCTCATCAGCTACAGAGCTTGTTATTTATCATAAGAAATGTCTCTCATGACCACACAACAACTCTACTTTATTCGTTACTTGCTGTCTTTTGGACACTTGATAAAAGATTATCTAATGACTCTTTAGCCAGTTTTAGCCATGATATGCGTATTTTATTCCTCTAATATTATCGTCAGAAAAATACATGAGGGAAAAAGGACAGGAACAGATAACAAGGGAACATCTTGTGATAAGCTTGCTAAACTCCTAGATTTAATAAAGAATACAACAACGTGGCTTTATGGATCAGATGCTCTTGCATTCATAATTCAGAGATTAAATAGGAGCATTATTTTTATTTCAAAAGGATAGGATAATCACTTGCTATTTTATGTACTCAAGTTTTGAATTTCATTTTAGAGACTTTGAAGAATATTCCTCCTTGAGCCTGAATGGCTTTTAATTTTACTTTTCAAACTTAGAATTCTAAATAATGCATAACGAAATCTCTATTTCTTGTAAATCTCCTGACTAACTTCATCATAATAGTGGTGATCTAAAGTCCATTGAAGTGAGCACAATTCTTCCTTTAACATCAGTCACTTCCGGATCAAGCAATAACTGACAAAGCATGCTAAGTTCATTATAAATTCTTTTACCTATGGCTTTCTGATGAGGATGCACAAAGCCATATGTAGGATGTAAGAGAAAAATCTGCTGTGAATAGCAGCCTCCCTTCATGTCCCAGATGCCTGAACATAGACAATTGTTCTTGAATTACTTGTTAAAGAAATTTAATTTCAATGTTTGTATAATAAGCTTATTGTCTAAAAGTTCTTTTGAATGTTTGATACCTGATTGCAGACAGGAATCTGCTGTCTAATTGTAAGTTACCATGTTTGCCATATGTCGATTGTTTGGTTGGAGTAGTAAAGTTCAGACTACTAACATCATGTGTGAGTCTGGAATATAATCAGGAAGACTGTAGATACCTTACAAAGAGCAGACAGAAAAAGAGGACAAGGTGTTTTCAAAAGTGTTAAGCTGCTCAGGGTAATCAGATGCAGTTAGCTCTATAGTGCTGTGCCTGAGCTAACAAGCTAACAAGTGTAAAAGAGGGACTTAATTGTTTAAACAACACTAATGCCACTAATTGCACTAATAGCAGGTGATTCTCGTCTGGTGAAACAGCAATAAGTGTATCTGCACATGGCCAAGAGGATGACTGCTGTGTATTGACCATAAACCAACCATAAATTCCCAAATTAGTGTCCTGAGGATTGTTATGTTACGCTGCCTTCAGCGGTTTGAGAGGTGCTATGCAGATATACACATTGCCACATGTTTATGGCAAAAAGGTTGGATTTCTGATTTGCTGGGCTATCTTTGGGACTTGAAACACGAACAGCACTGGGTCCTCAGTCCCAAGACTGGTACCCTTCCAGAAATTCAGGCAGGAATCCAATGAGATCTTGTCAACAGAAGATGTATTGGATTAAGTCTCAGTGTAAACAAAAAATCATCACATACCACTGAGATTTTTTTAATTTGAAAATTCTAATTAGTAGTACTTCCAGCTCACAAAGGGCAATTCCAACACGCAGTCAACATTGCTAACGTGTTCTTCATGTGTCCAATAATACTTTCAATACAAATATATGGAAGTACAAATTTAAATTTACCTTTAGCAAGTATTTCTGTGGACAAAAATCAAAACATGTCTGAAGCTAAGTTACTTTGGTTAGAGTGCAGAACATTTTTTTAAATTATTATGCTAACACAGCTATAACACAAAAACACTGGGTTGTTTTACTACAGGACAAGTCACTTGAAAACAAAGCTAACAAAAAACACCAGGTATTCCTACCTGGATTTCGATTAATGTTTCAAATTAATACCAAGGGATTATGATTTCTGGAATTTATTATGCATGATTGCTACTGAAATGTAGCGACAGTCTGAAACCCAAAGCTTGGTGACGTTTCTAAATTTTAACTCGGCTATGAGTTCATCACACTTTCCTAATGATGTTATAGTTTGTCACGGGCTTTGAATAGTTCCTTTACTTTTCTTTTGTCTTCTGGAGGCATGTGTGTAGCACTCCTTTGATGTAAATTCAAATAGCAGGCGTTCTGTGACAGCTGCATGTTCATGTGAATGCTGTTAATGCTGTCAATGTCAGTGCCACAAAGTTTTCCTCTCGTAGTAAAGCACTGGATCATATGAATATGTGGATAAGTTCCTGCACAGATACTTTTTGTGTTAATTAGTATGAGGGATTAAAAAAAAAAAAGAGAGAGATTGCTTTCCTTACTTTTCTGACACATCATGATATTTTGATATAATTATGCAAGTCAATATTTACTTTTTCTCTCTCTCTTTTTTTTTTTTTTTTTTTTTTTTTTTTTTTTTTTTAGCTTCTGCTGGAAATATTTATGGTGAAATGAAAAATAGAGAATTTATGTTACCTGTGTTACATTTTGGAAAAGTCCTAGAAATTCCTGGCTATAGGGTACAGAAAATTTCTCCTTTGCCACATTTTTTTGAATCCAAATCACACTGCTTAAGGTTTCCTTTAATCTTGTTTCATGTGAATTTAAAATGCAAAATAATCTCTCTGCAAACAAGCCTTTAATGACTCCTCTCCAAGATTCTATTTTTTAAAGATCTGCTGTTTGTATCCATCTCTCCCCAGCCTCATTGCTTCAAGCCCAAATCTGTGTTTCGTGTTAAGTTCTCCTGTATAAACAGGGTCTCTTGCTTTGAGGAGACTGTAATACCATCCCTGCTGAATTATGGCTTATTCCACAGCTAAATGGCTGGTTATTAACATCAGAGCTTCATGCAGAGTTCCAAGTAGAACTCTGGGCTCTACCAATGGATTTCCAAAATCATCATGGTTTTATGAGACAGAAAATGAGAAAGACAGGAACACTTTATAGGCTCAAAATGACTAGCTAATGTCTAGTAGCCACACATGTCAGAGCACATATTTTTACAACCAACTTGAAATTATTAGATGGTTTTAATAACAACTCTCGACATACAAAAGATAAGATCTTTTTCTCCTTGTTTTCAGCAAATTGAAATGAATGAAAGAGAAGCAGAGAAAGAGTATTTTATATCTGAGTGAAAATAGGAGACCCCCTCATTAGATGATTTTAAAATGCTGGCGAAGGTCTTATGACTAATGTAATTCCTTTGAAAAACATTAGGATCAGCTCTATCAGAGCTAATAGCTTAACCTTGCCTGCCTTCATTCCTTATTGTCTGAGAGTGCTTCAGATTGTGTGCTGTGAGGGAGCAGCCCAACTGCTGATTCACGGACTGAGCTTTGGCAGCAGCCTCTTGACTGCTCTTAGGACTTGCACACGAGCACTGGAAGAGAATAAAAGGCTGTGTTTGGCAACCCCACTCCTTTAAGTCATGCAATTCAAATCAATGGCCAGAACATCTGGGTAGAGCTTATGAGTAGTTGAATAGGGGAGGATTGAAGTGGCAACACTGAGCTCAGGTGTTCCACTAAGAAAAGCATGGCATTGAAGAGTGAGCCACTTGTGTTTTTGCTTGATTTCATCTCAGACTTGTTGAAGGTTTGAAATAAAATTGAAATTCCTTTCAAAGAAGCTTATTTGGATCTACCTTACAACTCTCAAGTACTGACAATGGCTCCAAAACATACACTGGAAATATATTTCTTTACTTAGCCTTTATTATTTCTCGAAGTTACATCTATTTTTTAATAATTCCTTTAAATTATTCATATGATTTATAATTAATTTATTACTTAAACTGCTGTTCTTGCTCAAAATTATGGGAAATTAAATCCATATTCGGTATTTAAGACTGAGTTTGAACATGAATCCTCAGCACAATTTTGAAAGAGTTGTGAACAAATCTTGAATAAGCAATTTTAGCTTGCCAAACCAAAACCCAATCAAAGAAAAAAAAAAAACCCTACAAAATATACAAAATAACAAAAACAATTGCACAATTACTAGGTACTACGACTTTAGGGTGGAGCTCACAGCACAATTGCTGGGCTGAGACATCCTGGATGGTTGGTACAGCTGTCCAACCCAGGGCAAAGCATTTCAGAGGCTCGCTTGTGCACACCAGTCACTTTAGCTTCAACCTGAAAAAATGTATCCTTGCTTGTCTGCTTGGGTTAATTAGCCCAAATTAAAGATAATTAGTGAGCTAGCTCAGGTGGAACAGTGTCCTGCTGCAACTATCTAGTTTCTGGTTCTGAACCTGGTTTCCCCTGAGGCAGCTCCGTGCTCTCTGCTGATGTGTGGTGCAAGCTTGCCCTAAATAACTGGTCCAGGTTCAGCTGAGTACAGCTCAGAGCCAGGAATAGAACTGCCATCAACTGACTGCATGACCTGCCTGAAACCAGGCTATTGTTGGTTTTCTCAGAGTTCTTGATTTTATTTTTAAAAAGCCTTCAATTTTTCAGCTGAGCAGCTTGAGGCACAAAGAGGTCAGTTAATGGCACTACTGGGAGTAGCACCTGGTATCCTTTGGAGACTGTTCCCAGCTCTTTGGCTCTAAGCAGCAGAGCACGCAGCCTCCTTTAGACTGACTCCACAAATGTTCTATAAATACAGCAGCGCCAGGTTTGTTTTGAGCCCACACATAAGGAGTTTATTTGAAGGCACCCTCAGGCAGCCTTTTCAGATATGAAGTAGGTTCTGAAGCTGCTCTGCTGTGGCTGAGACTTTTTAGATTGTCTCCAGGTTATACAGTAAGTAGTACATAATTTTAGCTGCCGTTTAAGGTTCCCAAATGTGACAGTTGCCCAGATCTGTAAGATAACAAGCTGGCATTCTTCTTCCCACGTTTTTATGTATTCTGCCAATTGCAGCACCTCCGCCCCACCTTTTTCTTTTCATTTTTTTTTTTTTTTTAATTTTTCTTCTTTCCTCCCTGCACCCTGCTGGGAATAGGAGAGCTGACAGAAGGCAGGAAAGGTTAGTGTGAGCTCCATTACAACCAGTGCCTGTTGATGTTTGCTGTTAAATTAAGTGTGAAGTGGATTGTTAATGGCCCTGTTTTTTGGGTTTTTTTTTTCATTCTTTGTGAAGGATTAGCTTTTTCCTTTTATGATAAAAAAGTGATTCACATGCACATCACTGTTCAGTTCCAGACACTCAGTTTTATATATTCTGTTTCTGATTTCAATTGGACAAGTGAGGTTTATTTACAAGGAAGGGTTAACAGACTGCATAGCAAACAAGATTTCATAACTCTTTTCTGTTTTTTGCTGGGTCCAAAGTAGCTGAAGGCTAAAACTGTATGTTTAGCTACATTACTTGATGCAGTGGCTTGGTAATTTTTTCACTGGTGCACTCAAGAAATATACGGACTTATTCATCTTGAAAAAGAATAGGAAAAAGGCTACATAATAACCAAATATATAATGCATTAATTAGCAGGTAAATTCTCAAATTGTGGTATCCACATTGTGGATGAGATGTTGCAATGCTACATAAGGATTGAAATTTATTTCTTTTAAGGATATTTTTAGATTTTAGCCTATACATAAATCAGCTAAAGTCATACAGTTCCCTGTCTTTGCTAAACAGAGATGGACTATAAACCTATGCCCCCTAAACTCCATATTTTATACTGAAGTTCTGCTTCTGGATATGCCAGAATGCTGGAAAAGCAGACAACATAATGGCTCAAGGGAATCTTACTGGAAGGTAACATGCATAGTATGTAAAATTAATAGGGGAGGAAGAAATGGTTTGGACAAGTATAAAAGAATTTACCCAGCCTTACTTTTAAGCAAGCCTGTAAAGTATTTAAGTGGAAGGATAATAAAATATATGAAGTTTTGTGGAAAAGAAAGCAAATATCAAATAGGTTCGTTGTAGGTAGATGCTACTAATCTAGCTAGAACTGTAACTTTTAGACAAGGGAAACAGAAGGTTTTATCCACCTATACAAAGGTAAAGCCAATGCTCTGGTACCAGCCAAAAAATGGGATTAGTACTAAGATTGGAAAGTAAACCTGAGACTGGTTGAAAAGAATGACACCATTACAAACAAACCTGAAGACATTTATGGCTGAAATTTCTCAAGGCTCAATCTTGGAACCATTACTTAATACTTTCACTGAATTTCTTTTTGTGCTGAAGTCATTAATTCTTATAAATAGTGTTGAACACATGAAGTTGGTAATCATCATCAAATCAGAGGTGTGCTGGGGTATCTTGAAGACAGAAATAGAAAGAATCGAGGTAATTGAAACGGGATAAAATATTAGAATATAGAAATCAATCTCTGTACTGAAGAACTAAAATGAATTTCTGTTCAGGCTGATCAGTGTACTAGAGGGCACATTTTCCAATAACAAATAAAAGGATCTTGGCTTAAACTCACAGAATGGAGGCTGAGAAGGGACAATTGCTCTCTAAATGCATCAGAGGTGAATAAACAGCAGGGAGGGAGGACAACTAATTAATCTAAAGGACATTGCTGGCACAGAAACAAAGGTTCATGATAAAATTTAACTTAGAAATTAAAGGAACTATTAGAGGGATGAGGAATGTCCTTCTGATAGAAGTAATGGAACCAACTTCATTGAAGTAGAATCTACGTAGCTGATAACAGTAATTCTGTGATGAAATTGTCTGTAAGAGGAAGCAGCTAGACCGTGTGGGCCAGAAGGGCTCAGAGAGTCTTAACCCCAACCTCATCTTCAGCAAGATTTGGTATTTCTGTCTAGAAGCTCACAGAGGGGAGATGGCAAGGGTCAGCCATCACCAGGTGTAACCTGTCCACGCAAAAAATGCTTTTCTCAGGTGGTGATAAATTTCACATTCATGGACTCCCCTAGAGGTAGGATGGGATCAAGGCAGAATATTACCTTGAAATAAATAATGAAAAAAGGATCTTAATTTTAATTTGATTCAAAAAACCCTCATAAAGTCAGTCAGTTATGAGTGTAATGCCCATA
The DNA here is from genome assembly GCF_963662255.1 of Cinclus cinclus. NCBI lineage: Eukaryota > Metazoa > Chordata > Aves > Passeriformes > Cinclidae > Cinclus > Cinclus cinclus. The sequence goes on from NC_085049.1 coordinate 3,270,804, forward strand.
TTTGAGAAAAAACACAAATTATGTCAGAGGACCTATAATAGCATAAGTCAATCTTGCACTTTATATAATTACTTTTTCCTATTGAGAAAAAATGTATCATATCTAAGATCCTATTCATTATGTTCTACTTATCCTTTACCCTTTTTCTTATTTGCCTGCTTCCCCCTCCTAATCTCAAACACTGTTAAAAAAAAGTTGGCTCTGATCTTCTATGGATGGGCTAACACCATTAAAATATTTTTATTTTTCAATTTTTTCTCAGTGCATTGAAAAGTCAAAAATAACTGTGATTTTATGTGTCTTTTCCTATCCAGTACCTGGAATCCTGGTGTATCATGTTGCTTGCATTCTAAAAGGATAGAAAATAAGAACCCCTTTTTTTCACCTTGGATGTAGCAGTTTTTTTCTTTAGAAATTAGTTATATTATGCCATTTAAAAGTGGAAGAAAAATCAGAACCAGTATCCATAATTGCTTCTGAACAACATTTATTTTATGGCTAAACAAGGAATTTGGTTTTCAATATTGTCAATCTGGCAATTTCTGCAAGTCATACATTGACCTTTTCTGTAGAAATTTAATGATTTATTTCCTCTTTTAAATGTAAAAATGTCCAGCCTTTGTCCTCAGTTTGATTCAATGTTTAAAAATGAAAAGCAAAGAAAAAGGTTTGATCTTCCTGTCAGTACACTTACATTGACCCTTTGGTGCTCTCTTGATCTTTAGGAGATGGCAAAATAAAAATCCAGAACTATGGTACTACACAAATACTGGGAAATGCAAGACATTTAAGATTGTTTTTACCTTCGCCCTTCTACGTTCATTCCTCTACCATTCATGTAGTTTGGAGTGATGCTGTTTTTATAACTACCACTGCCTTATATTTTTGTGATATATGATTTACTGAAAGTAGTGACCTATATTGTCCAAATGTACCAAAATGTACCATTCTATATTTCATGAGAGACATACTGAAACTATCTGTTTACATGCATGTTTGTTTTTTTAAGATAAACATATGTAAAAATCATAACTAAAAATAATTTAAGGGTTTTAAAACTGTTTCAAGTTTTTCATATGTTTTAAGAAGTCCTAGCTTGGGGATGCCAAATATTTCATTAATCTTCTCTCCTCCTCAGACATAAAAGAAAAATGATGATGGGAGAAGAAAAATCTGAAACTGTTGCTGCCATGCAGAACAAACTCTTAATCAACAATACAGGATTAACTGACTTACGTGTCTTATCTTTCAGGGGATTTATGTTAGTATCTTCAAAGGAAAAACATGCAAAAATTCACTGTTCTACCTTTTTTTTTTTTTTAATTCTTACTTACACTCCATACTTTGCCAACTATGTACAGTAATTTTCACAGAGACAACATTCTGATCTCAGAGGTTTCACTGTGGACTGGAGATGCAGGCATTACCTTCAAAGGGTGTTAATGCCCTACTCAAAAGGCCACAAACTAAAAAAGGCAAAGATCAGATGCTAGCTAGAGGATTACAATCAAAAAAAGTTTGAATTTATCACAAAAGATGAATAGAAAGAAAAAAGTCCCAAATTGTTTTACAGAAAAATTGTTTTGATTTATTATCAATCATATAAAGTGAAAACTTTTTTTTTTAAATGGACCCACTGCTCTTTTTTATATTTGTTCTCAATACCCTTACTAAATAACTTTTGAAGGAGACAGCCTTTAGTAAAACTCAGTCCTAACACTGAACAAAAACGTGCACTCCAAAAGATACTTCTCTGCAGAAAAAAACAGTGTCTAGCAACTGGGTTGTTTTGTGCTAATTTTCATGAACTTTGTAGAAAAAGTTCTCTCCTATACAAGGTCACTATCTGCATTTCAGCAGATTGTGTTTATAATTGAAATATAAAGAAAAAATATAGAACACAGCGTAAGAGGTATTAATTTTTAGTGATATCCAACCAATATTGCAATTGAAATGTATTTGATGAATGAATGCACCATCTTATTAAATGAAAGAGTTGTGCATTATGCGACTTTTTGAGTAAATAAGTTAATTTAAAAAGTAAACATAAGCCACAGAGCAAATTCTCACCTTGAGCTGTGTAGGTGTGTAGTGACACCTGTGCAGTGACACACTATAAAGCCTAAAGTTACACTGGCAGAAACTGTGTCCTGGTATAAACTGGGAATACTTCTGGATTGAATCAAGATGAAGACTCAAAGCAGAATGCTTTTTGCTGAATATGAAAAGAGTCAACAGCTCTAGGAAAGGATTTGGAACAATGCTTAAAAGCACTTAATGCTCTAGTATACTAACAGTATATACATGAAAGTTGTAACTGTGCTGACATAATAAACATGTGATACATAAATATTGAGAACACTCTGTTCAGGGACACTTGAGAATGTTGTGTGCTGATTTTTTAATGAAAGATGGTAAAACGTGAGAGAATGCTGTTTCCAAACTGTTTGTTAATGCAGCTGTTTAAGCTGATCAACTCCATATTAAAGCTTAGTAAAAGCTGAGGGTGTGTTGTTGCTATAGCTGTTCCTAAATATTAGGAATACAACAAAACTGACTTTTGGGAGCAAATTTTGTTTGGTTGTATTTTGGGTAAGTGTGTTTTTTTTTTTTTTTTTTTTTTTTGGTTGTTGTTTGTTTGTTTTTCATTGACACAACAGTGATCTGAGGCTTCCAGGTACGGACACCCTAAAAGAAATAACTGCTTTGGGCAGAATGGTTGGCAGGTATTTGTGACAGCCCAGATTAATCTGAGAAAGAGAAGAATATATTCCTAGTGCCAAACTTCTTTTAATGCACATCAGTATATTATAGATGAATGTGGAAAATCCAGATCTTTAAACACAAGATTCAAACATTAAGATATTGGTCCCAGGTTTTCCTCATTCCAAATCATTTAACTTAATTATCTTTGAATATATAAATGGATGGAAACGTTTAGCTGTGGAATCTTCTAGAAGAGTGAAGGCTGCTAGAACCTCATGCTTGTTTCAATTAAGTAAAGTGGTAAGATTCCCTAATTTTTTAACAGGACAGAAAAAGTGCATAATTGCTTCTTAGACTTTGCAAAGTTTTTACAGAAAACCATGGTAGTAAGAAATTTAAAAGTGTACTGGTTTTTGATAGTGAGGGGCCACAGAGATGGTTTCTGTGAGAAGATGCTGGAAGCTTCTGGCTTCTGGCAGAGCCAGTCCCTGATGGCTCTGACGATGAACATGCTGCTGGCCAAAGCTGGGCCAGATGGAGATGATGGCAATGCCTCTGTGATAACAGATTTAAGAAGAAACAAAAAGAAAACTTTTGGCGGAGTTTTAATTGTGACTAGAGATGAGGGGAATGAGAACATATGAGGAGAACAACTCCGCAGACACCAAGGTCAGTGAAGAAGGAGGGGCAGGAGGTGCTCCAGGTGCTGGAGCTGAGATTCCCCTGCTGCCCTTGGTGCAGCCCATGGTGAAGCAGCTGTGCTCCTGCAGCCCATGGGGATCCGGGGGGATGGATGCAGGGATCCAGCTGCAGCCCATGGGGATCCGGGGGGATGGATGCAGGGATCCAGCTGCAGCCCATAGGGATCCATGAGGATGGATGCAGGGATCCAGCTGCAGCCCATGGGGATCAGGAGGGGATGGATGCAGGGATCCAGCTGCAGCCCATGGGGATCCGGGGGGATGGATGCAGGGATCCAGCTGCAGCCCATGGGGATCCGGGGGGATGGATGCAGGGATCCAGCTGCAGCCCATGGGGATCCGTGGGGATGGATGCAGGGATCCAGCTGCAGCCCATGGGGATCTGGGGGGATGGATGCAGGGATCCAGCTGCAGCCCATGGGGATCCATGAGGATGGATGCAGGGATCCAGCTGCAGCCCATGGGGATCCGGGGGGATGGATGCAGGGATCCAGCTGCAGCCCATGGGGATCCGGGGGGATGGATGCAGGGATCCAGCTGCAGCCCATAGGGATCCATGAGGATGGAGCAGGGATCCAGCTGCAGCCCATGGGGATCTGGGGGGATGGATGCAGGGATCCAGCTGCAGCCCATGGGGATCTGGGGGGATGGATGCAGGGATCCAGCTGCAGCCCATGGGGATCCGGGGGGATGGATGCAGGGATCCAGCTGCAGCCCATGGGGATCCGGGGGGATGGATGCAGGGATCCAGCTGCAGCCCATAGGGATCCATGAGGATGGATGCAGGGATCCAGCTGCAGCCCACGGGGATCTGGGGGGATGGATGCAGGGATCCAGCTGCAGCCCATGGGGATCCGTGGGGATGGATGTAGGGATCCAGCTGCAGCCCATGGGGATCCGGGGGGATGGATGCAGGGATCCAGCTGCAGCCCATAGGGATCCATGAGGATGGATGCAGGGATCCAGCTGCAGCCCATGGGGATCCGTGGGGATGGATGCAGGGATCCAGCTGCAGCCCATGGGGATCCGGGGGGATGGATGTAGGGATCCAGCTGCAGCCCATGCAGGAGCCCCACACCGGGGCAGGTGGGTGCCTAGAGGGGGCTGTGAACCTGTGAAAGGTCCATGGAAAGAGAAGGCCATGCTGGAGCAGCCTGTTTTTAAAGGACTGCACCCCGTGGGAGAGTGACCCATGCTGCAGCAGTTGCAGGGGTGCTGCTGCCCGTGGGATGAATTCACACTGCAGCAGTTTGTAGGGAGCTGCTTCTTGGGAGATGCTGGGGAAGCTCATGGAGAACTGTCACCCATGGGGGAGACCCCTCAGTGCAGGAGGGGAATAATTCCTCTCCCCAAGCAGCAGGAGAAACAAAGCATAACCATAACCAAAGCTGGCCATAATCCCCATCCCCATCTCCCTGTGTCTCTGGGGTAGGCAGTGGAGCTGGGGAGGAGGAAGGGGTGGAGAGGAGAGGTTTTGAAGTGCTTATTTTGCTTCTCATTACCCTGCTCTGTTTTTGTTAGCAATAAATTCATTTTATATCTCTAAGGTGAGCCTGTTTAGCTCGTGATGGTAACTGATGGGTGTTTTCTCCCTGGTCCTTATCTCAGCTCATGAACCCTTTGTTAAATTTTCTCTCCTCTGTCCAGCTGCAGCAGGGAGTGAGCGAGGGGCTTTTGTGGATACCTGATTGTGGGAATCGAGCTGGCTGACATCCAAAGCCAGACCAGTGTTTTTGGTGAGTTGCCCCTTGGCCCCAGACCTTGGAGGGCATTTGTTTAAGTTTATAACAGTTCCTAAGAAGGTTGTCAAAGGTTTTAAAGCTGTTCATGGTAAAGCTTTATAACCCTCATTTCCCATTGGTTCCTCTATTCCCAGTTATGTCATCCCTTTTCTCCTCCCAGTTCTGGAAAGTTCTTGTATCCTTGTACCCCCATTGGTTTATGTTCACCGCATTGTTCCACCCATCCCACCTTACTGGTTACTGCCCCATATTACTCCTCCCTTGCTCCACTTTTCCCTTTACCCATTGGATTCTCACCCTGGACCCACCTCTCACCATCCCTTATAAATACCCTGGATTTTCCCTCAGCCTTGTCTTCTACCCTTAGCTCTTACAGTGTGTACAGGTGTTTTGGGCCTCGTCCCGCATTTTCTTTTATGGTTGTTAAAATATTTAGTTGCAGAGTTGTGGTGTGGACCCGTTCCTCATTTCACCACCTTAGCCCTGATTTCAGGGGACCTTTAGAGGTTGGTCGGGGAGACTGCCCTCGAGTCTCGCGCCTTAAGTATTGAAAAACAAAAAACCCAACACCTGATATCCAGCCAGTGTCAACTCACTACAAGAAAGTTTGATTTTAAATAAAAGAACCAGGCCTTACCCATCACAGCCTGGGAATGAGATAGACTGGCATAATTAGCCATCCTATTGCAGTTTACACCCAGAGTCCTCGAGCACAGAAGCTACTAAAATATTTCCAAATAAAAAGATATATTGCAGCAGTAGAAGCAGGAGACAGGAACTCCATGGTGAATTCTGAACATAAGTCCTTCTGTAATGTCGCATAAAAAAATATACTTGTCTGGACAAAATAGAAAAAAAAAAATTGTCTGATGCACAGCGATAATTTTCACACAGGTCAAGATTACTAAGGAATGTTCTTCAGACCTGTAAAGATTTACAAATTTAGTAAAGGGAACTTCCATGAACTTTATTATTATTATTATTATTATTATTATTATTATTATTATTATTATTATATGTACATATGCATATTATAAATGTACTTTATTATATATGTACATTATTCTAATTCTTCATATTTTGACTAAGTCAGTAACATTCCTTATGAATCATAGAAGTTAAGGATTTTGAGCTTGATTTTATGACTATTTAGCTATATGTATGCCTGTTTAAAATGCAAATGCACACCTAGGTTCTACATGTAGGCAATTACCTTAGCAGACATAGAGACAGCATAATTGTATTTGCAAGTGTGCATAATTCACTGTCTGTGTATACAGTTATCTGATTTGCTCATATAACTGCAATAATTGCACATGCATATACTGCTATGTCTTAATTACCTGAGTAATTTACCCTGATGTGGGTTTTGTGACTTTCTGTGATTTTATTACCCAACGAAAACAAGCAGTGTGTAAAACAATGAATATGTGATAAAAGTATCTTACTTTGTTAAATATGAATCCTTTCCATATGAAATTATTTTTCCGTGTTCCAAACATAATTCTTAACTTGAGACCGTTGTAAAAAATGTTAAGTATAAACAATTGCAGACTTTGCTTGCTCTGTAAAGTGGACAATTTATTGAACAAAGCAATCTATTATCCTGGGCAGATGTTTGCTAAGAAACTCCTACACAACATGTAGGACATAAAATACAATAGGATATAAAATACAAACTGTGAGAACTGAATTTTCTAAACCTTGTTTCCCCACTAAAGAAACACCAATTACAATTTTCACCAATGTCTTTTTGTTATTGATTTTAATTCAAATAATTCAAACGGAAGGAAGAAAGCATAAGCAATTTTCAATTGATTTGTGGTGGTATAATGTCAGGTGGAAGATTCTTGAGATTATTTTTTTTTCCCTGTGTGCATCCCCTGATTATAAAGAAGAATCTGGTAAAAAATTTATTCTGATAGACAAAAAAATTTGAAATCCTATCTATCATATCTATGAGGCTCATTGTTTCCTTGCACATTTACAAAGACATTAAATGCATTTCTAGCACGGTATATTTTGCTAAAATTGCTATTTTTTCTTGGTGTTCCTCTTCTTTTAGATAAACTTGATCATACCTCAAACACTGCAAACTCATTCAAGTGTAAACTGGATCAAGTGTATTACTATTTAAAACTTTGCATGATTTATATTGCTTAGAAATTTTTGTTAAAAGATTACCAGATAAGTATACAATACTAAGTATTTAATCCACTGTTTTGCACTCAGGAAATATAATTATTCTTACTGTTACTCCCATATGTATTATTCATTTACTTCTTCTAAATAATTTTTAAAAGAAAATTCCCAGTATTGGGTGTGAGAAAGCACTTGTCTACCAAGTCCTGATACATTTATTTTAAATTGTTACCAAGCTCCCTCCTTCTTTTGGCATTACTGGTGATGTAAGGGAATACAAATGGAAAAAACTGTCTGGAAAATAACTTTCTTATGAAACTTCAGAACATCCTTAATGTGGGAAAAATATAAATTAATGGGAAACTAATACTAAAGATAGAAAAAAAAATATATTTGATTCTGCTGGTATATTATTAACATGTGGAAGAAAGTATTTAGTAGTTATTTTCAGGGTCTAATTTCATCTGTCATGCAGAAGATAAAAACCTACTGTCAGGCAGAGACTGGTGAAAATATATTAGTGGGTTGTGACTGTGCATTTTTCTTGGTAAATATTTCTCTGTTCATCGATTCCACTGAAGGAATGCCCACTGAAGGGCAGTACAGAAATTCCTTGCATTGCATATCCCAGATGAATTCCGTTAAGTATTTAAATCATATGAAAGCAGCTTTTGTAAACCTTTCCTTTATTGTCCCATTTAAAGCCACCAATTAAGAGCAGTAAGGAAGTTATCCAAAACGTATCTGAAATTTTTAACATTCCTTTATTGCATTAAACCTAACCTACAGACAAAGAGATATGAATTACTTTATCACGTCAGTTGAGCATTTGAGCATCTCATCAGGCTGATATTAGAGGAAAAATTAAAGCGGATCCTGAACTCATGTTTGCATATTTTAACTGCTTAAAAAAAAAAAAAAAATCTTTAGCTACATCTACTCTAACTGCTGGCCTGTAGAAGTTTCATTCTAGTTTTCTTCACTATCCATATCCAGTTCACAAGTTCAGTTTGGGTTGCTATTCAGTTGCATCCTTGCTTTATGTGCATCAAGTTTTACGCCTCTTTGGCAAAAAACAAGCATATGCTTGACTAATTTTCCATGTGGAGATGAAAATTTGAGGGAAACAAACTCAATGTCTGCATTTGCAGTTGTAAAACTCTTTATGCAGCTAGGAGATTGAGTTTGTAGTGTCACCTTAGACTAATTTAAGGAAGGAAGGCCTATGTTAAATTTTGGTGTGTACCTGCCACTGAGAATCCGAAGGGTTATGTAATTTTGCATACCCATAGGATGAAGGTGGGTCTGTCTGATAAACTAGTTAATTAATTATCATTCCTGATTTAAAAAATATCTACAGCAAAGTGAAGCCAGCTCCCCAAGTCTGATTAGATGTGTAAATGGTTTTAATTCAAGTATACTCTCCATATATATTTGCTCCCTTTCTGCTTTGCAAAAATGAAATTTTCCCATTTTCATCTGAAATATTTTCATAGCCACTAACCTTTCAGATTTCAAGAAGTGGTTACTCCTTCAGTAAGTATTTAATCTGTGCAGTTCGTTATCAAGTATTTTAAATATTTCAACTATCCATAAAAATTACTAAAGTTTCAGGGTAAGAAGTCGGTTGCAAGTATTTCAAAGTAAATTGGAAAACATAAATGGAATAACAACCCTGGTTCGTCAGCTCAAGACTTTGACACCTCTTTGAAAGATAAGTGTTAGGTAGAACAGAAATTGTTGAAAACTGTACAAGAATAAGGAGTTGTAATTCAAAGATGTGTGTCATGCAAGACATTTAATGGGGCCTTCTGGCCTTGAAAATACGAATCCACGAGTATAAATCTTGAAACATAAAATTAAATGTTATCAAGATTTTGTCAGGCAAAATATTTTGTCACTTTTCACAATGTCAGTTGCAGCACTTTCCTAGAATATAATTCTCAAGAAGATGCCACTTTATTTGCAGAAAGAAGTTTTCATTTTAGCTGGTTAATGAAGCATTGTGTTTAGAAGCGCTTCTTTTTCAGTAAGCTGTCAATCTGCTTTGCTTAAAGGGTTATAAAAGCATTTATCCATTGTGTGAATTCACGCTTCCAGGTATTTTTAAAATCTGTTTTCCTCATCACCATCTAGGAGAAAAAAGAGGAAGGGAAGACCTTAGGGATGCCACAGACACTCTGTGATATTCTTATGTGAAGTGTGAATGGAACCTTGGCATGCCCTGGCCCTTCTCCTGTATCTTATTTGCCTTTTTGACAGTATGAGGGAGACAAGAATGCCAGAAATCTTGTCTGTCAGTGCACATTACCAGGCTGAATTCTTACTGGAACAATGTGGAGAGGTGGATTTTGGAAAGAGCTCCAGCTTAGACTACAGCTGAAACTAAGTAGTACGCATAAAAAAGACAAGGTGGCTAGTTGGGACACAACTATAATAACAATACATAAATGCAATTTATATGAGGTCTCAAATTTAATACCATAAGGCCTTTGAAGTCTAAGAACCATCAAGTAAGAATTTGCTGTAGTGCCTGTCCAAAATATCTTGTACTTCATGCCAAGATTTCTGTACATATGTTCCTCTAGTTCAGCCCTCTTGATCAAGGCCTTTTCCCATCTGGTGGATTCTGCATTAGGAGGTGTCAGTCATTTCCTTTTGTGCTTCTGAATCCTATCTGAAATCTTGCATTTCCTCCTGCAGTGATATCAGAGGTAGGTGGCACTGGACCTTTCAGTTCCAGAGGCAAGCAGAGCCACTTCCCAGCTGCTCCTTGGAGAAGGGAGCTGGTCATCCCTTCCTGAGAAGGGCTTGGGGACTCGTGTTCAAAAAGGCTATGAGACAGACAGCCCAGGCTAGTATGTGAGCAGAACTCCAGGCAAAAGCACAGTTCCATTGCTCATACTCTTCAATATATTTTGTGAGCAGCTTGACCCTCTGCCCTTTGTGCTAGCTGGGATGGTCCTGTTCCCAGCTCGTGTCCCACCCCAGCCATCGGGATGTGTGCTGTGCAGTCTCTGCTGGGTGGATTCCAGGACCAGAGCCACAAACCCAAATCCAAACGTGGCAAGACTTCAGGCCTTGAGTCACTGTGCAGCCCAAAATCTTTCTGAGGCTAATTTGACCAACATTTGACTGGTATTTCAATGTCAATTAAAATGTTTTTTAGAGCATGAGTGTAAAGACCTTAGCTTCACAGTATAGCTGTTTCAAACCACACATTTGTGTATTTCTATTGCACAAAGTATACAATACTTAAATTTTTAAATACGACACACAAATTGCTTTCTAGAAGGACTGTCTTTTTAGGAAAATCTTAAACATGAGGGAAAAAAAATAGTATTGGGAAGGCCATGACAGAGTAGAAATAGATATACATGGGTACATAATCCACCCCTCCACCCCAAGTCTGTTCCAGAAAACTACATGGGAAAATCCTGCTAATATGTGAAGCTCTAGGGTTTAATTAATGAAAAAAACCCGAGGTTATAATGTAATTCCTTTTAAGAATAATATGCAGAAGTCTTCTAAATCAGAGAATACAGTGAAAATATAAGCCTGATAATGAACCTTTCTTTTGTCTACTAACCACTTCTGATCTCCAATGTAAGAGGCTGCAGATGTTTCTTTTTACTGAAAATTGATCTAAGACCTGTACCTTATTAAGAATAACACTGAAAACAATGTTAAAAACAGCAGTTCAGTTAACATGGGACAATCGATTTTTTTGTGGTTGGGTGATGGCATGTAAAAGCCCCCAGACACTGAGAGCAGGCATTTTAGCAGTTTCAAGCAAAAAGGAAACACTAGGTCATGCATTTTACCTTGGTATGTCAGATGGAGAGATTTCACCCAGTAGGGCATGTTCTGGGTTGAATTAGGGATGGTGCTGATCTAGAACTTGTTTTTTTCTTTTTTTCTTTTGAGTTGAACTTTCCATCCAGATATATGAACAGTTATGGAGCAAACCTTTTCTCTTGATAGTTTTCTTCATTAACTTATTCCTGACAATGTTCGAAGAGTGCTCATAATTTCTCATTTGAATTTGGCTGGTTTCAGTTTTTTTGCCAGTGGATTGGAAAATCTTCAGAGAAATTCTGCACAAGAGGGTTTTATACAATGCATTCAAATTCCCTTTCTGTATGCATTTTTAGAAAGGAAACAGAAGGACTTGTTACAGTCTCTCGAAGAAAGACATTCCCTCCACCTCTAAATATGTTCATGGCTTGTTTTCTGAATGATTTGATAATGTCATTTTTAAAAAAGTAGCTAGCTAGAAAATGCTAGCCTTCACTGACTCTGCAGTGTTACAAGTATGCTTTTTTTGCCATTGAAGAAGAATGTTATGCAAAGCACTGAAAATGAATGTCAAATTGCTCATCCAGCACTTCCCAGCTGTATCTCAGCTTTCCAGGATATAGTCCATCATTCTGTAAGTAGTTGCATCTTTCTAGATTATTTACTTTGTGTTTAATGGTGTTTAAATTAATTCTGTGGATTTACTGAGCAATACAGGAATTCTTTACGTGATTGTCTTGGTCCACTAATTATTCATTCTATCAAAATGACTTTGCAAAATAGACTAGAATCAATACTGTGTTTAATTCCTAATCAGTGACACAGGTGCTGTATAACATAAGAGTACTGGCCACCATTAAATGGAGCTCCCACACTGAAATATATTTGTAACCAATTAATAACATGTTCAATGCACATCTTGCTTATTTTGCATAGAGCTTTTTTTCGTTGTTTCAAAGAAAAAGTGTTGTGTCATGCAGTACAAAGTTAAACTCCAGTGCTCCTTACAGTTTTATGTTATGCAATTAGAAATCAGATGGAAATTTAAAAAAACTGAATGGAAAAAGCCTTTGTCAGGCACCCTGCTTCACAATGAACAACAGAGAAATCATGCTGGTTTGACAAGACATACTTTTGAAATAAGCATCCTGACTGGCCTTAAGTAAATTCTTATCTTTACTGATTTTTTAATTGATTCCCAGGCCAGATTTTTCCGTTAGTTTTTTGGAATATAATAAAATACCTTTAATTCAAATTAAGTACCCTAAATTAAGATTAGATTCATGTTTACTTTCTGGAATGCCTGGTATGCTTTTTGATCCCCACCAGTTTATAAAGAAACATAGGATAATTTACATATTTTTCAGTCATATGCCAATGAATTGAAATAGGAGTTTTTAAAAGAAACCCTGGGAAAAAACATTAGAATTTATAGAAAACAATTTATTTTCTTTGTAAGAAAGGATCTTCAATGTATTTCACTTAACTTTTTAAAGGCAGGGGTTTCTTTTGGTTGTTTTGCAGATTATTAACAACTGTTTGCTATATGCAGTGAAAATCTGGTTCCCATTGGCTGTGATGGTCAAAAATGTAGTTTTGTTGGAGATACAGAAGATTTAGTGTGGTACAAGATCAGTATCATATGGGAAAACACAGTGTGCTGCTCCCCTCAGATTTCAGTCTCACAGCTTCTGATGACAGCAGTTTAAAGAATTTCCAACATCTTCATGTCCTCTGCTGTGCTAACACAAGATTTCATGAGGTTGGACTTTTGGCTGAAACAGTTGAGCCAATGTAGGCCAAAAACACCTCAAGTGGAAACTGTTGGAACTCAGAAACCTGGGAGTCTTGAGCTTTCTGTGCTTTCTGACACTGCCCCCCAGGAGAGCACTGCTTTTGACCTGAGGCCTTGGAGAAGCTTCCAAATTTGGGTGATGGAGTTAAAATCACTGGCGTGTAGTTGGAATAGAAGTGTGTGGTGTCACATGTTGAAGGGTTTTGAATTTGAAGGTTTTAGAATTTAGTAATAAGTATGGGACGCGATGGAGGATTTGGGGTGTTGTCTTTTTCTGTCTTCTTTTTCCTTTTTCATGATTTCGGGTAGTAGTTTTTTGGTTGGATAGTTAGTGCTGCTCTGCAGATCACAGGAGTTTGGTTATTGGGTCAGAAGTATAAATAATAGAGGTGTTAATTCTCTGTTGGACTGTTTAGCTTTAAAAGACCTTGTAACTAGCTACATTCAGACCTCCATTTTGCTGGTAGCTGAAACTGTTGCAGAACTCTCTGTACTTTAGATAAGCTTTAATAAATCACCAAGGCCAAGCACGAGAAAATTCATCTCCTTCATGTTTTTAATCCTGGCTCTGAGTGAAGACAGAAATAAAATGAAGACAAGCCACTAATTAGGTGGTGCAGTTACCACATTCACAAAAAACCATTTTACTTTCAAGCCAGGTGAGTTCAGGGATCTTGGTGACAGTGAAGCCCTGCAAAGAATTGTGTCAGCTCAGCTGTGCTTGGAGGTGGGGTGGGGACACACACATTAGCAGATGGGACATGGATGCACGCAGGGACCTTCTTGCTCTTCCAATCTGGTTACACTAAAACAGCAATGGTAAAGCAGTGTGAGTTTTAGCTAAAGTCAAGTATCAGCCAGCAGCATGCCAAGTGCCAACATTCCAGAAATACGGTTTACCTCAATTTCTGGGAGGGGAATTTGTGTTTAAATTGCTATCTCAGATGAGCTGGCACGCATGAATGCAAAACAGAGAGATTTGTGTTGAATTGTGACAAAGAAAAGTAGCAGTGCGTGTCTTCCATTCATGAGTTGTTGAAATCATTCAGGTCATACAAAGGATCCTGAGATCTATTTTTCTCATGTAAAGGAAACTTCTGTGCCCAACCATCCACTCTGGTACTCCGGTTACTCTTGCAGCCCTCAAGGCAGTGATGTGGGATCAAAGCCCTTTTGCATCTACACACCCCATACTCAGTGAGACCAGGTCTCCTTACTGCCTCCACCCCAGGTTTCACAGAGCACAGTCTCAGGTGTTCAGATACTTAAAACAATTTAATGATGGTGCAATAACTAAATAACAAAATAACAGCTTGGGCTGGGTGACTTTGGGAAGGGGCCCTGAACAAAGGAACCCCCGTGGGCTTTTATATCCTTACAGGGCAAGGGTGACAAAGTCTGGGCTCAGGCTTAGGCTCCTGCCCTCCAAAGCTCAGCCTGCAGCTCTCCCTGCAGCTGCACATTCTGAGTGCAAGGAATGTGGCAGCATTGAATAAATGTGGCTCAAAATGCTTACATAAAAATTAAGATCTGATACGGTCTTCCTAAATTTCTCTATAGCTGTAAAAAAAAAAAAAAAAAAAATCTTAATTTAACTGAAGTTACTCATGTTTGTCTAAAAACTACCCCAAGATATGTAACTTGTGTGGCCAGTGGACATATACGTGTATTTCTGCTGTTTTCTGTCTATTACTGCTAGTTCAAAATGTAAAACCCCAAGATCAGAATTTATATTGGTTCATATCAAAGTTATCCATCTCTGTTAAAATCATCCAAATTCTATATAATGCATTGCCCAATTAGATAGCTTTTTTATTTTTTTTTTTCAGATTTCAGTAATGTAATCTTGTCCTGAAGATGCCATACTAATTACATGTAATCAGATTACACATACAGGTGTGGCAAAAAAGGTTTTTATTCACTTCTGTTACCTAACCAAAGGGATAAGGAATTCATCTAGTAGGTGGTTGAACCTAAAAAGCCACTTTCTTGCTACCAGTTTATAATACTCTAATTACCCTGTTAATTGCTGAGATTTTTTTACTTCTCATTTGCTCAAAACACTTGTGTGTGAATGAACATAAATATATTTTTTTCCTTTATTTTGCCAGGCTTCACCACATATTTCTTCAGAGTGATGTTAGGTAATGTCAGAATGATATATTAAAACTATACTTCTACCTTTCTGTCTTGATTTTTATGTATTACTATTATGATATCTTTTTCCATAATGAAATGGCTCTGTCTCACCCTGTATGAATTTAGCCACCTTCTCTTAATCTCCTTGTAAATACTGAAAATAAAACTGGATGTTTGAAACAATTTTTTAAACTACGCATATTGCATATATTTATGCAGAAAATAGAACAACTTCAGTAATAACTGGTGCAGACACATGTAAAATGAGTTTTTTCTCTTCAGTTGAGATAATTTAATGTCCATTTTCTTCCTGTTGTTTGTCAACCTGTTTGTTTGTGTGAAGCACTATAAATACTGTGTCAGCATGTTGCCATAACAATTGTTTTATTTTCATGCATGTAGTAGAAGCCTGATGAGATTGTGAAACTGCCATATAAACAGTTTGAAGGTCAAGTGTCAGAGATGTATGATCACAAATAAGTAAGGGTCCACGTTTTCTATATTTTCTATGCTGTTTTATTCCAAGACTGAGCCTAACTTGAACCACCCTTAAGCTTACTAATAATTTCATTTTAATGCTGTTCATTTGAAGAAACAGCAGACTAAATTTCATAGTGGGCCCTATGGAGTCACGTGGTGGTTTAATTTCTCTCCCCACCCCTCTTCAGACTTCTGATGAGAGTATGGCATCTGTGGGTTCAAAAGTGCCATATGTAAATAACCAAATTCTTCAGAAATAGCTGGATGTGGTGGTTGCTGTCTAAAGGTCTGGCTGACACTGGGATGACTTATGTATGTGACAGCTCCGTTGACTTCAAGGCCATTTGAAGTCAGTGGGAACACTCACAATGTGCAAAGACAAAATGCAAATTCTTCCTCCATCACAAAGTAGTTTCACACAAAGGAAGGGCTGCACTGTCAAATGGCAAACACAAACCCTAAGATGGTAGTGTTCTAGAGAGTATCTGAAACCAGAATTTATTCATTCAGTGCAGCTGATCATTGTTTAAATAATTTTTCTAAGTGAAAAGAATCTCTGCCAGTGGTCAGTATGGAAATCCCAAGTAGAAGCATTAAACAGTGTGTATATTTATCATGTAAATGATGTGAATCAATTCATTTTTCTGCTGTTGTGCATTTTCTGGTTAGATGTTTGTAGGGCAGTATCATACTCTTCCTAGACAAAGTGAGACATTGGTGCAGGTTTTGCCACTGACCTAGGAAAGGTCTACACCTATCTAGAGAAATGGTGCTGTGAGGTGTCCCTGTGCCTGAACTGAAATCAATTAGGAATTAATATATTTTGAGACAATATTAAAGACAAAAGCACTTGCTGAAAAATCACACTTGCTTAAGGAGAGTGATAACAGTGAATGTTAATCCAGCAGTTTACCAGCAACCTGAGCACGGAGTTTTGTCTTTGTGTTGCTGCTATGGGTTGGAGAAGGGATTTGCAGGTTTTGCCATTCACTCAGTGATAATCACTTTATTGGACTTTAACATCAGAAGAGGCCAATTAAATGTAGTCAGTGCTGCCCACACAACCCCATAGCATTTCCTCTGAATCTGCCTTCAAGAATAATAGTGATGGATTATCAAGCAAACACCTTTTGGAATTGCAGAAAATCTTGATACTTAAAATCCCGATTAAAAAAAGAATGCACACATCCACTGATGAATTCTTGATTTCAAATATTTTTTTTTAATCTTCTTTCTTGCATCTTACCTAAGCTTCCCTTCACCAAGGTCTTGTTTTGTTGCTATTCAGTCCTACAGTGGACGTCACTGACTGGAGGCTTCTGCTGTACCTCCACACCTGGTTACTCTAACTCATTTTTGTGTCACCACTTTTATTTCTTCTTATTGATCAGCAATGTTTCAGGTTGCAAATCTGTTACATCTCTCTAACAATGAAATCCCAATGAAATAATGTGTGTATTTTTCTCATTTTACATGTACTTCATACAAACATCTGCAGATGTAGTTGTCTTGATTTCTCATGTAAATGAACAGATGAAACCAGCACTAAATATGAGCCCATTTAATATTCTACCTATATGAATGTGATCTGTAAGCACTGCTTGTGAGTTGTCAGTGACAACTAATGCCTCTTCATTTTCCTTCCTCCTTTTGTTATCTGATCCTTTCTAAATGGTTGAAGCAGTGGTTTCTAAATATTTAATCACACAAAACTTCCCAGAAGGATTAAGAGGTATTATGTAGAATTTACAGCAATGAGTGAGCAATTCTGCTTTCTGTCCTGTTTATTGTATTGGTGGATAGGCAGCTAGAACTGCTGGGGGATTTGCTTGCATTTTTTGGGGGTTCCTCTCAATGAAACCTACCATTTGGGTAAAACAACTAATGATTTCTTAACCTAAGAAACTAACTGTGCAGTCAAGTGGAGACCTGCTGGATAACAATGAGGACACAGCACTAAGGGTGCTCTGTGCTGGTGTCACTCACCTTCCAGGGAGCCTGGACATGCCAGAGATGCTACTGAAGTTGTTACTGAAACTCAGTAATGCAAGTCAATAAACACCCAGTATCACCCGTTTCGAGCAGTTCTTTGCCTTGCAGACACATCTAAAGTCAGTCATGGGAGGGACAGGTTAGTTTAATATACAGTATTTGGGTCAATGCATTGAAATATAATAGCTGTGAAATTGGGAAATATTTAAACCAAGAGCAAATGGATGAGCAGCAGCGTAGGACCATAAATGCCTGGATAACAGCAGGCATTTTGGTGATCATGTTCAGGACAAATCTCAGGAATCTTCCCTCAGCAGCAAAAGAAGTATTGAAGAAATGGTAAGGTATTTTACAGCAGGAGAACTTTCTGAATGTAGGAGCCCTGCTGAAAAATACATCATAGTGAATAGGAAAAGGATGCTTAGGACTTTTATTGTCTTCCACTCATGAATATGACATACCTGTGTAAGACATTTACAGAATAAAAAAGGAAATAGGAAACTAACCTCATTCTGCCATTGCTTTGAACTTTTCTAAACCAGGAAATAAACCTGAAAAAAATAATAAAAAAAAAAATACTCTGGTTAAAAGTGTTGGGGCTTTGTTCTTTTACCTTTTCAATCTCAAAACTCACTTGGAGGTCAGCATTTATAAATGCTCGAGAAGTCAGGTTTAATACATGTTTAATGAATAAAATAAAATAAAATTCAAGATTATACAAAACACAGGGTTTCAAGTGTTACTTAACTGTTTACAAAGTTATTGAAAGGGTTAAGTAGCATGCTATCAGTCATGCGTATGAAATTTGGAGTGAGTGGAGGCAAGTGGATTTGAGGTGGTTGTCCTTCAGTTCATTCAAGGTTCACTGAACAGGAAAGTGAATTTTTATTATCACTTCCTGTGAATGAGCAGTTGACAGGATCCATCAGGGAGCTGCCAGAAACCTCAAGAGTTTTGAGTATGAAGCCCAGAGTCCACTGCAAAGTTTCCATGACAACACACTCATTAAAATAAAAGGAAATTGTGCCTGATATTTACAGCTTTCAGCATACAGTTGAAAGCCTTGTATCTCAGATTTCCAAAGTATTTACGCCTGGGACCCAAGAATGCAGGCTGTCAAGAAAAAAAGGGTAGATGTAACATTTAGCTGTGAAAGTGGAAAGGTTGTTTGCAGGTTAGATTTCAGCATTCTTCAGTTTCTTGAATTTTAGTGAGCATCTCTTCTGTCTCTTTCTGTGGTGTGCTGAAGGATGAAATGGACTTAATATTAACTTGAAAACAGACTTGAGGGAAGGTTTTAGTGAGAGCAGTTTTACTGAGGACGGGGACATTCTTCCAAGACAAGGGACTTAGCTCTGAAAATACTCAGATTAAATTTATTTAGATACAAATATCTAAATTGCAAAAGATAAATTATCACTGATACTTGCTCAGGCTTGTTAGCAGTCACCTACATTATGGTAAAGAACCATGGTGATGAAGGGCACCAATAATAACATAGGTTGTTATTTGAGGCACTAAAGTCCCACTGAGTTCTTTTCTTTAGCATCCCCACTCCTTTCAATGCTCTTTTCCACTCTCTCCTTTAACAATCATGTTGGCTCCCTTTTTGTGGCTTTATGCCAAGTTATTTAATTTTTACACAGGTAAGAAAGCTCAAAATGGAGATAATTAAGGGGAAAAGAACAGGGATGCCAAGCCACTAGCAGAACTAAAAAGTATTGTCTGACCTGGGACAAGAACAGCTCTTATTGTCCCTGATTCTTCATTTTATGCAATAATACAAGAGGTCAGGCTATAATAATAGCAATAGAATAATAACTGTTGTTTATTTTGACCTTTGAATGGATGAATCTCACACTTACCAGTTAACAGTAATCAGGTACATTGCTCTTAATAGATACTGTAACAGAGTTAAAGAAAAACAAAACACCTTACAAATAGACACAGGGACATATAAACATACTTCAAATTACATAATTGCCCAACATATACCTTAATCGTATATTATATTGAGTGTTCATCTTCCCTGACTCTACAAGTGTCTTTGTATCTTGGGCTGCTTGCCCAAGCAGGTATCAAATTGCAGTGTGTGAGTAACATCTTAGATGAACAAAAACATCAGTGAGGGATGTGTGTCAACTGCTTGGGAGGATATGTTTATGCATGTGATTATATTGGAATTAGCCTGTTTATAGCTTCTGAATCAGTAAATTGCCTGCAAGGCCAGACAGTTGGACTCCTCTTTTTCCCTTGGTCCCTGTGTTTGCACTTTGATGTCCTTTGGGACTTACTCAATGCAGCAGCATTTTGTTATTTCTTTTTTTTTTGCATCTGGTCAGATGAAGTAGAGACAGAGCTCAGCAAGAAACTGCTGTCCCTGACACTGAAGTGTCAACAGCAATTCTGTGCCCTCAAAGGAAAGGAGCACATTTTTCTGTCTCTTCTCTCTCAAATTTAGCCATTTTTCCATGTAAATATTGAAGAAATCTTGCTGTTTCTCTCTTCCCTACCCTAATTTGTAATCTTCCCTTGTAATTGATAGCTGGTTTTGTTCATGTATAGGTGGCTGCTTTAGTTCCTATGGTTTTCATATTCAGTTGTCCTTCCCTTGCACATTAAGAAAACACTCTCTCCCCTCTGGCTTCCTGGAAATCCTTGTTCCAGTACTTTGGCCATCGGCTGGTTGCAGACAGAGTAGGAGCACTGTTCTACCTACTGGAGGAAGGTAAAAGTCCTTCTAGTCTCAGGATGGTCTTTTTCTCACTTGCAAACTCTCTCTGAATGAGGGCCCCCTGCCAGATCCCCTAGAGGCATAGACCACACCAAGAAACCTGTGAGCTCTTCAGCTCTCTTTGACAAAGTGCTCTCCAGCCCCAACTACTAATTTTCTTAATTTTACCACCTTCATACTGTTAGAGCACAAACCATAGCCACTGCATCAACCAGACATGTAGCATGCATGTAACTCTTTGTTACAGATATAGAACTGTGGCTCTCTGGCTCCTCAGGCAGAAAACATGAGACAAGGATACACGGAACTGGATGTGTATTAGAAGAGAGTCACTCAGTTCATAAAACCCAAGTATAATCTCAAAGTGTTTGCAAATCAATTCTCAAAGATAAGCAAATAACTTTTTCTCAGAGTAGAGATTCTTGACAATGTTCTTCCATTTCTAGGCCTTACACAGAATAGGTTGTATCTCAAGACTGTCTGCTTCATTTCAAGGCTTGTCTGATCTCTAACCGAGCTTTGACAATAAATCTTACAGGAGCCAAAAGACCTGTAGCCCTTGGCACAGTGCTGGCTTTTTTCCTCCCTGTACATGAAAAATAGCATCAATCTTCCCATCCTTCAGTCATAAGAAATGTATCCTTGAGGTATTTTAGAAAAGAACAAGAAGTGAGCTTGGAAAGACCAAAAAAAAAGTTATAAAAGTTGGTGTGGGAAATGAACTGGGAGGGTCATCTGGAGAGCAAGTGAATCTCAATAATAAGTATCCCTTTCATGATTCTGATTTTTTAGGACTCGGAGGGATACTTACAATAAATTAGCTGAAATATTTGGTAGGTTGCTTCATGTATTGAAATAGTTTTGAAAATATCAGAAATGCTAGCAGTATTTCTTTAAATGTTCTTCACATGCTTTTTAACTCAGAAGCCACTGACTGTGTGGAGGTGAGTGTAAAACACACAAGAAGAAAGTTAGTGAGAAAAAGCAAACTTTGGTACATGAGGTCTTTTAATACAGCTCAGGATTTTTAAAAATTGCTGTTGTCAGATGAAACCATTAGATATCCCTTGGAAAATATTTTCACAAGCCACATCCAGCAGAGAGCTAGTACTAAAACAACAGTCCTCTTTTTTTTACAGTGATTTCATTGTCTCGGTGGCGTAAGTCAGTGCAGATTGAGTTTCTGTTTTGCCAAGATCATACATCAGTTTTGTGGAAGCACTTCACAGAGCAGGAAAAAGAAGGTTAGAAATCTTTAGAATATGGCAGCAGAGTGAAAGGATTCACTGCCAGTAGCAGTGTATTCCAGATGTCAGTAGCTCCTCGAGCTCTGGTGTCATGATTGCTGTTTGCTGTAGACTGGCATCACCCACTCCATGGTGCTAGGGGGAAATTTGGGGGTGTACTTAGTGTGGCTCACTAAATTTTTCTACGGACTTGAAAGATTAAGAGATTGTAAAGATCCTGGATAATTCTATTTCAAGGACTCTCATAGTGCTGGGAAAGGTCAATAGACGTTGCAAATATTAGCAAATCTGTGGTGATGGACTTGCTATGCCTGCTGCAAGCAGACTTACAGGATGAACGTAGGAGGTGTCTGCCAGGTCAGGTGCCCCTTTGCAGCATCTTTGGAAGATTCCCCATTTTCTGAAGTGAGAGTCATCTCACTTCTTTGGCATTCCAGCTTTCTTTTCATCACCAGCATCATCTGAGACTGCTCAGCCAATTAGCAGCTTGTAATTAGCCTCATCCCATCCTAAGGGCACCCAGACCTCGGAGAGCAGCTACAGGCCTCACAGATACCAAGTCTCTGCATATAGCAGGTTCTAACAAAAACATCTGCTCTTATTCTTTTTCTCCTTTTCTGTCAGAAAGCTGTCCACAGTAATTTGCGAAGTGATTTGAGTTTGGGATCTGGAATTTTTGATCCACAGACAGAATAAAAGCATATGGAGGATGAGGATCAGAGGACACTCACCTCCATATGTCTCTTCAGTCATATACTCCATGCACAGAAATCCATCTTCAATATTCTTCTAGGAGGTGGTGGATAGGCACCAGCATATTGTATTAGGACTTATTTTATAGAGTAGTGACAAGACTGATGGACAAATTTGCCCATTTTAAGCTGTAAAGAGGTTGGAAATGCCATTTTGATGTTCTTTGGATAATGCATGCTTATAAGACAGACAATCCTGATGTCACAGGAGTACTCATAAGGAAGGCTCCTGCTAGAATTCCTAGAGACTCGGCTCCTCCCCGGGACTTTGCATTTAAGGAGTAGGGGCTGTGACCATAGGAAGTTATGTTGAGTTCTAGGAAGACCAGGAGAGCTTCTCTTTGATGTCCTGTACCCATAATTACTCTTTGCTGCAGAAATGCTCATGCTGTCCCAACTACAGAACAGTAATTGTCATTTGATTCAGTTTAGCAGTCAAGTGGGTGACCTATCTCCTACAATGCTAGATCTGAAATGGAAAATGATGGCTGCAGGAAGGAGCATGCTTAGGGCTACAGGGCTTTTTTCATCACCCTAGAAAACAAATTTTTGGGGTAATATGTCTCACTCTCTGACATGAACTTTAAAAATTCTTTTTGCATAACCTTATTTTCAAATATGTGTTCTTCTGCATGCGTTTTCAAAAGACATTTTTGAAAGTTTTGATGGATAATGTCTGTGTAGAAGAACTTCACAGCACCAGCCATCCAGTTCTGGCTCACATAACTATATGTCAGTATAGCCTGGAAAGAGTAATCAAAGGAATCAAAGAGATTTGGAACTGGATTTTAAACTCAAATACATTAATACAAAATTCCATCATTAATATTTAGTTGAAAAATACTAAAACTACCAATATTGGCTCCTCTTTTTGAATAAACCCATAGAGACCTGTGTTTTGTTTGCTATGATTTTTTTTTCTTTCACTATTTGCTCTTTGTTCATGAAGTTAACATCTAACTAAACCTTTATTCACAGATGGGGACTTGTGTATGTCATTTCAACACATACCATTGTGCAGACACTGTAGAGAAAAGGAGTCCCTCTCCTTACATTATTTATGATTTTTTCATTCAGAGAGGTGAGACACATTAAATGGTTCGATTACTGTCTTCTATTTAATTGTGTCAGCAAGAAAAGTCTATTCTTTCCTGTACTTTCCATTCCCTAATTCTCTGATTTTCTTCTGGCTGTCTTTGATCTGTAAAAACACAGTCCTGTCTTCCTGAAATTGTATCTTCAGCAGGCATAGTAGGTGAATTGGATCAGACAAAATAAAACCTG
This sequence comes from Cinclus cinclus, assembly GCF_963662255.1. Classification (NCBI taxonomy): domain Eukaryota; kingdom Metazoa; phylum Chordata; class Aves; order Passeriformes; family Cinclidae; genus Cinclus; species Cinclus cinclus. The sequence goes on from NC_085049.1 coordinate 3,294,316, forward strand.
ATCTGAACACAACCCTGAAGCTCAGGCTGAATCAGAATAGCTCCAACTGGCACCAGTGGATCTTTGACCTTCAAAATCAATGCAGCAAAGTAGTTATTACATTCCTAAATTGCATGGATGTCATTGTTAGTTAGGTACATTTCAAAATATAAACATACACAACGTAGTTTATTAAATTTCCCACAGACCTGGAAGCTCAGAGTTAAACCAGGCATGAAAACATACTGCAGATGTATCAGAATTCTCATGGCTTGGGGGAAGATGAACAGGCACAGAAAAAGCATTTTAAAAAATCTTCTGTGGTGCTTTTGCTACAAGGGCCACCATCCTTAAAATGCATAGACAAAATAAATTTTGTTTTAGTTTCTTACTAATGAAGGAATCCATTTCCTGGCCACAATCATGATACAGTAAGCAACCTACTCCTAATCCTTGCCCTCACCTATGAGGTTGGTACTGTAATCACTAATTAGTATCATTCATTTGGGATAAGTGTATAAAGTTTCCAAAGTCCAGGGCTCTATCAGATGATAAAACTAGCAGTGAGAAGTGTGTAACTGCACCCATTCTTCCCTGCATCATGAGAAAGCCCCTGGAGGTGGGTCTGACAGCTACTGTGACCCCAGCACTGGCATCTCCTCAGCATCATAGATGTCCTCATCACTCAGTGTGCAGGATCTTTTTATACGTCCTTTTATGAAAGAAAGCAACCAGAGTACAACTAATAAAACACAGCAATAATTTGAATAGAAAAAAGTGTGATTTTTATGTTGCCTCATTTGAAAAAAAAATATTTAAAAAAATTAAAATTTTGTTTGTAGAACCTGTTAACCAATTTGACACTCAAAATAATTGCGTGATAATAACTGTAATCGTTTTACTTTGAAATGAGCATTAGGGGAAAAGGCTGTGCTAACAATAATCACTGGAATAGACAGCCACTGGAGCATATAATCTAACAAATCACTGAAGAACCTACTGTAACACTTCTCAGATCAATAATACAAACTGTTGGGTACTTACATAAGTGAAAAGAATAAGAGTAATTCCATTGTTGCAAATCATTGACCATCTGCCTTAAAGTGTGACTTTTAAAACCTAAAATAAAAATACCTTTGTGTCTTCAGCTGGTGCAAAGATGTGTAACTTCATTGAAGTCAGTGGTATCTTGGCATTTTAGATCAAGGACTAAGTACCTTCAGTTTTGATAGAGAAGCCTAGAAGAACACTACTGAGTGGGTACTTCACTTCATCTTCGATGGCAATGGCTGGCTGGGTATTGTTTGGCTCCTCAGGTAACTGGAGGAGTTGGAAGATTCAGAAAGGCCTCTGAAATAAAGGAAAGAAAATTGGCTGCAGCACAGGGGGAAAACGTAGAAAAAAAAGAACATCATAACTGAGATAAGAGGGAGATGAGGGGGAGAGAGGGTGAACTCACAGGACAGGAGTTTGGAAGGCACTTGGTGCATCTACTTGCCATAAAGAGCAGTGTGACTTACAGTAATTTACTTCTTTTGGGGTGGCCCCATGAACAAGAACACTTCAGGGTCTAAACTCCATGCCTGTGCATGATGTGACAGAGGCTAAGGCTGTCTGAGCTCTTGCCAGGTCACTGACAGTCACTGGCATCTCTGTTTGGAAAGATGCTAGTTAGCTTTTCTCACTTTTATTTCATTTTTTTTTTCCGTGTGGACATGAAGAAGTTGGGTAGCATTTAGCCTGTGTCTGGGGCCCAGGCAGAATGGGAACAAGACAACACCTGGCATTTAAACTGCTGTGACGATCAAATGCCTTCCCAGTTTAACAGCACCTGACCAGTGATCTGTGTATTTAAAATCTGGGACTATGCTCCAAGTCCTAGCAGGGTGCACAAAGTTCCTTTGTGGATATCTCAAAGGTCTTTGAAAGTCCTGCAAAGTGTCTTACTCACATCAGCAACATTTATTTAAGTTTAGTTTGGGTCTTAAAACACACATAATAAACAAGCAAACAAACACCTTAATTGAAGATTATTTACTAACAAGTTCAATATACTTGTCTGCATTCTTTGTGCAACAGTGATATTAATCCAAAATTATGAACTTTTTTTTTTAAAGGAACGTTTGTTTTTAATATCTTAGCTTTGATATTTTCAGCTACTGGGAATAATTATATTTTTGAGTGGGCCAAAATGATAAAATATTTACAATTAAATAGCAAGGGACTCAAGACCAGTGATTAGGACAACTGAGTTCTAACAGATTTTTACAATGAATTGTTTTGCAAATTATAATCAGCAATATCAGCTACAAATCAAAACTTACATGTCTCAATAGTTTGTATGAGTTTTAGAGTAACTTTGATACTGTGTAAGTCTAATCATGAATCTTGGATGGTTTGGTCAAGAAGAGCAAGTTTCCCTGCTATTAAAAAACATCTAAAACGAAAGAGTCTTTCATGTATACAAAAAGACACCGAATTTCATCACTATCTTTCTGGAATATGAAGGACAGTAGAGGTAATTTTTAAATGGTAATTTTTAATCTGGAGGGAATTACCTGTATATACATTGCCAAGGTAGCAAAACAGAGCTGTAGGAGATTCTTCACAATAATTGCATTAGTTGTGTAATAATAGCAACAAAGATACCACAAACAGCATTGTAACAGGAGCAAAAGCCTTGTTCTTTCAGTTATATTGGATCCAAATGTTTAGTGGAACATTTCTCTTTTTAGCAGCTTTTGTAAGAAAACAAGATTGATGAAGACTAGAATGGGAAACAAAGGTAAAACAAATCTTTCATGATTACAACACAAATCAGTGTCACAAGCCAGGAATGATAGCCAGTCTTCTTTCTTGCAGACTTCTTTTCATGTTGCCCATCATAAGAATAGCATTAAATGATTAAAATGAACTAGTAGAATATAAATTAAATTAACATCTATATGATTACCATTCACAAATAATGCATGAATTTTTGACTAATTGCTACTTATTCTAAATGTAAAAAAGAACTACTCAACTGTTTAATGTTCAGATCTTGATTCTGTATTATTTGAAACACTGAAAATAAAAAATAAAACTATGCTAAGGCCAGTTATCAGGTGGCTAGACCAAAGATCACATTAGTAGAGATTTTAGGTATTTATTAGGCAGCTTTCTGGACTCTGATGTCCACCTCTCACTGCTCTATTAGGAATGTATTGGCAAATGAAAGAGAAAAGGGGCAGAAGCAACAAAAGATTAAGTGACTTGCTGATCTGGGGAGAAATAAATATTTCTGTAATAAGTCAACATAAAGAACTGCAGTTTCCTATTGATCTATGTGCTTTAAATTTCTGTACTGGTACTAAACTACCCAAAATCCTGTTATGTTCCTATATTATCCTCTCTTAGCTCCTCTTTTCTCCAGGCTCATCTAATCTGTGCATTAGCTGATTAAACAGCTGGTTGGTGGCAAACAAAATCTGTGATAAGTAAGTTTATTTTACCTTTCCTCACTATAGAGCTGGAATTGGCTTTTATTTCCCATACTTAGTTAAATTGCCACAAAAATGGTGGAAGTGTGACTTTGTTACCTTTGTCCTGCTGTCAAACTGGACTAAAGTTGTCCAGTGGGTTCAAAAATCACTGCAGACAATTGGACAGATATCTGCACAAAGTGCACAAATCACATCAAGATTGCTTCTTTAGGAAAAATAAATAGACGTAGCAGATCTTGCTTGATTTTTTTATTCTCACAATTTGCTTCTTTTCTCATGTTGCAAATGTGAATCATAAATGGACAGTGATTATTGTTCTTATGGAAGACTTTGGTTTCATCTTACTCATGTGCTGGGAGATCAGAGTGGGTTTGGTTTTTCAAAAAAATATCCAGGGTGATTCAAATACCACCCCTGGATTATACAAAACACTGATGTCTAATTCACAGTTATTGAAAAGCCCTAAATATTTTTAGAGCCAATGTCCTAGCTGTATCATGAACATTGTTACATGTCAGTTTTCTGCTTATTAATTTAAAAATAAATGTGAATTTTTGTCGAATTATGGATCAAATATTTTCTTCAGTTCTTTCATTTTCATTCTTTCTTGAACATCTGGAATTTATCTCGAGACCAAGTGTGCTGAAATAATGAGGGATGATATCTGACATAATGAAGGGATGGTGTTCAAGCTTGAACCTTTACAAGAACACTGCATGACAGTTCCAGCTCAGATTTACCAAACCAACAAGTGTTTGTCTCAAGTTCTAAAAAACATGCAAAAATGCGTATGGTTTCCTGAGGAGGAAGAAACATCTAATGAAGGTGGCAGAGAACACAGGGAAAAGGGGACTGAGTAAATGTTGCAATTACTAACAATAGTCCTATTTGGTAATGAAATATTCTGTCCAGAAGAGTGGCAAAATTAGACTGGATTAAACATTGAGGCAAATAGCAGAGGAAACAATGTATTAGCACAAAAGGACAAGATGATCTACCCAGTGGACACTTGAAATTGCTACAATTCAAAACAGAGTGTGCTGCAACTGAGAATGTCTAGAGTCATTGTGTTCCTTTAAAAGAGGAAGAGAGGCTGCTAATTATGACAATTGTCATGAAGTGCCACATTCATTGAAAAGCTTTGACTTTTTTATGTTTTTGAAGGGTAATGCAGATGTTTCTCCATTCAAGGCTTCATTTATTTTCATGTGAAAGGAAGGAAAGAAGAGTGGAAAAGAGAAATTTCTGTTTGTGTACGCCCTTTCCTTTAAAGGTGGAGACAGGGCAGGAAGACTCAAAAGAAATTCAGGAGCTAGTAGTGGAATCTGAACTTGTATAATCAGCAGCTCATGCTGAACCTCAGGAGGAGAGTTTCATTATTGACAAACTCGTCTTTATAATTTAAATTTTTTCACAACAACAAATTAACACCCCAGTATCTTTGCTCTGTAACAACTGTCCACATCCAGGATCTTGTGATATATGTCACCCAAATTTCTCTATCCCTGTATTAGACAACTAAAGCAAATCATTCTGTCTGACACTATGATCCCTATAAAGATACAGATATCAACAGGGGAACCATCCCTCACATTTGAAAATAGGTGTTTGAATACAGTGAAATGTTCTGAGGATGTGAGCATCTTTGCTCCACTGATTGTAGAAAAATCAGATAAGGACAGACATTCGTAGAGACACAGCCTCTATCCATCTCCACCATCTCTTCTTTCTCTCTCCATCCATCCCTCCCAATCCTCCACCTCATATTTTCATAATCCCTATCAATGAATTAGAGGATCCAGAAAGTCTTCCAAAATGTTAAAGACACCTGAGGCAAAATTGAGCTTCATTTCCATATCCTGCTTTACACACAGGACAATTTGAGAACCCTCTAAAAACAAATGTGTCAAAATGGTAACTCAGAAATTCTGGTACAGCAGTTTAGAAGCTTTGGTTTATTGCAGAAGGCCTCTCATTTGGGTAGAAATAAAACAAGACACAGACTCTCATTCAACAACATGAAAAGGGCCCCAGTTAATTCTTGTTTACAGCTTAGACATCCTGACCCTGAGTACAGCAAGCTCCCACTGTAGGGTCCAACTGCAGACTGCTGGACTAGGACTGCAAGTATGGTTTGCAGACTCTGAGCACAGCTTTCACCTAACTCAGCTATGGCTGCAGGGTCCAACTCCATCAGAGCCAGACTGACTTCACAGCAGATCTTCTACACAGCAGCACTCTCTTGTTCTGTTCTTCTTCAGAGCTCTCTGGTTCCTTCTTTAGTCCTCAGGGCCCCTCTACCTCCTCCAGACCCTCTTCCTCCAAACTCCTAACCAACCAACCCACCCCTTTTACCACACTTATCTTTATTAGTCACAGCTGGGATCCATTAAGGGCAAGGCCGTTCCTCTTTGTTAATTAATACAATTGTGACTTATCAGGGGCAAGCTTGCCTACAATCTCTTCTTCTACACCTACACTCTTTACCTTTTCTCTGTGACATCTGGGAAACTGGTCCTGCTGGGGAAGATGGAACAGGAAAACCTTATCAATAGGATTGCCTACCAAAAGATTTTGAGAATATGGAAACTGTATTGAAATGAAAGCCATCTCTGAGATACCAAACCTCAGTTTCTGAACAGCTGAAAACAACAGTGTGGGCAGCTGAGAGTGATCCCCTCTGGAGTGAACAATTCCCTCTGCCTGCACACAGCTCCAGGGTCAGAGCAGACCCTGCCAGCCTGGCAGAAGGGTCCACAGAGGAGTTTGTAGGGTTTGAAATGTAACACAGCGTGGTAATGTAATGATTCTTATGGGCTGTGTGTAAATGCTGTAGGATTTGTGTCTTGTATTAGACTGGTCAGTGAAAATTAGAATATTCAGCACAGAAGAAGATTTATTGTATTGTAACGGGAACCTCGCTCTCTTAGCTCTTGCTCTCTTAGCTCTTGCCTCTTACTTTTTACTTTCTTATTCTCTTGCCCTTCCTTACCTCGTACTTTTTTTATGTTCTTGCTCTCCTGCTCTCTGGTGCCTGCTCCAAGCTGTGTCTGGCAGCTCCAAGCAGGGCCCTTTCCCCCACACCCTTTGCCATAAACCACAAATTCCAGGACCTGACTTCAGAGATCTCTCTGAGAGGTCTCCATCTGTCCCAGCTGTCCTGCCCCTCGATGTTCCTACATGGTCCCATACTTTTTCAGGTGTACAATAGCACAGGGAGTGGCATACTGAATAAACTGGACCATTTCCACTGCTTTATGCAACACTTGGTTTCTAGGAACTGCATTGAAAAGACTTTCTAAAAGGCAAAAATGGTGGTGAAAAACAGGTTTGATTTCCCATAATATGATATGCACTAGCTCCTCTCCAAGAATATCTGTGAGAGAGGACACGGAGCAGTCAACTGGGAAATGAAAAATGGGAGTACAGAATTATATTAACAAGGTAAAGATATTCTGATCACAAAGGGATCTTTTACTTAAAATGTAAGGGCACTGCTGAAACCTGAATCAAAGCTAAAGTAAATTTGGCCAGTCTTTTGGCCACAGACATCCTAATAAAAACCTGAAAGTCTCATGTTAGCAATCAAGAGACTGTAATTTGCAGTACAAAATAAATTCATGAAATCATTATGAAACTTCAAAACAAGATCTCATTCAGAGTCTCCAAAATGCCTTCAGTAACTTTATTTCCTTTACAAGGGATAGAAAACTGTAAGGCATTGAGGCAGAATAAAAATGATGAAGGTTTTTCAATGGGCTCATTGTAGGAATAAAGAAAATAAACTATCAAACTGGCCTTTATTGTCAAGGTAAAGAGACATTTTTGTGCTGAATGTTTCTGCACTGATTTGTGAGACACACTGTCTCCATGTAAAGTTTACATCTATATCCTATTCACATTTTGGTCCTGAATACAGCACGAAAAATAGGTTAAAATAACTGGGAATTATTCTCAAAAAAATTATGTCACCATTACCTCTGAGTAAATGTGTCTTTAGTTTTTTGTTGCTCCTTAAATAGCTTTTTTGTGCTGTTAGAGTTTAAGCACTGCTGGAACTCTGTCAATTCTTGACCTTATTTTTTTCCTTGCCTAAGTAAGGAAAACTCCCAGCTGATTGTAAGAGTGCTCTGTTGCCATCACAAAAGACCCTCTTCTTTAGGGAAAAAAAAGCTGAATTTCCGGTGTGAGATCATCAGGTTCAAGAAAAGGAGAAAAAATGCTCTTAAAAAAATAACTGAAGCAGACAGCATAGCAGGAATTAGTGATTATCTGGCAGACAGTCAGATCAACAGTCATGGCAAGGAACGAGGAACACTGGCTCTGCAGCTGCAGGCTAAAAAAAATTGGTGAGTCTAAACAGTGAGCATTTATCAACAACTGGAAGCATTTAGACAAAGCAACTAATTTTTCATTGTTCTCCTTTATAGTAATTTTTTTTTGCTGCATTTTCTCCAGTCAGAAAGGCAGTTAGCATACAGAATTCTCATCAGCCCTTCTGAGAGCTTTCTTTCCTTTCCAGGGCTGACAAAGTAGAGCTGGTCGCACACAAGCAGTTTTTGGCATGACTAAAAGGTCTGGGGGCAAGGCAGATAGTCTGCATAATGTATTTATTTTTTGTGGGATAACAATGGCGCTGTTCCAAACAAGCTGAATTCTGGTGGGAAGGAGCTTGTTCCTCCCCAGTTATAATCTGTTCAAAGTATTCTTCAGAAGTTTAGGACCTTGGCCAAATAACACTTGGTCCCTTTCAGATGCCTTGGACTATTCTGCTGAGACAGAGAGAGAGTTCCTGGACTGATCTCTTTTCATGGAATTTCAGTTTCCTGTCATCGGAGACCTCACAAAGTTCAGAGAGGCACCACAGGCTTGCTCTCTCCTCCTACTGCTGTGGCTTCTCAGAAGGAGGTGTGCACTGCAGTTGTTAAATATTGGGGTAGAAGGAAACATGACAGCATTAAAAGCAAGTTCTGAGTGGTGAGATGTCACACTAAAGGCAAAGTTTTGCTTCTGCTCTAGGCAGGAGAATAAAGTCATAGAGCAATGACACTCTAACCATGAGATATCCTTGTCTTACCCCTTAGGATTGAAATCTTAGGATTTCCTTTGGCATGTGGGCCATGCATGTACAATCTGTCCCTGTCCTCAGCATTTAATAGAGGGCTTTTTCCTTTCTTTTCTTCATGAATTCAGAAACTGTACATGTAACATGGAAGCAAAATGCTTTGGAAAGTGCTGTATTACAGAGGGAAAGCTCAGCATACATGTCAGTGTATCCTAGGCAAAAGCAAGGGATGGTTTGAAGAAGAACCATCCCTGTCAATATTCCTTCTGGGGCCTGTAAAAGATTAGATAAACACACACACACACACACACACACACAAAATATGTATGTCAGAAAGCAATTTTTTCCTATGGGAAAAGTGACTGGATGTTCTAACCATTTTTTCTCATCTCCTGTCAGATACATTAACTGAGGGCTTGGCCCTTCATTTACACTCATTTTATGTAATTCATTGCATCAAGAATTAACTAGGTGGCAGTAATCACTCAATGATCTCAGACGGTTATCATAAAACTTCTGAGTTTTCTTGTCAGATTATAATTGGGGGAGGGGGAGGATGGACAAGTTTCAGGTCTTAAAAGAATAGTTTGTCTTAATTGAGCTTTGCAGAAGCTTATGTAGCAGATTTATTACTAGCACAAAGAAAGCATTCATGGGTCCTAGCTCAACACGGACATTGCAGATGCACAGGGCCTTTAACTCTATGTGCTATAAAGAGCTGCTGAATTTAGAGAACTTTATGTTTACTTCTCAAAGTGTTAACAGAAAATACTTACTGTGCAGGATATTATCCTGTGTTGCTTCATCCTCACAGGTACACCAGTGTTTCACTATGGTTTACATTAAATGTGTGCCTCATAGGAATGCATGGGGAGAGAAAAATAGGAAGAAAAGAGGTGGAGCTCTGATGGAGCTGACAAAATAGTTAAAAAATAATACAAAATATGATTTAAATCTTGATATAAGCCTGTATCTACTAAAAAAATCATTTATTATGAAATTAATATAGACAAATATTTTTTTCTCCAGTCAGTGTCAGTAGCAGCAACTGGGAGGACAAGAAAAAAAATAAAGTGTAAGCTATAAGAGCCTCTTCATTGTACAGCTTCCAGGACAGAGGTCCCACTAGAAATGCAACCCTGTGAAGTCCTCACTTCATAATCTTTTGGTGGGAAGGTAGTCAGCTTCTGCCTGTGAAAACTCTAGGGTTTATTTGTCCCACAGTCCATAGCTTCCTCCAGAATGTTAGGAGTTTGGCTGATTTATAGACAGATCTGAGAAGGTTGCTTGATTTTACTTGTAAGAGTTTTTTAAAGTGTTCTCCACTTTGAATTTCTGTGATTCAGTCAATATCTTGTCTAGTCTGGGACTAGAGGCTTTCAAAGGGTGTCTGTGAGTTCGCGTGACAAAGCTTGTATTAAATCTGCGGTGGCGCTTTGCAATATGCTACCTGACAGGTATGAAAAAAAGAAAATACAAATACAGTACACCAGACAGAAATTGCTCTGAAGGAATGTGAAAAAAAAAAACTACATTGATATGAGGGCAATGCCTTTTATTCACAACATGTATGAATGGAAGGAAGCACCTCATGCCCATCTCTGTAGGTCATTAAGCATCAGAATTCTCGAGTAAGTTACTATCCTATTTTGGAACTGACTGTATTCTTTCTGTAATATAAATCCTTGAAATTCATTAATATTTTTTGAAATAAGTCTACATTTGATCCAAGTAAAATGGTAACATTAATGATTGGTTGCATCTGTACTAATGAGCAGGAAATTGTGCCCAGTCTTGTTGGAAGTGATTTAATAAAGTCAACTGTGAATAAACTTCCTCAGAATTTTGACTCAGAAATGGGGAAACAAGATGTGAGAATGCATTTTTGTGTATGAGGTAACATATATATATATAGAATGCATTTTTGTGTATGAGGTAACATATATATATGTTATAATACATATTATATATATATATTATATATATATTTTATATATATATATATATATATATATATATTATAATATACTATAACAGCCAGCAGTAACAAAATATTCACACAAGTTGCATCATGGAGGTGTTTGGGACTGATGGTCTTGAAGAATAAAATGTGATATCTTAGTAAATATATATTCAAATAATTATTATTCCTGAATAAGGATCCCCTGTGAAATGCACAATAAAATTTTAAAAAGGAAAATAATCAGAAGTAAAGACATGTATGAAATTTCTGAAAACTGAAAAGAAATGTGTAGCAGATACTTAAAATAGTGTATGACTGAGTAGAAAGACTTTTACACACTGACTGCAATGTAACAGAGACACCCACATCACTTTCCCCCCTCACATTTTCCTTCGTTGAGTTCATGGTTTATTTTTTTTTTTGTCATAATAATATTATCAGGAATATAGGAGTTTTTCCTTCTTTGATAATATATTTTACTCACCTGTTTTCCCACTGATTATAAATGAAGCAGAATGTCTTCTTCACCATGATTCTGCATGGTGATTGAAAGGAGGTTCTTTCTATTATTAACAATAAACAAACAAACAAACAAAAATAACTGCATGCCAAAGGCATGTTCTGTGTATTTATTCAAGGCTCCAAATGATGAGAGAATGTAAAAGGATCAGTACAGCCCCCAGTCTCTGTGCAGAGCTGTCGGGGAAGAAGTGAGTCTTGGTGTTAAAAGGAAAGGGATGTAGGAGATGAGGGAAATACAATTTCTGCACTGCTCTTTGGCATTGCTTTCCACTTACTACACACTGACTTATTTACTCCACTCCATATCAGAGAAGTGTTGGGTACATTGGTTTTTATCCACAGTGGATATCACTGTAGTTTACTGCAAACAGTGTGAAACAAAGGAGAAGATCACAACAGTCTTTTATCATATCCCAAATCCACGTTGCTGTGCTACAAGATGACATTTCAGTCATTAATTTTACCACAGTGAAGTTAAAACACGTATTTGGAGGAACATGCACAAACATATGTGTATGTATATAGACACATTTGGGGGACTGGTGACTTCGATTTTTTCAGGTGTAAGTGTTGAAGTTTGAAAATATATTTTCCTCATTTTTTGTCTTTGACATTTGTGGTTCTCTCTTAAGAGCCCTAGATTCAGTGTTTATATTTTGAGTTTTCTACTTCTCTTAAATGTTGCTATTTAAGTAATACATTTACCCACCAGATTAGGGTATTTTTACCACACAAATATTTTATTCAAAAAAAAAGCATTTTCCAAAATGTGTTGCTGAACAAGAGCTGACATATTACCTCCAACCTTAGGAAGCCCCCCCCCTTTTTTTTTTACTTTTTGTCCTGTGTCTGCTGTGAATATAATGTATTAATTTTAGTGTGTGTTTTCATCTTCCTTTATTTCCTAATGTATGTCTGTAACAGCTTTTTCTCTTGTTTTTCAATTTACCAAGATAACAGAAAGCAACCTGGCATTTTCTTGGAGGATTCTGTCTCAATGAATCTGATCCTTCTCATTTATGAAAGAGAGATATAAATTTCTTTACTCATGGGATGCTCTATTGCTTAATTATATTTGAAATATTTTGAAATTCATCAACTGTCCATGCGGGGGAATAGTTAAGAATGTTAAACTTGATAAAAATATTAGAGGGCTTTATCAGTGATTATCTAGTGAATACAAAAGACCTGTGTTACTTTGCTAAAACTCGGGGAATGTATTTTAAATACCCCAAAACAAATAAATTCCTGTTCATATAGGGGCAGGTATGTGACAGTTATATTTTTATGCAATATTTTATGTTAAGCCTGGTAATGTCTATTTGACAAATCCAGTAATGAGGGTTGTTAAAAGCATATTGCAACCAGCCAGAGAGGGAATTCAAATAGTCCAACTGATCAGCATTAATAGCTGAAAGAATAGAAATATATGAAGGTACCTTACAATTTGCTCTCCCTTCTTCATTGTGGATCATGGATTAATTAACCTCTGATGATATTTGATTCCCTCATTCAGTTCTCTCCAAGTAGTTCTCATCTTTGTAAGAGAAGCCAAGCAAATGCTAATACAGAAGAAATATTTCCCCTAGATAAAATCACAATATATATTTCAATTGGCTAATTATTTCAGCCTTGATGGCCAGTAGGTGCTTGTCAAGAACTCTTAAATTATATGGTCCCTTTCACTATGAAAGAAGTGTTATAACACAGATACAAGAAATAAAAGAAAGCAGCCACATGATAGTGCTTCTGCAAGATATATTATTGCAAACAAAAACTTTAATATAATGATAGGATTATCATATTAATGTGTTATGATTTAAGTATTCAAAAAATCTCTCATGGTACTCCATTATAGCAATGACATAGAAGTATTGCAATAAAAATCTTAATTATAGTCTTTCTTCTACTTTGCTATTATATCTTTTAACAGCATTGATCAGTTTAGGTTTTTCTTCTTTTTTTTAACTCCTGAGACTCCCTGCAAGAAAGGAGACAAAATTGAACTATATCCTAGAGTCACCTCTATTAACCCTGTTGTCTTCTGGGTCTGCTTTTTAGTATTTTGCTGCTACATCATTCAGAGATCACTAGACGATCATTCATTTAATATTAAGATCTTCATAATGTCTGCAGGATTTTGAAGTCAATTTTATTACTAGGAAATCCTTCCAGGAGAGAGAAACACAACTAAGGTTAGTTTTTATTCTTGTTCTTTTCTTAATCTAAAATAGACACTTTCTGACTGAATGCTGAATACCTCTTGTTCTGAAAAAATATTGTTCAGAGGTGAGAATAAGCCTCTAGACTCTATAGATTGTTGCAAGGGTGCAGTATTATGTGAGATTGGAAATCTGCTGAGTCTTGAAGTCATGCTTGCAACTGATTTTATGCCTACCTTTCCCTTCATAAAAGTTATTGCCTGTAAGTGAAGTTTCCAGGTTGAAACAGGCAAAGTGATGGATGCCAAGACATCACTCAAATATTCCGGTCTTAAACAGAAAGTTTTATATTCTATGTTTATAGCAGTTTGTTTGATGTTGCTTTACATTTTAATTCCTTATTATTTGGGGACCTTACTATATGATCCTTCTTTTTGGAATTAAAATGTCTTTGCTGTATCTTTGGACGTCTTTGGACCTGCATGGAATAAAATGTACCAGGAAGAAGCCAGGATTTACTGCATTGTTTTCTTTGATAATATTTCCAGATGGATTTTCCTGGCTCACGTATTATCACTAAAAACTTTTAAGATATATAATGATAGATTATTTTGAAGTTACAGTTTATCATGAATTGATCTGAAAATCCAGAACTGTTAAACTCAGATATCCAAGATCCAGATTCATACTTCGTTAAAATTTCACCTGACTGAATAACAATTTATATTTACATCAAATTTTAAACCATTTCATGACTGCATATTGCCATTTTCAAGGCAAAGAACAGCAGGGTCATAAGACACTCATTCTAATAGAGGTAGCCAAGTCATTCTTTGAAAGAAAGTGTTGAATGAGTTAGAATATATAATTTTTGTGTGAGAAGTGATATTTAAGGAGGGATTTGGAAGAGAAATGGGTGGATGCCAGTGGCACTAGTTTGGAAATGATTTGTATTTTATTATTCTGATCTCTCTGCACCGTGATTATTAATTGATAACTTATGGAGATTCATATAAATTATATATAAAATCTCCAAAGAAATCCTGCCTCATTAAAAAACTATGAAAATGAAAAAAATTAAATTCCTGAAACAGAAGAATGTCACTACTTGAATTCTATCCCTGTGCACTTGTGTATTGTAAAGCAGCCTTAAAATTGCATGACAATTCACTAGTAAAGTCACAATACTTTGTGATTCTTCCATCCTCTGGGCCACACTGCTAATTTATATTCTTTATTTTCTCTCTCTGCTGTCTGATCCAGCTTTTGCTCCATTTAGTTTACTTGTCTGGCTCCATACCATGCTCATCCTCTGATTTACTGATTGCCTTCACATCTCAAGTCACCAGCAATTTGGCTGGATTCCCTTTTGTGTTTACTATTCTGATTTTAGAACCAACTGCAGAAGTATTGACCATTTACTCTAGAGGTATGTATGCACAAATCAGCTCTTGAGGTTGTGCTGGGTAAGGAGCCAATCTTATCTTAATGAGTGATTACAAAAACTAATTTTTGCTTTGTATAAAATGTAGACAGCAAAATTCTGTGTGTCTTATAGACACTGCATCTCTGTGACCAGAGCCAGTCTGAGGACCAGAAGAGACTACATGAACGCACTGGAATTGGAAAATGACTATCTGGAACTCTTGGGACCAAAAATCCCAGTCCTGTGCTGAACCGTTCCTATACTGAGGAAAAGTCAGGAACCAGCCTGCTCCTTTCCCTAAGCAGCAGGGCACTGTGTTCAAAGGAGTGCTTGCAGGAGTGATGCTTCATTACAGACATCCCCACACCAAAGGTGCAGGTCTCTGCTGCCTGTCCTCCAGGAGTGCAGGTGCTCTCCAGCTGGTTAGCATTTATGCAGCAATCAGCAGGAAGAAACTTAGTGGAGCTGCAGTGTTCCTGTGTAGCTCAGCAGAAAAATGTTCTGTGCTCTGCATTCCTTTGGACTGCTCAGATAAATTCTAATTGACAGGCTTCAGCAGCAGGGCCATCACACATGCACTCACCATTGCACCAGCCAGGGAAGCACTGAGCTGTGTGCAGTGCTAGCAATGAACAGGCCAAAGCACCTTGTCGAGGTGCAACAGTGAGAGTTTAGGATTATATTATATAGATATTATATATAGCATTACCATATTATTATAGTAGTAATTACTAGTATTATAATATTATAAGCATTATTATATTATAGTAGTATTATGTTCTCTATATATTATATGTAGTATTACTTTCGTGGATTTCCACAAAGTACTTAAATGGTTCTTTTTTAAAATAACCAGGAAAGATGATAATGTGGTTGGTTAGTTGGTTGGTTGGATTGGGTTTTTTTTGGAGGAGGGAAAAGAATAAATTGTATGGAAGCAGGTCTATTAATTATTGAATATAACATTACTGAATTAATGAAGGATACGATATCTTTTTTTTCTCCTTAAAATAATTTAGGGCAACTGCACTTCATCCAGTGCAATAGCAGATGGAAGTGGGAGGCAGTTCATGCTCTCTGACCATGCTCTGAGAGATGGCTGCATGAACCATTACATGCCTGCCCTTCAACAGAAAAGAACAATTTTGTAACAGTATGAGGGACCACCCCAGAAGAGTCCTTTGAGTGATCAGCATCACTGCACTGCCTTGTTACCTCACCTGGTTCACCATGAGACCTTTTACCCAGTTCTTCCAGAATGCAAAATGCATTTCTGTCTAGCCTGCTTGTAACTGCTTAAAATAAATTCATCAATGAGCACCATCAAATTATCCATGGTATTTTCTATCCAGTGCAATGCATTAATTCAACCTGGATAACATGTGGTTTCATGTAATCCCTAGATTATAATTTGACTGAAATATTCTAGGGAGTCATTATGAGTGTCTTATGCAGAGAATCAGAGAGGGAAATAATTGCATTCACTTTTGGTTGGTTTTTTTTTTTTTTTGGTTTTTTTGGTTTTTTTTGTTTGGTTTGGTTTGGATTTTTTTCCTCTGCTTTCTGTCTGGAATTTTTCCCATTGACATGCTAAGATGGTTAGTGATACGTGGAGGGAGCAGGGTCCCTCACGAGGCCTCCTTGGAGAACTATCCCCTAGACAAGAATTTCGCAGTCACAGTGACTGGGCTAAGAGATCCTTCTCCTCTCTTTGGACCCCACTTTATCTCCTTGTAACACTCTTGATCATATTTCCTTAGCCCCAAACCATTGGTCATTCTGTCAAGCCATACCCTCCCTATAAAAACCCCTGGCACAATTCCCTATAAAATTCTTGTCTTCCAGTTTCACTTGGTTACTTTTTTATCTATTTTTGTCTAGGCACTAAGACATCAACTGTTTTACTCTCAAGTTGACCAATATAATTAATGCTGACAATTCTCCTTTCTTTCACTTATATATTGGTTTTGTATATTCTTGCTGTCAATCTTTATTAACTATAGGAAGAAGCACTTATTATTATTGGCATTTAAGGCATTAGAGTTTACTGGGCAAATTTTTATCGCTTGCTCCTTTAGAATTTGAAAATATTGGATGCCCTTTTCTCTACAAACCTTTCATGTTTTCTGTCTCTCATAACATGTAATTATATAAAAAATTGTTTCTGTGGTGACACAAAGAAGCTTTGTGGACACACTTACCAACACCATAAGACAGTTTCTTTGTAGATTAACAATGGTAAGAGTGGACAGGAGTTCAGAGTTCATGGATCTAATGCCTGTAAGTGTCTTTCAGTTAGAAGTTTAAGTGCTAGCTACTCTCATTTTTATAATGAGTCTGCAGGTCTGAAAAGGAAAGCAAATAATGATTAACCACAATGCATCAGAGAAGAAAGAGAATTCCCTCTGTGGGAAGAATGTTACTGTGGAAGTGAAAAAGAAAAATATTAAATGTCTTATAATATTCCTTGTTGAATGACTATTTCTGGAAGGCTGCAATCTGCAATGTTAAAAAGGGCTGCTATAAATATTATGATGTATAATCTCAAAAATGTATAGAAGGTGAACACTTTTGTCCTGCTGTGTGGGGAATTAGATACACCTCTCCAATGCACTCAGAAATTGTTCTTCACTGCTTTCTCTGCTTATTCCTCTTTTTTGGTATCCCAATAATGCTCTGGAGTTTTCCCCTTTAGTCTTTCAAGAACACATGGAAACTTATCTTTCTAAACAATCCAGAACAAATAACTTTCACAATCCAAATCTGTTTTCAGATTTAAAACTACCTAAACCAAGATTGCTTTGCATTTAATTCCTAATAGTGTTGCTGGCAATCATTTTTATGATCATGACACTGTTCAGAACACCAGACACATTATGACACATGGCACATTATGGTGTTTGTCAGTGCAGATATACAGAGCAGATATATGATCTCTGTAGCACTTTCAGGGTTCCTACTTTTACAGCTTATTACCTACAACAGAAAAATGGAAATGCATGTTTACAGAGAAGCAGTAAAAACAGTGATCTGGTCTTGTCCTTGGCATATTTGGAGCTTAACAACTATAGGTTTTCTTATATGTATTGCAGTTGTAGAGAGTATTAAAGATGGAAAACAAAAAAAAAAAAAAGAAAATAAAAGATGTTTGTGGAGGCTTACAGAGAGTATGGAAGAAAGCTCAAACAAGAAAAATGATCATGGGCTCCCAGAAAATGAAAGAGTGGTGAGAAGAAGAGGTGACATTACAAAGAGTGGGAACAAGTACCGCTCCTTCAATGCAGCAGAGAAGTTGTGCAGAATGCTCAGTCTAAGCTGATGGCTGTAAGAATGTTTTTGATAGCTGCTTCATGGATGGCTGTGTGCATGGTTAGATTGCATGCATCAGTGACAGAATAATCAAGTCACAAAATACGGGACAGAGTTTGACGTGTTTAGTTGCCCATAAGGATAGGAAAGAGCCTCCAGTGTTTAGTCGTAATGAGGAGATGAGGACTACAAAACAATATCAATGTAAGTTTTATTTAGCTTATGATCTTCCGTGGCAGTCTCTAAAATGACATTCTTGCCACTGATCAATAAGAGTTATAATAATTAAGTCTAACCATACTTCCTGTAGCAAATTTTTTTTCTGGGTTTTTTTTTTTGTAACATTTCCTGAAGTAAAAACACTGAAAATTTGTGCTGTTTCCTTCTGGTTGAATTACCAACTTAATGAGCACAACACTTCAAGAGGTAGCTATGGCTTCCAAAGCTACTTTCTGAGTATGTTTCACTGCATGCACAAATGTAGCCATTAAAGAAATGGTAACTCAAATAGCAATGCTGTGAGATATTAAAAAGGGTTGATATGAAGTTCATATGGCTCCCTCAAGATTTCATGTGGTACAATCTGTAATGATAATAGACTCTTTCCCACTGTGTGTTTGGTGTCACAGCTGAAGCATTTTGTTCTCATAGTTAGAAAAAGATGCATGTCCAAGTTGGGCCTTGCCAGTTCAGTAGGAAGAAATAACCCAGAAAGTATTGAAGATTAGATTGGTGCCATTTTTTCTGTTATATGTTGAGTTTCTCATGGAAGAAAAGTGGTTATTCTGGGGTAACATTGATAAAGAGAGATAAACAGCTTTCTCTTTTCAAGATGTGGCTCAAATATATTCCCCATGGTTACTACCAGTGCCTGGCAATTGCTTTGCATTGGCAGGTTTTTCATTCTCAGTTTCCACCCTGCAACATACTTCTACTCAAATGTTTTATCAAAAGCTCTATGCAACATAACATATCAAATCCAGCAAAGTAGTGTGCATATAGACATTAGGTCTGGCATGCTCATGTTTTGCTGTTATGGTCCTGTACACTGGAAGAATTGGCCTACATGTACAGAAATTATATTTATGCATCTTGAGTTTTGTACAAGAAAAGGTAATGGGCTTAATTCTGTTAGGTAACAATAGCTTTACTTCTGGCTGAAATCAAAATCAAAGCAAGATATGTATGAAACGTGCTGAAAAAAGCTGAAAATCCTAAGACAAACCATCAGGAGGGAAAAAGGTTTTAAGCAAAGTTCAAGGTGTAAACAAAAAATCTTAGCACTTTACAACAGTCCAAGAAGGTTGTGAGTTCAGATATCAATGTATAAATTACATTGATCTTTATATGACAGTAATATTGATACCACTTTCCCTGTCACATAAACATTGCAGAATATTTTAATGAAGTCAGCAACTTTTTTCTGCTGCATTTCTTAATTGGTAAATCCTTTTTAACAAAATAAGCAATTAAGCTAAACCAGCATCATCTAGGAGACCTCAGGAAGGACAAGCATTTATTTTGATCAAAGAATTGCTAACATGAATATTTGTGAAAATTAATAATGAAACAGAGTATTTTAATTACTCTGTGGAAACTTCACATGACAATACCATATGCACTGGGGAAAAAGTGTTTTGCTAACTTGTCATTATAGCAGGCAGATAAATATAGAACAATTATGAATATGGTTCACTTTATCGATAAACCCACTCCTGCATCTTAACTGTTATAACCAAATTATAAAATTTCAAACTTCAAATTCTATTAATTTCAATTAAATAATTTCTCTCTACCGTGGCTTGGGTCTTTCATACACATAATGTGCACATGTAGATCATGAGCAAGGGATAGACTATTGGGATCATCTATCAGGAATATCTGGGTTATACAGTAAATGGGAAAGTAGATTAATCTGTCTTAATTCAGGCATTTAAAGAACTCACTCTGTGGTTCATGGAGAGAAATATAGAGCCAATGATTCATTTCTTCCTGTGTCTGAAACAAATCAAACTTTCCACTCCCTAGTGAAACCTATTTATTTCCACTCACCTATTTATTTCCTATTTATTTCCATGAGCCCAGGATGCCTGGCTGCTCTTTGAACACCTAGTATGAGGTGAGAGAAACTCATACCTTGGGACTTTTTCCTACTCAAGCAAATTACTTTAGCAATAAGGTTGTCTTCCCAATTCAGGTCTGAAATTGGAGCTAGGTCTAATCCCTAGACCCATCATTACTTAAAGTATTTCTTAGAAATCTTAAGAAGTTACAAATTATCAGTGTAAAACCAGAGAATTGGAATGAGGACTAGGAAGGTAGAGCCATAAAACAGGCCAGGCCATTTTATTGAGTACAGTGACAGTATTGATGTGTGGACAATCATATGTGTCAAAATCTCTTTCCCTTATTGGGGCCAGAGGACCGTGGTTAATGGTTGATTATCTGCCTGGAGTTTGGTGACAAGTGGAGGATCTCAAGAGTCCACTGTACTCTTTATCAATAACCTGGAGGAAACACCAGTGTGCACTTTTATTAAGTCTAGATGACACCAAACTGTGAAGGATCAATCAAGAGGCTCAAGTGCAGGGGCACTCTCCAAGGGCCCTAGATAGGCTGGAGAAATGGACTGGCAGGAATTGTACGAAATTCATGGAGGATACGTACAAATTCCTGCACCTGGAGAGGAGGACAATGCAGGCTAAGGACAGAGAGCTGGGAAGCAGCTCTTGGGAAAGGGAACTTAAGGACTGCTCACAGCAAGGTGAGCATGAGCCAGCAGTGCCCCAGCACAACAGCCTCTTGAGCTGCGTTAAAGGGATCAAAAATAGTCCATAAAAAGGAGGGATTAGCCCCTCTGCTAAGTTCTCATCAGTTTTAGCCCCCCCTTTTAGCACAAGATAGTCATCAACATCTGCAGTCAGTTGAGCTCATGGCCACCATGATGACCAGAGCAATTACCCTGTGGAGAGAGGCTAAGAGGGAGGTGTTGTCTACCCTGAAAAATAGATGACTTTGAGAGAATTGAACCACATCACTAAATACCTATGGGGAACCTATTAAAAAGGTGGAGCCAAGCATTTCCCAGAGTGTATAAATTCAGAGGCTCTGAAAATCATTACATTGGAAGAGACGTACCTCAATTATATAGTCCAACATGCCTGATGAAGCAAAGTCAGCTAGTGAAGCCTGACCAAAATTATATAGTGAGACAGTGACACATAAATTAAAATAAGGGAGATCCAGATGGATGTAAGAAGAAATGTTTTTCTCAAGAGTACATTCAAACATTGGAAGAAGTTACTCAGAGAGACGACACGATCTCTTTTCCTCTTTAAGGGTTTTCAAGATGCCACTAGATGCTGGACTTCCTGAGGTTTATTATAATCTGAATAACCCCATAAGAAATATCCTTTTCTGCATATACGTGGTCAGAAAAAGAGGAATAGCTAGTGGCCAAATTTTTGGTTCATTAATCCCTACTTGGGCACACCATGAATTTGTCAGGGTATGTAAATTTATCAGGTTCTACTTGAAAAGGTGCTAAAGCTCTTATTAAAAGACTTTTGATGCTGAACATCTATGCTTCAATTGTCAGAAATCTCTTTCTAATTTGTAGCCCAAATTTATTAACGGTTTTTCTGTTCTGTTTTTGTGCCAACTTCGTGCTTAAACTTAAGTGACTTTTGCTCCTCCCAGGCATTTACCTCCTTGGTGCATTTATGGGCAGCAGTGATGTCGCTTTTGATTTTGTTAGGATAAAATAAAGCAGATTCTTACACATCTGTCTCAGGAGAAATGTTCTCCATTCCCTTCTTCACGCTAGTGGCTTATTTCAGTACCTGCCCCATTCATTTTTACTGAACACGTGGCCAGGATTTGGTGCTGATCTATGCTCCCAGAAAGATTTTAGTAGTACAGGATAGCACATGCTATCTTCTCAGACAGGCAATCTCTTCCTCCTTGAACAGTGCCTTACAGTTTCATACAGACATTGCATAATGCAAGGTGAAATGAATCAGATTTTGGCTCCCCCGTCCTGCCTCCTTGCTTAGCCTTGTGTGCTGCATTAACAAGGGACTGCTTGAGTATGTGGAGTATTAGGGTGTGTCCCGAACTGTGAATTTGGATGCACCAGTATTTACATGTTCAGTATATGATCTCACAAAAGAAATAAACCACCTTCTAAATGTGTCATCTCACAACAGAACAGTCACTGTTTGGAGCATTTTCATCTCTACTGAAAATGTTAGACTTTCTCCAAAGCCAGCAGTAGCTGGGAAAGAAAATTACTAAAGGCACTCACAAATCAGCAGGCATCCAGATTTTCTGGCCTCCTCAGTGAGTTTTGACAGTCTGGAATACCTTGAATAATGAAACACCTATTGTGCAAGCATGACAAACTCAGTGACCAAAACACTTATGACACAAATTGTAGTTAGCATTTTTTTTTATTGCATTGGCAAAATGCTAACATATAGACTTTCTTCTCTTAAAAATGTGTAAGAACTAAATAAATTATTCATGCTGAACTTCTGTGAATTGCTTCTGATTCAGTTTTTTAAAGTCTGAAAAGCGCATCTGGACATGCATCAGTAAATAAACAGGCTAGGCTTCCCTTGAAACAGCTTGTACTTTGGAAATGACCACATAATTTGAGATCAGGATGACCCTGGTGCTTAGTTGAATAGTGTTAAAGCATTCCATCAACAGGAATTAAAAGATCCAAGCCAATATCAATTTGCTGACCTGATGAAAACTGGGATTTGCAACGCTGATTTGCTATGATGGCAAAAGCCTTGTCCCGTTAATTGCACAAATAAAATTAATGTTTCCCCCTTCAGTATTACAGTTCTCCTTAAAAATTCTCAGAATTGGGCCATTTGCAAGTCATTATGAAGAAAATTATATCTTACAGTAATCAAGTGTGTCAGTATATCTACACTCATATTAGTATGTCCAGCAACGAAGGATGAAAATGGAAACAGTAATCATCATAATCCTACAGCACTCGCATTAGATATGCTTCCTATATGTAATATTTGATTTCTTTTTTTGCACAATTTTATGTTTTATTAAGATGAAATAGAAAGTAGATTTAAGAAGAAGAAAAAAAAAACGGCAAACCTGAGGTGACACAAAAAATAATAGGGACTTGCAACTACTTTTACATTACTTGAAATTTTCACTATTAACTCACATTTATTCTTTTTGATATGTGAAAGGGGGAATTAAGCAGTCACTTTGTAAATTTCCTTTGGGAATAAATATTAACATATCTTTTTAGAAATAGGGTAATTTTTTCTGTATGCCTTATGTTTCCTCCCACCCACAACTCTGTACTTTAGGATCACTTAGTTTTAGATAAAAATAGAAACTAAGGAGTTGAATATAGTTTTGTTGTGAAGGTAATGTCTACTAAAGGCCAGTACAGACCTAAAATGATGCAGAAACTGTACATTAATTGCTAAAATCACAATCACGGTTCTAAAAGTTCTTGCTCAGTTGTCCTTTTACTGTGTTGATCCTCCTTTAATTTCTTGAGCACTTAACGCTCCATAACACAGAGGCACAGAAGAGTCTGAAGCTCACAGCATTAGTTCACACCCGAGCCTTGGTGGAAAGGGCAGGTTGGATCCTTCCTCCCATAACTCTAACATCAGTGTTTGGTTGCTGGCTCATGTGTTTAGTGTCATCTGAGGTTTCCAAGTCAGCCACACAGTACTAGAGGGACACTTACGCCTTTCTGGAAGAGTGCAGGGAGATCAGGAATGATGTTGTAGGACATACAAAACAAACAGGTTGGTTCATGTGCAGGTGCTACATTTTGCTCAGATCTTATGGCTGATTTGCAGTCTCTGAAACGTTGGATGAAAGCCAAA
Source organism: Cinclus cinclus (assembly GCF_963662255.1). Classification (NCBI taxonomy): domain Eukaryota; kingdom Metazoa; phylum Chordata; class Aves; order Passeriformes; family Cinclidae; genus Cinclus; species Cinclus cinclus. Next base: position 3,318,106 of record NC_085049.1, read on the forward strand.
TAGACCTCACATTAAATAACATGGAGCTGGAACCTTATGTTCAAACAAATTAATACTACCCTGATTTCCTAAATGATGGGCATCTAGTACTATTTACTGTGCCATAGGCTATTCTACCAGGCCTCTATCCACCAGCTGAGTAGGGATGGGTTTTTCCTAAGCCCCATGTCACAGTGTCAGGCCAAGGAGGCTGTCTTGTCCAAAGCCCATACCTCAAATAGCACTGGCTGCTTATCTTCTCAAACACATACACCATGAGCAGGGCAAATTAGTTCAACAACGATTTAGAATCATTGAGTTGTGTTTGTGCAAGCTAAAGTGCAATTTTCTTCCTTGTCTATATTCAGCAATTTATGAGACTGCTTCAAGACACTAATCAATAGTGCAATAGGCACTCTTCAGGACCAGCTGTTCAGTGTAGCCTATGGAATTTTGGTCCAGCATATATGCTATATGAATATATAACTATAGATGTCTTTTTTTTTAAAGAAGGAAGAAATTTTGAGAGGGTTGTAAAAATGCACAAAATTATAGACATCCATTGATGGACAAATGAATCAATGTTCTCAGCTGCGCTACATTAATTAATTTTCTGTGCATTACTTCTTTTATTATGTGAATAATTGGCAGGGTACAGCTAAAGGCAAAACAAGGTTTCCCCACTCATAAAATAATCCTAATGCACATTTTTATGCTATAATGCCACCATACAACTGCCCCTCTTCCTAAAGATTTTAGATTTAGCCTTTAGATGACCAGTAGTAAAGTAGCTTGCCTGTTGGAGATGGGAGGGATTTTTTTTTATATGCACTCAAGTACTTTTCTTTGGTTTCTATTAGACATAAATAGGAACTATAGTGTTGACATTTACATGTTTTAAATGTTGAGAGTTTTAGAGTTTTCAGGTGTTTATAACCAGTTGCAATGGAATGAGGGATTTACTGACAAATAGAGTAGCATTAGAATTCCTGTTTTTATAATGTGACACTGCTAGCACAACAAAATACTTAACACCCTGTTTACCTTTTAAATTTATTTGCATTTCCCCTTCTTTAAAAAGGGAGAAAAAAAAATAACCTATCATCCCCGAGAATAACCATTGCCAGTGTCTGTATTTCATTATTGTTTGCTGGAAACCATCCCTAACATGTTGGTATAACAATGTTTGCCCTCCAATTAGCAAAGCTGATTTATGATAAAATTGTTGGGAAGACACTTGCAAGATCTAGGAGTTACCTTTAGTATTCATGGTTCCATGTGCATTGTGGTGGGCTGACCTTGCCTGGCTGCCAGCTGCCCCCCTCAGCCACGCTTTTACCCTCCTCATTAAGAGGACAGGGGAGAAAATAAGGTCAAAAAGCTCATGGGGTGGATTAAGCACAGGGAGGTCACTTGCCAAGTTACTGTCCTGGTCACAACAGGCTCCACTTGTTGAAAATAAATTTAATTTATTGCCAATGTTATAAAGGAGAAACAAAAAGTCTCGATATTTAGCAAAATTTAGATTGCTTTATTTGATATAGACGGATCAAGCAGCGCTGGGGAAGGTGAGGGGTCACTGCCCACTCCATGCTCCATCCAACCTTGGTTTGCAGCCTCTTCTTTCAGTATGGGCTCTCGTTGTAATTCTTAACTTTGCCAGGTAAGCAGTGGAGGTCGAATAAACATCCATAAAGTCTTTGGGTGATAGTCAGTCTCATGGATAACCAGCAAAAGTTGGGAAGTCTGGTCTTTATAGATAGGCAGCACTGATCAAACAAAGGCTGGTAATCTGATTTTGCAAAATCTATCTGGCTATCGGAAAGTCTGATTTTGCAAACTGGTAGTAGATACAACTTAAATAGCAAAACAGGGGGATTTAAAGCAGAATGATTTAATCATATATTTTCCTCTTATCTAATGTCCACGCTTCACTTCAGACCTTAGTATTCTGGTTTATAGAAACCCCAATACTTTAATGATTAACACAAATATTTTATCAATTATCACACTAATTAAAGCAGATTTGCATGGTGATAAACAAAATAAAAAATGAAAACACCTCCCCCACCCTGCTTCCCAGGTCCAGCTTGACTCCTCCACCTCCTTCTCTCACCTACATGTCTGCAGGTCTGTTGATCACACTTTTTTCCTCACTTCTCTTTCAACACTTTTTTAAACGCACTTTCTCACCAGTGTTCTCATCTTGGCTGAGGACCTCAGTCATGCTCTACTGTAGGTCTGCTCTGAAGCTGTCTGGAGCCATCTGGAGCTGGGTGTGTTTGTTCTGGGTCAGCCCTGGCCCCTCAGCACAGCACACCAGCGATGGGCACCGGCACTGGGTACACGCATGGGAAACATGAACCAGAAATGTGAATTAAAAGGTGCTAAAAGAAACAGCTGCAGCTTCACTTGTAACTTGCAGCAGCCGAGGGTGATCTGATTTATGCTACTTTAATGCATCCTCAAGAGATTAATGGGAGCTGTTTCGTTCTAGCAACCTTTAGTGATGTCTGTGCCAGGTCTCTCAAGGAAGGTTTCTCTGTGAGGCTTTACAAATGGAATGTGATCTCACACAGATTTAAACATGTTTGCAGTCTCTATCTCTGCTGCTTACATACTTCCCCATGGTCACACTGAGGTTCTGAAAACTTCCCAAAACAAGGCAAATAGAAGTGGGTGATAAGCATTTGACAGATTCTGTTTCCTGCAGAGTGGAAATCGGGGGAGCTGTGCTCAACACATATTTTAAAATGTTTCCTTAAAAACTCTCATGATTTCAGTTCTAGTCATAGGTGAAGATTGATACTTTGGTTTCATTTGTTTATCTTAGCCTTTTATCTCCTCAATTTTATCTTAAATGTCAGAAATGATCTCTCAGAGGGGTTTGGACAGAAATTAGAAGCATCAGCATTCTTGGGACTCTAAATATTTTATCCCTTCAGTTTCTAAGGGTCAAAATATATATTTTTTTTCACAAAATTAATGAATAATATGCTTTGGAAAAGATCTGTGAAGAACAAAACAATAGTGTCCAAACATTGAATTTGTATCAATATTTCAATATGTTCATGCAACATTTTGTAAAATTGTGTGCCAGAACTTTGAAAACTGTCATGAACTTTTGGATGAGGAAAAAAAAAAAAGAAATTCCAGACTTGCATGCAATTTCTGATTACTTTAATATGTCATTAAGACATAGACATACATTAAGGAGAGTGACATCTGTAGTTTGAAATAATTGGAAATGTGGCATTCATAATACAATAATGACTTTTTTCTTTATAAGAGAATTTAATTTGATGAGTAAATGCAGTGTCACACAAATGTAAGTTTTGGGTCTGGATCAAAGAGCAGCTGTAAACCTTTCCAAGTAGATGCAGCTCTATTCAGAGCTTAATGGAGTATGATTCACAGCCTGCCATTCGAGCCTCTATCACAGCAGAGATGCAAAAGAACAGCATGGCACTGGAGTCTGGGATGAAAAAAGACATTAGGATAGTTGAAGAGAGCAATTACACATATCAATGAAATTATCCTTTGTGCTTTGGATATGAGAGTTCAAAGGTTACAGACATAATCACCTCATTCTTCCAAACCACTGCTGAATCTATCTGTGTAAAATTGTCATATTTTTCTCTATGCAGTAGTCTACCAGTGCCCTGCATAAAGTAAAGGCACTGGCAGGCTGTCATTGACACTAACACAGTTCAAAACTAACATGTACTGAAATCAATGTTCAGGGTGCCCGTGAACTACATCTATTTCTTCAGCTCTCAAAGATGCCTTTTTTTCATGTGTGCCTGTTACATTCATTGCTGTTTGTGGCTTTTTTAGCAGAACTGATAATAATTACACATAAATGTATCAAATAGGGAGTTGTCTTCACAATAAATGCTTCTAAAAATATTAGCAAGGTCTAGTCAAAAAAAATCTCATGGTGGTAATCTCCTAGGCCAGATCTACTCCTTCTAAATCCTACAATATTTATAATCCACAAAGTATCACACAGTAATATAGTTTGACTTGATTTCAGGTTTGCTTAAGTCTCTAAGACTTTCCAGCAATTTTTCTAAATGCCTAAATTTAGGTGCTTAAAATGCACAGAAATATTATCCCTATCTCTACTATACCTTTACAATTATACAGTTTGAATTACACTTTCTGTAATCTGCCTAATTACCTTGAGGAAAATGTTTTATCATGTACTTGCTGCCTATATATTTCAGGAATGTCCTTAATTAGGCTACATACAGAATATGGTCAAGAACTAGATTATGCAATATTCACAGTTTGTTTATCTCTGTTAGTATATTCGAGATCAAATCAGATTCAATTATTTTGAAGATTTCTTAATGCTTTACTTAAATTCATTTAATGACCCCTCTGCATCTACTGACTGCTGGAGAAATAGAAATTATTGCTGGACAGCAGTCAGAGTAGTCATCCTAATAATTTGTGGAGCACGGGGACCAGAGAAAGGAAATGGACACTCTCTAGGAGTGTTATAGATGAACATGTATAATACAATTCAGTATATGAGCTGTGGTAGCATCTGGATTCCTATGTTTGTTTTTTGTTGTTTTGTTTTTTCTTTTAGTTGAGAGCCTGTTCTCCTCAGGGCTCTTCAGTACTGACTGCAGGGAGGATGGTTTCAGGAGCTGAGGTGGAGGACCTCTCTTCTCCTGGAAATGCTTGCATCTCTCTGACAGAAACAGACTGGTTCAGCTGGTATGAAAGAGGTAGATTGTTATATAGACACTGGAAACAGGTTATACCTTGGTTATATCTACTTTAGCAAACAGTAAAATTCAGAGCAATTGAATCTGCACAGTGAAACAGGTGGTGATAAGGTCCCAACATCCAATCCAATGTTTCAGGATTTCTTGCCTAGGCTAAGCTCTGCTCTGATTCCACAGACTGGATGCTCGTTAGCCCTTGGCTTGCATGGGGCTGCGCTCCAGGACTGTCATTTGTCTTAATTTCCTCCACACAGGGTCCAGGTAGTCCTGTCAAAATCTGCTCTGCCATGCAATCAGTGTCCAGTCAGTGCAGATGACTGAGAGATTTTCTCTGAACACAGTAACTCCTGCTCTAAAATTTGAGCTCATGTAATGTCTTAATCAGTTGTGAAGAGCTGGGATAGATGATTTACATTTTCTCAATAAGGTTTCAGGCTGTTAGCCTGGTGTGATTCAGTTGCCTAGGGGGAGGCATCCAATGCCATTGAGTTTGCCCTAGGATATCCTCTTTGCTCTCCAAATGCCTGTCCCTTATGGCACAGGTGTCCCAAAAGTTCTGCATCTCAGTGGCCAGCCCCACCTGGGTGTTTCCAGGACTGCAGGGCTTTTCCAATCACAGTAGACACCTGCCTTTAGGCAGCTGAAGGAAATCCTTAAACACTTTAAGGTGCTTTGGCTGCCTTTCCCTTCTTGCTTTACAGATGTGGGAGGCACAGCTGTGTGTGCCAGTCATGTCCTGTCTCAGACCTTACTGAAAACCCTACTCACCTAAGTGCTGGGGGCACAGCTCAGCACCTTCCTCTCCCTGTTACAGATTATGCACAGGGATGTGGCATTCCCATTATTCTGAAAGAGTTTTCCATTAAATAGACTATAGAATCTGCTGTACTCAGGTGCATATATATGATTAAAAAGATTGTAGGAGTGGCTGAAATGGTTTTTTTCCATTTGCATATGGAAAAACTAAATATTTTGGACAGATATATCTCCCAACCCGACAGGAACTGTAATTAGCAAGATCTTGATTCTTTTGTGAATGAGCAGCAAATATTTTGAAATTTTTCTTTCATCTTGTTTAACATTAAAAAAAAATAAACATGTTAATCTTTATATTTGTTTTTTTCATGACAATATCAGCCTTCTTCATGGAAACGAGTTTCCCACAGTCAAATTAACGCAGCCAATCTATGCTACGAATTAAAAAAAAAAAAACAACAAAAAAGTGCATCAATATCTGTGCCTGCATAAAAAGGAAAGACAAGCAGCTTCAATATTTCATTTTCCCTCAGATATCTACACCTTAAAAGTTTGAAAAGATAGACAATCACTTCCACTCTTTAGGCCAGAAAACATGAAAGGTCAGAACTACTTAATTAAGAAATTAAGACCATAAAATGTGAATATTTTTCATTTTTCCTGACAGTAGTCATGGACCTTTTTACTTGCAGCTGCATTATGGAATTTGCATTCTTTGCAGAGATAATTCTACTGGTGCCAGACTATCACTATGGAAGGACACATTGATTTGCAGAGCATCCACAAGAAATGCAAAAACAGAATTGAAGCACACCATGCATTACAAAATCATAAATGTATGACTTTTCCTCTGTTGTTAGATTAGTGCAAAAAGCTTGAACTCTTAGGTGAAATTATTTCCAGCTTGTAAGAATTAGTAGCAACGTAATCCTCTAGAGTTATTTGGAAAACACTGTTTTTCTTGTGGCAGAGGGCGTTTGTGTTGTTTTACAATATTCATTTCATAATACAGTAAAATAACTCCATGGGGAAAAAAAAAAAAGAATTTTAAAAATATGTATTTAGATATGGCTGAAAATTTTTATTTGTTAAATGATCATTCCTCCTCAGCAGTTTGTCTTTGAGGAGACACATAGAATCAGCTTACACATAGTATATATGATCTACAAGTGGTAGGTTTCATGCCTGAAACACAAGAGTCCTTGGTGCTTTGTGAGTTTTACTGTACCTTGAAGTGTCACATTCAGTTTGTTCTAACAAGCACAAAGGGTTTATTTTCCTAATTCTGAACTGTAGTGTCAGGGTTTTTTTTGTAATACTTAAGGTGCAAGACTTGAGGGCAGTCTCCCCGACCAACCTCTAAGGGTCTCCTGATATCAGGGCTAAGGTGGCAAAACGAGGAACGGATCCACACCACAACTCTGCAACTAAATACTTTAATAGTCATAACAGAAAAAGTGGGACAAAGCCTAAAACACATGCATGCACTGTAAGAGGTAAGGGTCGAAAACAAGGGTGAGGGAAAATCCAGGGTATTTATAAGGGATGATGAGAGGTGGGTCCAGGGTGAGAATCCAGTGGGTAAAGGGAACAGTGGTGTAAGGGAGGAGCAATGTAGGGCAAGGGCAGATAAGGTAGGATGGGTGGAACAGTGCGGTGAACATAAACCAGTGGGGGTACAAGGATACAAGAACTTTCCAGAACTGGGAGGAGAAAAAGGATGACATAACTGGAATTAGGAATTTCCAATAGGAAATGAGGGTTATAAAGCTTTACCATAAACAGTTTTAAACCTTTGACAACTTTCTTAGGAACTGTTATAAACTTAAACAAATGCCCTCGAAGGCCTGGGGCCGAGGGGCAGCTCACCAAAAACACTGGTCTGGTTTGGGATGTCAGCCAGTTCAATTCCCACATTGTAGTGGTCACAACACAGATAATTTAATTAATTCAGTGAGGATTGATAACACAAGATAATACATTTGCTCAGAGCTCTGCAACCCCACATGATTCCTACTGTTAATATCTAATTATGGTTTTCTCTGTAAAAAGGTCAGTAAATACCAGTTTTAGTTAAACCTTTCTTTTTTTTTTTTTTTACTGATGTATTTTAGACATTATGAAATATATTTATTGGTGTTAAATTTCAAGTATGAAATGTTTTATGATCCTCTAGGAACTAGGTACAGATATCTATTATATTAAAATTCATATTTTTTGTGTAAAATGTCACCTTAAACATATAAAAACTAGGGAAAGAAGTATCTTTTCTACATGTGCCTTAGCAAAATGAGAAGTAGTGAAGACTCAGAAATTCTTGCAAAAAAAATCCAAGCAAAGCAAAAAACCCCATTTTGTACAATGACACTACACTATTTACAAACACATTTGCTGTGCTATTCAGAAATACCCGGCCCCTATGCTCTAGTCTGTTTGATTGTTAACTTCCAGGGAAGGTACAGAGCTAAAAGAAATAGGCAGAAAACCTTCCTGATCATTCCTCATCTTCTTATATTTCATTGTAGTGGTCTCCGATTTGTTTTCGTGAAGGCCAATTTTAGTTAGTTTTATACCTAAAAATTAAAATGTCATTTTTATCTTGTGGTTTTTTGTTTTTTTTTTTTTTTTTTGTTTTGTTTTGATTATTACTACTTTATTTATATAGGCCATTTTTATGTCCTCAGAGTTTAATAGAAAAACTTAAAGAGTTTTCCTTCTACAGCCTGAGGAAGCAAATCTTTGTTAAAATAATGTATTATTTTAAATTTAAAGAGTTCATTGTTAGTGGGTTTTTACTGCCTGTTACTTGTAATGGATGGAAAATTGTTTCCAGTAGCCTTATTTGAGACCAGAGAGGCTTTTGAAGCCTCACATTTCTTTGGAACTCTTCTACAAAAATATATTAAAAACACAAAATTATGTTTACCAGATGCTTTGAAATATGGCAGGTTTTTTTTTTTAATGATGTTGTGAAATGGAGCAGTAAGACTGTTTTTATTTATTCAATTTTTGGGGAGATTATCTGTCCAATTTTTCAACAAATGAATAGAACATGGAAAGAAAGACTTTTCTGTTCTCTAAAAACACTACGACTTAGAAACTTTTATATTAAATAGTTACATGCTGACTCAAAGTATTATGGGTATTTTCACTTGAATTCACCACAATCCTTAGAATTGGGGTTCTAATCAGTCATTAGGATCACCAACATGAAATAAAGCAACTAAGGAGGAAATCCTTCTGAATGAAAAGCTTGGCTTTAAATTGCCATGCACCATTACTTGAATCCTAGGAATCCTAAGACCTGTGTTATTCTTTTGTGAGGAATCAAATGGATCTCAGTGACACTAAAGGTGCTTAGGCACAATGCCTCTGCCAAAGGATGGAGTGCATCCACTAGTAACCTGTTTTGCATTCTCTAACACACTAAGAGGAAAATGAAGAGCAGTGGAAGTAATTATGAATGTCTCCTCTCTCTTGCAAAACATAGCACAGCTCTAAAACTGAGAAAGAACCAAATTCAAAGACAAATGGGTGATTAACAAACCAAACGATATCAAACCTTAAAATGATGTGCACATTTAATTGCAAAAGAGATGCCCTTTTGCTGTCACTCACATGCAGAATCATTAGTCTGGAAATGATCATCATGTAAGCCAATCTCTACTGCCTTTTAGTTATCTTCTGTGACAAACAGAAACCTGTGGCCAGGAGAGAGTTCATAGATACACTTGGATTTAGAACAAAAGGAGTAATGAAAGGTCTTCTACAAGGCCTCCACATACATTATAAAATAACTTACCATTTAAAATACAACCCACTTCTTAAACAGTTTAAAAAAAAAAAATGAAGTTTGGTTTTGTTGTTAGAATTTTCGTAGATTTTTGCCTATCAAAACCAGAGGCAAATATTCTACTGAGCTTTGCATAATGTACGAGGGCAGATATGTTGCACAGGAGCCTCAGTGGCAGACAGTCTGGAGAACTGCACGCTCAAAAAGAAAGAATCCAGTATTACCCAGTTTTTGGTTTATACCATGCATCAAATGTGAGAAGATTCAACAGTTACAAATGCTGTGCTATTTACCTTATACAGCAGCAGTGAAATATCAAGTGAGATCTGTATTCTGAATAAATCCCATATTGAATGTGCTTAGTTTACCAATTACTTTTCTTCCCTAGTGCTGGTTCCCTGATACCCTGCATTCTGCGGGATAGAGCAAACCTTTGCTCTTCTATCATGCTCAGACTATTACTCAAGGAAAAAAATCCATTAACTAGCAAGATGGATCCAGATGTTACTTTCAGATTCTCCTGTGCTGGTGGCTTCCATGTGGTGGGAAAAAACCACAGATTTTTCTGTCAGCATTTTAGCTGAATCTTTGGAATTTGTAGTTAAGGGAAGCCAAAGCATGGTAGAATTGCATTTTAAGAAGCTGGTTACTTCCCATTTCTGCTATATTTTAAAATTCTACAGGTACACAATCATAAAGAAGAAAATAAGTGAAAATTTCCCTGTAAACTTGAGAAGTTTTTTTTCAATGTATTACAGATTTGAAGTAATTGCAAAACATCAAAATCATTCACAATAAAATGTTTGCATTAATGTGTTTTTCTTAAATTGAAAGGTTTGGGTTTTTTTTCTCATTGCCTATGCATTTTAATATATCCATTTCTACAGTAACACATTGCTCTGAGTTTTCAGTGACGCTACTCAAAGAATATTTGTTTTAGAAATGTCATTATTTTCCTTTTCTTTCATTTAGTAAAGGCAAGTAAAAACAACCGTTCAAATGTCAAGTCTGCACTGACATCCTGCTTCATTAGATGTTGCATTGCAGTGGTTACTCATCGAAGTGAGTTCCACCATATTAATTTTAATGTGTTCTAAATTGGTTGTTAAAACCCTGATGTTGCAATAATTATGCAGTGAATGAGGAGGGTGTGATTTTATGCAATTGTTGTGAATTAGAAAACAAACTGGATATTATTTCTAAAAAATAGAGATTGAAAGACTGGAGAAATCCTCTCTTTATTATATTTCAGATAATTAGCATTTATAACTGAGGAGAACGAATGATCTAGAGGAAGGAAATTTTTATGATGCATGGTTGTAACTCTATATAGAAATAACAACATTACCTGTAATGTGAATGCCTGACAAATCTGTGTGATATAATAGGATTACATTAGAATGAGGAATATATAAGGATTTGTGGCAAATTCTTAATTTGAATAAATATGTTTTAGAGATATAGGGATAAAAAAATAAACAAAAAAACCCCAAACCTTCTTGAAGTACAAGCATTCATACAATGAATGAAGTACTTAATTCTATTTAAGAATCTCAGTAACCTACTAATTCAACAAAATTTATAATTCTAATTTTTGTTTAGGACTGCCAGAATTCAATAATGATGAAGATTTTTTTTTTCAGTTAAATCCAGCCAATTAGGCAACTTTTTGCACAACACAAATCTAAGGCCTTGAAATAAAAAAGGGACAGTCAACAAAATGAAATTCAAAGTTGAGAATTGGTGCTGGAGACCTAACTCAACCTCAGAGTGAACAGACAGAATAACCCATTTTGCTTGCATGATGTGCCATGTGAGAGCTTCTTGTGCCTTCAGTATATAACTGTCTTTTTTTTGTGGGGGAAAAAAAAAAAAAGGCACAATTGCATTTTTAAGTGTGCAAAAGCAAACAGTTGGTGATAGCTGAATGATTTTGTGAATTAAATCCTATTAGAGAGTCAATTTAGAATGACAGGACTAGAATAAAAATCTATAAATGTACCAGATGAATCAATAAAAATCAAAATTATTGCAACTTCAGTAGATTTCTTCATCAGAGCAACAGGCCTGCTAAAACAGCTTCAAAAAGCTCCCACAAAAAAAAAATATTAGTGATGCTTATGGGTTTCCAAAACCAAGGCATCGATGCTACTGTTCTCCTTATGAGGGCATTTGGTTTGCTCACATGGCAGGAACAAAGCTAAAAGCTTCAGGCTCCATGAATGAATCACTCCTGGCAGTTCCAGAGCTTCCCACCCTCCTGCCTCTCCCTAGATGGACCATTGCTCCTCTCTGCTCAGCTGCAGATGTGCTACAGCCATTTCTTCCTCTTCTGCCATGTGTGGGGACCCCAGGCAGGCGTGCCTGACTCTGGGTTTGCCAGCAGTGATCCACACCAGCTGCTGGCTGCTACACTGCCAAACACACAGCTCAACAAGCCTACGATGGAGGAACTCCTTTTCAAAGCACTTAAGAGCTTTAATGGCACAAACTCTACTTCTCACCAGTAATTTATGCCTTGGGTCAATCTTGAAGCTGGAGCTTGCAATGTTGTCATGAAGCAGAGGAAAGACAAAATCATTGTGTCTGGATGAAAGACTATTGAGGACATGCTCGCATAGCCTGCCGTAAAGAGTAAAATTGTGTTGATTAAACAGCAAAAATGTAATTGACACATAAAGAATATTTTATTTTCTCAAGATAATGATCATTCTGGCACTGGAGTAGGTGTGTATATGTCCATATTGCATGAACCAGCTTGTTACTCTGACCTGTCTCAAATAAATACCCCCTTGAATGACAGAGATTTTGTACCCAAAAAAAAACCAAACCAGAAAACCCCCAAACAATTAACCTCAGATCTCCAGTTAATATATTTACAGAAATATAATACCAGAAAGCTATAGACACTCTAGGCAAATGACACAGCGTCCTCATGTAAAGTCACTGGCATGTTTTAATGTCCAGTTTAAAACTGAATTTTCTCTGTGCTCTTCTAGCTATTGCAATATAAGAGATTCTGATTCTTCTGTGACTGCTGGCAAGTAAAGCATAAATTATGTATGTTCATTCAGTGCTTCACACCAAGAAGACAGTGTTCTTTGTTTATAGCTTGGTTTTTTTATTGCTTGTGAACAGGCATGGATGAATAAGAGGGAGTGTCAGTCAGGAAACAACAATTGAGAAGGAATTTGAGTCGTCTTTAATGGGAGGAACTATTTCACAGGCAGGAAAGCACAATAAAAAAACCAAAAACAAGGGAAAATAAACTTTTTTTAAAAAAATCCAATACGTTGTCTGCTTTGTGGTTATTAATGTTTGCACTTTGGGAAGTAAGCAAGCAGGAAGACATTTGTGTGAAAACAAGGACTACTTAAAGGCCAGAATTATTAACAATCAATTATTTTGGAGAGTTTTTAAAAAACAAGTAAGCTATTAGCAGCAACTAATAAATATTAGGATTCCAAGGGAAATAATTTTTTTCCTGCTTAAATATCAAACCTTTTTGTTTCTAATGAAGTAAAAATTTTAAGACACAAACACACTTTGTTGTATTTTTTCTATATCTTCAAAATACTACATTTAAATGAAATGTAGTGAAAATATATTTGTTCCTATTGTAAACAGACCTAGGATACCAAGTTTCATCCAATAGCCAATTTTTATGACAGAGCTAAAAAACAATGAAAAGATAGTTCTACACTGGAATATTGACAAAACACTAACTCCAGTGAAGTGGCAAAATAGTGTTCTAATATCAGCCAGCAGAGCATTAAAAACCATAAAAATAATCAACATGTGCACCACGATATTTAATATTTTTCAATCTCATTATGACTGAATCTTATAATCTTATGAATATTTATCTTATGACTGGCAATTACTTGGCTTTTGCTAACTTTGCAAGTTTCTATTTTGGACATATAACATTTATATTCATCTGTTATATATTACATGTATTTTAATACATATAATTAGTATGTATTTTATATATTATCAAGCATCCAACCAACAAAGCAAATATTTGCCTACAGTATTAGTCTGAAAAGTTTTTTTAAGACTAAATTAGAATTTTTTTTTTTTTTTTTGAATGAGTGAGAAAGTGAAGTTGAAGGAAGGGCATAATTCTGGTTGCTAAAATAAACTTGTCCTTTATTGTTCAGCACCACATGTGAAAAAGCAGGGAAAAAAAATTCATTTGCATTATAGAAGTAGAAATTAGAAATTATTTCTATTTCATTGAAATATTAAGGAGTTCTATGCTTACACAAAAGCCTAGTTTAGCTCTCCATTTCTTAATAACATGAAATGCATTAATGTTGAAAGGCCACCAAGTATTCAGAAATAATGAGCTCTGAAGCTTCCAAAGTCATCTAACCAATACTCAGCTGAGTTTTAATGATGAATAACTAGGCCAATCTTTTTTTGGTAACACGGAGCTAGGGATAAAACTTGGCCAAGGCAGAAGGAGAATGAAAGAGAAGCTTTGTGAGCCCTTTTGCTCTCCCTGTGCTCAGCATCCACAGATTGCTGTGCTGCTTCCAAGTCTGCTGAGCCAGGTACTCTGAGCCACCCCTCCCTCTCTGTTCTGTGCCCTTCCAATCCCATTTCCTGGCCTCAGGTTGTCTGCTTAAGATTTCTTCCCAGAAACAAGACGTCACAGCCCAGCTGCTCTAGACTCCATAATTAAGGCTGTCTGCTCCGTTTTCCTGCCACCCTAAACGTACATTTTCCCAAAAACCTTACACGTTCTTCGGGGGCTTGAGTTGAGTGCAAGATGCTTCCAGGTGAGAGCACCACTGCATGTGAAATGAATAAACACAGCCAGAGGAAAAGCTAAACTGAGGTGCACGTGTTTGTGTTCCTCAGATAGACTCTGTTCTGGAGCACTTGTAGCTGGATAAAGGTAAATTTCAGATGTTCACAAAGTCTCCTCACTTTCCTTTTTTTTCATTTTTTTTTGAGCTTTCAGCAGTATAATCCAACTGTGTGAAACATTTTTTTCTTTTCTTTTTTTCTTTTTTTTTTTTTCCAAATGCTTTTGCATCATGGATATGAATTTACAGACACACTCTTCCCAGAGTTGTTTCAGTGCCTAAGCTGCTGCCTACCAGAACTTGCCAGGTGATGGCAAATGCCTTTGCCAGAATATTTTACTTTGTGCAGAAATGATTCTAGTACACTTTAAGGTCTCCAAACACCAACAAAAGCAGAGCTTGACAGATAATAAACAAAGGACTAGAGAGTCACTGGGAAAATGGATAAGCAAGATGTCATAAACCCCTACACCTCAAGGCAGCATGATGCGGGGTGATGCACTTCTTTGTTTAGATAAGCATTTCTTGCATTTCAAATTACAACAAATAAACTCATCCTCACTTTTCATTGTAAAAAAAAGGAATTTGATTTTCTTGCAGTTATTTCAGGCTTCTCTGCTCGACTATGAAAAGAAAGAAAAAAGTATTATGAAGGGTACACATAAGTTCTTTGGGAAATTCTAGGTTTTAATGCTGTTTGTTATTAAACCTTTATTTCACCGTTGTGAATTCAGTGTACAGGTTTCCTTAAGCTAAAAGAAACACATATTTAAAACACAACATATTAATTTAGCTACATTAGCCCTGCTTAAGTAATAAAATGTTTAAATCCTCACATACTTATTTGAAAACATAATTGGTTATGTGAAAATACAGTGGTAGCATGATTGCTTCAATGCCTTGAAAGGGAGAATTATATGAACAGAGAATGTTTTCAGTTTTGATTAACTTGATGTTTGCAATGGCTATGTGGAGAAAGAGATACTTGTTAAGCACTTTTGACCAAGTACAAATCAAATTATATACATGTTATTAAGAGAAATGTAATATGCAAAGTCAGAAAATCATAAAAGTACATTGCTCTAACTTTTAGTTAATCTGTTTGAAATCAAACTGAATTAATTTTAACTAGAAATTTTTAATTAATTGTCCCTCTAATATGAACTCCTGTGAGGATGTAAATCAGCCTCTAGGGTATATGTTGTATGACTGTGGGCTGGAAAAGAAATTTGGCAATTTCCAACAGGTGTGGTGTTAACAATTTAAGTTAGTTTACTTTGTACTGAAATGGAAAAGAACTAAAAGATAGCTATGCTTTGGGTTAGGAACCTAACCCATCCTGAAATTCCACTGTAGTAAAAAACCAGATGCTGTAATGCCTTGAACTGAACTGCAAGAGATGAAGATAATTCAGAGCCTGTATAAAATTTTACAAAAAAGCCAGAGTTTTCTCTGGCCACTACTGTGACACAGATATGTTGGTCACCCATAGTCTAGATTTTAGGTGGATCATCGGTGATGTTAAGGAAGTTAGCCTAGATTTATTTTCTTTGCAATATGTCACATATGAGGGATATTATGTAGAACTTTCCCAAACAGATTTTCTCTCAAGCAGGAGAGATTCAGCTCGTTCCTCTCCATCTCCACAGTGAATACAAATTCAACACTTTCAGTGTGGCATGCTGAGTTTGGGTTAGAATTCTGTACAATGATCTGCAGTTTTAAAAGAAATGATCAGTCTGTCCCACTTTATAAAAAATGCAAATAACATTGTGAGTGGTTTTTTTTTTTCCATTATATTGTCTTTCTCAGAGTCCTGAAGAAAGATTTCATGGCATAAACAGAGAAGTTTGTTTAAAAATCAGTTTTAGACTAGTCTTACTGAGCAATAAGCAATAATACGTCCAGTACAAGGAACAGAAACCTCAGATTTGGAATGCCAGCACCTAATAAATTTGTCTAGACCTGTATCACCAGTCAGACATACACCTGATAGCCAAGTGTGACTTACAGAGGACTTTAGGCTGCCAAGTAATTGCCAGGTCCTTCTACCAGTCCTGCCAGGCTGACTTTGCTGAGGTGAGTCAACACAAGTCAAAGCCAAAGCAAAAAAACTCTTCTCAGGAATTCTATTATTTAGGACAACTAAGTCAGGAAGAGCTGACTAGCAAAGACATGTTGGAGGATAGATTTGAGTTTAAACCAAAGAAAAAGAAAAAACAGAAGCAACCATACAGGAAAAAAAAAAAAAACTCCAACAATTTTCCCTTGTGCTTAGAATACAGCAGAGATCTGTTAATTTGCTTAACTCTACTACACAAGCTTACATCATGGGTGAAAGTTAATATCTATTTTTCTAACCAAGTATCAAATCTGGAAACTATTTCTTGGTTTCAGGCAAACTTCAGACATATGTTCTGGGGATGATATTTTCTATTATTATCTTCCTTTTCTTTTTAAACTTCCCGATATCTGTTTTTACTGTTTCATTTAAAGAAGATTAACATAGAGCTAGTGCAACAACAATTTCTTTTTCGTAAGTTATTTTTTGCTAAATTACTTCAGGGAAACATTCTGGATAGGAGAATCCATTCCAGCCAACTATATATCATGCCCTGAAAGATTGTCCCTAGGAGTGACATCCTCATGGACTGGCACCACATTAGGTTTTGGTGTTGTGCTGGTGTGGGAGGCTGATGGGCAGCTGCTGACCTTGAATGTAAAGGAGCAGCTGGACAAGTCAAGGCCAGCTCACCACCCTTCCCAAGGAGCAGCTGCATACCCAGGTGGTTACTGTTCCTACTGGTCAAATCTTCGAACTCCCAAGGCTCAAGAAGACCTACAAAATCACATTATGGCCTTTTTTTTTTTCCTACACAGATAATGCTGCTCTTAGTTACAGAATGGATCCCACTATGTCTGTGGTGAAGACATTAATTAGTATTGGTCCCCCTATGAACCCTTGAGGGACACCACCCATTTATTGGGTTCCACTTGAACCAGAGCTATTGGCTCGAACTCTGTGGACATGCCAGCCAGCCAATTCCTAACCCGTCTAACAGTTCTATCTAATGGAAAACCCATATTTTTTGCAATTTAGAGGTAAGAATGTTCGGGAGGGCTGCATTAAAGGCCTTAAGTTTTGATAGATGACATCCAGAAATCTTCCCTTGTTCACTGATGTAGTTGCATAAAAGGCCATGAGGTCAATCAGGTGATGAAATCATGTGTTCAGCTTCCTGACTTCCAAATATTTTGACACATCTTCCAGGAAATGAATTTATCAAGCGCAGAGGTGAAGCTGAGTGGTTGGGAAAACTGCTGCTCTTCAGTGACACCTGCCACAATCCAAGTGCTCAGTCTATTTCCCAGCTGGTTCTTAAATTAGGCAAGGCCAGTGTGAGTAAATAACTGACTAGTTTTAAACTGATGCTTCAAATCACAAATATAAAAACATGCTATTTTCTCAGTTAAAGGATGAATTAAATTACCTCAACATGTACTTAGCAAAAGTAGGCAAAACTAGTGCTATGTGAGATTTTACCAGAATAAGATTCACTGTGGAGTAACCTGGAACCTGACTGTTTCACAGGCCCCCAGTGCCTTGCAAGAGTGTGCTTTGGCCAGGACCACAAGGTTTTTTCTGTTGGTTCCTCCCTAGTCTCCGGTCTTACTCAGGACAGCCTACTATGTTCCACCTCTGCTGTGCAAAATTAATTTCTTCCATCCAGTAGGGACTTTATAGTATTTTCCATGAACAGTTGATCCCTTCTTTTTATTTTCTTCTAGCTGTTAAAGTCTCAGCTGAGAATACCTCAGTTTTGTCTTTTGGCATCATATGCAAGTAAGGCAGCCCTGGTTCCAAGTCAGCTTTTTTTCTCTTGGCTGGTGACTTCCTGGCCAGGATGTTTTGTCTCAGAACATTTTCAGCATAACAATAATTCTCACTAATTATATGAAGTGCGTTGCAGCTTTCAATGTGCTACAAAAAAACATTTACGGGTATCTAGTTGTTGCATCCCTTGGTTATCAATTATTTATAATTGATCTATTATCTCCTCTACTCCTTTATCAAAACCTAGCCTGAACAATTGTATTTTCTCTCCTTTCTTTAAACTTCTTTCATCTCTAGAAATTCAGAAACATACACTGTGCATATCCTCCCTGTAGAAAGTTGCACATAAAACAGAACATGCTTCAGAACAACACAAAAATATTCAGAAAAATCTTTGAACCAGCAATCTGTGCTTTGGGGATTTTTATTGGTTTGGGTTTTTTTTCCCTGTTATAATACAAATTTGCTGGGAATTTATTAGGGAAAGGAGACTGTTTTAATATTTTTGCTTTTAAAATTGATTCAATTTGGACTCATTAAACAAACTACAGGGTAGAATTAATTGAAACTAACAGGATGCCTGCCTGCCTTTCCACCTGACCCATCAGTGACTATCTTCCATCCTATTTCCCTATATAATCTCTTTTGTCCATTTGAAGCTCTTAGCTTCTGGGAATCTGCCACATAGGGTATTTGGAAAATATCTGGAAAAGCTGAGCACTTCTGTGTTATCAGAAATAGTTAATGATGCATCTGCATGCTTTGAAACTGCATGCATGCTACGAAAGCAAACAAAATTACAACCGGACAACATTTTAGCAAGGAATTGCACTCAGCATGTCTCATTGGTATAGTTTTGGTATGACAATACAAAATGCTTCTAAAAAAGGGTAATGAACTATCCACTTAGATTCTGGGAATGAATATTTCTCTCCCCATTATCAATCTCCTTCCTTCTACTTCATTAAATGTCTTCCTCACTGCTCTTTGCTTGTGATCCACTGAAGCAATTTATTGTGTGATAATGAGCAGTATTTGTGCTAGGGCTTTAAGTAGATTGCTGTGGCAGTCCTTTTAAAGCCAGAGGATTCCAATCATAAAAAAATCTATAAGGTCATCAGCCCCCTGTATAGATGCAGCATGTGACTCGGCTCTTGATTGACTATATTTGCATCATATTGATATATATGTGATGCTGGTAATACTAAAGCTGTGTTCTTAGGTGATATCCAATAACAGTCTGTTCTCCACCATGCCTTCTAATAGCTTCTTAAGTGACTGTTACATATTTCACTCCATTACTTTGCTTACAGGTTTATTAATTGATGTGCCTCTACATAATAATGTTATCCCTTGTGATTTTCTTTGAAGTTGAGTTTATAGCTTTGGTTACTTTAAGACATTTCTGCTTCTAAGAGCCCTGGGATTTAACTTTTTTTAGAAGAAAATGTAGAGAATAATTAGTCACAGAAAGTTGTTCACACATATTATTTTACTGTCTATTTCCTATATCTGTTAAAAATGTTCCTTTTATTTATCCAGGCTTTTTCTTATAGGCAGTCAGAAGCTCTCCTGGTTCCCTCATGCCTGTTCCTCCTTGTTATCCCACAATACATGTTTGTGAAGAGCTTGACTCTGCCTTGGTGTCTCTTTCCAGTGCGAGGGGGCAGCTGCTTTTCCTTCCTGAGGCCATCTCTGCTTCAGGCTGGACCAGCCTTTTTCCCTCAAAGTCTCCTCACAGGGTGTGTCCTCCAGCCTCCGGACATCACAGTTCTTGAACTTCTTCAAGTTTATCAATGTTTGTTTCAAGTTGGAGTACTCAAAACTGGGGTTTGATGCTTTGGCTCTGGTCTAAGGAGTGCTGAAAAGAGGGGGATAATCTTTTATCCTGGCTCTTTTTCTGCTAATGCATCCCAGGAGGCTCTTGGCCATCGTTGCTGCCAGGGCACTGCTGGCTCATCTCATCTCATTGCTCACCAGCTTATTCTGGCAGAGCTCAGAGCTTTTCCCAGCAGGTCAATCTCTACCTTGTATCATTGAAAGATGCTTTCCTCCATCTACAGATATTTTCTTTGGCCTTTCTGAATTTCATAATGTGCCTCTTGGCCCATTTCTCCACCAGGTCCAGGTCCATCTGGATGACAATCCTGTGCTTGAGCATATTGACTGTTCCTACCAGTTTTTCATCATCTGCAAACTTGCAAGAGTACACTCCAGTGTCTCTTCCAGGTTATGGGTAAATGTGCTAAACAGGACAAGTGTAAAGACAGACCCCTGGGATACTCCACTTGTTACTGGTCTTCTGATGGATTAAATGATTCTTTAACACCTTTTTGATGCTGATTAGCCAACTGTTTTTCTTGTTTTTTTTTTTTTTAAATTAACATGCTTTTTCACCTACCCCTATAGTAACACCCTAACTGGTATAAAGAATATTGTGGGAGACAGTATGAAAAACCCTTCAAAAGAACAGCCTTCTTCTCATCCACAGATCCTGCTGATTCACTGCACAAGGCATACAGTGGGAAAAGAAATTGTTGTGATTATTTAGTGACAAAGCCAAAACTAGATATGGAAGGTTTTTTTGGAAGTTTTTTTCCAGGCCTTTAAGTGCACTTGTGGTTGGCAAAAAACTGGGGCTGTTCCAACACACAAGAGTAACTCTTAAGCCCCTAATTCTGTGCCATGTTTCTGTGGACAGCTTTGTGAGTGTGCAAAGCCCACATATTTGTGTGGAATGACCCCAGTGAACAGGGCCTAAATCTCCCCCAATTCCATGGGGAGTGCTTTAAGGGCAGTTATTGCAATCTCCTTTCTTTTTTGCTTTGACATTGATTTATGTGTAGATTGGAGACACCTGCCCCTTGACGTTAAAGAAAATTTGCTTGTGCTTGGAATGACTTATATAACATGGGTAGCATGACAGAAAGAGTAGTACCCTGTTAAAATAAAACCAAATAAACCAGCTGCAACGTGTTGCTCTCAACGCTTCTGGTGACACCAAATTTCTTAGCTTGGAAATTGTACAGCTTACTGCAACCAGGCACTGCTCAATGTGAAGAGGTATTTTAATAAAGCCAGGAAGGCTGCTACTTCTTTCTTTGATATCAACTACTTGTATCCAGTCTAAGAGAGCTGTCTAAAGTATTTCCACTTTCTGAGGGTTGAGTTGGTTTTGTTGTTTGTTTTTTTTTTCTTTCATTCTGCTACATTATTGAAAAAGACTAGGAACTTGATTTCTCCAACTTTTTAAGTTTAGCCTAGTCTTTCACTAAGGTATTGCTCTCTTTCTTTCCTCTTGACTCTTTTTCTTTAGCTCGTGATTTCCAGCTCAAATTTTCCATTCATATCCTTTCTTCATACTTTCGTTTTCTCTGTGTTTTTCTTTTTTCCCACTTCTGTCCACGCTCAAAGCTATTGCAATCTCTTATCCTTAACAACTTGTTCATTTGGTGTAATGCAACTAAAGTCAGCTACTTACAAGCCTCAGGCTCAAGTGCTGCAGTGTTACTGTATGTTTTGTAAAGAATCTGTATTCAAAGGAGTCAACTAAGATTTCTTTTTTTTATTCAATGGCATTAATACCTGTGAAAAATATAACAAAGAAACTGGAAAATGAAAGAAATAATGATAAGAAAACTGTTTATTGTTTTCAATTGTGCAAGTAGCCATATTTTAAAAGATGAAAAGGAAACTCCATGTTGCCTATCTTAATCAATATTTCCGAAATGCACAAAGATTGATAAAAAATAAGCCTCTCCTATGGGGGATTTCCTCAGTCTCTCTTTCCTTAAATTTGGTCTGCAAGTTGAAGCTGTGATCCGGAGAAACCATGAAATCAAGTAGTAATTCATATGTACAGTGGAAACAAGTAAAAAGGGATGAAAAGCATGAAAAAACTTTAGATAATTTTGGCCTCTTGGAAACCAGGACATGAACCCCTATATCATCCCCTGAGCTAGGGTGACACGATTTGTACAGTCTTGCACCACCCAGCCATGAGCAGCAGACACAACTTCATGCTGTAAGAACAAGTATGTTGTGTAACTAGTACACTGATATTTGATGCACCCCGGCACACCATTTCCAGTCCTATTGTTGACATTTTGTAATGAAATCCTTTCCATTTCGAGGAAAGCTGGACGCTGTCATTGGTGGAAAAGTATCTTCTTCAATACACTAGTTTTCTGTCTATGTTGAATTTGGATGGAAATTGGTACTATCTGATGCCTTATCTCCTTTCACCACTCCTGTTAACTTTACCTAAAACTTTTGCCTTTGTACCTTTTATTCCTGAGTCTTAATTATGATTAATCAAATGTGTATGCACTCGTATCAATTATGCAATTTGTCAGTGCAAGTGTGCATGCAAACACAAGACAAGCTTCAGGATTTCTCTGTCAGAGAATAATGGTTAGAATAGAATTATGTTTGAAATAGAATTACCTTTGACTTTGCACAACTTTACAGCTCCCCCTTCAACAGTACTTACAAGTTACCTGACTCTTTTCCTCCCTTTTTCCTTCAGCTACATGCAAGATTACCTTCTTTAAATTTTTTTTTTGTTTGTTTGTTTGGTTTCTTTTGTTTTTTTTTTTTTTTTTGTTTTGTTTTGTTTTTTTGTTTTTTTTTGGTTTTTTTTTTTTTTTTGGGGTGTGTGTGTATAGAACAAGTAACAAAGTCATGCTTCTGTCACAGGGTCAGAAAACCTCAATACAAATATATACCGCATGCTGCCTTGGCCAAAAGTACATGTTACTGTAATAAAAGAGCCAGTGATCTGACAGCTTGTCTCCTGGGCCCTTGCAAGGCCACCTTGCCTCTAAGTGCACATACAAAAATATCTTCTGCTTTCCCTTTGAAAGTTCCCTGGAGAATTTTTTGTAGGAATTTTCTTGCCCGGGATTGTTTTTGAAATGTGCAAAGGGACATGCAAACAGACAAAAAGAAATCATTACTGCAGTTATGTATGAAATATGTATTCTGCTCAAAGCTGTTGCATTTCCTGTGCTCACCAAACAGTATGTCCTTTGCAGCACATACAAAACTAAAATCCGAGGGAATCAAAACCAGGGTACAAACATTCAGATTATATAAAAGAAGAGCTCCTTTGGAGATAACTCACCTCCTGAACTTGATGTCAAAGTATTTCAAACTTGGATACCTGAGGGGATACACTAAAATGTCATGTGCTACTGAAAAATCATGTGTAGTCACAAAAGAATTTAAAACTCTGAATAAAGGAACTTCATTAAGTTGTAGCTCATTCATTGACATTTCCTTGAAGAATTTTTTCTCCCCTAGTATCTGGAAAAATACTTTAGAAGAAAAATCTTTCAAAGTATTTTAAAGGAGGAGTATCAAACCTTCATATTTCCACTATATACTTCAACATTCAGTGTTCAGGGTTCAGCATTCTTCAAATGTCCTGGATACTAAACGTTGCAGAGGCTTTTTTGTTTCATTAACATGTTCCAATAGCTTTAGGCTCTGAAATCTGAAAATACCAGCCTCAGCAAGTTATTCCTCATTTTTGTGGGATGTATAATGGTATTGTCTAAACCTCTTGCATCTGCCTGCCTGAACCTGTGAGGAATTGGGAAAATGTAGGATACAAATAGATAAGGTCGGAATGCTGTCATCCACTTCAAGTTTCATTGACTTTTAACAGTTGGCATGAAAAAAATATTTTCCTTGTTGATTTTTTTTCATATTTTAATTTTAATTAGTGCTGCATCAACAAAAACAAAGGAAGAAATTGAGGGAATGTTTAAAACTAAAAAAAATAATAATAACAACATTTAATTGCAAATGTGAGTAGATTCAGTTTTCTCAAGAAAAGTGCAGATATTAGTTTGAGGGGAACAAATTTCTCAGTCATGCCAATCATATCACATTTTCCATATAGCTCACGCATAAACAAATTAACTACATTTATTAATTCTATAATTTTTTGGTTTAGTAGTGGATTCCCCAGCAGGTCTGAGATCAAGACCTGATCACGTGAATGAACAGAGAATTCCCAGAGTCCTTTATAGCTGTACTCCCACTAATAACACAAGATTTTTCTCTACATTTCAGCTAAATTAAAGTCTGACAGGACTAAAAGTGTGAGACAATGAAGTTCTTCAGCAGACTCCTAGGTTAAATGCAGTTGAAGTTATTTGACTTAATTGGGACATCTGTTTTATGAGGAAAGATCAAGAGAATTAGGGTAGTTCAGTCTGGAGAAGAGGAGGTGGCTCTGGGGAAATCTTACTGCAGCCTTTCAATATATAAGAAAGATGGAGAGAGACTTTTTACCTCAGGTCTGTGGTGCATTCCATGTAGTGCAGTAATTGCATTCCATTTACAAAAGCTTTAAAGGTCCTGATGTCACAATGAACATTAAATATTATTTTACAGAATACAGGTCATAGCTACTTGCAAATTTTTCAGCCTTCCAAGTGTTTTTGTGAGTATGCACACATATGTGAAAAAGAAAGATCTTTTCCACATATGTGTGCACAATCACAAAAAACATCCAAGTATAAAGTAACTGACTCATCTCAAGAAACTAGAAGTATTTTATGACAACTTATGTATAATGCAGTGTTTATATAATTTGTCTAGATGTCTGTATTTAAACTTCCTTTCTATGTACCAAAATAGCTCGTCTTAGCAAGACTGATCTTTCATTTAGCATTTAAGCATTTCTCTACATATAGAAAAAAAAAATTACAATGTTTGTAGAAAAAAAAGAGAATAAAATAGAGCTTATGTTTACAGAACTTCTCAGAAATGCTTGGCTGTGGTTTTCACTTTTGTTCAAATGGCTCATAAGAGAGGGTTTAATTTCAAGAAATAGACAGGCAAGGGAGCCATCATAAATATAGAAGGCACGAAGTGTGAATGCTGAGACCATCTCAATGGGCCTTTCTTCCAGTTCCCCATAATAATCAGTAATGTTGTTGTTTCTGTTGAAGATATTCACATTTTGTTTCAGCCCAAAGACCTGGGGTTTTTTTATATATTTTCTTTACTTTTAAGAACCAAAAGGAATAATGCCTCCATTCACCTCTGTCTCTCACTCCCTGTATTTAAATAATTCCATACATACTTTTTCTAGTTCACCTGCAAACGACTATGTATGTGTTCAACTCAATCCATGCGAGTTAGTCCACTGAAGCTTCACAGACACGTGAAGATTAGTATAAATATTGCAAATTAAGAAAACAAAGGGGCATGGTGAGACCTCTAAAAAAACATATTACTCTGACCCTGCTCAAAGACAGAATCAACTGTACTTGAGCACCTTTACATGGTTATTTAACATATTCTGAAAAACCTCTGAAGAAATAAAACATAAATATTTCAGTAATTCACGTAGTTGTTTACCAGCATTCATGATGCTGTTTTACAATATTATTTGTCATTCTTGGAATTCAACCAGCTTACCAGTCCCTTCATCACAGTTTTCAAATTTGCACATTTATGAGTCCCCGCTCAAATCAAGTGAGGTGTTCAATATGTTTGAGTATCAGTGCCCACTATAAATTAATTTTTCTTAAGGAAAAGTATTTCTACAGTATTTTCTACAGTAATTTTATTTCTATCCTTACTGTTTGCAGATCAGAAGCAAACTCCTGCTAAACATCAACGTTTTGGCTGAATTTTTGTATTTTATGTTACTAGTACTGTCTCTTCAAATTATCACTATTTTCTGGAGAAAATTTTTCAGTTAATAGTTACTTATTTTAAAAAGAAACATAGCAGAACCATACTTCAATTCAACTGTGAATAATCCAAATACTGCTTTCTCTTGTGCATTTCTGAAAGTTTATAAGCAAGTCTTGAAAATAGAGCCATGAAACATATCTCAGGAGGATGGACGAAAGCAAAGCGAAAAAGCAAAAATCTAAAAAAAAAAAAAAATCAACTAAGCAAACAGAAACAAAACCTGTGAGGAAGCTCAAATTTGCCATATAAAAGTCTTCGTCTCTGATGAATTTTGATATACCTTGTTTTACATGTTCAAATAAGGGATGGAATCCAAATGTTTTTAAGTTTGGGAACTACCTTAGCGCATATTTCAATTACAGAACTTTCTTTCATGATGAGGTATAAAAATGAAGGTCATCCTGTGACAGTTTCTGAATGGACACATAGCACAAAATAATTTTTTTCTTTAAGGACGCACTACTTATGTGCATACAAAGGAACTGTAGCAAAGAAACCTGAGCTGCAAAGGCAAAATCCTGCATTAAGCATCTGCTTGTGCAAGAAAACAATAAATATCTGCCTGGAGACTTGTTTCCTCCATGTATTCTGGTAGATCACCTTGCAGAATAAAGACTAAAAATATCAGGAAAGTCATACGTTAGAGGACAGCATGAACGCAAGCCCCCTTCATTTATATATATAAATTATAAATACATTTTTAAAAAAAAAATTTGCATAATGTCCTGTTTATGCCCAACACAAAATATTACATGCTGACTAAGAGTTTTCCTGACACTCGTCTTGCAAAGATTTATTAGTTTCAATTAATTCAGCAGCTTTCCCTCTCCCTTCTTATCACTAAAATCCACATGCACATTCGTTATGTTTGCCTTGAGTTAGAATATCTAGACTGCCTTAGAAGGAGTGGGGGATCATTATGCATTCCAAGCAGAGCTTCTTATGCTCTTACCACTCTAAATATTTCTCAGAAATATTTTCCAAAGAGAGAAAAATCTTTTAAAAACTCATGCAGATGGTAAATCAATGGAAGAATGTTTCTAAAAATAGTGTGTGAAGATGGTTACAAATTGACTCTTGTTAAGCAGTATACACAAAAATGTATAAATGTGTGCTGGCATTTTCTCTGGTTAATTCAGTATTTTTCTGCTGGCAGATACCCTTCAATCCGTATGCAAATTCCAAGTATGAATGACCTCAATCCCCCATAGTAGTAATATTAAACATAATTGTGAATGGATGTTCATATATTTTGTTGTTTTTTTTTTTCAAATGAAGATGCAAAACAGCTAAGTTGTAGCATGATTAAGAAATCAAGTATAAATCTACATCAAGAATCTTTCATCATTACCTCCTAAAAAAATTCTTTTTCTAAATTTTAATAATTTCTTTTTACTTGAAATATAATGTATGTTTTTGTTTCCCTTGTCTTTCTCCTTTTCACCTTCTTGTTCACAGCTCTGGCCCATGATAACATCAAAAACCCCATATGTGTCTAAAACAAATTGAAAATGTCATCATAAACACCCTACCTCAGACAACTAAGCAATAGTTTCAGGCCAACACTGCAAATGACCTGCTGTAAATCAGCAGAAATCGATTTCTTAAACCACGTTATGTAATCTTATAAAAAAGAAAAATAAAAGGAAAAAAAGAATCTGAGATTAAATTAAATGTCATGCCTTTTTTTATCTGATGTTTTGATGTCCATAGATAACTCGACATAAACTGTTTCCCACAGGAAAAAAATATCTGATAGATGAGTTACAGTCTAATTTTGACACAATTGGAACCTGATGAGTGCTAGCCCAGGTGATCTACTCAGGAAAGGATTTGATCAACAGCTCAGATTTCTGCCATGACTCCCTGTCAGACACCATGGCATCCTGTCAGGATAGAGTTATTACTTCAAAGGTAGTCAGAGGTCGTTGGCTTTCTAGACACATGTCAATTAATAAACTGTAATGTCATTAAATAATTTAATTAATTGACATCCTTGCACTAAATAGCCGAGTGAATGGTTTTTCTTGCCTGCCAGTTCTTTTTCCATTACACACATTGGCAGAGAAGAAAAGCTGAATAGATGCTTTAGAAAAAGTTTCTAGATTAGAGCCGTGCCAAATTATGTACAATGCAGGGGCAAAGACTACAAAATGACCCACCTATTTTTTTATGAAACTGTTTCTGGTCTGTTATTTCTAAAGAACGAGGATATCTCTGCAAAGATCATGCAGTGTTACAGCTCAAAGAAAAGGACTTCAATCCTTGTGCAACTTGTCTTCCTCCTTGTACATTTGCCAACCTAGTTTGCAAGTGTGGCTAAATAAAACAGAAAAAAAAAAAAAGGCATGTGAATATTTTTTAGATTTCTGTGAGTTTTGTACTTGCTCATGGGTGTATATTCTAAATGGGGCCTGTGAACACAAATCAGTAATAATACCACTGAAGACCCGCAGGAGTCAGTTAATCTTACCTGATGTGCAAAAATTAGACATCTAAGTTGAAATAAATCATAAACCAACCTAATATTGGGAAATTCATCTGTCCTGTCCTAAAAATCTACCTTAGGACCAGACTGCTCCTTCTTTAAACACTTTTTCCTCACTGATAATGAGGAGTGGAGAATGGTTTGCTCAAGGTTTTGATGGTTTCAGCACCCTAAGTGGAGCAGTGCCATTCTGAAACTCCTGTTTATTTCACAGATATCTGAATCAGTTAAGGCTTTTTGTTTTCAAGAGAATCTGGATGGTAACCCATGTTTGTAAAGTCATGTATATTTATGTGTGCTTATATATAGCTTCTGTTATTACAGATAACTTATACATATGATAAGATCTCAGTCTTAAAATTATTTATTTTCCCCAGTTTTAATCCTACTCTTATGCAGTATAAAATCAATTAAACTTAAAGCAATGTTTCCATAGGTGGTGACTCCATTACCATAGACCTTGAAATTTTCAGTGTAAGTATTGGAACAAGGCACAAAGAACAGTGGTCTTACCCCTATTTAAAGATCAGGTAATGAATATATTCATGAAACAGGCATAATAACAGTGACTGAAGAAAGACTAAGTAGCTTTCCTAAGGTCATACAGGAAGTCTGTGGTGAATCTGGAGCTTAACCCAGATTTTTTCCTCAGATCTGTGTCCTGAGATTGGGACATGGGAAAAATTCCCCTTGAGATGAGTCAATATATTGTCTGAATAAGGACAAATGGAAGGGAAAAAATCTTTTTTATTACTGTTGTTTACTATGATAACCACCAGACACTCTAGGTATGGATATAGGCCCGAGTTACTTTCTTCATAAAAGAAAAATCTTCTTTAGTGTAACACCCTCTTCCCACAGATTTGTGGGGGGCATTACACACAACACATCAGCAGAAACATCTGAACAAATGTGTTTTAAATTTAGCTGGTTTTGCCTTTCCAGTGTGTGGCATTTGCTGTAGACATAATTTTTAAAACTTGCTATCCACAAATGTTTTAGATCAAAACTGGAAACTTCTAAAGTAATTACCAGGTCACATTACAGACATGAAATGGGTGGTTCAGCTAACCAAAGGCAGAAGCATAAAATGCTTATTTCTTTCATTATGAAACTACTAAATGTTTCCATATTTACGAGATTAGCATCATTTGAGGCAGGAATGTGGTGGGCTGGCAATTTCTTTTGTTTATCACCAGTTATCTTTGCTCTTGATTTCAAAAACATCTAGCTCAACTCTCACATTTATATATTCTGAGAATGTGTGTTAAGTACCTGTAGCATATGGGTAAACAATCACAGTGCAGGGAGGAATTTTTACAAATGCATTCCACATAGAACTGTATTAAAAAAAAAGCTGCCAATCCCTTAAAGATGAGGTCAGCCAAGAGATGCAAGTGCAATAATAGGGATCTCCATTAAAGCTTAGCTCTCACCTTTGATAAAGACTAAAACTGGAATGCAATGAGATGTACCCTTGAACATTTTCTTAACACTCTGCAAAATTTCATTCTTCTCACACTGGTGTTGTGTTTAGGAGTTTTCAGATGTCATGAAATACCTATGAAAATCTGACTGTGTAACTCAAAGACCGTCTGATAAAATTTCTCAGCTCATATATTATTTTTTTTAATGAGAGGCTGTGAAATCTTCTTTTTTCATTCACAAAATTCAGAATATACCTTGAAAGTCTAAGCTGGCAATGTCTTGGTTTGAACCACCTTTCTCTAAAGCCAGTAACAATCTGTGGATGCACAGAGAAGGCTGTCATGGAAAACTTGGTCTAAAAGTCAAAACCAAAAATTTAGAAGTTAACTTTTGCTGAAGAACATTCTTCTGTGATTGCCTTCATTCCATATTCAATCACAATGATGTAAAGCTCACTTTGATAAGCCCAAACAAGGTGCAGTCATGCTTTTGAAAGGCAAGTGGCTGTATTTCTGTTAATGTGACCACTGTGCAGCTTTAACATTAACGAATCAGGGAGCACCAAAACTATATTTTCACAAACTTGTCTCTTGAATGTCTAGTGCAGGCATTTCTGCACTTCAGTGCAAAATAGAACTTCTCAGGGAGCTACCTAGATCAAATTCAGGCATCCTAGTCAAGGTAAACAAGGAGCTCAGTATGGTTTTTCCAGTATGGCAAAGTGGTCCAAACGTTAACCAAGCACTCACCTGGAAATCTCCTGCCCATGTGAGTTGCAGGTAGCCTGGAGTGTGTGTGTGCTCCATATGCAATGTCAGTGTCCATGTGGGTATGATTTGTTTTCCTCACAGGGCTTCTGTTTCAAGAGTGTTTACATTTGCTCATGCAGGACAAGGAACATATCCTCTGGAGAAAAGATTATGGCAAGAACTGATAGATGTAGGAGACAAAACATGTTATTTTTCTGTCCTTTTCCACGTTCATTTTGCACTTTTAGTATTTCTTTACAATACTGCATATACCATTTTTAGTTTTCTCAAAGAAATGAATTAAAACACATACCCTTACATGATCCAGATGTTGTTTTACAGTAGAGGGCTGGTTTCATGCAGGAACTAAATTACATTCACCTGGCAACCTGGTAGCCAAGAAAAGTACAGCAACTAGAGGATGCCTGTCGTGCTTTGTTCCAGCTCCAATTCTGATTGTAAAATGCATGCATAGGTCAAAGAATCTCTAGTCCTTGTAATTAGACCTTTGGAGATAAAAATTCACTCGAATCTACTTTGGAGTGTAAATTCTTCTTCCATAAAGGTTTATTTTGAATTTTATTTTAATTTCAGTTTATCTTGATATATCAAGATACATTTAAAATACATATATATATCTATACATATATATATATATATATATATAAATTCTTATCCCTGACAATGAAAAACACGTCTATGTTCTTTTTCTGTGACACTCTCTTCAATTTAATATCTGTGAGCCACATTCAGGAGCCTTGGCTACCCTGGGACCCAGCTAAACTATAGATATGGGCTGGGCTGAGTGGCAAGGTTCTGCTAGCTAGGGAAACTGTAGGGCTGGCTTCTCTGAGAAGCTGCTGGAACCTTCTAGATGTCACAGAGCCAGTGCCAGCCAGCCAGATGGACCCACTGCTGGCCAAGGCTGAACGAATCAGAAGTGTGCTTCTGTGATAAAGTACTTAAGAAGATAGAGAAATTATTGCCCAGAAGTAATTGTGGCCAGTGAAGAGAGCAGTGAGAACATGTGAGAGAAGCAGCCCTGCAGACACCCAGGTCAGTGAAGGAAGATGGAGACAGAGGAGGTGTGCAGAGGAGATGAATCCCTCTGCAGATACCCCTGTGAGGCCCCCTTGGTATTTTCTCTGAGATGAGATAAACCACATACTCAGAAATGACTGATGTTAGAAAAATGTAGACCCTCTCTTATCTTTTTAGAATATTATTGGTTAGATTTAATTCTTTCTAATTGGTTGTCCGACACAAAGAAACCTGATGTAGTTGGCTAAGTGTTTTAACTCTGAACCCTATAGGTTTATTTTGATCTCCCCCAAACCCTATAAAAGTACATGTAGTACCCCATATATCTGGATTTCCTGCAGGACCCCCTTTACAGAATAAAGCCTGTGAAAGTCTGAGCAGTTTCCTGGTCTTTTTATGTCAGCTGAAGAAGGTCCCTGTGAGCAAAGGTGAAACCACAGCAGAGCTGAGTGCCTGATGGGCCAGTGCTTACACACCTTGTGACTGACCCCTGCCCGAGAAAAGCAGAGGCATGGAGGGGAAAGTTACAGAGGTGCTCCAGGTACCAGAGCTGAGATTCTCCTGCAGCCCCTGGAGCACCCAACACCGGAGCAGGCGGATGCCCAAAGGATGCCGGCATCTCATGGGAAGTGCACCCTGGACATGAGGGGAGAGGAACCTCTGGACCCATGGAGAGAGGAGCCCAGGCTGGAGCAGGTTTGCTGGCAGGAGCTGTGGTCCTGCAGAGGATGGGGTGGAGCAGGCTGCTCCTGAAGGACTGCGCTCCATGGACGGGACACGCCGCAGCAGCTCAGGACTGTAGCCCATGGGGAGGACTCACCCTGAAGGAGTTTGTGAACTGTCTCCTGTGGCAGGGACCCCATGCTGCATCCGAGGAAGGAGTCCTCTCCCTGAGAAGGAAACTGTCAGAAACAACAAGCGATGGACTGACAATCACCTCCATTCCCATCTTCCTGAACTTGGGGGCAGGCGGTGGAGCACGAGGAGGGAACAGTGAGGAGAAGGTGGTTTTAAGATTTGTTTTGCTTCTCATTACTCTGTTGTAATTTTGCCTGGAAATAAATTCAATTAGTTTGTCAAGTTGAGTCTGTTTAGCAAAGATTTGATGGTAACTGGTAAGTGATGTCTCCCAGACTTTATCTCAGTGCATGAACTTTTTATATTTTCTCTCCCGTACCCAGCTGGTAAGGAGAGTCTTAAAACAGATTTGGTGGGTACCTGGCATCCAGTCAGGGACAACCTACCACAAAGCAGATATCCCATATATTACTAAAGAAATTTCAGGCAGAATGTGTCTGTATAAACAAAAAATGTTGTGGTTAAACTAAATTAAATCTTGAAATAATTTTGAGAAGCAGGAACTTTGGTCAGGCCACCCTCCTTCCCACTCCAGTAATGCAATTGTTCTGCAAGATTTAAGTAATGTTTTGGGGTATTATGAAAAAAAAATTAAATATTAATTAAATAAATGCAGCATGATCATTTAAATTATTCAGTCTGTCCAGAAAATGAATAGAGAAACAATTTAAAGAAGTTCTTTGAAGCTTAAAGGTGAAATTACAGTCTTCCAGTGAAGCTTTTGATAAATAGACTTGGTGACTCGCATGCTCAGGGAAATAGAACCTCTTTGAGTCTGATAAGTGCCTCTTTTAACATACAAGATTTTTAGATTCTCTATGGCTTAGCAAGGAAGAAACAGAGGCACTTCTCATGTTCCACACTTATTAATAAAAAAAGCCTATGATATGTTTACATACCTTTGAGTAAACGGTAAAAATCCTTTTGGAAAAGATTTTAATTATAATAGCACTAATCTGAATCAAACACGATTTTTCTCAAAGCTTCTAGGTTCCTCTCTGCATATAAATTAGTGCACCTACCTATCCACAGCAATTAAAAGTTGACATTGATTATATATTTTTTTAAAAAGTTTAAATGAATTTTACTCAATACAGTTTTGTACTGTTTTGGAAAGGTCTTCACTCAGACAATGCATATTTCATGGCTCTTCACATAATTTACTTAGTACTACAAGTGTTGTTTTGTGTGTTTGACCAGCTGTCAAAGTGAATTTGTCCTGAATTAGGAAAAAGAATGAATAAACTGAGCATCAAACCCAATTAAAGCCCTTTTCTCATTGTTTTAACTTCAAGGCCATAAAGTTCTAGTGGAAAAGCTGACCTTTTGAGGAAAAGGTATTATTAGAGCAACTATTCCATCATACCCTAATTAAATTCTAATTAAACATGCTAATCAAATAATTTTGTTCCACTTCAAATTCAATTACAGAATTGTTTTGGATGGAAAAACCAGTAATTTGTTGCTCCATTTAATTATTCATTAAAAATTCACTGACACGGGTAGGACTGCATGTGGAAAGAGAGTCTTTAACATGCAATTTCAATCCTACAGATAATACCTTTTAGGTAGTAAGCCTTCACAGTACGTGCTGCTCTGATGAAGCACCAAGTTTTTAAACACCTGAAATCCTGCTGTGGTAAAATATTCCATCTTTAATGGATGTCAGTTGACACATTTGCAATCATGCGTGATCCTGCTTATATTCCCAACAGCTGCAGACTAAACATCTCAATTGACTTCAGCCAGTGCCAAATCATGTGAGGGCTGCTAAATGTGTGGGCACAGACATTTTTTTTACAGGACTTTGTTCACAAAATCTTTGTCTCTTCAAAAAGTTCCTTTTCCCCCTCTGCATGACATGTAGATATCACCCCTGCCTTACAGGAATAGCCCTGTTCAAGGAAATAAGGGAATTTGCATTTGCCACAGAGTCCAAGCTTCCTTCTCAGTAAAATAAGATATTTCTATCTACTTCTTCTATTAAGAAATTTCCCCTCCTTGACAATGGCTGACCCTTTTGTGAGGATATTGTGTCAAGCTGTCGGAGCTGATGTGCCTGGTGGGATATAGGAAAGGTCTGGGAAAAGTAAATTTCCTTCTGGGGTGACAGAAGTGTCTCTGCTGCCTTCCTCGGATTGCCAGAAATTAATGAAAAAAAATTGCAAAAATGGCGTTTACTTTATAAAGTAGGTTCAAGATTTGCTTGCCAGAATTTTGTTTTTGAAAGACACCAGAAAAATTCTCATGACAGATTTTTTTAAATAAGCTACAAGTTTTGCAACAGTTAAACAATGTTATATTGAATGGGAAAGGGCAAGAATTAATAGTTTTACCCTGAGTAGAAAGAATCATTCCTTAAACAATATACAGTATAAGACATTGATGAAAACATGTATTTAATTACAGATCACAGAAAAAAAAAATAAGGTAACATTTCTTGCTTTTCAGAATCTTGAAATATTCTTATTTAAAATAAAGAAGAGACATTTTTACACATGTTAAACTGAAAGGAAACTTTATTCTAATTTACCTTATATCTAATTTACCCTATCATTTCTCTTTAATGGAACAGTTCATTTTGGATTTTTTTTTCCTGTGTTCTGTAGTTTTGAGTCTCATAGATTTCCCATAGGTTTGGCTGCAGTAATAATACAATGGTTGATCACTCTCCTTCTCCATCAGCTAAAGACAATTTGTAACTACCTTACTAAATTTCTTTCAGAGAGGTGTATGGCGGTTTTGAAAATTACCCGTGTGCTCAGTAACACTACTGTTTTCTTACATTCAGCGTTTTGAACTTGAGCAAAGGTTACAATCTTTGGCTCATAGTTCTCTTGCCAGCACAGGTAGATATTTACTGCAAATAACCTACCTACATCACCCCAGTCTGGCACTGCAATAAGGCAGTTTGCACCATGTCTGAACTGGACGTGACATAAAGCCAGATTTTCCTATCTGCATTACTTCATAATCCAGATATTTTGGGAATAAGTGTTTGGAGAATGCAGTTCTGTAAGTAGACTATTAAAGGGAAAAATTAGTAATTGAAGATGGGTATCCACCTTTGCTGGTGGAAAAGCCCACAGCCTGTGACCAGCCCCAAAAATCCAAAGAGAACATTATTTACACAGGATTTTACATATTAATATGCAAATTTGAGATTAAAATTTTATCCTTTATATCAGTTACAATTCTCATTCCAGACTGTCAAGAACTGAATCAGCTGTGACTTCAAAGGCAGTGAACTGCAAGCAATCAAAATAATTTTTAAGTTTTTAAAGATATTTTTGATTTAATATCTGAAAGGAAAATTTCTGTGTATTGGTATTTCTCAAACATTTTTTTAATGTACTAACACATCAGCTATTCACCAGACCTTCAGCAATAAACACTTTCCAGAAAATACAACATCAGCTATAAAGGTTTAGATTTTCAAAGTCACTTGAATGACTCAAGAACAGTGTCCATTAGAATAAGTGGAAAAAAATGTTGCTTATTTGCTTCAGAAAGATCTCTGGAGGTGTTAAGAGTGTACTAATGATGTGATGAAAATGGGGATATACATATTTAAACTCCTTGAGTCGCACCTGGAATTATATTTGGAAACATGATTGTTTGTTGAGAAATACTCCACAGCTTTAAAATAATATCACACAACAAACTTCAATAAAATCCTGAACATATGTTTGTTCAGGAAATTGGTGTAAATGAAAAATACAATCATGGAGAAACTTTACTAATTTTTAAGGTGCTTGATGAAATGTTGGAAATTTTAGAAATTTTTCCTCCATTTTTAAAACTTTTAGTTTAAAAATGCTTCACTATCTTCAGAGCCATGGAAAAGATGGGATTATTTTTGTTTCTGCATGATTTTATTCTCTTTTAATATAGTTCTCATAAACTAAAGAAAGAACCACAGCTGATTTTTCAGATAGCACAGTCATGTTTATTGTTCTATGTCATCATATAGAAACATAATAAAGAATCAGAGGTGCAAATTATGGGCACTGCAGGAATAATTTTCGTGGAAGGACTTAATCTGTACCCTTGTGTGACATTATCAAACCTTTACTGCATGTTCCTTCTGAATGAGAAAAACGTGCAGTTTGGCTTGATTTTTTTAGCTGTTCAGTATGTGCTAATCACAAACATTGATATACTGAATTAAATTATCTCTAGAGTAGCTCAGTGATATTATGAAAAACTTGGCCAAAATTGTTTAAACATGCAGTAAGTAGGGAAGATCAATAGCTTTTTAAATGAAACTGGAGGTTTTTAATTGCTTTTTTTTGTGCTTTTTTTGCATGTTTTGGTTTTGATTGTTGCATTTTAGTCAAGGAGGCTGAAATTTATATCTTATTTTTTGTGCGTTTAAAACCTCTCGTACAAAATATTTACATGTATTCTAATTTTTTTTTTTTTACACTGAATAATGCCATTATTTCAATGAACCACAGGAGCACATATGTAGATAACTGTAGATAAGTGCATATATAAAATTTTTATAGAATCAAAACCCATATGAACCCATCTACTGTAAAATTCATGGTCCTCTGTCTAAAGTAATTTCTTCATTAGTCATGCGTGATTTACACCATTTCCTTCATTTAAAGTATGACTTTCATGACACTCATTAAACTCAGAGAGAAACCATGTTATCATCTTGTTCACCTGTGTAAAGCATAACTCTTATTCTCTTGTAAGGTCAAACTAAATCCTTTCACAGACCATACACTTTCTTTTTCTGTTTTTATCTCTGTCTCTCTGAGAAAGATATTATACACGTGTTTTTGCTATACTTTTTTTCTTGTTTCACTTTCCCCCTCACTGTCTGTTCTATTTCCCTAAACCCTTTTCCTGTACAAAGTTAGTTGAAACTGTGTTTTTCACATCTCTGTGAGAAGTCAAGCATGAGTGAATCAAACACTGAAACGTTCCTGAAATTTTTACTACTTTGCTCTTGGCTTGGATAAGAAAAACGTACTCAAAATTTATGTAAGATTTAAGTGAATGGCTAAGGATATAAAATTTATATATATAAACAAACAAACAAACAAACAAAAAAAAAACAATCAACAAAACCCCCAAATTTGAAATTTGAAAATTTATCCCAGCTTGTTGAAGCTACTTATTTAGATGCAATATCTTAAAAAATCACCCAGAACATCACACTGAATTCCATGTAGTTTTTTCCCTTGCCTTCACAGTTTCTGGGAGAAACAATCTCTAAAAGTATTGCATCATCATCCAGGCCACAGTTGCTACCTAGAACATGCACCATTGTTCTGTATGATAAATGCAAGCATTTTCTGCCTGGGGCTGCTCACAATGAAAATTTTCTACCCACAATCTTGTTGGTTTCATAATTGCTTCCCCCTTCAAATGAATGCAGAACATAATGAAAGCCAAAGCCAATCTTTTGAGTCCAAATCCAGGGTCTTCATCAAGACAATGAGTGTGCATTCATTAAATAGAACCATGTTGAAAGTGCTTCTGCCATAAATACAGTATAATAGATTTTCTTTAATGGGAATGTAGTATTTTAGTACATTATTTAATTAGGCATGAGCAGAAAAGTGGAGTTATTTCCTTCAGCTTCAGTGAGTGCAGCAGAAGCAGTACATTTCCATTCATTGCTTAGGGACCCATTAATTATATTATAGGCTAAATAAATAAATAAATAAGTTTAAATGTTATATGTGGTAAAGCATAATTTCATAATTTTAATTCTCACTGAAAGGATGAGGCTGGATGGAGGTGGTGGTATCATCCTCTTAAGTGTCTAATCTATGGAACTGATAAAATTTCAGATTATTTTTATGGTCTTGACTCTCTATTGGTGCAAAGCATTACACAGCTACTCATTTTGGGAGAACAGAAAGAGCCATAATCATGCCATTCAGTAATTAAATCCATTTACAGACCTGTGTGGGAAACTCTGAGCTGAACAAACCAAAACTAAAGCTATTCTTAATAGAATATCTTGTTAATTAATGTGAAGTGCATTGATAATTTTAAAAAGTTAGAAAGATGTGCTTAAAGTCAACATTTCAACTGGGTGTAAAAGTTCCCATGACTATTAAACACTCCAGTGTTGAATCACTGGGGCTTCTTCAGGTAAGAATCTTAGCCACTGAATATGAAAAGCTGTAGTTGAAAGGAAAGAGTCTCTACTGCTTCCTGTGAAAACAGCAGTAATTTTAATAAGTTGAACTTTACATGAAGAGTAACTTGCAGAAGAAAAACTCTACACCTTGCATTCCACCATACAACAGGATGTCCCATATAATTCTTCCTATAATAGTGTCTTTGGGTGTTACACCACTTGGTCTATAAGAAAAGAATATGCAAAAATGATCATTCAGGTAGATTTCATTAAGGATATCGCATGCGTTACAACATTTAACAAAATCTAAACATTCTGAGAAACATTATTTAGATTGTTCCATACTGTGTTTAAATTAACCCTTACTTGCTAAGTGTTTTCATTTTGGAAGAAAGGGACTGCTTTAGTGAGAGTGTTGATATTTTTCCAACAGATAAGAGTGCTTCTGTGAGCCCTGAGACTTTGCTGGTTCAATCCCTTCTCCAGGGATGTGAAACCATGGTTTCCCCACCTCTACAAGTCTGTCCCATTTTCTCTTGGCTGTTGTGAAGAAGCAATGTGTTCTACAATTAATTCTCTGTTTACATCTTTCTACAGTGCACAAGGGCCTGATCATTCACTGAGGTCCAGTTCATCAAAGGATTGTGGCCACAAAAATATTCAGAGGGCTGGAGAACCTTTCCTATGGACACAGGATGAGAGCTGGGGGAATTCATCTTTGAGAAGAGAAGGCTCTGGGGAGACTTCAGTGTGGCCTTCCAGTATTTAGGGGGGCTTATAAAAAAGAAGAAGAGTGATTTTTTATGTGAGCAGATAGTGTCAGGACAAGGGGGGATTTTCTAAACTGAAAGAGGGCAGGTTTAAAGATGTTAGGAAGAAATGCTTTATTCAGTGTTAAGGAAACTTCCCAGTCTGATTTCCCGTTCTTGAGCCTCTCTGGCAGTCATTCCCAGCTTTTCAGCTCTGGGACCGGAGCCCCTTGGCAGCAGCAGATCCAGTGACCCGAGGGGAGCCCCTTGACCCCCTGCACACCCCACTCAGAGCCAGGCAGAGCAGCTTTCCTCACTGCTTCCACCCCAGGCTGCCCATGGCAGAGCCTCAGGTGTCTCCTTCCATAAAGCCATTTATTCACAGTGCAGTGACACAGAAACAGCTCAGCTGGTGCTTCTGAGGCAGGACCCCAACACAGGAACCCCCTGGCTTTTACACCCTGTCGGTCCAGTCTGGTGCAAGACTCGCTGTTCCTCCAAGCCCTCTGCTCCTGCTGTGTCTCCTGGTGCCCTGGCTGGGCTCTTTGTTCTTTGTTCATCCTTGTGCTCATTGTTCTGCTGTCTTGGGCTCCCACCCAAGAAGCCTGAGCTCAATCTTCTCAATCTGCATCTTGCACTGCAGCTTGCAAACTGAGATACCTGCACCTGGTGTATTCCTCAACACTCAGAGGGCGGTGAAACACTGGAACAGGTTGCCCACGGAGGCTGTGGATGTCACATTCCTGGAAGTGTTCCAGACCAGGTTGGCTGGAGCCCTGAGCTATCTGGTATAGCGAGTGCCATCCCTGTCCATGGCAGAACTAGGTGACCTTTAAGGTCTGTTTCAACCCAAACCATTCTGATTCTGTGACTAAAGCCAGATGAGAGCTTCGTTCTGTGTTCTTCTGTCTAGCCAAACACAATCTGTCATTGTTTCTGAGGAACGGTTCTATGTCAGTAATTTTTTTTTTTTTAATTCCCTTTATTTCTCAGCCAGTTGGATCAAATCTATTCAGGTGATCACACCAAATAAATTACTACTGAGGTGCAGGAAAGGGTGGCACCAGTTCATGCCACATTCTACTGATTGCTCAGCTCTAATAATGATATCAGGTAGAATGGGAAATCTCTTTCTGCAATAACAGGACTGAATTTGTGGAGATATATATGGACGTGATTATAGCTGCAATGATGATTGACCAATATTCTATTATGAAAATTTATTATTTTTCTGTAATTTAAATACTAGGTCAGTAAGCATAAAAATCTGATAGTACTATTGTCATCTGTCTTCAGGTGTGTGGTGTCTTCATTTATAAAGAGGTCTCAATAACTCCATAGAAGATTTAGTATATACATATTCAGTTTATTGGTTTCATGCCTGTATTGGACGAGTGATGCTGTTTTATGAGCATGTTAATAAATTACAAGGCTTCATTACTGAAAAAAAACCCAAACTATTAATTGAAATGCAACGTTTTTGTGTTATTTTATTTAGAGGAGGAGATGACATAGATGCTATAAAGTAGATTTTTATCATCCAACAGCAAAGTAAAATTCATAAACACACAAAATGCTCCAAGAAAGAGTTCTACTAAAGGCTCTAAAGATGCCGGGGCCTTGGTAGAACAACGATGATGTTTCTCAAAGGGCTCCTATTTGATTAAGTAAAATTTTATAAATAAGGAAAAGAATTTGCAGCTTTGAAATTTACACAACTTACTTGAATTTTCATTAAAATGTGTAGAAGCTCACTCTGGAGGAATTTTCAATTAAAATGCTCATAATAAAAATATTACATAAAGTGAAATAAATTATAAAACTTGTTTTCCTCTCCTGTGACATGGTTCATCTTACCCTGAATGCTGCAGAACAGATTATGTTACAGCTATAACTACAGTTCCAATGTTAGATTATGAAGATGACATTTATCAGTAAGAAATGGAATCACAGCTGCAGGGAAGTGAAAAGCTCCAACTGATAGATCACATTGGTTTACATTGTCATCTCATTCTTGAGTTCATCACTGTGATATGTATGATAGTTCTGGATGATTAAACATTGAAAATAAACATAAATTTATCAGAATCAAGATCTATTTAAATGCATGAAAAGAAATTCACTCAATTACTTCTCGGCAATGTAGCTAGCTGAGAAAAGAAATAATTGTTCACAGGGATCATAGAATACAGATTCATTTGTCAAACAGAAGGCTGGAAAACTGAGCTCAAAATGTTTTTTGTTTCTTTTGAGCATCAACAGACTTCAATGTAGGAAATCAAGTATAAGATGGAAGTGTAATGAAAACCAATCTAAATTTATATTCATTCTACAAGGTAAAAAACTTATCAGGGCCAGAAAGTTTATAGGAAGGATTTTGAATACAATTCCTAACAGTTTAAATGAAGATGGCTTCTTACAAAAGAATGGTGAATTAATGTTAGGAGCAAGTACTCCTGACAGTGATATAGGCCAAGTGGGAGGTACAGTACATTGGTGGGGGGAAAAATGCTGCTGGAGCATTAGTGAGAATGAACATTCAGAGAATCAGATGCAGTTCCAGTAGACCTACTGAATTCAGAACAAAACAAAGTGTGGGACAATTCAAGGTAAGAGATAACCTGGACAAACTTGTCCTAGGGCACTTTCGGTTGGAGGGACAGCAGCATTTCCAGCACACAGGTGTTGATTTTGTATTAGGTGCTGTTCTTGACGAGCAAAGCTGATGCTGCATGCTGCAAGGAGCATCAGTTTTCTGCTGTCTTTCAAAAGAAATCTCCACCCTCTTGCAGGCACACAGGTACTTTCCTCCTGTCTTACTTTCCCACAGCCTTTCAGCAGCTTCTTTGGTTGCACACACTCCATCCAATATTTTCTGAACCTTTGGGAAAACATCTTGCTGTCACTTTTAGAGCTTGCTTTCTTGTTTGTCTTCTGTTTCAGATAAACTCTCAGCTCCTCTTAGGCATCCATGAAGATGAACTTTTGCCTCAGGCTTCTTCTGGGCTCTGCCACTGTGCTTCCCCATCCTTCTGCCAGCCATACATGCTTAATTTTCCTTCCAAAAGACACAATTTCCTGCTTTCAAATGGACATACAGGCAGCCTTTTTGACAGCAGCAGTTTTAACACAAACTTGAGCAGTGTCCAGAGAGCACTGGCAATTAAAAATATATTATTATTATTATTATTATTAATAATAATAATAATAATAATAATAGTAGTAGTAAACAACCATGTGCCATATACTGCTGAAGAACCCTCCATGCTTGGTAAGATCAGTATGTTGCTGACCTATAAAGAACCAAAATGTTTTATTTGTTTCATGCAATGCTCTTAGTATTGAGCCTTAACTGTCTCAAAATGGCACACTCAAACATCTTTAGAACAATTTCTTGGGGTATTTTTGGCTCATCATCCCTGATAGCTGAGCTCTAAGGAGCACATACTTCTCTCCTGATCTAGAGCAGGGAGCAGCTGAAGGAGGTAATGTTCTTTTGACACTTGAGGGGAAGACCTGGAGAAGAGGGTATTTTGTTAAATAGGTTTTAAAAGTTATAAGGCTTGTAACAACATATAGAAATCTTGTCTATTTTAAAGTACGAATAGTTCCTAGGGATCCTGTTTACCCTAACCATAGTCAATTCCAATATCAAGATGCAAATGCTAGTACCTAGGAATAGGAAAAAAAAAAAAAATGAGATCAAGAGATGCCACAAGACCCTGGAAGATTTCCTGTGAGCTGACTCTTTCCCCTTAGCAAGGTTGCACACATTTTTTTTCTAGGATCTGAAACAGAAGTGTTAGCAAAGACGTAGGAATCAGATGGAGAGTTAGGGAATGAGGAGCAGCACCAGGCAGAGGTGGTGGGAGGAGATGCAAGTGAGGCAGAGCCAGGATGGCACAGAAGCATCAGCAGAGGCAGCTCACTGCACAGAGAGCCAAGTGAGCTGCAGCAGCATCTGCAGCAGTGAGGCAGCCAGCAGGAACAACAGGAACACCAGGCTGGATCAATTTAAATCAAACCTTGATCCCCAGTGACAGTTAAAAATGTTAATAACTGAGTGGAAGCTACTTCAGGGGAGAAAAATCAACAGTCTCACAGTAGTACGAAGGAAAACTCTGAGGTTTTATATTTCACACACTGTTTATATTGTGTTTGTTGGAGTTTTCCTTTGGAGTTTCTACTTTGTTGGAGTTTCATTCCTTTAATAAAGGTATTGTTTGTAAACATTTTCAATTATGTTTATAAGTGGAACATATTAATCATCTGAGCACTGAAATGATCACTGTACTTTTCTCAGGTTTCTTGAAGTAGGACAGACTTGGTGTTGTGTTTTTTTTCTAATGACCCTTTAAGATTTTTTTTTTTAACTATGTCATATATATTTTACTGGCTTCATAGCCATTTCATAATTCACAATTTAAATTTAAAAGGATTGTCTTTTCTCTCTATGTGACAAGATCTTCTGTATTATGATCTCCCTTCAAAACAAGACGAGCGACTCAGTCCTGGCTCTGTTTTACTTTTTATTCTTCCTCACTTCTGGAATGAATTGAACTCATTTTAAATCTGTCAGTAAAATTATTTAAGGTACATTTAGTTGCATTTCAGATGACTGAGTTTTAACTGAGGTAATCTAAAATTCATTATTTAGCAGCCCTCTGAAGTTGTGTAAATAGTCCATTGTAATGTATGACTGATTGATTTATTGATATATATGCCTCCTTCAAGTAGGAATTGGGGTCAGTATGCATCATGCAAAAGCTATTAGGTTGAGCCTCATTGCCTTCTGAGGGTGTAGTTTGACAAAATAGGTTCCAGTGAGTTGATAGGCTGAGTAGTGTATCTGTTTCAAGAGGCAGGGAACATTAGCATCAGTGGAGTCTTTGAAAGTAACATTGGAATGAGTGTAATAAAACCTGAAAATAACAGTCAGCCATGCAGTGCTGGCAGATTACAAAATCTCCTACCTTTTTAAATGTCTGTTTTGCAGTCCTCTGAAGAGAAAAAGTGCACCAAGACATGACTGGAATTTAGTCTCTTGTGGCCTTGGCAGTGACCTGCATGCTAGTCCAGGAAGGAAAGTGTTAAACACTTACTGTGTGTGCAGCAGTGCTTAGCAGTGAACCTTTACATCCAGTACAATTAATACCCCCTTGCGTGTTTCTTTGATCCTAGTTCTTTTGATTTTAACTCCTCTGATACAGATGTCTAGACAAACCCAAATACATTTACAA
The DNA here is from genome assembly GCF_963662255.1 of Cinclus cinclus. Lineage (NCBI taxonomy): Eukaryota > Metazoa > Chordata > Aves > Passeriformes > Cinclidae > Cinclus > Cinclus cinclus. Next base: position 3,362,409 of record NC_085049.1, read on the forward strand.
AAAACTGTAATCTGCTTTGAAGGACATATGGTTGTGCTCTAAGAAGTACTGACAAGAACTGGTTTTTGTAATGTAGTCTATCCATCACTTCTAGGCAGGAAAATGCAGAAAATAACCAATCCCCTGAAAATGAAAGTCTTTGAATGTATTTTGTTTGTATCTGCAAGTGTGTAAAGCAGGTAGATACAAAGCTGCTGGGGGTTGATTTATATTTTTAATCTAGATTAATTTTAATTTAATTTTTAATCTAGAGTTCATAGTGGCCTGTGGTCACATGACTTAAAGCTACACAAGCTTGCAGCAGTGACTGTTCTCAGGACCTTTGAACGACTTTGGAGAACCTTGCTTGATCCTCAGAAGCACCTGAAAGCCTAGAGATCACCTCGTTTGCACAAACAGTAATCCAATTTAAAAGGAAACATAGACTACGTGACACACGGGATAATCTTTGAAACAGGCAAAACCAATGTGGGAAAGTTTTAAGAAATGAAAAGGGATGGCAGAGAGATATTATATTAATGGAAAGTTCGGGATTACACTGAAGGTCTAATATATTCTGAGATAATGTGAAGCAAGCTGGGATAATTATCTCCCCCTGCATAAAAGGTATGGACAGATGCTGTTAGCAAATTGGAGTGGTTAATCAGCTGAGTTCACTTCATAGCAAGAAATCACTAAGTACATGTTTGGTCATCCTTACTTTTACAGTCAAATTTCTTTTTATGGGCAAAAAGTAAATGCACTTCTATGCAACGAGACATTCTTACTGAGAAAAATTTGAGTACTGAAAACACGTTCAGATCTATTTGTTGCAGAAAAAGAAAGAGAAAAGAAAAATGGAAAAGGAAAGAAGAGTAAAGGAAGAAGGAAGGGGGAAGAAGGAAGGAGGAAGAAGAGGAAAGGTAGAAGGTGGAAAATCTGACTAAATACCAGTTAAATTTATTGCATATGATCTCACCAGCACATATTCCTTTCTGTCTGGTGTTCATAGGATCAAAAGATCATTAGCATAGGAAAAGATGGCTGACCCAGCACTGCCATGCTCACCAGTAAACCATATCTCCAAGTGCCATATCCACACACTTTTGAACAGTTCTAAGGGTGGTGATTCTCTGAGCAGCTTGTGAGTGGAGATGCATAGCAGAAACAACATGTACTGAAAACAACACCCCTTAACAGCACCCATTCCCCATCCCCCTGCTCTGGGGGACGAGGTAGAGAAACTGGCAGTGAAACTGAGACAAGGAAGAAGGGAGAGGTAGGGGTAAGAAGTTTTTGTTGGTTTTATTTATTTTTTTTTCTCATTGCTCTCCTCTGATTTTGTCTGGTAATAAATCAAATAAGTTTCCACAAGTTGAGTCTGTTTTGCCTGTGATAATTGATGAATGATCTCTCTCTCACACTGTCCTGATCTTGTCCCATGAGCATTTCATTCTGTCTTCTCTCCCCTGTCCAGGTGAGGAGGAGAGCAATAGGGTGGTTTTGGTGGTCACCTGGCATCCAGTCAGCGACAGCCCACTGCAACCTAAGACTGGCCCGGCCAGATTTGCTAGTCTCTATTTCTTTACCTTCAAACTGCTGAGTATTTTATAGCCTGGAGTCTCCACTCCAGCACCATCCTGTGCTTCCTGACTGGTCATGCCATGTTTTGTTGTCCTACACACTGTGTCTTATGTCCCTGCTCTCAGGCCAAATTGATGTTCCTCCACAGTGTATCCATCATACTTAAACATGTGCATGCTGGAGGCATGCACAGAACTACTGCTCTTTGTAACAAAGGTATGTTAAAACATGGAGAGAGCAGCTCACAAAAACTCAGGCAGAGGTGACTCTCTGAGTTTTGCAAAAACTACTGTTATAGCTGAAGAAAGTAAAAGAGAGAGGTCAAAATGAGTTCAAACAGAGCAAGCTGAATAGACTTCAGGGCTTGGTCCTTGGCCAGTTAATTCAAAGCTTCTGGACACTACCAGCAAGGGGAATAGACACTGAACTAGAATGCTACATTATCTTCTTTCTACCTTGAAAACTCTGACTTCTTTATTCCACCCCTAAAAGGATGTTGAACCTAAAGGGATTAGCACCCTAATTCTTCCCATTTTCTTCACAAATAATCCATTCCTTTGTGCCATCTCTACATTTGCGTAGCTTATCAGAAATAAATAAATCACTTTTTTTCCTGTTGTCAGATATAGCAGGAACAGTATCTGGTAACATTAATCTCATCCTGGAGAGCTTTCTTTTAAAATTATCAAGATTTAAACTTGTGGTGAACCCCTTACTGAGGTCTGCCAGTGACTAGTCTCAGCAGTAGAAATCAAGGACTATTTTGAGTGGGGATGAATTTTATTTTGCTGGAAAGAATAAACTGAAAATTTCAGAAAAAAACATTTTAAAATCCACTGTCTTCATCTGGTGGGAAAAGCTGCATTAGAGCTATCTTTGCAACATTTGGTACACTGCCCACAGTTGATTGCTTGCATTTTAGAAGTGTTATCCCCAAACTCTCATCTTGCCTTTACTATCATGGCATCTGTCCTACCTAAGGAAATGTCTAAATACTCCCAAAATTGATGCCTACGTTACGACTCAGAAGAGCTTCAAGTAGGAAGGTCCTGCCTGTGATGCTGCAGGACCCTCCTGGGCTGTGATGCTTCTCTCAGCACTGCTGCCAAGAATAACATTTGGACCTTGATTGCAGCCTTGCTTTGCTGAAGTGTCGCTTGGCAACAAAACATGCACGCAGTGATTCCTTTTTCCAACTTAAGCATGCTTCGTGGCTGAATTTACCCAAACTTCTCCGGCTCGAATATTTTCTGCTTGGTTAAAAGGACAGCAAAAGCTTAGTCACAATGAGCTATTTTAAAAGGTACTGAGTTTTTAAATGACTGTAAAAAAGTACTACATTTGCCATGCATTTGTATTTGCATAATTAAAAGGGAAGATTTATATATAGAGGAGGGTTTTTTATTCCTTTCCTCTAAAGTTTTTTGCACATAGGCTGCCTGTGTTTGATGCTTTTGGCAGAAGGCTGAAAGATGTAAGTTGCATATTTCAAAAGATGAATAATGCTGAATATTAAATGAATACCTATAGTTATAGGTAAGCAAAAAAAAAAGAATTTAAAAAAATTAAATACTCCCTTTATAACTGTAGGTTGGGCATCCATGAATCTTTAGTTCTTACAATTAATCTTAGATTCATTCTTAACCTTACCCATTCCTGTTGATGTATGCTTTTGTGGGTGTATGATATACACATTCAGAATGAAAAGAAATGTTCAAAGATTCCAGTGCTATTAAACTTCATCTTCTAATCCTGTATTTTACATCTTCAGTTTCTGTGGCAATAACTTTCCTCCCACTTCTGGGTTTATAGCCAGTAACTATATGTAAGTGCCCGTTTATCTAAATTCTTCTTCTGTTTATATCAGTGTGACACTGAAGCTTTTCTTTTTACATATATACATCAAGGAATAAAAGAAGGGGAAGATCAAAACAGTTCTGATTCAAAGGAAAAAAAAATCTGAAATCAATACTTGGAAAATTCTTGGGAAAAAATAACCCTAGCAGGGAAAGGTGTGGGAATGAGGGCTGGAATCAATCTGGGTTTGCCCTAACAGGGAGGACGTGGTGGGAACTGTACCAGGTCAAATATGCCTGCCTCTGAAAAATGAGCTCTAGCCATGCAGAGAAACCTTATGTATCATGAAATTTCTTTCTTCCCTTTTCTACATGATTCTTAATTTTCCAGCATTGTTTTCAGGATCACTGCCTTAGATGTTCCACTTTCTTACCCCCAAATGGGGAGCCTGGTATTCATCATGGCACCCCAAACATCTAAGCCATTTTCTGGGGAGCAGTACATGCAGATGGGTAAACAACTAAGGATCAAAGTATTATTTAGGTTGGAAAAGACCTCTAAAATCATCAAGTCCAGTCATAAACCTAACACTACCAAGTCCACCAGTAAACCGTGTTGCTAAATCCCTTGTCTACATATTTTTTAAATACCTCCATGGTTGGTGGCACAACTACTTCCCTGGGCAACCTGCCCCAGTGCTTGACAACCTTCTCAGTGAGGAATTTTTTTCCTTATATTCAGTCTAAATTTCTTCTGGCAGAACCTGGGGTCATTTTTTTGTCATCTTAACTTGATAGGCTTTTGAGTAAAAGGACAAAGCAATGCACCAGTATCTCACACCGAGGTGACTAAAAACATGATAAAGTAGGGAACTGATACTAGCAACAGCACTTGTGAAAAAGCCATAGATGTTTAATGACAACAGCCTGTGAAGGACACAGCCTCAGCTTCCAGCAAGTGAGGAGTAAATGTCACATTTGACTGACTCTTTCCCAACTCATACAGGCTTTTCCTCTGCTTTTATCATGCGTGAGCAGAGTTTGGCACAGTAAAAATGGCATCCTCCTCCTGTCAAGTGTATTTGCTCCTACAGTGCCTGTGAACAGGCACTGTCCAGGATGACTCAGAGAGTGGAGCCTCCTCCAGATAGGCATCAGTTGTGATGCTTTGAATCAGACATGGTATGACTTTTACTTACTGCTGTAAATTGACTTTGTTTGCATATCTATGTGTCAGTTTTGCCTAAGTACAAAATTGCTATCTGCCTCCAGTTCCTTCAGAAAGGGAAGGTGAATGTCTCAACACATAAGGACTATTCATCTAGGGAGCACTCAGGTCACAGTCTATTTTGAAGATATCTTTCTCTACTGGGACTGCTGTAAATCTGTATCCTTCAAAAAAGTGTTTATTGTATACAGATTGATAGCATCATGGTGCCACAGCTGCTTCACACACATTAGTGAAAGAAAGGTTGCAGAGACTGTTTAGATGTTTCAAGTTTGGGGAGGTGGTGGTAGGAGGGAGAGGACACATGGAGAAATACCCTTTCTGATGTGGTGAATTCCAGGTGGAACATTTATGGTTTCATATTGTTATTCCTTTTACATCCACCCCAGAACCCTCCAAACAGTTCAGTTACCATCTGACCCGGGATCTCCACTGGTACAGAAGGGGCAGTGTCTGATATTAACTGTGGGGTTTTTATTTTATTTTTTTGTTTGTTTGTTTTTTCCTGACCATTTATTCTAATATTTTTTAAGCATTTTGGAAAAAAAGGAAAGTGCTTCTGTATGTTTTGTTTTTGTGCTCAGTCAGTGCTGCCATTAAAAGCCCAGCAGTCAGTCTGAAGCTCTCTTGTGTTGTTACATATAAAAATCAGAGTAGGAATGCTTCTCAAGCTGGATGTATTATAGCTTCATGAAGTGTGAAGAGGAGATGAAATGTCAAGGGTTACCTCCTGTCGCATTTCTGTAATTATTTTATCATCATTTTTGATTTATAGCAGATGTCTGTGAAGCAATTATTGGAAATAACACTATGCATGTACATTTGTGAATAAAAGAAAGAAGGAAAAAGATTACTCTAGTAATGCAGTGCTGTTTATAAGCACTGGTAATAAGTACTCTACATGCTGAAGTGATTGACATGTCTGGTGACACCTTCCTTAACCTGTGTTTTCTTAGAAGCTGTAGAAGTTATTATGAAGAGGGTGTTAGAGCATCATAAACCAAAATCAAATCAATCTTTAGAATACATAAGATACCTTTAGAGGGAGCACTAGAGGAAAACTGATCGTTCATCAGAGAACAGCACCAGGCATACAGTACCATTTGTTAAAGACAAAGATATATATGTGAATATTATCTCCTTACAGGCCTGAAAGGACTAAAGGGGCTGATAATACATAAATTCAAGCTAGGAAAAATGATAAATTTTTACTTTGAAGTGGGGAAAAAAAAACCTTTTAACAGGTTTAACATAAAAATATGTTGAAGAGAGGAACTTCCACAGTTTCACGGTGAACTAGAGATCACAGACTTTATTTTTTGCCCTTTAGTCACTTTGATTTCTGACAGGAGATACCATTTATCTTGATGTCATGGTACTTGTGTTGTTAGAAAACATCAATATGATTTTCTAAATAAAACCCTGCAGTAGATCAGGACCCTGCTCCTATTTCCCACAGCAGTTTTACCTCTCTCATAAGCTCTGTTTCCTGTTTCTTTACTTCCTCATCTCACCCAGTGCTTTCCCAGTGCTTTTTCACTCTCAAAGATCAGTTTTCACCAAGACATGATTAGGTTGCTTTGTGGCTGCAGTTTAAGGCTCAAGCACCCCACTGTAATTCAGTCTCCCTTGTCTCCATCCACTATTCCTTCTTACCATCACTGTTGCCTATGTGAATATATTCCTTCCCCTACTTTTTCTTATCTCCTTTACAGATATTAGATGTTTTCCACAACATCAGTTCTGGATTTCACTATGGCACATCACTTTGGGGAGTAGAATGCTCCAAGAATGGAACTGAAGGCTCAAGAGCATCACAAGGTACAGTTACTCATTTGTTTAGTGCTAAAAATAACACATTACCCATGGTTTTCCAAGGCTTGCACTTTGGCTGGATTAAATGCCTTTTCATAGGGGCAGTAGAAGGTGTACCTTCTTCAAGTATGGATCATTCAAATATTGCAAGTACTTGCTTCAAAGCACTAAGGAGCTAAAGGATTCCCTCAAGCAGAAAAAAATGAAAGGAAATGGAAAATTTTAGTCATATATTACATTTTATGTTTCGTTGTTTTTTTGGAATTCTGAGAAACATTTTGTGTGACATTTAGAAAGTAATGCCTAGCATGATTGATCCCTTGGATAAGAAAATTATGGTCCAGACTTTAAATGTTTCAGCAAGTTCTAAGATAAGATAAAGTCTTTTACTGGGAATTGTCAATGTTGGCAGTCCAGTTTGCAATCTAAACATCTTTTATCAGTCCTTTCAAACTTAAGGCAGATGAATATTCCCGCATAAGATTTAAATTACTAGGTTTTTATTTTTAGCCAGGGGAGAGAGCAGGATCCTGTTGGGTTGAATTCTGTGAGAGCAGAAGTTGACCCTGTGTCAGACAGAACCAGTTCCAACCCCCAAACAGACCCAAACAACAGGCCCAAAACAGCCCATCAGCAACACTGGCAACACCTATGTGACAATGTGATCAAGAAAGGGTAAGAAATTATGTGCAGCAGCTGTGAGAGTGAGATAATGGGAGAAACAACCCTTCAGGTGCCACGGTCAGTGAAGAAGGAGAGGGAGGAAGTGTCCCAGGTGATGGAGCAGAGATTCCCCTGCAGCTGATGGAGAAGATCATGTTAGAACAGATCCACCCACCTATGGCCCATGGAGAAGACCATGGTGAGTCCCCTGAACCTGTGGAGGAGCATGCTGGAGCAGATAACCACCTGCAGCCCATGGAGACCCCCACAGTGGGGCAGGTAGAACTGCCCTGAGGGAAACTACAGCCTGTGGTCATTGACCCCTTCATAACTCATGGCATTGATTTTGAACAAGTGCGTCTTTACAAGGATATATTTGTTGCTAATGGAGATATTGATATGAAAGAAGTGATCTACAAATGGATTGAAAAATCTGGAGCAGTATATGAAAGCAGGGGATGAAGTCTGTGCTAAACTGACTGGTGTATTACTAGAAGAGATTCTTCCCAATTACATAGGAGGAGCATGTAGATCATATAAAATTATGTTAATAATGTGAAGCTGCTTATTAAGTCATGCTAGCAACATTTGTGCTTTAGTGTAATAGAATACTATCAGAAGCTGGCTTTTTAAATCCCTACTCTTCATTTTAAGGACCCTTCTTTTTTCTACTGAGGGTGTGATTAATCTTGTACTGAAGTCAGCAGAAGGATTTTGCTTAAAATAAGCATGTAACTCACATTATCATTATGGTGTAGTAATTACCTGCATCGTCAAAAGCAGAATGTGCCCCTAGGTGCATTCTACTGTAAACTCTACAGAGTACTGTACACACATTTTGTAGCTAATTTTAAAATCTGGAGATAATATTTTTTATGGGAAAATTGCAGATTTGGGAATGCATTATATATCAGGAAATATTATTACCTGATATAAGTGTGAATTTCATTGTGCTACAAAAACCTGTAAATGTCCCTCTGTACCTTTATACCACAGTGTAGATTTGCCACTAAAAGGCCAGAGTGAGCCCAGTTATTCCAGCTGAATGTCAGGTTTGTGGATTCTGTAGATCTCACCTCAAAGGTTTAGATGTTAGCCTGTGTGTATCTGAGATTCTGGATGACTTTTGTCTCCATGAATCTGTTTATCTGTATTATACTGGCTTTCTCAAGTTTCGCTTAACAAGATTCTCTAAATCTCCATTAAATGTCGAGTTAATGTTTGACTAATTTAGGTTTTTTTACATATAACACTGATGTTTAGGGCTTTTTCATAGTAATAAATGAAGTTGATGCTTTCTGACCTTTTGAATATTCTTCTCATGTAGAACATAAACACTTTACTTTCCTGTACCAGTTTCAGAGATGGCATCACCTAAGTATTTTAGATGATTTCCTGGTTTAAGTGATACTATTTGTCTTGTTGCTTTTCCTTTTGTAATGGTCTTCCAACAGCAAAAAAATTTTTGCATTTGAATCTCTGGCTTACATGTCTTCCTACAAAAATAATTACATTAGAGACTGAAAGTGTATAATTACAATACAGCATCACGTATGTCGATTGTGTTCTTGCCCAAATTTCCCCCCAGATAAGCAAAACCCAGTTCAGCTGACTGACACCCTGCCCACATGCCATGAAAGGCAACTGTGAATTAGTCCCGTGTCAAAGTATTGGAAATAGTAAGATGTCTCACATTTTTCCAGTCATTTTGCTGGTATTTTTAAATGCTGTTCCCGGTCAGGGCTCTCTCCATCTGATTGACAAGGATCAAGCCAAGAAAAATAAATAAGTAACAGGAAAAAGATATAAGAAAGCTTGTCTTAGCAAAAGTAATTTTTGTTTGAAGAAAGGAAGAACTTGTTTTTTATCTTCAGGTATTAGTAGGAATCCCCACATCATTAGTAATTAGGTACTATGGTTTTCCTCTAAATTGCCTCCCAGTGTCCAGTCAGCCCAGTAGCTGTCTATTCCACACCACAGACACTGGGACACCCAGTTCCTTAACCAGACAGAAGGTTCCTGGAACCTGTGCTCCTCTCTTTGTCCCATGAGCCTGCCTGGATCCTGTGAAGTGCAGCTAATTGGAATACAGCATGTGCCAAAAAGCAGATAGGAAACAAGGAGCAATTCTACTATTGAGTAGCTCAAGTGAGAGAAATTCCCAGTGGAAACTCCCATCTGAGATGGCTTTGTGACTGGTTTTAATTGTTGAATTCTCTGCTAGCTCTCTATGAAACACTTTTCTGGCAGCTGTTTCACTAAACACTGATAAGTAAATAAATAGTGGATCTTCTACCTGAACCCCAGCTTCTCACTGAAACTGGGCCTAACAGACAGCTGTATTCAACATTAGTATATGTTGAACACATGTAGCCAAATAAAGCTGATCTTTCTGTGTTGGAAGCAATGACTGTTACAGTAAATCTATAAAGTCTTAATAGACTCAAAAAGAAAAGAACAAAAAACAGAGTATAAAAAGTTCCATTTGTACTTGGAATCTTCCTATTATGGTGTAACCCAGAATGAAATATTTATTCAAAGTAACAGGCTAGATTGAACTATTGTGTAGATAGTTCAAAGTTTCTGCAGCTAAAACCAGGATAAATTAAACTGAATGTCCCCTGGTAAATGCTCTGGAACATAAATTTAAGTAAGTGCTTGGTGTGAATACAAATTTTGCCTTCCCCAAAGCAAATACAAGCTCAACTTTCCATATATCATGTGTCTATTCAATGCCACATTATGTAAGTACTGCTAGTCACAGTGTTATATTTCATCTGTTTTGTAGGCAATTGCTGAGAGGGTCCTCAAGAAAATTAATGTGGAAAAAATTCAGGAAGCAGAAAGACAGTGGGTTATACTGTCCACTTCTTCAACCCCTAAACAGACATTAGAGCACAGAACTGGTTACACAAATATTTCAGATAATTCCCTTCTACTTTGTAAAATTAAGCATAATGTGGTAAAACATTGGAAATGACCTTAATAATTTTTTAATATATAAATCAAAGCCAAGAGAGCTCATAGGCTTGCTTTTCTTAGTTAATTTTAATTTCTACAAATGTCCTCACAGTTATGTGGGATTTAATGTATGGCTCTGACAATCCCACACAGGAACTTATGTTTTTAAGGAATCAATTATAATGTAAGAACTACCTGAAAATGTTTCTAAATTCAGGAACCTTCTTTTAGAAGATGCATTGGTGTATTCTCCTTGCTAGAACTTTCTGCCTGCTAAATCTCCTTCATGAGTTACTGTTGGAAAGTGAAAGAAATAAATTCCTATATTTTGAGTGATTAATTGTGTAATCACATATCTGCAAAAACTGAAGCTATGTAGAGCCTATTGAACAACTAACTAACTGAAGTATCTGGAAATTAATTTAATTTGAATAAATGAAGCCACATTTTAATAAACTAATCTATGGGTGGAATATTTTCATTTCACCTGTAGCCATTAAAATTAGGTATCTAGTCTAAATCAGTTGTCTAAGTCCTTTTCTATTCCACAAAGAGCTAGACACATCCAGAGAGAGTGAGGATAAATCTGTCATTGGAAACAGTTATCTCCCTTTGCTTACTGTGTAGAAGAATCCTGAATTTAGCCTTGACATCCAATATTTAGAGCATAAAACTAGATTTTTGGAGGCCCACTGAATGCTTTCAAAGGGGGCTACTCACAGGCTGAGGTAAGAGATAATGCTTGGAAGGCAGTTACAGTTCTCCCTCCTGTTAAAGCCCTTACCTTTCATGCTTGATGGGCAGGTAGATGGATGAATCTCTTGTGTTGCATGATCAGAATTGTTGATTAGCACTCATACAATTCACCGAGACCACAGTTCTTTCATAAGTGAGTTTGGTAAGAAACTTTACACGACAATTCATTAATGGCGCTAAAACAGCAGGCCTGAGAGCTCATTATTGAACATCCAGTGTATATGAAAAAGAAATTAGGGAAATGGCCATTTGTTGTGAAATCTACCAAAACATCTTGCAGCAAAATAAACAGGGAAAAATTACAAGGCCTGTTATAAAAGTAATAAAAATAAAGCACAGAAAATAAAAAACCACAACTTTGCTACCCGTTTTAATTCTCTTATGCTGAAAAATGTTTGAGAGATACAATGAACGAGTCTGTCACTAAAACAAAAATGTGAGTAAAAATAATAATAAAATAATCCCTTAAAGAGATAAATTGAATCTAGTTTACACTGAATCAAGTGTATTGAGAATTATATTAACAGTTATAAGTTAATTTTTCATGGGTGTCATACTAGTAATTTATATGCCTAAAGAGATAGAGACTGAAGCTGAGTTTCTGAGCTATTACAGGTTCTGTTAAAATGTTTTAATTTGGACTCTTAATGAAACCAGAAGATGAAAAAGATAGTTTCCTAAAATGTACAACAGATATAACATGGCAGAAAGGAAGACTTCAAAAAAAGTAAAAAATTAGTTTGAATTTTTGTATCCTACAGAAGTATCCTGTTTGTGTCCTGTACAAGTTTTGAAAATAATTACTGAAAAGTTTGCTTTAGAGAGCTTGCAAAACAAATGCATTTCAGTTTGTAAACTATTATGATAAATGCTACATTAAAAGACAATATTTTAAAGCATATATATGGTACAGCATGCATACAGCATCATTAGGTTGGAGCTAAGGAGATTTTGATTTGCCTTTGATTTTGAAATGGAATAAGTGTGACTGATCAGATCTCCTCACACTAGTTTTTATGAATTACTGATTAACTTCTGAAATGTTGACTTTAACATTGGACTAATCATTCATGTGAGGTTTCATCTCTAAAAGAATTTCCATGCTTCTTTACATACAGCCTCTTGTGGGGATGTGCTCTCACTAAACACCTGCCATCTAATGTATTATGGAGAACCAAAATGCTTCTTGTTTATTTTATGGCTAAAGCAGAATCTTTAGATTAATTAAGATGATGTAGCACTGAAACCATTGTGTGGGCTTTCTGCTTGTTGCCTTTACTTTTGTACCTGCTTTGTGTGTTTGGGTCCAAGTGTCTCTTTTCCCCCATGAAGTCTCGCATAAAGGGCTCACTTTATTTTTCTTTGTAGAGAATCTGAGAGAGTAGGTGTTAGTAGATGCTACCCATCTGATTGATTCTAGGCAGCATGGTAATAGCAATAGATGAGCAAAAAATTAGTCAGCTTCTTCAGAGCCTGCAGATAGTTTCTTCTATTATTGTTATGGCAATATTACAGTATTTCACATTAGATGTCACACAAAATGTGTAGTTTTACCGGGGAGAACCAAAGGTTCACACAGCTCTATTGACTTCAGTCATGACCAGAAGTAGATTCTTAGGGGAAGCACAGAATAAAAGTTCTGTAAACCACAGTTGTTCTGAGTATTCTTCCAGACTCCTGTTAGAGGCTCAGAAGTCCCTGAACGAACTGTTGTTTTTCTGTGTCTAAGAATCCTGCAAAGATTTCTGTTCAATGAATCCTGCAAAGATTTCTGTGCAATGAACGTGACAATTGTCCAGTTGAAAGCATGTACACTTTTGGTGTTATAAACTCTTTGGCAACGCATTTCACAATTTAGCTAACTGAAATCATTAAAATTAGTGTGATATGTCTCCTACCTGAATTAAAATTAGATGTTTGTCATTGTAGTACACAGTTGTCAATGTGTTGGACAAGGTGCTTATTCACATACTTGTAGCTTGGCACATATTTCTGTTCCCTTTGATATGCCATCATTTAAACAACGTATCACATCAAGATTCTGTCCTTGGCACTTGCATTGCTGCTTTCAAAGCAAAATAAAAAATACAGCTGACAGCATTCTGCAGCTATAATAGCTTAGTTGTAAACTGCCTTCTGTTACCTAGAATACAAAAGAGGCAATAGAAAAAGTTTGTTCCATCCCCAGAACACTTCCTAACAGAATCTCACAGGATCTGTCATTTTGATGGAGATGCTATGATACATTATCAGGACTGCTAAATACAATCTCCATGGACTTTCACAGAAGTTTTACCATCACCTAATGACATAATGCAACAATATTAAAATATTAACTCTCTCCTGAAATGGCTGTTTTAACATCATAAAATACAACAGTTTTGGACACAGAAATGTCACAGAAAATAATTAAAAAAAAAAATGTAACTAGTCACTGAACATGATGTCAACATTTTATACTCAAATTCTCTTCAAGATTCCTTGCATTTCTTTCTAAGGTAAAAATCATGGGAATAAGGAATGGGTCTTTCCCATATTCAATTTCCTGTAACTTTGCTGAAAGGTACAATTTGTTCCTCTCTTTTAAAACTGACCAGGGATTCAGATCACAGGTATCAAACAAACCATTTACAGAGGCTCACAGAGATGTTCAGCTTTGCCAGAATTCTTGACTTTCTAATTGCTTGCTATGCAAGGTTGTCCTTGTTCATACAGTCTTCAATGAGCATGTGTCAGCTTCTGCCAAATTATTGTGATGCCGATGGGTGATCATAGCTGATCCCAAATGGCACCACTCCTAGTGGAGGCCTTTATGTAGAATGTGATGTGGACCTTGGAAGACAGAAACAGGCTTTCTAAATTTGATGAAACGGTGGAGCTGCAGCAGCAGAGTTGGATGACTCTTGCTTTCTCTATACAAATGTGGAAGGCATGAGTAGACCCTCAATCTGTAGGTGTCCAGATTATTATCCTCTCCTTGGCATTGCCAAGTCTGTTTCAATAGGCTGAAAAAATAAGTGTTGGTGGGAGTTTTTCCTTCACTCCTCTCACTCATGAATCAAGAATTCACGATGTAACCAAGTGCTCTCCCACATGCACTGACAGCCACCTACTCATGGAAGATACTGAATTGAAGAGAACAAGCACAACAAAAAATAAAAAGCAGTCCTCCAGAAAAAAAAAAAAAAATGAAATATTGCATCTCTGAAAAGGGGGAGCACAAGCCCTAAACCTGAAACACATTTTGATGTTCACTAAACCCTTCTATGTCTTTCTGTTAGGGACAAATCTTATCCATGCACCAAGATAGCCCTTTAAAAAACAGCAATTAAATTTTAAGCATTTAAACACCTGTACCCAGGCTGACTAGACCCTTTCTATCTCCATCCTACTTTCTTGTTGCCACCTTGCACTCCATTTGCACTTACCACTGTGAGCAGTTATTGACAAAGATGCAATTCTTTGTTGGTGGAACAGAAACTTTTGGTCTTTCTAGGATTTTGAGGCCAAAAGACAAGCTATGCTCAGCCATAAAAGAAGTTTTCCTGCAACTATTTACTATTCTTTGTGTAGGGCTGTGTAAGATTTTCTGGTAAGCATAGGTGTCTAACACTTGGAACTAAAGGAATTAAAATGTGAAATGAAGATGAAATGAAAGAGACAACAAATATATAGAAAGTTGTCTTTCACTTATTAAATATTTCTTATGAATACTTAAAGAAGAATATTTCCCCCCCTTTATTCATATCTCAAGGTATTGTTTGGAGTATGCAAATGTGCCGTGTTCCACAAATCAAACCTGGCAACTCATAATCACATCCTGCTGTATATGATTTAATATTCATAGACAGTCATTGCTGCTGACAAAAGTGTGCGTGTGGGAGAAGTGTCTATCATCCTGCTACACAAATTAATCAATAAAAACTGTGCATGAGAGTGCTATGAATAGAAGTAGGTATCAGTAGATTTTCCCTTGGGAAGATAGATAATTAATTTTTCATTTTTTACTCTATGTCTCCAACTTGGATACTTTCTTCAATGTGTAGCTTATGCATTCATTTTTTTTTTTTTTAGTTTTCTTTCCCTCCCTTTTTCATAAATCAGAATATTTAAATATGGAAATAGATACTAAATGCAGAGTATTTTATAATATCTTAATAATTTGCCAACTAAGTTTCTTAAAATGTATTCTCAAATTCACTAAAATGTCTACAGATCTATTTATATAATTTTTTTTTCCTGATAAGGTTTCCATTTGAAGGAAATTTTACTTCTTGAAAGTTATCATGATGTTCAGATGTTATAGGATCCTTTTATCTCTCCGAAGAGTCATCCCAAATGGGCAGTGGTTCCTCTTACCAGGTTGAACTGTGTATTCTGTGGGTCTTAGGAAAGCTTTAGTTTCTCAGACAGGAAAATTAACAGTGAACTACCTTTCGGATTTACTCAGTGGTCCCGAGGTACAATGCATTAAATAAATTTGTTCTCTTCTTTGTTATAAATTTTAAATATCAACTTATCTCATTTTCCTTTAATTCTTCATATTTTGTAAAAAATTTTGTGTGGTGTTTAACACTGTTTGGGTGATCTGTGGGTAAATACGTCAGATATCCATAAGCTGATATACACTTTGGAGGACTTGCATAAGAATATTTTCCCAAACCTTTAAAGACTGTGTAGAAGGCAGACACTGGAGGTGAGGGAAGAAGGGATGGGAAGCATGGGAGAACTTCCATGACAGCAGTACTCGCAAGGAAGTCAACAGTTTGCAAGAAGCTTTGTGGAGAACCATGTCCTCTTTCATGCCAAAACCTACCTCGTTCTTTCTGTTCAACACAAAGCTAAACACTCTGCCCACTGTTTTGATTATAAGGCTAAAGAGATGTTCACTGACACACTCCAAGATCATTCTGTAAGTGGAAGTGATCAGCTTATCCTCACAGAAATTCAGTTTCCAATACAGAAGATATGTATTCATATTTTATTTATTCAAACATATTCTTCTGTATGGAAGAAATAAACTAAGTGTTTACTTTCATAAACCAGGCCATGGGTCTTGTTATGAAGGCCTGTTCTATTAGCCAGCAGTTAGTGTATTTTAGCCCAATACATCCTTAAAAATCAATGTCTTTCAATATTTTTTTCTGAAATAAGGCTAGACAATAATCTGTTCCCTATAGCCTCTGTCTCGGCCCTCTACCAGTACTGGAGCTTTGCTTCCTTCAAAAAGTGATGGTTAAAAGACAACATCCCGATGCAAATTAGTTTATAAAAAAAGTAGTATAGAAATTAAAGTACCTCTAAAAATTGGGCTTTCAACCTGTTCCAATCTCCTGCTCTACTATACTCAGATTTTAGTCTGAACACAAAAAATATATTAACTTTCTGTTCTCTGATGGTGATATCCTGTACTGGCAGTCATGTGTTTTTAATGAGGCTAAGATAGCGTTTTGCAAAAAATTAAAATTTCTTGCTTTTGAGCTTTTCTGGGGTAGATGGCTTTTTATTATCTGACTATAAGCATCTGTTATGCATTCAGAAATAATTATCTGTTGCTCTTTTTAATGCCGAATTCACAAGGTCTCTTGTTAACAAGATATTATCAATTCTTTTTCCCCTAATCTTTCTAACTAGAAGCCTGCTGGCTGCATTGCATAAACAAGATTATGAAAAGGGTTCTTTAACATTACCACTGCACTGCATTAAACATTTTACTAAACTTCAAACCATTTTTCATAATCATGTTGTTTCTTAGTGTTTTAATTCTAGCACTGGGACAGCTTTGCAGTATTCCACCTTAGGATACACCACCTTTTGATTTTTGTGGTGTGGGGCTTTTATGGGATGGTTTGGACTAATTTAGTTTATTTTGGAATGTAAACATACTAGGAAATGCAATTCTCCTTGCTCTGATGACCCACTTCACACAAATTGTTCCTAGATCTCTGGCCTAGAAGTTTCCCCACAGATCTTTTTTTTTAATTCTTCTTATTATTGCTTCCTTTTACGAGCTCTTACTTTACCCTCAGTACAGTGTTTCAGAGTGTAAAAAAATTACAGCTAGCCATTTCTAAAAGGTTAGATTAAATTATTTTATTTTAGTATTATTTTTATAATCACTACAACTTTAATTATGTACATTTGGATCCAGTAAGGAGTTCATTGTGACAACTTTTGTGAGCAAAGACTGGAATATGCTAGAAAGAATGTACTAATACAACCCTCCACCTTTTCCTGTTCTAAAAATGTGGAAAGCAGTGTAGGTTGTGCTGTTTTAACACCAGAAGGGAATTATAAATAAGTGTTGCTGCAATAAGCACTCTAGAGCTACCAGCTATAAATCTAGCCATTTACAAACTATGAAATATAAGGCAACCCCTCATTTTAAAAAGTGGGAATACGTTTGGTGTAAATAAGAGATCAAAGACATAAACTCATAATGATTTCACATCTAGTTGCCCCAAACATTAGAGTTTGTCATACTATAAAAATTAATTCTGTTGGCTCAGAGATCTTTAGCAAATGCAGAAAATCCAGGCCATTCCTGTTAAATTCAACAAGTTCTGAATTTCACACGTCATGGTGTAGCTGTGCTCGTTAGTATATAATGGGATCTAAATTTGGAATATGCAAATTGTAAAAACAAGAAGTGGCTTAATGAGGATGAAGATCCTTGCTGCCACTCTTTTTAGGACATCAATTTTCATTTGGCTTTGCAAGGATGGCTTTCATAAGAATGGAATCTATGTCCCTGAGCAGTCAACACTGCTCAGGCAAATATAATGGTCCTGTTAGTTTTTGTTTGTCAAGCAGTGACTCTTTCAAAAACAAATGTGCTAGACAATACAATGTGCATGCTGCACAGAAAACTAAAGAAGAGTAAAATGGTTTTGCTGTATAAGAAATAACATGGAAATGAGAATTTTAAAAAGTTCTCTTTTAATGGAGTACAAACTTGATTCTGAGAAATACCAAGTAGTTGGAGCACTCCTAAACATGAAGTAATTCCACTAGCATTCCAGTGCTGATATAGGCTGTAAAGTAGAGCGCAGTTAGTGAATTGTAATAAAGAAAAAGTTGACTGCTGAATATGGTTTTAACATGTTTCCAAAATAGTTTTTCTATTATTTTCTGGTTCTTACACCACATCCTTCATTTTTATTAATCATTCAATCTATCAAAATATTAGTCCTCTAGATATTTCTTTTCAATCTAAATAACTAAAATTTCACAAAAAATATTCATTTATTCAGGGACTCCTATGCAGTTATTGCACTTTTTGTCGTGGCTGTGAATAAATAGCATGGAAAGAACTAAGTACCATGAAATATGGAAAGTACTGGTGTGAGTTTTAGGAAGGGAAAGGGGCAGTAGGATTTAAAAACAACAGCCCATAGGAATTGTTTTCTGCCTAGGCAAAACATGCATAGGCTGAGATAATATTTTCTAGCAGTTTCCTCCTAGTGGTGTCATTGAGAGCGATTGGGATAAGAAGTGCTCCTTTTGAAATCAATTGTGAGATTTTTCTTACTACGAATTTCTTCTTTCCTATATATAAAAAGGTAATGTTTAAAACTGTGGATATCAGCAGTCTTGTAAAATTGATTTTCTTTTAAGTAAATTCAATACTTAATTCTTCTGTTAGTTTACTATTGTGGAAAAAAAACCCAACAAAACAGCTCAATTTGTTTTCAGTCTATGACTTCTAAGTATTTCCTTAATGTAATTATGTCTTTCAAACTTGTATCTACATCACAGAACTAATTTCTAGTAGTCTCTTAGAAGAAACAACTATGTTTGTAGGGACCTGGAAAGAAAAAATAGTGAAAGCTATTGTTTTAGCCAAGGCATCCAAAATTATGAGTTCTTCGGTAAGTTATTATTACTATTATTACTATTGCTATTGCTATTGCTATTGCTATTGCTATTACTATTACTATTACTATTACTATTGCTATTACTATTACTATTATTAATTTTATTTTCTGCAAACCCAAACGGGCATTCTCAGATCATATTTAATAATCCAAGCATGGCATGGTAAGAAAGAGGAAAGACCAGAGGTTTCATGGCTGGGTGTAGAGAGCTGCACGCACTCAGACTTTGTGCAGTGCTCTAGAACTGCTGAATGGCATTAGCACAGTGTTCACTGTAAACTGGGATATCTGTCACTGTAAACTGGGATTTCTGTCTCTGTAAACTGGGATTTCTGTCTTATTTGTGAGGCTGCTTAGCTCAGGCTCTGCACTGTTCTGCTGCAGCAGCCTGGCTCAGAGCTCAGTCACAGTGGACACACACAATTTTACCAGACACGTACACTTACCCTCAGGCAGTGTGACCTAAACATTGCATTCCTAGCCCTAGGATTTCATATTTCTGTTCTTTGGAATGAAATCAGACGTTGCTCTTCAGATAAGATTCCTGTAAGTGTTATGTTTGGCTAAGAGAAAGAAAATGTCTTCTCCATCGCTGGAATTCAAATGATGTCACATCTGGGCTACTTAGAAACTGCATGACTAAATGATAGACAGTGCAATTTGTGTTCAGCTGTAACAGGTTTTGTGAATCTTCAGCTGCACACACTGTCATTAAATTTCAGCATTCACATTCTAATCTTAATATTCCAACATCTGAGCAAGTTTGTTGGAAAGAAGAGAACAGTCTTGACTCAGTACTTAGACAGCCTATGATGTGAAGAGTACAAAATTATGCTGAAACTTCTCATGGAAAGGAAAGAGACTGTTTCTCCTGCACTAAGGAAACATTATTATTCAGAGCCATAGGAAAATGTGCAGTATAGGGAATTTATTTACTGTACTTGACTAATTAAAAAATTATATCTATGTATTTGGCTAACTAAAGAGTGGTCTGAACTTT
The DNA here is from genome assembly GCF_963662255.1 of Cinclus cinclus. Classification (NCBI taxonomy): domain Eukaryota; kingdom Metazoa; phylum Chordata; class Aves; order Passeriformes; family Cinclidae; genus Cinclus; species Cinclus cinclus. The sequence goes on from NC_085049.1 coordinate 3,382,068, forward strand.
GAACTTCTAACTCCTAGCTTTAGCTGAATCTCAGCATAAAAGGCAGTTCCAACAGGAAAAAAAAAAAAGTTTTTTTTTTTTAAAAAGAGCATATGGCAGGTTCTAGGCACAATGAAACCAATCCTTGGTGAAATTCAGTGGCAACATCTGTTTGAAGAACCTACTTGGAAATTAGCCCAAACATTTGGACAAATCTCAGTTCGCTGCCCAGCTGCTGTGCTGCCAAATACTGTAGGAGAAAAAAGGCAGGAGAGAGAAGCAAAGCAAACCTGAATAATGAATTTCACATATCATTGGGCTCCCAAGTCTACAAGTAAGGGGCATTGCATACTAGGGAACATAAACACTTAAAAATGTAGGGAACAGAAACAAGGATCTAAGTTTAACAGAGCTGGTTTTCCATGCAGCTAGAATCCTTCTGACTTAGCAAAAGTCAAGAGAACAAAAACATGAAATATGTTTATATAATGTGAACTGTATGAGCTTAGATATACTGAATTGAAAACACCACATTTGGTAGCAATTGCCAAATTATGTCAGAAGTTATGTCGGCCCTTATTTCAGATTATAAGTAACAAGTAAAGCAGAGTTTCCAGTGTTGTGCACATAGATAGGATGCATATGCAAATGTTATTATGAAAATAGATTTGAATATTTTATGAAAATGATTTGCAATGCAGCTAAGATCTTTTGCTTTCAATATGAAATTTCTAAATCATTTCTCATGAGTAAGGCAGAGAAGGTGGTGATGGAGGAGGATGTAAAAACTGTTGATAGAGGATTTTTTAGTCATCAGGCTACTGTGGTACACTATTACTAAGGAGAAGAGAGTTATATATGCAGGATGCTTTAATTAAAATCTGTATTTTCAGAGCAGGGTGGGATGCTAATTTAGGTCAGGCTGTTATAAAGTGATTCATGTTTTTACCAAGCCCCAGGTACATCTGCTGAATTTCTAAGGCAGTATCTGCCTGAAAAATCATGAGCTGGCCTTTTTGTTAACTTTGTTTAAAGTGGATTTGATATAGTGATTTGCTGTTTCTTGCACATGAAAACTGTGGTGTATGATGTTTTAAATAGTTCACTTCTGCTTCCCAACAATACTAAATATAAAAAGATTCAGCGAGAAAAAGACACACAGGATTCCTCCATGAATCTGCTTCACCCAAAACCCACTTCTCCATTTCCATTTACTACACAGAAGTCCTTATCCACATCACCCTATTCACTCACCGCCACTACTTTGAAGCCCCAGCCAAAAAAAACCCCATGGAAAATCTAAACCCCTTTGAGCATCATTCTTTAACTCTGAGGGACATGACTGTCCTGCTTTCAAGCCTGCAGACGTAGGGAAGGGGTTTGTCAACTGCTCAGATGTCTTGACATTTTGTGACCTCTGAATCAGGAGAAATCCTGGTGTCAGGTGGGAGTCTGGATTTTGGTTATTAGACTTTTTTTTAAGAAGGTTTTGCAGAGCCCTCTCTCCTGTCCCCTATCCCTTGATCTGTCTCTGGGAGGTTGAGCACTCCTTGTACATTATTCTGCTTCTTAAGGTCCCTTAAGACTTCTCAGAGCAGTTAATTGTTTCTTGGACATTATGTATGGGAAAAGGCCTAACAATAAAAAGCATAGTTAGAACCGCTCAGTAGATTTTAATTTGTGCATGCTGCTATTTTTGGATCCAGGTTTGATAAAAGACAAAATACAAGTATTGTTTATTTTCTTTTCCTTTTCATGGGGCCAAAGAGGAACAAAATTATAACCCCTTAGGTGTACAAATAATATGTTGTGGTATTATAACAGCGCTGACAGCTCCATCTGTGATTAAGCCTCCCTTCTAGCAAACCATACCAACACATACTGTGCATCACCCTGCAGAATACAAAGTTAAAATAAGCTCATACCAGTGAAAAAGATTGCTGAAACTTGTTTCAGTTAAGTCAAGCAGCTGGAGAGGAAACAGCAGCAGTTCAAAGGTCAATGTTAGGCAAAACTGCATCCATTGTTACATAATAAATTTTTTGGATCTCCTTAATCATGATCATAAGAAATAAATAGTGTATTGTGGTCAGATACTGACAGACCTTACCCTACTCTATTTCAAACAGTCCAGATGTGATCCAGCTCAAATCCTGAATTCAAATAGGCACATCACATCACAGGCCTTAGCCAGAGGAAGTGTCCTTCTTCAGGACACTTGGATCTGGTGATGTCTTTTGAAGTAAACATGTCTAGACTGGTTCTTTGGTGCTATGCACAGAGATTACAGGAAACTAAGCCTAGCACTGGCTCAAATGACCCTTGGAAACACAATGACTAACAGTGCAAAGTTATCTTATTTTGCCTGCTGTTGCCCAGATCTTATGAAACACATTGAAATTTCTCATGGTTTCCATCTGAAAACATTAAAAAACCCTCTTGAGTAGACAAAACTCAGCCAAGAACGTCCCAAAAACAGAACAGACTTCAAGAAACACGTTTGCAAACCCGCACAAACATCTGGATTGTAACAAAAGACAAATCTAGCAAATGTAGCCAAATGCCAGCTTTTGTTAAAGAAATTTCTTGTAATTGTAAACAGAGTTGCTCATTTGATAGACAGCATCTGTTGCATTTTCATGAACTTTGAAAATAAGTTCCCCACTGCCTGATTGGTTTCACAACTTGATGGCAACCTCCCCTTGCTTTTTATTCTCATTGTCTTGCCCTATTTGTATACACAAGATCAGTCTGTTAAAAATTCAGAAAAACAATCTCCTGGGGCATCCAGCAGTAGTCCATTTTGACTTGTATTTGTTTCCCAATTAAGCCTGTAATCCTATGAATGAATTATTCTAATATAATTAATCAGAACTGCATGCATTCAATTCACTGCTGTGGACAAATGGCAACACAATTGTCTTAAAGATCTTTCACTGAACAACTAGGTCCGGGTACAGAACTTGTACAATGTTAAAAATGGTGGAGAAGGAGATCAGGCTTTTGGGAGGAAACTTTATGAAATATCAAACTGCAGATTGTGTGCTCACTTTTAACAGTACACTGGGCTGGCACCCAAAACCCGAGAAATGTTTTCAATCACTGTCAGAAACATTGTGGAGAATTCTAAGCAGCTGATAAAGGGCCTTTGATCTATTATTTCCAAGCCTCCCATTAACTGTCTTTTGTCATTCAGCGTATAAAACTGGAATGTGTAAATCCAATGCATTTTAAGATTAGCCATCCTAAATAGGAAGAAAAAATAGTTTTGAAACATTTCTCATACTCTTCTAAAACACAGTGGAAAAGCATTGTAGAATGGAGTCAGAATTGTTCAGGTTAGAAAAGGAAATCATTGAGTTCTAACCATTAACCTAGTGCTGCCATGTCCAACACTAAACCTTGTCTCTAAGAACCACATCTTCAGGTGTAATACCACTGGGGACAGTGACTCAACCACTTCCCTGCACAGTCTGTTCTGAAGCTGGGCAACCCTTTCAGAGAAAAAGAAAAAATGTGTGTATATATATATATATATATATATCTATAGATCTAATCTAAATCTAACATCCAATCTGAAACTCTTCTGGCACAACTTGAGGCCATTTCCTCTTGTCCTATCGCTTGACATTCTCTTGATTTGTTCCAAGGGACCAGAACTGAATAAAGGATTTGAGGTGTGACCTCACCAGTGCTGAGTGCTGAGGGACAATCTCTGCTCTGATCCTGCTGGCCACACTATTGTTGATCTAAACTAGGATGCTGGTGGCCTTCTTGGGCACACTGCCAGCTTGTGCTCAGCCAGCTGTCACCAAAAGATGCATTGGGGATCATGACTGTTTTCTTCTGCTTCCTTGTGCTGTAAAAGCCCTTGTTTGCAACCTTTCAAATTGGCAGGTGAATGAATGCAAGAGAAAAAGGTTATTTTTGTGCTGTACACGTTAAATGGAGAAAGATACTTCTCTTTAATAATCCAAATAATCCAAAGTCCAATTAAATTGAAGCTGTACAACAAGACTTCTGATAGTGCACATTGTGTATTGCACCAATGCAAGGCCTTACGTAGAATACATTCTGTGTGGTGGAAGGTAGAAGATCCATTCCATGCACATATAATTTGTTCACCAGCATCTTTGAATCTCATTCTTCAAATCCAAGTTATTTTCACAAACAATTTATTTTGAAGAATGAACAAATCCAGTTTTTGAAAGTAATGCACACTGGTGGCAACACCACCACTCACAGCTGACTGGACCATCACTGCAACTTGAAAACTGCTTTTACTGCTCTGGTTAAGGAAGGGGATATGCTAGAAAACAGACTGACACTGTTTTCTTCTTATTTGGGTCATTGTGCATAATCTGGAATTATATATTACATGTATTATATATTATATGGAGTATATGAGATTGTAATTATATTATATTGCATGCATCAAAATCAGAAGGCAACTAAAATTATAATAAACTCTTTTAAGGAGAGTAGAAAATAACCTAGCAGATTGTGCAGGTTGGAAATAGAATTGTGTTTTATTTTTGCCCTGGTGTTTACCCCAGGGTGATTCATTACCAGCTTTCCATTTTTTGAACACTACTTTTGCTGTGACATTACATTATCTGCTCCCACTACCCTGTTTGTGTGACCTGAATTTACACTTGATGAAAGAGAATTTCAAACTACTCTGGAAGAATAGCTAGAGATGCTCAAATGTGCAGAGTGATCGTGAATGCTTCACAGAATCATAGAGTGCTGGGTTGGAAGGGCACCTCGAGGATTGCCTGGTGCCATGTGTCTTGGCAAAAGCACTGTCTTGAAAAAATTCTACTGATAGGCTTTAAAGAAGTTTGACTTTCAAAGAGCAGATCCTTCTTAATGTGAGATTAGTACTTTAGGAGTCTATAGTTAATTCAAATGACAAAGCAAGATGGAAAAAATTGAAATGTGTTCCAAAAAATCATGAAAAGAGCAACATTTTCCTTACTTTCTTCTCCTGAAGATAGCTAGTTTGTTAAAAATAGGTGTAAGTAGGCAGCTGTTGAAGAGATAGATCACTGGGATCAGTAACATTTCTCAGTTTTGAGCTCAAAGTGAACGTCTCAAGGATGTGTCTCCAAGGCTCGGGCTCAACAGCTACTCAGGGCTTGGTATTTCCCTGAGCATCAAGGCAAGCTGCTTGCTTAACATTTGGAAGCATTGCTAAGGATTTCTGCACCTTTGAATTATTGACAGCTGCCTGTTAGAAACTGATAACAGGAACCTTTGGCAAGTAATGATTTTCAGCGACTGCCAAAATAGATAAAGGAAGCAACAAGTTTTGTCAGAATTTTCAAAATGGACCTTTTCAAAAGAGAGACAAACTCTTTATTTGCCAAATATATTTAACACTCAGTAGTTTCAGTTAATTTTTTTTTTTCTATCATTGTGTCTGGAAATTTACTGATAACTGATAAATCCAAATACTGTGATTAATGTGCCTGAGCTGACTTCGGTCCTGTAGCACATTTGATCTGACTAGAGCATTTATATGTGGATATTTACTTGCCACCCTGGGAAAGTCAGCTTATGGACAGATTAAAGAGGTCACTTAAATGGTTCCTGATGGATGAGTTCTCCTGTATAACACTCACATCCTGAATGAAGAATAAGAACATTCATAGGGTTTCTACAGCTAATATAGGTTATATTATTTGTTTGGGATGTTTCTAACTAAATTATTCCTATCAGAATGAAGTGATAGAAACATTTACATAAGACCTTTCTGTCATAAAAGATATTGAGATTTGCTAAATGAAGCCATAAAGTCTTTAAAGATTGTATGAAAAAGGAATGGACTTTTTGTATGCCTGAACTTTGAAAATTGCATGCATTACATGTACCATCTTTTTCTTGTGGAAAAAGGTCTAATAACAAAAACAATAATTTCAACTCGCTCTGCTTAGAGGGTGGGAAAAATTAATGATTGATTTTATTATTCCTAAGTACAGTTTATATCCAGAGCTAAAGGTGGACCCACATGACAAGCTTGCAGAGGAGATTAGTGCTTCACACAGTGTGCTATACCACTGTCTCTGTTTTACTGGACACACATTAATTCCTGCTTTCTTTTCAAGTGGCACTGCCCAGAGAAAACACCATTTATATCTGTCACAGCAGTTGTCTCTTCATCAGCTTGCCTGCCTCCTTACCATGCATTGCTTTGCTGATACAGTGGTGGAGGGGGAGAAGGGAGGAATCTATGCTGATATTGAAACTGCTCATAGAAGCCTCTTGTGCTGCTGGACAGAACGTCCATGTAGCCTGCACCTGCAATGATTTAAAGCTCAAATCAAAACGCAGAAGAGAAAGGAAACATATTTCTCTCACTGACATAAAATTTAAGTAGCAAGGGGACTGTTTGATAAACTGACATTTACACAATGCACAAGATTTAAATCTCTTAAGAGGCTTTTAGACTTTTTTCCCTTCTAATCAAATTTAAAGTCTTTAATTTCCTTTAAAACATGTCTGTAGAAAGCCTGTTAATATGTGTTCAGATTTTCAAGTGTTTCAAAGAAATCCATTGGAGTCACTCTGGAGTGGTCGGAAAATATTATGAAGAAACAAATTTTCCAGAAAGAAAGGAAAATTTCCTAAATAAATATGAAGTTCATCTGTTGATTAGTTGGATGGATATTCATGTTCTGCCTGAACTACCTCAGTTTTTCTTTCAACTCTTATTTAAGAGCAATGAAGAATATTATCAACTGATTCTTTCTCTTCCTTTGAAAAATATTGGGTCTGAAGCAGTAGAATAAATCAGAACAGAAGCTGTAGAAGTCCTGCAATATGCACAGGATTTTCAGTTGGGTTAAAGCTTGTTGAGCCTCCAGACTGTAAATGAAATATTTGGCAAGGAATGTGTCTAGCATCTCCTACTCTATTTGGTTGCTAATATAACTTATAGAAGCCAAACTCATATAGGAGAACTGACTTTACTCCATGGAGAAATAGTAAATGTTTACAGGACTGAACTTATTATTATTATTTTTTTTTAATAATATATACGTCTGAAAAATAAAATTGAAAGTTGAGAGTGTTAGAAGTGAAATCATGGTTCACTGTGACTCACGGTAAAACCCAGAAATTCCATTTCATCATCAGTTTAGTTATAATATTTGCAGTTAATATAAGTTACTTAGTGTTGGACACAGATGCTGTTGAAGGTAATTTCTTAAATGGGACAACACACAATTCATTGTAAAACTGACTGCTGCACCATGCAGCACAGGGGTTTCGCTTGGGTGAGAAACAAAGTCCTTGCAGAGAGGTCTCAAACAATTTGTGTTTTATGGTGACAGTTCCATGCAGGGGAAGGGCTTAGATGCTGCAAGGGGCCTTGTTGAAACAAAGGACTCACACAATACATTTTTTACTCATGAGCATTTATGTCTATAGGAAATGTAGCCTCACACCAGATGTTTTCTGCCACATACAAACACTTGTGCTTCGGCAGGAGTAGACAGAAATGACAAAAATGAGTATTATGTATTTCTTTCTGATACCAGGTGATTTTATTAATCTGGCTTTTGAAGGCAAAACTGCTGATCTTGTTTATGGAAGCTTTATTTTAACATTTTTGAGATTTAGTTTTTAGCAAAGCCCACGTAATACAGAGTATCTGGAATCAATATTCTTTTTCCTACATACATAATGGGCAAGTCAAATGAAATTCCACCTGAAGGAAGAGCTGTGGGATTTAGCTTAGCTAAAAGTAAACCCAAGGAAAATTAATAATAAGAATAAAAGTAATATTTCCTTACTATTTTCCATTTTATCATATAACCATGAAACTCTCAAAGCAATCCCTTTCCTTTCTCTGTCCTTCTGTTCATGTGTTTTGTTTAATTGTCATCATTTTCCCTTCAATATGCTGTTTTCTTCCCCCGAACATTTGGTTTCTAGTCTGTATTCTCTCATTCTCTCTTTTCCCATCTTCTTCCCAGCTTCTGTGTGGTGAATCCTGCTTTTCTTTCTGCATTGCCATGCTGTTTACTACTCTTTCTTTTCTCACTAATTTCTTTTTTATTAATTCTAATGTGATATTTTCTGACAGGCGTCTCACCAGCCTGGTAAAAGTCTCAACACTAAGACTTGTCCTCATGTCTTGATGCTACAAGTAAAAGCAGTGTTTAATTTCCTTTCCCTAAAAGAAAAAAAAAAAAAATTTAGAAAACGATGCAATTATCCACAGACAAAGTTATTTGAATAATTATTAAACTATCAAGAAATAAATTCTATGCAGACTGGTGTTTTGTTGCTTCTTAAGCTAGATAAGATTAGATATAAAATTCTTAATTTTTTTTATAGTGTACTTTTCCAAGAAAAATACATTTCTCTCCAAATGCATTTGTGTATATTATATAATATCATAGCTATTGAAATGTACGGTTTTGCAAGCTTATACCAACAATAAAGCTGTCATTATGTCAGTAATGGTTTGGTAAAGGCTCTGGGGGCAGCTCAGGTATCCAAAGGCACGTAATGACAAGTGTGGATGTGCCTTGGTATCCTGCCAACACCTCACCTGTTGATTCAGAAAGCCACAGCTCTCAGACTACCTGGGGCACTCCAGGTAACAATAGGAAACTCTGATGTCTAATTCAGGGAACTGAACTTTACTCTGTGCCTCAGATATTAACTTGTATTAATGTTGCCTTAGTTTGGAGCTGAATCCCCTCCTTAGGGTAACGTTCCACATTGTTTCAATATTACATTTTTCTCTGGTTCTGTTTCATATGGGACATAAAATAGGGGTACTGGTGTTATCTGGCTACTAGTGTTTGCATGGACTTCACAATTTTAGCTGCTTTAATTTGTGCTACGTGGAAATTCCAGATTTCCTATTTAACATTTGCATTTATTACGGTAGAACTGGCAAAAGAATTCAAAGCCTCTGGAAGGTAAAACTAATTGCTACGTATTATACTTCAGATACATGTCTGTGCATGCATCTAGCTTTTTAATCAAATGGAATTAATAACTCAATGTGGACAACTGAGTTACTCTTTATAATGAAATGTTTTATTCACAGTTGAGGAAATAATAATTTTGAAGTTTTAACTGCTACATTTACATGAAAAATCTAAAAATATCAAGAAGAATATTTGTCAAAGTAGTATATGGATTTATTCACCTCAATTGTCTGCTCCCAGAAGAAGGCAGAGTTCAGGTAGAGTAAATGAGGACAGTGGCAGTGAGGAGGACCAAAGCAAGATTACCCTATTCAAATGTGGAGCATGTTTTAGGGCATATAATATAAAAGTACAGAGGTGACATCTGCAGTTACCAGTTGGTGCTTCCTAGGGCATGTCTGGTTTCTGCTCCTCCACATAGCTGGGTCTCAGATGTACCTGGTGGAGTATACTGTAGTTTTTGTCAGTTTATGTAGCTTCCTTATATTTGTAAATCCATGTCTTGGTCATTTATGAAAAGGAAGTGAACTAAGGTTTGCTGTCAGAATAAATACAAAAATGCTTCTGTATTCTGTGGTCTAGGTGTGGCCAGAACAGCCTAAAGCAAATGATCCCAAAGTGTCTCCTATGACAGAATAATATATTTGGCACCTATTGTAATCTTATCAGAAAATTACACGTTTCATGCTTCCCTCAGTCCCTGCCCAACTCAGAAAGTGAATTTTTGCCTGGATCATGACATGATTTATTTATTTTTCCAGTGTTATTTCTAGGTTAAGCCTTATTTTTGAATCTCTTCAATGCATGGCAGCTCAAACTAAGGGTCAAAGAGGCTGCTCAAATAAGTCCACCACCCTGAAAATATGTTTTTAAAAAATGGCAAGTCAAATGCTGAAGATTTAATTAATGTCTGAATCCACAAGAAAAAACAAAACAAAACAAAGCAAAAACAAAACCAACAACAACAACAACAACAAAGAGAGAATTATTCTAAAATATAGAAGGCTCTCATAGATTTCCTTTAGTTGAGAAGAGAGGATAAGCTCAACTACTCTTTGATAGTGGGACACTCACTGTTCTTTGATCATGCTGCTAAAAAGGACATGTGTGCTCTATTGTTTGCTGAAACAAGCTATTATTCAGCAGAACTGAGCCAAAACCCTTAAATTCCCTATGAGTACTCCTCAGTTGAAGCTTTACCTCAGATCACTGGCAATGGATTTAAGGGAGAAAAAAAATTAAAAAGGAAAAGATAGGATAAAATCACCACCAAATCTGTTGTCAGATTATTTTAAGAAGTCAGTTCCAGTCAGTTAAACTTACTCAAAAATATGCTGGTAAAAAAAAAAAACAAAACAAAACAAAACAAAAAAACCAGTATAGTGGAAATGAACTTAGTGAACTCAAAAGAAAAACAATAGCATCAGACAATGTAGACTGCTTCCCTGAGCTTCCTGTCATACAGTTAGTCCCTAAATCCCAACAGAGCCAGTGAAGGCAAACAACATTTTATAAAGCAAACACAGAAGTCTGGGTCTTTCCTGTTTTTCATAATGAGGTCACCTGAAAAATGAGCTAGATATATCTCAGGTATTTGTTTTCTGTTGTCTCCAGCAGCTGTTATGCAGAGAAAGGAAGAGTTTTCTTTCCTGTTATTTGGTTTTTTAACAGATCCTGTGCATGTCAACACTGAAGAAAGAAAGCAAGCATGAAAAAAAAAAAAAAAACATGGGCTATGCAAACAATTTTTCCTCATACAGGTCATTGATGCCATGAGTCAGAGTAGGAAAATGGAGCTCAGGATGCCAGGTAAACATTAAAATTACTCACAAATGACTTGTAAATTACTCTGTTAAAGAGGTAACAACAAGTTTGTATGAGATGTTTGAATAGCAGAATATTATTCAGAACTGCTTGCTATTGAGGGTTGAAACTACAATAACATAACCTCATGTATTGTTCAAAAGCAAAGGGAAATCCCAACAAAGTATAATTCTTATATACATTATAATTCTTATAATGAAATAGCAAATTAAATAACAAATTCTCAAGGTATCATTTAGAAAAATTCTAACTCAGGCAAAATACACATTGGGACAATTTATACTTTACAGGCACTAGAATTTGGCAATCTTTCACTGAGAAAAACTTGGTTTTTTTCTATCCATGTGAGAGGTATGTTGCACAAGTAACACTGATCCAGGCAGCATATAGTCACTTGAAATGGGATACATTATACAAAAGCAGCTGCAAAGTTGCTGTTAAAGTAGCCCAGTCACAAGGATGATCCATAAAAGATAGGAGAAAACAGACCTAACACAAAACTGTAATGGGGCAGAAAGGAAATCTAAAAGTTCTTACCACTTATCTTAGCAGCAGTTTTGCACCAGTATAATCATTAACTTCAATGGTAGCAGCCTGAGAAATAAAGATGGGTTCTTTTAATAATTCCTAAAACTGGCCTTTGAGTATGTGAATTCCTCAGTGACTCTGTCCACAAATGTGTAGGTGTGTAGCAAATGAATGTTTGCCTTTAAACTGTGTACGTGACTTCAACTAGAACATAGTAAAGACTTCTTTCAGAATATAAGTATAGTGAAAAATAGGTATTGTGGTTTTCTATATTGGGAGCTTTTCAGGTGGGATCTGCGAATCAATAAAATTCTTCATGTAACAGTTTCTGAAGATGGCATTTCATATCAATAAAATATACACAGAGAGATTATTTTTATGAAGTTCCAATAAAGACACTTGCTCTTGGTTCTGCAGACTAAACGAAAAAAAGATTTAAAGAACTTCTATTAAATTTCATAGAGTCACTATGTTTTATGCCTTGCTGAAAAATGAGAAAACAAAACCCCAAAATGCATCGAAGGTGATCATATTCATTAAATTTTAAACTGCAGATATATGCAGACATTTATTGCCTGATTGGATTCTGAAAGATTAACTTAGCATAGGAGCCACAAGTTCAGTTAGATGGCTACAGTGGCTAACATGTGGTTGATTTATTGTTCTCAGGGGACAAAAGGAATTGAAATTTGACAGACAGGATACACTATATCCACTTACTGGAAGAACATTAATTCCCAGAAGTCAGAATGTATGCATTACAAGCAATGCATCTTTTCATTTTGTTTTGTTTTCCAAGCAGTATACAGCTCAAAATAGCACAGACGATGCCTGAATGCCTAAGTACCTCTTATACAGTGAACTGGTGCACAGGAAAAGGAAGTGTGTCTGTCCAAGAAGCACTTCAAGGAAGCCTTGCAAGCATGCTTGATTTAATGCAACGTACTCCCCAAATCTCTTGAGCTATTAAGCAAGACAAGTCACTTTGTGCAGCATGCTTTCTGAGAAAAAAAAAAAAAAAAAAAAAAAGCATTCAAGATAAAGAATGTGTGAGTTATGGATATAAACTAGGTTACATGTTGAGAGCATCTGTAAAATGTGATCCAAAAAATGCTTAACATACCATGCTACCTTCTTGTCTACTGCATTTGACTCCTCTAAATCTTGCACTGTAACTTGCCTGTGAGAAAAAAAAAATAGAAAAAAAGTGACACAGTGACAATGCCATTTAAACTTCTGATGCTTACTTGTGTAACCACGTTTTTCTTCCAGACGCATAAAATCACATCCTTTAAAATTAAATGCCTTTGAAAATATGCTCCAAATGTTTTAGTTCAAAGTTTTCTTGGCATAATATACTGTAATGCCAAAAGGGAAGATTTTTTTGGGACCAGATGCTTTTTTGACAGTATGATACTAGCTGTTCTAAGCAAATTATATCAGCTTTATTTTGATAGAATAGACTCTAACCAGAGTAGCATCTAATCAGATCCATGTATTACATGTCCCCATTGGAAAACAGAGCATGCTTACAGAGCTAAGAGTATTCAGTGTGCACACTCACAGGAAGTTTGTAGTAAAGACCACAAGAGGTTGCAATGCAAAATTCAAAATCCTTTGGAGGCATTTCTGGCTGCTATCACAGCCCTTTCTCAAAGACAGGTGATGAAACACTTTAGACCAAACTATACTTTGAGAACAGCTATCACCAAGAGAAGCCCAGAGCCCTTGGTTTAGCCCTCTCCAGTTTTGCCCAGATTAGTTCAGTATCCCACCTAGATTTCAGTGAGCCATCAGTGCAGCCAGTGAAGCAACTGGAAGTTTTCACTGAGATATCCTCAACCACTTTTCCTGCAACTGCTTCATTTTACCTTCTTTTACAGTCTATTAACGCCTGCACAATACTTCATCTCTGTTTTGCCCTGAAGATGGAGTGTTTGCCCTAGGTATACTTACTGCTGGAGTTTTTCCAGCTGTGGGGTGCTGGGTTTAGAGATCCTATTTCAGTTAAAAACAGCTTACACTTTGTGAGAGCATAAAATATCCTGACTAGATAGTTACTGATTTATTGTTGCCAACAGTGGTTTTCTAATTCCATTGCTATAATTTCCAGGGAAAATTCCATTTACAGCACCCTGTGTTTGGACTCCAGGGAAATGAAAGTTAGTAATTTAGTGCTGTGAATGTGCCTCACTATTCTAATCAACATCTTACTTGTTATAGGCCTTCTTTCTTTTATTCTCTCTAGGGAAAAAATAAAAAAAAAAGCAACATCCCAAAGAAAGGATTGCCACACATTTTTTTAAGAAGAAAACAAATGAGAGGACTTCAAGTGTTACACTACATATATTGCATGAATTATCCTCTGTTCTTAAAACAATCTGTGCACTGTAATTTAAAGCCAACATGCAGTCACCTATTTTCCATTGCTGCTGAGCAGGATTGCCACCTGCCTCGACTCCATCCTTTGGAAGGCTGCCAGCATTGTTACAGTTTAATGCTATATCCCACTGTGTCAGGAAAGACATGCCTCCCCAATCTCACTGTCAAACAAGTGCTTGTCAACATCCCTTAATTATTGCTATTATTAGGAATGAAGGTTAAATACATGCGCTTTGTGAATGGTAATTTCTATTGTGTGTTTTAGTCTTGTTAGGTTCAGTTGTGTTACTATGAAATAAAGATTTAATTGAAAGATGATTTTAGAGACAGGTCTCTCAGTTTATATATCATTATTTGTAGTGATTTTTTTATGCAAGCTGTGTTAACATTTCCATTTCAAAATGCTGGTAAAAGAGGAGAGAATACAAGTTCAGGAAAAACTTCTCTCAGTAGACAGAAAATAAATGTTAAATGTCCAGGACATTACACTGGTAAAGAAGGATACAAGTGACATTTTCTTCCCAGACAGGATGGAGTATGAGAAAATTGAAAAGTGGACACAGCTTCATTTACAATGCCTATCTTTGTACCTAGGTGAATTGTTACTTCTAGAAACTGTGGCCATGCAACTGGTCCTCAGAGGATGGTAGGTCAGAGAGGGGCTTTTTTTGGCAGTGGAAATACTTAAATTCTTGTATAGTTTTCTCAGATATAGTTTTCTCAAGTTTCCTTCCAAATTACTGCTCCTTTCCTATTTGTCTCCAGAATGTGGCCTATAAATGCTGGTATCTGAGCAACACAAAATTATCATTTTCGTTGTCACAACATATCAGTAAGAATGTGCTGTAATCACCTCAGCAAGACACTGGCTCTAGAAGCAGGTATGTTTCCTGTGCTGGTGTATCTGCTCAGCACAGAGCTGTTCAGCTGCTTACTGCTTCCATCCTCTCCTCTACCAGTGTAGCTCCTTTCTTTATGTGGGAAAAACCTTCTGTTTTTCTGGCTCTGATGCACACCAGATGCCTTTTCTTCTGTATTAACTTTCTCCTCCATTCATGAATTCAACTGGCCGTGGAGGGAACCGCAAACCATGGCCAGTGCAGGAGAGAGGAAGAAAGGTATAGCCAAGAAGGAGGAGGAGGAGGAAGAGGAAAAAAAAACTCCTAATAAATTCACCTAAGCTGTATTTCAAACAAATTGTTTAACTTCAGACGCATTCTCCAGAAGCACAGTTTAGGTCAGAATTAACTTCCCTGTTCATCTCCTGCTCTTCCTCTTCCTTTGTCCATTTCATCATCTTCAACACCTTCCCTTGTATTCTATTTTTTGAGGCTGTGCTGCCTGTGAACTCAAGGAAATGATCCACGTCAGTACAAAAGAACCGGCTTTCAGGCTGTACCACGTCAAGTTCACTGTGTGATCACACAATTTCCTGATCTGGAAAGATGGGAGTAGAGGGTGTGTGGCAGTATCTTAATCAGACATCTTTATTGAACTTGTCCCTTCAAGTTGTCCCTGCAGCTGGCTGGGCCAGGTGACAACACCTGACAAATAGGTGACTTTTCCAACAGGATGTTCCACATCCCTCTGTGGCAGCCAGTGATCCCAGCAGCGACTTGACTTGCTGCATACATAAATTAGGAGACACTCAAACACAGCATCTTAGAAAAGGAGGCAGCTGAGGAAGCGAACACAATGCTTTAATCTAAATCCCAGTGGACTAGAAGAGCTTCTTGGCTCAGTCTAGACTGGAATATTAAAATAGTAGAAGTGTTTCATGGCATTGTAGGATGATTTGTGTTGAAGGGGACCTTAAATATCACTTAGTTGCACCCCTCCTTCCATGGGCAGAGGCACTTTTCTTTGGACCAGATTGCTCAGTCCTCTCCAACCTGGCCTTGAACATCTCCAGGGATGGTGCATCCACAAGTCTTAGCAACATCTTCCAGAATACTACAAATCCAGCTAGTTAGGTGAAAGTTATTTTTTAAAGGCAATCCAGTGAGTGGGGATCTACTCATCCATACACAATAGCTGATTCAGAGCTGTACACTGATCATTTCTATCCAGCTTGGGTAGCAGAAGCAAAAATCCTCTTGCAAAATTAGTTTCTGACTTCAAAAAAAAAAAAAAAAAAGAGTTCAAACTTTAAATACATCCTCAGAAAGAATTGAAAATGGTGTCAAACTTTTCAGTAGTAGTCAGGTATCCTTTATATTCATCCAGAGGGAGACCAGGAGATCTAAGTTTAACCTTCTCAGATAAAGGATTCAAACTTCTATTTCTCCCTTCCTATGAAAGCAATGCACATGCTTCCTATTAAACATCCTTTGCAATATTAAATGTGCTGGTTGAATACAGACACCTCACCAGCAGGCAGCTTGTGAGAGGAGGCTTATTGGACTTAAAAGTCAAAATTCCTTCCAAGTGCCATCTTAGGTCCTAAAGAAGATGGTCTTAATTCTTGAGCCAAAATATTTGCCTTCATATACAAGGAAGATCAGATGAAGGAAGTGAAATATTGTAGTGACAGCTGCCTCCAGCTCCTGGGTTGTTTCTCTACATAATACAAAAGGAAAATGGAAATTCAAATCCATCCAAAACATTTCAGGAATTTGAAAATACAGTAAAAAGATTTCTGCAGCAATTATCTTCCAGGCTAATCACCAAAATAGCCATGACACTTTTTTTTTCTTTTTATTTTTTATTTTTTAATCAGGAATGTGCATCTGACTAGATGGTGGCTAGTTTGAAGGATACAGGAGCTAGATAGGAGGTAATTTCATAATCAGAGAGTACATAGTATTTAGGATAGATGAATTAGGGAAAACAAACTCAAAGTATGTTGCATTTTGTTACTTGATGTAGCTGAAGAATGCTAATCATAGTTATATCTTTTGAAATAAACATCTGCTTATTCTGCAAAACTTCTTATATATCTGAACAGTAGAACCTCTCTAGAATTTTGGGAGTTTCAAAATATTTCCATTTGAATACTGATGACTTTAAGAATTATTGCTAATATTCAGAATCCTGTATATGCTATCGGGACCACATATTTTTCTCTTGCAGAAATGAAATAGTAGTTTTATAGATGCATCGACTCCACTAGCCTATTAGCATATTCTGTAATCTGGAGTTTAAAATAATATCAATCAAAAATGTAACTTTATTCAGCAAGCACTCATTTTCTTCATTTCATTGAGATGTAATCCATCAGTTAATACCATTAATAACTCTTTCTTATTTGTTCTGTACCAGTGATGTTCCCCTCATTCCTTGTATCACTGAACCTACAGCTGGTTTTCTGAAATACAACATCCTACACTGAAATCCATCTAACGCTAAATTTCTGCGACTAGAGCAAAGTTAACACATGGCTTGTGTTTCTCAGGGCGCTGCTCGTTTTCAGCCCACAGCACATTTTCATTGATAGCACTGTATCCTTCAGTCATGGTCAGTCCATCACAGACTGCACCGTGCCATTCATCTCTTTGCACTGAGTCAGTGTTTTCCTCTGTGTTCGCTTATGGGTGATCCTGAGAGGCACAAAGAACCTGCATCTGCAATGAAGTTTGTTACACTTCCTGACAGGATCTGACACTTGGCTATTTCTTCCTCTTTTACAGGTAGTGCATCTGTCTATGTTGGCTCCCATTTTATTCCAGTGGTTTTCTGTAATGATTATTGCCCCTTTCCTTGAATCCTTCTATATTTAGCAAACTGTCTTATTTGTCGTTTCCAGTTTTAAATTAAAATCTTGAACGACACTGAATGTAAAATAGCCTCCAGTATGAAGGCTTCCTGCTAATTTGATGATAAGTTCCCAGTTATGCTTTGTGACTAACCTTCTGGCCAAGAAGCTTTTAAAATATGCAGTGTTCCTATTACATTTACATCCACAGTGTGAATGGAAAATACATGATATATGATCTCTTCCAACCTACTGGCTTCACAGGATACTTCAATCCGCAGTTTTCCTAAAACTTATTTTCCACATCTTATACACAGTTAAATTTCTCATCATTCAAATCAGTGATTAATATAAGCCTATGGCATAAGAGCCAGTTGAAAACATTTCCTCTTATAATATAATGTTACTGTTCATACAAATATTTATTTTCTCCTATATCATATACATCTATATCATATATAAAAGCTCTATTTTCTCCTATATCATACATACCTGTATATACCAAACATTAGAACCATCCAGTGTGATCCATGCTGCTTATTGAATATATGCCCCAGTGGTGAAGGAGCAGAAGGAACCCTCTGCCAGGGATGTCGTGTGAGCAGGGCTGCTCCCTGAGGGATATGGAGCTGGGATAGAAGGGTGGCCCAATCCCACAAATGCTGGCCACAGCCTGCAGCACCAGTCACTGGCCTCTGAGTTCCCCGACAGCCCCAGACCTGACCAGACAAGTCAGAAGTCAGGGCAATGCCCAGTGGAGGGAGTTGAGCTGGGAGCAAAGCAGATGGAGTCCAGGCTGGAGCCTGGCATCCTAGAGCAGCACCAGGGCAGGCACCAAGAGCACTGGGCTGGGCTGAGTGTGGTCTGAGCAATCATCAGGGAAGGAAAAGCTCAGGGCTTGGACAGCAGCTTGGTACTTAATATTTATGACATTTGTGTGTTGCAGGAGTCCCAGTATGCAATAAAAATATAATACACATCATATATGTTACAAAAACGTGTGTTTCCAGGTGCACTCTGATTTTATTTTTGTGATAGATACATGGTCGATTGAGCACAAATTTCATATGATTTTTTGCAGTCCTATTTTTTTTTTCCATATTTGTATTCAGTATCTTTCTCTGCTACACTAGTTATAGAATAGGACAGCATGTGAAGAAAGCATTTATTGCTGTCATTGTTTCAAAGTCACAGACCTTTACATAAATGAGTTTTTATAGAAACCATTGCGATCCATGAGTTAAGCATTCAAATAAATACTTAGTCAACATAATGACAGTTGCAAAGACCGTAAACATCTCCATCAACTCAGTTGTTTGAGTCTCAAGTCCTCATGATTATTGTGCTAATAAAGTACACCTTTTGTCATAAAGCATGGTCAAATTTCACTAGAATCTCATTTAAAATAGCTGAAATACCTGTGCTTAGATGTAAAATCTCAATTAATTTGTTAGCTTAAAATTTTAATATTTAAACACGAAAAATACTCTTTGGTTCTCAGTGTTATACAAATACATTTCTACAATTGCTGCTCTTTGATGAAAAAACAAGTTGCACTGGAAATAGTAGAATTAGTAATTTTGAGTGCTACAACCCCTTTGCAACAATTATCCAGGAGCACCAAACCCAGCTGAGATACTGACTGGATGCTCTCTGGATCCCTTGTGATGGAGCTGGAAACTGTTCACACTCTGCTGCCTCATGCCCACCTAGCCTCGATGTCCCCCCTTTAATTGAAATATACTGTTTTAGCAGAGCTCTTCTGAAGGCTTCATGGCCAGGTGCAAGGTGAGTAGGTGCACTGCTGAGAACAAAGGCCATAAAGTGTTAGTAGAAAATCTGTTGGGTGCACCTCAGTGACAATTCAGTCACTCCATTTCAGCAGACATGGAGAGAAAACACTTTTTAAAAAACATTGTTGTTAATTTTTAATGAACCATGAATTTATCTTCTCATTTCTGGTTATCTTTCACTCTTTTCATTCTTCCTTTTGACCCCTTTTTAGAAATCCTTCTTATTTAAACATTTCCTATAAAGGACAGCAAGTAAATTTTTAAGTGTAAATTGATCGAAACTTGGGCTTTGAGGTAACTTTTGAGAACTGTGGGACCAGTGTCTTCTATTTTTATTTTTCTTTCTTTAGAATTAGATACAAATATCTTTAGTGTGTTTGCTGTTCATGTGCAAGTCAGTTCACTGTTAACAGAAAGTGAAAAAAAAAGGTTAAAAACCTTGTCACAGTTTTATCCCTTCACTTTACTGCACAACCCATTGTTTAAGAACTAAACTACCCTCTTTACCTCTCACATAAGGCAAGGCTGAAAAAGGCTTAGGCAACTTAAAAATTTTTGCAATGACTCAGCAGACATTGGTTTTAGTAAGTGTAAAATGATTATGAAACCAATACATTCAAATTCACCACATTTTGCTCATACACTATTGCATCCTTATCATAATAGAATGGAACAGAGGAGGAACAGAAAATTTTGATGGATCAGAAGTTGTGATTTATTCATTATAATTTAACATACATCTATTATTTTTCTCCCAAGATGTTTCCAAATATAAAAGGCCTTAATTATCCAGCTTTAAATGCTATTTTTTTTCTGTGAATATATCCATCCTCTCTAGCAGAATATATAATATCCATTGGTGAAACTATATGTTCCTACATTAGAAAATATTTCATCTAAACACTGAGAAGGCTTAATAAATTAGTGTCTTGGATTACTTTGTGTTCAGGATTTCCTCAGCACTTAAAATTACTCATTTATCCAATGTCTTAATCCAAAATTCCACAGTTCATTTTTAAATTCAAGGAAGTTCTAAGCTTTTTTTTTTCCCTACGGCAATTTCATCATGAAATTTCTGTGACTTTGGTAAACTGGATCCAGTATTTTACAGTTAAACTTGAAAATCCTTAATATTAATGATGTTATTGTAATTGTTATTATTACAGACAGTCAAACTACTTAAGAGAAGAGGAATACTTGGTGTTCTGCAGAGACAGAACCAGAGACTGTGCTGCACTAAAGGACATAAAATTTCAGGCTCAGTTCCATTAACATCCATTTATATCTGCAAGACCTAACTGAATTTGAAAACTGAGTTGGTGTTAACAAAGAAAAAGCTGGAGCAAGGTGGTCTGATAGTCTACTGGTCCATTACTTCCATTTAGTCAGTTGTCTCTGGAGACTTGGAAAACTGGCTGTTGTAATAATCATCTTATACTTCAGTGGAATTCTGAGTAACTGATTGCCTGTGAGACTCACGAATTATCTCTTAACAGATGTTTTGTATTTGTGCAAATGCTCTTTTTTTTTATTTAAAGGTAGCAATGTCACTCTCATTTGTAAGGTCTGTGTGTTTATCAGCGTTAAAAACAGACACACAAAAAAAAAGAATGCTATTTAGCCTATGATTGAGCGTATAAGATCTAAAGTAACCTGACTTCTTTGGGCATCAAAAAGACTGAAATTTCCTTTTCTTTGTAAGAGAGCAATTGTGTTTCTCTGCATGGGTCTTACAGAAGTGACACTAGAGGAAATGGCCATATGGCTGCCATCACCACAGTAGGGAATTGCCGTATCAGTCATCAAGATAACTGCTCGAGCTAGAAGTTAACTCAGGCACAGGGCACCATTGTGGTAGTTACTCTAGAGTGTGGTGATGATCTTTTTAGTGTAGAGTTTTTATTTATTTATATAACCACCTACATCAGTAATTATGATTTCTTTTCCTCAAAGACCTTTTCCACCTTCAAAGGAAATATTTGCATAGATAAACACCCTTAATAGGCAAGCCCTAAACACTCACAAGAGTCTTTATCTCCACTTGTATTTCTTACTGTGAAGGATTCTCTTCACTGCTTTGAATATTTAGTGACCCTATTAGTTACTGGAAGAAATTATTCAGTCAATTACACCAGACAGGTTGACAGCTGCTAATGATGTGCTTGATTCAGCAAAATGAAAACTTGGGAAATTTGGTTCTAAAGTGAAGATTATTTTATAGTCAAGGTGTATTTTTATCCTGTCCACAATGCACCATGTCCAAAGGGTCTCTATATGTTTCTATAGCAAAATCTTATATTCTGAGGTATATTTTCTGCTGAGGATATGATAGAGGATTTGCACACACACTCTACATGGAGGCTTGACATTTCTTCTCATACTGAGGCTAAAGGAAGGTATGCAGGCTCCAAACACATGAAAATTCTCCAAACATGGAAACAGTATAACTGGTCCTTCTCACTCTCACTCTCACTAGATGGTGCTGCAGAGTAGTCTTCTGAAAAACAAATAAATAAATAAATAAACATTAAAAACAAAGCAAATTATTCCCAGAAATTACTGGTTTGCATTACACTTTCATAATTGTTGAAATAGTGGAGCAATTATTGGGGGGGGGGGGGGGGGGCGGAAATCATTGACAATGTAGGTGTATTGGAATTTGTACTGACAAACAGTCCAGATGTCTAAACTCTAGTCCTTTACAGAATTTATACATCAACTAGACTGTAACTTTGGAAATTAGAATACTAGGATTGCAATAAGAATGTTTCAGGACAAGTTTTTCATTGTGTCTTACAGTGCTCTGCCACAGAACATTGTTCTGTCTTTAAATACCCAAGTAAGTGTCTTTGTGGAAGACCTCGACAGCATGGTGTGTTACATTAGATATGTGGGACTCACAATCAGGTTTTCCTGTAGACACTCAGATTCCTCTCTAGAATCTCTGACAGGCCCAATCTAAAGTTCAGAAACCACAAGAACACCAAATGTGTTCATTCAGAAAAAGAGGAGGACAATGTGTCTTCTCTAAGGTAATTGCTAAAAGTCTTGAACAGGTTGCCACCAGCAGGGAGAAAAAAATAGCCTGTCTTCAACCTGAGCAGATGCAAGGGGACACAAACTCTCTCCACACAGAATGTCACAGGCCAGGGAAGGCAAAAGGGTAAAGGAAGAGAGCACTTGTCCCATTGCTGGGGTCACATCAGTGTACAAAAAGGAGAAAGGACTTGTGAGGGGTGGGAGACTAAACACAAAATACAGTTTTATGGTGTCGTTTATCGGCGAGAGTATTCACAGGCAAGGAGTTTGAGGAAAAGAAGAGCCTCATTTTGGGCTCTGATTAAAAAAAATATAATGTTATTATCATTAAACAGTCTTAGATAAGTATGGCAGCTGCTGAGGACAAGGGCTAGAGTTCAGGCTTTGTGGAGGAGTTCCTCACCACTGATGTACATGCTCAGGTTCCTTCCTGTGCTCTCACCTGTGTTCTCTTCCCTGTCTTGCTGTTGCACCCCAGGAGCAAAAAGTTGATTTTTGCCTTTTTCAATAGGGTTGTGAAAGGAGAACCTTGAGATTTGCATATTAATTGCCATAAACCTGTCTAATGTAGGGCTACAGGTGAGCAGAAGGGGGAATTCTGAGATACACACCTTTTTCTTTAGTATTTCTAATGATTGTTTTGTTTTCCCTGCTTAGCATGCTACACGTGTGCCTCACATTCTGTGGTCACTAATTAATATACTATACAGGCAATACAAGTATTTCACTCACACCCCATTTCAGTAACTGGAACCTAATAAGGAAAGTAACTGAACTCATATGAAATTCTGGAAAGAAGACTAGTTGAAGCACTAGAAAAGAAATCCTGGTTGTAAATTGTATTTATTTTTGAACAAGGTTCCCAAAAGAAAGAAGCCTATCTATTTCCTCCCCAGCCAACTTTTAAAATTTTAAATACCTCAAATCCATTAGAGAAGCACAGTATTTTTTTGTTTGTTTGTTTCTTTGTTTTGTTTTTTTCTGTTTGTTTTTTTTGTTAGTTTTATTTGTTTGTTTGTTTATTTGTTTTCTGATGCCTGTTAAGTCCTAACCATTCTGAGTGCAGCTTACTGCACATCTCAGTTGTGACTCTTTTTTTGTGCTTGTGTTGTCTGGGGCTTTTTCACTTTGACAGTCATAGAAATAAATATTAATAAT
The DNA here is from genome assembly GCF_963662255.1 of Cinclus cinclus. Taxonomy (NCBI): domain Eukaryota; kingdom Metazoa; phylum Chordata; class Aves; order Passeriformes; family Cinclidae; genus Cinclus; species Cinclus cinclus. The sequence continues at coordinate 3,405,416 of NC_085049.1, forward strand.
CTTAATAATATCTTATAATTATCTAACATAACTATTTATTATCAATCTGTCTGTCTATATTGAAATCAGGGTTAAAATAAGTTTAGGAACAATTGACAATATGTCCTAATATTTGTGGGAGGCTACGTATTAGGAAATATACTGCATATCCTAGAACTGGCACACAAGGGAAAAATGATACACCCTTGTACATACAATAACAATACAAATGCAAACACAATACAGACATATGTAAAGCAGATGCACATATGTCTGGTGTAAGAATGACACGTAGAAGCTGATTTCTCCCCAGTGCCTGTTTTAAATCTGATTCCATTAATTGCCAGCTGGCTGTGAGCTGGGAGAGGGCTGTCAATGGAAATGGCAAAAACAGATTCATCTCTTGATTTAATAAGGATAGTTCAGTACACATAGTCTGTGCTATGCATTTATTCATGCACTTTTCCGATTGGTCTGTTCAAATTGTAGAAGATTATATATTTTTAGTTAAATCATATGGGAGGAAGACATAGACCAAATAGAGAGAAGGAGATAAATTATTAATTCATATTTTAATTCACCTAAATGTAGTTAGATATTTTTAAATGTTTAAAGTTAAAATGAAAGACTAATGAGAAATGCTTTGATTGTCTCTTAACTCCAAAGAGCTATCACACACTGGAGTCTGGAACACAAAGCAAGCTACATCATGTGTAAACTAAGAAAGAAGAGCACATGTTGACATAAGGTGGCTAACAGGAAAAGGAGTTTAAAAACGTAAGGTTTTTTTTAAAAAAAATAAATTAGGATTTTAATTGGTTCAATGAAAAGGTTGCACATTCTCCTCAATGTCTAACACCAGTTTGATTTTATGCAAAACCAAAGAAGATAAATATTCTGTCTCCCAGAGCTGCATCCAAAAAGACATCCAGGTATTTCCTGAAGTCTAAAGAAATAAGGTCATGCTTCAGTGACCATGTATTTAATCCTACTGCAGAAAAACTGTTTGGTAGGAATGCAAGTCTTGGGTCCTGAGCAGATATTTGGCTGTTGCTTTTTGTACAAGATCCCTAATTTAAGGTGCAGACGACTGATCATGATTCATGTGATGAAGACTCAGTCAGATCTACTTTTGTCAGCCCTCTAACACAATTAAATACACAACATACTTAACTTGCAAACATGGGGAAAGGAAGAAAGTCACCCAACAATGTCAGTTGTGTGCATGTGAGAAAAAGTCAAGGTATCAAGACCATGCCTGACCATAAAGGCCAACTCCTTTCACTTTTGTGTCTTCCTTCATTTGTATGGCAGTTTTTATTTTCCTTGTATATGTAGAAGTGGAGCTTTGTTTGGAATACGTATATCCCTTCATTTGGAAAATTTCCTCTCTGAGGAAAGCCTTTCTGTTCTATGGCTTGTTGTCGCTTTATGCACGACATTCTTCCAGGCTAGTGGGGAGCAGTGCATAAAGCAACTTACAGTTGGTCTTAGAAAGTGAAAAAGTTAAAAATTTCCAAGATACTTTCCAGCTAAAGGTAAAAAAAATAAAATAAATGATGCAACTGTGAAGTGTTATTCTATTCTATATGCTCAACCTTCTCAGTGAACTACTGGGATTTTAAAGTGAAGTTTCAGAAGCAGCAAAGTCTACTGTATGATATTTCAGTACATTTGATAAACTGATGAGAATTTAATATCCAGAAGACACTTAATGTTTTGTGTATTATTTTTGGGTTGGATGATGTTTTTCTTCACTTTGATTAGATGAAAAGGAAAAGCAATTAGAAATATCAGGATTTGAATGCCTCATCCCCCATGTTCTTGACATGTATATGAAATTTCCCCCCTCACTACTATTTGCCTGTTGCTATGCTCAGTGATGATTAATAAGTGTAGCAGAATAACATTTGTCTAAAATGAAATTATGAAGAATTTGACAATTTCATTGTCACTGATGTATTTCAAAATCAGTTGTCTTCTTAAACATGCAGAGCACTTCCTTTGAACCATTCAGGTTTTCTGCAGATCTGAACCCTGTCTTATATTTATCTACACAAATATTTTTTGTTTTAAATTAGGTCTCACAATTGCATGGCTACTTGAAAATTCCCATTTCTGCAGCTGTAAAATTACAGTATATAAAATCCTCCAGTAATAAATTAATTAACTAGACATAATTTCAAGGTTGATACGGTTTTTATTTTATTTGACATTACTGAAGAGTGCAGGTTTCTGCACAAAAAAAAACAAACAAAAAAAACAAACAACAAAACTCTTTATGTCTTGCAGAATGAAATGCCAAAAATAAGAATTTTGCTTTGCTGTGCAGCATGAAGGTTTTGGTATAAACAAGGTTCTCCTTTTGCATATCCTCCTTGGACACAGCAGGGTTTGACATCATTGATGTGCAGGGCTGGTTTCAACAGTCCTTGTTGAAGTCAACAGGACCTTTTCCATGTACTTAAATGGACATAGGAAGAAGAGGACTGGTTATATATTTACAGGATATATCCTGTTAAATGACCAAAGAATGGTTTACCATCTGTTTAGCAGGATATTGACCTTTTTTCCTAAATTATTTATTTTCCTGCCATGTCACAGCTTTAGGACAATAGCCTAAGGGTCTGCTGCAGTGCCTGCAGGCCATGGCATTAGCCACAGGGTTCCCCCATAGACATTCTGTGGGCAGAGGCTGTACACAGCAGGACTGGGCTGCACCGAGTACCTTGCCACAGCAAATTACCCAGGGAAAGTGTTGAGCTGTCTGTACCCACCTGTAAGAGTAAATGCCTCTAAAGACCAAAGGGCTATGTGAAAGCGGCAAGAACTTTTAATTTGAATTTCCTAGCTGACTGTCAGGGACCAAAAATTACAAATCGTGCGTTCATTACACAGCTTTTGCCAGAATCAGTGTATGACTTTAGATAATGTATTAAGAGACAGAACTGCAGCGGTTCTGCCAGGTCTGACCCAGTAAGTCTGAGTTTGGAACTGCCTGCCTGTACTCATCTGCATATTCATTTTAAAAAGGCTGCATTCTGCAGTTGTGAGAGTTCATTAAGTCACTAAAACATCAGCATTTATTTGAGAAGAGAGGGGAAACTGCAAGTAAACTTTTGATAGCAAAGCACAAATGTGAGGAAAAAAAAATGAAACCCTACTAAATTAGGGTTTAGTGGGAATGAAATGTCTCCTATCCTTGATGTGAGCAGGGTTTGTTGTTTAAGTCTCCCTGTGACTCTTGCCCAACAGCAAAGCCTCATTTCTCACTGAAGTGTATCCTGTAGGTTTGTGTGTCTCAAAACACCAATTTAATACTTCCAAAGCAGCCATGGGCATTGACTTGAGCTTTTGGACTAGCTGTAGCAATCAGGGTAGCCTGAGGTAAAATGCATTAATTGCACTCCAGCATTGTCTGATAATACTCCATTTACTGCAAAATGTAGTTTGGTCTTTGATAGGTGGAAGGAAGAGATAAGAAAATGAAACAGACAAAAGATGGATCCTTGTTATGAGGTGGCATTTTTCTTTCTTATCCTTACTGCTTTTATCCAACAAGTAGCTCTCCAGCCTGAAAACAATGCTTCCCAGATGAGCAGATCATTGCTGGACGATTGTGAATTAGCACAAATTGCTAACCCATCAGGAACTAGCTACTTTTTTCCTGTTTTGCAGAGTTTGTAAAGCATAAAATCCTGAAGCCTAATGTTTCCTTGAGAGAAAAACATCATCTTTCCGGAAGCAGACATGCTGGTTTTCTGTCATTAAAATGGTCTGGAGAGAAAAAAATTTAATTGTTCCTGTCTCTTCAGGTTTAAAATAGATCTCTGAAGTTGTTGGCATAACCTGATTCACCTCTCTATCATTTACTGTCAAAAGAATATTGTCTTCTGGAGCAAAGTTCAAATTAGAGAACATTACAATGAGAAAGGAAAAAATATTAATGTATAAGGTTTTTCTCCCTTTTTATTCTGTCTTGAGCTAACCGCAGCTGTTCAAGCTGTTCTGTGTTTTCAGACATACTCAGATACCTAGAATAATTAGGCACTAATGTCAAAAAAGCATGGAAATCTTTTCTTGCTGGTCTTCTCTCCAATTTTGTCAACTTTTGGTGCTTTATCTATTCTGTGTTGTCTACTACTCTCTTTAAAATAGATAGAGTTTTTCTTTTAATCAAATATGTATGTATTTTAAATATTTTTATTTACCATGCAGTTATTCTCACAGAGTCCCTGACAAGGAGAGAACTTGTCAGTCTCTTTGACCCCTACAGAGGTAAAGGAGATGCTGAAATTGTCCACTCAGACTCCTCACTAGTGACTTAACCAAAAAGAGGAGTGCTGAGAACTAGTCCCCTGTTTATAAAAGACAATTTGGAAGGATGGGGGTAGATGTTGGACCAAAGATGACAAGCACCAGAAGGATGTCACAGGACCTTAGGAGCCTCTCTGAAATCACAGAGCAGGTTAGCTGAGTTTGTGACTCAGTAAAGTTTCTGAGTTGACTTCTACCTGCTTTGGCCACTCTTGAGTCAAAGCCATGGAAAAGTCAACTGCACTTAAGAAGCTTGCTGCAAGACTTCTGGTATATTTTGAAGTTGAAAGCCTACTATTTCTGTTTGATATTTGCTGTTAGAGGTCTGTGGCAGATAACTTTGTGATGGTCTGGAACTCTTAATGTTTTACAAGCCCTGTCCATCAGTAATCAGGAAGGTGTGAAATGGAAAATACATAATCTCTAATGCTAGAAAGAAATTCTTGGTAGTGGTTAAAGATGAAAATCTGTTTCTTATTTATTCTAAAGCCCCTTTCCATGGCGTAATAATTTGCCTGTTCCTCAAAGTAAAGCAAAGTTGAGTTTGCTTTCATTTTATAAATGTTTAAATTACCAGAGCTGTAAAAGGAGGATATGGTGTAACAAAAAGTTCCAAAAAGAGATACATTAAAAAATGTAGATTTGAGAACATTTCCTTTTACTATAAGTGACTTCCACACGATGACTTGAGAGGATTCATAACCTAGGTTTGTCACCCATGTTCCCAGTCCACTGTAAGCAGAGAGTGAAGCTGGGTGGGATCTGCTGAGATGAATATACCAAGCAGATCAGCCACCCAACTTATACCATCTAACTAACTAACCATCTCTAGGGGGCATGTCTGTAGCATTGAGCAGGATATCCGTGCAATATTGTGCTCAATTTCCTCTCTCATGTTTGTGCTGCATGTTTAAATTTAGATGATCAACTCACCTAAATATTTATCTCGCCCATCCTGTTCTCTAGAAATCTTAAGTAGTAGTCTGACAGCTGAAGGACTTGATCAGGAAATTAGGGCTCTTGGTTCCTTCTCTGTCTGAGCACTGTTACATAGTTCATGTGGTAAAATATGTGAGAAATGTTCAAATGGGAACAGGATTTCCCCTTGCTAGATGAGTGGTCCTGGAAGTGGGCACCATCTCACCTGCATTCTCCTTCTCTGGATACCATTAGTTTTAACTTCCTTACTTCATTGTAATATCAGCTAAAGAGAAGACAGTAATGTTAAATTTACTTAAGTTACTTCGAGCCTGATCTTTAGGATAGTCGAAAGGCAGGATGGTCAGGACAGAACAACCTGAAGGCTTGCATTACTTCACATATCTTGGGTGAATTACCAACTACCCATTTCATTTTCTGGAACATGGATTGCCATTCTCTAGATGTGCTTTTCAATGGACTTATCTACACATGTTTTTTTTAGAACTAAGTATATAATAGGTAAATTCTAGAAATCCATTCAACCCAGGATTTTCATAGAATCTAAATACAGCAACCTTTGGTCCAAAAGTGAGATTCATATCGTGCAACTTAAGGTACTACAATATGGGTCTATATAAAGCTACTTGTCTAGCACTGATGAAGATGAAGTCACTGGAATCAGTGGAGAAGGGAAACAAAACCCTCTAGTCTTGAAATTTGACACAGACATTTAAAGAATTTTACTGGTAAAATCTTACCTTCTTCCGTGGCTGAGCAAAGCCTTTGTGGAGTCCTAATCTTCCACTCAGGAAGCTGAGTATCATGTTGTTCCTAGTAAATTTTAGGACACTAACAGATTTCTAACCTGCTGACATCTAGCAAACTGACGTGTTTAAAAATATCAATGTCTACTTTTTGCTAGTTGTTTGGACTCCTATTCGCAGTGGAAAATAGAAGCAGTTTACTGGTTTATCAACATTTTAACCACACACCTGTTCTAGGTTGGGTTCACAGGCGTTTGGGAGTTTCTCCGTGTCTTTCCATTCCTTGTAGATGTTATCAATATCTAGCTTGCAATATATATTTTTTATGACAAAACAAAAATATGGTTTAATGAATCTGAGTTCTGTGCTCTGCCTTCAATAATCCATGAGTTAGATCTAACCTCGAAGTCATGCTGCAGATGCTGCCATATCAGAGGGCTCAAAATTTTAGCCTCTGCTGAGTGCCAAAGTTCATTAGCTTGGTTTGGTGCTACACTGACATAAATATGCAGCATTTGGCCAACTGAGGGGGCAGGCAGGGAATGTCTGGACCTGCCTTCAGAAGGCTTTGCTGACACACACCTAAAAGTGTTAATGGGAACCTATGGGTGGCAATGTCTTTAGTTCTACATCACTGGAGTTCGGGCTGTGGAAAGAGAATATCCAAGTGCTTTAAAGAACTTGAGCTGGGAGAAGGGGGCAATAGCTGAGCTTCAGTCCATGACAGAAGGAGGGCAGACTAAAGAAATATATCACTAGGGCTGCTGTCATATTATTGCATATTTCCTGACTGAAGATATGTCACTACTGAGTGTGGTGCTTTGGAATTTGGGATGATCCCTAATCAGTGCAGGAGTACTTTTCCATGTACTGTGGTTGGGGTTCATACACAGATCTTGCTATCAGACACCCATATCTGTATTGTTTTGAGATTACTTTCCCTGTGTAGAACTGCCCACTTAGAAAATAAACTTAGGCAGAGGAGGAATGCTATTTATTATATAAACCATGATTCAAAATATTTACTTGGTAGGTTTAAAATACAAGATATGTTCCACTATACCATAATATACATACTATTATATTGTGTGTCATAAACAAGGTAATTTGTAATTTTGGGAATTTTTAGACCTGAATAAATGCAATGTTACTGGGGATAAATGAAACTCCTTGTTTAAGGGGTACTATATTTTTCTGTCATATGCTAATTGTTAGGTATGTACAAGTTGGTATCTTTTATGTAATGTACTTTAAATACCCCAGAATAGATAATAAATCAAATACAGCAGCAAGTGTGTTCTGAAAACATGAATGTAGTGCTTGCAACCCTCTGCCATAAAGCAATTTATAATATACCAAACTTCTTTACAGGAATTCTGGTAATTTATCAGAAATGAAATTAACTGCTTCATTAAAGTAAATAAGTGCAAATAAATTGTGAAAGGGAGTTTTTTACAGGTCAAGAAAGTAAAATAATTTCCAGGACAATATTATTGAAAGCTGTTTCATGAATTCCTGATCTTGAGCTTCTATCCCCCACTTAGCTTAACATCTTAACTTGAAAGTTTATTCTTTCAACTAGATGCACACAAATGTTTACAAAAACCTAATCACTGTGATTTTTTACATGTTTATAAATCTCATTTGCATCATCCCTTCAGTCATTTAATTTTCTTGTGAGTTTTAATTTCTTTATTTTTTTTCCAATTTCATAATTATTAAATGCAAATACTTGTGAAAATCACTGTTTCTCCAACATTATTGGAAAATACTTTTATTTTATAAAAATACAGATATTATTCCTTATGTTTCATATCTGTCTGATATACTCCTGGTCTGATTTAGAGTTTTATCATTCATAATTTGGAATCAATGTGAGAATCTGCATTTAATGTTCATTTTATTAAACCTCCTCTGAATCTATTTGGTAACTTTTTTGAATATGACTAATCTAAACTCGTGTCAGCATTTTGTTTCTCAGAGTTTTTAGAAGAATATTATTCAACATGATACAATATAAAAACCTTTTGTAAAAAAGCACTTTGATGTCAGTATTGAAATTACGTCAGTGTTTAACCATATGGATAGAGGAAAAAGAAGTCTCTTAACTCACTTGCTGGAATCATAAGTAAACTGTGGCAAGTTAAAATCCTGAGTATGGAGGGCACAGGCTTTATTCACAGGTTAACAAAAGGTGGCAGGTTAAATTGCTCAGACACATATTAGGAAACAAGAAGAGCCAGAAATCTCAGCTCTCAGACCCCCAGTTGAACCACTAGACATGGGCCCACCTATAGTTCAACTCTCTGTCAACCTTGTGTCTGTAATTAATCTTTCCTTTAACACAGGAGAAACTCTCTATAGACCTATGATTTATTTCTTGGAATCCCACCTTCTGACCCTTTCCTGGAAGTCTTTTGTAACTTGAAATAATTTCACTTCATGCACCAAAGACATCATATCATTTCTTTCTGATGAGATGTCATATACTTACAGGCACTAGTAATTTCTTACATAGCACGGCTGAATAAGACCTAGCAAAGTGAAAAACAGGAAATGTATTTTCTAGTCTTCAGTAACCTTACAAGCAAAGGCATCTCAGTATATAAAATCAACCCTATAAATATGTATAGATCTTTACATAGTGATGACTAAAATAAAAACGAAACCTATAAAATTTGTGGTGTATCATTTGAACTCATCGTACAAACATTTTGAAATGTAAAACATGGCTTTGAGAATATTAACACTGTGTGCATGTACCTATATTTGGTGCGGTTCACCTGCTTATGATCCTGAGTGAGAGCTGATGGCTAAAAGGAAAAAAAAAAAAATAAAAGTTTGGGGAGTCTCTGAAGCATGTGTAAGGAAATTGAAAGCTCCAGACAGCTCACTGAAATCTGCACCAAAGTCAGGTTGACCTTAGCAAAGGACCAGATTTTGCTAATGCAGTGTCTAAAATGTGCATGTAGAGGTTAAGCTTTCCAAATCAAACTTCAGGTTGTTGGCAGGGCAATTATGTGGAGCTCCCTTGCAGCTGTTTGTACCAGACTTGGCCTGTAGTATATGTGGAATAAAGGACTACAGTTTCCACTGCAGTTTTCAGACAGCAAATGTTCACTAAGTCAGAATTATTTATAATGTACTAAAGACTACTTAATTTATGTGGTGCTGTTCTTGATTCCAAAATCTCCATCACATAAAGTGAATGCAACCATTCATAATAAATTAGATTGCAGGAGTGATTTTCTAACAGCCATGAAATCTTTATAATACCTCTCATGTACAAGTTCAACCAACAAAAAGTGAAAAAAACTAAATGGCTTTAAACTACTGTATATTTTCCTAAAGTGTACCATAGCAACAAATGTACCTTACTGCTCTGACATATCAGATCAAATCAGAAGGTTGTAATGATTTTAGAGGTTGGAGCAATAAAAAATAGTTACTTTAAATAAAAAGAAACACTTTTGTCATGAGCAATTCAAAGCAAATCAGAAGGGAGAAAGTTTTAACAGGGATCATTCCAGAGGATACTGGCAACATGATCCATGATTCCAGAACCAAATTTATAAACTGTCAAGTAAGGAAGTAGCACCTTGAGGTGTGGTTTTATTTTGTATATGATTCCTAAAATGTATTTTTTGAAGGTCTTATGCTGCCATTTTGCTTCTTGTTGCTGAAGATAGAAACTAAATGATGGATTAGACAGGATGCACATTTCTCATTCTGTTTAAGAGTCAAAAACATTCACTATTCATACATTCTTGATTCATTAATCTATCTGGATACTAATTTGCATGCTTTGTTCAAGGGAAAAAAATCTAGCTGGTAGTATGTCATTATTTTTCTAAAGGTGCATGAATAATTTGTGGTGATTGAATTCCTGCAAATTTTTTTTTTCTCTTACTAAATGTCAAGACAAAGTCACAATTTTAGATGCAATACGTGTTAAAAATATTAGCCTCATTATTTTTCCATCAGTAGTTCCTTTAATATTCAATAGTCAAATTTTGTTGGAGGTACCTGATCAAAGAAAAGGTCATAACGTTTTGTTTTCTCTCCATAAATGAAGAAACTGTATTCTGCCTGTCATGTCACTTCTTATGTGATAGATTTGTGGAGATGTAAGGTGTGTGCTGTCACATTTTTAAAGATAATGCTTTTGTTCTGGTCTTATTGACTCAAGATGGGAGAGCTGGAGCAGAAAAAAAAAATGCAACTGTTTCCAGTTTCCAAGGATTTAAATGGATTTTTACCATTCAAATACTTATTCCATAATACTGAATTTTCAGATCAGAAAGAACAATCTCCACCACCATCCCTGAAATCTAGGCAGTGTATTTGAAGATCTTTGTCAACACCATTCAGATTAATTAATATTTTCACAGTGGTAGTGCCATGAAATTATTATAGAGGTGAAATTTCTGAGAGTAGCACAAAAGTCCCATCCCCAGAAAAAAACACGAGTGCTTCCAAAACCTCAATTTTGCAATGAAAATTGCTTATCAGAAAATACTTTAATTTGTATTACTGACAGATCTTTTCAGTGAAATTTTCAAACCCTAAAACTCTGGCAATTTTATCTCACTAAACAAAACTGTAAAACATGGAAAATTGTGGAAGAAAAAAGAAAAAAAAACTGGAAGAGAATTTATGTTATTTAATTTATTACAGGCACCTCTTTCCTCTTCTGGGATCTTTTGGAAGTAAACACAAACAGGAAAAAAATCAGGATAAAAGTAGCAAGTTTTTAGGTAGAACGTTGAGCTACTCAACTCAAGACACATGTAAATGAATTTCTCAAGGATTTAGAGCTGGTCATTCCCTAGAGACAAAGCTGGTCATCTTAACCAAAAGTATGGACGTGATTGTTCAATTTTGTTATGGAAATAGCTGTAGTTTACACTGTAATTACTGCTTGTTCTTTCATAGGCACAGCTTCCAGAATGCTTTATGGAAAGCTGCTTCATCATAAACTACGTAAGGAAATTACATTTTTCTGTATGTGTCCCCATGTTCTCAGTCTGGTAATTGCTTGCACATCATGTTGATTATAAGGTGTCATTTTTTACAAAAGACAGAAAAAGAAAACAAGAAGAAAAGAAATAAATCTACCAACATACCTATATTTTATATATATATATATATATATATGTACACACATATATATATAGCTTTCAGTGCATTGAGCTAAACCCTTCCATTTTTTATTTTTTTTTTTTGCTCCTCTTCATAAAACTCTCTTGGGCTTTATAAATACCTGCTCCCTTAGCTAGTTAGTCTTCCCTATGATCCTGGGCTTCAAAGTCTGGTTTTATGAGGAAACCACACTGTCTCCCTGTCTCAGCACGCTCTTTCCTGTCACCAGCTCCGGGGCCCTGCTAAGCGTGGCTCTCTGCACACAGATTGTTTGTGAAGCTGCCAAACGGAAGCCAGAAGCTCAGTTCAGCTGAAAGAGATAAAAACAACATTATTTCATAGCTATAAAAAAATCACAATAGACTTGTAAATGGTGCCTTGTACAAACAGGGTTTTTCTTCAGGAAAAGAATAGGTCCTTCAACGAAGACTGAGACATCTGTATTGTTTATTCAACTCTTGTGCAATGAGTTGCTATTAATAGCTCTGCATTAGAAAAATCTTGCTATAAATAACATCTGAAATCCACTACCATAACACCCTTTGTCCTTCATATGCCTTCTTTGGGACACTTGTATATTTACCATGAAAAAGAGAACAAAACAACTTAGGATGAAAAAAGAGAATGACTATGTTGAATGATTCAGTTCCTCGGAGGGCTTTCATTTTGTGGGAGGAAGAGAAGGGATAAGAAAGATATAGACAATAAACATCTCTGACTTTTCTCCAATATTCTAGCTAGACTAACAGGCAGACACAGCTTGACAGACAGATGATTGTCTTATCAACTGAAACCAACTTGGAAAGAGTATATCCAATCCTCCTAAAATAGCTAATTAACTGGGAACTATGCCCTCTGTTCTCTTGATATGGGAATGTTTCACAGTAGATGGTCTGTTCCATGATAGAAACTGGATATTAGTTTTCACATCTTCCTGAAATGGAAGTCACTTAACAAGCCCTTCCAAATGAATGGTACCAGTAGGAAAAGGTTGATGGTTCATCTCACGAGGTAAAGATTTGACAAGGTGTATTAAATGTTTCATTTGTAATTTCAAGTCTTTTAATTTGCATAATGGTTTTATGTTGTTTTTTGTTTCTTTTTCTTTTTCTTTTTCTTTTTCTTTTTCTTTTTCTTTTTCTTTTTCTTTTTCCTTTTCTTTTTCTTTTTCATTTCTGAGTCCGAGGAATACAGTTTGTTCTTCTCTGCTTTTATTGACGGTAATATTTTTGCCAGGGTGAACTAAAGGAACTATATAGTGTCCATTAGTGGTTATTTATCTGAATTGCAATTTCATTGTACCTTCTCCACTTTGTGTCCCAAAACAGGCTAGGCTTTTTTTAGTTGAGAGCGTAAGAATGTGACTACTATTCTTTGCAGTCTTTAGAATAAAGGATTAGAAGAAAACAGTTTCATTTGGAAGAAGGCACATATCCTTGCTGAAATATTTTCTGTCTTCATTCATGCACAATGCTTTTTCCACCCTTCATTGTTGAATTGAACCTGGCTTTTCAGGTTTTGGTTGACATCTTGCTGAAGAACCACTTTACATAATTAAGACCAATTTGTGCTGCAGCTGTTTGGCACAGCTGGTTGTTGGTTGTTTTGGTGGAGTGTGGAGTGGATGGTGGGTTTGGGAAGAAGATACTCTTCTGCTTCATTCCTTTCAGGTGGTTTCCCAGATCCAGGATCATAAAAAGTTTTACTGTTTTTAACCACTCAGTGGTTTTGTACCTAACCACAGCTCCTCCAGGTGTCTCTGCTGTGCACCTAGAGGAAAAGTGTTTGTATAAGGGTAACAAATTTGAGAAATTTGATATACTTCCTGAGCCTCCTTTTTTGATTATATATGGAAAATAAAAAGCATCTGGGTGTGATATCCCACAGTGGTACAGCAATGCAGTACTGCAGCTAAATCCTAGTCTTTCAGCCCTGTTTTGTAAGATGTATCACCTGCAGAAGCGCATAAAATAATGTTGAAACAAACTAGTAATAGGGACAATATGTGTAATTTTGTCTCTTATGCCTTCAAGTGATTCAGCTAACAAGCATCACATTTCTGTACAGCAGTGCTTCTCTCCAGCCATTCTGAAGTGCACACACATTTGTGTGCCCATGCAAGAACAAGGTTCTGAAATGCTCGTCTTCACTGCAACTCCACTTCCAAGATCATCTGCAACTCAGTTATGCTATGAAATCCCAGTTCCTGCTTTTCACACCTTCATCTGCTAGCTGTTATGCCTAGTCAGTAATGTACTGTCAGTCCATAACTCAGTAGTTCAGTACTGTTTATGCAGCTGTCCAAGGGTGTGCTCATCTTTAGGCAAGGTTTATATCTGATTAATTGAACATGAGTAAGAAGTAGCTGGTGAAAAGAGATCACACCAACAACATTTTGCCCAGCAGAAATAATCAGGTGTTCAGTGAAGGCATTCAGCTAAATCGTGTGAGACAGATCTTCAGATGTGAATAAATGTTAAATGTAGCATCTTTGGGAGCTTTGGCCCTTTCATAATTAACTACTAGTGATGTCAAGTCTGGGCCTAAAAGTTATATTTGCTCTTTTTTAATTAAACTAGGTAATTGACAATGTCGAATAGCCTTTGGCCAGACCGACGGTTAACAGAGATAACTCATAATAATTATTGTAACACATGATTTTTCTAGCAATAGAATAGAATTTGCCATGCTGTGTGTGATGATAGAGGGGCATGTTCAAGTGCAAGTGTATTTGGAAAATATTTCAGTGTCTCAGTTCTTGAAATTAATACTAGATTATAAGTAATTGTAAACAGACATAAAAGGAAATTCCTTTTTCCCCCATTATCCTAAAAAAGAAAACAATCCTGAGAGAAACATATTTATTCATAGCAGGTAAGTAATTTTCATCTCAAGAATTCTTATTCTAAATGAACTCTTAACTTGAAACAGCTATTGTTGCATGGCTATAAGGTATCCTCCCAAATTTTGTGAATCTACACCCAAATAATGCTAATTTTATGTTATCAATTTGAATTGTGAATTGTACTTTTCTTTAAACACTTGGATTTAAGGAAGAAAAGGTATTCAATTCAATCTATGTGGTATAGCAAGTAATTCCAACTCTCTTTGTCTGCTGACCCTGTGATGGACATATGTAAACATATACATGTTACATATTATATACATGTTTGGTAAAACACAAATGCAGGATTTTGGTTTGTGGAATATTCTAAGTACTATATCACTGCATGTACTGTAAGTAGCTAGGGTCAATAAAAAGATTTCCAAAGCAGTCAGCTTGTCTCTGTTTGCTTAAACAGAAGAGAAAAAAATATTCCCGAAAGAAATCGAGCAATACTGCTAAGATGATATTGAAAATTTTATTTATTATCAGCAGTCAAAATGATTTATAGATTTGTTTTTCATGGGAAACATCTTTTACAAAAGAGACCTCCTTCATGATATGTTCTTCTTTTTCTGAGATTATGAATGAGAGTAACACTTTTAAATCAACATACAAAATAAAAATGTATGGAACATTAATTAAAGACTGTTTTTCTCTCATGAGATCAGTAGTTATTGGAGTGGGTTCCAGAGGGTATATTATTTGTGAATTGTGATCCACAAGTTACCTAATTTTCTCAAGCAAATATTGGAAAACTTAATTTTGTTGCATGTTGTAGCTAAATAAAATGAAAAAGGTGCTTTAGAAAAATTTAAATTACAACTTTTGATTACTATCTTTGCACCTCATATTGAGAGAATGGATACCTTGGCTATCACGAATCCATACTTCTAGGGCTTTGAAGAAGCCATACATTCCTAAATTGATCTAAGCTATATTTACACCAGATTTTAAGTGTCACATTTTAGCACACTTTAATGTTACATAACATGGACTATTTTGCAGTATGTCCCTACATTGTCCAAATCCTGAGACTTGTTAGAAGATGTTGGAGTTCTTCTCTAGTTTATTATTTCTAAATGTATATATTCATTCTAAATGTATTTCTTAAGGAAACAAGAGGAATTAAGGAGGATGGACAGTTAACATCCAGTTCTTGCCTCTGCATCATGTCCATGATTGTGTAGTCTGTACCTGCTTCTCAAATTTTATATCTTCCGGGGAAAGACCCTTTCCTCAAGTTTCAAATCTCTTGGTTTTTTTTCCACAGCATAATATATAATGTTACTTATTTATTTTGAGGTTTTTCATTGGTTATTATGATAGATATAAAACCATTCGCTGAATGAAAAGCTCTGGCAGGTAGTCCCTTACCAAAAAAATCACCATTTTTTAGGAATGTCAAATTTAAAAAGCCAGATAATAGTACACGAAAGCACAGAAAGAAGAATCTGAGTTGCTAAGAAAAGGGAAAGTTATTGCATTAAGACAAAAGTCTTATGGAAATCTAAAGATATCGCCTTTTACAGTATAGACAGAAGTACATTTTCCTTCTTATCTGGTTCATCCAGAAGATTGTGCTCATGCTTAAAAAAATGGCATCGTGGGCTGCACTAGAGAGAGTATTTATTGCCAGCAGACTGAGGGAGGTGATCCTGCCCCTCCACTCAGCACTGGTGAGGCACATCTGGAGTGCCGTGTCCAGTTCTGGGCTCCCCAGGACAGCAAAAGCATGAAGCTCCTGGAGTGGGTCCAGCAGAGGGCCACAAAGGTGATTAAGGGACAGGAGCATCTCTCTTGTGAGGAACAGCTGAAGGAACTGGGCCTGTTGAGCCTTGAGAAGAGATGGCTGAGAGGGACCTCATCAGTATCCATCAGGCTCTGCAGGGAGGTTGCCAAGAGGATGCAGCCAGGCTCTGCTCGGTGGTGCCAGGCAATGGGACAAGGGTCAATGGGCAGTAGCTGATGCACAGGAAGTTCCACTTGAATATGAGGTGGAGTTTTTTTACTGTGCAGGGACCAAGCAGCAGAACAGGTTGCCCAGGGAGAGGCTGTGGAGTCTTGCTCGCTGGAGATATTCAAGAACTCTCTGAACACAGTCCTGTGCAATGTGCTCTCACATGGCTCTTCTTGAGCAGGGAGGTTGGACCACATGAACCGCAGTGGACCCTTCCAGCCCTATGGGTTCTGTGACTGACTTAGCTCATAAATAAAATACACATAATTTGTTCTCATTTTCTTCTTGTAGCAATTCTCTTTCAGTATATTTTTAAATTTCCTTGCAACTAACTGTACTTCTACAAGTATTTGTTTGCTCTTGTAGGCATTATCTTCAGATAACTTTGAGATTCATTTTTCTTAGGAATGTCTACTTGTTTTCATTTCAATATCTAGGCAAGTTATATTAAAGTTTGTTCATTCTTGTTTTATTCTGTTTCATTTTGTTCATAAGGCTTAATACAAATTAAGTACCACAGCATATGTTATCAGATATTCTTTTTCCAAAACTAATTATACCTTTTGCATTTTCTAGAGTTGCTTTGAGTTTTGAAGCTGTCTTGACACAGTATGTGCTACATATAAGAGCAACAGGGAGAGGCATATATCAAACTTACTGAATTCAGACAGCACAATCCATAGTTACAGCCATTTCCAGATACTCATGTGGTCCCTGTCAAATCAAACCTCTGAACTCTGTCAAATTTCTATTTTTTGATTTTTCTCAGTGTAAAACCTGGACAACTTGACTACCATCCAAATTTTTTGACCATATCTTATTTTCTTGCTAATACAAAAGACTCTAAAAATATTTGGACAGTAAGAATGTGTACTTTTAATTTGAATCTTTGAGCAATTTTCTTTTTTTAATATATAAAGGATTATATTCACTTCAGCTTCTACAACATTTTTAAACCAAACCCTCTCAGAATTCAACAAGAGAAAATGCGTGGGTGATGCTTAAGCCAACTACTTTTTTTTTTTTTCTAACTAATTCACATCTGTTTAATGTGAGTGGGTCAAGACAAAGACCCTGTGTATATCTGTGCAGTAGATCAATTAGTTCTTAGAGTCATAAGTACATATTTTGGCAAGTGTGGGCTTAAGAAATTTTTCACTCACTGCTGGACACCAACTGCTACTGGAATGTGTTGGATGTACTTGGAGATTCTTAGTCTGGTTAAAAAAAAAAATTGGAGGGTGTTGTATTATTTTATTTGTTCTTTTCAAAACCAGAAGTTAAAAATTATGTATGACAGCACTACTGGACACCACTTGACATTTTCTCCTGATTTTACAGCCCACTGCAAAATATGTGTAGATTGTTGAATCAGTGAAACGCTGTCCAATCGGAATCCTAGAATTTAGCCCTTAATGCTTCTAAATAGTTCCTGCTAATGATGATGGGTATCAGAGGTTTAACATGGCAAAGCAAGTAATCATGATAAGTTGCAAGAGAATTCTAGTAGATTATTATTCCAACTCTTTTGAAAATCTCAGAATATGTATTTCTGGCTTTAAAGGTAAGCGTTTATATTTCAAAGAGTAATAGAGCTTATTTTGTACTGAAAATTTTATACAAATGGGGAAGCAAGTTCATTCTTTAAGACTAAATTATTGATCTGTTTTAAATTCCTCTTCAGTTTAAAATTATTTTAAAATTTAATTATCCTTTCATTGTTGCTTTTAATTCTGCTACAATCATCCTTCTTAGATTCTAATCTTGTGACTTGGAAAAATAGTAAGGTCTGTG
Source organism: Cinclus cinclus (assembly GCF_963662255.1). Lineage (NCBI taxonomy): Eukaryota > Metazoa > Chordata > Aves > Passeriformes > Cinclidae > Cinclus > Cinclus cinclus. Next base: position 3,423,177 of record NC_085049.1, read on the forward strand.
TAGTATCTTGGAAAACCAACGAGGAGAAGCTAGAGACAAAACTAAAACTTTTTTTATATGCATATATATATATACACACATATATATATATATATATATATATATATATATATATATATATAAATAGGTCAACTCTTCTGTCCATATATATTAGATTCACACCTAAGAAGCAATTTGGCCTTATAAACTGCTTGTAATCAGACACAACTCATGGTCCTTTCTGCCCCAAGCTCTGATATAACCAGATATTAGTACCATTTCCAGTATTTGTTCTATCTTAATAATCTTGCTTAGATATTAGGAAAAATTGAATGTGAGAGAATGGAAAGCAAAATGCCCTTATGGTGGACGTCTGATGTCTCTTACTGTGGTCTTGTCTGGAGTCTGGAACCCATTGTGCAAGATGATTAACAAAGAGCAGGAGACAGTCCTTGTATTTGTTCGGAGGCATACAAGTAATCCATTGACCTACACATGACATTTGACAATTTCACCCCTTATTTTCCAATGAATTTTCTTAATGAAATGAACCGTTAAGACCAGTGCATGAATATGAACTGTATATGGCACATTACCTAGGCTGCATTTTAGAGCATGAGAAATGTGAACATGTTCAGGCAGCTGTGAACAGAAATTGGAAGTTGTGGAAAATAAATCCCTTTGTCCTAAAGAGCTTTCAAGCAATAATTCACTCTTATAGAAAGGTCTATCCTAAGGTCATGCTACCTTTATTTCATAATCCCAGAACACAGCAAAGAAGTGAAGCTGGACATGACCTCTTTCAACTCCTGTTCATCAGAGCAGATGATGCAAACAACACAGGTCTTTCACTGCAAGCCCTGTGAACAAGCTGGAATCACGGTACAATTTTTCTAGCAAGAGAAATCTATCAAATTGGAATTGGAAATTTGAAGCAAACTGGAAACAACAAATCTTATTAACTTGTGGGTTTGTTTGTTTTTTTTTAAAGTTATCTTTACCCAGAATGGATTGCTGTATAATTTTGAACAAAAATCTGGTGTCAGATAAAGCATTCTTTATTTAATGTTTCTCCACTTAAATGAAAATGTACATTAAGTTTCTGTAGTTTAGTTGTCTGTTTCTACCTATCCCCATTATTTCAGTGAGACTAATGCTATTTCATAATGAATAGTATCAGAAGTAGGCCATGGAGCTCTAAGGAAGATAAAATCTTCCATTCTAATTGTATGTACAGACAGTCTGTCCTTGCTTCAAAAAAGCAGAGCACATTTCCAGGCAGACAAACAAGGTAACAAGAGAGATTTAGGTGACAACTAATCTTATTTCAAAACAGGTAGACCCTGGACTGTGTTCAGGCACACTCTGTGTTAATTCAGTGCCTGTTTTCCCTGCTGTGGTAAACCAATGGATGTCTTGCAGACTGCTGCATTAGATTCCATACACTGAGAATCACAGAATCATAGAGTCATAGAATCAGTCATAGAATAATAGAGTGGTTTGGGTTGGAAGGGGCCTTAAAAATCATATTGTTCCAACCCCACTTCATGGGCAGGGACACTTTCACTTAGACCAGGTTACTCAGAGCATTATTCATCCTGTTCTTGAACATCTTCAGGGATGGGAAGGACATAACTTTTCTGAGCAACCTGTTCCAGTGCCTCATTACCCTCCCAGTCAAGAATTTCTTCCTGATATCTAATCTGAACCTGCCCTCCTTCAGCTTGAGGACAAGATTTGCTCTTGTCCTATGTCCTTATGACAATTCCCTCTGGCTTCCACGTAACCTCCCTTTCAGTACTGGAAGACTGCTTTATGATCTCCCTGGAGCCCTTTCCCAGCTGAACAACAACAAGTATCTCAGCCTGTCTTCATAAGAGATGTGTTCCAGCCCTCTGCTCAACTTTGTGGTTCTACTCTTCTCTTCCTCCAACAGATGGACCTCTTTATTGCCCTGGGGACCTCAGACTTGGATGCAGCACTCCAGGTGGGCTCTCACAAGGGCAGAGCAGAAAGCCAAAATCACCTCCCTTGACCTCCTGGTCACACCTCTTTTGATGCAGCTCAGAATGCATTTGGCCTTCTGGGCTGCAAATACACTTTGCCATAGTCATATTGAGTTTTTCATTCACAAACACCACTAAGTCCTCCTTCCCAGTGGTCTCAATTAATTCTCCACCCAGCCTGTACTTGTGCTTGGGATTTCCCCAACCCAGACGCAGGACCCTGCACTTGGCCTTGCTGAACATCATGAAGTTTTCACAAGCCCCTCTCAAGCCTGTCCATGTTCTTCAGGACGGATTGCTTCCCTCCAGCATGTCAACTGCACCCCACAGCTGAGTGTCACTGGCAAACCTGCTTTGGCATTGAGGTGCACTCAATCCCACTGTCCAAGTCACCTACAAAGATGTTAAAAAGTGCTTGTTTCAATACCAGTCCCTGAGGAGCAGCGTTCAGTAGCATGATATTTTAGCTGATGATTGTCAGTCTTTCCACTGTACATCACTCAGAAAACAGACTGAAGAGCAGAGCAAAATCAGAAAGCAGATAATACTATTTTCAGTTTATTCCTGAGAAGTGGTGATAGCAATGTGAAGCACTCCAGCTAACCTTAGGAAGTGATCTTTCTTCTGCATGAAACTGTGACTTTACTACCTGTTTCAATCTGCTGTAGGTTTGAACCACTGTTAGGGTAAAACACCAAGGACATATTAACTTCCACAGCACAAAATTACAGACAATTCCTGAATACAGAAAGCGTGCCAGAGTAGAGTTTGCATTAGCACACAGCAGATGTCACTTCTTGGTTTTGTCCTCAGAAAATGGCACAAATAGCCTGATTCTGCACCTCATGCAGTAATTCTCAGTGTCTTCACTGAGACAAGTGAATCATCAGCTGCAAGCTGATGATTTATCCAAGCTGCAGCAAGGAGTGTGGTACCAAATGCTTTGGTTTAGTATCAGTCTGAGCTTGCAGAGTCATTCAGTGCACTGCAGTGCCAGGATAAGGGGCTAGATCATTCACAGTAGCAGCACTTTGGCTAAATCTTGAAAGATCTCTCTGGAAGACTTGTCAGGACCACACTGTACCATTAATCTCAAGGCAGAGCAGGCTGTACTAATCTGACCATTTCTAACCCCTGTGTTATCCCACTGCATTGGTGGGATGGGATGGGATGGGATGGGATGGGATGGGATGGGATGGGATGGGATGGGATGGGATGGGATGGGATGGGATGGGATGGGATGGGATGGGATGATGGTTTGCTGCCTTTAACTTGAGCATTGCCTAAAGAGATGAAAGATCTGGCACACCTTTTGATATACCTTTTGAGTATTTGTGATTTTTTCTCTATGTACAGTTTTGAAATATGGTATATGAAACTCTTAAAGGCTGAAAGGTGTGGCCTAGCAAGAAGGGTCACTTTTCATTTGAAGAGAGACATCTTTAGAATCCAGCGTAACCAAACTTTATGTTCATTTTCCTCTTTGCTTAAATATTTGTTAATGGCAGACACAGCTACATTACTGGCTATTACACAGCTTTGGTGGTGTTTGTGGTCGTGATGTACTTGTTGCCTTTTTTTGGTTAGTTTTGTTTGTTTGTGGTGTTTTTTTTTCATTCCTTCTGCGGACAGATTTCAGGCTTTTTATTGTTTACAGAGGTTCTGAAGAAGAAAAATTAAACAAAAGGTCATTATGATACTGTCTTCTGATTGCTTGATTGGTAGGTTATTGGGACAGATGACACTGGATATATTTTAGAAAGCTCAAAGGTAGCTGGCTGAAAGACTCAGATATGCAGGAACTTACCCTGCAACACAAAGGAAAGAAAATCTGGAGAGCAACTCAGACACTTAAGGGTCTAGTGCTTTTGAGTAGCAGAAGAGCATCCTCCCTGGCCCCAAAACATGTAAATCAACTCTAGTTCTGTGCATTATATGTCAGCCCACGTCCCAGATGTCTAGGACACCCCTGAGAGTTTCTAATGACTCAGCTATTCTTTTTGATTATTAGGTAGATTGCAAGCATGGAAAACCTGCATCCTTTCTCCTTGTAATGTGTCAAGGCTTTCCTTTAATCTGTTGTTTAAAAAGAATTACTCCCTTTGTGCCAAGGGATATGGTTGATTCAAGTTTTAAATCAGGGAAAATGCTTGACTTCAGAAAATTTAATGGAGAACTTCCCAAAATTTGACGAAATGTAAGAGTCTCTGACTTCTGCTTTCCATCTCTTCCGTAGCATATTTGGTTCCTGTTTTATATGTGTATATTGGATAATCAGTTTTTTCCCATTAGTCTGAGCAATTAAGTACCTCTTTAAGTACAGATTTCATGCATCCATAATGTAGATGACAGGTTATAATGTAAATATTCTATTAATTATTTATATTCAATCAGCTGCATGCTTCAATCACGATTTTGTGAATAAGAAGCTGCACACAGTTCCAATCCCATGCTCTCACATTCTAGATGCAGCAGTCTTTTTACCTCTCTCCACCTCCAGGCAACATCACAACTATCCTGAAAAAAAAAATAAACAAAAATGCTAACTCATTTTACTGTAGTTTTGTTGCATTATTATTATTTAAATACGTATTAAAGAACAATTGCATATGATGCATATTAATGACTTGCTTAAAATGAGTTCTGCTTTCAAATGTGAAGAGAATGTGCATGTGTAAACACTCAAGGGTGTTTAATCAGAAAAATCGCTTTTAATTCTTTACTTCTTTTATTCTTTTAAAAAAATATTTTAGGCTTACATAATAATTACTCATGGCAAAGATGTATTTACAGTGATGGATTAAGCCATTCTTTAAAGCAGTCAATGGATTGTTTCAGGCCCAAGGTCCCCTAAATAATTTGTCAGAAACTGTTGAATTTCTAAAGAAGTTTCATTTTACCTTATTCTCAATTTAGAAATTATTTAAATAAGTAGAAAATTACCCACCCACAGAGCACAAATGTACTGGCACTATTTTCTAAGTCCTCCAACCATGTTGCATGTTCTTACTGGTACCAGAGCTGGTGGCTCAAACTGGAGAAGGGATTAATTTCACTGCATCATCAAGAAGAGTGATAACAGTGCTCTGAGATGTGAAAGTGATGTCACTGCACTGCAGGGCTTCATACCAATGAAATGGGAAAAGTGATGGAGCATATCAGCAAATAGCTGTGGTAAAAAAATAGTGAAAATTCGAAGGTTTTCATCACATGTGGATTTTAGCCTGTGTACCAGTAAGAAATTGCTGAGCTGTATAAAATGTCCTTTGTCATGTGGGTGGAAAAACTAATAATGGGGCAGCCAGCAACTGACTGTTAAATTGGCAATTAACTGTCAATCTAGCAATTTTTTCAGTTTACAGAAAAGTGGTGCATTCTGTTTAGGTGGCACAGGAGCTTAAACTTCTTGGTCCTGAGAAGAAATCCAACTGACAAAATTAGATATTGCTCACATGATTGAAATGTATTCCTACAATCAGTGTGGAAAGGAATCAAAGGAATTCTCCAGCAATGGATGGAATTCTACAATAAACATATTATTGCATAGCATTTATATTGTAACAAACAATTTTAAGGAATTTAATTGTTCTCAAACCACTAAAATGGAAAATTTATCTATGAGTATTTACTCTTGGACAGCTAGAAAAGGTAAAGGTCTATGCCTAGATTTGTACTGAATTTCCCTAATTTGCATTTATTCTTGTCAACACAATTCTACAATTGTGAAGTTGTTGCTAGAGACGGAGAAGGAAGACTTTTTTTCCTTGATAAAGAGAATAGACACCATGGACAAACGTAGCTGATTTGTTTGGAGGTAATATCGATATATGTATTGGAATAAAATGCTTTTTATTTTTTAACAGATTGACAGAAAGGAAGATTAAGTACACTTAATACAGGTAAATTTTAATTAATAAGATCGAATCAGAGGGCATTTTAATCTAACCTCAAACTTGAATCGCAAAATACTGAGATGAAAACCACAAGAGAATGTGAAATATCCGTTTTGCTTTTGACCTGTTCAGTTTTCAGCAGCGTGCTGTACACACTCCCATGCAGGCAGCTCATTGCTAGTATTGCAGACTGCAAGATCAGAGCCGTGTGAGTGGGGCAGGGGGAGGAATATCACCAGCCAACAACCACCAGAGCTGCAGTACAAACACATGCGAGGGTGGAAAACCTACAGAGTTGATCCCGTGGTGAAATTTAAAGAAGAAATGGAGAAAAACAGATTCAGGTCTGCAGTTTTTCTCTGCTCTGCTTAATCCGGTCATGAAACCTTGCACTGCAGTGCAATGATGATGTTACTGCTTTACATGTGGCATTCACCACCAAAACATAAGGAACAGAAAAAAAAACCTACACCTCACAGTTTCCTTCTAGCTGTAGAAACAAATAAAAAAATACTCTCCCAAACCTAGAATGAAAGGACTTTGCAGAAGTGAGTTCCCATGAGGGAAGCCTCAGCCTGAAGACCATGTAAGTTCACAGTGTAAGAAGATTTTGGATTGCCATGTGTCTGAAGGCTACATAGCAGTGACAGATAGTAAAGCAGCAGGAGTAACAAAGATTAATAAAGGTGCTCTAGATGTTAGAGGGCACCCCAGTTCATTGGGGGTAAGGTTTTGTTAAGAACATGAATGAGCAAAAGAAGAAAGAGGTAAGGATTGTTTTTTTGGTTTTTTTTCCCCTTTTTTTCCAGTGTCACTGCCTTTTCCATCTCATCTGATAACCTTGTATTTTAGGACTCCAGATCTTCCAAAACTTCTTTTTTTAATTTTTTTTTAATATAGAAAAAAAATCATTATATTGACTGAGCCAAGCTTATGCCAAGATATATGGTTTTTACACTCTCTTTTTCCGGTTTTTAAATATTTAATAATGCATGACAATTTTTAATGGCTTTGTTGTTGTTGTTGTTGTTTTTTTCCTAGGTTCCTGAAATCAAGTATTAAAGAGGGACCCTGGTTGTATCCACCAGGTAGCATCTAGGTGATTATTGAAGAGGTTCTGTCTCTGTAGTCATTGAGTCTCAATGTAAACCTGGATGTCATGCAGCTATTGCTGGAGGGGAGTGTCAAATGTTGGGGGATTTTTGGTAACCAGCTTCTGGGGATATTGAGATACAAGTGCCTGCTTGAATTATGGAATGGGTCTCCTGTAAAATAAACAAAGGTTTACAAGACATCAAATTAAGTAGGAAAATAGTGAAAAAACTTCTAAACCCCTTTGTCTGTAAAAACAGGCTGTTTAGTCACAAGGGACTGTAGCTAGGGCAACATGTTGCAAAAATTAAGCCAATTTGTGAAAAGAAATTTTTACTACCCTAACCTAAAAGGTACTATGCTTGTCATATTGTAGCTTTATGAAAACTAATAATTTTCAGATTAAATCTTGAGAGAAATAATTAAATAAATATCCATCAGAATAAATTTGTTTATTTCCTGGGTACTAGTGAGCCGATTACAGAAGACTTTCCATCTACAATATCTACAACAACTTACGCACAACTCATACTGAAAAGGAAAGTCCAATCAATAGAGAATGCTTTATATCATCACAGGGACTTATTTGAGAAAATAGCTAAAATGTCAAGATCTCATAATCATAAAAAAGAACAAACTTTGATGCAAACTCATTTGAAGCAGGAGCAGGGAGAACAAATCAATTAGATATGAGAAAGCAATTTACTGCTGACAGAAAGAAAAAGAAATAGCTGTGGAGATAAATGAGAAATTGAAATGTGTGGAATGAAAATGGGGAGGTATCAGAGATGTTAATGATAAAGAGTAAAAATAATAAAACTTGTGGCAGCTAGGAAACATCAAGTTAATTTTAGCAGTATTATGGACCTCTTCATCATAAAATTACTAAAAATGAACTTAGAAAACAATGTACAGCAATTGTATATTTGATTTGAGAAAAAGCAAGCATAACAATGTATTTCCTAACAGTTTACATGCTCTAAACTGTAAATGATGATTTCTAAACACCACCTTCTAGTGATGACTACATTTTTATGAATAGAGCTGCATAATATATCTCTATGAATCTAGAATTATCTGAAAAAGGGGACGTTTTAGTCTGCTGATTGTTTTAACACATTTAGCAGTGTTGGAGTAGTTCTAAAGGAACAGTAATGTGTAAATCTTATGACAATATTTAAAAGCGCAAGCATAACCTGAATAGGTGTAGCTGTAAGATTTGCACCAATACTGGGCTATTAATGGAATTCTTAAAAATCCAGTGTCGATAAAATTATTTTAAACCTCAGCAAAAGAAAGCATTTACAGCACAATCTTATTCCAAAGGCACAGAGAAAGAACGTGCACTTAATTTTTTTCTTGGTTTCCTAGTGATTTGCATACTCATTCCATCTAGAGAAGATCTGATCCGTTCTGTCATCTTTGTCTGAAGGCATTTAATTAATTGCCCAATTTCAGGACGAGTGTTGTATCTTCTTTATATAGTGGCTCCACCTACACCTCAAATGTAAGCTTGGGGTCAAAATTCATGGTTTTCTGATCAGCTGAGTGTCCTCACTATTAAGCTAGTACACTGTACCCCTTCTTGCATTTTCTTGACCAAATAATTCTTGAATTCTTGCAGAATGGCTTTACTACTTCAATGTGAGGTCAGCCATTTGGGACAAGTTCAAAGGCTGCTGGTAAACCATAGGTCACATCAAATGAAAGTGTTATTCTTTACGGCTTTAAACATTCTCTGACTCTGAAGTCTGGATGTCTTCACTGAGGAGAAGCTTATCTCAAATTTACTCAATAAATTTTCCACCACCCTCACACCGTTACTGATAAAACATCTGTTAAGGTCATCCCAGTCTTCAGGAAAAATAAGTATTTCCTGAAAGTATGGTCAGGCATATCTCAGGGAAGGGAACTTTCAATGAAAGATTCAGTCCAGCTCTGTAAGGCAACACCATTAAGTCACTCAGATCTGTCCCTAAGAAAACAGAACACAGATTTGTAAGGTTATCTATTCTGAGGTAGCTAGCTGATTAACACTGTCCTTTCACTTTCTCTAGTATATGTTGAAATCTGAGCTAAAGAAATACTCAGTCACTCATGTAGTAACTCAATACTCATGTAACAACATATACAAATAATGATAAGATTTTATAATTTTTTAGGCAAGTTGGTCTAGACGTTTTACCTACTCTTCATCACATTTCCATTCTGCTTACACGGCTATAACTGACATGCAAAAAGTAAATATATAACATTAAATAGCAATAAGACAGAATCTTTGAATTCCCTCACAGCTAACGCATTGTAACTTTGGAGTGAAATAGAAGTTCATAAGAGTGTGCTAGTGGGGATTTACTATAAAATGAGAAACAAAACTTGACTGTGTTACAGCATTTATCCGTGCCTGATTTATAAAAATATGGCCGATGACAGTCAGATTTTAAATTAAAATAAAATTTATAAATAATTTATTCACAGATGTCTTGAAACTCTTATTTCTTGAATGAGTGTAATGTTTGTGTCTTATAAGTACCATGGGTCCCTCCCACCAACACATCATCAGGTGACAGGCATGAAGATAAAAAATCTTTACATTTATTACTAGATACATTTTTCTATTCTACAAATATCCAATAGCTATCAAACTGAAAAAGGAAGGTCTGCAGCCATCATTCTTTTGATTTAACCATTCTTAACTCACAGCACTGTAAATGTGGTAAGCGAGCTGCTCAGTTATTTTTCTTTATTTCTGTGTTTAGTGGTTTGAGTTCTGAAAGATGATGATCTGCCATTAGTGTGTCAGTTTTGATAAAAAAGTAGAAGACTGATGCCCATGACTCTCTTTTGAAGGACACAGAATCACAGAATCACTAAGGACTCCGAGATCACTGAGTCCAACTATTTGCCTAACTGTGTTCATCATTAAACCATGCACACAAGTGCCACATCCACACACCTTCTGAATGCTTCCACAGATGGTGATTCCACCACTTCCCTGGGCAGCCTGTTGCAATGCTTGAAAACCCTTTCTATGAGGAAATTTTTCTAATATCCAATTTAAATCTCCCCTGCTGCAACTCAAGGCTATTTCCTCTCATCCTGTCGCTTATTACTTGTGAGAAGAGACCAACCCCCAGCTGGCCCCAGCCTCTTTTCATGTGGTTATGGAGAGTGATTAGGTCCCCCCTGAGGCTCCTCCAGTCTAAATAACCTCAACTCCCTCAGCCACTCCTTATCAGACATGTGCTCCAGATCCTTCATCAGCTTTTTTTGTCCTTCTCTGCACTCACTGTCTTTCCTGTAGTGAGGGGCCCAAAAAAAGAACCCAGGATTTGAGGCGCAGCTTCATCAGTGCCAAGTACAGAGGGATGATCCCTGGCCTGTTTCTACAGGTCCCATTATTTTTGACAGAAGCCAGGGTGCTTTGGACTTTTTGACCACTTTGACACACTGGGACATCATTTATTTGATTTTTAGTGCCACCTCTTGTGGCAAGTGTTTTGCATCTCTTCATTGCAGAAAGCATTATCTGAACCAAGGGAAAGAATCCCACAGTATTTAAATTTTACCACTTGAACGCATTTCCACTGCAAGTCCTTTGCTTCATTGTTGTAGCCTGCATCTCATTCTCAGATCCTTTCATACTCTGGGAGAGTTGCACAAACTTACTTGTTACATGACGTGTGATTTTACAATATGCATTACAGAAACTATTGAATGTAGACAGCTGATTATCTCCTTGTGGGCAATTATTTTTTCTTGGGGTCTATTTTGCTTTTGTTATGAAATCTATTTTCCTGAAAGGAAACATTTTAACACGGTATTCATTCTATTCATGAGAATCTCCCACCCTTTTTTTGTCATTTTCTCTTTGAAACCTATGTTTTGACTACTATTCTTTACAAGATGCAGCAAAATTAGTACCATTAGCATCAGCCTACACATCATCTGACCTAGAGACTAGAGCCCTTTCTTAATCATCAGCCTCACTAATTGACCCTTCTTTTCACAGGGGTTATTGCAGTTAGGCAGCATTTCAGCCTGCTAGCCTCTCTAGGCTATTTGCTTCAATAAACTCAATGTCCTTTTAGTAAAAGCTGGGAGATAGGTAATCATGTTGACAAGTCACATTATATAGCTGTTAAACATACAATCCTCTTTTATCTCAGCCTAAAATACATCTCACTGACAGTAAGACAGCAGTATTTTTAAGAGGTACAAGTATACATCACAAGCAACCATAACAGGGAGACAAAACTGTTCCTTAAACAAGCATTTCTGGACAATTGTTTTATTGGAATATTGTGTTAGAGGACTTGTTTGTCTTTTTACCCACAAAAGACACTTGATTATTAAATTCACAATTAAAAATGAGATTAAAAGGTTAAAATCTCAATATGCTTTTTATGGTCAATATTGTGATGTTGTCACTAGTTGAACACTCTGGGTTATTCTTTCCCCTATATAATCTCATGCTGTTTCATGAAGTTAAGCAGAACTATGCAGACTCTTCTTTTGTTATAGGAGGAAGTGACACAGGGATAAGATGCATGATAACTACTTGTCCATTTAAAAAGAAAAAAAAGGGGGGGGGGAAACAACCTAAATAGAGACACAAATGAAATATTTAATGAAACTCCACATCTGATAATTCTGAACTACCTGGACCCACCTTTGAGAAAGTCTCTGCTGGTTCATGATCAGACTGATGGGCACGGGCACAATGCAGGAAGCTGGGACCATTCCTCTTCAGAACCAGGACTGAAGTGCCAGTCTGTCCTTGTGGCAGTCTGTCCTTCTGTGCACCTCCCATGCTGGGGGCAGTGCCCAGGGTTCACACCATAACAAGTTTTCTCTTCTTTGCCCATCCTCACTGTACAATTTCCTGAATATAGCATTTTGCTGACTTTATAATGCTGCTCTCAAATCTAGACAGACACAGTCTGTGTCCTGAGGGGTTGAGAGTAGAATATGGCACTTTTTCCTTGCTGTAGGAGAATCAGCACTTTTAATAATTACTCTAAAAAAATTACATCTGTGTATTTTATTAATTTTCCATAATTTAATGTTGCCTCACAAAATTCTATTCAGTCAGGCAGGCAATTTTTTCTTTTGACAGACCAGTAAGATATCATTAATTTTTCATTCTCATCAATCACCATGGTAAAGGCCATCTGAAAAGGTGTTGTGCTTTGGCTGGTAATTTGTCATGACAATTTTGCAAGGTTATTTTAATGCCTTCTTTTAGCTGATTGAAAATGTCTTATTTACTTCAATTAGTTTTACCAGGGAGGCACCTTGGTTTTATAAAAAATGAATTGTTAATTGCTCCCCAAAGCCCAGGTAGACACCTGCTTTTCTATTAAAACACAGATCAAACCGCATATGTGATGAGGGCTAAAATTAACTCCATTGTGCAGGCAAAGAAGAGAGACTTAGGGCCTTGTAATGTGTAATATAGTCAATCTTATTTGTGCCATAAAATATTTTCTCATTTTCAGTTAAGTATTAGTTGTGTGATATAGAAAAAAAAATAACAAGCAGAAGCTGTTTTGGCTTTACTTGTTTTCTAGAGACTACTATACTAAATATATATTTATGTATGTATCTGTATTGCCCTAAGTGATAGGTGTTTCATAAATCCTTTGTAAGGCTGGTGAATTAAACAACCTTTCAGTGACAATATTTTAAGCTTAACTACTCAGCTCTTTATAAGCTATTTAGTACTGACAGATGAGAGAAAAAGCAATAAAGAAGATTTAAACATCTACATTAAAAATTTTCAAGGACCCACACTTCAGACTCTAAGCACACAGCAGTATTTGTTTTCTGTACATACTGTATGCAATTCTCATAATGGCATTAATATTTCCACATGGCGAGGTCCTACCACCGTAGTATGGAAAACAATTGTCTACAGCTGATTTCACTAGGTCACCAACACATTCTGCAGCTGGTATGAGGCCATAATTAGTGAAATTAATTAGCCTTAGGAAACTAGCCATGTGACCTACACTTTAATACACATACTGGTTGCTATGGTAGCCCAAATAGGAGTAGGTCTCAAGCTGATAGAGCCCCGGGTTTCCTTTCAGAATGAACAGTGATGGTGTGGAGGTGTAGGCAAAGCAAATCTATTTGTTTGATGTGGTAAACTAAAGCAGATAATAAATGAAGTGAAACTGGTTCCCAAAGGCAGAGCTTGATAGAAAACTAAATGCAGCATTTCAGTCCTGTATGAAAAGCTTCACTATTTTCACACTTCAGGCATTATCAGAATTTCATGGCAGTGGTCAGAAACACTAGAGGTAAGCTAATGTTGTGGTAATGCTTTTCCTTAAGATTTTGATTTCTTTCCTTATATTCCAAATTCTTTTAAACACAAGCAAATGAAAGCTCATGGGCAGATGTGTCAAAGAGACGTTTTCAGTTTTGGAATTACACTTTTTTAAACTTCCCACCACTTTCAGACTGTTCCCATATACTCACCTCATTTTTTGCTTCCATTTCTCTACAAAATTCTGATTACCTACTGACATCCAAAATCTGTTACAGAAAACCCCTTGTTAAATCAATGAAAAAATGTCACGGGGTAATGTGTTGTCATGTACTGGAGAATTTATTAATATTGTTTTCCAATCATGTGACATGGTAAATTTTTTCAAAATGTGTGTTCAAATATATATTTATTTTGAAAAAATAAGCCCCACAGACATAAGGCATTCATGGAACTTTCACTGTAGGAAAACTTCATTTTTAAAGAAAGTCCCAAGGCTATTCTGCAGCTTTATGCATTTTGAGCAAAGTTTGTGCTTGCTGACAAAGAATTTCTTGATGTTGGGATTTAAACCACTGTTTTTTAAATTATTTTGACTCTGTGAATCTTAACTTTATTAGTCAGCTCCAGTAATTTCAGAATCTTTTTTAAAAAGACATAAACGAAGGAAAATTTTGTTACATTAAGTATAGTGACACATGCTGAAAAGAAAAAATAGTACTGGGAGGTGGCTTGAGGTCTCATGCATGACACTCGTTGGAATGCTTTATACAATTAGTCAAATTTAATTGTTGGTTATACTTAGCTCCTGCAGTAGAGGGCTGGGTAGTTTCCCAAACACTTGCTGAGGTAAATGGTTTTCTTTCTAACAATAGCTTACATAATGTCTACAATTCTGCTGAGATTGAGTGAGGCAGTTTATCTCCTTTTTATAATTATCTGAAAGATAACCTGGGTCAGGTACCACTCTCCTAATGAAGGTTCAATGTCATCATTGTTAAAAAAAATTAAAAAGTGACTTTCCTGAGGACTAAAAATAACTGAGTGATGAGAAGTTCTTAAGAAGCTCACGAATAATCCTGTAAACTTGGAATATGGAAAATACACCCATAATTTTACACATTCCTTGTGCAAATGTAAATACTATGAAATTTCTGACTATACAAATTTAAACTTTGGTGGTAGGGAAAAGGATTAATTTGCCAGCCAGCACAGCACAATGGCTTGGGGCTCCCTGAGGAGGGGCTTGCACTGCCCAGGGCTGGACGTGTCCCACCCCAGCCAGCCCAGCTCACCCACTGCAGGGCACTGCTGGCTGTGGAAATGCATTTTAGGAAGGGCAAAGAAATGCCACAAAGGCAGAAGAAGAAGAAAAAACGTGTGAGAAATAGCTCTGCAGACAGCATGGAAGGATGTTGGGATGCTTGAGCGTGTCCAGAGGAGAGCAACAAGGGTGGTGGGGGGCTTGGATCACAAGCCCTGTGAGGAACGGCTGAGGGAGCTGGGGTTGTTCAGCCTGGAGAAAAGGAGACTTAGGGGTGACCTTATCACTCTCTACAGCTCCCTGAAAGCTGGCTGTAGCCAGGTGGGGTTGGTCTCTATCTCCAGACAGCAACTGGCAGAATGAGAGGACACCATCTCAAGCTGCACCAGGGATGATACAGGCTAGATATAAGGGAAAAGTTTTTCACGGAGAGAGTGATAAAAGTACTGGAATGGTCTGCCCGGGGAGGTGGTGGGGCCACTGTCCCTAGATGTGTTTAAAAAAGACTGGATGGGGCACTTGGTGCCATGGTCTAGTTGAGATTGGACTTGATCTTGAAGGTCTCTTCCAACCTCGCCATTCTGTGAATTCTGTGAATTCTGTGGAAGTCAGACAAGATAAAGAGGGATGGGGTGCCCCGAGTGCCAAAGCAGAGATCATAGCAGAGCAGAGGGGATTTCCTGCAGGAATTGAGGTCCAAGGAAAGCCCACATTAGACCAGGATTAGCTTGGAGAACTGCAGCCACTGGAAGGGCCTGTCTAGGGACTGCTTTTTGCAGGTAAAAAGAGAGGGAAGGAGCAGAGAGAGGATGCTTTATGCAGTGATCAAGTGCTTATTCCCACCCCCCATGCTGCTTGGGAAGTGTAGAGGAGTCAGGACAAAAAGAATGAATGGAGAGAAAGGTGCTGTTTTAACATTTGTCTTTGTTTCTTACTCCCAAAATCTATTTCAATAAGTTCTGCTAACTTTCCCGAAGTTGAGTCAGTTTTGCTTGTCATGGCAAGTGATAGATTCTGCCTGTGTCTTTACTTTTTTTGTTGGATCCAGGATGTTTGACATCCCACATCCTCTCCTGCCCCTCTGAGGGGAGGGGTGGATGAGCAGCTGAGTGGGAGTTTGGCTGCTGGGCAAGCATAACCCAGCACAGGCACTGAAAGGCTTGGGATGGTCCTCCAACTTGAAGAAAACCTGATGCAAACTTTTAGCCCAAATGCATGTCTCCCTCCATCTAAGAAATTATTACAGATGTTAAAGATCCTTCTCTCTGATGACAGCAGTTCTGGTTGGCATGACAGCATCTAAATTCAAATTCCATCTATAAATAGTATCATATTATGACACTGTAATGTTTAATTTTACAGGGGTGCTTGAAGGAAGGTTCTTCTACATTGTATAGAAGTGATATTAGATCTAAGTTTTACTCTCTGCTACAACCAATTTGCAATCAAACTAGCTGATGTACCTGGCCTGACACTGATTTCACATTGATCTGTACCAGCTGTAACTCCAAATCATCTTATTTATGTAGTCAGGAGTCAGAATAGACATTATTTATTTATTCATTCATTCATTCGTTAATTCATTCATTTATGGCAGGGTGCATTAATTAAATCCATGGCAAAACTTTTTAATCATGGCCAAGTTTTCATCCGCTATGTTTGCTAAGTCTCAGTTACTAATTATAAAGCTAAATAAAGCAAAATAAAATGCATCCCATTGCTAGTCTTTAGAAGGGAGATGTGAATTTTAAAAAATTTAAAAAGGGCATTAAAATCTAGTAATGCTGACAATAATCGTGTAAATATGAGTGTAAGATTTAAGGAATTAAAAAACAGTAATTTCTAAAATACTTTTGGAAGATGCATTTTGATAAGCGTTAGGAAGAGGGAGAAGACTGTGATACATAAGAAATTGAAAAGTGACTAGGGAACAAAAGGAAGGTCAGGAAGAAAAGAGTAGAAAAATAAAGGAATTATAAGTATGTTTTTTGAGTTGAAAAGAACACAAGGCAAAAGTGACAAACACTTAATAGAAGTATTAGAATTAATGTGATGGGAAAACCTATCACTGCAAGCCAAACAAACAAGAGTTTAAATTTCAAGAAATCTATCTCTAAATTCATTATAAATTCTACAAAATTAAATATTTAAATTGTTTGTTTTGTATGGATTAGTAAACCATGCTCAGCTAGTGTTTTTATGTACAAGAATTAAATATGTAGAAAAAAAATAGCAAATATTTCATTGAAAAACAAAATCTAAAATACAAATTTCTATCAATAAAACTTACAATATTCTTTCAAAGGTTTAACAGTACTTTAGTGAAATAGTAATGTATCAGACTTTGGTTAACACACCTTCAGGAATTTTAAAGAAATGTTCTCATCTAACCGTATTCTCTGAAGAGATTAAGATAATCTGACTTCCTCTTTCTCATTTTATAAGGCACTTCAATATCTTCAAGGAGATCACTTAAACTTCCTGAGGCTCAGCCCATCTTTATAAAAACATATTGTCTCACTTCTGCCACTGACTTGCTAAGCAAGACTGTGCCTCTGTTTTCCTACCTGACTCATTCTCCTATCTAATGTGATAAATTCTCTAGGGTGGAGACTTTCCTGGGTATATGTACTCCAGTACTCCATAAATACTCCAGTATTTAGCAGTGGCACAAATAGCAGTGAATATATTATCTTAATATTGGTGTTACGATTTTAATTTGTGACTGTTGTCCTCAATGCACGTTGTTATATAAATTTAATATTTCCACTTTTCAGAAAAAGGAGAAAACAAGATAGAGGTGAGAAAGATTATTGATCTGGTAAACACTACATAAGATCTTATGGTAGTGCAGAGAGCTGTATGAAATTGTGTCTTGGCTACCCAAACTATGAAATGTCTGACCTACCTCTTCCTTGCCTCTCCAGAGCCTAAAACATGAGTACAAAAGAAGCTGAAGCAGGTCCATTATTTTGACCTAGGAACTAGATGAACTAGTTAATAAATAAAGTTGTGAAAACAAATCCATCTTCATTTTTCTTCTTTTCAGGAATGTAGAGAATCATCTCTTATCCAACATGAAATCTTTCTGTAAGGTTATCTGAGTGAACATGGACACAAAGGAGTCCAGAGGAACAATGACAGCTGGGGAACACCAAGAAGCTGATCAGGAGCTTCTGACGTGGCTCCTCCCAGGGATACCCTGGAAAGATGATCAGCCCCATGGCCCCACTGAGACTTGTCAATTCAAGTCAAAGGGAGAGGCTTTTCCTGGAGGAAAGCTGAAGGAGGGGCTTTCCCCAAGGATAGTCTTTTCGACTGGAGATGGGAAAAGAGGCTACTGCTATAGGGTTATGGGCCTCATAATGGGATGCTGTGGAAGAGCATTTTGGGCAAGAATTAGTATATTTGGAGAAAAGAGCCAACAGTTAACAAAGGAAGAAACCAAGGCAGTTTGAAGAGAAGCAAGCATGGGAAAACAGGGTCAGGGAAAAAGCCAGTTGAATGTTAGCAGAGGGACTGGTCACTGTGTTTGCATGGTCATGCCCTCTGCCTGATTTTTAAAAATTTTAACTATTTTGGGGAGACTCCAGTCTGTGCTCATGCCTGTGCATGGAGGTCTAGGTACCAGCTACTGGGTAAGGCAGCAAGTCTAGAGACCCATGAATCTATAATGATGGCACCATAGAGAAACTGGAGTATGTGTGCTGTGTGGGTGTGCATGTCAGCGTGCACTATTCACAGCAAACATGCAGCTGGTCTAGCAAGCCAGCGGGATAAGAGATTTGAGAATCAAGTTTTGGAGTAGCCAGAAGGCTGGGTCAGATCTTGGAAAGTGGGTAAAACTCATACTGGAGGGACCTGGAGGTCCAGGCCAACTCGTGTAGAACCATGAGATCTGAAGTTTGGCTAAGACCAGAGGTGGGAATCATCTGTGGAGAGGTTTGTTTGTATGTGTTTGTGCATGAAGTCAGAGTGAAACCCGGGGACTGGGTAGAGACTGGATGCCCACTCAGGCAAGTTACTGGAGAGATTGTTCATGTGTCTGTTTCAGTCTCTGTGCTTTACCAAAGGTGCTCTGAATATCAGCAGCTGGACTAGGGCTGTGGCCTTACAGGCTCATATGTGCAGGTGCCAGTGATGGGGAGACCTGTGACCCAGGGGTAGCTGCTGCAGCCTGAGCCAAACTGCTGCAGGGACCCACAGAGAGTGTGTGTTTCACTGACCTTCATTCTCATTAGTCAGAGATGGGCACAGGGAAAGTATATTGTGCTGTTTGTCCCTGCTACGGTCTGTGTGACCAGCTGCTTGCACATATATATCTATATGTAGATATAGATAGATGATATATAGATGATATAGATATATAGATGATATAGATATATAGATGATATAGATATATAGATGGTATAGATATAGATGGTATAGATATAGATGGTATAGATATAGATGGTATAGATAGATATAGATAGATATAGATATAGATAGATATAGATATAGATAGGTAGATTATATAGATATAGATGATATAGATATAGATACATTATATAGATATATAGATGATGTATAGATGATATAGATATAGATATAGACATAGACATAGATTATAATAGCTGATGATATAGATATAGATATCTAGATATAGATAGATATAGATGATATTGATATAGCTGTAGATTATATGGATATACATGATATAGATAGATTATATAGATATAGATGATATAGATGTAGATAGATATATGGGCAAACTTGGTGTATGTGTGCACATGTTTGGGTATTCAAGACAGGCTCAGTCTCACTGCTGGTTGCACCTGTGTCAACCTTTTCTCCATTTCCCTACTGGATTAACTCCTATCACTTTTTCCTATAGGTAATTGTCTACTTTTCTTTCAGTATTACTCTTTTTCCAAAAAACAGTTGTCACACTTTCCATAATCAGTGTGAAAATAAAATATTTTAAGCAGAAAAAGAAGCAGCTAACAATTCTGCTTTTGTATGCCTTTACAATTTTATTCTAGATATACATAATCTAATTCAGGATAATTATGAAAAGGTGTACAAAGAATAGATGCTGAAGTAAAAAGTTATTGAAGAAGGCACAGAAAGTAAGAATTTTTGTCATGTTGTTCTCCTATTGCTAATCATGAATACTACTTCAGACAGCAATACTATGTCATTGTGTTTTGATAAAATTAAAATCAAACCTTGTTTTTTCTAGTGATATGAAAATATTCACCTGCATCTCAATGATGATATTACACTATCACAATCCTGTCAGTATATTTTAAGAAAAATAGCTTTTCATCTGCGATTAGTTGCATTTTTTTAGATCATCCACTCTCAAATATGGCTAAAAAAAAATGCACCTGCAAAAATCACTATTTCTAGAATAAAGATAAAATTGTCCCTAAACATGCATCAGTCACTAACTCTCAGCCTCAAAGATTCAAAAATAAATTCCTAGGAAAATTTTCTTTTTTAAGGAAATTTCCATTGCTTTGAATATCAATTTTGCTTAAGGAATATATGAGAGTACTTAAGGCCCAGTGGGGCTGTCAACCTCAACAATTGTTTTGTCCTGCAGAGCCAAGGGTTAGAGTGTTGGTTCTCTTTTGATGCCAGCAGCTTCTTTTAATATCTAGTTTTCTCTTGTCAAATCCCAAACTGGTTCAAACTATTCAAGAGCCTCTTCTCATTCTGATCTCACAAGGCAAGTGAAACAAGATTAATGGGTGAGAGGAGATCAAGTGATTTGCAGAGGCAAGTAAAACATTTCAAAGTTAGCGGGTCGATGTAAATGCCTGACTAAAAGAATATCATTAAGTTTTACTAAGGTAAATGTGGCTACCTGGGTGCCTAAATTATTAGATTATCAGGGATGTATGTTATGGTCATTAGCTGAGGCCACAGAATCAAATGATTAATGGTTCTTTCATTAATAAAGTTCTCTTAATATTTGAAATGTTTCCCAAACACCGTCTAATTAGAGAAACTTAATGTCAATTTAATTAGTCAATGATCACACCCTGTATGATTAATAAGTGTTTTATAAGTAATTCTTGTACCTAACAGAGGCACAGGGACATCAATATTGGGACTAGAAATCAAGATAATATTCATCAGCCTCCTTCTCTGTCCTGCCTTCCTTCTAGGATTGCAATAAGTTAAATCCAACCCATTTAGGAATAAAAATTAGCTGCTTCTGAGCCTGGGAGACTCCAAAGTAACCATCAGGCCCTCTTGGCAACTATCCAATGCGTTCTATCAACCACGCCTAAAATCTGTTATTGGATTAAACTGATGTGTCTGGCTCCACATTTAGAGCTCTTCAGTAGCTTCCCAAAGGCATCTGTCATGATTGTAACTGGCTAGACTTGCCTGTACACCCACCTCTAGCTGCACTTTCACCTCTTCATCCCCACCAAGCATTTAACCTACCACCATTATTTAAGAACTTACAGGACTCAAAGCATAGTCTGGAATGTATAGTGTCAGGCATTCTGTATGTTTATGCTAAGGTACTCTCTGCAGTATACAAAATAGGAGAAATTATAATTTCTTTGTCAGCATACATACAGACACTGATAAAGTGATCCCAAGTTCCATTTGGAATGCTATTACCACATTTTAAAAGATTCATAGCAAGAAAAGAAAGATATGTATATTTTAAATTTAAAAAAAGACATCAAAATTGAAAAAAAACTGCCCAAACCTTAAAGCAAATAGGCATAAAGTAGGCATAAAATGTTGTCAAGATAGTAAGAAAAAGAAAAATCCCTATATATTATAGAGAGAGAAACATTAGAGAGAGAAACAATGAGAAACATTGCAAGAAGACAATGGTATTTATTTCAACATGCATAGCCAAAAAAAAAGAGGATCAAGCAAATTTTTTTTTAATTTATCTTGAAACTGCACTAATTTGGTTTAATCCAGAGGGTGCTGACTGCTTGCAGGGACAGAGAGCCCAGTGGGGCAACAGATAATGTACTAGAGGTGACCTCTCCTTATTTTCCAAAGGACACTGAGGTGCTGGAGCGTGTCCAAGCTCATGAAAGGTTTAGAAACATGCCTTAAGAGGAGCAGCCGAGGGAGCTGGGTTTGTGCAGTCTCCAGGAGGCTCAGGGAGGAGCTCATCCCTTTCTACAGCTCTGAAAGAAGGCTGTGATGAGGAGGGGACCAGTTTTTTCTACAGGGCGTGCAGTGAGAGGAAATGGCTTTAAGCTGAGACCGGGGCGATTCAGAATGGATAGCAGAAAAAACGTTTTCAGTGTTGGGGAGGTCGTGTATTGGAGTAGGTTGCCTAGTGAGGTGGAGCCACCATCCCTGAAAATGTTTATCTGGATCTGGCACTGCGTGATGGTTTAGGGGTTACAGTGGTAGTGCTGGATGGGTGGTTGAACTGGATGCTTTTAAGGGTCTCTTCTAACCTTGGTAATTCTATGATTCTTAGTTTTTCGGCCGTGTATTCATGAAAACCCCTAAAAAGCAAAATTTTCTGGTAGTTTGCATAACATGTGTTAATCTTCCCATTTGGACCCCAGAAGAAGCTTTGAAATAGATTTTGAGACATATATATATGTCTATACCTTTCAAAGCAAGCTGGAGCATGTAAACCTTGAAGGCAAAGTAAACAAAAGTGTTGGTAGTTAGGCCATGCCTTAAAATTTGCAAGCGTCACCAGGAAGTTTTATACAAGGATATATTTGTGGAAATTCATCTACAAACTTACTCTCTCAGAAGGATAAGTGGATGTAGCGTGGCAAAGATGTGCTGGAAATGGCTAAGTAAATTGTTCACTATTTTGTGGTCTGCAAATAGAAGATGTGAAAAAAGCTTCTTTAGTGGAAACTTTGTAGAAAATAAATGGTTCCTAATTGATGAGGACTATGCAGGTTCAGACCCTGCATCAGAGGCATAAGATGATGTTAATGAGAGGTGACATTAAATATTATGTAAATTATGTTTCATGTAAAAAAAAAAAACTTATGGTACTTTAACCATGGTTCAGGCACTTTTCACATTCTTTTGCTACATTTACAGAATACAGCTGTCCACACGAGTTATATTTATTCACATGGAACGAAACTGTTCAATGTAGATGAACCAGCACAGTCCACAAAAAGAAGCACAGCAGCAGCACTGTGACACTCAGCAGCCTTGTCCCACATGCACAAAGCTTCTGCTTTGAGAAATAGACTGCTATTTCTTCAGTAGGGTCAGGTTTGTGCAGTAGAGTTATCAAAGCAGACCAACAGCTGACTGGGATGTCAGCATATACTAAAACTGTGGTGGTTCTGTTCTGGTTTGTTTTGCTTTATTTTATTTAGTTTTGTTTGTGTGGGGTTTTTTTTTGGGGGGGGGGGTAGGGGGATTGGCTTTTTTTTAAATTTAAAAGGTAAGGGATGGAGACAGGGTGCAGGTGGTCTTATAAGAGTCCTCTAAAAAGCCACCTATTGTTAAGAGTCTCTGAATTTATTTTAATTTGTTCAGGCTTGAACCATGAATTGGGAAACCTTGTGTATTCACTGGAAGCAAAATCCTGACTTTCCATGAGTTTCCCTGTAAAGCACTCAGTTAATTGTGTTATTTGTGATGGGTAAAAGCGGGTCTTTCTTGGAAACACTTTGTCTTGTTTCCAAATGTATTATGACACTCTGCATTCAATGGAGCTCTCAATTAGTTTATCTGGGGCCCTTTAGCACAAGTTTGTCAACGCCCACTACCAAAATAGAAAATTGCCTTATTTCTTATTCCCAAGAAATGTTGAAGTGTTAGGTGTGATAGTCATTAAGTCTCCTGATGTAGAGGAAATAACAACAATGATGTTTTTTGTTGGGGCGTGGGGAGTGGCAGGAATCATGAGGCTGTACAAAAACTGTAATCTCTTACTGGAATGTGGCTTTGGACTGTGCTAGGAATTGCTTACTCATGCTGAGCTGCCCCTGGGAGTCATATGAGACTTTTGTTGTGGTCACATGCTTGCAATCACCATGGTGTAGGATGTTTATCAAAGTCACGGAGGCAATAGAAGCACTGTGCTTTTTAAAGAAGGGCTTGTGGTATAAAATACAGCTGCTTCGTTTTCTGCAGAATAATGAGCTCACAGAAACTTTTACCAATGTTCATTTGAATATAGTCATCGCCTTCCCTTATTTTTTATTTTAAAAGAAGCAGCTACAATGTGCTTATTCTTACTAAAGTGTTAGAAGCACTGTTAAATTATAGAAGATGGTTTATATTTTCAGTTTTCAATTTAATCTTATTTGGATGCTAAAAATCAGTACAATAGATTAAAAACTATTCAGATTATATAAGCATACAATGAGCATGCAATGAACTATTTCATCAGGAAAATAAAATTCACTCTATATTTTAGATTAATAAATTTATTTTTTATTTATTTTATCCAATGGGCCAAAAGCTCACAACAAGATATTTACATGCATCTAAAAGTAAAGAATCCTAGAGATAAATTTCCAGTGACTACATCGGCTTTCCAGAACACTTGTGGAGGTGAAGCCAAACCTTCCTGTGATAGATGCAAATTGCCTGTGTAACCACATTCACAGTTACACCTCATGCTGAGTTCAGAAACCTGAATGAAAATCCTACATACAAATACTCCTGGAGCACTGTGTTAGATGGAAAAAAAAAAAAAATAAATAAATAAAAGGAGATTGGCTCGTGTTAGAATTAACAAAAATTGGTAGATTCCACAGCAGCAAAATTTGATCTGTTATTGCACGACATCATTTAAAAGGTTTGAAATACTGGTTTGCATGCTCCAAAATACATTCTCACTTGAGCAGTTCATTAATTTTACAATTTAGTTCTTTACCCTAAGCAGACATTGAAAAGAAAGTCCATTCTGAGGACTGATGAATGGGCCAGTGCAGGGCTGGCTAGGTGTTAACCCAGTTGGACTGTTCTGATAATCAACACCCTTAATATTTCTATAGGTAATGTCCTAATTAGAGATATATTCTGCAACAAAAATAGTATTATGAGAAGACTCCAGTGAATATCAATATAGAAGCTTTTTTCATGCGCATAACTCTCCGATAAATGCTCATGGATATCTCTGCAATATTTCTGCAAGACAGAAGTGCTTTCAGAATCTTACAAAAATTAAGAAATAAGAAGGAAAGATTGTATTAACAAATTAGACCCCCTATGCCAAGCCTGTAACTAGGGAATCATAGGCCATCTTTCTGGCTTAAATTACATGCAGCCATTTATTAGCAGACATGTTCCTTTAGTAAAATTAACAAAGAGATTTAAAGCAGTTAAATTTGTATAAGTATAGAAAAGGACATGTAGGATAAGAAAATTTCAATAGATTTCATCCTACTTTTGCTTATGTCCTTTTAATCTTTAGACAAGAGATATTTTAAAGCATCATTTTAAACCTGGCTCAGGATAAATATTAGTATTAAAATGTATATAACAACTTCATAGGTTTTAGTCACATATTGCAAAGACGTGTATTACTCACTGAAAACAAATATACTCTCTAATAAAGAAATGATGATTAAGCTAAAACCATCCCTTTTTATTGATTGGAGATTACTCTCAGTGTTAGAATCATAGGATGAATTAGCACTGCAACATCATAAATTCAAGATATAGAGAATGCCAAATATAAGTGAGTGTACTTCTAGTGCCATCTCTGATGGCCATATCTGTCTGAAGGCTATAACATAAACATATTATAAAATACAAACAGTTCCTGACTGATCTGATTTGATTTTTTTTTTTTTTTGTTAAAGAATGAAAAATATGGAATTAGTGAAGCACTTTGATCTAAGAAACAAGTTTCTGCCCCAAATAGAGTTTTTGGGGTTTTTTTTATGGACTGATTTTGAACAGATTTTTTAAACAGTCTGAGTTTTGTTCCATATAAATTCATGTGCATCTGGATGAAGTATTCTTTGATGCAGGACATGCAATTAATATGATAAAAGAAAGTAGTCAGTGGATATCCTGATTGGCTGCTAGAATTTTCAAACCATATCCTGTCCCTGGCATAAGATCAAGTGTCACATATTGGATGCTCATCACATTTGAAATACCAGGATGCCAACTGCTTCTCATTTAGCCAAGCAACTCCTTGGCCTTCTCCCAGCAGCTGGCTGGTACCCATTCAAAATTCACAGGTTGGTGGGACTGTGATCCCAGCAGTCTTTTATTCCTCAATTTGCTTCATTTTTCGCTCATGGCTTTCCCCCTCTCTCTTCTTGTTCCACTGATGATTGCTAGTTTTCTTCTTTTTTCTCAGTTGTGCATCTGTGTGTGTCTTCTACTTCTCTATACTCCATAATCTCTGCCTTTCCCCCTTTTTTTAATTTCATTTTCTTTTTTTTCTCTCCTCTTCCTTTTTTAGTTCACTATGTGTTTTTCTTTCAAGTTACTTTCCCTCCTCTGCCCTTTTGTCTAAAATTTTGATGTGTCATTCCCTCAGTTTAGCCTTCCTTTGTAAATCAATCCAAGCCAAAGCACACAAAATATATTACAATATCGTATATTGTCAATATGTGTACAACACACATGTTATCTGGATAGATGACTGTGATATACTGTGGTTTGAAACCAACTACATTAAACATCATTCATTTTGGGAGTTTAATCTTTCTGGCCATTAATCTTTTTTCCAGGTAAGAGTGAGCTGCAGAGTACAACCAGAGAGGAGTTCTCCCTATTCTCTAGGGTTACGTGCTAATTTTCTTAAATTCTGTCTTAAAAAAAAGCCTTTTACTGCGTTTTCAGTCATCAAAACATTGATGATTTTAAGATCATTTCACATAAGGTGAGTTTCCTGTCTTCAGTAGTCCTAAGAGGTCATTAAATGGCCGTGATATCCTTGTTATGCATTTTCACACACCATTTTAAGAGTGTTGTGAGATATCCATCATATTCTTCACAGTAGTTACTTTTAGACCATTATAAGTTTTCTCAGTAAGTTTTCTCCGCATCACTCAGTAAATATTGACCACTTGAAGCTATGTGATTAATGAGTGAAACAATGTAGTATTAGGAACCCTGAGCTGCCATTTCTCATAATTTTGTGCCTGAAATTGAACAATTCATTTGATTGTTAGTAAAATATTATTCATGTGGGCTCTATAGAACAGATCCTGTGAGCACTAGATTTTCTTAGGGTTATTATTGCCTATTCCTACAGCCATAAGAAACCATAATTAGACAGTCTAGAAATATCATCCTTAAATTCTCAACAGTAATCAAGCAATCTGGAAGCCTGAGAAGCAGCAAGATGTAAGTGAAATGATGTTTGCTTCTGATAATAGATGATATTTTGGAGAATGTTTTTATAGATGCACATTTTCCAAATCCTCCTCAATTTGCATAAAGGACAATCTAAGTGAAGGAGTCTGGGTCAACAGGTTGTCCTTGGAATCATATACAACTCATTTTATTATATTTTTCGATGACAAAGGATCATTATTATTATTATTTGAATAGATTTATTTTATTATTATTTGAATTGATGAAGACTGTCACTTATTTCCCTGAGTGCCTTCTTGCACTGTAATTTAACATGATGTATTTCTATCCTGTATCTTCTGTGTGTGAAGTGGCAGGATGTTTTACCAGCTGATACACTCTGAAGAGCTAAGTACATTGCACACTGCCTGTATGTTGTGTTGTGAGGAGAAAGTTATAGCAAATTGGATGTTCAGAGAGCATTTCACTTCTCAAAGCCTGAATATCATGTGGAAACATCTCAGTTAATGAGTTTTTAAAATCATAATGTTAATAGTCTTTAGACTAAAGTGTTTGGAGAAGTCTTTGGGAAAGAGGGATAAAAATTAAAGCTAATTAAATTTCCTAAATTACCGCTTTCTTTCTTGTGGCACTGTCCTTTGGTCAGAGCTAGTGTGATAACAAATTGATGCCAATAAACTAAATTATTACCGCACACCTCTAGAAAGCATTCATCTCATTGTTACCACAAAAGGTTTAAGGAGAGCCAATCTAGATGAACATTTTGTTCAGAAGTAATCTGTAAATCTACTGTTGCCTCCTGCTTTTGCCTCTTACCTGATCATTGCCTTTCTGCTGTAGTAAATTAAATGGTGGATGAAATGTTAAGCATAATTTCTTGTGGTATCTTTTGTCTTGCTTCATCAGCAAGTGAAGCATGTGTTCAAAATTACCCTGAAAGTGTAAAATTTCTTGTAAGATTTCCTGATATAATCTCAGTGACTGAAGCAAATAACTCCTACTTAAATCATGAAAGTTTAAAAAAAAAGAGAAGATGGTATCTGGGAGAGTCAACTATTTCCTCGCCTGTCTGAACAGAGAGAGAAAGAAGAGGAAACAAAGAAAATAGTATATGTGATTAAGAATTTTCTTAAAATTCTTCATATGTGAATGAGCAAAAGCATTACAAAATCTGTAGTAAATAAATATGCATATTAGTTATTTGATTTGAAAATCTACAAAGCAGAGCGCTGTATTTGAATTAGTCATCCTTACCTCTCTTTTTAGTCGCTCACTGGAGAAAAATAGGAACTTCTAAATTGCAATTCATGTGATTTATTTTTAGGTTTTACATAAGGATGAGGATGAGCTATGACAGAAACGCCTTATTTTTGTCTTTCAACTATAAATGGAGTTCTGACAACCACGTTTCAGATTATTATGTCTATAATGTAAATGTCTAAGATCATGTGGTATCAGTGCATCATAGTTGAAGAGGTGGACCACTACATAAATGGCAGCTTTCTTGGAATAGGAGGGTAATTATGGTGATAGGGAGGGAGAAAAAAATGTTTCCTGCAGGCACAGACACACAAAAGCACTTGAGCAGATGGTGGTGGAAGATCAGCCAGAACTCCATGTACCTACATAGCCAAGAAAATGTGCAGATCAAGCCTCCTTCCTTTTCTGAAGCACACGTATTGAATCAGAGAACTATCGTTCTGCTAATGAATTAATGGGTTTACTGTTAAAAAAAAGGAAATAAAACCAAACCCGAAAGCTATTTTAGGGTTTGTCATTGTTTTAGAGATCCGAGATTACAAAATATCCTGATTCCTTCAGATTGAGGACTGGAAGTTAAGATGTGGAAAAAAGTGAATGCAGTGTCTTGCAAGGAATCACACACTAATCAAATTCAAGACTGTAGTATCCCCAGCACACTGAACTTGGAATTATCTTAGTTTAAGAATGCTTGCCAGGAAGTAATTTACACATCTCATACTGAAATAGTCACAGAAATAAAGAATACTAATGGAACAATTACAGGTACAGAAAAGGAATCAAATAATTTTCTGTTCTAAGTGATATTTGGTATTTAATATGGCAGTCCTATGCAGACATCTTTACTTGCTAGATTCAAAAAACTACTCATAAATTTCAAAACTGCAAGCTACCAAACATTTGTAAAATGTACCAATATTTTCTTGCTATTTTCACAGCAAAATTTTATTTGTTAAACAGCATACTCCTTTCTGCTGAAGTTAAACCCTTGTTTATCTGTGTGAATAAATTTTCACTAAATTTTTAAATCTGTATGTTTTCCTATGAATTATGTTACTCAGGTTAGGTGAGGCTGTTTTCTCAGCACCCATAATTATTTCCTTAAAACAGCAAGAAAAGGCCAAAAGCAAATATAATTGGGATACATCTAAGGAAAAATATACTGAAAAAAATATACTGAAAAGTGAGCAGGGTGAAAGAGGAAAGGGTGGTGCAAGACAAAGGAGAATAAATGAAGCCACCTATTTTTTTAATTCTAAAATACAAGATAGAATTTGGAGATTTTATAAAATTATCATACTTTAATAATATCTCTAATTTTCAGGATAATACTTTGGTAATGCACCCAAATCCCATTGCTTTGCAGAGCTTTGCTAATGGTGCTCTATCCTTACAGATAAGCAAATGTCATCCAATCTGTCCAATCTACTTACCAGAACAGTTTAACTTATGAAACCTTTTGTTTAAATCCATTTTTTTCTCTTTGTCTATCTCCTCTTCTTCTGGCTTTTAGGTGGCATGTTCCTTCATTTACCCAAAAGAGTTGTGTAACTCATAAGTAGTGACAAAATGACAAAAGCAATATCAAAGTGTCTTGAAAAAGAGGTACAAAACTGCTGATTTGGAATATAAATAATGAATGGATTTACACTGAGTTCATCTTCCAATTATCTAAAATCCTCTTAAAGCATTTTATTCCAAAATAGAGCACTATATGGGCTGGAGGTATGATTTGCTCTCTTCTTGTCTTGAAGCTCGGTTACTGCCAACTATTCTCACTTCTAGCTTCTCTTTTTAAAGAAAAATCCACTATATAAAATACAAGATCACTTTGTTTCAGCAAAGAATATATAATTTATATTCTCAGCGTACCACATGCAATTGTTGACTGTACTATATGGATGAAGGAATATGTGAATAACTCTTATGTGTTAGATAAAAAGGTAGTGCCTAATATACAGTGCAATGACAAATCATCTCTTTTAGAAAAGAAACAGACAGAAATCTTATAAAAACTAATAAACTCCCAATGCCCTTAAATGTATGCTTTTGGGGGTACACATGATGTTTTGTGTAGTATCTACCAGAAAATATCAGCTTTTACATTTAGGGGTCCGGATTTACATATCAATTCACATCAGAGGAAGGATAAGACTTAAGGATGGTTATATATCTTTGTCCAGTCACTTCTGGACACGGATATATATTTCAGCATAAATATTCAAAATTTCTTCAGAATCTCTTTTTAATTTTTTTCCCTTTGCTTCCTTATTTGTCTTATTTAAAGCAAGTCAATTTTTCACATTACCTTTCCTTAAAAAGGTAGTTCTTAATGATCTGGATCTACTGATCTGTCTTTTCTACACTATTTTCTTGACACTGTTTACAGCAATGGCTTCTGAGGAAGCTTCTGGTGTACAGTATATATTAATAACTTCCTTGGAAACTCAGTGTACTTTCTACTGGCATGAGTTGTCTCTGTCAAATGAACTGATGGTTTCTAATTGGAATGCACTCACAGAATATCACCACGTTTGGCACTAATTGGCACTTCTGTTTATATCATCAACTGAGAGACTAAGGACAGAGTGAAGACTGAAATGATCCTTTAATTTCTGGAAGATGCTGTTATATATGTCAGAGTTCAAGTGCCTGAGCAATGTAGGACAGGGATCTAGCTGATAGAGAAAGACCTTAAGACTGTAAGATTTTCAAGCATTTTGGCCACAATTATTTTGTAATCTCTTCCCCAAATGCCCGACAAGAAAACCCTTCTATCTGCCAACAAACCCTCTAAATGTTCTCACTTTCTACAGGAGATAAAGACCTGTCATGGGAAATTAAATTAAGTAAAATTTATTTCTATCAAATCGATGCTTTTATATATGTCTATTTATAATGCACCAACTGATAGTTATCTTTTTTGGTTTTAAGGTATTTGAAACCTGAGGATCATATATGTAGCGGCCAAAATGCTTTATTCTGGCCAAGAGCAATAAGAAACTTTCAAAGTAAACTATGTCATATATACAGAAGCTAAAATATAAAAGTATTTTTAATTTTAAAAATATCTTCTTTAATTCATGGATATCTTATTTTTAATAATTGAGTTGTTATACTACAAAAGGTATGAACTTGCAAATTAAATGAGTTTGAGTGCTCTGGGTTTTCATCTGACAGTCAACATTCCTGAGCCTTTTGCTTCAGTAAATCTCCTTGATATATCAATTCACAAGCTTTGTTGAAGTGTTTGTGGCAACACCCAAACAAGTGGTAAAGAATCTGATTATCCTTAAGGATTTCAATATCCCTATTTGTGATGTTGATGTATGCACTTTTCATCATATTTTCGTAGTTCAGTGTTCTGTTAGATACAACACTGTATTTTGTTGGCTGGTTATTTTTCAAGGAAGGATAAAAATATTTCTGTTATACAGATATTTTCTCCACAGTAAATGTAATTGACAAGTAATTATATGTAACAATATAAAAACTATGTGATATTGTAACAGGTGATACAACAGGTATGAAATGTTCAGCCAAGCAGGAGAAAATGTAGATTCTATATTCAGAATCATAGGCACACAAAAGAAGCCCATGTATGTCACAGAAAAAGGAGAAGCAGAAGGCAGAAACTAACACCAGAAAGATGATGTTGAGTTTGTCACCAGAGATGTTAGGTTTTGTAAGGGAGACAAGGAAAGAGTCAGGAATGAACTAATCATAAAAGATGTTCTCCAAGGAAATTGCCAGGCCTATTAAAAAAAAAAAGAGTAAGTCTTCAGAAAGAAAAAATGGCTACAGGGTGTGAAATGCATCATGATTTGAAAATAAAAATCATTAATAAATATCATAAGAAGTAAAACTAACCTGATGTGTTATGAAAGTTCAATCTACCTGGTTTTGTTTCTAGTTTACTGGATTGTAGTTTACTGGATTTACCCTTTGCATTTGTTGTGCTACTTTGTGGCTGCTTTAAGTTTTTCTTATGTTTTATTTGCATTACATTTTTTAAAAAGAAAGTGCCAGTTTAGGTTTCATGGAGGTTTTTTTATTATGTAGGAGTAAATTCATGTCTTGCTATCAGTTGTGCACACACTGACAAACTAGCTGACCCAGGTTTATTTGTTATCTGCCCTGATGTAAGAACAGAAAAGTTTAACTTTACTGTGCAGTAATAGATTGCAGTTCTTTTATTATAGCTGTCCCAAGATATGCTTCAGTATGCTGCTTCTCTGTTTCAAAAATCAGATTGTTAGAAAAGTCAGATATTAGATCTATTTTTAGTTGCTGGCAGTAGCAATAATTTCATGATGGGTACCCACACGTGCTAATTTGATATTTTATGTTGCACTCTTTCCCTTTACATCCTGATTGACAAAGAGATAAATAACTAGAGAGGTGGATTGAAAACTGCCTAAATTGCTAGTGCCAAAGGGTTGTGATAGAAGGCATAAAGTCCAGTTGGGGGCCCATCAATAATGGCATACCACAGGAATAAATAATGGCACCAGTGCTGATTAGCATCTTCATTAATGACTTTGATAATAAGGCAAAGAGCATCCTCAGAAAGTTTGCAGATGATACAGAATTGTAAGGAATTATTAGTACACCATAGGGCTGTGCTGACATTTGGAGGGTCCTCTAAAATCTAGAGAAATGGGTCAACAGGAGTCCCATGAAATTCAGTGAAGGGAAATCTCAAGTCCTGCACCTGGGGAGGAGCAGTCCCATGAACTGTTCAGTACAGGGCCTGACTGGATTCACAGGAAAGGGCTGGAGGTTCTGGTGGACGGCAAGGACAAAATGAGCCATCGGTGTGTCCTTGCGATACAAAAGGCTTGTGGCACCCTGAGCTGCTTTAGGAGTGTTGCCAGCAGGTCAAAGGAGGTGATCTTGCCCCTCTATTCAGCACTGGTGAGACATATCTGGTGTACTGTGTCCATTTCTGGGCTTGCCAGTACAAGAGATATAAGAAAACACAAACCCTGTGGAGGGACACTGGGAATTGAATGAGAACAAGCTCTAATATGGATTTGCCTTACTCCTTCACCCTGCAAGGAGCTGAGGTGTTGTAGAATAATCTCTTAGCCATGCCCAGAGCTCCAGGCTGTGCATCCTCATGAGCACCATAAAAATTTAACTGTCCTGGCACGTACGAGGACACTTTATCATCTCAAATCCTGTTTAAAGTGGCTTATCTCTCTTGTTAAACAATGAATTTAAACATGCATAACTTTAGGAATAAGATTAATCAAATTCCCTAAATAGGACTATTCATATTTTAAAACAAACACATATGCTTGAATCAGGGTCCACGTGCTTCAGCTATTCCTCCTAAGGTTGTTTTTGGATTGGATCAAATCATGTTGTCATGAGCCTCATGAGTAATCATATCATCATGAATCATGCATTCAAAAAAAAACCAGGACAAATCATCTATTTTATTTGTTATGCAGATAGATCATCTGACTAGCTCTAGATGTTTCTGAATGAATAATTGATTTTGCCCACTATCCACTGCTGTTACCTAGTCTGAGGGTTTTGGCTGCTCTAGTCCTCTTAACAGGACTATAAAGGCCTATCTACATGATCAGATTTCATGGATAAAACTATATATTTTAAAATAGTAAGAAACTTGAAACTCCTTGCATTTAAACCACTGGAAAAAATATGGAAAACAGCAGTGACCATGAAGTCTGGCAGATGGGGATGTCATAGAAAGATGTCTTCTTTTTAGAGACTTCACAGAATTTTTCCTTTACTTTTTACAGTGACTCAAAGCTCTTCTTCTCCAGGAAAAATAGTTTCACATAGTATTCTGACTTAAAAATGCCACATATGTCAGAAAAAAAATCAATGCTGCTTTGTGCAGATTTTTCTCTAGCTCTGCATTTGCACCAACCCTCTGTACACTCCTCAAAGAGCAGGTAAACCCCAGACTCAGTTTGACTTATGATCTTTTGAGTTCAGCAGTAGTACATTTTACTTCTATAAACACTTTTTCATCAAATCTGTCCTCCTTGGGTTCCTTGTCAGTTTTCAGGTCACTGCTTTATGTTTTGAGCTAGATGGGCATCCTTTGACCCAAGTGTTGTTTTTTTTTTTTACATCCTAAGGTGTATCATCCTCAACAGATCAGGTTTTGTTTGCAAACTGCATTACTTTGATAATTTCAAGGCTTGCTTAAAATTTTCTTTTTCTTTATAGACGTATCTTTTTGCTAGATTTTATCTGTCTTCAAAAGCTGTGATAATAACCACCTCACACAAAAGAATAACTAAAAGAGGCCATGCTGTATGCAGAGCAGCCTTTTTTCTGTTCAGTGCTGTCAACAGCTATGCTAGTATGGAGCACTACTGCAAGTGCACTGCAAAACAAGTCAGTGCCTCTTTTATCCTTGGTGCTTCTTTTTTTCCCCCTTGATGTCCCATTTACCTTTGACCAGCAGCATCTGACAGTTTGGATTTATCAGGGGAGCTCAGAGTAGAGCAGCTCTGTGTCACTGTGTCTTCCTGCTATCAAAGGAGCTGGGCGTAGAAGAAAAACTGTTTCCAGGGCATTGTGACCATATTCAAGGCTGGCAGAGCACCAGTAGAGATCAAAACTAACAGGTCTTTTATTAAAAATGCTGTATAACTGTAAAAAGTTATCCTTCTTTATGAAGTAGCAACTCTGCTGTTGCTATACTGTCACACTGCTGCATAAATACTTTAAAATTATAAAAAGAAAAT
This sequence comes from Cinclus cinclus, assembly GCF_963662255.1. NCBI lineage: Eukaryota > Metazoa > Chordata > Aves > Passeriformes > Cinclidae > Cinclus > Cinclus cinclus. The sequence goes on from NC_085049.1 coordinate 3,457,931, forward strand.
ATTAAATAATTCCAACAAATCCTTTCTTTTTGTGTGTCTGTGTTAATTAATGATGCTGCTTTCCTTGATTTATTAAAGAAATAAAATAAATCATTTGACCCATTTGCAGGTGTTTCACCTCCAGCCTCTGTAAGAAACACTTGTCTCTCTGCAATAATACGTGTGCTGTCAGCTCCTCCTACCCCCTCCATGACAGAGGCTGCTCTTGTGGTAAACGTCTCTTCAGTGTGACTGGTTGCACTTTGTTAATTTACAGTGAATCAGTTTGTTACTCCCTCAGTTGTGTGAGCCCAGGCAGTGGGCAATGCAGAAAGGTGGTTCTGAGGATGCAATGGGAGCACTTAGGCTTAAAATGCTAATTTCTGCGAAATGCGAGCTGCTGACTCAGAGGCTAACAGCATCTGCACAGTTTCATCTTTCACAGCTTTACAATTCTCTCTGGCACACACATATTTTTTTGAAATAGCAAAATTATTTTTTTCAGCAAGCATATTGCTCACAGAAAGATGCTTGTTTCACCACCATTTCTTAAGAGATTAATTTTTTTATTACACTGTTAATCAAAATATTAATACATGGAAAATTTATGTGATCAGTGACTCAGAAGGGGGCTATGGTAGATAGTGAAAAAATAAATGTGTGGTTGAAAAGAGAGAAAAGTGAAAAATACTGTATTTAACTTTGTTGTATCCACTACATTGAGGATTGAAAATAATTCATAGGTTATCAAGCATTTTGTACACCTGGGTTATTATTTTTCATGCATGGTGCATTTAAGTTCAAACTGTACTGTGACAGTCAGCTTAAACCTGATACATCAAGGGAGAGAACACCCCTGAAATGAGCATCTCTTTCCATTTTGTCACTGGAGGGGAGGGAGCAGAGTTGAGGCACAGTGTGACCAATGCTTATGAGGCAAAGGAGCATCATATCACCTGGAGAAGTGTGGAACAGTGGAGTGATTTGGGTTGTAATAGACAGCCTGTGGTTACCTGGTTCAACCTGAAGTTCAAGTCCAGGACTAGAACAGAACATGTTACACAGGAAATTGCCCAGATGAGTACTAAACCTCTCCAAGAACAGAGATTTAGAGATTTCACAGGCTTTTCTATTTGACTACACTTATGGGGAAACCTTCTTTCCCAATAACTAATGGGAATTTCCTGCGTTACAACTTGTGACTCTTGACCTAAGACTGCGTGTTTCTCAGAAGAGTCTTACTCCATTTCCTCCATAGCCTTCCACTGGATGAGACCATGGTAACCTTTACATCTTAAGATATCCTTAGATTCCTCCTTTAAGAACAAATCCAGTTTTCTCAGTCTCTTCTTTGTGCTGTGTTCTACAGCCCTGCTTATCTTGGTTGTCCTGCATTAGACTTACTCTGGTGTGGTTCTTGTACTGGGGATCACAAAATGGACAATGCACTCTTGGATTCTTGAGTTGAATAAAACAATTGATGTTGATTTTAACTCAACACATGCAGCCAGAGATAGTGGCTACAGTATCATGTTAACAAGCCTGCAGAAAACAAATTTAGTAGACATCAATATTCATTGTCGTTTGTTAATTTTCATATTGTACACTAAAGCCAGTTATCTGACTGTTCTAATAATTCTGTAAGCAAAGATGACCACCACTGGATATTTTTCTCACCTATGGTATCCCAAATGGTCCTGAAGAATCTTGAATATGCAGATAATGTGTATTCACACTTATGGTAAATTTATCTAGCTTGTCCCTTCTCAAGTCAGATATTTACATAAGTTGAAACTATGGGAATCAAAATCAGATTAGAGCAAATAATGTTTTTATATCTCAGAATACTTAATGGATGAAAGAGAGAAAGCTTAAAAATATCCATCTTTAGAGCTGGAAAAAAAAGTGATTTATGACTGTAAAAACAGAAATTGTGGCATTAAATAGCCAAATTTTATTTTATTCATGCAATAGCTGCTACAACCCCAGTAGAATAAAACAATCCCTGAAAAGGATTTGTGCAACTCAGATATCTAAGTTCAGCTGGAAAAGGGCCAATAGTCGAAACTGCATTTCAACTGAGTCAAGTACAAGAGACTTTGGAAATTGCTAGAAAGTATTTCTGTATGCAGTTTCTTGCTTCCACTGATTTTCATCTATTGCATTGTGAGACATTATCTAGGAAGGAAGGAAGGAAGGAAGGAAGGGAGGAAGGAAGGGAGGAAGGAAGGGAGGAAGGAAGGGAGGAAGGAAGGAGGGAAGGAAGGAGGGAAGGAAGGGAGGGAGGGGGGAAGGGAAGGGAAGGGAAGGGAAGGGAAGGGAAGGGAAGGGAAGGGAAGGGAAGGGAAGGGAAGGGAAGGGAAGGGAAGGGAAGGGAAGGGAAGGGAAGGGAAGGGAAGGGAAGGGAAGGGAAGGGAAGGGAAGGGAAGGGAAGGGAAGGGAAGGGAAGGGAAGGGAAGGGAAGGGACTGCAGTACCATTCAAAAAGGACCAAGACCTAGGAAACCATGGTCAGTGACTGCTAGCAGCATAAAGTTTGTTTGGCAGCAAGAGTCCTTTGTGGCCATTTGCAAAAAGAAAAAAGGATTTTCTAGTAGCCTTCCACGTCTCTTCATAACAAAACCATAACAACCCCCATGCAAAGTACGTGAATGAACGTGTTGCTGAATGCCTGTTTTGTGGGGAATGGCTGGCAGTTCTGGAGCTGTGGTCCTGGAAATAATGATGCCTGAGTGTTTTTCTATAAGTGCTGGACTTTCTTTGGCTCTCAGAGTGAAGGAACAGAAAGGATTGTTCTGATAATTTACCCTGTTCCAGGCCACAGAACCTCCCTCAAGCCTTCTCTGCTTTAGACCCTTAAATTTGGCTTGAATTACAAAGATGCTGCTTTTCAATATTTATGGCACTACTGTGAAAAGGTGCTTGTGAGAAATAGCCATCCTGACAATTCCATATCCTTAGAAAAATCTGTAACCAGGCTCTTAGAACATTTCAGAGCCTTTTGTTAAAGAACAACCAAATAGCAAATAAACAAAACTAAAATAGAACTAGGCAAAATCTGTAGGAAATAATGGGACACACCATTTATTAGAAATCCATCCACACTTAGGGAATACTAAAAGAGGTACAGCTGTAAAATATTAATATTTGCCTTTGACATAGATTAAAGAACTGAACACAGTGTTTTGGCTGAGAATCCTAAACAGCAAAAAACCCCCAGATCTCATTAGTATCTAAAAAGAACTATAAAATTCGGAAGACAAAATTTCCCTTTGCTATTTTCTCTATTTATCTGGAGCAGTAATTAAATTGCTGAATGGGATTGACTGCAAAATCTTTAAATAATTTGTAAGACAAATAGCTATAATTTTATAAGATATACCTGTGTGACTCTACACCTGCAGCTAAAGGTAACTGATTAATGATCAACCTGGTAGTTTCTCACTCTCTGGATAGTTTGTTGGGGATTTTATAAGACATAAGGGACTAGTTTATAAACAATGGCAGACTCAATAACTAGGTATTATTTTTAAAACCTAACTAAATAAATAACTAATAAATGGCTTGGGTGTCTCAAATCTTCATGCAGAAGATTTGGAAGGAATTGTCCCAGAAGACAAAGAACTGCAATGCAAGACTGAAATGAATTAATTTTCAACCTCAGCTTCTTCTAAAGGTTGAACTAGAGATGTTTTGAACTACCATGATGTGACTTTCAGATGTCAAATGCTTACAGTGACCACCATCTTAATTTATCTGGTCCTTGAAATATTCTTTTGCAAGGTTCAGATGTCAATTTTTAAGTTCTCCTTATTCCTGGTCATTTAATCAAAGTCAACTGCTCTAGGGAATAGAAGTTGTAGCATGGACTCTATATGCTCTTTGAGGATTTATCTTTAAGGAAGCATGAAGTAGTATTTTCTACATCCTCTTTGCCTTTGGGGACACCTGTAGGCAGTTCTCCCCTTCATCACATGACTATGGTTATGATTCTCTTCCAACTTTTGACAATAGAAGGATGTCTTTTTTTCACTTGGATTAAGACAAGCACAGATTCTACAAATCATTTTATTTTCCCCACCACCTTGTTCTGGCACCACGGTCTATGCTTCATTTGTGGTGACATGCTGTTTTACTTACTTTTCTCTATATATTATTGGGTCCAAAGGTATAATAACCTTAATTATTTAAAAAAAAAAAAAAAAAAAAAAGCTATCAAGCTTAAAATGTTACTGGCTTGTCTGGTATGCCAGACTTAAAATCTGAGGATTTGGTAAATAGAGAGCTCTTCTGCCTTTAGTGCCATGACTTTCATTTCATCAGCTGCAGAGAGCCATTTACTACCTTGCAAACTTGCAGGCAATTACCTTTCTGCTATCATACTGTCACAAAAAATGGTTCTTCTTTATTCTTTCTCTCTGTGTCTCTTAGTGTCATTATCATTTGACAGAAATGTGTCTCACTCTTGGGATGCCTGTATTTCCAGTGTTCCTATACAGAATAACCGCTCTAAGAAAAAAAATTAGAATTGCAAGCAGAAAACAAAATCAGAATTACTGGAAAAAGAGAAGCATTAGCTATTTAAGATTTTTATTAGTGGGACAATAAAAATAATATTTATTTTAAAAGTTGTTAAGTTAGCCTATTACAATTAATCACAGTACCATCCATTCTCTGCAAATAATCAGTTAAGCTCTCATGTAGCAATGTAGGTTATTTTGACTAAAATTAAAGGAAAACAGAGTAAATATGTAGATTACGTGTTGAAACCAAGTAGGAAAAATCTTCTGCTGGCATCTAGTGATTTAACTTCACAAAATGTCCTGGTGTTACTCCTTCTGAGCATGTCTGACAGGTCTGGTTGAGTTGCAGCAAGATGAAAGAGGGGACAATTCAGCCCACTAAAGAGAACTATGCTTCCTATAGTCGGTGGGCACTTTTTTCAAATTTCTCCTTTGGAGTACACTTAAGGGTTTATAAAAGAGAAAAGGAGTGACAAATGTGTTCTCTTGTCACTTGCTTGGAAAATTGAGTTCTGTTCAGTGTTCTGAATAGAACAGTAAGAACACAGTGTGAACAAGAACACCAAGACCTGAAAATCTCACTTTGATCTCATGCTTAAGAACTAACCAGGAGCACTGTGACATTCTGTAAGGAGGCTATATATTTCAAAAGTAGTAGTTGTGTATGATGGTGGCTTTTACAAACAATGGAGAAGTCTCATTTACAGCACTTTTTTCCCTCTGAATACTATGCAGTATGAATCCTTCTTTCTTTGCCAAAATGCTACTGGGGGTCTCATAAACCAGTTCTAGTGACAAGATTCTTTTATTTCTCTTTCTTTTTTTTTTTTTTTTTAATTCCAAATCATAACTACATGAATTAAGCTATGTACATATCTCTAGCTATCTACAGGCTATGGGTCAGGCCCTTTTTAACCCCCAATTTTATTTCTTTTATCTAATCCCTTCGTGCTGTCCTGTTCAATGCTGGACATTCTATAATCTTCAGGAAGGAGAATGAAAAAGGTTTATAAAAAAACACTGGAACTCTCATGTGTGAGAGCTAGTATGTAATATATTCCTTGACAATGTCAGGAATGGAGTGTGGTAAATAAAATGGGTGGCATGAACAGGTCTGTATGCAAAGAGAAACAAAGGCAGTAGACTTTAAATTATACCAGCAGAATGACACAATACAGTATGTTTCTAAATGCTTGAGCCCAGAAAAGGAAAGAAAATGTAGTTATTTTTAAGAACCCTTAATTTGTGGTCTTTCCCAAAGTCTTGGGAAATATTTTGAAGTGGTTTTTATCCTTCAATCATTTTTTTCTCCATATCTATTTTAAATGTCCTTTTTGATGTCTCAATTTTTCTTCATATAAAATTTCTGTTGCAGATTATCTGCATACTCAGTTTCTGCATAAATATTTTGTAAGTTAAGTTTTTTAAGAATTTGCACTTAAACCAAAGACAAAAGTGAGCTATACTGACAAAGAAATTACATCAAACAAAGCAAGCTGGCCTTAACTTAAGAAACAATCTGTCATTATGGGCAGATTTAATTTGAATTATTGAAGTAGAATTGTTAGATATTAAAAAGACTCAAAGTGAAAGTCATACTCATTATCCTTTAACTAGAGTCTCCAGATGTTACTATATTTTCATGTGACATAAAGGTCTAGTTTCAATCTTTTATTGCTAACTTGGATTTATCCACCCTGCAAGAAATTACTTTTCAGATTAGCTTGAACTTTATTATGCATTTTATCATATTTTTCAAAATGTGTAACAAAAAGGAATCCCTGGTATTATTTAGTGAAAGGATATTATAAAATGAAAATTCCTACATAACTAAAGTCCATTAAACATTTTGCTTTATGTAGGCTTTGAAATACCATATAGAACTCCAGTATATAGAGTTCCATGAAAAATTGTATAAATCTTTACAAAAAGTATTGTCTGCTGTGTTCCTTAAGTCTTAGCCCTTACAATCTGTCAGTGCAGAAAGGAAGTCTGAAAGACAGTTCTGGCCACGGGGGAATTCACACTGCTTATGTAGACAACTTGATAGGAACCAAGTAGGTGAGTAGTCTACACCACCTTCCAAAACCCTCTGAGGGTAGACTGTGACAAAATGATCATGCCATCCAGGGACTATCAAGACGAGTACATCTAGAGTAATGCCACCCCAAGAAGATATTCTAAGAATACTACCAGTGGGCTATTCATAATTTGAAGAGAGATCAGATTTAGTATTTTAAAGAAAGCATCACCATGGCTTCCAGGCAACTGATGCTGTATCTTTGGGCTGCCATATACAGCCAAACTGGGGGTGACTCTATCAGTCACTTCCTCACTGTGCCTCTTAGCAGTGAGTCCCATCGTAATGTCTTACGCACTTAAAATGTAATTCTAACAGAACCTCTGAAAAATTACTTCTTTAAGTGTTTTCTCTACTACACACAGAAAACGTAAGATTAAGCAACTTTAATTATGATCTGTTTATATTTTTAAAATATCTGTATTGTGAATAGCACACATTGCTCAAATAAGAGTTCAGATAACTGAAAAGCAAATTTTAGGGTATATAACAAGGTTCTACAGACAGTAATTATTTTAAAAATCTCCAAACCAATCACATTTCCTCACTCACAAACATCTTCTGGTGCTTTGGCTATTCAAGAAACCCTAATAGATTTAATTTAAAAACAAAAAACATAGTATCTCAAATTTTAATTAGTTTTGGTTTTGCCTCTGTAAAATTGGGTTATTAAATTGCATTGTTCATAACCTGCTTCTTAAAATAATTTGCTCTCTGCAAAAGTCCTGAATGTGCCTGCCAAACTAATGAACAGTTTCCTAAAGGAATATATTATCTCTGTAGTCAGTGTCCTGTGTTTGGAGCCAAAAGATTTTCATAAGATGAAAGTTTGCTTTTGTCTAACAAAGCATTAAATAATTTTGATTCAGTTTCTACTTTAAAAACCATGCCATGATAAAACAGTTTTTATTACATGTGGGGCTTATGGTAACAGCATCTGGGAGAAGACATCCTTGCTGAAGTTTTTTGAAGAGGTTGTTTATAACATGTATGACCAAAAAATGAAGCACAAAGCAGTGATTCTGCCTCGACAAGTGGGTTGGACTATGTGATCCCTGTGAAATGTAGATTATTTATTACTTAAACTTCAGTGCTCTATATGAAATTGCCATTATCTGAATCCATGACACTTAATGAAGTAAGAAAAATATTCAAAACTCTTGCCTTCCAAATTATCAATACATTCCTTGGTGCACTAATATTGGGAGTTACTGACTAGCAGTAAATTATTTTTCAATCATGAATAGTTGTTTAAAAAGCTGTTAACTCATACACGAATAACATATAAATCTCTTACTCCCAGAATTTTCAGCCCTGCTTTCCTGTGCACGTTGTATAAATATGTACATAGTCATGACTAGTTTTTGGCTGCCTTGCTTGTATTTGTAGTTTGTAAAACATTAATTTTGAGTCAGTTGACATTTCTTATTTCAGTTTATCTCTAAGTAACTTGCCTTTCCCCAGAAGATCCAAAGAACTTCATGGGTGTTCTTAGCAACTGACTAAAATGCATGAGAATTTGTGAAAGAGTGCCAAGGAATGTTAGACACAAACTGTCAATTTTGAGAAACATTTCAGCAGAAAAATTAGTTGACATACAAAAGATGGGAAAAGTGTGAATTGTCCACCTAATCCTAATTTTAGAACACAGAAAATGTTCAGATGCATTAGAATAAGCAAACACACCTTGTAGGTATGATACACACCGACTTCTTCTGCAAGCCATAATATTTCAGTACATGGTTAGGAGTACATGGGCAAAGAAATCCAAAAGCAAAGTTATTGTTGAAAATCCTGCTGGCAAGTGATAGACATTTTTAAAAAAAGACAATAAAAATGGTAATTATCAAGTAACATGATATCCTTTTCTGTACTAAAAAAATATCTCTTAGTAGTCCTAGAGTCATTTCTCCCTGTGATGTGCAGTGATGAGCACTGTAACCCTGCAAGGAGTATGAAACTTTTCTGAGGCCATAAAGAATTAAATGTATTGTCTGTGAAGTTTTCTGTCTGCTCCTAGTGGTGAAACTGACTTACAGCACTGATGAGACACGCTTCAAATAGAACATTTATTTTTGGAAGTAAAGTGGTTTTCCATTCTGAAATTTTCCAGGGCACCAGTAAATAGTATAATATTCTCAATAGCATATCCTCAAATTTTCAGGACATGTGTTCCAGATATGGAGCAGGAGATGCAACAGATATTTTCATGCCACACTCAGTATAATGAGTAGTAAAAATAAATCACAAGTTCCCACTTGTGATTTAAATTCCCACTAGTACTGACATTTGTATAATCATTGCAGCAGAACTGGTAATGAGACCTAAACTGCAAATATGATCCATATGGAAAGATAGCATCTAGCTGACCTCATGAATGTATATTCTTTTATCTTTATTGATAGAATGTAGATGGAAAGATCTTGATCAAATCATATGTCTGTTTCAGTGATCTGAAGACTTAGAAATGCCTTTGTTGCATCTAGAATTGAAAATAAATTGAGGTGTTGCACCTGTAATTCTAGACACATGGTTATCATTCAGTCTTATTCTAGTGGTGTGGATTAAACAGACATTTTAGTGGAATGTGGCATACAAGTCACCAGAAGCAGAGATACCACAAATGAGGATTGCTGTGTGCACACATGCTTGGACTAAAATTATCTGAGATAACAAGACAAATGCTGAATTATAAGGCTATTTGCTATTTGAATGTTTCAAGTTATTGACTTGACTTTTTCTGGGTATTTTGTGTAGCAGGAAACAAAGGGTTTTCATTTTTTTTTTATTTTTTTTTAACAGAAACATTAGTTATAATTCATTTTCCACCTTAATGAGGTTCCAGATAACCTAATACAGTCACTGTGATTAACCTGAATTTTCAGTGATCAAAAGGTCTTTGATCAAGTCTTGTTGTTCAATTGCAATTTGTAACCCAGAACACTGGTTGGTTCTTTTCAGATTCATATATCTTACAGGCATGAGACGAAGCATCCAAAATTTTGAGCTAAATTATCACTGTTCCCTAAGTCTAAAGACTTACTATGGAATAGATTGAAGTGTTCGAAGAATTCTAAAATGTAATGTCCAGGGTTTTTAAGTTGTAGAAATGTGTTTTGACAACTATTTCAGAACTTATTTTTAGCTTCTGTTTTGGTTTTGGTGTTTCTTTTTCCTTGGTTTGGAGTTTTTTACCATTGACTGCAGTCATTTGATGGTGTTACAGTAGTGGCTTTTAATGGAAAATAAATATATTTTCCACACTGGGAAACAGTAAGCCAGTGCAAAAGAATGAGGAAAATTTAATCTTCCTTTCACCCTAATTTTTCATTGGAGCAATATCAATTTTTTTCTATGTGTTCCTCAGCATGACCACTGCCTTGATGTCACGATCTTCATTGCAATGCAGCAAATGTTCATGAGTATCTCCCTTAGTTTTACAATTTATTGTGGATAATTTGCTTTACCTTCTAGGTGAGTGCCTGAGCCATATTAGTGCTTCAAACTATGAGATGACTGACTATGCTTTTGCATTTTAATGAACAAGTTTTTTTAAATTTGATAATTATTGTTTATTAACTCATGAAATGTAACTCTGAAACTGTTGGACAAAGGTCTATTGATTCCATTGGCCTGTGTGATTCAAGAGCCTGGTACATTTGCTCACCATTTCAGCCTGTAAGCTAATTCTTTTAATTAGCATTTCTAACAAATACGATCCGTCTTCTGATTGGTACAATAAGAAGCCAGATTTTCATATTCAACCTTCAATTATGAAAAGTTTTGAAAGAACCTTTCCTTTCATAAAGTCATTTTACATCACTAATTATCATGTGCTTTCCATCATGAAGAAAAGCACACAAACAAATAAACAAACAAGCAAAACCCCACAAAAACAGATTAAGGAAACCAAAACCTGAGTTAAAGTTTTGTAAAAGCATCCAAGTTTAAATATGGTTCCTAATTCTCATTTCCACAAACACTGGAAATAACACCCTAATTGTTCAGAATTAGATATTCTAACTTACACATTTCAAGTGTTGAACTGTGCTTTTTGACATTTTAATACTGATATACATAATGTAAAAAGAAACAATGAAAATCCTGGTTTTGTCCACCAGTTCTTAAATAAGCAGAGGATGATAAGTATGCTAAATATTTTGTCTGCTCCAACTTGCAGGGAAGGAAGGCAAAAACAGATGAGATCAGCTGCTGTGAACTCTGTGTTCATCACAGGAGAAGGAAGTTGAATAAGAATGACAAAAAGAAATCCAAAATTGCAATATTGAGAATTTTTTTTTTTTAAAGGCAAATGCATTCAATTCTCACATTGCTCAGGCAGTTTCTGAAAACACTAAAAATAATTAAAAAAATTCGCTGTTACATTAACATTTGAGCTTACCTAAGTAGGAAAAAAATAATTTACAGCTACGGAAAACACTGTCTTATGTTCCTCATTCAGTCATTATTATCTCATATATGTGATACGAGGGAAATTTCTCCTCAGTATGAACAAGAAGCCTGGACTCAAATGTAATATTTAATCTATTAACAGCAAGAGATTAAAATAGACAAAAAAATGTTTTGTGTGTTCAGGCTCAAACACCCAATTAGCCATCTCAAATGTCATAAATTTAATATAGGCACAAGTATCTACACTCGTGGACTTTTTCAAGGCCAGGCTGAATAGAGCTCTGAGCAACCTGGACTAGTGAAAAGTGTCTGCCCGTGGCAGTGGGGTTGGAACAAGATGACCTTTAAGGTCCCTTTCAATGCAGGGCACTCTGTGAGTGCCTGTGAATGACTGGGTTTGATTGTCCCAGTTATTTAAAGCCTTGATAAGTGTTTATTATTATGTTTGAAATCGTCAGTAAATTTCAGTAATAAATATAAATCATAAGTGTTCTACTTGAGGTACTGTTCCACATCCACTAGTCCTGCCAGCAGCTGCCTTTGCAGGATATGTTTTGAAGACTAGGAAATTCTTCTTTCACTGTAAAAAGCTGAAAGCCGAGAGGACTGGGTTTAATGGGCCTGTGAATGTTGAAAATTGAAAAATGCCCAGTATTGAGTTAATAAATTCATACACACACAAACTAAAAAACAACTGACACTAAACAACACATACTTAGGAAAAGTCTGCTATACAACATTACTCATAAGAAGACAGAAATAGGCGGGGAAAACAATTATTATTAGATTTTTAATACTAAAATCTCATGGTTGCTTGGTATATCCTGCAACTTGTGGAGCTTCTACACAAACGTGACTATTTTACAGACTGACAGATGGAGAATCTCCAAAACATAGTCACCGGAAGATGAGGAAACAAGGATTTGTGCTACTTCTGAAAATCCAGTCATCTGATGGAAGTATCACAAAGTTCTCTGAGAACTGTGCCTACGGCACAGCAGGTCAATGGTCACAGGACATGGCCTGAATGTGATCAGCCCAGCTAATTAGACATGGGCAATCAGGAGCAGCTGCCTAGAAATAATAGGATAACCACACCCCCCTTTTCTATTCCATATCCCACACAACATACATTGGTTGTGTGTTTCCTCTTATTCCTTTGGCAAAAGAACAGATTACATCTTTGGAGTGATTCTTCTGGTTTTCTGTTGATCAGCTGCAATATGAAGCTTAGAGGTGGGTCTATCAACCTGTAAGTGCATGTTATTATTTTCCTTCTGTCGGGAAGGAGGGAAAAAAAAAACCTTTAGATAGTGTTTTTTGGAGTGAATATATGTGGGGCTGAGTGGGGGATTATGTTGACAGAATATTACATTTTCAACTTTCAATCCCTGTTATGCAATGGTTGTTCTTCATAAGAGAGACACAGAGAAAAAGAAGCTGTAAATCTAGTAGAAAAAGGTGCATTTTGTCTTGAAGACACATCATTAATAACGTTACAAGAATTCTCAAGAAAACTGCAAAAGGCATGAGTCACTCTAAATATAAGCGGCAATTAAAGTAAGTAACAAAAATTTTAATAAAATTATCTTTAAAAGAAAGGAAAAGGAAATAATTTAATCCCTTCTGTTTCCCTGTGATGTCTCAGTGCCAAGCTGCATGAAGTGTGAGAGGTAGGTAAACATTAACATAGAAGAAAGATAAGGTCATCAGTAGTCAAGCTTGGAGAAAGAGCAGGTCACCCAGGGCAGCCACCCTGGATGCTGCAGATAGTGTTCAACAAAAAGATTCTTCAACAAAAAGTCTTCAACATAGCAAAAAGAATGAAGTAGCCAAAAGAACTCTCTAGGGTCAAGTGTGCATTGTACAGGCTAATTACCCAGCAGTGACAAAACAGATAACCACTGGAACACCAAAAGAGAATCCTTTCTGCTAAATATAGCCTCAATACTGATGTTTTGTCATATCTTTTCATGGCTCCTATCTCAAATCGTGGTTTAGGTAAACACCATTCTACTCTTAAACTTTGCTTTGAGATAAGATTGCTCCTGGGTAGTCTGACGAAGGAAGAGGCATTGTATCCTTGTGGCTGTGCAAGTGGTTCAGAGCAGGGCACAGTACATAACTCCTCACTCTTTGCACACCATCTGGATATATTTATCCAGAGTATCTGAAGAACTAGAGGACTTTTGTTGCCTTACATTTATACGGCCTCAGTAATTTAGACTTTCTGAAGGAGAAGTCTGTGATCAATTTCTGACACTTTCTGAGATCTTCCAGGAAAGATTTTTGGAACGCCTCCAGATACTAAGAAAAATACTAAAGAAAAATATATAAACAGAAAAGAAGTTTAATCAGATCCCCACATGAGTTAATGGAAATCACTAACAAATCTAACAGCACCTGCTCATAAGCTTTACCCAGTGTCAACTTACCTATAATGAAGTACACTTAGTTCTTTACAAATACATAATGCCTTTCTTGCCATATAAAATGCTTCTGCTTTACATTTTTGTTTTTGTGGGTAGAAGAGTCATGTATTAAAACTATGCGATGTCAAAATCTTTGTAAGGAAAGAGCAAAAGAGTGAATGAATAGAGAGCAAAAAAGGATGAATTATTTAAGGGATAGAGATAGGTTCAGAAGAGATTTTTATAGAGTTGAGTGCTAATATCAAGAAAGATGTTTCTAGCTGGGGTGAGTGGGTAGGTAATGCAGATATGAACTGCGTGTAACCTAAACTGAAAGCCTGAACTTTTCAGAGGGCTGACCAAAAAATAAAGAGTGATGAAAAAAATGCAACCAAGATCCATTTGGCCTGAATCTTTGAGAATGAGAGTCAAGCATAAACAGAAGAAACTAAAACTTCTTAGTAAACATTCTTGTGCATTTAAGATGCAGTCATTCAAAGTGTACATGCTATAAATCTATATAACAATTTCAATTTATATTTTTTTGCCTAGTTACCTCTAGAGACACTTTTATAAACTATTCAACTACTTATTTTTTAAAAAAAATAGGATTTTTTTTTTTTTCATTTTCTTAACTAGCCCTATCTCTTAAATTCTACTGGTAGTCTGCCATTTCACTGATTACTTTCTTGTCCAGCACTATTAAAGAGAAAGTGCAGTACAAAGGCACAGTTCTGTTTGCAAAGAACAGAATCCTCTTGTGCTAATTTAGATAAGGCAGGCTGTGAGCAAGCACATAGCCATATTACAACAAATGCAAGATCCTAAGATTAGATAGCACATTAAAAAGTTTCCATTGTTTATTCAAAACTGATGTCATTTACAGAGTTCAAGTGCTAGGTTGTTGCTTGATATACTGTTAAAAATAGAATTAAGAAAACATAAACATAGCTAAGCAATGTTCAATCAGTTTGCAAAATATGGAAAGAGAATGATGGAGTGAAATATTCAGGTTCTGAGAAAAAGTCTTTCCAGTTTTGCTCTGACTGACACATTGTACGAGGTGCAGACTTTGCAGTTTTTTTCCTATCCTGAATGGGGTGGTCTGTTTGTTGGGGTCTTTGAATTAGAAGGATATGAATTTGTGACAACAAGGCATGGTTTCAAAGCCAAGGTAACTTGCATGTTATTGTTCGGATTGAGCAAAGAAACAGAAAGAGGAATTGCTTTGAGGCCAGGCCATGTAAACAAAAAGATAAATAATTATGTGTTTTGTACTGTGCAGTCACTTGTCTGTAATTGGACAAATAGGTCTGGGATAAATCATTTGGGAAGTAAAATTTACATTCTTTGCAGTTACTTACACAGTAATAGATGCTTCATGGTTTGCTGTAGCAAAACCCCCAAGGAAAGACTTGCTCATAAAATTGACTCATTTGCTATCTCATGTGGCCAGAAACTGAAAAGCAGGAAAATAGATTGCAATTCTCTCACAGTCCATGCCTATGAAGTGCCAGAACATGCATAAAAAGTGTTGAAGACATACTGACTATTTGAGGTTACAAAGGAGAAATTCTGATTTGCTGGAAGTGACACGGTTTTTTACTTTGATTTGGACTATTCCAAACCTCTTACTAATGTTAGAAACCCATTATTAATTATGTCAAGCAATGTTTGGGCACCTGGCTTTTGGGCAACAACCAGGATGAGGGAATGCAATCTGCAGCTCCCAGTCTCTGCAGCCTCAAGGCAGCCTTTCTGGAGTTCAGGCCTTAGATTTGATGAAAGTTAATCAAATCTGAGATGTTTCAGACAAAACATTTGGAGCTTATATATCAGTGCTTTTCAATGAAGCTACATTTCATAATAATGTATCAGATAAATTGTATTGCCAAGAGCAGTTCTTTCTCTTTGTTCCTTTGCTTCCCCTTTGCTTTTATTCTCTGCGAGCTCCCGTCTTTATTTTATTGCTCCTCTTCTAGCCTTCCCTTCTTCCTGTGCTTTTAAAATCTGCTTAAAGTGTTCTTTATACTTCCTCAATCTCAAAAGAGATCTTCTGTGTCGTTTTGCCCTCAAACCCTCTATCTCCTCAGTGAGATTAAGCAGCCTCATAGTGGACAAGCAGTCTCTTGTTTTTCTTACACAGAGGGGAAACACTGAGCAGTGCCATGAAATAATTCCATATTACTGTTGATTCTGCTAAAATAGTAACATTTTCCATGTAAAAATATCCTCATTGTTCGTTTCGTAATCAAATTTTGAAAGATACAACATTTCAAATGAATTTGCCTCAAGAGCAAATAAGTTCAAGTTAAAGTCCAAATATGCAAAAACTATTTAAGGAGAATGCCAAGTTTTGAGAGTATTTTCCTGAGAGTAAGAAACTGAATGGTAGAAGGTCAACTAGGTAGAAACAGGAGCATTAATAAATTTAGGTGTTTAGAAACAAAGACCTTTAAGAATGATGATTTTTCCCCCTCAGCAACAGAAATATCTTCACATAATATGTAATTGATAAGCGATAATACATGACCCCAAGGTTTCATTGTTTCAGAAGAAATTTTGTCACTAAAGTACATCAGAGATCTGGAACACATACCAAGTAAACTTTTATATTTTATTGCTCTCCAGGGATGGAAAAATATCAAACTGAAAATTGCATCAGGAAACTAGTGCCCTTCTGTGAGAAAGGTTTCCCAGAAATCTTTTTTAGATTTTTTTTGGCACGATTTTTTGACTTTGAAAATGCTCCACTGTAAAGCGTTGACTTACATTAATTTTTTAATTTAAGGCATTATTTTTTTTTAGACCCTAACTGCAGTGAGCCACACTGGTGGTTTGTGATATACAATTGGTCCCAGGTACCACATATTCTACTGACACTTGAAGGATCTGGGGTGTGCTGTCAGCTCTAACTGAAATATGTAGAAAGTGAGTGACATAAGCAGAGGAATTTTTGCTGATGGACAACCTGCCTTGACACTGTAGGCACTAAAACAGAAAGCAGTGCATGACTAGTGTCATTACAGAGCTGAATGAGAAGAGCAGGCAGAATCATTTGCAGCACATTGTGATGTCTTCCACACGTAGAGTTCTTCATGATAATGTGTGTAATAGCTTTCCAAAAGCTCAATACACCTCGCACGTGGTAGGTTGTTCAGGTGAAATCTGATCACAGTTTCACTTCATGTTTTATTAAATAAATGTCCACGTAGAGCACAACTGTAGTGACAGTGGTTGGGAAGCTCTAGGTGTTGTCATCCAGGTCTATAAAATTATCTAGAGAGAAGGGTCCATGCTCAGAGAAGAATTCAGGAATTTCCCGCACTTTTATGAAGATATCAGCAAATTCTAGTTGAGGTATTAACACAAACACCTCTGAAGTAATAGCAGAAATTAATTGTATGCTGCAGCTTTTAGAAACATATTGGCCTAGCCACTCAGCTGCTGCCAAGAAAAGTAATCGAAGTTATACCAAATTGCATTGAATGCCTGTATTTTTATTGGTTTCCTATAATTTATTTTCTGTGTTATTGATTGTTGATATAAATGCGATTTTTTTTGAGAGTTGTTTTGACATCTCTCAATACATTGTTTAACATAATGTGCTGGCACAACTTGGCTGGGCAGTCTCCCAACAATACGTCATTCTCAGAAAATGGCAGAGAAAATGTTAATAGTATTGGAAGACAGGGTTTTAAAAATGCATTTATTGAAAGTAATGTCGTTGGAAAATATTGAGTAGCTGTCAGAGAGATTAAAACAGAGAGATTAAAACAGAGAGATTAAAAATCCTGTACAACAAGAAAAAAAAAATTCGGAATGTCACAAAATAATGAAATAAAGAAATAGCACCTAAAGAGAGAGGGTGGGGGGTTTGCAAAGAGAGAGGTCTGTACAGGGGCTATTACTGCAGCCACACTCATAGAGAAATAAACTGCAGCATGTACAAAGGGACAGATGAAAATGTTATATATTGTGTTAGCTTGCAGAAGCTTCTCTATTGCCCCATTTACTTCTATATCTGCATTAAATATAGGAGTAGTTTGACAGATACCCTAGATTTAAATTTTCTAAAAATACATCTGAAGCCCTAAAGGGAATGTCTGACAGCTTTTAGCATGGATAAAAACAACTGAGACTGTAAGCCCTGATGTATTTGTGTTGTGTAAGCATGCTTACCATTGACTGGTAGTGCAGACAGCTCCTTAAACCTGTCATTAACTGCTTTGATGAATTTACTGAAGTATAAACCCACATCTAGCCTTTCCTAAGCTCCTGCCTTGCAATCAGTCCACCAGCTACTGTTAGACCATGATTGCCAATAAATATAGCACTTTTAATGCCTTAAATAGAAAGGCAGTTATTTCTTTCCAGATATCTGGACTTTATCAAGCTAAAATAATACTTTGACAAGAGCTAACATATGAGAAAATCAAGCTATTTTCCTCTCAGTATCAGTTTTACACATAATGTACAATGTTTGACTTAAGGGAAGATACAAAATGAGGCTCCTGTATGTTGTTAATACTTCAGTTCAAAATATGCAATTCAGTTTCATACGTATTCAACATACATAAAAAGATAGAAATACCTAAAATTAATGAAAACATCCCTTCTTAATCACAAAATTCACTGTGTCTATGAAAATTATCCTAATCTATGCACCTGTTTTCCACTCCTTTATATTTTAAAGAAAAAGCACTCTTCTGACATGTTTCTTCCTTTAATTTGTTTGATTGTTTTTGTTTTTTTGTTTGGTTGGTTGGTTTTTTGGAGCTTTTTGTTTGTTTGGTTTGGTTTGTTGTTTTGTTTTGGTTTATTTTATTTTTTCCCACAAAAACTGTAAAATACTTCTCAAGATAAGGGAATATTAGAAGTTTTTTGTGTTGTGTGATAGTTGTGTCTGATAAAGGATTGATAACAGGCAAAAAATTAGAGCATTCCTGACAATATGGAGTATTTCTGTTCTCTTCTAGAATCTAACATTAATCGAAATCTAATCCTATCATAACAAAATGCTGTCCAGAGTAAATATATTTCAACAAATAAAGTTGACTATGTAGAATACCCTGTTTGTGAGTTTGCAAAAAAATACAAGGTTACACCTTTTTTTTGGTGGTTAGTGATAATACAAATCTAAATATATGTACAAATCTAAATAGATATATTAGGAGCAATTAACTAATTATATTTTTATAGAAATTACTATATAACAAAACATATAGTGTTACATTATTGTAGGTAGCTATGTGGGTAAGAACTTTTTGGTTTATATGTTTAGTTAAGGTATATTTCCATAAAAATATTTTTTTTTTATCCTAATGGTCATTTATGCAATAATTATACCTCAGTTAGCAACAGAAGTGTTCATCCACACCAGTGCTATTGTCATGAAGGAAAGATTTTGCTTCCTTCATGAAATCAAATAACATACTTAACACTATCAAATGAAAATATAACACTGCCTAAATTATGGGTCTGTTTAGAGACTGGGATATCAATTTCTATTCCATCATATTTATTGCAATAGCAGCAAGAAATATTTAGGGAGGCAGCACATACAGTGATGAGAATCTGGGAGGATATGACTGCCATTGATTACAACTGAAGGGTTTTACTCTTGCACCCTAGCACTGCATGCTCCTGCTTTCCTTTCTTTCTTTCTTATTGCCAGGTTCACAGCTTTCTTTTATCTCTCAAACAATGACATTCAAAACCATGACTATGCTGTAACAGATTGAAAGCCAATCTAGCTTGTACCTTGACTCCAACAGTAGCCAGTAACAAGCTCTGTATTTATTTCTGCTTCCAAGAATTTGTGGCTCCCATATGTTTGGAGTCAGAAGTGGTTTGTGTTTAGGACTCCAGTGGATTTTCTCTCTCATTTTAGCTATAAACTTTTCCTATCTATTATTTCCCCAAACAAGGAATTCCACAAGTGAATTCTTGCTGAGAAAAAAAAACCAAAACAACAACTTTATTTTGGCTCTGATGTCACTATCTCACTTGATGTCTCCTGTTGAAATACAAGGCATGTAATATGCTTTGTGACCTCTAGACTGTTCCTTATCATAGGATAACAAAACAAACCTCAATGAAACAAATATGAACACAAGACAGAATTTTCCACTGCCCTCTGATGGGGAAATAACAACCAGGTGTCTTCCATCGCTTGGGTTATTCACAAAGCATGATTTACCCAAAAGCTAGTGTTTAACACTCACTACAGCTAAATGTTTACTAAATTAACTTGTTCTGCACCTTTTTTCTTTTTCTTTTTCTTTTTTTTTTTTTCCTAAAGAATTTTCATATTTTTGCACATCACTTTTGGTAGAACAATACCTTCTATCCAGACATGTTTGGAAAGAAAAAATCACAGAACATCTATGAAAATGTGCAATAATGCCCAAAGTTTTCCTAATGTAGGAGCAAATAAATATTATTTGAAAAATTGCAGATGAACTTGTTTGTCATTCATTATTCATAATTGATCATTATTCCTTATTCCAAACTTTTTACAGAGTCAGAAGACAACAGGACAAAAAAAACAGCTGAGGTTCTCAGCTATGTAATAGGAATAACAAAAACCTAAAAGCAAAAACCAAAAATTTTAATAAACAAAAACTTTCACAGTGAAAGAATGCAGTGGGCATGGTGGAAGGCTCAAAGATCTGACTTACTAATCAGATCAATCAGATTACTTTGTGAACAAGAAAAACAAATAATAAATCCCTATCTGGCTGAAGGTTTTTTAATGTTTGTTTGGGTTTTTTTTGTTATAGTTTTTAGTTTGTTTCTTTTTCAAGATTACCTGTTGAGTTTCTCTTTTTTTATTTATTACTTTCTTCTGATTCCTTTTTGCTCAAAAATGTGCTTGACACTTATCATCTCTTTTAACACATCCAAATGGTGTATGGTATCTTTTTCTTCAATGGCCTGCGTATGTTATTGTGCTTCTGAACCACTAAATTATTTTTCCTTTCTGGAAAATAGATAGGAGGTTTGGGGTTTTCATACCTGGACACACAGCCCTATTTTCAGCAAACATAGTATACAAGAGGTTTAACGTGGGAAATCACCTATCATAACTTCATCACCACTAAACCTCAGAGAATCAATGTCTTAAATCCAACAACAGTGCTCTAATTAAAAGCACAAAGCACCATCATGAGAATGTGTGGGGGAACCTTTACAAAGAACCCTCAGGTTCACTAGTGTGATGCTGATATGGCTAATTGCATTGTGACTTGCCTTTATGTGCTTATGTAAATAGCACTGGCTTCTGCTGCAGAGCCACCAGCTTGGCCCTGCCAGGAGGAGCCTCCTTGTCCCAAGGGATTTCCTTCTCTTTGTGAAACACCAGCTGGTCACAGTTTAGCATTGTTGGCCTTTACCACCAGTGGCAAAGAAGGGGGGAAATTAATGAGGAAGAGCTGCCTGATTTTATCTTTTTTGTTTTAACAGAACCTTGTTCTTTGTGTCCCCTTTTCTGCAAACTGAAGCTTTAGGGGTCTACAGCAGACTATTTATTTTTTATTAGTACACATGGAGATAAGGTTCTAGCTCTGAGTATTTCTGTAGCGTGCAGTGCTCTATTCACTGGCACTCTGCAAATGTGTTCAAACATTGCTATTTACACTTTTACCTCTTCTGAAATCCCGGCACTTAATCCAATCTCTTTCTGTTTTCTGCTACTTAAAATGCAAAGGAAAAACTGATATTTAAATTCAGGAACGGGATCCCTCCACTTCAGAAGCACGCAAGCAAATGTTAATATGGCATGAAATGTACACTTGTGAAATGTTAAGTTTGCTGTTAATAAGCTTGTGAAGAAAATATAATTATGTACGATGACATCCTGGTTATTGTGAAATTAAAGGAAAAAAAAAAACAACAACCTCAACTTGATCTTTTGCAAAAATACAGCTATTTTTTACCTTCTCTGTATCAGTCAGTTATAAGGGGGGAAAAAAGCTGCTAGGAAAGGGATTAAGTATATATTTATTTTCTTCAAAGTCTCATTCATTCTATTTCTGCTATAGTGTTCTTCATGCTCTTCAGGTCCAAAGTGGCAAAACCATGTTATACAGCTGTCAATGTGGAATTCCTCTTTGTAGGGCGTTTAGTTATGTTACAGCAAGACCTGTGCTATTTAATTCACAGTATGGAAAAAAACTAATCCAAATTATCAAGGCTATGATTTCTAAATGCTATTTGATATAAAACTATTTTATTAAATCTAGTGAGATTTAATAGTGATGAAAATAAGAATGAAAACACAACAATTACGCATTGGAGTTCTGCTCTTCATGCATTGGAAGAATGACAATACCTTATAGAAATAATAAATAAATAAGAAAGTGATGTGAAAAATCATTGTTTCTTTTTCTACTCTATATTTTTGTATTTATTTCCTGACCAGATGTCTTCTGCATTCTGTGTTGTGCACAGGGATTTACATGATCACATTCTCTAGAACTGTTTATTGAAGCAGAAGAGAATCTGGCTGTTCACATGTCATTATTTTCACACTTTTCCCTGGTCTCTGTAAACCTTCTTTAGAACTAACCTTTACAAAGTCATTTTGTTAGGAAAAGAGAAAGAGTAGCAAAATTAATTCCTTGTGAAAGGAGCCAAGTATTTGCATGAGGTAAACTGGCAACACTTCATCAAAATGGCATTATGCACCATTTCAGTGATTGAACTAGGAATAACGGTTCCACAATATCAACCTGCATATATTTGCTACAGAAATATTTGCATTTACTACTCTAATTATTCAGTGACAGCTTTTTAAATGGGTTGCCCAAAGGAGGAAACTGTGATGCAGCTTGTTCTCAATTTGAATGAGGAGCCTTGGAAAGATTTGTGAAAATAGTATCCTTGATCCACATGGTAACAAGGATTGTACTATTTTTTTATTTTTTTTTTTCAGTGATTTGATTTCTTCGATACGACCAAGAAGAGAAGTGCAATAAGAAATCTCAGTGTAACACTGACATCGTATTCCTAAATAAAAGATTTTCTTTTGCAGTTCAGCTGGTCTTTTTCAACTTTCTATAATGTTCATGCTTAAGTAATATAATTAAAATATATAAGCCACAACTTTATTTTTTCATTTATAAAGGATATTTTCCTTAGTAAAGTATTTTTTTTCAGGATCATTACATGTAAAAAACAATGAATCAGAATAAAAAAAATTTGATTTGCTATTTCAATTTGCTATTTCTTTGTTTACTAGATAAATAAGTTTGTAACAACCTCTCCAAAAGAACTGCAAAACCTGTAAGCATTTTTCTTTCTATCTTTAGCAATTCAGTAGCAGATGAGCTGACGAATATGTTGGTTATGCCTTATCCTGTAGTTGGGAAAAGAAATATGATATTTTAAAGGGTTTTCAGAAAACTGTGTATTTGTTTCTTCAGGCACTTGAGCATTCTTAGTGACACTTTTTTAAAAATACATCACAGAACTGGAGACAAATGAAAACAAACACTATGTCACTCTTTGCTTTCTAGGTTTTCACTCTTTAAAATTAATGATTTCTATCTTTGCTTCACAACCACAAGATTTATTTTATAAATAAGTACTCCAGTGCTTAAATAATATACACTGACCCTTTGATCAATACCAACTAATAAGGGATTTAAATCTTCAGAATTGCTGGTACCTATTTTACTCAGAAAAGACATTAGCACACAAGATAATTTCTCTTCCAGTTTAAGCAGACAGTGGAATATGGCAAGGGTGGGGTTTGTTTTGGTGATTTTACACTGCCTTCAAGGGAACTCTAAAAAATGACATGGTTATAAAGTCTGTCAGGAAAGTCACTGTCCAGGTTTTATGAGTTTTGCATTTTATTTTTTTTTTAATAATTATACTTTATGGTATATTTCTGTAAATTGGTTGTCTTCACTGTGTAACAATAGCAAGTATTATAGGGGTTTTTTTTTTATATGTAGTGAAAAATTGCACATTGCACCTCATGAAACCATGTTTTAAGTATAGGAAGATTGGCAATGAGATTGTCAGCAATTATTTTTTTCCTTACCAATACCAAAACAGAGGAACTAAGAACACCACACCTGTCAAGAATGGGATACAGAACATAATGTAAGCAGAAGGAAATTTGTTTTCTATCAACTTAGAGTCTTTTTGTTTAACTTAGATATTACCATGTTAAAAAAATAAATTTGAGAACTAAATATAAGAGAATAGATCACTGGCCTCCTAAAGTTGAAACTCCGTAGAATTAATAAGATGTTCATTCAGACCCAAATTGTTGGTGAAATAAACATGAACTTATTAGGGCCCAAATATTGATATGCAACTTCAGAGAATTCAAACAACAGAGTATTTTCTTTTTGTATTTCCTTTCTGTCGTGGGGAGTTATTAAAGGAAAAAAAAATACAGTAAAATAATATAACACTTAAGGGAGAGACAAATAATAAAAGACTTCTTCAGGATAGTGGGTGATGAAATTGTGTAGATCACTAAACTTTTAATTTAGTCATCCTTTTTCATAACAGAAGGCAATAATCCTGCCTGGATTGGATGAAAACCAAAGGGGAAGTGTCTATTGATTTAGGCTCCTGAGCCAAAGGTCTTGAAATTTATTAGTCTCAGTCTTAGTTAGGAGACGTCCTGAATTAGGAAGAATAACCCCCTTTACATTATTTCTACAGTGACATTTTAAATAAAAGTCACATTCCTTTAGTTATGAGAGAAAACTTTGAAAAATTACGCATATTATAAAGAACTTTAAAATTAATATTTAAAAACATGTATTTAAATACTCCTGACTCTCTTTTCTCTTATTTATACTGTTCATCTTTCTCCAGTCTGACCTCAGAGGCTCCTATCTTCAACAAGTTGTTGATAACTGTACATATTTGCATACCTAGGTTTATTTGGAAAAATCTGGCTTTTTTCCCTTACATTTGAAAGCTACATATGGATATTCACAGTCAACTCATAACAAATTATAGAGAAGAATGAGAAATATCTAGTTATAAATCCATAATTATACAGTGTCCGTGCACACTAATTGGATCAGATATACCCTAGTGCTTTAATTTGGATAATTGTCTGACATGCTGGCCACATAGGTAGAAATGTGTGATACAGACTTTGAACTATCAATCATTAAAAATGAAAATGGATGTTCTCCAGAAAAAAAAAAGAACAACTAATTTAATACAAATTAATTTTGAAAGCCTGCAAATGTCTTCTGGAAACAGTTTTCTTGACTTATAAGTTCCTTCTAATTCATACAATAAATTGAGCTGTAGCAACCACTGTTACTGATATCAGTTCTCCTGTTATAGATGTGTAGGGATAATGCACTCAGTCCTTTGTGCAGTCAGAACTGGAACAACTTGTTCTCCTTGGATGTTTTTAAGGACATATCAGGTGATAGTACTGGAGGGGAAATGAGCAGGAAGGGGGCTGTAGCCCTACAATATGCATAAAATGGCTCTGCACTGAGGAATAACATAGGATAGAACTCAATATTTGTTGTCCCACACTGTTTTTTCACAAACAAATCTTACTGAATGTACCCACCACACATACCTCTGATTTTTCCTTAAAAGCTTTTCTACTTTCCAGAACCCGCAGTTTCACACTACCCACTTACAAATCTACTGGTTTGAACCATGAGTGCAACATCTGAGTTGCCAACATGGAAGTATTTTTCTTCCCAAATCTGTGAAATGTTCTAAATGCAGAAAAATGTTTACATTATTCAAAATAAAGTCAAAACCCTTTGGGAGATTAAGAACCTAAATTCAGAGATTATGATCCTCAAAAAAAAAAAAAAATCTCTTGGCCTTCTATGACAGAATAATTACATCAGTGAACAAGGGAAAATCTATGAATTTCATCTATCTGGGCTTCTGTAAGATCTTTTCTACTTTTTGTGTAAATTGCACGAAGATGTGTTTGATAGGTGGGTAGTTTGGTGGGTAAGGAAATGGTTGGACAGTCTTGTCCAGAGGGTTGTGGCAGGCAAGAATTGTTATTAATATTCCTGTTTGTAGTACTCTTATACTCACCTCAGATAGCAGTTCTCATTTATTTTTCCTGTTGGCCAATATCAGTATAGCTCCCTGTGCAGCAAGCTGGTTTTCTGGATCTGGTATGTAAACATCTGTCTCTCCCTGTGAGAACAGCTGGATGGATTCCACCACGTCAGGATTCTTGTAAGTTATGGATTGCAGCAATATACCTAGAACTCATCTGTAGATACAGCCCTAAGTCACTTGTTCAAAGTCACGCCAAATTTGTAGCAGAGTAAGAAATCTGATCCATATTGCAGTGCCCAAAATGCTCTACTCATGAATAGTCCATCCTCTTGCCCTCCTACTAAACTTCTTCCCCAAACAAGCAGTGAGGTGAAACATGGTGTGATTCTTGGGATGTCCTGCACAGGACCAGGAGCTGGATACAATGATCCTGATGGGTCCCTTCCAGCTCAGAATATTTTATGGTTCTATGATACAATCCTAAGGCTATTTTTCTCGCACCTTTAAAAAAGAAGGAGGTATGATGGTAGATGACATTTATATTTCAGTCACAGAACCTCAGTGTGTGCCATTTTCATCTCTAGTAACTTAAGCACTCCACACAAAAAAAATAAGCACACATTTGAAAGATCTCAAGGTCTGTGGAAAACCTAGACTTCAAGAATAACTACGCTGGCAACTCTGTCAAACCTGTAGCTGTGGTTTTGTTCTCAATATGGCCATGTACCTTCCACCTATAAATTGAAGCTGAATAAACTAAGCTTTAGCTCTTTGATTTTAATAAATTATTGGTTGGCTTTTATTGTAACTAATTTCAATACCTTAAAATATGAATCTTCTTTTCTCTTCCCTTCTTGTCACACCACTCAGAACTTTTCAGTGATTAGCACGCTCACAAATTAAAGGATTTGAGCTTCTATAGCTGCAATTTTAAAAGTCAGTTGCATTATGGAATTCAGAAGGCATAGTTTTGGGGGTGAAATAGCATTTTTTGGACCAGTGAGCATACTAGTGATGTTGCACTGGTAATTTATTTTTGCCAAGGGAAAAAAAAATCTTGAGTGGTGTGAAGTTTTGGCTGCTTTGTTAAACCTTGATTTTATGTTCAGGGACTACAAACAGGAGGCCCAGACACTTTGGACTGCTGCTGGAAGGTCCCATCAAATGCATCTCCTATTTATTTTTTTTGTCTTATAGACAGTTTTGTTACAGAAAAGAAATAATGTCATTTACAAGATCTTTGCTACTCAAAGTCTTTGATTTTATTTTCCCTAGTATTGAAAGAAATAGAGAGTAATGGATTTTATTTGGGCTTTGCTGAAGTAAAAAGGGAAATGCTTTTTGCTGAGGATGTGTGGATTGTTGAATTATCAAATAATAAAATTCCAGGCAACTGAAATATCACAAAGACAAACATTTGGACTGATGGTTTGCGTCCATTTTTATTGGTTTGCTTCAAATATTTTTATTACTGTCAGCAAAAAGTTTTTTCCTAACTGTAATTCCAAGAATAATTGCAGTGTGAAGGCACTACAACAGAGATTCTGGACAAGTCCAGTGCTGTACAATACTGATTTTAGCTTTTGGCAAAGACTTGCCTAATGATTGAGGATTTTTCCTTGCAAACTGTAGCTGTTTATGCGAAGACCTCCAAGATGTATGTCCATTGATTGTTCCCAGAACCAGCTAAGAATCACGGGAGTGATTCACAGGGGTGAGTGTTCCTCCACCTGTAACTTCCCAAAGAGTCAGTCAGTCCACTTTGCATAGATCAACGACACAGCCTTGACATCTTCAGGTCTTCTTCTCCAGGCTAAACAGACCAAGTGACATCAGCCACTGCTTGCATGGCTTCCACTCAAGGACCTTGACCATATTTGCAGTTCTCTGGACACTCTCTAATGTATCTTACATTGTGATCCAAGACTGCACTGACTCTGGCACAGTGTAGAGTGGGACAGTCACCTCCTTTGGTCAGCTGGCAATTCTGTGCTTAATCCAATATGGTGAAAAACACAGTCTTTTCTCTCACCACTCGTAAAGTGTCTTGTTTGCAAGAGGCTGTACGCAATATTTTATTTTTAATTCTTCCATCATGCAGATTTATGAATATCCGTACACATACGAACATGGAAATCTCAATTAATGCTTTAGATTTCCTTCAGGTTGACATGTTGTTGTTTTTCTGTAGTTGCTTGTTTGCTTTTCTTTTTTATTGTCTTCTAATCCCAGAAAAAAATATACCACAGTGGACATAGACCTTCCCAATCTCTCGTGTTCCCTAAGCATTATGAGAGCAACTGGCTAATTTTTTTTCTTCATAAATAAATTATTAAATAAAGGTGAAAAACTAAAAATTAAGTAAAAAAAAAAAAAAAAAAGAAAGCCCTGTGACAATTCTGGAGCACACAAAGTTGGCACATCTTTCTTCAGGCCCCTTGTTAAACACTGCATCTATGCCAATGTGCTGTAGCTTGCCAATCTGAGAAAAAAAACAGTGATTGTGCTGAACAACATCAAGGGCCCATTGTCTTATTCACCAGTTTTCCTCACGTTCCCTTAACAACTGAACTGTTTAAAGATCGCAGGCAAAACAAGTACACATCAGCAGAAAGGGACATAACCTATGCCCATAATTTTGTTAATTCAAACAATTTAATACCTGTCCTTGGGTCCAATTGTAATGTTCAGTCAGAAAATGAAAAGCATCACAATTGGCTCAGACTCATATGAAAACAGGTGGATTAACTGGTCCTGCTGTCCTGTCTATAGATAATAGCAAATAATGCTTCTCGGGCCTCACTTTGCATACATGTGAAATATAGATAGTTTAGAAGAACACTTTGTAGAGAAAAACTGTAGCTCTTGGTTAATACAGCTAGGGTGAACAGACAACTTCTGCATTTTCTCTGGTAAGGTGTTAGGATTGGTATGTGGCAACTGAGGATATAGGTGCAATTGTCACCTCAGAATATTCCTTGAAAGAGAATAACCTTTGTGTGCTGTGCTTTAATATTAGGGTATCAGTTGTTATAGAAATAGCTAGATAGTTTAACTACTGAAATACTGAAATATAACTAGTGAAATATAACATTGCACTTTAATGAGTACATCAAGTCATATATGACAAATCAATTACTGTCCCCAGGAAGTATATTAGATTTTTTTTTTCCCCCTACAAACATAAGTGTTACAGATGGTAAATGTGTAAAAGAAGTAGTTTGGTTTGATAATACCATATCTTAAACCTTAACTGAAGTATTTACATTGGGCTTCACTGTGGAAATGACAATTTCTAAAATTGAACTCAATTTTATTGTTGTAAGGGTATCTTTTAAAGTTTCAAATGCAAAGTGTAGAACCAATTTGTTAAATGAAGTATGCAATGTTGCTGTTACTACCTGGTATTCCTCCGAAAGGTTCAAGAAACTGAGATATGATAGTATGGACTTAATGTATGGATCATTACTTAATATTGTCTCAGTGTCAAAAGGAGACAAGAAAGAAGGGGAAGAACATAGAAAACTGCAGACTTTGATCTCCATAATGTGACAATTAATTGGACAAGAAAAAGTGTTATGAGGCTCAGGTAAAGCATATTTTTAGGGATGAGTGAGTTTGTCTTTTTTTAGAAAGAATGGTGATTGCTATTACACATGTAGTTTACTAATTAACTTTAATTCAGTGTAACAGAGGCATGCAGCATGTGTCATTTTGGGTGTCGTGGGGTACTCTGCTTAGGCTTGGGTTGCTACTCCCAGGCTTGTCACAACTTCTTTCTCATGGCTGTACATCTGTACATCTGTCTACCTAGGGCTACATCTGTCTGTCTAGGGCATCTCAGCTGGCCTTGGCTGCATTTATATGTGTGCATCCAGCCTTTACTGCTCAAGAGAGATTCAAGTAAAATGAGACAGACATTCAATATAAGGTGGGGAAGGCAGAGTAGGACAATCCATTCCCTTCAAAACATACTTTTGACTTATTGGCACAATACAGCACCCACCTAATTTTCAAACTGAGCGATCTGGTGCAATTTAAGAGACATTTTTGAGGATTGATTAGTGTCATTGTACCTGCCTGTATCTCCAGAAATGTTATGTAAAATTGTTAAAGCAAAGCAAGGATTATTTAGAAGATAGTGCTTGTTATTTGGTCCACCTGATGGCTAAGAAGCCTATGAACATTATTTTTGAAAACATGGAGACTGATAATCAAATAGTTGATTGCAAATCATCTTCTCTTGAAAGCTGCATTCATTCTATCCTTAAAAATAGGGACATTAAAATATCATTTACACCATATTTTAGAAACAGAATTCAGACCATATATTCATATGACAAAAAAGAGGAGGATATTTATGGATTCACAGCCCTTTAAATATCGCACTATGTCACATCTCAGAATTGTAAGACACACCATCAAATCCTTTCACAACAGCAGTGCTCCAATGAGCTTTCAGACAGATCTCCATATCTTAACACCACTCTATCTCCTTGACGTAAATTGGTGAAACCAACTAGCTGCTACTAAATAACATTAAAATCCAGCTATTTTTCTCAGAGAAACATTTAGAATGAACTAATTGTTCATTCTAGAAACAGTGAGGTTTTGAGCATATATACATGCCCACGTGTTAGTGGCAACCATTAATTATACTTGTTCTTTTTACTCAGTCAGAAAAGAGAAAATTAAACCCAAGGGACACCAAGGACTTTATTCTCCAGTTGTCTATGTCATATAGGCATTTTCAACTCTGAAAGGTTAAAGGGGTTTCTGATAGTGTTTTAAACTGATTTTGCATTTTACTGCTTTCATTTATACAAGTACAAAAGAGGGACATTCCCTCAGCATCCCTGTGTTTCCCCTCTGTCTTCTGCTGTTTGCTGTTCTATTTTCTTTTAATTGTTAATTTTTTTTCCCTTTTTTTTTTTTTTTAATGTATAGAACTTGGAAGGAGCTTGTGAAGCTTTTACTTTTTTCTTATCATGGCATATCTGGTGGAATGAAAGCAACCCCATATGCAAACTAATGGAAAAAAATTTGGGGGCTAATTTCTTCAGGTATGGACTGCCTGACCTCAGGAACCTGACAGATATTGCTGCAGCATTATTAACAGACACTCAGGCCTCCAGGTGGAATTAAGGAGGCAGGAATGGCCACGCATTTCAATCTGTGCAGTTAACCTACTTAGATTAGAATCTATTATTTATGGTGATTATCAACCACTGCAGCTCTTGTTCATGGCAGTAGGTCAGTGCTTTGATAATAATTAAGGTATTCATTATAGGATAAAAGCGGAGGTCAGCTTCACTTCTGTATTTTGAAACTGAATTGAGCACAAGGATTTACAAGACTGAAGAAATTATTGCCAGAAAGAACTTTTTTTAATTATTTTTTTTTTTATTCTGATGCTATGTTTTCACAGCTTTCTATATTCATGGTAGCAGTAAAACTAAAAGGTCCCTAATGCCTTCTTTTAAGGAGTTCATTAGAAAGCCGTTAGTGAAGGGGTTTTTTTGTGTATTTTATTACTACGGCAGTCTGGAATGAGACACACAATATCTACAGGAGTCTGAAAAAATGGAAGGAAATCATGCATGCAAAGCACATAAACTTTACACTCTTTTCTGTCTTTTTTATTGCACTGCATAATAAAGAGCCTTGTTGTTTGAGCATATACGCTACTTTATTCTTTAATAATGCAACTTAAATGTCACAGATATCTTACAAAGCTTATGTTTATAAAATTTATTAGACAGTGATATGCTAAATGACACTTAGGGGATTTGGATATTGTTGAACATTGGTAAAACCATAGGCAGGACTAGAAGAATTCCTGCTATTTACCTACTAAACTAAATCAGCCTGAAGATATACCATATTTAACAATTAAAGAGGGGGATATGTTTGCTTTTTACTGCATAAAATGTCAGTTATTAGTCACAAATTATGTTCCTAAAAAAACCCATTAAGTTTTAATGGAATTAATTTTAGCCAGTGACAGTGTCCATTTCTCACAAGATCTTGCCATCAAAAGATACTCTTGAATATATATCAGAGAACTATAAAGACCTGCCAGTACATTAAAAGCACATACTGTTAATATATATTAATGTTATGGAAGAATAAGAAAACTAAGAATAGTTTGTGTAATATACATATGTTTAGTTCTTTCTTTATTTTCTGATATAAGAATTGTGCTGGTTTGAGAGCCAATAATTTGGAGAAAATTGTACATTTGAGAGTCACAGCTCA
This sequence comes from Cinclus cinclus, assembly GCF_963662255.1. Classification (NCBI taxonomy): domain Eukaryota; kingdom Metazoa; phylum Chordata; class Aves; order Passeriformes; family Cinclidae; genus Cinclus; species Cinclus cinclus. Next base: position 3,489,624 of record NC_085049.1, read on the forward strand.
GTTTATCCCATATGCAAAAAAAACTTATTTCGATTTCCCCAACCACTTATTTTCTGTGGAAAATAAGAAGTAAATACTTGCTTTTCTTCAGAAACCTACAGGAATGGACAGAAGACCGAGTAGAGAAGAAAGGAGAATGGACAAAGTCTCTACAGGATTACCTTGCACATAGCTCTGGGGAGATAAAACTAGTTTTGGTCAAGTTCCTCTGCCAGAATCAAATTCCTGACATTTTGAAAAACTGTTCCTTTCATGAAATGTAAGAGGGCCTCCTCCATGTGTGCTTTGTATCAGTGTCCTCTAAAGATTGGAAGTAAGCCTTTTGTTATCATTTGGCATATTCCATGTAAAGGCAGGAACTTACTTATTGTATAACCACCCATTAAAAAAAACATAAAAAAAATAAAAAAGAAAAATCAGGAAATACCTTCAAAATTATTCCAAATATGTATTATTTTTATTTATTTTCCAGAATTTCAATATTTTTTTAGATAAAATTCCTGCCTTAACTCCAATGTAAAACTAAGAGAACTCAACATATTTTGTAGCAGATGGCTTTAGGACTGCACTACAATTTAAAGGAAGGGAAAGGGAAAAGGGAAAGAGATAAACCGTTAGATTTCTTAATTTGAAAATGTAGACAGAAAATGTAGATAGAAAATATAGAAGAACCAAAGATAAAATGAACATCTTCAAATATTTGAATGAGCATTAAAATCTTTTTTTGTGCAGATCAGAATTTCCAATACATTTGTAATATTTTTCAAGTTGATGTCATGGTTGTGTTTTCCAGTAATGCTATGTGACTTCTAAATTAATTTTTTTGCAGATTCTGATTTTCCATCAGCAGAGAATGTTGATTCACTTTCCATGAAGCATCAGATTCTGAAAATTACTAAAATAAATAAGTTGGCATGATGAATGAAGATAGACAAGCATTAATGATATCCTTAAATTCAAATGCTGTTCCCAGGAATTTTGGTGTAGTCTTAAGTCACCTTTCATATTTAATGGAGTTGTTATAATTATTTTGTCAAGGAAATAATATTGGAATAAGGCAAGCTCAAGAAGAAATTCATCGCTAGCACTCCTACTTAATAACATCATGAGTTTCTTTCCTTTTGCTTTCTCTTTTCAGATCTTAAAAGGATTCTTATTTAAGTCATTAATCAGATGACATTTGATTTCAATCTTCTACTTGTTCATAGTTAGATGAAAAAGTTGGTTATTTGGTACTAAAATTATTCTGTAGAGCACCTAAGACCTTATATGTAATTAACAGAAGGGGTGGGAATGGTCTCGTGTTTTTCTTTCCCAAAACTTTCTATTGTATTGTATTCTTTCCATTTTACTTTCCCAAGCCTTCTCTTTGCCAGTCTGTAGAGGCACAAGTCTCTCAGCTTCTCCATGCAGCCCAGACCCACCAGTCCCTGAATGACCTTCATGGCCCTTCTGCACTTGTTCCAGCCTGTCCCTGTCTCTCCTGTCGGAGTCCATCACTGGGTGCTGTATCTCAGACATGTCTCACAGGCACTGAGTCAAGGAGAAGAATCACCTCCCTCGATGCTGGCAATGCTCTGTCTAGCAGACCTCAGGGACATGGGGACCTCCTTTGCTATTTTCTTTGACCTACTTGATCTCTTTCCCTAATGTCTTCAGTTTCACCCAGGCACCGTCTCATTCTGTTGCTTCTCTTCCCTGTATCCCCTTTGTTTTCCTCTGTTGCCTTTCTACTCCAGCACTTCTGTCACTTCTGTGTTTCTCTGGAACCCCCAGTGCAATGAAGAAAAATGGACAAAGTATATTCTTCTGTTGATTTTGGCTCAAGCATTGCATTTAGGAACCACACAGTGTTACTTAAAGAGTTTTTTCTTCCCCCTGCTCTGCCTGGTCTGGAACCTGGAAAGAGGCCCCTATGGAGCTGTATGTGACAACCCAACTCAAAGCCTACAGAAGAGGAGTTCTATGCCAAGCTCACTCTGCCTCATATCCAAGCTTAAGGACATTGGAGTAATTACACTTTTACACTTATGCCAAAATGAATCAGCCAAATTAGTCACATTTTGTTTAGAATGAAATTCAAATTAGTCCTCACTGAAATCACCAGAATAATGTTGTGTTGCAACTGCCAGTATGCAGCGTTATAAGTCATGTTACAAATGTTATGAAATAAGCTAAAAATTATGCTTTTTAAAATAGTACACGTAGAGATTTATTTAGTTTTGTTATTTTTTTTTTGTTTTCTCCGCTACTCTTAAACCTTCATTTTCATGTTTTCTTAAATTTATCTCTGAGGACTACAGCCACACTATTTTTATTTTAAAATTATAGACTCCATTATATTCAAGTAGCTGCAAGTGTCCAGTCTTTCAAAAGGACTCTGACTATCATGAGGTTTGGCAATTTTGCCACAAGATTTTATTCCAATGAGTACTCTGACATTCTAAAAGCAAAGCATAAAACCAGTACTTATTAAATCTCTAGTAGCTCATATTTCTTTTTCTTTATTGTTTTACTGAACATATATTTTGCTGTCCTTAACTTTGGCCATGTTACTATAAGAGTATAATATTGGCATGCATTTTTATGTCAAACCCAAAAATGGACCCAGCATGAAATAAAAGGAATGAAATTCAATTATTTTTGTTAACCATCCAGGTTAGCATCAATCAAACACTAGAAATGTTCAGAAATAGCAGTTGCTTCATTTGACCCTCCTCCTGACAGGAATTCCATACAAAAATATGAACCTTTAGTGGATATGACTAGTTTTGTGAAAGAAGTGACTTATTGGTGTCCTGGCTGCATCACTGTTCCACAAAGTTAATTTTCCACCTAAAGGTCACTTACTTCATTGAGAAGTAGACGTCCAAACATTTTTTTTAATTGTGGCTCTTTTTGCATTTTCTCCCACTATATTTGCTCCTTCACTGGTGAAGTTAAAATCATTAATTACTTTTACAATTTCTAATATAGCTCTTGTTGAAATCTTCATAGCTCTGTCTTGTAACTAATAAGAATAACCTTAATGGTTTCAAGGTATTTAACCTCAGATGCCTGGAAAATATTAAGAAGATTTAATGTATAAAATCATTATTCTGTTTGGTTTTTTAACCAATACAGACTCTGATCATGTTACCCTGATTCCTCAGATTTACACTGAGCACTGAAAAAGGGAAAAAGGTGAATAAAGCAACACTCCTACACAAAAGAAATAGAAGGAGAAGGATCTTTTGTCACTTAGCAAATTGAACACTGAAGTGTGGTCACTGGGTCAAAGTCAGCTCTTGAGAAAAATCAATACCATTTACTTCCCAGGGTTTTCTCTTCTTTATCAGGCCCTAGTCTCCAATGGCAGCCAAAATCCAAGTCTGTGCTGGCTCTTCACTATGAGGAACACCCAGATACAAAAGAAAATGTTTACGTTTCTTCTGTTTAACTTGACAAATCATCATTCAAACTGTGTAGTCAAATAATGAAAATCAGAGAATGACAAGTGAAAGCTCTAGACAGTGCATGATCTCACCTATACAATTAAGAGGGGAAACAGTCTCCTGTCCCTTTTTTTCCCCACTCTAAAGCAAATTTTCTAAGAAATTATCCTGTAGAAGTTTTATTTGGACTTTGGTGTTTGTAAAGACTTATATTGTCTTGCCAATCAAGAACTACTGGGAAAAACCCAAATCAGCAAATTCCAGACAACAAGGTTCAGGATGAAATAAAAAATAAATATTCAGTGTCCTCATTTGAAAGTGTTCTGAGGAATATATATATACACACCCTTAGATTCTCCCTGTAGTAAACTGTATCTTATTCATGCATGATTTTCAGAATTATTCTAAAGGTAACTGGGGCTAGACAATGGGAATGGCTACTTTGCTATGCAGAAAGATAAAGGAAATGCCTTCCAAGTAGGTTGCTTGAATACTGGGGCTATGCACTCCTAATAAAGAGGACTCTAAAATATATTTATTCCCTCCACCTACCCCACAATGAGGAGGAACCAGAAAAGAAAACTATGAACAGCACCAACAATCCTGTCTATAACACATTAGTCCTCAGCTCTGAAATGGTACATGAGAACTAATAATTTGAAGAGGTTTGAAGTACCTGGAGCACTTGACAAGACATGGCATGAGCCAGATTCTCTATCCTAACCAACACTGTCTGTTTTGCCATTGGGTCTGTGAGAACAATTGCAATAATATACTCTCAACAGAGTATATTTTTGACTCAGGTTCCACATTCTCTTTCCCAAAGTCATACTACCATAGCAACCATATTGTTCAATTTCTCTAGAATTAGTTTAAGAAACTAAATTGCCAGAAAAATATAACACATAACAGGTCTAAACTAAAGGAAAGGTGGCTCTACATGGTTTTAATATTTCACAGTTTCCAGCCTAACTGGAGGTTACTCTGATGTCACAGAACAGTCTGTATTGTCCACTGGATACAGCTTGTGCACCTCCATAAAAGCAGAGCATTTTTTTTTTTTCAATATCCTATGCTCTCTAGTGGGTGGAGAAAATGCAATAAGACGTATCATATGCTTATAAAAATGATATTTCATGGGAAATCTAAAAGACACAGTATGTTTCTAAAACTTACTAATTGATTAAGTAGGATCTTCACAGACATTACAAAAATGTAAAACTAGGAAAGAAATCTGTGAACTTGTGCTTGAAATTGCATCCGCTTTTATTTCTTTATTATTACCTTGGTGAATGTTAAAATAATTTGGTTCTATTTCTTTCTTCTATACTCACAGCTATCTTTATTCACACAGTGGAAGGCAGGAATATTGGAGGTGCAATGCTTGTGACCAAAAGCTGTGTTCAAACTGATTCCTTTTATTGTTAACTATGCAGATCACTTCTGCTTGGGAAACTGAAGAAGTGGAACAAGGAAGGGGTCATGTAGACACATTCCAGGCAGTGTCACTAAAAGAGTAATTTCTTCTTGGACTCACCTACAGCAAGGAATAAACCTCAGAGCTGCCTGTGAAAAAGAAAATCCTTCAGTCTTTATAATTTCATTTTTATTACAGAGAATAGAAATTAAAAAGAAAAAAGAAAATAAAAAATAAGATTAAAAGAAACTTCAAACTGATGCTTAAAAAATTCTAATATAAAACATAACTGATGTGAATTGCAAAGAAGACCTCACAAACTTGTGATTATAATTTGGGGAAGGAAGTGAGAAAGGCATGACATTAATGCTTAATTTTTTTAGTTATTTTATTTGCAGTATTGAGATAAAAACCCAAAATGCATGTGGGAGGAGTATCATGCAGTGAGACCATGTGAAGGAGAAGCAAGCATACTTCTCCTTTAAAAGAGGCATAAAGAATATATTTTTGTATAAAATTATGAAATTTAATACTAGAAATCTAATTAAATTCATGCAGGTTTTCTACGTACATGGACAAATTACACAAGGGGAGTCTTCTCTGGATTTAAAGCACAAATAATAAGTTCTTGAATTTGGAAATGTAGCAACTATGTCAAGACGGACACGACAGGCACCATCACTAGTCCTTTATTAGAAACTACTCCTGCCTTCTCCCAGTGGAGTTTTCTCAGACAACTCTGACTCCTTTCCTCACAGGCAGCTCCACAGAGCAGACTCCCTGCAAGTTTCCTTCTTCCCTCTCTCTGCACGACCACCTAACCCCAGCCTGTCCCTCACCCAGCATCTTCTTACCTTGTCTGTCCCTTCCTCCTCACAGCACAGCCAGCACACTCCATCCCAAACACTGGCACAGCCCCATCCCAAAAACCAGCACACTCTAGGTCTCAAACCCCAACCCTTGCCCCACTGACCCACTCTTTTATATCCCCCATCCTCACTGGGCAGGCAAGGCTGTTTCCACTCCTCAGTAATCAGTACAGCTGTAATTCACTGGGAAACATTGCCTTCTGCACTATCCTTACAGTCTTCCCACATGGAAATCCCTTACTGATATGCTAACAATATCATTACAGGTAAATGTTGGCGAAAAATCAAATTTAGCAACAACTGGAAGGAAACTTAATCGAGTAATTTTGTCCAAGAGTAAAACCATAAATCAGAAGGTCAAGAATAGATGCTAGGAGTTCATTTGGCACATGAAAGAATAGATTTGTTTCTTGTTGAGCATCTGCAACTGCTTATATCTTTACAGAATAGCTATTTTGATCATATGAGTAGTTGTTGTTCTCAGAGACTCTGCTGTAAAGTTGTCTCTTCAGCTCCTAAGATGAAAATGACACTTTCAAAATGTGGCAGATCTTACTTATGTCTGTGTAAAAACAGTTACATTTTTATTTTATTAAAAAAATATATATATATCCTAAAATCCCTTCAGGACTTCATTAAATTTTCACCAACTCCTCAAGATGTTTATGCTATGTCATCTTAGGTTACAGGACAAGACTTATTTTCTCATCAGAAGGAGTCATTTGAGTAAGAGATTAATTTAATTAATTTTAAGCATCTCTAGTGTAGAAATATGTGAGGAATTGATAACTTCAATTCTCTTTAATAATCAGAGAAAATTACACAAATACAGGCAATGGAGTCTTCTCCACAGTTATTTTTTTTTTGAAATATTAGAATAAATGCCACAATTAAACACAAAACTATTGCTTTCCAACGTGCAGAAAGAGAGCTGAGGACTGCTTTTCCAGTTTTAGAAAAAACAGTTGCCATTTAAAGTCTCATACTGTATTTTTATTAATAATGCTCTCAACTATCTGAAGTAATTGAAAAAATAATTAAAATACTAATTTTTATGTTCTCATAATATCTGCTTCTATTGTGGTATACCCTCTTGTTCAACTAATTAAGATTTTACTTCTCTTGCTCAAGAAGTTTTTTAAATAATCATATCTGGGTTTCATTCACAGCTTTCTGTATTATTTTTTATATGTGTCAAAGTTATCTCAGGATAATAAAATAGTAGAAGGAAGTAATGTTTTGTATTTCTGTTCTGCAGCAAGAGTCTACTACAACAAATTGGATGTGGTGAGAACTGAGACATCCAATAGAAGAACTCTTGGTTTATGATAGTACCTGTGAAGACCTGTTTGTCAAACAAGGAGAAGCCTGAAAGAAGGAGTTATATGAGGGAAGTGGAAGAGAAATAATTACAGAAATTGTATTTCAGAAAGCAGAGGCCTGAGTGACAAGAGCAGTTCAAAGGTGGTAAATTATATTTGTGAAGAGACTTGGAGACAGACCAGAAGAATTGGATGTGAATTGCACATGTATCAACAGGCAGGAGGTCATTTGATTATCATAAGTGTTCTGTGACAAAAACCACAATTTACACTCAGAAAAGCATGTATCTTAAATCATATGTACTTTCAGGTTGCTTTCTTGTGAGGTTGTGTAAAGTGTTATTGTCAGACAGATGGTTTCATATTGCCATGAAAGGCATTATTGCAGGAATACTGTGAGGGTAGCATGTTGTTCCTCATCAAAAGAGACATTTCACCATGAGAAACATGCTTTTCTTATAAGGCCTCTGTAGAAAGTTATAACAAGCATTAGCTAACGTTCAATAAAACCAGTATTGCAAAAGGAAATACATAAGACAGACATGTACCTTGTAGGTCAGCAAATGTGGAGCTGCTGTTACAACAGGATCACACACTGTGTGCTAAGCTAACAGAATAACCATCAGGTCCTGTTGGGCTTTGTCAGAACTTTTTTTGGCCTGTCTAGAAATTAGTTTCAGCTTGTAACAGTATTATATAATACCCAGAGAACTGCTATACGTGCTGTTTTGGCTTTTCCTTTGCTTTGCACAATGATGCAGTGTAATACCTTTTGTTATATATAGGTGTAGTTCTAACCAATGGATACTAATATCAACTGACCTTTCTGTGTAGAGTGAACTGTCTATGATCCCAGAATAAAATGCAGCTGTGAGTGAATTGAAAGGGGAGAGCAGGCACAGGGTGATGGCAAAGACACTGAAGCACAGGCACAGATTGATACTGGAGGCCCATGATTGTAAACACTTCACCAGTGGTCAATTCCAGGTCATCAAAAGCATAAACCCATGTGTCAGGTTCATATGTACCTGTAGGGATAACAAAGACAATCAGGTACAAATATACAATGTATTTAAAACACATCTTATAAAGTAAAGTTGTATTTTAAACTAATTTGTAGACAAAAAAAAAAAAAAAAAGAAAAAAAAAGAAAAGAAGACCGAGGTGTAGGGCGTCAGTTGACAGAAGAAACTGACTCCAAGCAGATTCTAAAGAGAAAAAAACAACCAACATTAGCACCCTTCCAAATAAAGGTGCAGAAAACTATCTGTAGTTTCTCCCCTGAATGAAGCCATTGTCTTTACAAGAGTGAGCACAACACCTGAGGCGCGCGTAGAGACTGGAATGTGTGTGTGTGTATGTTCCATTTTAATGATAAACAATTTTGACCATCTTATCATCATTACAGCTGGCCTAAGACCTTTTTTTTATTGGACAGGTAATACTTTAGGCAGAGGATACACTAAGAGTATATGATTGGCTTTGTACATATATGGTGCTCTTATTTTGGACGTAACATTTTTGAGTGCCACAAACTGATGGGAATACAATCAATTCTTTCTGTTAGCTGGATACAACAAACTGGTAGCATATATTAATCATAAGCCTTGCTAGTAGTTCAACTTTGTAAAACTGTAAAAGCCATACAGCAAATCCCACAGTTATTCATTTGATAAAAGAATCTAATATTTTCTGGTTTTATGTAAGCCTCAAATTTTGATTGATTTTATAACTGTGAATCATTTACTTAACCATTATCTTAAATCTTTGGATCTGTCCAAGGAAACCTAAATACAGACAGATATTTTCTATTTAATTTGTTTTTACCAATAAAGCTTAGAATATTTCTATATTAGTTAAAAAAACTTTCACTCCAATGACACTCACCAAGGAAAACTTTTACACTAGATGGACAAATTAGTTTAATGACAAGAGATGGACAAGGCTTTTTGTGCTTTCAATGTTCTCCTATTACACTATCCATTTGCCAAAGGTGTATGATGGAGTATGATATGGAGGTTTATAAATTAAGAAATGCCAGAGAAAAAGTAGTTTGGAAGTAATTATTTGTTATTTTTTGCAATACAGAATCTTGGGACTTTCCTCAAATTTCATGTTCCACTGTTTCATTTAATTGTGCTACTCATTTGAATATTGAATGAAAAATAAAACCATTTACATCAGTTCTAAAAGCAATTTGATTAATTAATTGGGAAAAAAATCTAGCAAGATCTCTCAAATCCTAAAATATCATTTTTCGCTCATTAATACACTGAGTTTGGCTTCAGATATGGTGACAGATATGGTGGAGATATGATATCAGACATAGCTATTTTAAAAAATTGCTCTTCCATTTAACTTTCCTTATAGTATATTATAAGACAAAGTTTACTTTGAAAATACCAAGAGTTCTTAAATTCCTCAATACATTGCTTTTTAAAGCATCATTTATTTATCATTCTAATTATTGCAATATGGTATGCATTGTGTAATTTTACTGGTAAAATTTAATATTGAAAAGGGCCATTGACAAAATAACCTCAGAAAATATTTTTTTTCAAAATTTATTTTTGTTTGACAGGTCTGAGATTTGTATTATTTTGATTTTAAAATTTATTTTTTATCTGTATCTGTAAAAGGAAATCTATTAAGCAGTAAAGTTACGTTGCCTGTGTGTTGTCTAGTTGTTGAACCTGCTCACTGATTATAAATGTTGACATATTGAAAGAGGTCAGAAAAATCTTGAGTTCTTAAAAACGTGATAAAATTAGGTAACTCTGTTAGTAACTCCAATGAAGAAGGTGCTTTGAGAACTTACTCTTTATTAGACATGAGGATTTACAAGGCAGCCAGAGATAACTCAATTTTTTAAATGCTGGAAAAGCTTTGATCAGAGTTTCAACCAGACAAAAAGCCAATCTTTATCAGCTTCGCTGTTTCCAGAAGGGATTTTCCTTGCTTCAGCTGAGACTCTCAAACCTTCATTGTCCCTCTAACCTTTATTGTCTGTCTACTCTTTCCTGCTCTGCAGTTCTTCAGGGTATGATTCAAGTTTTCATGGCAATTTTTGGTGAGCTTTTTGAAAAAACTTCAGCATTTCGAGCCTTGTAAAGATCCCTTTTCAATCACTGAAGAAGAAAGAAAAGGAATAATTATCAAGATCAATATTTTCTTCTCCCTTTCTCTAAAGAAAAGCAAAACAACATATTGCAGCAGCAAACTACATAGTTTTCATAGTTTTGTTGGGCAGTATATTGGTTCTTACCCCAAATATTTTATAATCCTGCGAGGATTTTCAGTCATCATTTTGCAAACTTATTTTTTTTATTCTGTTTTAATTTAAAATATTTTTCCATCGTAGGACAAGCATAACTCATACTAACCCACAAGCCCATGTTCATTCAAATTGTTCATACACTGGCTTATATGGGGTTATTTTTTGAACAGTAGTCTAGGAGAAACATTTTCATACTTACATGCTATATTTTTGTTGATTTTTGAAAGAAAATGTTTTTCTTCCCAGGTTAGGCAGTGGAACATCCGATGAGGTCAAATATTGTTGTTTACACCTTGAACAGTCAGTTCCCCTAAAGTGATGGGAAAGTCTCAGAACAATCTATGTGACTTCCAGAGCTGTGAGTCCCTTGAGCTTAAGCATCTTCCTCCAACTTGGGATGGAAATCTTTCCATTTAATTAGTTATCCTATGGCTATTTCTCTATAAACTCTCCTGTGCTAAATCCCTCCTGACATCTACAAACAAAACCTCACTGCCTTGGAATGAGCCAAAACTGATTCCCTGTGACTGATCTCACCAATCAGCTTGTTGTTAACAAAGGCTTTTAGATCTGACAGCGGGTCTGTGCCATGGGGCCTGAGGGGAAGTGCTGTTCCCAGCTCAGGGTCCTCTGCAGTGTGCAGATGCTTCAACTAGCACTGTCTGCTTAATTAATTTCAGTCTGCTTCACCTATTTAAGCTTTTCACTTGCCTGCTGTTTTCCCTATCAATAAATATAAGAACAGATTATAAAAAGAGAAATTCTGTATAGAGCAGGATGAATCATTTATGATAAAATGATTAATCTCTTTCCATCATTAAAGCTGAAGTTTTGTATGCAGCATATCAAACAAATTATTTGATTATATTGTATTCTTGATATAGGTGAGGTGTTCATATATAAGCAATACATATGTTTGTAAACATATGTTACAGTATATCCCTCTTTATACACACAGCCATGTAAATATAAAGTGTGTTAGGATATACCCATCTATATACACACAGCTCTTATGACTAAATAGTTACAAATTTTCCTAAATTCATTTAAGCATGATACAAAATTCAGCGTATCAGAATTTGTTAAATTCTGGTTGTATTAGGAATATTTCCTGTGTCAGGTAGACATGGAACTCTATTTTGTTAAAATGCTACATAAACAAGCAAGGCTATTAGTTTTAGTGTAGTTGTATTGGTGGAGCTGTACTGACCTACTGTGCCAGCAAAGCGTTTAAGTGCAGATTCCAATTTTATACATAGTGTGTTTTTCTAGGGTTCTTGAGTTACCATTTCCAATTCCATTCTAGTGGAATTGATCCTTTGGATCAATAGTCCTGTCTATATAACAGTCCTAAAAGTAAAGCCATGGTTTCATATGTTGGGATGAGCAGGAATATAGCAACCTGTCACCACTGGGAATGAAGGTCTTGAACCGGTCAGCTCTCTGCCCTGTCATTTGGGAAAGAGTCTGGTCTTCTTAGATGGCTCAAGAAATTAATTTAACTCAGAAAGTGGTTAGTTTCCTGCCTGGTTAGTTAAAGAGCCCAGGGAGACTGGGAAGTGCACTGTAGATGGCACAGGGGAGGAGGGGAATCTGTAGGATCACAGGAAGAGGCAGTCAAGGAGAGGCCAAGGCAAGGAGGGACAAGAGAGCAGAACTGTCCTTTCTCAATGTAGTGGATGATGAGAACAACACAGCTGGATATAGAAGGACAGCTCAGGTATTTTGAATGATCATAGCCCAGAAGGTGGATACAGGAGATACAGAAGGGTGTTGAAGAGTGACAGTGACCAGAAGATCTGGTGACTATAATTAAGTGAAGCAATATTGGCCAATATTTAATAAGCCCTTTTTGTATTGCCTCTTCTTTGACTTCAAAAATGCAAACACATCAATAGCAGCTGTAATAGCCCATTAACCTTTTTGAGAGGATAATGCTGCTTCCTTCGTTGTGGAACTTAGAGTCACTGAATTCTTATCAATAGTCTTCTGAAGAAAATGGAATAGTGTAAAAATGACAACAGGAAAAGTGATGGTGCTATTAAAATATCGCAGCATGGGAAGTTATAAAACTACGTTTCATTACTTCCTCACAGTGTTGCAAGACATGGGGTAGCTACGCAGCTTTCTGTGACTATCTGCTTTCTGTGTTAGTGATGTTCATGCAGTACAAAGTAGGACACAGCTCTTGAAAACAGCACCCAAGGTTAAAGACAGGAAGAAATTCTGAGTAAATGGATCAGTGATTAAGGTGGTCTGACAGCTCTTGTTTTCCACTCAAGACATAAAACTTTCTGGACAGGGACATGTTTTCTAATTCAGTGCTTACTAGAATAATACTTTTTTGTCTAAAAAATATATCAAATTCTAACATTCCTCTAGTAAGTGGGATAAATTTTGGTGTTATAAATGAAGAGAAGCACATATGAACAACCTCATGTTCTTATTTTGTCTCTGAATAACAGAACATTAACTTCTTTCACTCTTACCTGCAATGAGGAGAAAATTAACCTTAATGTCCAGAATAAAAACCTCATAGTTTCTAAATATTGATAGCATCTTTTACTATAAATCACGCCACATCAAAAGTGTAACATATCTTAGGAACCTCAGTAAACTAAAAAGTATAGCTTTAAAATAAGTTCTGAAACTTAGTTCTAAGCCAGTTTTCCTCAAATGATAAGCAGTTAAAATGATCAAATTTAATTTTAATTCAATAACTTTTTTTGTAATAGTATTTTGGCAGAAAAATAATATTTCAATTAACTTTCTTGTTAATACTAACCAATATTTCCGGCATGCATGGACCATCCTGTTCTCATCACTTTTCACTGTTTCTAAGCCCAAAGCAGGTGACAAGCACTGCAGAAATAGCTACTCATAGCAAGTAAGCTGCCCTCCAGTAGTTCATACTTCTTTCAGCTGTTGGCTATATAAGCACCATTTTACTCTAATTTTCAGAGCAACAGAAGAATCCCAATTATCCAAGTGATTGAAAGAATGTGCAGTAAACGACGTCGTTATTTGCATATTCTAAGTAAACCTGCTGTCATATTTCTACGAAATATTCTTTCAAATTAATAAAACATCATAGTATGACAGGTACATTCATCTACAGTTGATGGATAATGATGAGACGACAAGCAGCAGTGAAATAGTTAAAAATCTTGGCATTTAAATTAATCTTCAAAGTTAACTCCTCCAATTAAGATGAGTGGAAGATGTCTAGCAATATTTTAGTGCTATTGTTTCAGTCTTTACTGATTGCCATAGAGACAAAAGTACAGGCATCTACATTATTAAGGCTTTCTTTTCACCTGAGTGCAATTAAAATGAAAAACCAAGCTTTGAATCTTGGAATACAGCATGAAGAAAAGTTTAAGAACACCTTTTTGTCCTCTATTAGCTTCCTGCAGTCCAGTAAAATTTTTTACCATGAAAACCTTCCAAGCTCTCCACCACTTATGTGTGACTCTTGAAGGACTTATATTTGAATAAACACCCGCAACGTTTCAGCTAGGGAAAAATAAGCACACAGTACAAGAGATAAAGATTGTTGTTCCAGTTCCTCCATACGAGGCCTCTGCAGTGCAGTCTGTATGTGACTCTCACAAGATGGCTCAGAAATTCACACAGCTGGTGAGGAATTTGGCAGCTTGCTGGCTGAGTAGTACATATTTCTGGGAATGTCTGGCATTTCTCACCGCCTCCTGAATTGAGACAGGGTGCTGCATGAGGTGCTGACCTTCAGAGCCTGTGGTGCCCTGACACTGGCTGGCATGGGAGGCAGATGTTCACCAAGAGCACTGGGGAGGTTCCTGTCCAGCCCCTGTCCAACTTGCACATTTGGATGCTCAGCCTTCGCTTACAGCACAGGATAAGAAACTGGCAGTTTGTTTTTGGTCTGGTTTTGGTTTTTTGTTTTTTTTCTGAGGTGTGTGTTAGACTGGTAGGAAGCCAAAAGAGTGAAATACAATTTGAATTCTGAATTCTGTATTCAGAATACAAGGCAAGCCCTTACTGAATGCAAAAACTGAGAACCAAAAAGCACTCCTCTGTTCTCACCAGAGATAGATCTAGCTCACTGTGGAGAGGAATCTAGATCCAAATTAACATTCACACAGTCATATGACTCTAATATTGAACAAGTGTTACTAATAATATGGCAGTACAGACAAATTGCAAGAGCTTTAGCTTTCCTGCAGATCCAAGTTGCTCCAGAGGCCTGGATGATGGACAGTGCAAGAGAGAATTGATACAAATTTGTATAGCTATGCCTGGATTAAAGGGTGAGATGAAGGCCACATAGAAGCACTAAAAAGAGAAGCAGCAGCAGTTGCACCTAGAGGGAGGAATATTTTCTTTAATAAATATCTATGCATGCAAAGTAAAAAACTCTGAAAGCAAAAGGCTTGTAAGGTACCTGAAATCTGGTCTCTAAATAAACACCTGGCATTAAGCCTACTCAGTAAAGGATTCCCTTTGCATCTTAGGGATGTCTGCATTTTGTCTCACTTTGACCACCCAAGTGGGATTTTCTGTATGCTAGACATGGAAATTGTTCAAACCACCAGTGGAGTGAGACAGTCACCTTAACCTGGGCATGGTCTCCTCTCGGGAGATGAAGCCTCCTTTGGAGGTGCCATCCTTCTCCATGTACAGAAACGAGCCTGAATGCCATCTTACATCAGAAGCTTAGCAGCTAGGTAGCTGGATCTGGCTGAGCTGAATGCCACCCTAAACTCATGCATGGTTCCTACACGGCTCAGGAGAAGCTACAGCTGTGGATTTATTTATTCTTTCTTCAGCATTGGTGGGGTCTCATCTAAATATGATTTTCCAGCAGGTTTATTGACTAAAGATAAGTCAAGGGGGAGGAAATTTTAATTTCTAGTGGTGTTCTACCAAAGAAAATCTGCTATCTCCTCCCCACAACACCAAACTTGGAGGTATATGTCTGATTCACATCAGCTTTCTGAATGACTCAGGATTCAGACTAAAATCACAAGATATTCCTTATGCAGAACCCTTTTCTAAAAATAATTTTGCACTTTCTCTTTTCTAACTCCTCCGTTATCACTGGTGAAAGATCTTTTCATCTTAATCCTTTTTTGTCTGCCCTTCATTTAAGAGGTAGTCTGTAAAGCTTTCAGCATTTCTCCATGCTGAAACTGGAACAAATTTTTCATGTTGGCTGTACTCATTGTTCTCTTTCTTCTAGTAAGAAAAAATACTGCCTCACAAAAGTAAACTGTTGCATTGTCATCTAGCCCCTTTCATCTAGTTCTCTCTGTTTCTCTTATTAAAAAAAGACCTTATTTATACTATATTTTATTGTGTTCTCTGTATGACTCTTCAGTTACACAAGGCTTAGATGATTAAAAATTTCACTGTATTTATGTTTATTTCTATGTTTTGTATCTGCTAGTCCATTTAATTAGCATGCTCGAGTTTAAAACAGAATATTCTCTTTACTTAAATTGCTATTAGAGGATCTTTTAGACGTCATTTTCAAATCTTTCTGTCAGGTTCTGTCAATGACTTAAATATCTTCATTGCACAAACAGTATTTCCTCATCATAGTTTTTTCTGTTAGATTTTCTTCCATTATATTTGGAAATTTTTTCTCTGCCAACAATTATTAGTTTTAGCAGAAGACTTTGCTTTTACCTACATTTTGACATTGTAGCAACTAATTTCCCCACTATTCTATTTCTCCCTTTAATTTTGTGTGTTGGAGTTAAAAAAAAAAAAGTTAATGTTTTATTCTTTTCCTTTAAGAATGTAGTGCCAGAGCAAAGTGCTGTGATAATTTATGTCCTTTCTTTTAATCCTGTTAAAACTGTTAAGAGAAGAAGCTATGTCCAGTGGTTAAGCAGCAGCAAATATGGGTGAGAAATTGGCAATTCAATGCCTCTCTTTGGCATGGGGTGTCTAAGCAGACATAAGCAGGCAGCATCAGCACTTACACGAATGATGAACTAACAGAGTCATGCATGAAAGGTAGATACAGAACCAAAAATAGACCAATTTTATTTAAGTGGAGATACCCATTGTGTTTATATTTCCTTATAGCATCATTTAAAGTGTCTGTACATGACTCAGTAATATAAAATGGCATGGAGTTACTTGCAAAAAGTTCATTTGGTCTTTCTATGAAATCTACATATTCCTTAAGAGACCTTTTTTTTCCCCCAAGGAATATATGAAATAAAGAGATAAGAATATTTTTGACACTGTTAATTGCTATGCATGGAAGTGGACTTTTTCATCTTGTTCCCTTAAGTCCTGGAGAATAAAAAAAAAGATTTATTCTGTTATCAGTCTGAAGTGGTTGCTGCTATGTAAAGCTAATTTCACAAGTGATTCTATTAAGGACATTTTCTGCTCTTAACCAGAAAAAAAAAATGAAAGCATTTTAGTATAAGTGTATTATTTTCATTTTTCTTCTCCTTGTTCTTCTCACAGAGATTAAGAGTATAAGGCTCACAGGGACAGTTAGATCATCTCATCTGACCCCTATATTTGCTCATCAACCCCTGGATTCCTCCCAGCAGCATTATTGACTGAAGTACATCTTGACCAATTGAGGCCATGCCTCATTCAAAGTCACCTCATCATAACAAAAAGTTCCTGGGTAGACAAATTCTTAAACTTTTTTTTTTTTTTCCCAGTAATTCATCCAATTTTAAAACATTCTTTTAAAATGTGGTCTCTATCTCTCCCTTGTGCCGTATATTTATCACAGTGGCAATGGAAGCCCTGCAGAAAGGATTAATTGTCCCTAATTGACATATCCACTCCACAGACATCTACAATTGATGTAATCAGGATCCCTTTGCAGACAACTGAAAGAAAAAGGGCACTTTGAAGGCATGCAGCTTTCAGCCTGTTTTAAATGCCTATGATAGACAAAATGAATCATGCTTCACTACTAGGCTGCAGAACTTTTTCAGACTTTGAGTATTTTCTACTCACTACTGCCCCATTTATGCACTGCAAGTATATTACATTTTTATCCACTATTACTAATGAGGACTCTTATTGAGTTACTTAACTAATGTGTCTCCTAAATTCTTACAGAATCATGTATTTCTGATGAACTTTTTCCTTTTCTATAGTAATGGTTAAGTTCCTTGTACCAAAATGCATTCAGTGATGATTCTCCTTTGATATTGTTTGTGCTACATTAGAGGCTGGAAAGCTTAAACTTGTCTTTGGCTATGTCAAACAACAGAAAAAGTTATTTTAATAGAGAATTGCTACTTTTGTACCATGAAGTACCAATGTGAGCCATCGTGTTTAAATTTTGTTTGTGAAATATCTTTTTTGAATAAAATAATCTTTGAATAGAACAACCTAAAATACATACCAACTAAATATTGGAAACTTTAGAACTAAGAAATTATTAGAATTATTCCCAACTTTTAGATTTTTCAGCAGAAAAATTTTAGAGGTACTCTTCTATAGCAAGAATTCTATTTTTCAAAAGATGTTGGCACATATATCCAGGCACAAAATAGCATAAAAAGTTATAATTTGTCTCTTTAACGTTGTCTTTAGGATTTCAGCATAATTATTGAAAATGATAAAATTATTTTAGAAACTAATCAAATTTATGAATTTTACCAAGAAAGAATTTTAGAGTATTCAACAGAGAAGTGACAAAAGTACTCTAATTTCTTTGAAGCCACTCAAGATCCCATACTGATGTTTGTGAAAAGGACTGAATAAACCTTAGAAGATAACAGAGAGCACTGAATGTGTAAAACCACTCATTAGCAGGCAGAAAAGGACTGACTGTAGGTTAGACATTTTCCACAATGAAGGAGGGAATCCTGTGCAGCATGTGAGCAGCCTCCACTGGGAACAATGCTGCATATTCACAAGTAATCTACCAGAATATAAATATAAATATTTTTAAAGTTATTTTAGTTTATGCAAGCAGTGTAAATAAGAGACAAGTCAGTAAGAACTGCAGGCAAATTTGGTATCTGAGCTCGACCAAGTGCAACTGAACATGAAATAAAACTCGTGACAGTATTACCTTAACCTGCTGACCTATAACAGGCTTGAACCTGCAGTAGACAATTTTAGGAAAATGTCAGACAAGTCCTATATGAAGACCAAAAAGCAAGTAGTAAGATACTGAGCTGGAAATAAAGAACTACATTTATATCTACATCCACAGGGCTCACACTGGAGGACTGACTAAATAAACCAGGACACCGAGCTGGAAAACAGGAGATCCGTCAAGTGTTTGAGGAACTGTGAGTGACATTAAGGGGTGAAATAGATAAAGATCACATGGTTTTCCTCTCTCCCATTAAAAGAATGGGAGCTAAAGTACATAAACGTGTTTTTGAAAGCACAGAGAAAAATAGTTCATCTCAAAGTACATTGTGAAGATGAAAATCTCCCCATTGAAGAACACTGTGATTGTTGAATGCTTGCACACCTTCAAGAATAGGCTGGACAAGACCATGAAAGCGAAATAATTCATGTGGTTAAAAATGACTCTGTTTTATAGTATCAGGAAATGATTGAACCCCCAATTAGCAGAAAAAGGAAAGTTAGTCAGAAAAATGCTACTGTATATTGTGCCTGCTCTAGTGTTTTCTTCTAAGGCTCCATGCACAGGCACAATCAAATGCTACATTTGATGAAACTTGCAGTCCCTGCAGTGATCAGACAACCAACATAGAACTTCAGAATTCTATACACAATATGTTTTAAAACATGCAGAATTTTATAATAAGATGTTATGATTGCATTTTTAATGAATGATTTCAAGAAACTCTAAAAGATGAGGTAGAAAATCTGCCATAAAAAGTTTGATAGCAAAAACAGGATTTTAGCTATATTGTGTCTTATTGCAGCTGAGGTGGTTTGCTAAATATTTAGAGTAAGGATTGTGTTGTAATCTACAGTCATAGTTCCATAAATCCATTATACAAATAAATTGTGTTTGTTAAAGTAATGTGCAACAGAAATAATAGAAAGATGAAACAGATGGTAGAAAGCTCTGCAGAAACAGCTGATACAGAATTTAAATGGCTGCTGAAGCAGTTAACATTCAAATAGGAAAATGATAGAAAGCCAATATTTATCTATAAAATAGGACAGCAATGAACTTTAATTATAACTATATATGCATATATTGAAAGCCCCTACACTAGATGAACTATTTTGAATGTGCTTGTTCTTACCTCAAGTATTTTAAGTTCTGAAGAGAGTGATACCTGGGAAAAAAAAAAACATGGTGCAATATTAGATACTGAGATCCTGTGTTGCATAATATGATAGGAAAAATATCCATACTAGATGACGAGGGTGGATGAATCAATCTATGGAAATGGAGCATCACAGTTGTACATAAATGCAGATTCAGGACAAAAATAGTCTAAGGACAAGCACAGATAATTAATGTAGCATTCTTCTCCTGTGTGAATCTCTTACGAGTCTTGATTATTTTGCTAAAATCATGTAGTCAGGAGACCTGACTGGATAATCTGACATCTCTGAATTCTGAAATTGCTGCCCAAAGACTGTTTGATGTGCCATAATCAGGAAGTGTTGGCTTTCTGTTCCAAGTATTATGGAAGGAAAACTGTGCTTTATCCTCTACTATAAGCTCTTCATACCTGCTGCTGCGTTGTCCAATTAATCATTTTTGCAGTTATTTATGACAACTCTAAACATTTTAGATATAATTAAAGAGATTAGGAATGTCTTTGATCAGAGAGAAAACATTACTATCATAAACTTTATTAAGATATGTCCAAATAAATATATCATTATGATTATAAGCATAGAAAGAGGCTGAAGGCATATGTGGTATGGGGAAATCAGATAACTATCTCTCACTGACATTGTGCTTAACTCCGGTTCATGTCACTGCACCAAGCTGATATTAAGGGTAGTCATGAGGAAAAACTTTCTGATGATACAGACAATGAAACACTGCAAAAGACTGCAGGACAGCTGGAGCAGACTGCTGGCCTTTATTGCTGGAAGTTGCACAAACATCTGTCTCCATGACCTAAGATGATCCTGTATTGAGACATAAGGATAAATTAAACAAACTTCCATTGTCTCTTCCAACCCTACAAATCTGCAGTTTTATTTGCTGAATTTTTTTTTTTTTTTAATAACTCAAGATTTTTAGGCTGAGAGTTGAGGAAGAAACTTATATTCCAGTAAAGGTAACATATGGCAGAGCTTATAAACAAGAATTATTTTACAGAACAAGCTACAGAGGAAAAGAATACTAACACTGAAATTTGTTGAAATAGTTCAGCATGTTAATGATCAGTAGGATTATTTTAGATTTTGACAAAATATTGGAGTGTTACTTAGCTAATGGCTGTGTGTTACTTAGCTAATGGCTGTATTACCTTATACCATTGATAGATCAAATATGGGGTGATGCCTCTCCAATTATTCAATTCTCCCAAAGGAATGAATGAGTGCTTCAATTAAATGAATATGAATGAAACACCAGGAAGTGTTTTAACTGAAACTGAAGACATTGAGAGAAATACTTATAATACAACTATATTGTAAAAGTAAAAACCTGTTCATAGACTTTCTTTTGTTGAGAATAAGAACTCCAGTGAATGAAAATGACATTATTGTATTGAATTTAATTATGCTTTTTTTACAGAATATGCCACCTGTTGAATATTTCCTGCTATAATATCTTCAGTGAAATCTGTGATAATCAAAGATAATTTATATCACCTTGATATCACATCTTTCTTCACTAGAGGGGATGGATGATTACCAAAACATTTTTGAAGCTATCTTTCATTTCTGAAATGCATAAGAGCAACCATATGTGCATGAGTGCTAAATTAATAACCATTTATAATGGCAACAATAACAATTGCTTTATAACACTGTGTATTATCAGTGTCATGGCATCACCACAATGGGTTCCTTGTGCAGTCCATATTAACCACACCAGATCTGGGAAACTGGATTTTATTCCCTTCTGATCATCACATTAATGAAGAAAAAAATTTGATGAAAGCAGATGAGCAGAGCAGTGATAGAATCAGAATTGGTTGGAACATTCAAATGTATAACACCACACACAGTGTTGCTGTCTGAAAGGCTTCTATGATGGAGTTCAAGTTCATGGACTAACTGTACTCAATGGAATTCTACAGGCATAGTCCACAGACTATGGAAATTATATTTGTGTGTATCAAAAGAGAGCAAAGGTGGTGGGTATTGGGAAGTGTGGGACCTGACATGACATAAATGGTTTCATATGGGACAGAGTTAATTTTCTTCCTAGTAGCTGGCAAAGTGCTGTGTTTTGTATTCAGTATGAGAATAATGTTGATAACAGATGGATATTTTGGCTGCTGCTGAGTAGTGGTGACCCTAAGTGGACAGGGATTTTCAGTGTCTCGTGTTCTGGCAGTGAGCAGGCACACAACAACCTGGGAAGGAGCATGGCCAGGACAGCTGGTCCAAACTGGCCAAAGGGATGTTCCACACCACAGGCATGGCCAGTATATAAACTGGGTGTGGAGTCTGGGACTGATCATTGCTGGGGATACAGGGATACAGGGATGGGATAAAGAGATGGGATAAAGGGATGGGATGGGATGGGATGGGATGGGATGGGATGGGATGGGATGGGATGGGATGGGATGGGATGGGATGGGATGGGATGGGATGGGATGGGATGGGATGGGATGGGCATCAGTCATCAGATGTTGAGCATATGTGCATCACTTGTTTCTAGGGTTGTATTCCTCTTTCCTTTCCTATTACAATTAATATTAGTACTAGTGTTTTTATATTTAATTTGTTTTAATTATTAAACTCTTACTTTAACCCAAGCTTTTTACTTTTTTTTTCTTATTCTCCTCTCCAGTCCATTAGAGACAGAGGAGTGAGTGGCTGAGTGATGCTTAGTTGCTGGCTGGGATTAAACCATGACACCTGGATGACTCATAACTGATGTCCTTTTCTCTTTTAAATTAAAAAAAAATAGTATGAGTAAAGAGAGATTCAGCAAAGCAGGTACATCAAAAAGCCAAAAAGATTTACAAAAATAAACTACCAATTGAAAAAGTACATCTGTATGATTCATGGTATGAAAATAATTATAAAATACTTTATGACAGTGTTTCAATGATACAAACTTCAAAAACATTTTCAAGAGTGCTGGAGAATGTCTATTAATATTAAAAAGTTTTGGGGGTTTTTTGCAGCTCCTTACACATGCATTTCCTTGGAAAATATGAGCACATGAAAATTGACAAAGTATATATATATATTCATAGCTAATAATGGAATCTACTTATAGTGAATTTTTGTTAAATATTCTTCAAAAATAAAGGACACATGCTTCACAAGCAGGCAAGAAATAAAGAAATGAAAAAGATAAAAGAAAGAAGGGACGAAAATGGGGAAAACAGATAAGATAATGTAAAAAAAATGAATCACATATCTTTGTGAAGTACTCATCAGAATCTGTGACCATTAGTTTCTGAAAAATATGGTTACTTCAGGGTATCTCTCTTTGAGGATCACATATTGAGTTTAGAACCAAGTATTGTGATTTCCTATGTGTTCTGACTCTAGCATTCCTTCGATTCTGCTTCTGAGGTGAAAATAGCTTAGCAGAAATAGGTGACCAAAACACCTTCAGACTGCCTGAAGCCTTGCTAACATCATTATCTAAGGCAATAGTTTCTTCTGGTTCCAAAGTGGAATTGATATGAAGCACTTTGTTAAAATGATTATTCGGGTCTGAAAGGGTGACCTGACCAAGCTGTGTTGCCAGTGAGATACTTAGTCTCTTAAAAAATCTACATTATTAAGTTTATATTAGAATAAGATACATAAAATATTCAACATAAAATATTTTATATGTATAACTTCATTTATAGACATTACACAAACATATTTAATGGACAACCATTAAATATAAAAAATAACTTTAAAATATGTAACTGAGATAACTAAATACCACTGACTAATTTAATCTCCAAGTTGCTTCAGGCAATTTTACTCAAGCTATTTGCCAAATTGAAAGCATTTATCTGATTTAAAGGTTTAAAATATAATTGTTTAAAAAGTCAGTAATAAGTTAACAAAAAAAACCCCTAACATAAACCCCTTTCATAAACATTTGAAATTATGTGACAATTTAAATACCTTTCAACACTTAGAAACTCTTGGAACTCTGCTTTCAATACCTTGAAAAACTTCAGTAATGATAAAATTTCTATTGTTTTTATTCCTTTAATACTGAAACTGTAATTATATTTAATATTAAATTTCATCAACCACATTAAAAAAAGAATTGACATTGAAGTGTAGTGATGATAAGATATATGGGGTTGCTTTGTAGAATTTTGTTATTTCAGCATTTAGTGTTACTTTGGAAGAAATTGTGTTTGAAATTGTAACATGTCTGTTCTTTGCAGAATTCTAGATTTAACTCTATTTCCTCTATTCCTAAAAGCCATCCCAGTAAAGGTTATTTTAAATCTTTTACTTCCCATAGTTTCTTCATAGTACATAGACTATTTTGCTGTTTTAGCCATTTATATTTTCCAAAATATACACAAAAAATTTCACACCTTTGTGTGAAGTGCTCCCGTTGGCGACTCCTTGCAGTGGTTTAGACCCCTGAGGGACAGGCTGTCACATCTCCAATAATTATATGTGATTTTATAAAAACGACTGACTTTTTGACTTCCTGTATTCTTTTCTCTTGTGCAATATAAATAACAAAAGTCATGTCACATAAAGCACCTATAACAGCTGGAGAAGAGCATTTCAGAGCAGAGGGACACTTTGTTAATTAATTGTCTGTAACAGGCCTAATCAGAAGGTCCTGATAAGAAGTGCTGTGTTTTCCATCTGTTCTGAGTAGTGTTAATAGTCTAGCCAGAAACACCAGCTAATTCTTATATTAGTTTGTCCAGCAACAGCGAAATTAGTGCCCTAAACTCTGGAAGTCTATGAAGTTCCAGACATCTCCAGAAGAATCAAAACCAACATAAATCACTTCTGAAACTTTAAGAAAGCCAAGGACGAGATGCTCTGATGACTCTTTTAAAGCTTGGAACTGAGAAATTCTTGGCTTAAAATGTTCAAAATGCTGACTTTTAGCCAAGTACTGTGCAGTAAGTTTACTTTTTGGCATGCTATAATCAACTCAGAAAAAGTACAAGGTGAACATAAAGAAAAGGTTGAGGTAAAACAAGGGCAGGAAAAATAAACAGGAGTGAGAAAAAAAATCTTTAGAGTTCAAGGTGTAGTGGACATTTTATTCTTAGATGAAGATTCTTAATGTTAGAAAATACTTTCTTTTATCAAATTTATGGATTGTACTTTGTGACAGGCCTGAGTTTTATGCTTTGAAGCTGTGTGAATAGACATATTCCCCAGGATTTTAATTAAAATGATGTTGATTTTCAGTGCTATATTTCAATAAGTTTCTATTGTTTGATACCACAATGTCAGTGGACATCAGAAATGTTAATGTGTTTAGTCTAAAAACAAGAACATAAGAAATATCTGATCCCTGACGGGGCAGAAAAGCTCAAGCAACAAATTCTGGAACAGAACTGGGACAGTAAGTTACTCTTTGATTAAAGTAAGTTAATGGAAATTATCCTATATTCCAGATGAAATGGACCTATTAGAAAAAAAAAAATGAAATTTAGCAATAATTCTACTACTCAAAGAAATAGAGACAAAAATGTTTAAGATTACAAAATTGTGGACTGTATGACTTAAATATCTTAAAATATGTTCCCAACATAATTTAATTAACAGAAACTTGCTTACTCGACATTTCTACAGCAATGGAATCGTAGCAACTAGTGTTTGAAGGTCAGACAAAAGAAATGTTTTATGAGTTGTTATTTTTATTGATGTAGCAGTAGTAGTAGTAGTAGTAGTAGTAGTAGTAGCAGTAGTAGTAGTAGCACCAGTAGCACCAGTAGTAGTAGTAGTAGTAGTAGTAGTAGTAGTAGTAGCAGTAATACTGTGTAACTTCTCAGATCTGTTCCCAAGTTTTCAGGTGGATACTGAATTGAGCCAAAGCTGTACAAGGGAAAAAAAACAAAACAAAAAAACATTAAGTATGCAAAAGAATGAGCAAATATACAATTTCAGCATTGGATGACTGTCGTTTACCATGTTCACATATCCCAGGATTTTTCAGTCTGTATGTCATGTTAGGACATGATAGGAAGATGTGTGTAATAGGTACAGATTGCATCAGTGGAAAAACTTTCAAATGGCCTAGATTGAAATTATTATTTATGCATCAGTCTGTTTCTTGTCTGACTTAATAAGTATTGGTTCTGGGTACTGAAATCAAATAGACTTTTGGGAAGATATTAATGACTTTTTTCTGAAATATAAAAACTGGTACAAGTGATATCTAGACTTCAGCCTTCTTAACTGCAGGCAATGCAGAGATTTTCATTGTTATTTATCTCTTCCATTATGTACAAATTTCTTACTGAAATCAAAACAAAGACTTAAAAACCTACTATACAGGCCAAAAGAGTGAAAAGATTTAGTCCCATTTTTGTAAATATATGCCATTTTTTAGAAGCAGGACTTAAAGGCAGCGGAATTTACCATTTTAATGAGTTGTTTGATAACTCAGGGTTCAGTAAAGCAATTAGGAACATATGAAGCATAGAAAAAATGCACACAATTAGCAAGACAAGCAATAGAATAAAGACTATCTCCTCTGGAGAAAAGCAAGCTGCAATTTCCCCACTACCTGACTCTGGTTCATTACTGAAGGGAGTGCTGAGGATCTCCCTAATGAATGAAAATCATCAGACCATAAGGAAAATATATAGTACTACATCTGCTCCATCAAGGATGGCAGCTATAATTCTTTCAAACATAAAGGTTTAGCTTGAACCTAATAACTTACTTTTACTCTATCTAGAAATCATAATCCTATCTCTCCTTAAAAGCCTGGCTGAAATTTAGCAGACTAAGCAGACTTTAGCTTGGTAATGCTTTAGAAAGATCAAATCCAAATTAGGAGAGAGAAATCAAAATCACAGGATGTCCATAATATCTTAACAATAACTTTGCTGTATTTTATTCCATGACAAACTAGAGTCTAATCCAGATTGTTCTATGGAGAGTTCCGACTTAGTTCAGTAAAACTGAGATCAGATCTTTCTGACATAAGTCTTGCAGCCATAACATATTTAGATATGCACCCCTACATATCATACCCTCATATTATACCAGTTCTGTAATTTATAATTTAGTAAAAGATTTTTTTATAGTATTATGCATGCCAGGCCTGTGTTCAATGGGCTGTTTTTAAGATTTGTAGATTCAGTGATGTATTCTGCAAATAGTGCTCTATTTCTCCTTTTAAGTGTTTCCTGAGAGGGGCAACACCTCTGATATTTAGAACAATATCCTAATGGAGCACTGACTATTGACTAAATTCATATTTCTGACCGATTAATTTAGTATCAAAATATTACTCTTTTGCTCACTCTCTGGACACCTTATACCATGAACTGGGTTGTTGATGTTATCAGGATTGCATGTACAATATAACAATATAATATTTTTGTAGTGATGAGCTGATCCTTTAAAAGTTTTTTTTTTTAAAGAAAGTTCTACTTCAATTAGGTATGAATACTTCCTTAAGTTTCAGTACAGGTCAAATTCATAGCAACACAAGAATTGTCTTCCATAAAAATGGAATTTTAAATCAAGTTCTTGAACTATGAATATGCTGTAAAAATAGAATGACTCATGTTTTTATCACCTTTGAAATATTTCCTTCATTACTAAATGCTTATAGAGGAGGATTGTTTTATTTTTCTTGTTGTTTGTTGTTTGTTTTTTGTTTGTTTGTTTGTTTTTTCCTCTCGAAAGAATAGATCCATCATGAGAGTTTATCTCAAATGTTGAATATTATCCTTTCTAATTAGAGGACATAAACAATTGCCTCTTTCGTCTTTGCAGTTCTTTGAACTGCCTTTGAATCAAGATCAGAGACTACAATAAATGAACTTCCTACTGTACAGTTTTATATCATTCTATGTGAGATACTTAACATGTTGAGAAACTTAATATTATTCAATATTTGTTGCACTAAAAAGAAACGAATGTAGGAGTTTGCTGTCACTTCTTTTCATGTACTTTGCCAGAGGAAAAATAAACTTTCAGGAACCAACATCATTTACAAAAATAATGTTTTGAAGAAGGGAAAACATTATTATTTTATTATTTCTTCTCATTGTTCAAAGCAAATAATACGTGCATAGCAAAAAAATATCCAATAGGGAAAATGTGTGTCTGAAGAAAATCGTAGTCCTGTTTCTGTAAGCCCAGTGCAGGACCCTTTTCCTGTTCCAGATATTCATTTTACTTGTCAGCAGCTTAAATATTTTGAGCTCTTGAGGCTGTTCATGCCTTGCATATTTCTTCCTGGTGGTTTTAATTTGCAGGGATCTGTGCTGCTAAGGCAGCTGCGGGCGGGGGATGCCAGAGGCAGCCTGGCCATGACCTACTTGTAGGGCAGCCAGAACACGGCGCGGGCACCGCCAGCTCCCGCCCGCCGCCGCAACAACCATCACCATCACCAGCTTAGGGCTGATCTGGGACCCTGTGAGCACTGTGACTGCTCTGACCTGCTAACTGAGCACAGGCAGATTAACGGGAATCCCTGAGACAATCAACCATGAGTTCGACAGGTTCTCTGTCGCAAAGGAGAACTCTCAGTGTTTCGCCTTGGAGAACGTTGGAAGAGCGGCATTCGATGATTGCCACGACAAAGAAAAGCAGAGGATGAAAACATGGTCAGATTAATATCCGTGCAAAGAATTCTGCCCTAAACCTGGTCAGCTTAATATCCATGCAAAACATTCTTCCTTAAGCATCACATCCTCCTAATTAGACTCTTGGTTCTACCCTCAGTAATGTGGCATTTCTACAGCACCAAATATTCTATGACAAATAAAAGCACAGCTCAAAACAGCTGGGAAAAGCATTGTGCATTAAAAAACCCTTTTTGGTGCCTGAGAAAGTCATCATTTTTCAATAAACTAGTGTTGTCAAGCTCAACACACTTGGGATTTTTTAAAAAAGAATTCCAAACTGACTAGGTTAATAATTAAGGTTGTTTCTTCTTTGGTGCCCTCCATGTGATCTGAGTATTATTCTTAGCATAGGTTGAGTAAAGCCACAGAGGCAGAGCACCCATGACAGCTTTTTCAGAGGTGCCTAGCTGAAGTTTCTTGCAACAAAATTACAAAACAATTATTTATTAAACCATTATTATTATTATTGTTATTATCATTATTTAATTATTTTGATATGTAATTGGTAATTTTAAATATCATCAAGCATACATAATTGCATCCCAACAGCCACTGAGATAGACAAATTCCACAGCAAAAAGGCGTCTGCATTGCTCTTTTTTTTGGGGGGTGCTGTTACCTGTGGTGGGCAGTAATTTATAGACAGTAATATATTGGCGATTTGTGAGAAAGTAGTGAAATACCCCATTTCATGTTTTTCTTTTTCTTATTTGTAGCTAAAGTAGCCATAAAAAAAAATGTTATTATCTGGTTTTAAGAATTGAGAATGCATAACATAACGTTAACAGTAAAAGGGGACAAAGTGCATCAGATAACACAACCCCTCATTTTTTTCATAGAAATCAGAAAATGCCTTTCTCTCTTTCACTGAAAAATCCATTCCTTGGAGATGTAATTATGTGTAGCATTGAGGGCCACATCCCAGCTGATATTCTACAATTTCTGTCACATTTGCCCGAGTCCCCTGACACACCTACTGTTTTGACTCATTTTAGGAGGAGTGATTCTCAGACAAGGTAAGAAGAGATGGATAACTGGTGACTGCATCTGCTCACAAACACAGGCAGGTCCACCAGGGACCCCTGGCTGGGCAGAAATGCAGCTCAGTGGTGAGAGGAGCCCATCACTGGTTCGGTTGGCCCTAGAATGTCCAATCTCACACTGGGTTGTTTCTTATTGAGAGTCTGGGATCTTGTAATCTCTCCCACATGCCATGGACTCCAGACTTTCATGATGCAATGTCCTGCCTTTGGGCCTAGTGAGCTCTCAGAATAAAAAACATCTGGAGTGAGTAGGGTGCCTTTTATTTTCGAAATCTCTGGTTTTGTAGTACTTTTGCTTCTTAGGACATGCCACAGACATAATCTGACCACATCTGGAACCTCCTGCTCCCATGTAAAATGGAACTGGGACAACCTAATACTGATCCAGAATCTCTGTCTTGGGAAGGATTAATCTTTTTCATATTAGATCCCTAGAACTTAGGCTTTTAGTCTCTTATCTCTAAAAAAGAAAAAATTAAACTTTTGAACAAACTCTTACTGTCAGCAGAGAGGGAGAGAGAGGCTTTCAAAAAGAGGGTATGACTGTCTAAAAGATGCTTAAGAGGAGGAAGATCTAGAAATATGCATCCCTCTCTGCAAAAGACACCACTTATTTGAAAATGTTTCTCCACTGTCAAAAATAAAAAAAAAAAAAAAGAAAAAAAAACCTAGACTGAAGCCAAACTACAACCCACCAATGGTACAAGAAAATCAAATAACCTCTTGCTTCTTCTCAGCACTTTCAGCAAGGAAGTCAAAATACTTTGGGGAGTAAAAAAAGATTTTATTATGAGTTTGGGCATTGTTATTTTAAACATTCCCTTAAAAGTTTAAAATCCTGATACAACATATATATATATTTATGAACATGGTGTGACTCTTAGGGACAGTGCTGTGCCGAGGCAGAAATTGGACTTGATGATCCTTGTGGATCCCTTCCAACTCAGCACATTCTCTGATTCTGTGATTCTTTTTACAGAGATGATTGTACTGAGAAGACTTTGAAGTGTTGTCAGTTTTACCAAAAGTATCTTACAGAATGTCATTACAATTTCTTAGTGGTCTTTTTGGTATTTAGGAAAAAAAGTGGGATTTATTTAAGCTTTTTATTTGGTTTTTTTTTTTAATTTGTTTTCATTACAGAGAAAGCCTTGGATGTTTTTTTATTCCATGCTTATTTTAGGAAATAGATACCTATTTATTAGATTTATTTGGACAGTTAGGCTGTTAACATGTAAATTTTCTACAAAAATGTTGTCTTGGTGAGGCATGTACAATAACTGAAAGAAAAAGAGCCTTATAAAATGAGATTAAGTAGAAGTAATGAAAATCACTCCATCATTCTTGCATACTGATCTCTTTAAATTTTTCACTTCTTGTAAACATCTCTTGGACTACTCTTTTTACTTCTGGGACACTTTTCAAGTCCCAGTATTAGGTCCAAGGAAAATAAGTAAAGAAGACTGTTTAGTTTCCATCATACTTGGCAAGTGAAAATTCTGGAGAACTGTAGGTCTGAACCAGAAAAACAGCTGTATCACTCAGTTTTCTCTTTTCCTTAGGATGTAATTTATATTTCAAGGACATAAACAAAAAACTCAAAAAATTAAAAGCAGTAGCTTTTTTTATGTTTGTTTTTTTGTTTTTTTTTTTAAATATTTTAAAGAAATGGCCTCATAAAATTGTTTAGTTTGGAAAAGGTCTTTCAGACTATCAAGTACAATTCTTAACCCAGCTCTGCCAAGTCCACCACTAAACTGTGCCCTTAAGTGCCACATCTACGCATCTATAAAATACCTCCAGGGACAGTGACTCAACCACATCCCTGGGCAGCCTGTTCCAATGCTTGACTACCATTTCTGTGGGAAAGATTTTCCTGATATCCAATCTAAACCTTCCTTGCCACAACTTGAAGCAATTTTCTCTTGTAGATGAGATATTAAGTCAATATTTCCACAAGATTTAAATAATTCTCAGGAAAAAAAACAAAAACAAAAAAAAAACCAAACAAAAAAAAAAAAAAAAAAAAAAAAAAAACATGGTAAGATCTGGACCAGTTAAACTATGGCACTAACTAGAGGATCTCAATGTCTTTAAACAAGTGGTAGCCCTGGTAGCCCTGCACAAACTACAGTGTTTCACAGAACTGCTAAAGAATACAGAGTTAATAACAGAAATGCATTTTGTTGTTGTTTTTATAATAAGAATAATTCCGAATGAGAGTTGCAAATTGATTTTGCTGCGCTGGTCACTCTGAAGATTAATTTTCAAAATATTTATATTTCTTGTCTTTTGACTAAATCAAAACATGATTTCTGGATAAACTGAGATGAAGAGTAATTTAACAATCTAAATATGTTTTGAATGAACTCAATAATTGTATTGTAATTGCTGTCAAGTGCGTGTTCCTAAATTGTTTAGACTGCACCTCATTTTGTATTCAAACACCATGAACACAACATGAAAAACTAAACAGCCCTCAAGTGTATATATGACATGTGCAAGTCCTTAGAGTAAGAGGGATTTTATCTTCTCTTGTCGTGAAGCAGAGTCCTAATTGCCTTATGTCTTGAGTGTGCCAACCACTCTGCCTCTCGTCTGATTTTCTTCATGTTATTATGATGGAATGTGAACCAGGACTTCCTTGTTTTACTGCTTTTAAGTACTAGTCTCAGACACTAATATCTGCTTCTGTTGTTCTAGCCTTTAATTTAGTCTACTGCACAGGAAGTGGCCTATTTAATGTCCTCTCCCTTTTAGCTGACTAAACCTAGCTTGAAATTTCTAAAAGGAAACAGCTGCCCTTTGGTAAAACACAAAAATCATTGGACACATGCCCCTATCCTTCCTGGGACTGAGGATGAGGATGGGTGGCTAAACCAGAAAGAGACTTTTCTTGTGCTAGCAGGTGGCTATGCCACAGCCTTTCATCCACAAAAGATGGACATGTCATCTTTGTCCAAGATTTGATTTCATTCATGAAAAACAAAATCTTAGCACAACTGACGCCGGAAGTCGAAATTCTTACACTTTCTGGGGGGAAAAAAGTAAAATTGAAGTGAAAGGTAATAAAATGTATTCCAGATTTTGATTCTCCTGGCTTGCCCCGACTGCACAGTACAATTTTCAGAAAAATTTGTTCTTGTCTTTCTTATGAGCCAAGGTGCATAACAGAAAACTGCAGCAGTGTAAAAGTGAGCTGACAGGCCCAGTATCTCTCATGCTTTTGGAGAGACCAGAGCACCCAGCAGTAACTACTGACCTCTCCCTCTAATATTAAATCTGTACTTTTCTACTGGGAATGACAGCTGCAAGCAGATCGGGTACTCTTAGACATTATGTTGCTTGTTTTACTCACTATTGTCACCAATGTAATAATCAGAATAATGAGAAGTTCTTGCCATGGGGATTAAAGTGAAGGTGAAAGTTTCCTTTGGGCTCCAGTAAGATGAGCAAATGCATGAAATGTTTGTGAGAGAGCATGGTATAGGGGGAAAAAACCTTCCAGTGATGCCCCCTCACCTGTGGTTTGTAATTGCATTGGGTGGCACATAACCAAAATAGTCTTTGAGTTGAGCTGTGCATTCATTATGATTTCTTTTAAAGACAGCATTCATCATATTGCACCAAAATTTATAAATTTGGTTCATTAAAATAGTTCTAATTCTTCTGTATCTAGAATATCCTTCTGAGGTCTTTACCAAATGTGGCTGTGTTTCTCTCAAACATGACTTCCTGAAATAAAAGATATCTGTTTTCTAGAAAATATGCTGGCCTCTTGCCTACTCATTCTCAGCAACAAAGCATGCCACTGTTAGTGTCCTGGCTATCAGAGACCTTCTCTCCCCCAGCAAGTGTTGCTCGTCTGAGATGAGTCAGTATTTTAGTGCCTAGGCACGATATCTGAGTGCAAAGTGCTTCTTTTAAACCAAATTGCATATCTAATCTATTTTCACCTTTAACTACATTTTGACAAATGATAATAATATGCTCATACATAGGATGACTTTGTTTCTAACCTTATATCAGTGTCAGATTTCATACAACCAGGATACAAGTTCTCTCCACCTGTAGCTGTAATTCTTAGTCAGCTGCTAATAATTCAGCAAGGATATTAAGAATAGTTTCTAATGCAAATTCAGAGTTATATGTTGAATGTTGGTATCTGATTGTACTTTATTATCAGATTGGACGTTAATACTTGCTTCCCTGCTTGACCTATTGATAGTGTGGTTTGCTGGGCTGAGGGCAGGGAGGACACCACATCTCTTACCACTGCTCAGCTTCTCGAGCACTTCTGACACTGGTCTGAAGAGTTGGAGGGATGCTGGGATGCAATGGAAAGGCAGGAGCTCCCTACACCTCTTTTCAGCATGTGGGCACACTGAGATACTGGTGAGGCAAATTGCCTTGGACCCTGCAGTAAATCTCAGCCTCTGGATGAATAAATATCTGGATGACTAAATATGAGAAAATTCTTTTCTGTGACTGTCGTTTCCCTTTAACAGGCTGGCACAATTCTCTAAGAGATGTTTAGTTCTAGACTTTTACTCCCTTAACAAAAAACTGGAAACTTACCTTCTCAGCAGAGGTGGGTGGAAATGTATGATTTTTTCTTAACCCTTAACAAGTTTAAAAGTTTTTTTTGTTTTTTTTTTTTTTCTCATTAATGTTGAAATTAGATCACCAGTGAAACTGCAACAGATAGGTATTTAGAGGAATGCCTGTAATAAAATCATTCTGAGGAACAGAAGTTATTGATGTCAAATGTAGCAGGAGACACAGAAATTTTAGAGAATATCACCAGGTCCTTCCTAACATTTTGGCTACTGAGGTTTTCCATGTGTCTTTCACTGCAGAGTAACTTTTCTCAAGGCAGCTTTTCCTTGGTATAAGTCCTTGTGAATAATCACAGTGCATTGAATACCATCAAAACTTCATGCTGGATTGCTACTAACTATATTTCTCCAAGGGTGACATTCTGGCTGATGGGCTTTTGGACCTTCCTATGTTGAATTATTAGTATAGATGAATATCTGTGCACTTATTCATAGCCCATCTATCTTGTCTGGATGTTTTGGGCAGTTTAGAAATGTTGATAACTGGAAGCAATTTCTCACCAAAGACAAAGTAAAGTATTTAATAATTAAATCTTTCAAAAGAATAACAGAAATATATGGGGGGCATTCATAATTCTCAAATTCAGACACCTTATTCTGTTACTTGAACTAGCCAAATGGCTATCACTAGTGCAGGAAAAAAAAAAAAATATCAGGGTCAAAGCAATTTGTTGAAGGCTTAATTGTCTTCATTCCTTAATTCTTAGTTCATACCTGCTATGGTGCAGGTGATAGAGGTGATATTTCTTTTAATTTCTTTTAATGCCTGTATAGACATCTGGGGCTCTCCAGAGTGTGACTCAGGTGATTTAAAACACAACCACTCTCAACTGAGATTTCATAGCATCATAGAAACATAGAATGGTTTTGGTTGGAAAGGACCTTGAAGTTCCAACCCTCCTGCCATGGGGGATTGTTTCTGGGTGCTGAGAAAACTAACCAAAGAAGATATAAGCAGTTTTACACTGGAAAGTTTCACCATTCACTGTGGATGTACAATCTTGTGTGCAAACTCGGCAAGGTTTTGACAAGTAAAACAGCAAAATGCTTTGACTTAATTTTTGGGTTGATTATTTTTCTTCTTACTTTAAAAGAATGAAAATGAAATCAGAGGATCTCACAATTTTCTGTCTGAGATATATATTTTTTTAAATCAAACTAATTTGTCACTTGTGGCTTCATTGTAACTACGGACTGGAAAGGCAGTGTGGATAGTCAGAAAAATGAAAATGAAAACTGTTTCTGTGTAAGTTCTTTTCCCTTCTAGCTGGGAAAGCAAAATACAAACTTTGTACTATGCAGAGCATATGTAAAAGATATTTACAAAGATTTTAGGGATAGCTGTGTATTTTTGTGTGTTTATGTAAAACAGAGAAACGATCTTATAAGAGCCCAAGTCAGCAGTCAAAAATTTTATTTGAAATTGTGAATAAGCATAATTATAAAACAGTTAAAACCGGGGACAATTTCTCATCTCACCTCCAAAACAGAGTTTAGGCGTCCACTGAAGGCTTTATGAAAATTATATCAAAATTCAATGTTGACATGATATCCTAAAGGAGTAATCTAATTAACTGTATTCACAGTTAGTAGTTTGGAGACACTGAAAAACATATTGAGATGTCTCTCAGTTCAGCATGTTAGTGTTTAAACTACATAGGCAGCCTTAAAAGGAACTGAAGTTCACATTAAAGTTTTTATGCTATTACTTAAAGCTATTATGGAAAGTTTTCTTTCCTCCACATGTAAATAACCTACATTGCATCCAGTGGTTCTCAAGGCTGGGCAAGGAATACAACTCTGCTAGCACAATAGCCAAAACACAATTGTCTGTCTTCAGGGTGGGCAGAAAGTTGGGAGCAGCAGCTGGAGCATTAGAACACAACTGACAAGTTATGTTTTTATGACCTGCTTGAAACAATCTGCTTCGACATTTCAGGAATTACCACAGCTTCTGGGAAAAGCCAAGCATGTAGTCTGATCCCAACAAGCCAGTGCTCTGTGTTGAAGTTTAATTAAGCCACCTACTGAGAAAGCCACCAGAGGGGAAGCTCTTCTCTGAGCACTGGGTTTGCAAACCAGTGGAGAGCATCCAGGGAAGACAGCAGTTTCAACACCCAGTATATTTGCCCTAGTTCCTAAGAATTACACGCCCTATTTCTTATGAATTATGCATATTGAAAACTCAGTAAGGAATAATCTTCACAAATTTAGTCATTACAGTGCTGCACTAGTCAGTTTATCAGTCCATAAATAAAGTATATATTTTACCCACCCTACTAGTTTAGTTTTGTAATTGGCTAGCATAGTTAGACCTTAATTAGTTTACAGATTGTCATTACCATGATCTATTTACTTTTTAAGCTTCTTCTGGTTCAGTTTTAATCCATCACTATCAGTGAATTTTCAGAAGGCTTCATGATGTGATGCAGTATGTCACTTGTGTCCTTGGATAACTTGATATAAGAATGAAAACAGGCACCATGCCAGAGAACAAAGATCATTAGGTGGAATTAAAGAATTTGCATGTAATCAGTGTTACTGTATATTACAATAGAAAATGAGTTCTTAACTATAACTTATTTTAAATATATATCAAAATTATATTTTCAGTTGTATTTTCACAGAATTGTTCTTTAAATTTTTGGTCCAATACATTGTGAAGAAATTATGAATGATTTTTAAACAAATGTTGATGATGTCAGTGGGACAGTTCCTGCAAGTTAAAATTCCCAAGGCTGGGGCCAGATATAAAATGTTTATGTGAGGTTTTATAAGTGTAAATACAGCTTGGTTCTACCCAGAGTACTAAAATTAGTTTCTAGACCATAAAAGGAAGTGATAAATTACTACACTCCTCTTTCTCCTCTCCTCTTTGTCTTTCTTCTCACTTGTTGCTCTTTTTAGAATCAGTCCCATATTCTACCTGCTATGTGAAATTTTTTTTTTAATTTGGAATGACAATCCATATTGTAGTTTTGACACCTCTTTAAAAATATCTTCCCCAACACATTTGTGCTTTATTGCTTCATCTACTTTGTCCCGTGCACCACTTTAAAAGATAAAGTGTGTACCTATTTGTTGCAGATGGTGCCTTATTTTATCTTACAAGGAATTATTTTATTCAGGAAAACATAACTTGCAGATATTTGGATTATTGTCGAAACGCCAGCATTTTAGGTTTGTTTATAATAATCAGCCACTTTCTAAAAGTGGGGTAAAATATGGTATTTCTGTATTGATCCCAGGTTTAATCTTATCCTAACAAAAATCCTGAGGATGGTAGAGGATGCTATTTTCCTACACAGGCTACATAAATACCATAAATACTTAGAATTCATCTTTCACTGATGTATGCAGCTCACCCTGGAGAAGCCCTGTCTGCCAGGAAGGTTGGAATTTTTCAAACCTTAAATGTCATATATAGGAGTTGTGAAACAGATAATGCTTTCCATAGATGAATTCTGTTGTTTGCCAGTGAAAGCTAGTGATACATTCATCTATGAAAATTTAGTAATTTAGTAATTTGTGCAGAATACATGAAGAGGGGTAATGAGGTCCTTCAATTTACTGGAAAAACACCAGTGGGATTTTTTGAAGTATGAAGAAATTCAATGGCCTGGGAGGTGTTTTCTGTAATAGCTTCACTCGCTTGAAGATTGCAATGATATTTCTCTGGTTTTCAGTTTAAAAATTAGACTCAACCTCCACTAAAATTGCAGGAAAGAAATATACTGTCTTCCATGAAAATTAGATTGACAATTTACTTGTTTATCCACTACAGAAATGTTCCAGTATTCTTTAATTCTTTCAAATCATAACTTCAAAGAAAATTGATTTAAACCATTTCCTGCTACCCAGAAGTGTCAACACACACACACAAAGGGAAAAATAAAAAATAAAAAAATGCACCAAGCCCAGCAGAATTAAAAAACTTGAAAATTACTCTTGATTTGAAAATATGCTATAGAAATACTTGTTCTTCCGAGTAAAATTTTGAACATATTTACTAAAGAAAAGGCATGAAATAACTGCAAAAATGATACATACCTACGTGAAAACATTAGATTTTAAAATTACATTAATTTATTGGTGTAATTTAGAGATGTTAGCAGAATGAGATATCAGCTTTACAACTGTAAGTAACGATCACTTTTATCATTACTGGGTTTTTACATTCAAAATTCCATGGCTTCATTAAAAAAAAAAAAAAATAAAAGGATATATGAGGTGTTCACACTGTACATATAGGTATATGTGATGATAAAAAAATACTTAGAATGATTAAGGTTAAGATCCTGAAGAATGGTGCACACAGGCAAAAAAATCTCCAGATTAGTTTGGTCAGACACACACAGGTTCTTAAGAGAAGCTGCCTATAAGCTCAGAATCTTGAGCAACTGCCAGGCAGAACAGGAAAAACACCATAAGGCACGAGGTAGCTGGGCCCTAAGTCCCATTTCAACACCCAGTAACTGGATCTCTGCAGAGCTGAACCTTTAGCATCTGCAGGTTTTGTCACAGGTGCCAGCTGCACTGATGGAGCAGAGCGGGGTGCAGGGAGCAGCTTTGGCACGGCTGATGGTCAAGGGTCACTTTTCTTCCTGGTTTTCAGTGTGTTGTGGATTTACCCACCAAAATGAGACCAAGAGACTAGGTGAGGAATGTAGGAATACAGCAGCTCCTCCACGGAGAGCAAAGGTCAGGCTGGCATAGCTGCAGTGTCCCAGCAGGAAGAGTTTATCTCTATATAAATTATAGGAAGTGAATCAGTGACCCAATTTTACTTATCTTGGTTTAGTGTATGGCTCCTTCTTTACAGGGTTGCTGGAACAAGATGAGTTTCAGTCACCTGACTAAGATCATCTGTTTGAGAACATTGATTGGATTAGTTACTTAATTCAAGGTTTCTTACACATGACCCCAGTACACTTTAAGAAATACTCTTTATCCAGTTATAGATTTTACAGAGACAATACCTACCATAAGGAATAGTCTCTTCAAAATTACAAATTTATGCTGAAGGTGCTATAAATGTTATGATCATGTTTAAAATTAAAATAGCTAGTTATTTACACTCAGTTGAATTAGAGGAGAAAGCATGCTCGGGCCTTTTGTTTTTGCCATGTACAAGATTAAGCCAGAATCTTAAGTAAATTGGATTAGTGTCCTTGTGTAGTCTGCAAATAGGATATCTATAAATAACCTTAAGTCTTAGTTTAGTTTGTGTTTTAATATGTTCCAGGATTGTGAGAACAGGACCAGAGTGAGAGTGTGAGGTGACCATGAGGTAAACTTTTATATGATGCAAGAAAAATGACCTGGATTTGTTTCTCATGAAACTAACTTCATTTCAAGGCCATTCCATAGTTTTTCTCAGGAAGAGGAGAATAGATTATATTCATTTTTATTCCAGTTGACCAGCAGCTTATTCTTGGAGCACACTCTGCCTGAATTTTGAAAATGGAAATAAAGATAAATTCACACACCAAGGAAGGGAAGGTATAATAGCAACTGGCAGGTATATCAGATTATTTATTTGTCATAACATCCAAAGAGCTTCAGCTGAAAGCAAAGAACAGGGGGAAGGTTAAGGATGATGCACTGCTGGGACTGTTTTGGGATGACAGCATGAAAGTTTGTTTGCTTGTTCAATGAGTTATGACCTTCAAAATGCTGCAGGAATGGAGACATGCAAACGTTGAGAAAAAGCCTCTCTTCAGGAGACTGCCAATGTTAAAAGTGGTCTTTGCTAATTTGATGAGTTTGATATTGATGAGTTTCATTGAAGAAAGGAGACAGACAAGTGTCACCGCCAGATCCTTCAACTTCCTCAATTTTATTGAAATAATTTCTTTTTTCTTTTTAATCAGAATTTGATGTTTCTTGAAAAATGCTTGCTTCATGCAGGAAGAATTGCCTTGATAACCTGTTAATCTGATTTTGGATTCTAGAGCTCTTCTGCAACCTCAAAAAAAGAACTAGAGGGAAACCCCACGAAAATCTAACTGTGCAGGTGTTCACTGGGACCTGCAGCACTTCAGATATAGTTTGTCTGAACTACTGATGTGAAATACCTGAGTTTCAAGATTTCAACTACTCCTTTATGTATTTTATCTCTTATAAAATTTTCTTGCTAATATAATTTTAAATGAAAAGTTCAATACTTTTCAGTAATATCCAAAAAAAAATATTTTTGAGTTATAGATAATAGATAAATGTGATGCAGTTTTGTCTCAGATATGTGACTCATTCATTTTTTTTTTTTTTTGAGGTGGATGCCATTTATTTGCAGTCTCCCAGGGGAACAAAAAAGCAAACAAACAAAAAAAAAAAATCAGAAAGAAGAAAATTCTTCAGAATAGAAGCCAAATATATTGTCCAAAATGGTAGGCTGGAGAAAGTGAAATACAGGGAAAACCAAGTCTGAAATTTACAGATATCTCTTTACTGCATTAAAATTGATTTAGAATAGCTGAAATCTCAGCTCTTGACATTGATTTCTGTTTTAGTCCCAGGAAGGTCATTAATTTTTTGTGCTTTCTTTTTCCTGATGAAAAAGGCTGTCCAGACACTGTGGACAGCCAGTGAGAATTTGGATGCTCTGGGTGAAGTTCTGTAGTACTGATGTGTGCACAAGTGTGGGATGTGGCACCAGTGACCCTGCTGCCAGACAAACACACAAATTAATTTCTCTGAAGTAGAGGTGACAAGAGTGCAACCTTCTGTATGCTGTATCTTCCTAAAAAATCTATATGAGTGATAACAAAAATAGACCTAAAAGTGACACTTCATCCTTATCTCATGTGAGGTTTTTCTGGGCACTCTTTCCTATGAGTTAGTCTCTGCAATGAAAATTTTTAAAGGGATTTACCAGCATCAGAAAAAATACTCTATTAATTTGAGATTTCAAGGATGTGAGCAGTGACTAGATCACAGCATTTTTTTAAAATGCAAAGTATGAATGGGAAAACTAACTACAATTTAAATCAGAGAAGGACTGATGTAAGCTTTAGCCAGAAAAGGAATTTTGCTTTATGATAAAAATGTTTTGAGCTTTTTTTTTTTTTCTCTTGTCTCTGCAGTCCTTTAATTTTAAAATTGGAATTGAAGCAGAGAAGTTGTTTTTCAAATTGTAGCGTGTGATTCCTAGAACTGCCATATTTCTGTTAATTTATAGTACTTAGAGATCATGAGGAGATAATAGAACTGTTTTAGTGATGTTAAACTTTTATGTACACTTTCTTCTTGGCCTGCTAAAAAAGTTTTGCTTCTCACCCTTCTTTGTATACTTAAGTTCAGTGACAGTGGTTTGTTGTTGTTGTTGTTGTTGTTGTTGCAGTTAGTCAAGGTTATTTCAAGTCTCATGTTTCAAGCAGTTTCACAAAGCTTCATGGTCTGAATAAATAGGTCACTTAAATTCAGGGTCAGTATTTGTTCATTTGTACACTCCTGAGTCACTAAATGGTGAGCTCATAGTCAGTAATTTAAAAAGGAAAAAAATAATTTCTGCTACCTGTCTCTGGCTTAGTGAGTTAGCAAACAGGATTGAGTAAAAATAGGACAGTTAATCATGTGTAGTACAGACAGCAAAGCTGTTTGTGACTGTGAATAGGTCACTTGTGCTCTATCACATCTCAGTCACTGTTTGTCGTGCTCATGAGTGCAGCAATGGAGTTATTGCCCCACAGGTAAAGTCAAACAGGCACACAGAGCCCTCTGGACTCTTCCATCCCCACCAAATCACAAACTGCTTCCTTCTTGGAGCAGCAGATCACAAATGTAAAACTGGAGTGAGTGTGTGTGAGTGTGTGTGAGTGTGTGTGTGTGTGTATTTCCAAAATCAAACACAATTCAGCAAATCAGAATTACTATTTAGATGAAACAGCTGTAAAAATACAAACAGACTTTTATGGTCTGAACCAGTCTCTGTTGCCCCCCTACCCACAAGTAAGGTGAAGAGAGAGAAAGATGAAGTAATGACATCATTTGTGGATTATTTTCATTTGAAAGAAAGTGAGCAGTCATAAGCACCTGCAAAGTAGAAAATATGCCCAGTATTTTAGATACTGTTCTCTGTCCTCTTGAACTAGTTTATTTTCAGATATTCACTTAGTACCTGATTCTGCCTCACTTGGAGTACACTGAGCAGCATTTTAGGGAAAATGCTGTATTCAGGATGGACATTGGCAATTTATTTTGAGATGAACACTGCACTGTGGACACAGCCTGTGCTGAAGGCTCAGCACAACAAATGAGGCTCAGGGATATGAGGCATTGCTCTCCCTCCAGAAAATGGGGCACCTCTATTATCTGGGGGACAGCTGCCTTTCAGCTGTGCAACAGCTCATCCCACAGATTTCTGTACAAAGGTAAATGCAGGCAGGTGTTAACCTTCCTCCCTTAGTGTACAGGAAATGCACCTTATTATCAGGATGATGGATAAATTAACTGTCCAGTTTACTATCTTCCACCATCATCTTCCCACAGATTATTCAGTGTTTTCTTCTATCTCCCAGGACAGTGATATCCCTCTCTGCCTTTAGGAACTTACCTTGCAAAGTTTATTTTACCACCTTATTGAATAATCAGCAAACACAAGTCACTTGTGAAGATGAAAGCAAGGCATTGCTCAAATCCAACTGTTAATAATGACTAATATTAACAGAAAAAATATACGTCACTATTTCAAAACATCTTCACTGACTTCTGACAGGATTCAGTAGGAAAAGGTTTTTGTGGTACTTTGTAAGAATGTGCAACCTGTATAGCTCAATAAGGTTATGACAAGCATGGTACACAAAGCTGATTGGAAAATATTACAATTTCACTATTTGTTCTCCATCGATCATGCTTCCATCATTTAAAAGCCCAGAACAATAACTCTGAGTCCCTAAATGCAACATTAAACAGTGCAGAAAACTATATTGTAACACATACTGGAGATGTTTCTGTTCCCACTGACTGTGAGACATCACATTTGTTGTGGTCACTCATACATTTCTTCTGTTCTTTCCATGAGAGAATGAATCTGATATTTTGAACTGTATATTTACTACACCATTTCTATGCCTCCAATCAAATGAATTTTTATTTTTACTTTCTGTCACAATAAAAATAACTTGAAAAATGAAGTACTAAATTATAACTATTATGTGACTTTAGCAATTTTCTTCATTGTTTTTTGGTCTATTCTGCAATATGAGATATTTTGTCCTCCAGCAAATTTTCAAGTAATTATTTTGGATACTAAACAAGGAATAAAAAAATACTGTAATTTTTTTTTTGTTTGGTTTGTTTTTGTTTGGAGACATGAATGATGAGTGAATAGATGAAGAATAGTGCCTGAAAACTGCAGGGGAAATCCATGTATGCAAACCCTAGACAATAACTGCTGTTCAAGGATATCTTGCAGGCCTATTTTTGGAAAAGGTTCAAAAGTTGGTTAAGAGACCCACACCTTTGAATATGTTGGTGCCTTTGAGTACACACATGGTATCTATTAAACAGATTTTCTAAGGACAATTTTTTTTTTTAGTAGTCCCACTATCATGTTAGAAACGCTAAAAAGGCGTGAATCAATTATAATCTGAGTTTATGATGGTATTCATCTTTTACAACCCTCTGACTTGTTTCTGAAACAAAATTCTGAGTCTTTGTCCTGTAGCTTCATGACCACAAGTACATTTCAGATCCTTCCAGGACTAAAGTGTCAGGTACATTTAAAATAAAAAAATGATTGTCAGCTTTGGCATAATCTTTTGGGAAGACTGCCTTTCAGATCTTCAAGAAGTCCATAAACTGACTCCGAACAAACAGCTTGTCAGCTTAGAAATAATCTGTGCCAAGAAAGTATAGTAGAATAATGACCTAAAAAAATATTAATATTAATTCATGCATGAAAGTGACCTAGTGGCTCCTAAAAGATGAGCTATGATTAGACTAATTTTCTTTCAAGGGGATTAAAAATGAGACCTTATAAATATCTTGATAATAAATTCATGCTAAAATTATTAACCTTATTAATTGCCCAAATGGGATAGATTATTCCAATTAAGTTTTCAGATATGTTAGAGGAAAAGAAAAATAATATCACACCTCATAAAAACAATGAGTTCCTTTATTGAGTTGGTTTTTTTTTTAACATTCGAGAGTTTATAAAAGCGTAGTTATTCTATTTTTTGCTTTCAATTTGTATGTAGAATAAAAAGCTACACCTTCTTTCATTTATATGGTCATATGTGAAACTAACAAACAGTGAGATTTAGATCTTTCCTAATCAAGATCTGAAACTGGTACTTCTTGTTATTAAAGGTAAAATCACATATTTTCATCTTCTCCACTTTTTTTACAATTTATGCTTCACTCTTCAAGGAATTCAATGTTTTGAAACAGAAAGACAGCTGTTGATATGAAATCACTATTCAAGGAAAGGGTAGATTTAAATTTTTGTCAACTAGTGGTGCTCCATGTGCACATCCTACCAAGACCAATTGCTAAAAAGGCTTTAATTAGGTATGGTATGGTAGGTGCTCACTCCCTGGTTCTTCCTCATGACAAGGTCAACACCGAAGCGTGAATTTGCTTTATGTTATTCATTATACACCAAAAACCTGATAAATAAATTGTATTTACAGTAATATTTTTTTACAATAATGAATTGTATTTACAGTACCATCTGGAAAAATATTGTCACTGTATTGGTAAAGAGGTCATGATAGGATGATTAAATTAATGAAGGAAATTAGCTGGAAAATGACTTCCATGAAAACTCATGTTATTTCAGAGGCAGTAAATTGCCTAAATATATCTATATATATCTAGATAGATGATAGATAGATAGACAGATAGATAGATAGATAGATAGATAGATAGATAGACAGATAATAGATAGATAGATAGATAGATAGATAGATAGACAGATAGACAGATAGATGGATGGATAGATAGATAGATAGATAGACAGTCAGACAGATAGATATCCTATAATTTACAAAATCCTTCTGCTGAAATGGGTGGAATTAAATTCTGAAAAATGATGATAGGCTGAGAGAACTGGGCTTGTTCAGCCTTGTGAAGAGAAGGCTTAGGGAAGATCTTCTCACCATGTTCCAGTATTTAAAGGACATCTACAATGAAGATGGAGACTCCCTTTTT
The DNA here is from genome assembly GCF_963662255.1 of Cinclus cinclus. Taxonomy (NCBI): domain Eukaryota; kingdom Metazoa; phylum Chordata; class Aves; order Passeriformes; family Cinclidae; genus Cinclus; species Cinclus cinclus. Next base: position 3,534,620 of record NC_085049.1, read on the forward strand.
ACAAAGAGTCACATAGCAAAGGCATGAGGTAAAGGAACAAAAATTATTCCTGGGGAGATTTCATCTAGGCACAAGAGGAGAATTTTTCACGAGAGCAATCAGCTATTGGATCAGTCTCCCCGGAGAAGTGGTAGATTCCCCAACACAGAACAGTTTTAAAATTCATCTGGACAAGGTTCTGAACCATCTTCTTTTGATCACAACCACACTTTTGCCAAGAATGATTGGACCAGATGATACTTGAGTTCTCTTCCAACCTGTTATTCTTTGATTCTATAATTGAAAGTCAGTGTGGGGGAAAAAAAAAAATGTTTGTGGACCTTAGTTACATTACAAATACTGAGATGCTGGTGACCTTTGTCCATCCTACCATCTTTGAAACTTGTCTACCTGCAAATTGGTCATGCTAATAATGCTCTTGCTCTCGCAGTTTGTATGTTTTGGATTTTTTTTTTTAACTGATTGAAATCCAGCATTGCCAGATAATTATGAAAGAGGTCTGAATATCATAGAAGAACGCGTTTTGGTTTTTTTTCTCTGATACAGCCCTTTAATAAAGTTTCTGATGGCATTTCTTTCATTCAAAGTACGTAGTGCTTCTTTTGTAAGGCAGGATGATACTTTCGTCATTATGTGTTTATAAGCAAGGTACTATTCAACATAGTGACATCACTGTCTAGCTTATGTGTGCTGCTCATTTGCAACTCTTAAACCGTACACAAAATCTGTCTTAATCTGTTGTAAACCTAATTTGAAATAGTTAGAAGTCGTGAAAAATCAAGGGTAAAAAGAGAACATTTTATGGCTCTGATTCCGTCATTAACAACTTGACACCTGTAAATGGAGTAAGTCTTTACATTAGTGGGTCTATTTTGAATATAAACAAGTTGTTCTTAGCATTGGAAAGGTAACTGATCTTCTTCTCCTGTTTTCCTCTCAATGTTTTTATTCAGATAAACTGCGATGAGCTTCATGCCAGAATCATAAGAGAAAGAGCAGAACATTAGATATGTAACTATCTAGAGCAATCATGGCAGTAATTTTTGTGAATTATTCAAGCCACTGATGGCGTACCACAATGCCTGTTGCTACTGAACTAGAAACAAAACCAATTGTGTACAATATGTATATTAACATGCACAGTGTGAAGGGAAAGCAGATGGCAGAGATGCATAAAACTTTAATGTTCTCCAATCTGTTTACTTATTATAATCAGCTATTATAATCATCACCCACTGTGTGCTTTGTTTACATGGGGAAGTGCTGGTGTGATCAAGCAGAAGAAAATCCTGAGAAATATTCCAGATCCAAGATCTGATAATTAGAATCAGAAAGCTACTGTGTACTACAAAAGATTAGGACAGACCAGAAGACACCATGAAGAGTTAGCATTCACCCAGGACTGCGTTCACTCACAACACAACTGAGGTGAAATCTGCCAGCACGGATTTCAGGTGACACATATGGAGAGATGCTATATTAGCACTGGCTCACATTTCTGCACCCCTTGAAGTGCTAACACAAGCTTCTTTTCTAGATGCAGCATGTTTTTATCTCAGTTGTTATTTCCTTCATAAAGTACTCAGATGTTTCGAGAAAAAACTGCAAGATGTATTCTTCAATATGATTTCTATGGTTGAAATGTGACTTGGATGGAGAAAGTGGGATTTTTGGGGGGTTCTTTTTGACATACTCAAAATCAAATGGGCAATTCACAATTCAGATGAAACTATCTGTCTTCCGGTGCTGAAGGTGACAAAACCATGCTAAAAATTAAGCCCTTCTGAGATTTAAATTTTTTTTTTTTTTTTTGGTACAAACCTATAAAAGCCCAGTATGGACTTTATAAGTGGACTTGAAAAATATCTTCCTCTGGACATGCTCTTGATGAATAGGATAAGGGAAGTCTTTAAATATATTATAAGACATAACATGTGAATATAATATTGTAAATGGCACATTTATTTTAGATTTACATACTCTGCTCTGATTGTCAGTTGTTTGTTATGATGCAGTAAGAATTTCATTTGTCTCAGGCTTTCTGTAGAAGATGTCCAAAATAACAAAATTATACTGGTTGTGAGAAAGACAATTACTGATCTCCAAATAATAAAGTTTTCATAATAGATGACATTTTGTATTCAGTTAAATAAAAAAAAGAAAAGAGGAGGAGTGATGGGGACGAGATTTTAATATTTTAAAATGCAACACAGAAACTGTTTTTATACTGAACATAATTTAGAAACTAAGTCTGTGACACTTAATAATAGAAATGTTTAACAAAAATTCTCTCAGAGAGGAAAGAAGTGGTGTAAAGGAAAAAAAAATTGGTGTTAATGAAGTTGTTGAGGGCCCCACAAATTCACTTCCTTGTCCAAAGAAGCTCCTTCTTTCTGTTCAGTAAGTGGAAGCAAATGTACCTGCTAGGGACTGTGACCCAGATTTTGTAATTCTTGAGTTAGAGAGCTCCTAGACTATAATTAAAAGTGAAGTAGCTAATAAATTATGAAGGAAATAATCTTGCTATAGAAACAATCACCTGAGAAGTGACTGCAGATCTGCAATCCACTGTGCTGTGGGCTGCAAAATGATCTGATGGTAAGGAGGATATGCATCCGGGGAAGGACCGATGACAAAACTAATCTTCGAAAGTCATTCTGCAAGGGATATTCCAATTTTCCTCCTACACAGATTCTTTCAGGAACGTTGTCTATGTCATTATTTCCTCCTCTGTAAAGTGGGTAAAATAACAATTATCTTAGAGTAGTAATTCCAGTTAGTAATAATGTTGAAAACAGCTTCGAGTTACCTGTCTAATACAGATATTTATTTAAGAAATTAATATTAATCCTTGAAATTGAACAAAGTACTAAAAGTCTGTGCAGTAACAAACAACTCAGTGGCTGTGGCTGGATCCCTGCTCTTGATGTGGAGTTGTCCAAGCTGAGGCACAGTTCTTCACAGCAGAAACTCCCAGCAGCAAAACAGGAGTGAATAGAAGACTTTGAATTAATTTCCTCTGTCAGCCTATATTCATTTTCTAGAACGTGTTCCCTCACCTAAAAGGCATCAAAGTGTTCCTCTTCCCCAAAATTGTAGGGTTTAGAAACAGAATGATGATAATGGCTCACTAGGCTGTTTTTGTTACGTAACAGTCCTGTGCCTCCTTTTATTTGACTACATTTTTGAATTGGATAAAGGATAGTATTTTATGTTTCTGTTTTATTTTTATATCGGATTCCATGGATGGAAGAGATTAGCACCTCCAGTGTATGAAGGTATCTTATCCTCAGAGGACTAATGCTGAAGAGCCAGGTAGAAATGTCTGTTGTAAAGCAGAAGAGTTTTTTAATCATTTCAAGGAGTGGATTTATACTACCATTCAGATGTAAGTCCTATAAATTAGCTATTTCACTTTTCTGTAATTGCAAGGTATCTACATATTCTTTTATGTTTCAATCGTAGCTCATAGCATCAACAACTACATTTATGGCAAATTATATTTGAAAGGCTTCTTGTTTATCATTATATTTAAAGTTCTTTCTGGATTCAACAGTGTGTACCCAAGTGGCAGGTCAGCTGAGGTAACTCTTGTGGTCCCTATCTTAACAAATGCAGTTGAAGGATGAACCAGAGGAGTTGAAAGCCAAACACAAACCTGAGCATTTATCTCAGCTCATGCATGCCATGAGATGCACACAAACAGATGGGCAGAACTTCCTCAGATAAACTTCAGCAAATATGATGGAGTAGCAGAAATACCAAGGCTGCCCAGTGTCAGTTGAATGATGGCAGGTTTGATACAGCCCACTACAAATCATGCATAAGTCTTACAAACGCCTCAGTCAATCAGAAAGAAGAAAATCTTAATATTTGGGTTATACCATTTGACCTTTCCTGACACTAAACAAACCAAACAAGCCTTGGGAAGTGACTGAAGAACATCAGTTTGTTTACATGAAGATTCTTTGATAACAAAAATTTATTCTATCCTTGCTTGACTTCTTACTTAAGTACCAGGCTGCATGTCTTTGTTTCTGTCAAGTTTATATGTTTAGAAGTTTTTGAAAGGTTGACTCACAAAGCATTTTAATTGCATACACTTAAATAAAAACGTAATGCTGACCTGCCATGACAATCAGGCACAGTTTAAAATCAACTCACAGGAAGACAAAGTTATGTTTAGTTTGGGGAGTTTTTACATCTACTTTATATAAACTAACAAAGCTGTTAAGAGCAAATGGAAATGACATGAGAGAAAGAGGTTATACCAGGCAAAGCAGATTTCTTGGTTTTCCTTTCTATTTAGTCAAAACAAATGCATTTAACTATTTAAATACAAGCCTGTTAACATAGATGTATTCATCTCAGTTGCATAGAGGGTTTAACTTAGGACAGAAAGAAAAACCCTATTTTCTTTGATTGTATTCTATTAGTATGACCTGCATCTCTATCTTTGTACTAACTATATGACAAATAAGTAAGGTATTTAATTTTTTGAATACCCTATCTTGGCACACAACTTTAGAAATAGAAATGTTAGAACTACGAGTTGATGTATGTCCCACATAGAGTGCAATGTTATTATATTCCAAAGAGGAAAAAGACAAGATGTAAAACAATGACATGGAATTACTTATAAAGCATTCAAGAACTTGTTCTATAATGGCAATCAGGACCACGACTGCTTGGAAAAAACAAGTCTTTCAAACTGAAACAAGTAGGTTTTTACACATGCATTTCATAAGAAATCTAATCAGCACTGATACATACAAAAAATGAAGTACATCATGCAAAAAATAAAGTGGAAAAAATAAGTTCATAAAACAATATGCTTTTACTGTATTCAGCAGGTATATGGTGGATTTATGTGGAGCTGCAGCAGACACTCTTTGATTCATTCAGCCCTGTGATGTCAATTTTATGGTACAGATGGAAGAGAGATCACAAATAACTTATCCCCATGTCTCAGCCTTCATTTCCTATTTTCCACTGAATTGAAGTTCAAATGTTACAAAGCATAGAATAAGCAAAGGAGAAGTGAGCTCAGCTTTTGTGGGAAATGAGACTGGAGGAAGGGACAGGGACTGGAGCTTCAGCAGATGGGTATTCCTTTGTATTTAATATCCTATTCATCTATCAACTTTTGTTTATACGTAATACACAAATATATAGAAACTCATTATCAACATATGAAAAACCCAGTGTTACATTGCTTTATTAAAACAGCAAAATCATTCATCTGGAGACAAGGAAAGGCTGGAAGAGGGTTACCTGGGAAATATAAATTGAGCAGATTTTCATGAAGGTTTCTGATTTGTGCAAATTATGATGTAATTTTAATTAAATGATTTTTTCAGAGGACCCCTGTTTCATTCACAGTACAGAGAGGACGATGCTTAATGAGCAGCTGCTCAATACTGGTTTTGTTGCATTGTTCAGCCTGTGTGGTCCCATTTGTCATTTACTAGACACTAACAATCCAGATCCCTATTGAGGACTATTAATTTCCTCACAGACTTTTCTTTTCTGATTTCACTATCATGTAGGAACACATCACATAAGACTTCTCAGCACCCTGTGATATCCAGGATGATGTCACTCCCATCAGAGGTGGAGATTATGTAAAGGGATTCAAGTCCAGGATTTCTATTGCACAGCCAGCTTAATACAACTGTGGATTTTTTATTTGTAGGCTAAAGATTTGGATATTAGCTCTATCCAAATATATCTCACACCAAGTTTTGCTATAACTGACAACACTAAATATTTAACCTAAGTTTGGTTTAAGTGACTTGAAAATCACTGAACAACATCTTTTTGGCTATGATAGTAAACTTATTTCTCTGGGACAGTATTCAGCTCCCATAAATATGAGGCAGCTTTCTTTTCCTAACAATTGCTAACAATCTGCCCTTTGCCTAGCAGCTGTAGGACCTTCATGGTGAACAGCTTCCATTGCCCCTGTGGTCTGTGATGATTCAAATACTGAGCTGTGTCCTGGACAGTTGACATAATGTATATTCACGATGGGAAAGGTAAATTCAGATTGTACCAGTGATCTTAGTTCTGATGTGTTGACATTTGTCTACTCAGTTTTATAACCCTTGTAATATTACTTTACCATAGCTTTCATATATCGTTAAAAAGACAGAAATCTTAAAAAGAGAACCCTCCCGACTCCTTATCACAGCTTCTTCTTTACATTTCAGTAAATTAGTGTTGCTTTAGGATTAACAGATAACAAAGGCTCTTATCTTTTTTCTAGTCTCTCTTTTTTTCCCCAGTTTAAACCTCCTTGCCTGGCTATCAGAGTGAGACAGAATAAGCAACAACCAAGAGTGGAGCTTGGTACTGAGATTTATGGGAGAACCATCAAGATCAGTGTTTCTGTCCTGTTTGTTCACTGCAATTCCTTGCTCTGCTACTGTGCTATGCTCACTGGGTCTCCACTCCTTTGCTGAGAGGTCTCTGCTGGCCCTGGAAGATTGGTCAGAAAGCTGTGCCCATTCCTGCTGTGCAGCTGCTCACAGCTGCTGATCCCTCATGCTACCTGCCAAGGTCCCCGGGCATTTCCCAGCAGATATCACATTTCCAGAATCCTCCCCGACTTGTAAGATGTTTCTTCCTATCAAGTTCCTCACTTTTCCCTTTTTAGGCCTTCTTTTATTCTGCATGGCAGCTTCTCAGAAATTCTTCTTTTTGGCATTCAACACCTTCTCTCAGGAGTTCATTTTTCCCTCCTAAATAATGTATGCACTAAAGTACAGTGTGTGGTCTTCTCCCTAACTGGTGAATCCATCTTACATCTTTAATTAATATCAGAATTCAGGATGCACTTCTCTTGTTTAGTCTAGGTGTTACCAAAATTTATCATCAGCTGGTAGTAATGGTATTCAGGAGTGTAGCTTTCCCCCCCATGCCTCTGCTTTTCTCGGGCAGGGGTCAGTCACAAGGTGTGTAAGCACTGGCCCATCAGGCACTCAGCTCTGCTGTGGTTTCACCTTTGCTCACAGGGACCTTCTTCAGCTGACATAAAAAGACCAGGAAACTGCTCAGACTTTCACAGGCTTTATTCTGTGAAGGGGGTCCTGCAGGAAATCCAGATATATGGGGTACTACATATACTTTTATAGGGTTTGGGGGAGATCAAAATAAACCTATAGGGTTCAGAGTTAAAACACTTAGCCAACTACATCAGGTTTCTTTGTGTCGGACAACTAATTAGAAAGAATTAAATCTAACCAATAATATTCTAAAAAGATAAGAGAGGGTCTACATTTTTCTAACATCAGTCATTTCTGAGTATGTGGTTTATCTCATCTCAGAGAAAATACCAAGGGGGCCTCACAGGGGCATCTGCAGAGGGATTCATCTCCTCTACACAAGAGGAAGCAGATTTCTACTTTAGACTTCAGAAGTTCAGTCAGGCATTCATCCCCACACAGAGATGTACTGTACATCCCCGTGCTCAGTTGTGTACCACCAGCTGGTATTCAAAATTTATGATACTATCCAGCTTCATGCTCAAACAAGCTTACTTTCTGTTCCTCATTCTCCAAAGCCAAATGAAGACTATGGGAAAAAGGCAAACCTCAGTTGGGAAAGTCTGGGGTCAGACCATGGTCTGTCCTAAAATGAATTCTTCTAATTACGTGGCATATTTGAAACAAGTTCTTTCTGAAAACTGTCAGAAAGTTGCCCATTACTCAGCGATGCTGAAGTCAGAGACATGATTTTCCTAAAACCTAAAAGTTTCTTCCTGGCACTTACAAACCACAGCTTTTCACATTATTTTAATTTGCCTTTTGCAAGGGATGTCATGTCACATTTCCAAAATAAAACACATTTCTTTCATTTGCAGTGCCCCTTATTTTTCCTCTTTACAGTAAAGAACATTTATTAGTTTGGGGGTTGCTGGATTAACCCTCCCACCACCCACTGGCCAGTATAAAAGTTTTCCTTCATTTCTTTAAGCAATCTATCTGTGTGGTGATAAGAATGATAATGGCAAATAAATTTCCCTTGGTATATGTCTTCAGCTCCAAATTAAATTTCTGCCACAAACTTCATGCCGAAAAAATATGAATATCATCCATGCAGCAGCCTAGCACATTCCCATTATTATTTTAAAGCATAGGGTATAAATTGTATGCATTATTCTTGGGATGGAACATTTTGCCTAAAGAAGCAGAAGTCAGTCAGAAGTTTTTAGAGATTTCTAAGAGAAACAAGACTTGGCTAAGTCATTGTTTCAGTTCAGTTCAGTTTAGTTTTGTCTCTCCATAATAGTATAAAATGTTTTTTGTTTTTTTTTTTTGCTTTCTAAATTGCACCATGGCACCATTTTTAAAATGAAAACAGCTCAGCATGCATACTATTAAGCCTATATATAATTTAACAGAATGCCATTTGTACTGCATTCTTCAGTTGTTCTAAAAAGTTTGTTTGAATATCCAGCCATTATCTGGCTCCAGAATACCCTACTACAAGTAAAAGGAATTATTAATTTTCTGGAGTTGGGAGGGATGTTTGTACCATGGACCCTGATATATTCTGGTTCAATTGTATGCTCAGAGTTTTTATAGGTGTGGTCAAGGACTAGTTCAAACACAAAAATGTGTAATTTACATTACTACAATGTCCCTATATCCACCACAGTTTTAAAATACAAATTTGGATCTGATTACAAGGATTACATATTGATCATTAGCATGGCAATACTGAAATCTGATATGCTAACACTGTCATGGTTCCATCCACAAAAGCCTCTTGCTTTTTCCTCTTCGGCAGCTGGAAAAAAATCTAATAGAAGACATAAAAAACTCTAATAGGAGACAAAATCTAATAGAAGGTTTCATGAGTTGAGATAAGGACTGGAGAGATATTGCTCACTAAATAAATACCATCAACAGCAGAACAGGCTCACCTTAGAGATAAAAAGTAAACTTATTGCTAACAAAATCAGAGAAGGATAATGAGAAGTAAAATAAGGTCTTAAAAATATCAGGGAGCAGTACTGTGGGTTGAGCATGATTTGCACATTAAGAATAGTCCAAAATCTTACTATGTAATTTTGGATTAGCTATTTTTAGGTCTGTTTCCATAAAAAGATTGGAACCGATTTCCTTTTGTGGAATTTAAGTCTGAATTAACCATTTTGTAGACTCCTCCACCAGTTCTCCGTTGCTGCCCACCTGATTTCAAAGATGTCTCCTTTCTTTTCCCAAGGGTACATCCTTTTCTACAAAAGAATGGTTGGTAGATTGTTTTGGGGGTTGCTTTGGTTTATTTTGAACCTGGTAGTCCACTGTCAATTACTGAAAACCACAATCACGTATTTGGAAGCCTGACACATAATATACCAAGAAGGATTTTACTTTTAGGGGGAATAAAGACAATAATATCTGGAGACAGAGGTGTGCCTTTTGTCCCACAGTCCAATGATTGTGGGATAAAGCTGACAGCAAATATCATATAAAGTTTTTACAGAGACCAACAGCAAAGAATGCAATTAGTGGTCAAAGTTACAATGACATTACCCTAGAAGATTTCATGGTTCAAGAACTTTCTAAGACATATAGCTGTATGTTTAATAGTCCTTGACAGATTTTGTTTTCTTGGCTATGTACTGGATAAAATTGTTCTTGCTCATGGAAGGATTTAAAATTTCATCTCAAAACAGTGTCTTAACAGGAAGACTTAAGGTAGTTAATTTTTCTTTGAAGGGCTATTTACGTATTTTACAATAATTTTCCATTGGATGAAGCAAAGTAGAAGCCCAGAAGGATATGGATACTTTTCACTTAGGTGAAAACTCAGATGGACAATCACTCTTTCTTCAGCACTCTTCTGGTCTCCAGAATGTCTAATAATTTTCTTTGCAGTAACCTGAGAGAAAGAACAAAAAATGCTTGCTCTAGGTATAACAGTGCTATATTATGGGGCAATTATGAGATGCTTGGTTTGAACCTGTCAGCTTATGGTCTTCGAATATGTCTTTAACAGTGTGAATTAGTGTTTTGATGTTTTGTTGTGCATTTGTGCATTTATATATACACATAAATATATTTAAAACACAAGTATACTCTAATCTCAGTTATCTACCAATTTGAATAAGATCAAGCAACCTTACTAAACCTTACTATAAATTATTTTTCTTACCATATTTCCCAGGTCAAATCCAGGCCAGTTTCTCACTTTTTCATAGTGTGGCTCAGCTTTGTAGCCAGTCATTTAACAGTATACAGGTTACATCCAAACTGACAATCCTAGCACTTGTCAAAGTTAGAAACAAAGATAGAGCCAGTAGCAACAAACTGAGTGATTTCAACTATTGCTTTTAAGTATTTCTTAAATCATTATAAAAATGTATAAGGTGAAGTGGAGAGCACTCAGTTAATGCAAAATAAATTCAGTATTGATAACATTACAATACACTCTCAGCATTCTAATATTTGCTGTCATATATTGAAATTGTGTTAAAATAATGGTATAATTTTCTCCACTCCAAAAAAGAGTATGTCTTCTGATATGCTGGAGATGTTGTTGCAAGCCCTTGAGCCTTATGTTGCCTTCAAACCCAGTTACAAAGAAAATAAACTTTCTAGGAAATTGAAGCATTGGTAGTATTAATCTATTTTAAGCCTCAGGTTATTTGAAAAATCACAGATATACCATGTTCCTACAGAACTAAGAATGAAACTAGAACAGCACTGAAAATCCCATTTTGTGCACTGCCAGCAAAAAGAGTCGAAAACTAAAAAAAAAATGCGTATTAGCTATAAAGCATAATGATGTGTTGTTTTCTTACTTTCAGCCCAATGCTTTCATAAATAAAACATGCTTATTTTGTGTCCGCAGGAAATTGCTCATCTTTTTATATCCAATAAATATAGGATAAAAATGTGGTCATTAAAATGTGTAAATATAAATTCGACAGACACATATGCATAGAAACATAAGTGCACACGTGTGAAGAAATGCTCAGGGGACAAGAAGAGCTGTAAGAACTCCTGCAACATTAAAGGTTCCTTCAGTGTCAGCGTGGTGTTGGTGGTCACACATAGGAGCAGGTTGCCAGAGAGGCTGTGAAGTTTTCTGTGCAGATATCCAAATCTGCCTGGACAAGGCCATGACTGAACTGATCCAGTAGGTTTTGAGTGGGGAGTAGAAAGTAAATTGCAGGGGTAAATTACAGCCTAAATATTTTATGATGTTGCTGTTCATTGAAATTATCACTGAAATGAAGTTGCCAATATTTTTCAAGATAAGTTAGAAAATATATTTTCCTGAATCTTATTTTTCCAGAAATGATAGAAGCCTGCCTAGAACAGTTTCATGTTTTCAGTTCAAATGTCAAACTATAGCACTACTGGGTGAATACGTAAATGAATTCCCTTATATTTTTGTTATTTTCCTGTTCCATTTTCTTTACTACATGACAATTTTCCTTGTGTCTATTTGGAAATGAACCCCTTTAATAAGAATGGCTGTAAGGAAAGATAAAATGAGAAAGTCCTAAGGAGATACTGGAAACTAATAATGCAGAAATGCAGTATTGTGGAGGGTTTCTTTCCTCATGCCCCTAAGAAAATGTTTATTTCAGCTGAAAATAATATTTTTAATTAATACAAAATTCAACTTCTTAGGTATATGCAACCCAAAACACTCGAAGAGTTTAGACTATTTTTCCCTTTTATTAGAATATTTTGTCAATCCTTTATTATTGTCACCCTGTGTTCTTGAATGTATTCTCTTATATTACATCAAAAATGACAATATACTGGAGCATACCTTTTTCATAAAATTATGATATTACAAGTCTATTTCCCCACAGCTTTATAAATATAATTTTTGTCATTTCTTTTTTTGGATCTCTTTCTGTCAGGGGAGTATTTTTCCTTTGTCTGATAATTAATAGTAAAACCTTTCATGTTTTTTCTTCTTGGCCAGGAATGAGATGCAGCTCCACTGTTGCCTTCCAAGAGCAAACTAGTAGTCCTGTCGTTTAATACTTTTCCCCTAGCTGAGAAATTTTCACAATTACTTTATTACGTTTCTGATACTGATCTTAAAGAAATGTTGCCTTGATGTCTTGTCTCTTGGGACAGTATTAATCAGAGTTCCTCAGTTTTAGAGGTGGAATGAATGAATAAAATGAATAAAAATATCAAAGAAAAAAAAAACCCACCTAATTTTGTAATAGCCTTAAGCCTATCATTTCAACCCATTTAGTCGTGATCATTTTTTCCTCATGTTCATTATGACATAGTTAATAAAACTTTTACTAGAGTAGTTTTGTGCCAGGTAGTCTGTAGTGATAACAAAGTCCAACGTGTTTTTAAACTTTCAGAATCAAATCAACATGTTGTGTCACAGTAAATAAGGAAATTGCATTCAAAATACATCTTTGGCACTTGGCCAAAGGTGGTGATTTGTGGGGAATAAGTATTTTCAAACTATTTCAGTGGTTTTGGACTACAGAAACCCCAATTTCTGAATACAAAAGAGCATATCTTGAAAGGAAAAATTATAGTGTCAGATAATTTTATTAAAACAGCATTACTTATGGAAAAAAAAAAAGGGAATAATTATCAGGGAGTAGACCTATGTATGAAGCATCAGATACAGATCTAAGAAAAGCAAATCATCCAATTTTTAACCACGTCTCAAACCTGATTATTAGTTTTTAACAAAACTTAATGTGACAAACTGGAGATGTACAAGCTCAGCTCAGATAATGGAACACTGAAACTTGTCAAATTATGCATTATTTCTTGTCAGGACACAAGAAGGGCAGTGAGTACAGAGCCAGAAAAAAAATAACAGGTTTTTTTTCTGAGAATGGCTTTTTTTTTTTTTTTTCCCCTTATAGACTCTTTGAACACTAAGTCCTGTTGCAATCACAAAATATGTCTGGGTACTTAATGTCAGACTGGACATGTTTAGGCTCCACCTCACTCTTGCCTGTCTAGGCTCTTCTGTGACAGCAGCAAATTTCTCTGTGTCAGAGACATTTGGAAACATTTTCATTGAGTGCAATTATTTAAGGCGGCAAATTGAAGAAATTTGATATGAAAACTAATAAAAATGACCAATGCAATAAATTAGTATTTCATTGTCCATTAACAGAGATGCGTTTTGGTTTGCCTTAAATTGCTAACTAGAGTATAGCAGATGTCAGAAATGGGTTACTAAAATAAATGTCCATACTAAGATTTTTAAGAGATTAAAAAGGCTCCAAAATTCTCTAAATACATATTGCTCAGCCTGTCTTCAGACTCCTCTTAGGCAAGTCTAAGAAAAAAAAACATTTATAAGAATTACTGTGTTTCTATCACCAAGCCCAACTATTAATTTATAACATGTTTTTTTCAGCAACGAACATGAACGTGAAATATTTAATTTCACACCCTAAAAGAAATGTGTAAAAAAAGTAAAATATCTACAAATCAATATCATACTTATCTTTCTCAGTCTCTGAAAAGACCTTTGTTACTTCCTGGAAATCAATTACATCTGAAACACAAGGGGTATCCTTGATTCTGTTCTTAGATTCTAAACAATTTTGTATTTTTCATATGTTGGAGGAACTTCAAAAGTTCAGGAGATTTAGGTCAGTTGAATACTTAAATAGGGATGTTTTTCCCTGATTTTAATCAAAATGTTTTGATCTATAAAACTAGGTTGAACAATCACAAAAACTGCTTATGGGGGAATTTATGATGCTTCTATTTCTGTTCAGCTGGAAAAGTTACAATAACAGGCACTGAGAACAAGTACAGAATTTTGGCTTGATGGAAGGAAGGAAGGAGATAGAAAATTGTCATGCCTTTAAACAGTTTAATTTCTTATTCTGTGTGTCTTTCCCATTAAAATTGTTTTCCTCTATATTCATAAGGTCGTCAACTAAAGCCACACATTCTCTGGCATAAAATGTTTACCTTGTCACAGAAATCTCTGTGGATCCCATGTGGCTGTGTCGAGGACACACAATGGACCATGTCCAGGAAATTATGATGGTGCTAATTGTCATGACAGATACCAAAGCTAATACTGACTTTTATCACAGTCGGGTAAGAGAATTTCCTGCATGAACAAAAGAAAGCCTTATTCTTATTTGGCTCTAATATTACATTATTCTTTTCTCCCATGTTGTGAAAAAAGAAAAATATCCAGAAGGTAACAAGATTCCTAATGGAAGTTGTCATTTTTTCTGCTGCAAAAATCCTAATCCTAGAAAACAATTTAAATGAGATTATTTATCAGAGAGGCCTCTGATTACAGGGGGAAAGTAGAGCAGCTGTCTGTTGTGGAAAAACTCTGCCTTATGCAAATCATGTTTTCTTGTGATCACATGGATCAGAAGGTGCTTGATCTGGCTAAAATGCTTTAAGTGAGGATTGCAGTGATTTTACAGAAATAATGGCAATAATATTATCTCCATTATATAGCACTATTCCCTTCAATCTATTTCAGGCGGTTTTACAGCTAAATGTACACAGCAGTACTGAAATGCAATTACCAGTGAGGTGGAAATCTCAGCCATTCAAAATGGAACACAATGGTGGAAACTCAGAATGTTTCAGCTGAAGGACTTTTCAGAGCTCTGGGAAAAAAAAAAAATAAATAAAAATAAAGACAGTATTAAAACAAACCAAATCAGACCCTGGGTTTGGAGACTGTTCTGAAAAAACTACTGGCTAAAAGATTAAAAAGGACCTGTCCTGAGTCACGTGCTTAACTTTTGTCATCTGTGACTCCTGTTATTTTGAGCCCTAAACAATGCCATGAAAAACCACTAATGGTTTGGCAGAGCAGAGCATTATATGCAATTTTCTGCCAGTGAACCAGCTTTTTTATAGTTGCTTTACATATTTATGCAGATCTGAATGTAATAGCTGAAATGATCTGTAATCAGCTTGCATATTCAACTCCTGGCTGATTTCTCCTGTCACACAGAAACATTATTTCTGTGAATAAAATTAAACAAAAGTTAAATTAAAATGAGGGGGTTTTGTGAGGAAACCATGCAGCAAACCATGCAGCACACACCCCTGGATGTCTCTTTTGTCAGTAAGTTTGTTACCTTGTTGGCAGATAGATAATTCCATTAAGACAATGAGACAGTGGAGCTTGTCCTGTGAAAGTCATCTTGGGTTTGGTAC
This sequence comes from Cinclus cinclus, assembly GCF_963662255.1. Taxonomy (NCBI): domain Eukaryota; kingdom Metazoa; phylum Chordata; class Aves; order Passeriformes; family Cinclidae; genus Cinclus; species Cinclus cinclus. Next base: position 3,549,790 of record NC_085049.1, read on the forward strand.
AGTTGTGAATAAAGTGCTAGAATCACAGAATCATCATAAAGCTAATTTGACTCCTGAGATGTAGTTCTGTTTGTGTCAGACTCAGCCCAATTTAAGCTGGCTCCACACCTTAAGGGATGGTTCTTTGTATTTCCAGAATTGCTGGAGCTCAAACATAGAAACCTGACAAATGTGAAGACAAGGCTCAAAAAAATTTATTTGTCCTTGAAGGGCATTTTCCAGAAACCTTCTGAAAGGACGAGACTCTCCAGTGGAAAATTCTTAGCACAGTGCAGCAGCAAGGGAAGGTCCGGGTTGGAGCCTGGCAGGACCCTGCTGTAGCCATAGTTGCACTCATTATGCAAATTGTGTTCTACTTCCCTAGATAACAGACAGCTGATTGCAATCTACTAAACAGGATTTATAATATTTCTGTCTCCAATCTTCAAGTCCCTTATGCTTTCAGATAAATAGAACGTGCATCTTAGAGGGTTATTCTCCATTTCCCCCTCCAAGTTCAGTTCTATACTGAAAATATTGAGATGCTGCAGAGAAATACTAAACTATTAGAAAGAAAGGAGTGAGTGTTTCAGAATTGCTCACATTCTGTTATCCTAAATTAGCACTTTAAACTGCTTGATTTTACCCTACTGATATTGATGAAACTCATCATGTGCTCATATATTTAAAAACAAAAAAATTAAAGAACTCATCTACTTTTAGTTACAACCTGTTGTGTATTACACAGAAAATGCTGTTCCACAGTACTGATTTCAGTTCACATTTGTTATATTCAAATTAATTAATGGCCATAATTTTAAATGACTAACAAAGAAACAAAGATAGCTGAATTGGATAGTTTAAATTACTGTATGACCAGGTACTAGAAATGAGATAATTATTGTCTTGCATGGCATATCCAGTCCTAATTTTGCAAATCAGCTTAATTCACGTGAAGTATGTTGATTTATTTTTGCTTAGAATGAGAAATTAGGTTCTTTTTTCTCTTCTTTCATATAATTTGTTCTCTTTAAATTAAATTCTTCCAGGAAAGAATTTAAACATGAACTATAAACTCATTTACTTCAGAGCTTTAATTTTGAAAGGTGATTAAGTAAAGCTACATTCCAGAATTAAGGCCCAATTCAGTCTAATCTTTCACTTAGAATCAGCGAGGAATTTTATTTCTTTTATTGATGGTGTATAACAAAAGGCAATGCAAAGACCAGCTAGATCTTTTTTTGGATAACTTAACTAGTAAAGCTAAGTTAGTCTGGTTATTAAATTGTGGTCACGAGAACTGGTTTAAGATCTCTGCCCAGCCCTGCTTTTGCCAATCACATGTGAGAAAGTTTTGTGGCTCACTCTTTTGTTAGGTGACAAAAACTCTGACCTCCCTGTATTCTCCCAATGAAAACCAAACCCAAAGCAAAGCTAAAATATCATCTTGAAATATCTTGAAATTGAGGAACGTAATTATTTTTTTTGAAAATATTCAATTGTATCCATTTCCTTCCCGTAAATATCCAATCAAAAAGACCTGACATGCAGGAAAATAAAAAATAGAAACTCCCTCTCCCCTTCAAAAAAAACCCAAACAAAACAGACATCCAAAAAATAAACCAAGAGCAAGCATATGAACGAAAGAAATCAACCCCAACCACAAACAAACAAGCAAAAAAAAAAAAAGCAAAAAAATACAAAAAATAGAGACAAATTGAAGCAAATTACTTAGGCTGCCTGCCTCCCTTTAGAGACCAAGTGTCTACTATCTAGGCTTTTTTGGGAAATTAAACATGTCAAGCAAGCAATATGGGTCTTGGACAAGGTCGATATAGAGAAAATCAGTATATAAAGTCAAAAACACAGTCTCCTATATGATGACAAATAATAGAGAAGAACTTGGATAAATATCAAACCAAAAGAAGATATTAAAAGGTAATGAGAGATACATAAAAATATAAACAAATAGATTTGTCAGAGAACCTCATGAATTAGCTGCTTTAGGTATAGTCTGAACATGCTGCTGTGTGTGAGGTTAAAACTCCAAATGTAATGTGCACACAAAGCAGATTTTTCATTACAAATATAGCAGTAATAACAGAATCACTTTTAAGCTAGGGAAAGTCAAAGAGGCTATATTGTCTCACAGTTAAAAGTAGTTAAATTGGCATGCAAATAAGAAGCCTTATTTTTTTTTTTTCTTTCTTACCTAAAACACTTCAGATACTCGATTTTCAGAAGTAATTAAAAGACAAAAAAATCCCAATAAATTACATGCTATATTTTAGTTAAAGAAGTAGTAATAAACAAATGAATCTATGTGCCAGCAGTCTGAAACAAAGGCAAATCTCCAGGAACTATGGATATTCCCTTTGAATTTTATAGGATGTGCAAAAAGTCACTTGGGGGGAGCCTTCAATTCTGTTATACTCTGCTACAAAGACCTGATCTTATGATGATTTTATTTGGCCAATCAAACTGTGAGTCATAAATAGAAAACAGACACTAGAATCCAAATTCAATTCCACATTCTTTGTCTTAGTCACAGTTCAAAGTAAATTCACAAAGGGTGAAACACTCTGTAATACTCACAAGATTTGCTCATGGTGTCAGATTAAAAGTAAATAATTTTCTATACTTTCACTAAGTCTAAATATACTTGTACTAGAAAAAGGCAGAACTTCTTGTTCTAAGTCCTATCCCATATAGAACCTGTGTTTCCTGTTCCCTTCTAGAATGGCTTATTTGCCTTTATACAGCTAAAAACAGCTGCTTAAATTGACAGTGTTGAACCTCTCTTGTTTGAATTGCAGAGAAGCATGTCCATTATCACTTTTGCTGTTGGCATGGACCACAGACCATTTTCTAAAGAGGATAGAACCCTGTGAATCCATCATATGGATCTGACATAAGATCAGAAAAAAAAAATATAGAGCAGGAAAAAAAAGATTATAAAGTTTAAGAAAAGAAAAAAATATTATAAAGATGCCATGTTATTTTTATCTAACGTGAACAGTTGCTTAAAATGAATACATAAAGCAAACTGTGATTTCAGGTAAGTGTCTGGCTACATAGCAAATAATGCCTGAAATAAGTGACAGCTAAATCTGCCTTACTCAAAGAAGTTATTTCACCAGAGAACACTAGGATTTGATAACTTATTCAAGAATTAAAATTTCATTAATTCAAGATTTAAGTAAAAATGAAATACCAATACACTGATATATTAAATAAACAAACAACATCTGAAGTGACAAGGAAAAAAGCTATTCCTTAGTATGTATTTTGTCTTTGGAGGAACCAGTCATTTTTAAGTGAAGACTTCATCAAGTTATCTTTTTAATTTAAAGTTTATCTAATATTCCACTCCTATAGATCTTTAATAGGTCAGAGGTATCCATGTAAAATCAAAACAGATTAGGAAGAGCAAAGTTTATATGAGAAACAAAGCAATTATTTGTTTAAGATGTTACATACGTCCATCAAAGAAGAAAGATCAATGTGTAAGAGGAATTTAGATTTGAAGAAGAGAAGCATACATTTGAAAAAGCAGCACATCACCTATACTGTGTTGGGAAGAAATGGTGCCACAGACAGAAATTACCTCAGATATTTCCCTTTCAGCTTTAGATTTGTCCCTCTGAAAGAGCAAAACATAAATTGTTTTGGTAGACATCACCGAAATCTGTATTTCACTCTCTTTTTTTTTTTACATAAGTTAACATGGAGCCTTCTGAACTAATTTTAATTTGAACTGGATTGTGCATTGAACAAGTAAACCACGTGGACCTTAAAACCATCAGTGAGATCATTAGAAGTCTGGATAAGTTATACAAATGGCTAATTGTCCTGTTGAATGTATGCACTTTACTCTTAACCTGGACATAACTTAACCTTTTCTCTTAACTGGACATAGAACTTCAGCAGCATGCCACACTGGGCACATGCAAAGGAAACTCAGGATCACTTGAGACTCTTCAGTTTGTATATCCAAAGATATCATCTGACATACTACAGCACTCCTTATGCTAGCTATACCATAATATTCCTTATGCTAGTCATATTCATGCCTTTATTACATATGTAGAGCATTTCTTTGTGTGAAAGCACATTAAATAAATGGTAGTTCAGAGGCTCCTGTGTTCCTGCCATCTTTCACTGCACTGAGGATGAAGTGTCCTGTTGGAAACATCATATTTGTTTAACCTGGGTGAGCACCTAAATGTACTTTTTCTACATCTTGTGGCATTGAACAATGCCAGAAAATCAAATATTTTTCCTGTAAGCTATGCTTAGGAGACTTCATTATTAATGTCTATGTCACCTCTGCTATTTGCAGGCTTTAGATGCTGCTTGTAAGAATTAAAGTATAGGAGGAATGTGTTAATGCCTCGGCATGTTTGGCATAAGATCTTTCAGCAAGCCTTTACCTCACAGGGTTTGTTTTTTGTTTCCTGAAAAAACAAAACTGCTTTAGAATATTGTGGGACTGCTACCTTCAGGAAATTGAATTCTTTCAGACTCCTCATACTTCAGAGAAAGAAACAACATTTTTGATTCCAAGTTGTTGGGTTTTTTTTTTTATTAAGTGAAAGTCATTACGTGCAAAGCTGCTCTTAGTAAAACAGAATATTTAAGAATTCAAATTCAGTTACAATACTATTTAATAAAACATTCCAGAGTAGACAATGATATTAATAATAAGGAAACAAGACAAAATTATAGAAATACTTTTCCTTAAGTGGGACAATTTTCTTCCTATGCCTGTTTTATATTCTCTTGCATCCTGTTGAATTTCTTGTAGAATCTTACATTAAATCAAAAGAATATATTTGAAGATCTTTCCCTCTCTAGGCACCTCTTCTTCTTTTTCTTTCAGGTGGGCACTAGCTGAGGATTTTCATAAATTTTCTTCAAGGAGGTCTGTCCTGCAGATTTGTGGGAAATTCATATTAAATGGCTACATTTACTCTTCAGAACCTTCTTTTTTCCCCTGAAAATAAAATTATGCTTAATTTTGTAAAAAGAAAAAAAAAAACCTGTTAGTAATTTAACAGGCTTTTAACTGTGATTGTTCTCCGCCCAGGAGATTTCTTTCTGGAATAATGAGGTTTATGCTCCTAGTAAATATTTACTAGACCTTTTCTGCTCTAATCTTCCATCATAACCTTGAAAAATATGCCTCTTTCCCCTTCTTTTGATGAAGAAAATTTTAATGAGCTGCAACATTTCGATTCCACTGTAAATAATGAAAATGAAAATTGTTATGACTGAGATTAACTTTGAAGACTTTAAAGTGTGTGTATTTTGGCTTTTTTCTGTTGCTTCGCTTGTAGATTATATTCACTGGCACTTTTTGCAGCTTGGTTTCTACCCAGAGTGATCTTTCACTGCTGAGATTATCAAGGATGTTCCACAACACAAACTTAACCTTTCTTTAGAAGTTCCAAGAGTGTCCTGTTCAGCCCAATTTAATATTATCTAGCACATTAATGTTTAGTATCTTCTGAGATTTGTGATGTGTGCATAGGGCTCTCACTATAGCCTTGAACAGGAAATTCTGCAATTATTCTGGTCTTCGGTTCCTTTGATAACAATGATAATAAAAAAGTACAGAATTTCTTATTTTGCATACACAGTTCTACTCATACTTCACTTTCTATATGGTTTCATTAATTTTTCTACATTTAAAAAGGATTTTGTGTTATATTTCTGTTCCAGTGATAGTCTTTGCTAGGTCTTGTCCTCTGGCTGATTTTTTCCTTTGAATTTGTTCAGATATGAATGTACAGTCCATTCCTTCAGTGCATCATAAAAGATACATAAAAATTTATAATTTTTTTTCTTTTCTGCATATATTTTATATACACTTATTAAGATCATAAACCCTAATGAGTTATAATTTGATTATAGTACCATCTCCAATTTCTGGGATACAATTGTATAACACAAATTTTTTATCACACAGTTTCATTATGATGCATTTATTATCATTCTTACTTTTTTGTCCCCGTAATTTTTACAGGTGGCTTTCCCCTATTTAAATTCTCTTTTTCTTTTTGTTTTAAATGAAGACTTTTTCCATTCTCGCATTTGTTTTAAGTCTCTTTTTAAACTGATTCACTATTTTTTTTTTATGTTTCAAAATATTGTTATATCTAATTCATTTGCCCATTAAGTCATATGGTAAAATATTAATTACTTTCAACTTCTCTCACTTTCATAGCTGAAATGTATACCTTAAAACAAAAAAGGAAGCGTTAGGTATGTAAATGAAACAAATTAATGAATGTTATGATCTCAACAACTCCAATTTCTCTTTCCTTTTGTCAGCACTCTTTCTGAAAATAGTGCAAAAAAATGAAAATTTGTTTTTCTCCTCCTTTCCATGTAATAATAAATGGGGAACTATGTGCTTATTTGTTCCAATCCAAGAGATTTGGGACTAAAACATACAGATGTTCCGAGGAGACATTGCCAATTAATTAGAGGAGCTCTATGCGTGTCTGAGGGATTTTCCACCTGGAAAGCTGTAGAAGTAAGCATACCCATGGAGTCAAACTCAGTTATTTCAGAAGTGATTACATTTCAGACAACTTTTGCCAAAGCATGTGTCCAAGCTATTTCTGTCAGAATATTGTCTAATTCACCCATTTTGACTGACTAGTAGCTGAGGAAGTGGATTGTTCAAGACCAGTCCACTTCTGATGCGTGCTCCAGGGACTCCACATTAGAAAATTTGAAGCTCTAGGCAACTTTCTAGGAGCACAGAACTTTAATGTCCTCAAAGTCACCTAATCTAGGTCTCTTAATTCCTTTGTGTGCAGCTAGGAGCCTGACAGCCCTACGAACCATGCCTTGATATCTATTTCTCAACACTTATGTTTTCCAATGAGATATCTTAGAACTAAAGCCTTCCTTAAATGTTCGAATTTCAAAAGGAATGGAAAGTAAGCATTGAAAACACTTTGAAAGTCTACCACTGGTACGTTACCAGCACCTAGGCCTCTGTAGCTTCAAGTGATATTTAGAAAGAATTAGCTAAATCAAGGTGCATTCATGGACAGTTTGGTATATCAGATTTGCTTCACACCTTGGGAGTAGCTTTTAACTGTACTTATTCGAACAACTTAAAAAATAGAATTGGATAAATTTTTCACACAGCAACATTTAACAGTCTAATTCAAAGACCTTGAAAAGACCTTCAAAGACCTTCTAATTCAAAGACCAAAATCAATGATTAAAAGAGGGAAATTAAGAACCGTTAAAGTACTATAATATTCAATTGCTTAAAATACAGATAACTGTGGCAAGTGCATACACATTAATGTCTTTTCCTGATATTTCTTAGATCTTCCAGAGGTGTTGTAGACCTAGTTGAAAAACATGAATAATAAGATGGAGATAATAAAAATCACAAATTTCGTTTAAAAAATAATTCTGAAAATAAATATGTAGACTAATGTAAGAGAAAAATATAATTTCTAGGTTTACTTTCCCCTTCCTCTGTAAATTATTTGTTTGATTTTTGTGTGTGTTATTAACTAGTTTTTGCGTCTATTTGTTCCTACTAGATTTTATCAGTTTTCACATTTGTATTCACTTTTTCTAATTCACTATGCAAAGGTGTATCCTAACACAAATGAGGATGTGAAGAATAAGACAAACTCCAAAATGTACAGAACCACAAAAGAAGAGAACCTAGGTCCCATATCTTTAATATAGGTTTTGGCTGCATAGGATACCCACAATCTGTTCTCTATACAACTTTTAAACTTTCTGAGGGCCTCATCAATACTTCAACCTGAGCTAAGACTTGTGTACCTACAATGACTAAGCTAGGCCCACAATAGAAGAGTTTTTTTTTCAGATAGTGCATGGTGGAAGTTGGATCTGAAGCAGTTGTGCTTCCATGAACCCACCTCTAATAATGATTTCCTTATTTGCATTGCACTGGATTCCAAGTAATTTACAGTGATGAGAGGATTTTGAAGAAACCAACCTCTCTCCTACTAGAAAAAAACTTCCTGGCTGAGAAACTAGTGGCTGGCCATATCAGACCTTTTTAGTGCTTTAAAAGGATGATCAGAGCAGCAGGAATAGGGGAGGAATTCTTCACTACAATATTGTCCAGCTTTTAACAGTCAAAATTATCAATTGTGCCTAAATCCAAGGAAAAAAAGCCTGTAGTGATATTTTTTGGTACGTGTACATTTGGTACATGTACCATTTTGGTACAAGCATACAGTACAGCAATCTCAGTTCGGGAGTAGGGATGCTCACAAAGGCTACCTGTGATCTCCTAGTCTCTGACCTAGTTAATGGACCACAGCATCTCTGGCTGAAAATTGATTAATTCATGTCTCAATCCAATCTTTTCAGTTGAAGATCTGTGAGCCTGAGCTCCATATTCAGGCTATTTAGGCAAACACTAACAATCCCTGTTTTTTGCCCTTGTTAAGTTCCCCTCTGGCTAAACCTGAGGCTCTTAGATTGCTTTATGGCCCTCAAATATTTTCATTAAGAATCATGGGGGCTGTAGAAACCATGTGAGCCTCATATCCTCACTGTAAATGAAATGATAGTAGGACACACCAGGTGTTGCACAATGGTAACTGAATGCCTGTCAGGGAACACAATAATGCAAGGTTGCTCAAGGTGTTGCCCTGTCATGTTAGCATGACAAACCATTTGTAGAATGTTTCTGCTTGAACTACACAAAGGTATGATGCTACATTTTTCACATAACAGTCTCTGTGCTGTACTTTGTGGCCATTGCACTGTGCCCACACACTTGAATAAATCTTAAATCTTTCACATCCTTTCACTGTAAGGGCTCTTGTTCTGATAATTCATATGGAGATACTGGGGGTGGAAAATGCCTTTCAGGAACTATACATGATGGACAGTCTTTTGTATATTTGTATTTCACAGTGTTTAGAAGCAATGTTCGGTTGATTTTGTAGGGACAGATGTAGCAATTAATCACTGACTGATCCCTTTATAAAAGAGATATAGTTTAGCAGGTTTCTTTTTAAAATCTTCTTAGAAAGGTGTTAGATTTCCAACAGTTAGCATTGAAATACGACAATTCTGCAATCTTGTCACAAAGAGAGGCCCTTTGACTTCACCAGAAATAAAACAATAAATTAAATTTTCTGTGTGTAATTTTCAGCCTTTAAATCAGAAAGTGCATCATATCTCTTCTTCTTTTGATATTCAGCATTTATAAACTTATTTGTAACTTTGAGGTGTGCTTTGAACTGATACCATAACAGCTGTTTCTAGAAATGAGAAACAATTAGAAATTAAAACCATTTAGAACCAAATGCATACAGTAGACTATTGAATCAAGAAGTGTGTTTTCAGCTTCTCCACTTGTGAACTTTATCCAACAACTTGATAGACTTTGACTTGCAGTCGCTGTGTGTTGAAGGTATGATTCCAGAATACCTGCATAAAATTAATGTAAGTAATTAACCGAAACCTAACGAGATTTTTGGCAAGGGACAGGAAACAAGAGTGATCATGTTAAATGAGTCGTTTCCGGCAGCAGTAGACAGTGTGTCTGTACTAATCAGAGATGAGGCAGAAAAAAAAAAAAAGCCACATCAACCATTATGTAGGTTGCTATTAATCATAGTTTGAGATTACCAGGGATTTTATATCATGGGTATTGTTGCATTTCTCTGCCTAATATCAAGTCAAAGTGTAATTTCACACTGTTTGGAATACTAGAGTTTTCCTTCTCTTCCTTTTTCAGCATTTGGAGAGAAATATCAAGAGTATCTAATTGTTATGTTGGTGCAACTGATTTTCAACTGTCTTTCCCTATAAAGTCATAGCCAGAACAGTGTTACCTAAAGCTTTAGTAAGAGCCATTCTCAAGGGGTTCCTAGACCTCCAGAGAATATTTTCAAGGAAAATTTACCTAAATTGACACTTTAAGAGATATTGTCAATAAATTAGAAAAAAATGAAGGATATGATTTTTGAAGAGGCAGCCTTGTTCCAACTCCTATGAAGTGCTGCAGTGCCTGGATCAAGTTCCATAGAATATATTCTCAAAATTGCATGCTTTGATTAGTCAGGAAAATCACATTAATTCACAACTTTGATAATCTTGTCATCATGAGTGATATATTTTTTCCTATAAATATGAATGCAGTGTGGTTAAAAAGTTAAATATTTCAAGTCACAAAGTAGATATTGAACCACGTGTGGAAGATAAATCATTAATAGCTACCATTTTCCACTGTATTTGTGATAAAATATTCTAAGTTGGCCTAAGAGGAAGGAAACAGAAAACCTTTGGCAAAAGTGTAGTTACTAAGCAGACATCTACACTGATGATTTCCCTGAAAAGGCCAGTGCCAGAAACTAGAAAAAAAGTTATTCTAATTTGTAGCTAGCTTTGTTATGTGGTTCCTTTGGTCTGGTACTAATCACAGGAACACATTAAACCTAATGTTCTGAAGATATCACATAAAGTACAATCAAAATGGTAGCAGATTTAGAGACACTCAAATTCAGTTCATTTCTGTGCAATGTCAGACTCAGCTTTGAACTGATTACAAGAGAATCAAAATATTCTCAGAGGAAAAACAAGAATGAGGATCCCAATTCTTCATCGAGAAAGCTTTTTATCCTTGAAATAAAAGCATTTGTCAGTATCGACCTGCTGATCAGAAGGAAAAGGGGATTTATTTTTTTTTTTTGTCTCACATTTCTTTCTACACTATGAGAAAAAGAAGTCTGAGGCAACTGTAAGACATCAAACCAACTAAAATTCACTAAGAGTGATCTGCAGATCACTCTTAAAAAATAAAGTCCCTGAGGAAGGTAAACTGAATCTCTCACATCACATCTTTTTTTAAAAAAAAACCAGCATGTTTGAAAATTAGAATGTATTAGAAGGAATAGAACATATATTTCGATTAGGTTCTTAATTTGCTTGTCTGGAGACTGTATGGATGTGTGTTATATGATGCTTTATGATTTTAGCATGTATATAGGTATGTTAAACAAAGAAATTAATTCTTTCCTGCTTCGAAGTTACTTCTCTTGTAATTTGTTTTCTGATGTTTCAGATAAATAAAGAACTATTCAGAACTATTTCAAATAGTTCAAAATATTTCTGATTTGGTTTCCAGGTGACACACAGCAACATTTTGTATCATATTTGTTATATCTTGAATCTACAACTTCTTTCCTGGTATTACCAGGCCATAATTTCCTAGTACTTTTCATATTAATAACTTCATTTACAAAGGAACTGAATTTAGTCTCTATGAAAATTTCCATCTATTTGAGATTTTTACAGATAGTTCCCCCCACAATGTGCAAAAATGCCCTTAAGAGGCACCCAGTGCCAAGCTCACGTCCCAAAAATATGCTGAATAGGGATAGCACAGAAGAAGGAAGGAATGCAGAACACATGTTTATGTGTTATTTTTCCTGCTTGTTACTATTAAAGGTCACATTCATGGCAAGATTTCATAACTTTTAAAATTTGAGGGGATACCTAAAATAAATTATTTAGGTCAAATAATAGTCAGTGTGCTTGGCAGACTCAGAAACTGGTCCAAAATTCTATTGTTCAGAAATTATCTTCTGCACAGAATCATAGCCATTGCATCAACAGACAAAGAAACTAAGACTTAGAAAGATATTTTCTCCCTAAGGGAAAACAAATGTAAATATTATGAAAAGGGAAAACTTTAAAGCTACTGGTTCTACTGTCTCCCACAGTGAACAATTTTCACTCCACAGTGAAAAATTCCTATGAGCTGGGCACAGAACAAACCAAAAGAATGAGATAATGAGTCAAAATGGTTTGAGACAGTGTCTGTTGTGAAAAATCAGTTCCTATGTAAATGAATGATGCAACAAGGGCAAAAAAAAAGTAGTCATGTTCTTGCATTTTAAAACATTAAAGAACAGACTACATAGAAATTGGAGACTCAATAGCCTGGAGTTTGCTGAAGTTATCGGGATGTATTCCAACCACCTTGCAGACTTCAGAAGAGATACAGTCAGTGTAGAATTCTTGATAAGTATATCAAAAGACACTCTCAGATTAGTAACAGCAATTGGAATAACAAGAATTGTGACACATTTTTTTCCTGAGAAGCCAAGAACAACATATGAAAAGGTGTCATACATTTCCTTGACTCTGGCCGAATATGATCACAGCAACTAAAGAAATAAAACCAGTAATGATTTGATGTTGTGTGTTGTTAGACCTGCCTAAGCCACAAATAGGATTCCTAGAATAGTTGCAATTGGATCCACTCACAGCTCTTCACCTTCCCATGAGAAGCTCTCACCTTCATAAAAGAGACTTACTAAATATGTGGCAAGAGCTGAATTTTGTATTCTGCAGCCTAGCATAGTAACCTGAACTGGTAGTTGGTCTGATTTTCCTTCTTATGCTAGGCTAAATATCTGCTATGTGAGCAGAAGACTTTCCCTTGCAAGAAATGCAGAGCTGTCAGTGGGTGTCAGGAACTTTTACGGCTCTTCCCAGGTTCACTGGCTCCATTACTCCAAAGCCAACTGGGCTGGCTTCACATCTCAGGGTGATTAACAGTGACTCTCCCCAAACCTACCCTCTGATTCAAAAGCAGATGAGTTTCACTAGCTCATAAGTTCATAAAAGCAGATGATCCCAAACCTGTATATCAGAATTCAAGTGTTCAGACATAAAAATTGTTCAGGGTTTTTTCCTGTGATAGAGGAGAGATTATCCACAAAAGTTTTGATGAAATTTAGCTGTTTAACCAATTTTCCTTCCCTCTGGGGTCAAGCAAATTAATCTTTCATCTTGATATGGTACAGCAATCCTTATACTGATTTCTTTCTTACTAAGATCTAGAGAATTGTTCTTAGTCAATAATTACCAAATAAACTACAACCCAGAGGAGAGAAAGCTTATTGGCTGCTTCTTCAAAGCTAAAAATGCTGTACTTGATTTTTAAAATTAGACAAGCTGTTCAGTAAAAAAAATGGATTTTCCATCATTCTGTCTCTTAACCTACTGGTCTAATGAGTAATCAATCAATTGATCTATCTTTACACATATGGAGTAATACTTTGTCTATCCATGGATCTATAAGTCTGTTTCTGTCTTGTTCCACCAAAATGAAGTAACTTCTTAAATGTGTTTCACATTAATATTGCTCTTTTCTTGATTTTATTGAAAGTAGTTCTGTGCCATTTCATCAGTTATGCAGTAATTTGTTATGATAGAGTCATAAGGGCAAAAAATCAGAAAAAACATAAAGAATGTGGCACAACTGCAACACAAATTGAAAAGACATTCCTGTTCCATAATATATTTGCAAACTGGCAGTTTATCAGAAAATTTCTCTAAAAAAAGAACCTCTCAGTTAGCAAGCCTGGAATACACTCTTACTCAAAACCAAAAGGCCTGACCCAGCTGTTGGCATTATTCATATGAAATATTTCACTGGCATAATTAAAAAATACTTTAATGTTTTGTTTCAAGTATTGTTGAATGCAAATACTGCAGGCCAAGCATCCTTCTTTCAAAATAAATGAGCAGTTGCAGAACAATAAAAACAGTTGAGGCATTTATGCTAAGACATGAAAAGCAAGATGCCAAGGCGGGTTTCTAAACCACATTCCAAGCATTTTAAATGCCTTTTGATTGTTACCACAAATCCACCGATTGTTGTGAAAAGGGTACGTGTCATCAAGCCACAGGCAAGGCCTTGAATACATCTGCCTCAATGTTTGTAGCATTGATGTTAAAACACAGCCCAGTCACAGTTATGCAGCAACTATTCCCAGTCCCTCATCACCATCCCTTTGTGGGAGCATGTCTGACTCTCTGCTAATGGCATCAATTAACTCAAAAGACCAGGATGAATTCATGCATTCTTCTCTACATAAAACACATTTGTGATTGTAAAGCTACACCACAGAGTAAAACTGCATTCTTTCATCAGCCACAGTTTGTTGTGATATTTTAAGGCTCCAAATTCCCCTAGGACTTTTCAGTCATGGAGTCATGTCTGTCTGTCTGTCCACATTGTAAGATGCTCCTTTATGTCACTCTAAGTACCAGAATAAGAGCACAAGCAGTCTGAACTTTAAATGCTACCTGTATAAATTTTTGTCACTCTCCAAACCAGGGTTTCTGGGGAAGATCTCACAGGTAGGATTTCTTTAATCCATTTTCCCCAAATATATTTTCTTCTGCACCTCAAAATTTCTTCTGTGTTAGAAGGGAAAATTTTAGGGTTTTAGTTAAGCAGAAGTCTGGCCAGAAGAGAATCCTCAGTAAATAGATTCTGCACACATACATTGACTCAGCAATTATCTTTCATTTGATCTTCAGTGAACAAAAGCGAAGGACTTGATATTTCCTCTGTTCAACAGTCTCATTTCAGCTGATCTACAAAACCTATCAGCATGTATGCTTAAAAACACATATCACTGGTCCAGTGCATCACGGGTTTATGATTAGTATATCAAGACTAGTACGGCCAAAATTCTGTTCAGAATTTTCTGGATCAAAATATACAGGAAATCAGAGAAATCACACTTAATTGTTGTAGATCTGTTAAAGAAGAAAAGCCCTTGGACTTGTTGAACTTTGTGAGCTTCTCATGGACCCACATCTCAAAACTGTGCAGGTACCCCTGGATGACATCCCTCCCTTCTGTTGTGTGAATTGTACTGCTCAGCTCTGTGTCATTTGCAAACTTTATGAAGGAGTATTTGATCTCACTCTCCATCATTGATAAAGATATTAAAGAGCACTAGTTCCAACAAAAATCTCTGAGTGACATCACTCTTGACTGGTCTCCCACTGGACAGACCACCATTGACAAAAATTCTCTGTGTCCCTCCAGACAATTCCTTATCCACCACATCCATGTCTACCCTTCAGATCCACATCTCTTAGTGTGGAGACAAGGAAGTTTTGGGGGACCACCAAAGATCTTACAGAAGTCCAGGCATATGACATTGTGCAGGCTTCCCCTGTCAGCCATTTCAGTCACTTCATCATAGGAAGCCACCTGATCGTTCAGAAGAGCATTTGCATACAGAGATGGGATCTAATGATTCAGAAATAAAATTAAATAGCATGCTTTGTTTTCCAATATGGGAGCAAAAGTGGGGAAACTGAACATCAACTGTAGGCATTCACCTCTAGATAACAATATTTCTGTGATGAAGATATTGCCTTTATCCTGCAGAAAAGCTTTCTCAACATTACATCAAAGAGATGAAACTAGACCTCAGGCAGTTGATTCCCTGTCCTCTCTACAGACATCACTTAGCTCTAGGAAGTAGCAGACTAAAATCTTTAATTTAAAGTAGTATTGGATGGACTTCAAATGATCTAGTGAACCTTGATAGTTATCTGCTCCTTTTTGATGAGATGACTGGAATAATTTCCTACTTCTGCTGTGATTGAAAGTATTGAGACATTTTCCAGAGCAGTTTCGTAACTTTTCACTTCTGATGTTGCTTATAACAAGGAAGAAGAGTCTTTGAAAATCAGGGGAACTCCCTCATAAAATGTTCCAAGAATTTTCTGAACTTCCTGGAAGTTCAAAATTTGGCTCAGTCAGCATCAGTAAGGTCTTGAGTCATATCTTAATTTTTTTTCTTACATGTCAGATCTTGCTTTTGTTTTATTCAAAAGTAATGAAAGAGCAAAGACTAGGAAAAAAAAAATCTGTCCCATAACTGTCTTAGAAGTTCAGCTTTAGTCTTCTTTCAGTAGCCTCACCTGACAAGACACAACAAAGGTGTGTTATCCACAGCAGGGAAAAGGAGATGGAAGGGAATGGGGCAGAGATTATTTTTCTATCAGTTTAACTTTATGCCTATACTGTTTGGGGGAATTATTTTCCTTTGGAAATATCTGTTTAATGAAAAATATAGTTATTCTACAGAATGCGCCACTGTGCACTCTGAATGTCCACGGAACTTCCATTGTCTGTATAAGACTTGATATCATTCTAAACCCTATGTACTTCAGTGAGGCTGGAAACATAATGTTATGACCATAAAACATGCTTGTGCTTTCAAAACACTGCTTTTAAATTAGTATTGTTTCAATTACAATTTATTGAATTCTCATATATTTAGGTTAATGGATGCAGTCCAATGGATCCATTAGGGTTAGGACAAGATCTAGAGTTATATGGACAATATTCATATAATTGTTCTCAAATTTTTTGCAGGTAGTTTGCAAATTGGAACTACTATTGAATGCTACAACACATCCATACAGGGAATAAACAAGCCAAGGAAAACGCAAGGAAAAACTGGAACCTGATTTGTCACCCAGGCAGTGTAAATGCTGTCTATATGACAGCAACAGAATGAAGCAAGTAAAATATTAACTCTAGAGGAAACAAAAAGAGTCTAGGGAACATACAAACTCAAAAACTGCGGGTCAGGTGAATAAAGTTATGACATGTGGCCGGGACTACATAATACAAAGAAAAATATAAAACAGGCCAAATTCTATTTTTCTGAATTAATATGTTAATTACTTAATTTAAATTTTAGAAGCCCTATTTTTTTCTCATTAAGCTCACACTCAATGAGTTTGTGTCACAGGAAAAGAGAGTAAAGTTAAAGAAATAAATGAAAACTGGATTTTAGAATAGATAAGACTGGAAAGAACAGGACAGAGAGGTCAAACACTAAATGTCTATATAGTAATGGAAATCAAGAAGACAGGTTCTGCTGAATCTTCTGTATCTATTAAATATTCTTACACATTTAGAATAAGGTTCTAAAAATGCAGTTATTTCAGACATACAAAGGATGAAAGTGACCATCAATATTTGGCCTTCAAACAGATCTTTTGTTGGATAGAAAGTACTTTAGGATGTCTGTTTTTGTCCTGACCTGCAATATTAGACTGCCATTTCAAAACATAGCTAAGTATCATTATGGTATTTCAAAAGATTGTAAACTAAGATTAAGAAACACCAAAACTAAATTTTTCTTGCCAATTTTAATTAATTTCTTTTGTGCGCATGCAAGTGTTGACAGTCTTTAATGATATCATAGTCGTTATTTTTCTATCTCATTCAGTGCTCAAGATGCTGTGGAGGTGATTCAGGGTTGAAGATTGTACTGTCAAGGGATCTGCAAGCTTGTTCACTGAAGAAGCTGCTTTGTTCATTGTTTACTAAATAAGTAAAAATATGACTTGAGGATCTGTGACTGTCTTGATTTAAATTAGGAGACTCCTGGGGAAGCCAAGCCTCCAATAAATCCAGTGCTGTATAAACCTCTAACAGACTATGGCTAATTCAATACTTTCCATTTTTCAAGTGTCCACCATAATATCTTTGTCACAGATTTTTAGAAATACTGTGCATTAGCATCTCCCTTCTGAGTTGTACTGAACCGTGTGTTGATGTTTTAGAGTACTTAGCAGTGCTAATTTATCTGAAAAAAGAAAGCCCTGGATTGTTCTGTATGACACCCTAAATTAGTAAAATTGTTTGACCCTTGTTTAATCTTGTGATATGCAAACTAGTGAATTTTATGCGCTAAGAATAAAATAATTCTCCTCCTTTTGTTGAAACATTTCCAAGATTAGTTCCTCCAACTGTGAAATAATATTAAAATATGATAGTGAAAAACATGATTGAAAACTCACAAGAAAATTAATATTCTGCCTTTGGTGCAATATTTGAATAATGTGCAAGAAGTAGGATATTTGGCCACCCAGTGAACAATAAAATAAATTGTGAAATAGTTTCTCATTTAGAAAAAAAAACAATCTATCTTTGCAATTATAGAGTCAGAATCCCCATGAGGAGAAAATTTACACGATCTCTTAATTGAAAACTGTTAGAAACAGAGCTTTAATGTTCCAGAAAATGCATTAAGACTTCAATCTTAGCCCTCCACTTTTCTCAACATGTGAATGCTTCCCTTTTAATAGTATTTTCTCTTTTTAGGCCTTTTTATACACAATTTTGTATTTTGATCAAAGATTTTTTTCCAAGAACCACTTTTATATGCAAATTGTGTGCTTGTTAAATGTTTTTTTCTGTTCCCAGTGTCAAAATTTTTATTGACATAAATAGCTCCATCAAGATGACTTGTCAATATGTTTTCCTGCTTGCAGACACCCAGATTATTGTAATCTGTTGTTTGAACATCCAAATCTCTCACATTGCATAAGACTGCAAAGTCTTTAGAGAATTAGGGTTCTTTGGTTTACACAAACTGCAGATGGTAAAGGAGAATGAGATATGTAAGAAACAAAAGGAATATTAATTATTTGGCCATTGAAGTTTCTCTGCACAGACAAAATTTTACATGCACAGCTACTGTTTTGATGCAACAAGGACACGACAGGCACTTATGAATTAATTGCTTCAGGCTGCTTGGTCAGCAACCATAGAAGTATATTCTCTTCAATGTTTCTTTGCAACCTGAAGGCAATACAGTTTATTGAAAGCATGTGGGCTTAGTAATCCAAAAGTTAATATGGTTCAAAATGCCTTGTGTTTTGCAGAGCCCTACCAGTAAAGTACTTGGTGACCTTGTCTGGAGACTTCCTTTTGAAAAGGTGTACAAAGCCATGGAGAGCCATTGTGTGAAACCTCTTCAGCAGCACAACATGGGTTCCATGTGTGCAAGCATAAAAGATAAGTGAAAAATTAAAGTCAGCACTTTGACATAATTATTAAGCTGTAACAGCTGGAATGCAATGGGCATTTAAACCTTCCTGCTAAAGGTCAGGGCCAGACTGAGAACTGGGTCGTGGAATATGTAGCTAAGGCAGCCCATATCCCTTAGCCAGATCATTCACTCTTCCTAAGCCCTTCAAGAGACATTTACAAGCTAAGCACAGGGCAATATCAACTGATAGGGCTCCTGCTGGTGAGGCAAATTCAAGAAGCAAACTGCTTCACTTATTTTTAACTGTGATGAATTTTCATGAGAAAACAGCTGTATTTTTGAGCCACAGTCCTGGCAGTTGAAGCCTCTCCTTGTGTCAGCCTGGCTCTTAGCAGTGGAGGGTTATCAGCACAGCAGAATAGCAAGTAGCTATTTCTCAGGTGGCAGCAGGGTCAGGAGCCAGCACTCTGTGCATTTGTAATTCTAATGACCACTGAATATCAGAGTGCTATGCGTGTTGCATCAAATTTACCTCTGCAATTTACAGCGAGCTAATCAGATAACAATTTTAAAATTCAAACAGAGAAGGAAATGTTTTCAGCAGATAAAACGTTTTTATAGCTATTCTCATGGCAAAACAATTCAAACTCTGGAATTCTTCCAGCTCAGAGGAATGTGAATGACTTCTGAAAGTATCTCCAGCAATTATGATGGCTATCATAAAAACATTAGAGTCATTGTGATAAGCTATATGTTAAGTGACTACACCAGCAATTAAAATCCACTCATAACAAAACAAACCAAAGATTGAACTGTGTCATCCTCTGGAAATGAAGAAAGCTTTGATAAGTAGACTCTCATTTAAATTTTAACTTCATTGCTTCTGTCTAATGGTGGTTGCATGATTTAAGACAGACCAGTACAATGCAGTTAGCAGTTTATACTCAACACAGACTCTTCAGACACCTCTCCCTATTGCAGTCTGACAATTGCACCACAAGCCCTTCACTAGTGTTATGTATATTTCTCTGACAAAAAAAGGCAAAAAAACCAAACAGACAAAAAACAAACAAACAAACAAAAAGCTGTATTCCAACCTAGACTGTAAGTACTGTCCTAACAGAATAATACATAACATTATGTTCGTGGCGAGCTCTATAATCACATTGTAGGTGCAACTACAGTATGGAATAGAATAAAGTATATTCTTACCCCAGTTGTTGTCAAAACCTGCTGATTTTCAATTCAAATCTTTATGCTCAGAGGGAATGCAAAGCCATTAACACAAGAAGCCAGGTTTGAATTTCTCCTCCAGTTTGCATCATGTACCAAAGCTGATGCAAGGTATGTGTGTGAAAAGTCATAAGCAGTAAGGATTAGTTACATAACTTATGAAGCAAGACATGCTGTTTTGTTTTCACAGCTTTCAAGAGAATTCCCATTCAATGTTATCTCGGCACTATTTGAAAGGCATTGATGTCAGCCTGAGCTATCTCTACACCATTAAAGTACCCTCTGACATCAAGGGGGGTGCCAAAGGGCACTTGAGGCCATTAAAGGAAGCAAGTTTGGCTTTTGCATTCCAGGCAATTTTCCAGAACTCTTAAAAACCTAGTGAGGTTACTTTGACAATACCACTCAAATATCCCATAGCTTTCACTATCCAAACTGCACTGGCCTAGGATTTTTCAGGATATTGCAAAAAAGCAATCTCACACACAGAAGTATTGTGGCATTAGTCATCACCAGTTATATGCAGCATGAAGCTATGAGTGTGTTTAAAAGCAAAATCAATATTATAATTCCTCACACGGGGAATACTTCAGAAGGGAAAGTCTGAATGGCTTTTCTCCCGTAAGAATTTATATTATACTCTTTATATCAGCTGTACATATGTAGACCTTTTATTCTGTTGCTTCAAGTGTTTGAGATCATGCTCTGAACTTTTATCCTACTCACAGTACTTCTGGCACACACCAGAAACAATTTGAAATTGTAAAGGTACCTACTCCTGGAAGTAATCCCTGTGTAAAATTTTGACACTGTTCAGACTGCTTCCACTGAAATCATGCAGCTGGACAGGTATGTAGCAGAATCAGATGCCTTAGCAGGAAAGACGTAACTTTATTTCTTACCAGTGAATGAATAAATATTTCTTGCAAAGAATATGAGTACGTGTGCCAAGAGAAATTTTCTCACTCCCTGTTTATAGTTCTGAGGAAGTGTTTTGTTTAAATAAGACAGGTGATCATATTTTCATGTTCTATAAAAGGTTATCAGATCTTGATGTAAAAATGAGTCCTGTGAAAGGCCTAGGCTAAACTATTTTGTACGTGTCTCTCAGGTGTGCAGGTAATATCAAGGTAAACTCTTCAGTGTTAAATCACTCTCACAGACAAAGTGGGGCATCCCTTCCTCAGAGCTCCTATAGAAAGCAGAGAGAAGAATACAAATTTTTCAATTATTTTCCTGAAACTTTTTGATCAGGGTTTTAATTTTTGAAAATTTTAGCCTAAGCCCTATAAATTTTACCTCTGAAAAAGACTTCCCCCACCTTTTTGCTGTGCAGGTTGTTCCCATCTCTCACTGATGGTCTTGCTTTCTTTATAGTCCTTACTTTCCAAGGGTCAACTTTAGAACATTTTTCTCCTGTCCAGGTCTGTTGCAATGTCTCCAGCTCCCTCTTTCCTCTTGGCAAAGCCCAGGGAGAGAGAAGCTTGGATACGCAAGCAGGAACAAGTACCTACCAACAGAAGGTGGGGAAAAACAGGGAGAGAAGTCATTTGGGAGTGCCTCAGGAAGATATCATTGCCCAATAATGAGCCTTATCCCAATTATCTTTGTAATTATATGCTTGAGGTCAGCTCAAGTTAGTTGAGTATGTGAATAAAACTTCTTCCACATTTTAAAAAATACTATATGCATTTGTGACTGAGGAAATTGTGAAACTTGGGAAGAGTTGATTTGGCAGTTGGTTACAATTGAAAGTAACTTTTGATTTAGGCTTTTCACAAAATTCAGCCTGAATTTAGAACTGACTCATGGAAGCAGAGCATGAGTGTTTAAATTCTAATATTTTGGTATTCATGACAACAAGTGTGGAATTGCATATGCTTTGTAAATATTTAAATGTGCTAGTTCTTGGACTGTTTAGTCAGATAGATTGTGCATATGTGCAAGCAAAATTATTTAAGTTGACCTAAGTAAATAATCAATAGGTTCCAAGGTAGTATACTTTAAAGGTCATGTATTACCTGTTACTAATCATTATCAGTCCAGTTATTTTCTGAAATAACCTGAAACCAATGCCTTATACCAGTGTCAAGATTTTTTTATTCTGCTCTCAGAACACTGGTAGATACATTTTTTTTCAGTGATGAAACAGTTTTGAAGTATTTTATTATTTACCAAACAGACACAGTCTAATTAAGGTTGGATGGTTACCTTATTTCAAAATACAGGCTAGAATTTACATGTATTATATATTTTGCTTTATGCATTATCATTGTCAACACAACACATTCAAGTCTAAGAGACTTCTGTACTCATTGTATATAATGTTCCTTGCAGAGACTTTGAATTGTACGTTATATCAGCAGCTCAGTATCAAATTTCACTAGTATGCAATTATATTTACATAATAAACAAACCATTAATATACATTGGACAATGACGATAATCTGTTCTTATCCTTGTCAAGTTATTCGTGGCTAATGAGGCCTAAATTAATGAACAAATACAGCTCTCACCAGCACAGTTCCAAGTAATCACATTGAGAATAAATTTGCATGATGACAGGCACTGATGTGAAACTCTAGAAAATAAGGATGAACATTCATTCAGCAGAAATCATTTGCATACAACTGCCCTGGGAAAACACAGGGATTTTTTTTTTTTTTCCTATGACAGAACACATTTCTCATAAGGAAAAAGATAAAATATTGGCAAAATGAAACTCATTTTCTGGACAACTTACAATCTTATACAGCCTGACATCAGTAAATTAATGGTATAAATAGTACACTACATGTGGCAACTTAGCAGCATGTAGTCTACTATCTAATACTCAACTAATACATTTTATTCTGGTCAATTAATTCACAATTTTGCTGGCAAAGTCAATAAAATTATCTGACCTGTTGCTGAATTATCAAACAGGATTCTTTATCACAAATTTTCTGAGCAATTCTGTATTTGTTTATCCAGTTGTTGGTCAGCCAAACAGAAAGTAAGGATTTCTCTCACTTATTGAAAAGGTCTCTGTGAAACAGCTCTTTAAAAGAAAAAGTTATTCAGGATGCAGCCCCCATGCCATGATTATATGTAAAGAAAGAGGGATTCTGTACTTTTGCATACAGCTCATTGCTGAGAAAAGGATTTAGGAGAGAGTGAAGTAAAGGGAGAGTATGTGGAATTCATTTTGTGCCTCCTGTTCCCAAAGGTCACTACTTGATATAGTGACATAAACAGTCCCTCTGATACATGATTATCATGTGGACTATAGTAATGCTGAGCTAGTTTGGTCTCAGTACGTCTTGAACTTCTTTGTACCAGGTTTCAAAGAGAGGAGTGGAATGATGTGATTACATGATCATTACTGGACATTATTATTGCAAGAATTACAACTGCTAAAGAAGACAATATGCTAAAGATTTATACAGTCATGATATTGCTGATGGAACCAAGCATTCTAGAACCCATGATTTCTTACGTTGATGACCTGGTAAATGCCTAACTGCTGACTTTTTGTCCTCGGGAGCAGAGGTTTACATATGTGTGTGTCTGTATAGTTTAAAAGTTGCTATTAATTTTGACTGCTCACTGCCTGTTAAGCAGCTACATTTCCTTACCCCAGGCTCAGAGGAACTCCTTAAAACCTCAGAAAAGGATGTTCAGACACACACTTTTATGTGACTACAATGTTTGAGACTGTAGGCAATGTGGGGTTTGTTTCCATTTTCTAAATGTGGTCTCTGAAGTGTAAGCTGAGATGCCCAAAGGTTTGTGAGGCGTTCCTGTGGTGTTAATAATTTTGATGAAGGACCTACAGGTGACTCATGAACTTTTGCTCTCGCAGCCATTGGCCAGAGATGGTACCTAGAGAATCTCAGAACTGGATAACCCCCCCTTGGTAATGATATCTAAACTCAGTCAGTGGAGTTTAGTTGATACAGTGGCATCCATGGAGCCATTTGAAGTACTCTTCAGTAAAAACAAATTTAGTGAACTGATGTTTAAGTTATCTAAACTAGGTTTCAATAGCTGCATCAATTTCATAACTTTCTATTGCCTAGAGAGTCTAGACTATAATGACACTGTAAAGTCTATAAAGTAGACATAAATATTCAAGTACTTTGATGTGTAAGTTGAACCTTGTATGACAGTCTCCAGAAGGGTGTGAGTGCCTTGTGGCCCCCGTGACTTATCTAGAAGTCCCAGGTAAACTTGTTGGATTTCCAGGGACATCTTATAGAGTCACTGGATGTCTCTGCAGGTGAAGGAATCAGATCCTGGGTGTCTTTGGTGACGTACAGCTCTTCCTGACCATCTAAAATTTATCTGAATTATTTACTTGGGACTTATACTTTGGTATAAATGAGGAGTCAGATGCATTTTAATACATTTTATGCAATAAAATCAAGTAGTATGTGACCAATAGGAGAAAGGCAGACCAAAACTTCCAAGATGTAAGAAAACACACTTAAACTATAATTCTAATTTTGAATGCATCTTTTAGTGGCTGGTTTTCCAAACAGAAGTAACTGATATAATAGAGATTTTAATAAATCAAAGATAGGTGCTTAGCAGCTAGCTTTAGGTTCTAACTAAAGGCATTGTAAAGAGGCTGTTGTTCCTTGTCATGGCCCTCAAGACAGTTATTTTGATGTAAATTACACAAGGAGAAAGTGAATGCAGTTTCTATCTTCAAGTAAAACCTTCTATGCTAGGGATGTATTTGATTTTTCTCAAATTCATAAATCATGTTCATATTGATTATGAATATGCAATAATTCCAAAACCACTTGAAAGCATTGTACTGCTCAGATAGCAGACTAGTTCCACTGGTCCATGTAAATTACAGTATATAATGCTTTGTTTATTACTATTTGCAATAAATTTTGCCTTAATAATCGCTGCAAAGAGATGAAGAACAGGTACTCATTTCCCTCTTCTGCCTCTTGCAGGTTTAGATGAGAAAGGTATAAGAGTTATTGTCCTAATGACCCAAGATGGGTCATGACAAATAGATCGGAAAAGGATTTTTTTAATAACTTCACTCCATTTAGCAGACAGATGAAGCTTTTGAAGATTTTGCTGTGAGCACTGGCAATCAAGGACATCATGATCCACATTGAAACATAGAATAAAGTGATACTAGAAAAGTCAGAGGCATTTTATAACTCAGTCTTCTGATGAAAGCACATGTAACATATGCATAAGCTTAGAGACTAATATTTCCAATGGCATCTGTTTTGTTTAGTCTCCATGTGTGGACCACAGATGGACTTGGCACAAAACTAAGCATGACCTGCCCATAGACTATTTATTTTTTTATATATTATTATGATATATAGGGAAGGTACACACATTTCTGGAAAACATCAATTGCCAGGAAAAAAAGGTGTTT
Organism: Cinclus cinclus; assembly: GCF_963662255.1. Classification (NCBI taxonomy): domain Eukaryota; kingdom Metazoa; phylum Chordata; class Aves; order Passeriformes; family Cinclidae; genus Cinclus; species Cinclus cinclus. Next base: position 3,575,038 of record NC_085049.1, read on the forward strand.
TTGCATGTCTCAGCTAGCTTTTTCCCTGACAATTTTCAACAAGGAGGAAGACTAGCATGATTTTGGTATTTGTGGTAAAAGAAAGGGCAGCCAAACTATTGCACTACAACTTGTAAGAGCAGGACACCTAGCTTTGACATAGGAAGGCTTCCTGGTAGATTTTGACCATGATGTCCATTAAGCTTTAGGACATTATGAGCAGAATGTTGTAACATGTTTTGCACAGTAAAGTTGCAAGGAACAACATAACGAGATTACTGAAGTCTGAAGAGACATATGGAAAACAGTCTTGTCCCCTTTTCCCTACTACACACATTAACAAGCTGGGATTTATACATTGTGTGTGCAGCAGCCAACCCTTGTGCTACCCAACATAAGGCTCAAATCATTAGTATGCTTCAGTGTTCACATGCTTTTGTGATAGCTAATGAAGGAAATATTTCCATAAGGAAAATGCATAATTCTTTACCATTAGAGGAATTTAAAACTATTTCTAAATTTTATGGACCTGAACCCTGTTTTCTAGACTTTTAACCTGATGGAAAAACACAGTTCATGGTGATAATGTCTTACCTCACTTACTTTCAAAATTGTTGTGAATGGTCCCTATTCTGTGCAAAATCTACTGCTGTTCTATGAATTATTTTGAATTAGCACGAAACACTAACAAGCAGGGTTCCTAGAAATTTAGTGCCCTGGTCCTTAAGCTAGCTTCAAATTTGGTGGGCTGTGAAAAAAAAAAAAAAATACTGAGCTTAAAAAAGGAAAAAAAAGAAAAAAGCCTACTTGCATCACAAGAAAGAAAATTGTGAAATAACCCTATTTTCAGAAATTCCTCCAAAAGCATTTTGATACAAATTCCTTTCCCCTGAAATGTCAAATCTCACATTTCCAGTGGATGTCTTGGGCTTTGCCCATTAGAGAAGAGTCATCTTGAAAATGTCAGGTATTTCAAGGGAGGGGCTCTTGATCAGAATAACTGGCTATAACTAATTCATGGCAGGATCTGGTTTATGGACAGAGCTTTTAAAGAGTCATTTTATATACCTTACTGACCCCTCCACTTCACATACAAACAAATGACTGCAAATGACTTTACCTGTACAATTTTGCATGTAAACTATTTTCCTTTGTCAAAATACATTTGGGAGCTGAGGGGAAAAAAAAAAGAAACATTGTTTTATTTATTTTTCCTTAAGCAAGAAAAATCTCACAGAAGTTATTTTAATTTAATTCACCCCAATTTTTGCAAAATTTTTTGACAAGTTGAGTCTTTTGACAAACTACATTTTAGTTTTTAATTAACAAAGGAGTTAAAGTGAATTTTTTTAGTGCTCTCCATTCAGAAAGTTAATTTTTTCTTCCTGTCCTCCTTTTCTTTGTCTCTCCCTCTGGATGTGAACACATACCACATCATTGCTGGTTGTATGCCAAACACAGATGCCTGGGGCTGTGGCTGCCTGATTCTTTGTTCCAGCATGACTTCACTGGCTCTGTGCAGTTAGTGGGATGCACTAACTCTTAGGCACACCTATTTGCATTGAGCATTTGCTTTACTCAGCATTTTCTAAGCTATTTCATTTGAAACTGTACATATTAAACAGTGCTTTTGGAATTTGTCCAGTAAATTTCCCATGAGATACCTCAAGTGCTGTTAATAGTATTTCTTTAACATGTAGAGTGTCCAGTATGTGACATTTTGAAATCCATTATTGTGTTTCTGAAGATAACATTTTTGTGTGTGTATGTATCTTCAACAAATTAAAAATAATATTCAGAGTTTTTTTAACAGGATAGGGTAGGTTATCAAATTTCCAAGTTGTTTGCTTTGGTTTTTATCCTTTCCTATAAAAAAACCAACATTTTGTCTTGATATTTTCATGCTGTCCACATTTCAGACAACTCCCATTTATAAATACCCATCAACAAAATTGTTAGGAAGCCATGGACCTGGATACCAAAAACACATGGTACTTGATAGGAAAAAAACATGGAACAGACACAACTTAGTAGATTCCTGGAAGACAGATTGAGAGCATAGTGCAATGGGAAACCTGACCTAAGTTGTGGTACCTGGTGCTTCCATGAGCAAGATAAAGTGCAACTACACCAGCAACTAAACCCCCAGGAAACTTCTCCACTTGCAATAAAAGACCCATCAGGCTGGGTGTTTTGCTTACAAACGTGTTCACAATCTTCTCAAAAACTGCTATATGCACTTAGTACATTGACATGGAAGATGGTGTGCCAGTGCACCTCAAATATCTGAAAACTTTGTCTTAAAAGCCAAAGATGCATTTTAGAGCTCCGTGGTAATTATAAATCTGTTCTCAAACTTGTAGACATCACTTTCGTTCCAGAACAGAAGAGCATTTCTATTTATATTCAAGTGCATTCACCTTCGTTCCAGCCAAAACTTATAGTTTAGGGGACTAAACAAGTATTTCTTTAAAACATCTCACTATATAATAATGTCTGCCAAGGCACATATACTCTGCAGAAATACATTCTCTTTCCTTAATAGCCATGTTATACAGTTCCAAGGGTAAATCATGGCTCCTGAAATACATTTTCTACACTCGTCTGGTTTCTGTCGCCATACTTCAGCATTTTGCTTCAGTTTGTAGAATCAAACATCTTTCTTTTTAAGGAACAGAAAAATAACACTTTTACTAACATGATTAGGATTAGATTTTGGTTCTCTTTTCTTACTTGCCAGCAGCACAAAGCAATACAGACCGTGGAGTTGAACATTTTCTTTGCTTATTGTATTATGAACAAGATTGGGTTTGTCCATAGAACTTCTAACCTACTAGCTGTTTTGACACATATTTTAATCTAGTGTTTCTTTCAAAACTGTCTTAGCCATACAGAGGACTCCTTATCCTTTACAATATGAGGTAGGAGAGGACATCTCATAATTCATTACCAGTTTAGTCAATTTTCCATCCATTTAACACTGATGCTGGAGGCTGGTAGTATCTTTGAATTTACTCCAAATAGAGTCAGAAGTATTACATTAATCCATGTAGTTTTACAAAATCTGACCTTTGTCAGAGTGCAGTTTCTCCATAAAAAAATACCTTGTTGTGGTTTTCTCTCTGGCTATTCTAATATGGATGAAATCATTCCCAATTCCTGTTTTTGCATGAGTGAATGCTTACATGTAGGCATAATCCATGTTCTATTACCTCATCACAATGCCATCTGACCATCTCACATTCACTAATGGACTCTATCAACACAATAGTTCTGTTTCTAAAGAGGAGACATTGACATACAATGAAAGATTAGTCCAAGGTCATGTTGGGAACGTGTCTGCATTGCATACTGCAGGAAAGAAGGGGAACACTCAGGGTTATCCTATCATTCTCAGCAGCATAAACATTCATCATCATTTGCTTCTGGCCCCATCTTTATTGTTTTAGATACAGAGGTACTTTGGCTGTCTTCATGTTTTCCACAATTTTCTAGAGTTACTCAAAAATAGCTACTCAGAAAAAGGATCTCTTAATCAACTATTTGGACTCGATTCTGGAGCAGAAGAAGATAATTTACTTCACAAGCTGCTAAAATTTGCTTTTAAATCGAGTTTATTTTGCAAGTGAATCTTAATTTTATTATTTTGTTTAACAATTGAAAAGAATACATAAAGGCAGGCAAAAAAACCCGTAAATTTTAACAAAGGGAGAAACCATCTGAAGATTATAAAAGGTCTGAAGTCTCACCTCCCTTTAAATTATTTTTACAGCGCATGTTCTGCAGGTGTACATCCCATTAGTGCATGAAATAATTACCATGACCACTGGTAAATGCTAACACTGTGAGGCCATATATAGCACTGCTTACACTAGAATTTTAAATTTCTGGGTACAAATAATATTATTTTGATGGGAGCTTCAGGACACAGAACCGAAGTTGTGAAGAACGTGGAAAATTAGTCTTACACTACAGGAAAATTCATGGAAAAATGTGAAAATTCATTGGAGGTTCAGATGATCAGATGTCTTCTTTCTGCCTTTTGATGACTTGGACAAGGACACTCAGTCTCTTCAGAATTCTTGTCACTTTCTATATGCCTCAGATGTTTCTCCCAAATTTGATTAAAAACATATATCCATTAAATAACAGACATTTTTTCTGAATGCAATAGCTAAAATTCTATTGCAGAAGAGACAGCACTGCTCTATAAATTTGATCCTATATGTTACCTTGTAGTAATTATGTCAAGATGGACACAGCTAGCACTATCACCAGTCCTTTATTAAAAAATTCTCTCAGGCAACTCCACACTGCACTGACTCCTTCTCTCTGCATGACCAGCTAACCCCAGCCTGTCCCTTACCCAGCCACCTAACCCTGTCTGTCCCTCACCCAGCATCTTCTTACCTTGTCTGTCCCTTCCTCCTCACAGCACAGCCAGCACACTCCAATCCCAAACTCAGCAGACTCTGGGTCTCAAGCCCCAACACCATCCACCTTTCAACCAGCTGACCCACTCGTTTATAGCCCCCATCTTCATTAGAGAGGCAAGGCTGTTTTACTTCTTTCAATCAGTAGTCTTCATAATATTAAATTCTCATGAAAATTCAGATGAGAAAGAGAGTTGCTCAGAACTTCTGAAAATCCAGAGGTTTGGTACATAGTGTTGAGACAAAAGCTCTTGTAAATTTTTTTTGGTCTTCACTCTCTTTGTCTGTCTTCTTTCATATATGACACCTATATGGCTAGATCCTCATCAGGAGCAGTGCCATATGGGAAAGATAGAGAAAAGAATTTGGAAGACAGGTGTCTCAGTGAAGGCCATCGTATGATATTTGGATAGTCTGAAATATTTAGTATTTTTTGTAATGTTTTGAGAGAAAAGGACCCTGTTTTGTGCTGTTATTTTCATGAAGATGCCATGTGCATGCTTGTTTGTATATAATTGGTGTGTGGTGAAAATAACACAGCTGTTGTAAATAGCACAGCTCCAGTGACTTCAGGATATACAATCTGTGGATCATTTCATGATGTCTACAGTCTACATCTACAACTCTACAGCTGTGAGTTTGAAATCAGGACAGATACTGATGTTCTTTACAATTTTTGCTTGAAAGGATTGATAACACCTTTCTGTCTCCACATTGAACCCTGATGCTAAATAAACTCATTAAGGTGACTAAAGGAAAAAAAAAAACAAAACAGCATCACCTTGTAATCAAGTTGTTTATCTTCTATCTGCTCCTGTGGAAAGAAATGTGTACATTAGCTGTGCATGAATTTATGAATATTATATAAATATACACACATTATAAGCAGCATCTCCTTTCCTCATTAACACTTATATGTTTTGGCAGGCACTACAAAACAAACAGGTGGTCTGTTATGAACTGATAGTGTTGTCAAAATTGGAAGAGCTGAGGGAATTCAGACTGAATTTGCATTCAGCCAAACTTAGCATAATTGTTATTGGCACTTATTGCAATGAAACCTGTCAGGGGTAGAAAGAAAGATTTGTCACTGTCTGGCCAAATGCAGGAGGGAAGAGAACAGAAATGATTCTAACTTGTTTGTGTTTCAAGTTCTTCCCTGTGGAAAGCTGCTCCACTTATTCTTCCACGTTTTTTTGTTTGTAAGGTGTTCATAGGTTATGAATTGCAACAGAATCTAACCAGTTATATTACAACAACGTACAGACATCTGATGGAAAACTACAATACCAATCACCACATGTTGCATCTGGATGCTCTCTCTACTTCTGTATCCTCCGAATATTAAATCCCAGATGCTTCAAGGAAAGATGTGTTCCCTGAATGTGTTTACTAGAATGGTTCTGTGCACAGGGAGAAAATTCCTTCCTGATTCCACTAATTCAAGCTGTACCCCAAAACATCTAGATAAGTAGTTCTGTAATAAACCACTATTTTCCCATTTCTCCTTTGGATGTGTTTAATTTGCTTTATTCTGAATAAGAGTTGAAACTTTGGAGGGGACATACTAGTCTTCATGGTAACTTATCTCAGGCTTCATATGTTAATTATATTGTGAGTAAAATAATTACTCCTTTCATAATACTTCTTGAAAACACACACCTTCTCAAGACATCGAACCGCAGTGCAGACTGTGCCAGCTACTAACATCACACACAGTCTGTGCACAGCCTTGTTCATGCCAGGGAAAATGAGGGGACAGAATGGAGTCACTTCTTGGAAAAGATTGATTTACATCTTCTCAGCATGAGAAATTATGTGTATCAACCAACAGCCTGGGAAGAACAAAAAATCTGTGAATTTAGACTGGATGTCATATACTCCCTTTCTTTAGTAATGGGCAGTCCTCAGGACTAAACTGAGACCTAGTCTTAATTTTCCTAGAAATCACCATTAAAACAGTCTTGATAGCTGACTTGTGGGGAAATTTTCAATGTATTGCTTCATGTGTCATACTGCCACAGTTTTATCCACAAAGAGTATTTTTACTTTTTTTTTTTTTAGCCTTTTCATAAATTAACATGTTTTTATTCACAGAATATCAGGATCATGGTGGGAGCCTGACTTTCCTTTCTATACGCTGCAGAGATTTGTCAAGAAATTAAGAGCTGCATATTTTAACTTTGGACTGCATACTGACATTTTTCAACATATGTTTATGTCTAGCATATCCAGTGTTAGTCTGAAAAACAACATGATGAGTGCTAAATTGCCAAGAACTCCTCTTTTAATACATATGCATACATGCAACTCTCATATTCATATGAGTGAAGAACTCCACTCAAGGCAGCCCTTTAGGAAGCCAAGACCTGCATCTTAGACAATCCATTGTTTCAGTTAAAATTTCATTTCTCCATACACCACCAAAGCAAGGTGTTTCATGCACATGATAATTCATTCACAGGGTCACACCTTGCAACTAATTTCCTGACCGATTTCACAACAATAAAAATAAAATAAATATTCTTAAATAGAGTCGTAAGTACTGTTATATAGATGGTTTCACACTTAATTCAATCAACTTACTAGAATATTGATTTATTAGTAAAGTCAAAAAATACATTATAAGTTTATAAAATGGAGATATTACTTATTAAACATTTCCTTTCACTAAATATGTTATTCTTTGTTATCATCTTTCATTTTTTCCTTAATACGGTCAGAAGAAAATATCAAAATAAAACATGTTTGGTGTCTGACTTTTAAAAGAAATGAGAAATGCAGAGCTTGTAAAACCAGTAGTACAAAATGTTGGAAAAAATACTGTATTTTGTTTACAGAAAGCTTATATTTAGAGATGCTTGAAAGTGGCAACCTTTCAAGGGAACAAAAAAAAAGAAACTAAAAAACCTTCGTAGTTTACATAAAGTACTTCCAGGTTACATTTGTTGCTTTCTGGTTTGGCTAGCCCTTTTTCTAGGTAATGACACAAGTCAATCTGGTGACTAATGTTTTTCTCTTTTTTTTTTAGTTTCTAGCCAGCCAAGAGCTTTCCCAGACTTTGATCCTGTCCATCTCATCCTGTAAGACACATGAAAGTTGGGGGAGAAGTAAAGAAGAAGAGAAAGAGGTCAAATAATGAGGATTTCAGTTTGTAGGGGATTGCAATTTACAGTCTATCCTTTTTGGAGTTAAAGCACGGTGTAGCTGCTGAAGTGCCTTCGACCTTTCACTGGTAATTGTGTGAGCAAAGGAGTGTTCCACCAGAACAGCAGGCAAGAGACTCATCCAAGAGTCCTCACAGAGGGGCTCTGCTCTTTGTAACACAGCTCACAGACACAGTGCTAGCCCTGTTCCTCTGAAACCTGCTGGAGACAGAAAAGTTAGTGTTCACAAATACACTGGCTGGTTTGTGAAACACCCTATGCAACTGTAAACAGTAATTTTGTTCTAACTAGGGGAATGTGCACAAGGTAGTAATCTCTGGTGCAACCTTATGCAATGAAATCTGAGGAATTATGAAAAGTTCCCCATGTGAAAAAAAAAAAAAAAAAAATATATATATATATATATATATATATATATATATATATATATATATATATATAGTTCCAAGGCATGATCATCAGCAAGGGCACTCTCTGGCCTCAGCTGAACTACGGAGTAGCACGTCCTGATTTTATCAAAAGGGAAACTTATATTCCTGGGGTCAAAGACCCATTTGTTAACCAGATGTCAGTTACATAGAAACACTTGGGGAAAAGACATTCTGATGAACTGGAAAGAAACCAGAAAATATACATCAGTGTATTGAATCCCAGTGAATTAACCAGCTAGAAAATGGATTCTGGATGACATGGTTTTTCTCAAAGTTTACCTAAAACTCAGTATGAGCCTCCAAGCCCAGCTGTCTAATCACTGAGGTACTGGGGTTACCTGCCTTAGCTTTATGTTTGAGGTCAGGGTGTGGACTTGAACCTTTTAATCACCTGCACCATATTTTTGCTCACACTGTGAAAGTCTCCCAATGAACATGATATGGATTCTTTCAGATGAAACTCAATTATACATAGAGCCTCAGGAGCACACCCATCACATTGCTGCCACTAATGGGCATTTAGCAGCCAGGGCCAGGCAACAGCCAAGCCAAAGTAAACCTCTGAAACATGTTTAACATAGTTGTGACTGCTTCAGCTACAGCTTTCCTCTGTACAGATCCACTGCACTGCACGACTTGCAAATGTTGACACAGGCTGAGTGAACTTCTCCTTTGTCTGAACAAGTGTGGTGATAAAGGGCTGCCTTCATTCCTAACTCAAGGGGAAAAGAATAGCAAAAAAATTATAAATGTGTGAATATTAAGTGGAGAGATTTCTCTGCACCTCAAGCTTAGAGGTATCTTTGTAGCTGGAGGATTAAGATGCTCACTTCACTGTAGGTTGAGTGTAAGCAGCTGTGTTAGTGTCCTGTATTTTATGGTTCCCACTTTTAAATAACCAATTGACCACAGACATGACAACAACAGCTACTCGAGTCAGCATTAGGAATGCCACAAAATGCTGTGGACCTAAAATCTGGCATTTTAGCTAGCAGATAATAACAACAGCTGAACAAAGTGCACTTGAGCATGTTAGGATGGCACTCACAAAGTTTTCTTCTAAGAGGATGAGACACATCTTGGGACTTCATTTAAAGTACTCAAAGAAATGAGCTGGCATGACTTCTGCTACCTTGTGCTTGCCAGAGGCTAAGAGTGTACATGTAAACAGTGACTGTAAGTCAGCTGATACTCTTGTTACCTTGTTTACTTGCTTGCACGTCTGTATGTTTGCAGAGGTATTCAAATTAGACAACTGTGGTTGCAATGTTTTGCTGCCCAGTATCAGTGGTTGCTTTGTTGCAGGAGTCATTAGTAAAAACTGGCAGTTGAGACAAGAATCATAAAAGCTAGGCTAACACAAGCCCTTGCATTTGCTACTGGATAAATACATAGCAACTAACTGCATTTTTGGAGTATAGAGTAGTAAGTCTGGTTTGAACTCAAAGCCATCATCCCATAAACACTCAGAGCTGGAGCAAGTAAATTTGATGTATAGCAGCCCATGAAATAGTCACCCAATAGCCCTTTCCACAGAGAGAGGGTAATTTAAAACCATGATAACTTTTCTCCACTTCAATTAAGAAGTTGAAGTAGGAAAATCAGGTGAAAGACAAAATGGGTTCATTTTGTTTTCTCATGTGTCTGCCTCCTAAGAACCAGAGCATGTACTCGATAGAAAGTACAGAGGTTCACATTCAGTGAGGTCAAACTACAAGGGCAAGCTGGGGCAAAAATCCTTTTCTGGCCTGAAAACCCTCTCCAAGCTGGAATCCTCCAGCTTGCTGGCAGCATTGTGCTGATGACATCTGGTCTGGATTTGGAGAACCTGAGCACTGCCACCTTCAACACTTCTCCTTTCCTAAGGCAGGCACGTGGCATGCGAACACCCTGGAAACCAGGTATATCCCTAGCAGCAGCTACAAGTGGGACACTGATAAAAGTGATAGTGACCCAATTCTCTAAAGAACAGCTAGGAAATTGTAGCTTCTGTTCTTGCTGTTAAGAATTATTCTATAACATATACAGGCACCCCACAGAGCACTGCTGTCCAGTTAGGTCACCTATTGCTCTGATAAAGATGATTTAGGGGTGATTCCAGACAGACAGAGGAAGGTTAATTTAGAAGTCAGACTATGCTGTCAGCAAGAGAGGCCAGAATTGAAATCTGAAGGGCTGAATGTATGTTCAGGAATGTCATGCTTCTCTGCCTTTATTATTTTGTAGAGTCAGTTGTTGAAATTTATCATGTAGAGACCAGAAGGTGAGCATCATATCAAACGATTGCAGAACCTTTCATTTTTGTATGCTGAATTTAAGAATCCACACAAACCCTGACTTTGCTTTGTTTTCTTTTATTGTGTGCTGTTTTTGAAGACAGATACTCAAAATCAATGTTATATAAAGATACACACAGACACAAAAGGAAAAAAAAAAAGAGAAAAGAACCAGGCAGTGGTTCTGGAATGTCTTCAACCAAGCTATAAACTTACATTGTTAAGAAGAGCCAAACCACAGCTGCTGCTGATTTAAAGGAACTCTTGTACTTAGTGATCATCTTCATGAAGCAGAATGCATGGAAAACAAACATTAAGGTTTATAAACAGAAAGCAAATAAGTGGTGCCCAGTGTTGGTCAGCACCAATTCATTTATAGACTTCTCTTCTCAAACCATCTGCCATTAGAACAAAAGAGCACGGAAGCACTTTGAAACTTCAACTTTTTATTACAGAGTATGAAAATATCCCAGACAAGCTGAAATTGAACCCCCTTGTCTCTGTCTGTATGTGTGCATACACATGTGCTTTCTTGTTGACATATATTATTATAGAGATGAGCTTCCTACAGACACTGGAATCCTCTTTTACACCAGCTATTTTGAGACCTGGAATAAACCAAGCAAAACTTTGCAGACATCAGTAGTCTGATCCTTACACAGAAGGTCACCATGAACCTAAAGAACCCTTGAATTTTTCCAGGTGCATAGGAATGTGCCTGACCTTAACAGTCCTCTGCTCTTGTAGATTCTCTTTAGCTCTGAAAGAAATTCCCCAAAGAATTGCCTAAGAACAATGAAAACAGCACTCACACTGGGTGACTGTAATCCTGGTAAGAGCAGGTTATTGGGAGGTGTCATTGAGTAGAGCTAATATTTTTCATTGGTTCTATATATTTTCCTATATAAAATAGAATAGGGGGCAATTTATTATCAATCCAGCAAAAAAGGTACAATATTTCATAGTTCTTTTATTTCTAGTGAACAATATAAGGGAAAAAAGTGTATAAGTATTAAAGATACAACCAGGAAATTCCAAACTTATTTGAATTTATTTGACCCCCTGAAGCAGGCCTTCAATTAGAAATTATAACAAAAATGTCCACTGACTTCAGAACAGAGTTAGCCAAGTTTCCATACCTAGTAGATTAGATCAAACTATGAATTCTGGAATATTTTTAATACATTTTTAAATTACCCTTATAATTTTAAGTCAAAAAATTTTAATAACTAAAATGTGTTCTACTCATTCTATGAAACCTGCATCCAGTTCAAACATTTAGAAGCAAGAACTGTTACATCAATAACAATATGATATTAGGGTGATAAAATGGTGTCCTAGAGAAGATTCTTTTCAGGGAAAAAGAAAAAGAGAGACTTATGGCTTAGCTGGTGCTCCTCAGTGTTTAATGGTGTGAGTTTTCCTGAATTTTCTGTTTGCAACTAAACTGCTGCTTGGTTCCCTGTGAAGAATGGGCTGGGAAGTCCAGTGGAACTCACTAGAGTTTTCTTCCTGACCATGATCTCAGATACCTACAGAAAACAGAGGTGTGTAGGAGGTTGGGTCATACCCATATCCCAGTCCTGAAAGATACTGTGACTTCACAGGGGATGTCACAGAGCCCTGGCCATCCAGATGAGCTGCAAAAGCGAGCTGGGTTTAGAAAGGTCCAGTCCTGCAAGGTACGGATGTCTGGGGAGTTGAAATTTCCTTTTTACGATGGCAGACATTTCAGTCTGTAATGGAAAGCCAGGTGCTGCTGTCCCACAGAACCCGAGGCATGGAATAACTCCACTGATGTGGGGCTTGTGCCCAAATAAAGAACATCTTCTAGATTCTCCTGAAAAAAATAGTCATTCTGAATTTGTGTTACACTTATCCACTGCTGAGTTAGGACTTGATAAAATAAGAAAAAAACCCATACAAATTTCTGCCCTAATTTGTGCCTCCAGTGAGGCCCAGTGTTTGTCTGGTAGGTGGAAAACCACAGGAATACTTGACTGCATATTTGTGATAGTTAGTTGCAGTTTATTAGGGAGCTGTTGAAGGTTGCTGACTTGCTGGAACAGGTGAGATCCACACTGCATATAAGAGCAGCCATAGGGAGAGGAAGGAAGAGGAAGTCAGTATCTGGAACAGATACTGTGGGAAAAAACCTGTTGAGGCATTTTGCAGTACAGTCACAATGTTATGAATTAATCTTCCTCCTGATAAAAACAAATTCCAAACACCATGACTTATCGAACTACGATGAGTGACACCATGGAGATTCATCCTATTCTTTTAATGTGAGCATATCAAGCTGGGAGCAGAGAAAGAAAAAAAAATACTGTTTGCTGTATTTCTACCATAGACTTAAGCTAGAAAATACTGCACATTCCATAGAAAATGTTGTTTGCATGAGGTCTTTACCATAATTTCCATGATTCTGAATTCTGATTCATTTGAATACTATCCCAAATCAGGTCTGCTAACATAGTCAAATATCTCTGAAACTGTAAATCTCATCAGAGTGCTACACCTAGCCCTTAATTATTCATTGCTACAATTCAGTAATTTGTGTGTTGCATGAAAGAAAAAAGTGATAGTGGCCAAAATGGTGAGTGGTTATATTCCTATCCAGTAATTAGAAGCAGCCTAGTAAGATGTGGATTTTTCTGCAAAACCTGAAATCAGCTCAAAACTGAAATTTATTCCAAAAGTGGAGCTCTGAAAACATTCTCCTTCAAATCAGGTTTTCCTTCTTCCTTAGAAACTTTTCCCCTTGTCCTGTAGTTATGTCACCCCTAAAAATATCTGAGAAAAAAAATGGATTAACATCTTTCCTCATGTGATGCTAAAGCACTGTTCTGGAGCAACAATATGAAGTCTTAATAAACAATCATTCTTATTCCGATCATTGCCTGGAGTTGGTCAGAAGTCATGGAAAGAGGAGTTCAAGTTACTGGACTGTGAAATAGCTTGGTGAAAGGAATGTATGCATTTAGAGCCTGGCTCAATAAATACCTCCTAGGGTGAGGAGCAAAATCTAATGAAGATCCATTAATCTGTCCCGAGGCTGAAGATAGCATCATCCCAAATCCTAAATTACTTCTGGCAAACCATCAGCATAAGAATCTAATCTGTGTAGAAACTGCTAGGTAGTCTGGGGACTTCCAAGGCGTTTGGCCCCCAAAAACACATCCATTATACATCTGGTGCAAGAGGAGCATTGAATTACAGATAGACCAAACCAAACTATACAGAAAATATCATAACTTTTTCATTTTTTAGGTGAGTTTTTAGATAAAACCCATAGTTCTATCTTAGGGCAGACAGATCTTTATTGCTGTACAAATATACTATGCAGTATCTAGGTGGGGTCTATTCTTAAACTCATTATGGTTTTTCTACTCTACCACAAATAGCAACAGACACAAGTATTTACAAATGAGACTTTGTTCCCATATCCCTGTCCGTGCCTTGCCAGCTTCCTGGAGGGAAACTCAGTGATGCAGAACTTTATTCACTGGATATTTTATGTGTTTATTTACAAACAAAACCTTTGTACGTGATCTGAAGCTTATGATTTTCCTACAGTGTGTTGTCATCCCAACTGTGTTTGTTAACACCAGACTGAACAAATTGGAGGGAGCACAAATGTCAAAAGCTCAAGTGAAGATTGAAAACCTGGGTGTGTCTAAACATTCACTATTGTTTATCAACAAAGTCACATATTATAGAATGGTATTATTTGTGCCTGTAGAGCAAACGAAGATGTAAAAAGTAGTAACTTTTCTTATAAACAGTGGGCTTACAATCATTGTAGTGCTACTTGCTGCTTTATTTTGCTCAGTAATAAGAGAAGCTTTTGAAATAGCTTTTCTCATTTATTTGAATGCATGCTTTCTACTAAAAATTTGTACAGTGGGCTCACTCCTTTTTAAGGATTTAAGACTTTCTTCTCTTTCATCCTGTGAAAAACTGGCAGCATCACATTGCCTGAAGTGTCTTATGGATAAAAGCATTAGTTTGCTAAGCCACTTTACCTGCCTGCTTCTTTCATTTAATTCTTATAAATGTCTCACTTCCCTCAAAGCTCACGTTTAATCCAGATCATGCATTTCAGAAGTGCTGTTTTTCAGCAATCAAGTACTCTTGCCATTCTGTACTAACAATGAACTCTTCTACTGAACATCTCAGAAGATCCCTTCTTGAAAAGGACTGTCAAAAACAGAGCTCACCGTTCATGGAAAAAGCTAGGTAAAGGACACTCTGGCATGGAGCTCTTGTGGCATAACTCTTATCAACCTCACTCCTCTTGATGGCATGAGCAAATCACTGGTGATCAAGGGTGCGTACCATGATCTTCACCATACCTGAGTGCTCCTGGCAGCTGTAAAATTGAGAGCCATTTCCTGCCCTGAAAGCTTCTGTCAGTCAAGATGTTCTAATTCAGGGTCAGTAGACTGGATCAAGGCACTCATGGCACTGCCACATGAATTGCATGTGGAATACTGAACACTGTTTAACACCATAAGAGTTCCAGGTTTCTCAGTTGAAGGACCTCATCACCTTGCCCACAGAAGGCATTGGCTACAGCTGGATTTCAGACAGGATCCGTGAAGCACCATGCTTGGAAAGAATTTAACACACAGATGGAAATATAGCTATGTCAAGGGAACAGCCTGAAAACACCTTCCCAGTTACATAGCTATTATAAGAAAATTTGCTCAGCACACCACTGCACTAATATAACCATATTGCTCCTGGGACCCTCTGCAGAGAGCTGTGTTGTGTCATAAAGATGAGACAGCTACCTTAAAGCAGCTCAAGTACCTCTCATGAGCTTATGCCTTTTGAGGCATAGGGATTCCCAGGCTGCAGACACAGGGGATGAGCCATGTCACAGTGGGATTTCTGAAGAAAGCAGATAAAGTCATTTATAGCTCCACAGTTACAGAAAACTCCTCAAAATGATCTTTGAAGTCTGAAATGTGTCAGAAGCTTCTGCTCAGTTGCACATAGATATACTGTGATTTTGGAAACACACTGTTTCTGTTACCATATTTAGGCCAAAAGTGGCAGTGATAAACAAAATATCAGGACCCTACATATTCTGCATATTGAATTTTCTTTCCTTAATAATCTTTTGCTGAAGTATCACGCTGCAGCATAAAAAACTGCATCTCACCGGTAAAAGACATTGTAGCAGAGAAAATAAGAAGATGAACCTAAGAGAAGCATGTCTCCCCAAACCTCCTGATCTGTAACATCCCACATATCAGATCTAACCTAACTAATCCTAACTAGAGGAATGAATTTGATAGATAAGTTCCACAAGAAATGTTTCTGTGTGAGGTACTGTATTACTTAAACTCACAGGTTATATTGCTCCAATGGAGAATAGAGAGCATTGACTTCCTTCTTCGTTCATACAGTAGGGCAAAGGTTTTGACTTTATCTTTAGACACAGCTGAGTAGCAAAGGATAATTCTAGAAAACTTCAGTTTAAAAAAAAAAAAAAAGTAAAGGGGAAAAAAATCTGGAAAAACAGGGGCATATTATCACCTGCATCATAGGAAAAGATTTTCCTTCTGCAGATAGCCAAAAGAAAAGGGACTCCAAAAATGTCACCCCACTAAAAATAACAAAGAATTACAGGACAGCCATTTTGAATTTGAAGCCTGTTTCAGCATTCTCTCCTTGGAACTTTTAGCTTAGTATCCTTATATAGACCTGGATCTACATCTTCACTGTTCTCTTCAACTTACTTCTACTAATATGCTTTTATATTATTCCTGTTTCTTGCTCCTTGTTTCCTGATCACCCTTTCTCTCCCACCTTCTTTATTAAGTTTTCTACTGACAGAATGATTCTTACGCCTTGCAGCCTGGAGGAAGTTTCTAGGGGCTTGAAAAGATCCCCCCTTTCATGCTAGCCAATGAAACTATACAAATACACATGTGGAGAAGAGCTAGATCCTCTTTTATCCTCTTAGGCAAGAAGTAATTTTATATAGGTCAGTCAGACGCTTTAGCAAATTATTCCGATGCTACATGTTCAAATAAAAATAAATTTCATCCTGTATATTCTGAAAGGTCTTTCTGTCAGGACCTACTTTTATCTAGAATTCCTTTTTTAAAGCAATTATAATTTAAAGCCTCAAAACTAATGCACATTTCTTACGAAGATATTATTCTTAGCATTTTAAGAATAAAAAACATATCTGCTACAAGTTCCACTTCTGTACTTGCCTACATTTCAGATTCAGATCAAATCAAAGGCAAGTCTAAGAATAGATTGAAAAACATCTACATGTGGTTTTTGTTTGGATGAAATATGTAAGAAATTCTCAGGAAGCCTACATTTGCTTCCACTGCTAGAGCCACTGAGCGAAAAAACATAAGGGAGACAAATGGGCGCATAGTTCTTATTTTTTCAGTTTATATATAAACTTACATTAAGGCTAGATCTATAATTTAATACTGCTATAAGCATTTGACAGGCTTGGATAAAGCTGTAGTCTGAAGAAAAAACTCCTGAATTAATAGAGATCTAGCAAAGCAAGCAAGCCACTGGTATCTTGTCAGGATTGGGCCACTGCAGCTGTCCAACACCAACAACAAAAGCATGGCAGGCTCCAGAGCATGCAGAGATTGTATCCAGAGAACACCAGTTCTATCATTATTATTCTTTTTTCCTTCTTGAAAAGAGTGCACATGATGGGAAAGTAATGGCAAGCAGCAGTAGATAGATGCTGAGTTTAAGCTGCTAAGTAAGGAATGTGTCCATGTTCTTTTGGGTCGGTTTTTTTCCACACAAAGAAGGGCACGGCCACATGCTGTATTGTGTGCTTATTCCTGTGTAAGCAGGCTTCATGCAGTAGCTACTGGAAATTACAATCAACTCAAATAGTTCCTTCTTTTCAATCATTAAATCCCTAATTAACTTACCTGATGAAAGTCATCACAGCCTAATTGGGACTTCTCCTTTTCCTTGCCATTTTTAACTTTTTTCATGCCATTGAGTTTCCTTGTTTAATTACTTTTAGTAATATTGATTAATTATTGCTAAAATTATTACTTTTAACAATATAGCTCTTTGAATAATGGTGATATGATCAGGCCATTGTGGATGGAATATTTTTGTCTTAACTTTGATGATGTCAAATGTCCCATAGATTTGTCTTTTCATCTGCTACAGCACAAATGGTAAAAAGGACCATACCTGCACAAGCAGAAAGGGAGAGCTACATCCTGAACTCTTACTGAATTGACTGAAGTTGATTACAGACTTATGATTTTAATATTGCTGAGGAAAGGATTAAAAAAAACTAATTTTTGGGGGTGCATATCAAAAGACAAAATTTAAGCCTAATCAAGAATAACTAACCTTCATAGTTTCAGTATCCCATTTTCTTTTAACTCTGGATTTGGCAGTTTTAGCTCACAGAGGTGACAGACATCAGCAATGTAAAGGGAAACACAACCTTCCATTTGATTAAATGTTTATTATCTAATGTTAACTTCTGATGTATCAAAGATAACTCCACTTAGAAAGGTGCATATGTAACAAAATACCACCACAAGTCAAGGTCCAGGTTACACAAAAAACCAGCAGGGAGAGAATGTGTCACAAAAGAATTTCTGTAGAGAGATCAGTTTTACTGAAGCTCATAAACCCAACTGATGAAATAAATAAAAAGAAAATACTGTTGATGTATGAACTTTAATATTGCTAACATTAAAAAATTATTTTAACAGAAAAATCCACACTTCAGGTGAGAAGCGTGCTTTGCTCAGAACAATTATTCATCTGGAACTCAATCTCTTTCCTACCTTGCTCTAGTGCATCATACATCAACCTGGAAATCCCTCTCACAAATTATTCTCATTTCTTTCCTTATTAAGGCCAACTTCCATTGCAAACCTGACATTTGGAGCAGTAGATAGAAACAATTAAAGAGTGAAAATAATTACAGGAGGAGGAAAAGTTACTGCACATGCTACTAAACAGAGAAACTACCATAAGACATGCCTGCAACAATGCAGTGGCTAATGCATTTTGAAAATAGCCACCCAAATACTTCTCACTCTTTGACACAGTTTAATTACCCTGAAAATGAGTACAGAATAAAAAAATTTGGAACTCAGTTTTGAAAAGCATTAATGAAAACCCATCTTCTCCCTTCCAATTGAAGTTCCATTTCCTGCCAGATGAACCATGAAGTGGTAACAGCTTGGGGCAACATTTTTGATATGAGAGCTCTCCTAGAAACAAGGCTTTGAGAGAGACTGAGAACCAGAGACACCCAAAAAAGAGGAGTACACAATGGAATTGATATAATAAAGGACATATTTTGTTAGAAGATTTAAAAAATATTTAAAGGGAGTTAACATATTACACAAATAAAGCTGATTGATTGCATTTGCAGTGTAGTTAAGCAATTTGAAGAGTGCCAGTTCAGTATTCTTGTTCTATAATGGCTGTGATAACTCATCATATTTGCTTTCCTACTTGTAATCATATTTTATTTTCTTTACCAGAATTCCACAAGTAATTGCTGGTGGCATATAGACTAAGTCACAGATGTTACAACAAAAGATAAAACAAGTACACTGAATGTACATTTCACATTTACACCCAACAGAGGTTGTCAGCTGTTTCTTCCTTGCAGCTGCTTAAAGTCCTCTTACTGTCCTCTCCCACTGGAACAACTACCTGTTGCACAGATTTAGAAATTTGACTAAAGTTGTAGAACATTAATTTTATTTATTGCCAATTAATAACAGAGGTGGACAGTGTGAAAACAAGGACAAAAGTTAAACTACCTTTCTCCCACCATCCCCCTTTTGCTTAAGGTCAACTTCACATCTTCGCTCCCAACTCCTCTACCTCCTCCTCCCTGAGTGCTGCAGGACAGATGCAGAAGAGTGGTTTATGAACACAATCACAGAATGGTTTGGGATCAAACTGACCTTAGAGATCATCTAGGTCCAACATCTCTGCCATGGGCAGGGACGCCTTCCACTAAGTGAGGTTTCTCAAAGCCGCATCCAAGCCTTGGATACTTCCTGAGATCAGTCATCCACAACTTCTCTGGGCAACTCGTTCCAGTGCCTCACCACTATCACAGTGGAGAATTTCTTCTTAATAACTAATATAAACCTACCCTCCTCCAGTTTGAAACCATTACACCTTGTGCACAGCCAAGCCACAGTAGTTATGACGTGTTACTGTCAACCCACAGCCTTTCCTCTCTGCTGCTCCTTTCTTCTCACAGGGTTCCTCTCCATGTACTGCAGTTCCTGCAGGGAATGTCCTCCTGCTTAGATATGGGGTTCTGCACAGGGTGCCAGGGAATCTCACCTGTTGCACATGGAGCACCTCTTCCCTCTCCTACTTTTGTGGCCTTGTTCCCAGGGCTGTTTCTCAGAAATATTCCCCCCCCCCCAACCCCATTCCTCTCTGTTGTGCAGAGGCTTGAACTTGTGTCCTGAATGGGGCAATTCCAGCCACTCATCACACAGGTTACCCCTGCAGCTCCCCACTAACAAAACTTTGCCATGAATATACAGTAAGAAACTATATTCACCTTTAGGATAAACTCTCTCAATATTTAGCCCGAGGATTTGGAATATAAAGTCTGTAGAGTCCCTGTAGTGCTTGTCTTCCTCAGCAGCACAGAAGGGAATTCTAACAGGTATCAGGGAAAACTAGCCCCATGTGGCACCAAGATGTTGTTTCATATTTTATATATGTGTGTTATATAAATATATCTTTTATTTTGTCCCCTAAAAAGTCAACTGAATAGATACTCTGTGAAAAAAAAATGCAACTTAACTCTATGGCTACTGCAATAATGAATGGTGCTGCATTTTAAACTTTACAAACAGTAACAGTCACACACTATGAGAAATAAGACTAAGAGAAGAATGGAAAGAAAAGTGAAAAGCTGTGTATCCTTCAGACCATTTGTCCATAAGGAGAGACATAACTTACTTCTTTATCCACTCATCTAGAACAGAGAAATACAGAATCATTAAGGCAGGAAAAGACCTCTAAGATAATCAAGTCTGAGCTCCAACCAAACACCCACCTCCATATCATCTAAACCACAAGAATACAGAAAAGAGCAGATTTTGATATGATTTACATATTTTATTAGACTACTTGAATTCTAGGAAGCTTCATTTTCTCCCATAGACTAGATTCAAAGACGTGGGTGTCTAGACTGCATGAAAGACCATGGACTTTGGACATGAACAGTAGAAGAAAACACTGCCTCATTCCTGCATGGGGCCTTCCCATTCTCCCAATGCCCTGATCAAGATCCTTCTGGGTGTTTGGGAAGGTACTCAGAGCTAACTTTTACCACCTGTGACATCTCCACTGGGCTGAAATGACAGATGTTAGGTAGAAGAAGGTAAACTACGTGCCAAAGCACATTTATCTCAGCCCCGTCTATAAATCAAGTGGAAGAAAACTGAGATCTGGACTAAAAGAAAAAAGAAAACTGAGATCTGGATGAAATAGAAAAGACCAAATTTTCTTCCCCCAAGATTAGATGTACATCCAGTTATCTGAACACAAAAATTAAAAAGCAGCATAAGTGCAGCCAGAACACCATTTGGAGTCTGGTTTGGATGCTCTAGTAATGGGTGCAGACTGAAGAGATATCTCCCACAAACCACGTTGTTTACATGTCTGACGAACACCTGGCTGATGCTTAATGACCATGAAGAGCAACTCACTTCAGAGGAGGAAGGCAACTGTGAGAACAACATTTAAGATGCATGGCTGCTTCATTTTTATATTTTTACTGCTTGGTCAGATAAGTGTAGCTCCAGTGAGGAGCTGGTTGCCATGCAGTCAAAAAAAACAAAAACACACACACACAGAAAAAAAAAAAAATCATCAAACAAAAACCACCAATGAAGTAATTCCATGACATGGGAAGGATTCCAACATATGAAAATACTGAAACAGTTTTATCTTCTTTCTTTCCAAGGCAGCTGAAACAGATATTCCTGAGACAATAGTGCCACAGAGAAAACAAAGCTATTGTAATTATCTCAGAGCTCTACTATGTACATTAGACACATAGTCTACCACTGCAATCCTGATTATGCTGACATATAGCAGAAGGAACATCAGTACATGTAGTAATTACACCAAGACAGACATGCAGCATCATCAGTCCTTTATTAAAAGCTTTTCATGCCTTCTCTCAGGCAGTGCCACACAGTACTGACTTCTCCCCTTCCCTCTACAAGTTTCTTTCTCTCTTCTGCGTGACTGGCTAACCCCAACCTGTCCTTTACCTGGCCACCTAACCCTGCCTGTCCCTCACCCAGCATCTTCTTACCTTGTCTGTCCCTTCCTCCTCACAGCACAGCCAGCACACTCTGACCCTTAAGCCCCAACCAACTCCTGCCTAGCTAGCCCACTCTTTTATATCCCCCATCCTCACTGGGCAGGCAAGGCTGTTTCCACTCCTCAGTAATCAGTACAGCTGTAATTCACTGGGAAAAATTGCCTTCTGTACTATTCTTACAAGTCATCCTCCTACAAGTACAGGCACAGAATAACTCACCTCTGTTGTGTACTGAAGCCAGGGTCAAGTTTAGCAGTAGCCCAAACATTTTCGTTGCTTGTCAAATCCAGTTGTACAAATCTGGTGTTTCTGCTGCAGGTAGAACATAGAAGACTCTATTACCTACAACACTGCTTTTGAAATGCTGCTTCATCATCTTCAAGTACATCTCTGTTAATTGTGATATCATTTATTCCAGTCTGGAAACCCATATAGATGAGCAACACCAATTAAAAAAAAAAAAAAAAAAAAAAAAAAAGAAGAAAATAATTTCCAGAGAAAAGTCATCCCAGGAAAATTAAAATAACGTACTGAAACAAATCAAAGTTTTTAACAATCAGCTATCTTTCTCTTTCTTTCTTTTTTTTTTTTCTTTTTTGCAATTGCACACTGGCTAAAAATTATTTTGCTTCAAACTGCTCACAGCCATCCTACACTTTGTTCTTTTACAGAGGCACTGCCACCTTGGGTTGAGGGGCTCCATGTGCCCTGTGGTGAGGCGGTTGAATCTGAAATCTCTGGCCTCCCCTCCCAGAGCCCACAGCAACTGCCTAGGCACTGACACCCAGCACAATGTGGGGACACCGAAGAGGCAGAAGGCAGCTCCTGCGTGGCTGGTGGCTCCCCAGTGATTTCTGCAATCAGCTGTGAAGAGTGGGCACTGCCACACAAACAGGGATGAATTTCTGAACAGGCTGGCTCAACAACAGGTACCCGTAATGTAAGCAGGGCTCACCGTTGTTACAGTCTCTCCATGAAACACAATCTTCTGGTTTACACTTCATCTTTGGGTAAGACTTTAAACATATATGGCTGCGTGTTGCATTTTATCCCACCCTTCTGTCAAAAGGTGCTAGTATTGGTGAGCAGCTCACAACATCTCCAAATATGTGAAAGCACCTTCTCTGATGACAATGCATTAATGAGATGATTTAATATGACAGATTGGGAACATCATATCTGACTGATAAAAGACTGATTACATCTGCTTCAGACTATTTCTACTGAGAATTTTAAGATGAGATTTCATGCAAGCTCATATATGAAAAATTATTTACTTGAATGTTCTAATGGAAAGGGAGCATGAGAGATCAATTACCCCTGGAAACAGTCTTTGAAGAATCTGCATCAACCCCCTCTTCCCACTGTTCTAATCAATTAAAAGTGTACTTTTTTGGAATTTATGTACAAGTCATAGTGTATTTCAGTAGCATCTCAATATTTAGAGATATATAAATAAGGGAATAAAGGCTTGAAACATGCTTAAGAGTAATATTTTCTTTCCTTCTTAATACTCACAGAATATGCAATATTTTTTTATTGCAGAGAACAATCAAAACTATACTCGTTTAGCACAGAGCACAATAGCCTCCAATAAATAAACTAGATGCAATAATGCATAATTCAAAATATGGGTTGGTATTTGAGTTGAAATGCCAGGACTTCGTTCTTTAAAATCAGGAAAGAACTTTCCTTGCAACTGCTGGTCCTCAAGTTTTTGGCTTCCGTGACCTTTGCAAACTCTGTCTTGTACCTCCATTTGGGAAAGCATTTAAGCACTTCATTTGCATTTAATTTGGGATAATTTTTAACCTGTAAAAGCCACCAGATCTAAAACAAATACAAGATAAGAGCGTACCTAAGTATTCTATGGAAACCTGATCAGCATAATTCATACACAAAAAAGGGGAAAATATAGTGAACCTGGACTTTCTCCTCTGGGGAAACCACTGGATGACAATCTCTGCCACATGTATGTCAGTCTCCATCTTACAAGCAGGATGGCTAAGCAATTCAATGACTGTAGCTGAAGACTGCTTTGGAAATTCTCCTTTCTCCCACACCCAAGAATGTTTCCTTAAGGAAAGTGACGGAAGAAAGGTTTAAGGAATTATTTTTGTATGGATAGCAAATATACAAAGAGGATATTTTAACTACTTTCTAAAGGAGAGCTAAATTACAGAAAAAAGCCCATTAGGTACATGAATTAGAAAGATAATTTTGTTGCCAGCTTCTTTCTCCTCTGTCATTTTCTGCCTCATTTATTCGAATTCTTTTATAAACTGAAGTCTTGAGGAATCTTGAGAAATGCTCAGAGACAGAAACTTTTTCACCTGTCTCCAAAAGGGAGAGTATCTCCCATGTTTTTCTCTGTGTCATACCACCCCTCCCCACTCCCCTGGAAGACATCTGTCTTTTTGAACTCAGCTGAAGGTGAGATCAGCTTGTCTATTAGGAGGGAATGATAAAACCTTGGATGTTTTTGTCACAGAGCTCACAACTGGGTGTTTCGTAAAGTTACAGAAACATTGTTAGTGAAAAGTGGCGAGAGGGTTGGGGAAAGCATCCTCTGGAAAATGCACAATTACAGAATCCAAAATCAGCAGGGAAATATGTATCACAACACTTATTATGGAAACACGTACTCTAAAGTAACGATAGAAAGACTTTGAGGGGCAGGAATTTCTTTCTACTTATTCTAGACAATTGTAATGGCATTCTGGATTTCTGTCCTCTTCACACATGGGTGAGGAAAGAAATGCAGATTTCCCCCAGACTCAGACCGTTTGGATAGGCATGTATTGATTGGAAAGCTCAGTCTCCAAACCAAATACACATGGCAGTGTTGTTCCTTACACCCCCAGCCTTTCTGTCAGTAATCCTGCAGACTGCCTGCTGGCCATCTCCCTGGCTGTGACTCGTGGCAAACTAAGTGCTCTCCACATCCTTCCAGTCTGCCTTCAGGGTGGCCACTGTCAGCAAGCATTCTGGGCATTTTCTAGGCAAGCTGTGAAACCTGTTTTGAAGAATCAGTCAAAAGAAAGTTGACACACCATCAGTTACTGCAGCTGGCATCTAGTAACAGCACTGGGACCTGAGTAAAGCTTCAATTTCAGACAATTTCCAAACAGCTGTACCCAAATGCACAGTTCATACCTAGGGAAAGAAGGAGGCTCTCCTCCCCTTCCTAACTCTGCAAGGTTCTGCTGCCAACATGGAGCTCACCTGATCACACTTCACACTATAAATGAGTAACAGGCAAGGAGATGTGAACTGGCACGAGCAACCATGTAAGAGTACAAGCTGGCTGAAAGGAAAGGATATGTGACTGAGAGCAGTAAAATGGAAGTGCAGTGGAGCATGAGGACAGAGTAAAAGCATGGAGAATATGGGAGGTGAGTGCCTGTTGACTTTTAATTGTTTGGCTATCTCATGAAAACACAGGTATAATACAAATCCTATAGGATGTTTCACTGTACCTTAGGTATGTTAATACCAGACCTGTGGCAGTTTTAGACCACAGGTATGATTTGAAGCTGAGACCTTTATCAATATTTGAAAATATTTCCTTAATTAATTTGTTTTGCATATGAAATCTAAAAGATGAACAGAATCACTTTTTACATCGTTTCACAGTTTTCTACAAATGTTTTTCCTTCCATGACTGCTGAATTTTTTTTTTTGTTTATTTTTTTGGGGTTTTTTTTTTTTTGGGTTTTTTTTTTTTTTTGCAGTACCCAGTGCCAAAGAGCCACACAGCATGTAAATTTAAATTTCATCTGGTGTTTGTTTTCCTGATAGCTACCTCCTCCCTAAGCTATCAGACAATTTGACTTGAGAGACCACTGAGGTCAAGGCCATTGACCCTCTTGAACTAGAGTGCCTTCAATTCTGCCTTACCTATGACCTGATATCTGCAAAGAAACCAGAGAAATAAATTTTTGGGACTGGCAAAAAAATGAGTATTGAACATTCCCTGTTTTCCTTCTCCCTAACTTATATCTGCATTGCTTGTCTTCATCTTCCTTCCAATTTCTCTCCTTCTTTACATTTACGTGCTTACAACATAAGGAAGCATAGGCATTAAAATAAAATAAAATAAAATAAAATTTGCTTAGTTTCCAGCATTTTCTTCAACCTATGTTCAACCTACATTAATACAGATGTAAACTTGATTTTTCCCTGTTGGGTCTTTGGAATCTTTTGATTTTTGTTTGTAGGAGATGCAACCCTTTCTGTGTACAGCAAAGCTAATGAAAGCATGAAATATTCATATTGCATCCCTAATTGTATAATAAAGTGGAACATGTGCTGTTATAGTTGAAAACCTCCATTCTAATTAGCAGTAGCCTAATAAATGCTTAAGTGAAACATAAAATGTTTAGTGCTACTCAACTAAATCTCTTTCCTCATTCAGTTGTATTAAAATGACAATAATAAGATAATTTTAAAAAGTACAAAATATATGTGCAAACATATATTCTTATTGTAAATACCTAAATATTAACTAAGGGGTTCCTTCAGGGTTTCATATTCAAAAATTGGTTTGTTCCATTAGTACTTCTACAGTATGTTTGTGGCTTTTTACTTTTCTTTTTTTTAAGTGCTACTGTTTAATTTATCATCAGTTAGTATAATTTTCTGTATTATAGGAACATAATATGCAGTTGGAAAAGTCTATTTCAGCTTTTAATTTACTCTGTAGCCCTGGAAAAATAATCCCAAATTTATCCTTTAAATCTAATCAAACAAGAAATTTTTGAATAAAGAAATCTGAAACACCATAGTCTTCTCTTTTTCTTTTTCAAAAATCTCTGCTGAAAAATCATTATCTCATTTCTACAAAATATTTCTTCTGTAACAGATAGGAAGACAAGGAGCAAAGTGGCAGTTTCCATGAAGGAGCCAGCAGTGTGAAACTGAAAAAATGCTTCTCTATTTTCTCAAAGGTTACACATAGTTTCAGATGAAAAAAACTGTTTTGTACAATGCAAAGATGCTTCTACATTTTAAATATCATAACTAGAAAAAGGAAGGAAAATGCTTGAATAACCAAAACACCTTCAAACAAAATAAATAGATTACATTCATTCCCCCACTGACTAATTTAACCACTACTGCAGCAACAATTGGATAAAAATGTGCCCTTTGGTCAGGGT
Source organism: Cinclus cinclus (assembly GCF_963662255.1). Lineage (NCBI taxonomy): Eukaryota > Metazoa > Chordata > Aves > Passeriformes > Cinclidae > Cinclus > Cinclus cinclus. The sequence goes on from NC_085049.1 coordinate 3,601,842, forward strand.
TTTCTACGAATGTCTCTTGCAGTGATCATTTTCTCTTTCTCAAAATTTGCTGATATCAACCCCTGGGACACAATTTCAAACAAAATTAATCTGATGTAACAGAGAAAAATAATATTTCTTATTGCAATGCTTCAAAGTGCTTCATAAATATACAAGCTAATTGCCTCCTTTTCTTGTTATTAAAACCAAAAATAATGCTGATATTATGATGTGATAGAGGTAGTGTTTTATTTTCTGTCATTATGGGGACCATTTTTGCCATAGTATTAAGGTTTTATGTGTCATTGTTGCAAGTTAAATATAAGCACCCTTTGGAAGTGCTGGTATTTCCCTTTCCTTATTTATGCAATCAGAGAAAGTTGATTGACATTTAATATTGTCAATGTACTGACATTTCTTTCCAATTTATTTCCCATTTTCAGGTACTGTGGACAAGTGTATCTCATTGTTGAATTATTTATCCAAAATCAGTTGTTTGACATTGAAACAGTGTACCCCTTTATCGAGGTGAACAAAGAACAGATTAATGAGGAAGTACGTTTACGTAATGAACATCTAATCTGTATCTTCGTGAAATGCTTCAGGATTATTTTATCTAAAAATCACAATGAGCAAGACACAATTCTTTTTTTCTTATTGCTTTAAAGTGTGGGTTAAGTTATGAGTCACTTGCAGATTTTACTGAAAAAATATTGACTTTTCTCTCTCTAGTATCTCCTCAAGGTGCTTCCCCTCCTTCGTTTTAGTCACACAGAACCTATACACCTGTGAGATTTGAACCTTTATGTACCATAGGCATAAAATTAATCCCACCACAGGGTAAAGTACTGAATTCAGTATTCACAAAATCTTCTGAGGGACAAATGCTTTATATTAATAGAGGTCACATTTTACTGAAGTGGCTTTTTAGTTATTTTTAGAATCATTAGTATCTTTTAGGTATTTCTACTGTGTTTAGTATTAAATTTGGTACATTTATACAATTTTGATGTTGCATAACAAGTAAAAAAAAATTATGAAAATAATATACCACACAATAATTAAGTCTGAGCCACTAGGAGAGTTCTACTGACAGCCAAAACTAATATTCCTGTTACAATTCAAATAATACCAACTTCAGTGGCAGATTTAATCAGATTATTAGGTCACAAATGAACAATATGACAAAGGGACCTTAGATGTTTAATTGTTTGAAGGTTCCCTAAAGGAGATTTGAAAGGATCCCTAAAGGATTTGAAGCTAATGTTCACTGCAGAGGAGCAGGAAGAAGATTATGAAACAGTATTAAAATGTATTTAAAACGCAGCCAGGAATTTACTGCATACTTCTCCAAGTCCTATGTGCAGACCAGCCCAGGGGTCTCTCAGAAGCCAGGAAAACCTCCCAGCTTTGTGCTGCCAGCAGCCACTCCAACACTGATCCAAGTCTTTGATGAATAACTTAGTACGGTGCCCGGCACGGAGCCCTGGGGGACACCTCCAGTGCAGGTCCCCAGGAGACCTGTGCCACGGCTCGCCGCCCTCTGGGCCCTGCTGCTCGGCCAGCTCTCAGCCCATCTCACTGTCCCCTCGCCCTCCTGAGCCCCTGTGCCATGATGTGACATCTGCTGTCTCCCAGTTACCTCTCCTAATCGCCACAGCCATTCAAAGACCATTAGGAGCGACCTTGCCGTGGTGTCCGCCAACCCTCTGAGCATTCATGGATGCAGCCAGCAGGGACTTGTGCATGCCAGGTTTGCCCAGGTATTCTCTAATCCAGTCCTCCCTAAACAAGGGAAAATCTTATTTTCAACCTTTCTTTACCCCGGTCCCCTGAGTCAGAGATTTCTGAGAGCTGGTTTTGCTACTGTGCAGCCGTTCAGAACGACCTCACAAGGTTGAAGGGATGGACTACTGCTTTTCTAGTTCTAAAATTCACCTTTTTTTTCCTAAAATTTGCTTGTTTTTAAGTGTGTCCCAGCTTTTTGTCTTGAGTGGCATACTCTCACTCTTGAATTGAGGAGTTCTCAATTGACAGCTACAATCACATGGCACTCCACATCTGTGTATGTATGCACACACATATGCCCTAAACCTATTTTCAGACCATATTCTTTTGGAAAAACACCTATCCAGAAACTGATTCCTTCAGAAAGCTGCCTCCTTTTCATTATTCACTGTAGGAAGATATATGCTTTTCTCATCAATCTAACTGGCAATGTTCTACTTATCAGTACAGATTTTGCAGCAAAATGAAATATGTATGATGTAAATTATAATTATAATTTGTTAATCCCAAATAATTCCATTTTTCTAAGAGTGAATCAGTAAAACACTGAGAAGATGTGTATTTTCACATGATATTTGCCCAGCCACTGACTGGACAAATAAATTTTGTTTTAAAGATAAATTTCTAAATAACTGATAAACATCTAATATGAACTTAGCATGTTGCTAATACATTATTTTAAAGATACGACTAAAGAATTTGGCAAATAATTATCATTTGTAGTCATAGACAGCAAGTGAATATATTACATTTTATTGTGATGTTCATAATAATCCATGGCACATACTATATACACCTGTAACACACTTGAATCTTTCTTAATAATTAATGATTCCTAAATAAATTATGTATGAATTTACCTTTAGTGTACGGTATAACCCTGAGGCTGATGATAACCATGAAGAATCGAGTGTGAATCCTACAACAGGTTTTCCTCCATTAATCCAAATGTTCTATTAAGAAAAAGTTATTTAATTGTGAGTTAGGTAAAACAATTGTAAGCCTTTATTATTACAACAATGTCTCCTTCAGGACTTGAAGATAATGACGATATTTCCATTTGCAGCCAGCTGCTTCCCTGAAGTTGCTGTGGTAGAAAATGTGCTTCTTTATGCAAGTGAACATTTATATGCAACAATAGCAGTCTGGAAATGCCATACTGAGCTTAAATAACTCTGAGTATTAATGTTTGAGAATCACAGTTGCATATTTTTCTCATTTATCTAGTAAAAGCATAGTGAATCAGACCGTGTGACTGAAGATGCTTCATTAAAAAAGGCTTCAAGGTTCTTTATCCAGGTTCTATGTTTCTTGTTAAAAAAAGTAAATTATGGGTACCTTAAAGAGTTTATTTCCTTCCTTCTGTGAGTGGTATCACCTGTCTTGATGAACTAACTGACTGTCCTGCAGACTCAGTTTCTGATGTCTGATTTTTCAGGTCCACCCGCCACCCTTCACCTCATCCATTCTAAGAAATGAGGCACCTTGGTGTTACCTACCTGCTTCATATAAACCAGGATTCAGGATCTTGTCTCTTTTCCAACAAAAGCCAGCTTAGAACTTATTTTTCCTACCATTCTTGTGTACCTAAATTACAAAAACTTTCTCTGCCTCTTTTTACATACCATCATAAATGAGGGAAGAATAATGGTATTCATCCAGAATCACCCTCAAGGCTTTTACCATGGTGATGGAAAGCAGCTGTTCGACTCCTGAAGTCTCTGGAGGCAAGCATACTTATTTATTTAAAAGGTATCTAGATTGCAGAAGAGTCAGAAAGGCTGTTATAGCTGATCAAATAAAGCAAAAATGATTTGTTGAATAATTTATTTGACAAATCTGGCCAATACATTGTTCATCAAATAGTGCTTGCACTACTAAATTGAAAAAAAACAACTGTTAACAGCCATATGACAACATGTATAAAAAATCTGTTTCTGGGTTATATTGAAAAGAATTTGAAAGAATTTTCTTGAAGGGACCAAGGGACAGGTTCACATAATTTAGACATTTAAGTTTATCAGTGCTGTAATAAAATTCTCCCTCAAATACTCTAGGTAGGGGTAGTCCATAAGTATCCTATCTTTCATCACTATACTCCCTCAATAGCTAGCCACCTTCCACATTTTTCCAGAACTAATGTATTTTTATCAGATCTAACCAGGTTTGTATATATTTCACATTTAGGATCCACAGACAAGTTTTTCCACGATTATTTATGTTGAGGAGCCTGTTCTTAGGACATAACTGTGGATTCCTCTAGGGACAGAGTCCAGATATCTTGAGGACCTCTGCTTTTATTCGAAGGTCAAGGGAAGGAAATGTGACCTCACTTACTGTGGTTTAAGGATACAGGAGAGAGTATTTTCTTTCTTTCTGGGGAATTAAAACACTTATATCCTAGTTCCCAGGGGAGGGTCTTTGCTCTTGACTTTGCCAGATTGAGAAGGAAATAACAGCCAAAAAGCACAATCAGTAGAATGCATCCTTGGTCTTAGTTTTTGTAAACATGCATAGGCTGAAAACTACCCTATAGAAGTTCAGACAAGGGCAGATGATGTGATCTGAGACAGAAGCAGAAAGCAGTGTGACATGACTGTGATGTAGAAATGCAAGCAGTAGCCACCTATGCTTACATTTCTCTCTTCTTCTTTCCTTCAACACTGTTATCCTCCCTCACAAGTAAATCTATGACTGGTTAAGGTTGCTTCTTTGCCAGAACAGGTAAAACCAGTCTAGCTTTTCACTGTGGTGAAATTACATAGTTTCCATCTGCAATTCATCTGGAAAAGTTAAAGTTGCAGCTGAAAGACCTGTGTACACAATGTTTGTTAACAGTGAGCCAGACGTCTTTGGTATCTGATGGAGAGAACATTAAATGCTATGAGGTTTTTTTCATCCAAAAGTCAATAAAATGTTAATCCTGTTTTTACAGTTCATTGCTTCAGGTAGGGAAAGCTATTCTCTCCTGACTTGGTCATGAGTGACGCTGAAAATCACAAGGAAAGACAGAGTTAACCTTCCTTCTGTGGTCCATGTGGCTTCTTCTGGGGAGCATTTTGTGGAATATAATCTTGCCTTTGATTACTTTAGGTTTTGCATATGTGAGTGTCAGACAACACTGCACCTTTTTGTGTTCTCTGACTCCTCGATCTTTGGGAAGTGAGAGGTTTTTCTTTTATCTGTGGTACATAACTATATAGTTAAGACCAAGAAAACAAGATGAATTCATTCTGTCTTCTACATCAATCTTATTTTGGAAGAGGGATTGACCTTTGTTCAAGCAGCATACCACCAATAAAGCAGGTGCCAGCAGTATGCCACCTTTTTCCATGGGTTTCCATACAGGTACAACAACTTCACAGGGCTCTTTCAGGACCTATGTAGTGTAAACTGTTGGTGTAAAAAGAATTCAGATTAATATCTTAGGCTATCTAAAGGAATAAGTGGCATAATGGGTTACATTCTGCACAGGGACATTTTACCACAAGCAGTGTATAAAAGAGAGGAAGAAGCCCAGGAGCTGCCTACCTCATAGCAAACATCTGTACAGTCAGCAGGAGGGAGAGCTTGCCATACTTATGGACACATCTGGTAGCGGATTTTTTTCTGAAGGAATATATATCAGGCAATGACAGATCACTTGCTTAAGGTAACCTCCTGAGCAATGTTTGGCTTCTCAACAGCTGCGTTTAGTTGAGGATTCCAGCTGAAGATAGCAACATTTGCAGTCACTAGAGGCTGAAAACTGGGATTAAATGATTAATAACTTTCTTGTATTACTCAGCTAGATTATTCATATTAATTACACTGAAGCAGATTTGCATACAATCCAGATTTACATAATGATTTGATGTAAGTATAGTAAGTATTTACTTTTAGGGAGGGTTGCAGGAAGTGTAGATGTGTATTCTCTCCTTTCTTTTTCTCTTCCCATCATATTCTGTCCAGCTTTCCACACACATGCTGTATTTTTCAGTCCAATTTCCTCTCTTTCGAAGATGATATGAATGCTTAGAAATTATGTACTTCCAAAAGAGGATCCCAGAAGCTCTAGCATCTGCTGCATTTCTAGTAGCCATTCACTTCAATATCTAATGTGACATATATCAAGGGAAGGAGAAAGGCAGAGAAGGTATATTTTTCATGTACAGTAATTAATCCAGTGAATTTTTTCAAATAAATTACTTGCATTTCTTTCATTATGCTGCAAATTCCTAGAACCATGCATGAAATATTCAAACATGGAAGGAGAGCTATAAAAAGTGAAACTGTATAAAAACACTTGAAAAGGCCCCACAACTCAGTCAAAACATACAAACAAACAAATAAACAAACAAACAGGGAAGAAAGCCCAAACTAACAAAAAACAAGAAAGAAACTTTAAAAAACAATTTAAAAAAACCCGAATAATATACACACACACACACAAAAACAAACAAACAAACAAAAAACAAAACCAAAAAAATAAAAACCAGAAGAAAACCCTCATCCTACTCCACCTTTAGCCAAACAGAGCTTTCTGCTCTGGACTGGAGATAACCCTATTATTTTGAGCACTGGTAAAAACAGTTTGGTTTGGGTTTTTTGGTTGCTTTTTTGCTGTGTTTTGTTTTGTTCTGGTTTTCGAGTTGCTTTTTTGTTTGCTTTGTTGACTGGGGTTGTTTGTGGTCCTGTGGAAGGAGTCACATGCTTAATTGTTTTTCACAGCTGAAGTTCTTGCGATTCAGAATCAGGAAGTTTTGTCTACAGAAGAGATAATTTCATTTCAAATACATGATCACACCAGTTAGACTACAAGCACTTCTTCACCTTACAGTCTTGCATACTTTTTGATGTGAGACTACTACTCTGCCATAGCAAAACTGAGTCCCAGATACAGGTTCTCCTGTGGTTTTGCTCTGTCTGCCATGTTTTTTACCCTAGGAAAGAAAAAGTCTGACTAGTCTTTATCAGTGTCTGCATGGTAAATTGCAGGTAGTTGAAAAACAGCCAATGTGATGAAGACCATCACAGCATCAATGCATTGTTCGTCCTGAAATAATACACCCTGAGAAGAACCAGAAACACCTGCTTATGCTGCTGCAGTAAAACAGCTTCATGATTTTTGGACTGATGCCACACTGCCCAGGTCCTGCTGGCTCAGAGGTTGCATGAAATGAGAATGTCTGCCTTGCATGTCCCATCCAGATGGGGATTTTGATTGACCTTTTCCTTACACTAACTTCCGTGCAATTCCCTCCATCACAGGCTTCAGTGAGCTGAAGCTTTCAGAGTATCTTATTACCTTTTGTTTCTAATTCCTCTAAAGTCTGATTACAGTGCCAGCTCTTCTGCCATACCAGAGACTTGTCTACTGCTGTTTTATTACTTTTAATTCCAACCTAAATATTATTAAAGTAATGTAGTACATTTTAGTCGTGGCACTCCTTATGTGGCATATGTAGCCTCCATATGTATCTTTAAAATTGTTTGTTTTGGCTAAAATACGTATGTTCACACAACAATCACATGCCATTTTTACCTATAAAGCATAGCTCTTTAGCATGTTTACATCTTGCCATCTTTCCTCAGCCACCAAAGCAAACTGTGGAAGTGATTATGGACATGGGAAACTGCCTCTTTCAGACTCGGCATGCCTAGCAAAAAAACTTCAAATGGAGTTCTTTTTTTCCAGTAACTGAAGCACTCCAACATTATTCATTTCCTTGGGGTTTAGGTTCTGTTCTGTTTTTCGGATTTTCAACGTTCTCTTTTTCTTTAACCTCTGCCATGTCTCTGACTTTCAGCAGACATGTACATGCAAAGCATTTAATAAAATGGAAGGTCTCTTAAGTGATGATATATCACATTTTGAGTTCAGTCTGCTTCATTTCATGGTCTGGTAGCAGACAGAAAATAAAAAAAACCAACCTGTATCTGTTGCTGAATTTCTTAGCAAGTTGTGTGAGTTATCGTTTAATTATGTTAAGTGCTGTCTGTAAGCTTATGCAATGTGTCCTAGTTTACAATGTTATAAATACTTTTCTTTTAGATTCAATCTAGATTAACAAAATCTGTATTAAAAAAATCATCATGATATTTCAAAATAGCAAAATCTAATCAATAACAGTTTAAAGATTTTACCGGTGTTAATATGTGTAGTCCTTTATTTCAAGTTATTCAATATTTTTGGGACATTAAAGCATTTGGACCCCATAATTTCTCCTGTAAATAGGGGATGAATGTAAAATCATTAATTTTATAATTCATTTAAACATACAACATAAGCAGCTATCTGCTAAATCAAGCATCCTGATTTAAAAAAAAAAAAAATATTTTACATTTGCTCAGCTATTAATTTTCCAGATTCTGACAGAGAAGAAAGTTCAAAAAGTCATGTGGCCATCAAGCACTTCCATACCTTTATCTGCAGCTATAGAAAGGAATGTGATGACATACTGGGTTCCAGACTGTGCTATTCCTGTGTACATTATTCTGAGTCTGACTTACACAAAACTTATTGTTTGCAACGAAACTGGTAGGATGTGTGGTCTGGCCTGCAATTCCTTTATTTGAAAACAAGGAATTGGTATGAGAATTGCCTTATTTCCAGGTCTTCCCCTGATGTGGAACTGACCTGTTATTTGCTGTTGCAGCATATACACCATCTGTGTTTTCATTTCCTTCCTGATGATTTAGGTACGAATTTGAAATTCATCTTCATTATGCATTTCTTACCACAGACACTGATTCCTGCCACCTTAGTTTTAATGTTTGTACAGGGATATTTGCAAGGCAATTTTTTTATATTGGAAATTAAAGCATTAACAGATTTAATTGCTGGAGCTACATTTGTAGGCTGGAGCCTTTGTTTTTGGAGAACTGATCTTTTAATAGGTTGGCACTACTGTTTTGACTAAAGACTATGAGCTTAAGCAAGACTTAGTAATTTGTTAAGTAGATGTAATTGGAGACAACATTACAGATGAGCAATTATTTAAAATTTTACTAAAATATTTTCAAGTCTATACATTAGTAATTTTTATAAAAATCCACAGTTTCCCACATGACAGTAGAAGGTTGATCTTCTGAAGCTTGCATGTTTGGTTTTTACCAGTATACAATGTAAATGTAAGCCATTGCTTTTCACAGGATTTATACAACTTTCAATAAGAATAACAAAACTTAAGAGCTAACTACTTAGGCTAGAATCAATAAAATAGTTACATCCATCACTTCTCTGTACTCTTCATTTCCAGGTTATCAAACCTTAAAAGGAAGGGTTATATTTTTTAGATCAGAGATGCTTAGTTAAGAGAAGAAACTCCTTTCATGAACACTAAAAACAAGTCTAACAGGTGTTTTTGGGGTTTTTTTTTCCAAATGGTTAACAAAGAGCATAATATGCTCAGGGCAGATTAAAGACAGTAGTTGTCCTCATGGGAGAAAGGGTCAGTAGGAAGAGTCCTTAAAAACAGATGATTATTTAGGAAAAATAATTTCAAGCACATCATGGGATGGTGGGTGTTTTGTGTAAGAAAAATGTTTGAATGTGTAAGAAAAGATGTGTTTTCGAGGAAAGACAAATCTAAAAGACAAAACAAAAAAGCAAAACCACTCTTTTTTTTTCTTTGCAGGCCAAGTAACATCAGGAGGCTTTCCTGAATTGTTCTCTGTGAATTGGGTTTTGCATAAATGATTGATCAGTACAGTGAGCTTAAGTGAGTGCATAAAGAAGTGACATGTACAAAGACCTTTCAAATATTCCTTGCTGACAAAGTGGAATATTGGTGCAGCAAAATAATGCTGCAAAGAGAAGGAATAAGCAAAGGAACACGACTAAAGGAAAGGAGTCTTTTTGCATATTTTAACACATCAATGGACATTGCAATCCATTTCTTCACTGGTAAAGCCCTTCCCTGCTCTGTCTGACACCAGGACACTCTTCCATAGAATAAGTGGCTTGGTTTCAGCTGGGATACAGTGCTGTGGTTTGCATTCAGTATGGGGACGGTGTTGATAACATTGATGTTTTGGCAGTTGCTGAGTAGTGCTGATAACAAGTCAAGGAGTTTCTGTCCCATGCCCAGCTAGTGAGGAGCTGCACAGGAATTTGGGAGGGAGCACAGCCAGGACAGGTGACCTGACCTGGCCAAAGGGATGTTCCACACCATAGAACACCCTGCCCAGTATATAACCTGCAGGAGCAATCATATTATGCATGACTCCTTTCTCTCAACTTTTGTTCCCATCTCTCTGTTTTTCACTCTTCTTCTTCTTCTTCTTCTTCTTCTTCTTCTTCTTCTTCTTCTTCTTCTTCTTCTTCTTCTTCACATTATTTGCATTATTAGCATACATTTTCAAATTTAATTTTTAAACTGTTGCTATCTCAAGACATAAATTTACCTTCCCCACTCCCCCCCCTCCCCAGTTCTCTTTTTCACTGGGGAGGACAGTAGGGAATGGGTGAGTGGCTGCATGGTTGTTTAACTCATGTTTAGTTGCTGACTGTGGTTAAACCGTGACTATTTTGTCACAGTTTGACACAGTATAATTTGTATTGTTATGGATGTTTATGGGTCAAAATCATTAAATTGCTCTTGACTTTAAAACACCTGCCAAAAAAAGCAACCAAAACCCAATTAAATCAACCCATGTCATCCAGGTCAGTATAGACCTCTGTAGAGTTTTCTCTGGTAATGTAGAATGATTTCTTAAAATAAACTTGCCAAGGAAGGAAACACTTTCTATAAATAACTCTTAAGAGCAAAGTTACACAAGACAGCTAAGCCAATCACTATGAAAAGGTCCTGCTCCTCTTCTCTTTTCACTTTATTTCCTGTTGTTTTCTGTTTTTCTTTTTTTGCCTAACCAATTTGACTCAACAAAGCACTATACACTTTAATTCCAGGGTGTGAGAAGAGGGGATTATTTTTTTTTCTGCTTTAATGACAAATCCACTCTTTGTTAGGCTCCAGAGACCATATAAGAGAAGAAGAAGAATAGTGGGCTGCTGAAAGGAGAAGTGAAGATACTTGCTGTACATGTCCTATAGCTGCACCCTAACTCTGTGTGTGGATATCACTGATGTCTACTGGCAGTGCTATGTGGACCTCACACCTCGTGTGTAACAAACCTTTGAACCCACTTACCTGAACCATCAATTATAAACATCTCTACTCCCCACCACCACACACATCCTCCATAACATTTCAAAATCAGCCATGTCATGCTTCTATATTCTCCCTTTTAGTGAGAAAAAAAGGTCTGCTCCCATCTTTCTGCCATTGACTTTGATGAAAAATACGAAAATATGTCCTTCATTATATGATCACATGCTGTTAATCACAGGCATCTTTCTAATCCTTCTTTAAGGATACATCACTCAAATAATTAGTCGTACTAGGGTACTGAGAAAGATGGTACTTTGGCAGGAGATTTCTGACTAATAAGTCAGAAAAGTGCAGTCCCCAGGTGAGAAAATAGTAAAGTGGAGTGAGTGAAGAACTTTGGCATATATTTTCAAAAGCTTTTCACGCATTTTCTTTGCAATTACAGTAAACATCATTTTGAAATTAATTTGTGTAAAACAATGTTGTTTTTTCCCCTGTAGGCTGATAGAACCACCTAGAACTTGATCTGGCTCTCATGAAAAACCATGATTAGCTTTAATTGGTGATGGAAACTGATTATAGATTTTGTCTTAGTGCTGACACATCCAATTGCTTTTAGAAGAGACAGACTTATACACCCCTGGTCTTGAGTCTATTTTTACAAATTATGAGAAATAAGGATATAAGAGAATCTTTATTCTTATAAGAGGGCTAAAAGTTAAAACTGTCAAGGACCTGTGGGTGGCCGCAGACTTTGAAGATGGGAGAGAAGAAGGAAAATATACTCCAAGGGTGTGGTTTCATCATTGGATTAAGGAGCTATAAAACTGGGCTGCTGCTACAGTGTTCCTCCTCCCTTCCTGAGATCCTGCACTTGTACATCTACCAAGTCAGATCAGCTCTCTGACTCAGGTGAAAAACAAGGAATTTATCTGCAGTCAGCTTTCTGCCACTTTGACTCACTGAGAAGCCTCACAAACCCAGTACTGATGCAAGTGTTGATTGCAAAAACTACCCTAAGGGGATACAGTGGAGTTTCAGAAGATCAGAAACTCCTGACATTATTGTCAAGATTAATGCAAACAAATAGTATGTTCCTCCTCTCAGGAAGTTACTGGTTTGTTTCTCTGAAGTTAGTCTCATCTAACTAATTGTAGTGATTTTAATTTCTTCTCTCTATTTTGAAAATCTACATTTTGATTTGTTTTAATAGCTAGCCCGTAAAAAATATTTATTATTTCAAAGGATTTTTTTTTATGCTTTCCCACCTGCTGCTCATAGTTTACCAATTCTGAAGAACTGGCAGAAGACACTTGATCAAAAATATGAGATATTTATTCATGTCTTCATCTTTCTTAAGCCCTGGAATCTAGGGTGTACCCGATTTGTCTCAATTTTCAAGTGCCACTCACAGTGGCAGGCCACAGAACAGTTTTGCCAGCCTAGAGGAATCATGTACAGGGGAAAGGTGCTATACATATTCCTATGCTAGTGACCTTCACAGAGCCACATAACACCTTTGAAAACCATTGGAACTTCCCAATGTATCAATACCCATGAACTGAAACAACTAAAACTCCTTAATGGACAATTTAAATTTAAAAATAGTCTCTAATTACATTACTTAGTAATTTTCACTAGGCTTCTGGCAGCTTTGATTAACTATGGATGACAATAGGTCCAATGAGCTATTAGGAATGTCAGTGACTAGCCCAGTTAAAGAATGCTTTATATGTTTGCCTATTTTTCCTTTTTCAGTTTGACCACCCTCTTGTACAAGGATTTGTGGTGAAAAGGCTTTGATAAAAGCATTTAATCTTGGATAGCTTATTTTCATTATAACTTACTTATGTGGGGAAATGGAATGAATCAGGCCTAAAGCCAGAGAGTAGTGACAGAGGAAGTAGACTGAATACATTTCCCAGGTAACTGGGAGACCACCATCACAGCAATTGAGCAAATTCATGAAGCAGAGGATGTCAAGCTATTATCCTGAAAACTCTTTATGGATTAAGATATCCTTACTATAATTAACTTTACAAATTCGGGTATTGCTCTGTGTAATATGCTACTAGACTTGTAAATTAGCTTCTCACAAAATCCTTGCTTTCCTCTTACATGTCATTTTTCAAGAAATTCTGCAGCTTTCTTCTGTCTATCTGAGACTATGAAGAGGTTTTAATTATGGCTAAATATTTAGGGTTGACATTTAGGGTTGACAAATGTTTCGCTGTTGTTGTGAATTGAAAAGCCAAGAGGAACAGACACCAAACCTGCACTCATGAGTCCATTCTGTTGATAATTCATTTTTCTGAAATTTTCTCATTTCTGAAGGTTTGGATCTGGCTGTGTCTTAAATCTTGAGTCACTCAGATCAGTAAGGACACTCCAAGTCCTACTGTGCTTATATAGGTACAGTCGCTTCTGGTATTTCCAACTTCCTAAATTTTAGCCATAGTATACAGTAGAAACTCAAAGAATCTTAAAAGCACTTAAAAGCACTTCCTTAGCCACTATGCCTCCAGACTTTCTACTGTTTTTTTTTTGTTTTACCCTCTAAGTGTTCCTCTGTGTTTTTTCTCTCAGTTCCAAATAATTTGTTATCTGGAAAGATTACAGTGCCTTAATTTTAATACGAAAATGAGTTTACAAAGTAGATTTAGTTTGTCATTACAGAAACAAGCAGTTAAATACAGTCTCACTAGAGAAGTTGTTATTTCATAGTTATGTAGTTGTGACATATTAAAAAAAAAAAAAAAAGAACAAGAAGCTCCAGTACAGCTTAAGAATAGCTCCAGTACAGCTCTGTTCATTAGAATAGAGCGATGCCAAAAAACTGGCATATCAAGACAGCATTATCTTTCCAAGTGCATAGCTGCAGAGCAACAGTATGCAAATCATAAAAGAAAAATATGTTTGTTTTAATTAGTACAACACAGGCGGCAAATACCATTAATGCACAATATTTAATTTGATAATCCAAACTTCCAGTATGACAGGAACTTATTTAAAATTCTGCACTGAATTCCCAAATACCAACAATAGGCCAGAGAGAAGAAGAAAAGCTTGTCTCCAGTGCAGCTGTTTCAGTATAAGATTGATGGACAATTGAGTGTTTTCTCCTCTTGATTCAGCTTTTCCATCCTGACTCTGTGAAGGCCTATGCTAAGGCACACTTGCCTCAGTGTGTAACTATCCAAAAGGAAGGTTTCTAAGTAAAACACACTGATATGAGACAACCCCTGAATGACCACACAGTGTAACATCATGCAGTGATATTTGAGGCACTTCCAGACTACCCATCATGGTCCAAAAGCAGTAGAGACATAAAATTTTGAAGCTGTAGCTGAGCTAAATATTAGGGACTTTAATTGTTTTCAGCCTAGAAGTCCTCATCCAACCATAAACCCTTCGAAAGAAAAGAAAAATAAATGAGATCTGTCGAGCTGAATAAGCTAAACCTATTAAAGGAATAAATCATCTGGAGGACACAAAAATAAATACAGTGGCCGTGGTCTGATTGGTGATGTTTTCCTGTGCATAGACAGAACCTGACTCTCTCTTCCACCCTCATATTCTACCATATGTAATAAATGGAGAACTCACCCTTTTCCTACATATTAAGAAACCTACAGACTCTGTCTTTCCTTTTCTCAGCTGTTTATTTGTTAATATTTGGAAACATGGTGTTGACTTCAAGATTCCTACTACTTTGTGAAATTTATACAAGCCAGTTATCATTTAAAAGGATTTCTTTCATTTGAATTTTGCAAGCTTTTTTAGTTGAGGAGGAGGGAGAGACATTTGTTTAAGGATATACGTATAGGCTGCATCTTCTTAGTACTTAGAACATAGCTTCATTTTCTAAAAGAATGTGCCTGTGCTCTGAAAGTTCATGATAGCTTTAAGATAGTGAGCATGACATCAGTACATACAAGCAACAGAGGAGTCAGCAATTCGCATCTAAACATTAAGGCATATCTGAAATATGTAATTATTATGATAATAAGTTCAAATGTATCAGTATCAGCAAATAAGCATAAGTAGACATGATAGTATATCTCATGCTGAGCTGTTCAAAGATTATTGACCTGTAACACCAGGGAAAAAATGTTACAGACTGGCATTCACACCAGAAACAAGGAAAAACAGAAAATTATTGTCGGTCAGAAAACTAATCAGAACTGAAGCAAGCAAAAAAATTGTATAAACCTTGAGTTAAATTCAGTTCTAATTTAATGAAGCAGAAATTTTGATAATGTAACACAAATCCTTTGATGACTCAGAAATTTTACTTTTTGGTATTTTGTTTGGGTTTTCTTGTTTGTTTGGTTGGTTGGTTTGGTTTTTTGTGGTTTTTTTTGTTTTGTTTTGGTTTTTTGGTTTTGTTTTTTTTAATTTTTGTTTGTACCCCAAGATAAAAAGCAGAAAAAAAGATTTAGAGAAAATATCCAGTCAGGAATCTGGACTCAATATCTTCTGATAGTATCCTAAGAGGTACCTGAGATTTTTTTTTTAAGCAAACCAAGCACTACCATGAAATTTCCAAAGGTTGTGTCTAATTTTCTAAATATCTAGAAACCCTAAATATCTTAGATTTATGAACTTGTTCAAGGACTCTCTAGAGCCTTACGGAGCATCAGGTTGGCATTGCTGAATTCTGAGATACAAGATTTAAATATGTTTGTTTGCTTTGCAGTTCTTTTAGAACTTTATCCCATTGAAAATAATGGAAATTCATAAATTTTGTTGTCTGCTTACATTTATTAATACACACTGATGGGTTTTATTAATACTGGGATAGAATTTCTCTTGTTACAGTAGAATTTCTCTTCAAATATTTATAAAAATTTTAAATGCTGAAGTCAAGGCAGACATAATAATGGGAAAATAATATAATTTTCTGTTAGGTTAAATGTAGATGATGAAATTATTCGCATGTAACAAAATGCAAAATTTTTTTGCATCTTCTGCCAGACTGAAAAACTAAAATGCTACTTCAAAATAATTTATTTCACCTGAATCTGACAATTAAATGTTATTTTTATATTCTCTTTATTAAGTTAATATATCTTAATTACAAGACCAAACACTGCCCCAGTAAATCATTTGGTATAAACATATAATAAATTCTAAAAATTAAGTGCTTAATTTAAAAGATATGGAAATTAAATTGCTAGTCTCCTATGGAAACATAGGCTCTCGCTTTCTTAAAGTATCTGGTCAGGAGCCTGTAGGATATTTAGTTTGTTCACCTTAGAAAAGGAGAGACTGAGATGTGAGACCTCACTGCTGTCTACAATGAAGGTGAGAAGAGAACCGAGTACTGCTGATCTTTTATCTCTGGTATCTATTGAGGCATCCAGGGAATGGCTTAAAAAGCTGTGTCATGGAGATACCTCTGTTCACACTGGATAGCAGGAATCTGCAATTTCCTGAGAAGGTGGGTCAATCGTTCACACAATTTCCCCAGCTAAGAGTTCATTGCCCGAAGTCTGTTGATGTTCAAGATATGTGCATACAATATTCTTTGATATATGTTTTTACCTCTAGGTTTTTAGTGTGGAATCAGGATTTGGACTTGATCTTCTTGTGTCCCTTGCAAATCGAGATGATTTATGATTCTGTTATTCTAATGAGAGTCCACACACTTCAGGTATTGGTCCCTAGAAATTTTTAGTTGTCTGCTTTTTCTCAGCAGATTTAGTGTTCTTGGATGCTGTTGAAGTGAGAAAGACTACATAGATTTTCTGACTCCTCTAGGGAAGGAAATCTTATTATAAAAATGCCACCCCCACAAAAGAAGGATTGAGATGGAGGATGAAATACAAAATAGCAAGGTCTTGATCTGGAAAGGGATTACATTTTCTTTCTAATAGGCAGAGAGAAGAAAGAACAACCTCATTGCCTGGTGAAAGCAGCATCAAAAATATGGAAATAAGAAGGAGATTAATCTACTTTTAAATTCTTTCTGAGAGGTAATGTGGATGTTTTAATTGATCAGTTTTATTTACAGGATTGTTTGTTACTTGCAAGGATTAAAGTCTTCCCACATGATGAATACACATTTAATGGGACAAAGAAAGTTCATTAATGCATTACTGGCCCCATTGCAGGAAATGATACTGCTGTTTGACAGAATCAACATGTTTCTAGTCAGTGATGTCAGAAATCTCGAAAATTCTTGCTCAGTTGCAGGTAATAGACACTCAAACTACACAAGACTCATCTAGTCCAAGTCTTCACTGGTATGGTGCATTTAATACTTCAGCAACGTGTCCAGTTAAATGTAAGTGTTACAGAGAGATGTAACATCTCCACCTTGCCTCTCAAGAGCCAATTCTGCACTCTGATAGGTGTCAGGGACTTCAAACACAGAATTTACAGCACAGGAGTTCTGTACCCAGCTCAACACTCTAACTTTCCAGAAATTTGTTTGCAGTTTTTACTTAAGTTGAATCCCATTTTTTATTGTTTCTTTATGTATGTTGTCATGGATTTTGCATCATTTAAATATGAATAGACTTTTTCCACGTTTCATCTTCATTATTATTTAAACATGCTAAATATATTATCTAGCTTGTTCAGGCTTTCCCTCACGTATCATTCCCTCTACCTTTTTTATCAGTTGTGCGACTTTTTTTATCATTCCATTCAAATTTGTAAATATCCCTCACCAGTGGAGAGACAGAACTAATTGTAATGGTTTGGGTGAATGTTCTAAGCAGTTACATATTAAAGCATTATTAACTTGTTGATTTAGGTGACGATTTTTGTCAGGAAAGAATGGCACAGAAGTTTAAATGCTAGGCTGGGCATCAAAAGATTTTGAGTTTTTACTCTGAAAAAACAGAGATAGCCTCTGTAACTTTAGGCAAATCCTTTAAGGCCAAATACAAAGGTCTTAAGGCAGACCTTTACTGTGCTTTGCCAGGCAATGCAATGACCACTGAGAAGTCTGTGTGGGATCTCTGCAACAAATTACAGAGTTGCAAGAAATCAGAAAAGCAGTGGGATAAGCATGATATTTAGACTACTTAACTGTGTTTCTATTTTTCCAATACACCTGTCCCAGGCGAATTAGCATAGCTGTCACACTGTGTTAAGTTGGATATTGGTTTGGTTAGTCCTTTTCCATAGTGTCCAGGACCATGCTCAGTGAGCATGGTTAACCATGTATTTTAATACTGTTGTTGTCTCACTACATCCATGTGAATGCAATGTGTCACTGTTCATGTGGTTTCAGAAATTACGATGAGAATCTGATCTTCAATTAGATGTAAGGGTATATGTCTATTTCTGCTACCAGCCCCGCGACCTTTACCACACAGTGCTGTGAATAACACAAACATGACCCATCTAAAAGTCTGCTGCTACGAGGTTCAGGTACTTAATGAAACCTTGACCCTTATCCTCTAGGCATGCAGTTTACCACATTCAATTCCCAGTTGAATGTGGGAATGGGGGTGAATATGGTGGCATAAACTGTCATTCAAGAGGAAACATGAAGAATTACGCATATTTGAAATCACGTTCCTTTGTACAACTGGCCTTTCATTCAGGAAATACCATGTCATTCTGTGTAAAATCCACAGTCCTGAATTCTTCTTTTGGTAGGTGTCTACAAAAAAAATCTCTTGAAGAAGTGTCTTTTCATAATAACAGCCAAGTAGTTAGAACACTTAGGAAAAGAGAAACACCAGGAAGGGATCTTAACAGTGTTCAACTTTAGAGTTTTAAGTATGACTAAGATATGAGGCCAGTCACCTTAAGCTTCCTATATAATTATTGCAAAAAGACAAGTTCCTCCAGGGGATTATTCAGAGAAGGAATTTAACTTTGAAAGACAAGTAAATTACATACCTAAAATTAGGAGGATTGAATAGCCCTGAGTAACCTTGAATAGCGGATGCAATTGCTTGGTGTGAAGAATTCCTGGCCAACAGTCTGTCAAATGTTTAATGTGAATCCATGTTCCCCTCTAGCCCCTTAAATACAAAATATTCACCAAGTCAGAGGTGGATGGGTACTGGTGAAGTTCACGGAACTATGTGACATGAGACTACTTTGAAGTCTAAGACCTAGGCTCTTAAAAGAGAACAGCAACTATGGCAGTATAGTTGCAAAAAAAAAAAAAAAAAAAAATTATAAATATATATATCTCTAAAAAATAAATTATTAAAAAATAGCAGTATCTCAGTCTATAAGCATGATAGCCAAATAAACAATGTCATTAAAGGCAGAATTCTAGTAGGTGAAGAAGGAGGTCATCAATATATCAGGAACTTGAACTATGACAGTTACAAAAGTTTAGGTCAGTGCTATATTTACAGTCTTGGGTCATTAACTTTTTCCAAAACATTTTTGGTTAAAGAGGTTAAGCAACTGTAAATGTTGCTGGCTGTTAAGCTCATTTCAGACTATATTTTATTTCAATACTTAGGTAATTAACAGATTTTTTCTGGAATCAAATACATTTTACATATTTTATTACCTATATTTAAACCCAAAGTCCTGCTTTGTTCTCTTTTTCCTGTGTCCATTTTGTTTTTTGGTTTTTTTTGGTTGGAAAGTTTGAAGTCCCTCCTGCAGCTGTGGCAAACATTCATTTTTAGTGCAGGCTGAAAACACACTAGCTCACACTCAGCTGGGAACTCCTGTCTACACAGAGGTGATTGAAGTTCAATTTCCTTGGCAGTCAAAATGTTCCCACCATTAAATTAGTGGGTCCTGAAGAGAGACAGTGTAGGAAGCAGAGCTGGTGCCTTGCATTAATTCATTATATTAATTTCAAGTCAATCTGTATGTTTTTTAACACAGTAACTATTAGGAAAGTCCTTTATGAGTTCTAATTACTGATCTTCCTGCATCCATGGGTTGCCTGTCTAAAAGACAAAAATAATAGCATATTTGAAAAATTGTCTTAAAAGCATTTTCCTTGCAGAGCTAAAATATGGTTGAATGTTCTTGAGATTTTGAGATACCCCTGTATTATAGAATGAGGATAATTAAGACCCTTCAAGAAATAATGGGAAGCCTAAAACTCCATGGTTTAATGTGCCACTTTGTTTCAAACCAGAGTTAATTAACTTTCCACTTTTAATTAACTTCTCACCCTTCGATTGGTTTTCAAAATGATTCCTTCATGTTACTCTCTCATTTATGTATACACACAACCTTTAGATGTGTACAGGTGCAAACTCACTTATTTTCCTCTGTGCTGAAACATAATTTCCTGAACTGTTTTTTTTTATTCTTGCTAGCATATGTTTCCATGGAATCCCATCCCATTATATATATATATGTGTATATACATATATATATATATTTATATCTGAAACAGATCAACAGAGTTTCATTAACATGACATTAATTCCCCTTTAATCCCCTTTTCCAGTTCATTAACAAATATATTAACTACTGCAATAGTTAGCATTGATTCCTTTCCATATTCTTATTTGCTTCTTCCCATTCAATACAATGCCATTTACTACAAATATTCAGTGACAGACCTTCAAAACAGACCTTCTGTAATCCAAAATTTGCTTGTGTTGTTTATAATTAAATTTAGAATAGGAATACTTTACCTTTTTGGGTCTTTCTTACACAATCATGATGAATCATGACGCCAAACATCAAAGCTTTTCATATATTGCTTTTGCTCTGTCATACAATATTTATGCCCCTTAGCAAGGGTCAGTTGTACAAATGATGACTGTATCAGATCACAGAATCACAGAATGGTTGATGTTGAAAGAGACCTCAGGAGGTCCAGGTGTTCAGCTCCCCTGCTCAACAAAGGCCACCTAGGGCAGGTTGTCCAAGAACCTGCAGAGATAGTTTCTTAGTATCTTCAAGAATGGAGTCTCCACAGTAAAAACGTGTTTCCCTTTGTTCAGGGAAAATCTCCATGTTTTGATTTGTGCCCATTACCTCTTGTGCTGTCACTAGACACCACTGAAAACAACCTGGCTCCATCTATACCTCGCCGGGTATTTAGATGCATTGGAAAAATCCCTCCTGAACAGTCCCAGCTCTCTTAGCTTTACCTCATATGAGAGATGCTCCAGTGTCTTCATCATCTGAATGACCCTTCACTGGACTCTAATATGTCCTTGTCTTTCTTGCACTGGTACCCCAGTACTGAACACAGAACTCCAGCTTCAGTCTCACCAGTATTGAATGAAGGGGAAGGATAATTCCACTCCACTTGCTGGCAACACTCCTCCTAATGTAGCTGAAGATAGAAGGACACATCACTAGCTCCTGTTCAACTTGGTGAACACCAAGGTAAATAACTGAGGCTAGTGGATGCCTACCTACAAAATATGTGGTATCCAGAAGTAAATGAGTGACACTGAAGACAGAAAATATAATTTGGTTGAAACAAGATGGTCTTGTCCCTTCTCCTGAAGATTTGAGAACAAGTGAAAATGTCTGCTAAAAGTACTCACATTACTGCATTAGCAGTTTTGACTAAATGAACTCAGAGTAATTTGAAAGAGCGATTTATAAATGTTCAGTAGCTAGAGTTTTGGAAGAATGTCAATCTGCTCCTGAAAAGATGCAGGGAACTGTTCTTTATTAATAAGACCGTCCACTTCTAAATGCAATCTGACATTTGTCCCTACCGTGTCACGTTATACCAGCAGTGTCTTTCTTTTCATACAGATGTCTAGACATCTGCTAATGCTCATTGCTTTGATGACAACTTATTCCATATGTGTCCTGTCTCAAAGAAATTGTACTGCCTGAAACTGGAATTTCTTCATCTTTCTATGTTTCAGATAATGCGTGTGGTCTTACTTTGAATCTAAATACCCCACTCGTTGCTTCTAACCTGTGAACTGTTTGAAATTCAAAAGACCATATGTGCTCTAGCTTGTCAGTTTTAATGTTTTGATACTATTTTCCCCCGCATTTTTCCTCTTGCACCTGTTTCAGCTATAGGTCACTGCAGACAGAGGTATCTCTGACAGTCGCTCCTTCTTGTCTACACTGCTCTTCTCTCTTGTCCTGCTTCATTCCTGGTTTATTCCTTGCCTTCTCAGCTCTCTTTCCTTTACTTCTGGCCTCTGTGAACCAGGCTTGTCCCCATCATTTTTTGGTTTACTCCTTCCTGTGAAATGAGTGGATGGGAGGCTGGCAAGGTGTGTGTTTCAGAGCAGAGCAGCTCTCACCTGCTGAGCAGCAGATGCTGCCTCAGGAGGAGCTGCTTGGACAGGACAGCAAGACGAGCTGATCCTCTTGCCACTTGCACTTGTTTTGCCCAGGTGCCTCGATGGCTGTGAATGAACAGCTGGGGTCAAGAGGGAAAGGGATCCAGGAGGGGCAGCCCTGTTTGCCTGGAGCACGGGGGCAGTGTGAAAACAGCAATGTGTCTCCTGGTTACACTGCTGCCCGTGTCCACAGCTTTCTCTGCTGGCTGGATTTTCACTCAGGGCAGGGCAGGAGCTGATAAACCCCTGCTCTCCCCTTCACTCCCCCTCAACAAACCAAACAAACTTGCCTACTGAGTTTAGTTGTAAGCAAACCATTTTATGGAGGGATCTGTGTTTGTTTTTGCAGTGACAACAAAGATGTGAAGTGAGCCACTGCTCCAAAAGGGCTTCCATGAAAGCCACTGTTTTGATGCATCTTCTGGTGCTAACGTGACTCCATCTCTCTGAGTAATGCTTTCCTTAACAATAGTGCCAAGTGTTAATTAAAAAGTAAATGAGAGATAGTTCTTTCGCCTGATTGTAGTTCTGCATTAGAATAGGGTTTGCCAAGCTATTTTTAATTTTAAAGGGAATATAAAGTGTGTAAATCCTCTTATGTTTTTAAAGGACATTGTATTTTTATTTATTATGCATCATCAAAAATGTCTTGAAAAGACAAAAAAAAAAGAAAAGGACAGGTATAAACCCAATGCCAATTAATACTTTTCACTGGAATATTAATTTGTGGGCATTAGCCCCTTTTTATTGACCTTTGGACTTATGATTAGACAGACAGTGAGCTCTGCTGACCAGCACATATATAATTAGCAAATAACAAGGTGAGGTAGAACTGGTTTAATCTCATTTCATCCCCGAGACTTTATCACCATTTGGCCTAGTTCCCTTTATCCAGAGATAACAGCTTTATTTGGCAGTGAATTAAAGAACCAAGTAGCTTTGCATTGTAATATAGGTCAAACAAAACCAGCACATTTGGTGTTGGGTTGTTCGACAAGCAGAATGCCTGGAAATTGTTGGGGGTGGGAATAAACAGTTGCAAAGAGTTGTAGAAGATTTTCAGTCTTTGAATAGCGCAAAAAAAGGTCAGAGATTTTAGTTGGAGCCATTCAGGAGGTCCAGTGGCAGTTTATTGTGCCATCAAGCTGGAAATCAGAATTTAAATTCCAAACCAGCTGGCAAGGACTTGGAGACAGAAGACTGGGAAGATTTGGCCAGTCTCCAGATTTCCCCTCATGATAAATTTAAATAAAGTAAAAATCTACATGAGAAGGAAAGTGAACCTTGTTTCAACTCCTTCAGTTTCTACTTGAGTAGTAACACTGCTAAGACTCATGTGAAGAAAGAGAAAGATTTTTTCAGGGATCATGTCCCCCTACTCAGCTGATCTTTCCAATAAAGACAGCCTATGTTCTCACCTACAAAATAATCTAAGCATTAGGTTATTAGATCCTTACTGGTCATGCTGATTTGCCACTCAGCATATTCAGTAAACAGCCCAGAAGTGATTGAATAATTTCTGTGATTTTAAAGATTTATAAAGTCATGTCTGCCTGTGGGGTAGAATGGTATTAACTCATTTCATGCCACACTAGGTTATTTCAGCATATGCTCTATCACATGAAACTAAAAATATCCCAGTGACTCATAAAGCACTTAGCTGGTTTTATTAGAATTTTTTGCTGTGTCATTTATTTAAAAGTGGATGGCTGCAAGTATTATTCATGAGCAGCAGATGAGGTACAGCACAACTCCCACTCATACAAGATTTTTCAGCTTCTATTGCACCAGTGACTGTCTGTACTCAGTAATCTGTCCCAGACAAGCGTGTTGCAAGTTTTGTTCAGGTTTTCTAAATATGACAGTGTTTGCAAACTGATCTGCAGAAGCGTGCCAAAAATTTTGGGGAGAGAGGAACTGTAGGTAAAGTAGATTTGGAGGACTTTTCCTTTCAATTTGATTATTATCATAAATAAAATTACATTTCTTTCTGGTGTGGGAATAGAGAAAGGAAAATAATAGTATATCTTTGATCTGTGGCTGGGACAACCCCATTACTGGGACTTATACCAATAACCACTAAAAAGAATTATTTTTATCCAATGGGAAAGCGCTCTGTGCCTCTCCTCAGAAAACTTACTAGAAAGAAATCTTCAGCTTGATAAGCAATGGGTTGATGACTGACCCAGAGCTTGCTAGGGAGATTGGACCTAGGACACATGGCTCTTTGATTAGCTCTTTACTGACTAAAATCCAGAAAAACCACCTTGTGGCCTCAGCTGGAGGGGATGCAGAGGACCCTTCAGAGTCTTGAACGCTGTCTGGAACTCAATGTTTCATGTGTGTATATGGACTCTAAGCATAAACATGGGGTTAAATACAAGCACAAGCCATACTGCTGATCCTGGGTTCATGTGGGAAAACAATTTCCACATATCCACATGCTCTGAAGAAAGCAGTATCAGCTCCCTAAATTTTATTTGGACAGCTAAATGCTCATTGCTCTGCTGTGTCTGCACAAACACAATTGATTATATGGGTGGAGATTTAGCAGGGCAGGAGGTAGTCTCTAATTCCACTGAAGTAGCTGTGTAATGGAGTAGACAATGTTCTTAATTATGGCGAAGGTTGCGTGGAGGCAACTCGTGGTTGCATTGAAACTCTTTCAGACTAATTTAACAGTAAAAAAAAAAAAAAAAAGAGCGGGGAGGACTTAAAGCTGCCTTCATGAATCTATTCATGTTTTTAATACAGAACTAGGCTAAAAAAACTGACAGACCAAGGACAGCGGAAACAAATTTAGGATGGAACTTTAATTTGCAATCTCACTACTGAGGGTGCAAAAACAGAAAAAAATAGCTGTGAAATGCACCCTAGTCGGACAGGAGTAGTAATGCCATTTTTGGAATTCAAGGAAGCTTAGTTAATTTGATTTATTTTCCCGTTTCAAGAAATTATGATACTTAATTTTGCCAAGTCTCAGTGACTTTGCCATATCTTAGAGACCTCTGTTATTGTAGCATAATCTTTTCTCCTAAAGATGTTAACATTTTTTTTTAATTCACAAAGATATTTTAAATTATTGTCAGTAATTTAAATGTAGAATACTGTCAATAAAGAACATATTCTTTCAGATTTTACTTCTACTATTGCTTCTGAGATTTGGGGAGCAAATGAGGGTGTATAAGGAGCTTAGGGCCTATTAGTTGCTAGAAAGATATTAATGATTTTGTAACTAGATTTCTGAATTATGCTCTTGAATCTGAATAAGCAGATAGATTTATGCAGAGAGTTTTGATACCACACACATAATCCAAGGGATCTAGGGAGCTTCTTACATTACCCTGTGCAAATGCAGTATAAATACCATTCATCAAACACTTCAGAAAGATGACACATGCACATAGAAGTAGTAAACCTTAATGTGGTTCTTTTTCCACAAAGTAGCACATTTCTGGTTTATTTGAAAACATTGTGTAGATAAACTTTAGATTTTGAAATCCTCACGACCAAAGAGAATCAAAGGAAACTATGTCAGACTTGCCTTAAAGTGCTAAGAAATATGTCTGATAATCTGAATTTCTGCATTCTTTCTCTTAGAGTCTATCAGATAATGAATGGTATTTCTACACCAAAGCAAATAAAAGTAAAATTTAGGGCTTTAGGAAGAAATTTCCACATAACAAGATTAATTTCATTAAAATATCAACATCAAAAAAAGAAAGACTTTACCCTTCACAACATATCTCCAATTTCTAAATTAAAATCATTTTGGATAACTTTCACTAAAACTTTTGCTATTCCTTTTTGTTAAAATTCAGGTAAAAAAAATACATTACCGTGAATGATTCTAAGAAAATAATATTGATTTTATTTTAGTTATAGAAGATTTTAGTTATAGAACAAAATTTATTTCATGACATGAGTAGTGCCAAAATTTAAGATGGGGTTTGTGTTCCAGATGAAGACACGTAGAGCTAATCCATGCACATCACAGCTCACTTGAGATGCTTTACACTACACTTCCAATTTCTACTCCTGTGCTTTAAAAACCAGGTCATGAAGCTAATTCTTGAACTCTTGCAGCCTCTAAAATACACAAGTTCTTAAAGAATGCTTGTATAGGAGAAGTTGAGCACTTCTGGTTATCCTTTGTTTATCCTACACTCACCTAGAACAGGTAGGTGAGTGTACGAGTTTTAGCCTCCTGTTTTGCACAGCATGAGAGCAAGGCAGGGATGTGACACACCTATTTACAGGGTTTGGTCCTGCACATCTGGGTGCAGATGTGGAGCTTCACACTCCAGTGCACAGAGTGGTCACCACTCTGCAGGGACTGCAGTGTCCATGGTCTGCCTCCAGCCTCAGCTCCTTGCTTCTACAACTTAACCTCTGAACTGCCTCCAAAATAGGGTTGGGTCTCATTAGTGCAATTTACTCTTTCAGAGCAAGCCATGCATACAGATTTATTTCCTATGATTCACCCTTAAACCACTATAAGTTTCGACACAATTATGCAGATGAATGAATAAAAAGCTTACCTTTATTAGGAAATAAATGTCCTTTTACTTCAGGAAGGATACAAGAATGAACAGGTAAAGTGATGTGACATAAAAATTCAAGCCATTGAATGAAAAATTTTGAAATTATGTTGAGAAATTTTGAAATTATGCTGAGAAATTTTGGAATTATGCTGAAAGAAATAAAGTGCAATATAGGCCTTGTAATGAAATGCATATTTAACTGGGTAAGCTGAGGTTCATAAAGTCTAGATTTTTAGAAAATTTGAGTGCTTTCTTTTTGGTGTTCAGCTACCAAATCTTAAATTAGGCTCTGGAAAATATTTTTTTTTTAACTGTATGCAAAAGAATATTTACATTATTTTTTAGTTCTGCAATACCCCAAATTGTCCCTAAACACCAGGGCTTCACAGATAGCTGAACTGTGCCCACAATACTCATACATTTTGGTTGCAGGATGTCACTATGGGAATTCTATATTTCTACACATATTTCTGCAGATAGCTTAACTTAAATCTTGTCAGGGAGTTCAAAAGAGAAAAAAAAATAAAAGTGTGTTTTGTCTTCTAAGCAATCTCAGCATCACAAAACCAAGAGAAGCTGAGAGTTTTGAATTCAGAGTCCTAGAGGAAGAAAAATTATTTTAGGCATATAGGCATGTCAAATTTAGGATATATGACTTTACAAGTATTATTAATGCCTACAAGCATTAATTTGACTCAGAACTGTGAGTGATGCTGTTGTTCATGCTATTCATACGTCTACCCAGAAAAAAATTTAAAAAAATAAAGAATGAAAAAGGTTAAAGAATAAAATGGTGCATAAAAAAGGCTCTCATCTTCACAGAATAGAAGATTGTTGTTGACCTGAGTTGTCAATATTACTCATTTTTTCCAGGTGAACTTTTACCATTTGCCATCCCTTTGATTATAAAGTTCACTGATTCCAACACCACTCTTGGTTGTACTTCACTCTGCAATATGTCACATCACTGGAAGATGTTCAGCATAGATAATTAGCAGGTGACCTTTAAAGTTATCTCTAAAACTGTTCTAATTTATTTTTATAGAAAAGATGTAATAATGCATGTGCAAGCCATCCATGCATCAACCCCAGTCATCTAAGGTAAATTCCAGTTCACCTTTAAGTGTCAAAAGATTTAAGTCTATTTACTAATATTTAGAGAAAAAATACAGTTTAGCAAATCCTGTCTGAAGTTTAAAAACACACAATACAATGTTTGCCTTCTAAATGTCATATTGAAGGAAGCTCCTCTGGCAAATGAGAGCACAGTATGATGGTTAAACCCATTTTCTTAAGAATCCTTGAGAATCAAGATAGAAAAAGTTGTGCAGTAGATTCATTCTCATGTTTAAAGCACATATTCTTGTAAATGAGTGTTTGCCTTCCCTTTAACCACAACTTTTGACAAGATTAAATGTCCTGAAGAATTATTGTTTTGGATTGACCGATATTCTCTTCCTTGTTTAACATCCACAGCATTATGAGGAAAATAAATTTGCTTTGAATATCCATTTTTCAGTAAGTGTTTGTTTTTATACATCTTTCACTTCATCATATTGTACTAACATAATTTATAAAAGTAATGTAATAACTAGTAGTTTCTGTTAAAAATTTTTAAAAACCATGATATTAACCTGTTTTTCCTCTTTTCCTTTCATACATATTGAAATAGCCATTATACAAATAAAAATACTCAAAGA
Organism: Cinclus cinclus; assembly: GCF_963662255.1. Lineage (NCBI taxonomy): Eukaryota > Metazoa > Chordata > Aves > Passeriformes > Cinclidae > Cinclus > Cinclus cinclus. Next base: position 3,630,167 of record NC_085049.1, read on the forward strand.
CATAAACACTTTTTATAAACCCTAAACAGCTCAGCAAATAGTTACTTTTATTAAGCCTACATCTTAATTATTAAAGATCCAAAGCTTAGGCTGAAAGACAATTTTTCATGTAAGACAGTTTATGTACTTTAAAACCAGGGAAGATACAGGATGTTGTAAATCAGTAGAGTGTTTGCTAATAAAGTTGTTTTTACAAAGGTAGGTCCTGTGCCAGAGTAGAACAAAGAAAATTAAATTGTCCATGGCCCTTCTAATGCCACCTGGATCTAATATCTTCTGCTTTTTTTGCACTTACCTGGATCTCAGATAATTAGATGAAGCAGTTCTGTACAGCTGTGATGCAAAAAAGCAGAGAACTACTCTAATCCCTTCTGACTGCTCCTGAAGACATTATCCTTGTGTTATTTGGCCAAAAGCAGCAAGATCCTTACGTTACATTACTGGGAGGGCATGTCTGTTGGGTTTTGATTCCCTCAACCTTCTTCATTCTGAGAGACACATTAAAAAGACATGACTGAAATATTATTTGTGTATGATATGAAGTACTTGCTACAAAAACACTGGAAGTCCTGAGAGTTTGTGGAAAATATGAGCATATACTCATTTATGAGAACAGCTGTAACTGTTTGAAATTTCTTGCAAAATGTAGATAACTGAGGTAGTTCTTTCTCGATGACGATGATTCTCTGTGATAACTTGGCCTTTATGATATACAGTATATAGAACCACCTATTACTATTTTTTTTAATCAAGTTATCATCCTGCCTTATTGATCTGTCTGATGGGAGACATCCAGGAAAACAAATTTCCTGTCCCTACTAACATCTAATAATGTACTAATTGAATGTGCAATATAGCTAAACACCAGCAATGTTTCTGCGGGGTTGTCTTCAACAGCTGTGCTTACTTTAAACATTGGGCTTTAGTAAATAGTCAAGAAAAAGCGTGTGTTGTATGTACCTACCACTTTGCTGTCTTAGCTGGATGCCTTGATGTAATATAAACTTGTGCATAATAAGAAAAATTATTTCAACGGAGCACTCTAAGATTTAGGTAAATTATATTCAAATGTTTCATACTTAGATCAATCCTTCCACTATGCCAGTGATGTCACCTTTAATTTCCTTTCAGAGAACTGACATTTCTGGCTCACAAAGCACCAAAGACATTCTCAGTCCTAAACAAGTTCTAAAATACATGAGACCAATATAAGAAGTAAGAATAAAGCCTGTAAAAACAAATGAGTAGGATTTTAATGAAAACCTCTGCATACATTTCAGCATCTAAGAGCCTTCCTAGGAATTAAATTTACAAAACAAATTCTCTATACTCAGTTTTCAAAAGAGTTAATTATCAACTTGGAGACCAATGTCTCACCACATGCAAAATGCTAGGAAAGTTAGAAAACAACTTTTATGCTTTAGATTAAATATCATAGCTCATTATAATGCGGCTATATTCTGTGGAAGTAAAAATTTGCAGTGCTCTTTTTCAGCTATATAAATATCAGTTGCATTTTGCAGTTTTGGTATTTTTCTGTTTAACAAAAAGAAGAAATTTTAGCGCAGCAATTCAGAAAGATATTTTTATTTTACTCCATGCTGTATATTTTCAACTTAAGAGTTCAAGAACAGAAGTACCAACTGAAACCTGCAGGGCTGTTTAGTATAGAGTCTAATAATAGACACTGAATAAAAACATACAAAATAACACAAGTACACAGAATGAATCTATTCCTTTGATACCCTAGACAGCAATGGTTTAAGGACTTCCTAAGATGGTGATTGCCTGCATGCCATCATCTTTAGCTGACACCAGTGGACCTCTTACCATTTATTTGTTTTTTGGATTTTTGTTTTCTGAATCCTCCTGTATTTTTCACCTTATCATCATATTTTTCACCTCATATTTTGAAAGACAATTCATAATTTAATTATGAATCGGATGGAAAGAATTATTTTAATTGTATTAAAATTTTCAGCATCGTGGTATTTTCGATGCACTTAATACTGAATGAATTTCCTATTCATTCTTTTATTTTATAGTCTCAGTCATCTTTTTACTAAGTAGAAAAGCTCCAGTTTGACTTCCATTCACAGGAAAGCTTCTCAACATCTCATTTCAAGAAGATGTGGGTTTTTCTTAGTTAAGCAAATTGCTTGTCAAAATAATTTCAGCCTGACTTCCTAAGAGTTTTCATTTAACTTGTTTCTTCTTCATTCATTACTTCTTAAATACTGACACAATCTACAATTTCTAAACAATGTTCTTCTTTTTGGTATCATCTGTTAGAGTGCCAATAAACTCCACCAATCTTTGTGTTTATTTCTTTACATTTTGTTTTTTTTTTCTGGGTTTTTTCAGTCAGGGATACACATGAACACTGAACAACTGAATTGGTAATTGTAAGCAGCCTAAGTTTCAGCTGCTACATAGAATGGCTTTGTAATTAGTATTCTCATTTTAATCTCATTTCTTTACTTGAAGGTATACAACGCAATGTGCATTTTTATGTCTCCTTTCATCCAACTAAGAGGATGAATTTTACACTTTATACTCACTATGAGAAAATGGTTCTTTAACAGTTACATATAGAACTGCACTGCTTAAGATAAAACCAAGGATTACTTCTGTTCTTACATATTTTTTAAGTATGTTCTCCTAGTAGCTGATTTTCAAAAGCATAGTCTGTGCACTATGCCTCTACATTATACTTATTTTGTTTACTTGGGTAAATGAACAACCTGAAGAACCAAGTTTGCTACTGCTATTCCTTTGCAGCTTCAGAAATTCCCCTTGACATTTTGAAGTCATAAGTGCTTTATGAATCCAATTGCTGGCTTTTTTAATCTCTGAACACTTCCTACTTGGGTATGCAAGTTCAATCGATCTAAACCGGATGCTACAATTTAACAGTATAAGTTTATTTACTTTAATTAAATAATCCTTTTTTTAGTATATGTTGTTCACTAGAATGATAGATAAAAAGGACATGTATGTTCATATCAACTGACCTACAAGGTATATGGAACTTTGTCAGAGACATCCCAGCCTAGATCACAGTATGCATAATTGCCTTTAAGGTCATCTTTCTGATGTATCTCCAGACAAATCTGCCTTCTGGCACGTAAGGAACCTGGAAAGAGTAGATCTGATGCCATGCTTCTCTACTCAATGAAATTCCCATGGGAGGTGGTTCAAAGGTCAGGGCAAGTAGTAGTTCTTCAGCCATGATGTCTGAGAGATGAGATACTGTCCTGTCTCTAAAACACCAACCATGATGCACTGAGCATCCCTGTGCTATAACAAGGGGTTTTACTCCTTGCTTCTGTCTTTATTTAATAAATTGCAAAATAATATCATTAAGCTATGGAAGGATCAAGCATACACTTTTGATATTTCACACAGTTTTTTGGAATACCTTTACAGGGGGTCTAAAGATCTTCTCTCTGTGCATATGGAAATGTAAGCCTCGTTCTCTCTTACAATTGATATTAAAATTTCACAAAACCTGCAAGAGTATATTCTGTGTTCAAAGTTTACTTTATGGGGGAAAGAAAGAGGAATTGTCCAGTCATCAAGAGAAAGAGGAATTAAATGTATAATTAATTTCTTCCTTTGCAATTTTTCAGACACATGGAGTAGTTTCTAGCATTCTTATTCTAGCCAATAACATTTTGCAGCAAAATGTTTCAAGAAAATGAAGGCGATTAAAACTTTTGGAGTGTTCTTCCTGTCATTGTTGTTGTTGTTGTTGTTGTTGTTGTTGTTATTATTATTATCATTATTATCATTATTATCATTATTATCATTATTACTATTATTACATCTTTTACTGTCTCTAATGAGTTTCTGCATCAGTCCTGGACAGGCTAAAGCATATGAGTCATAGTGCACGCTTGATTTCCAAACTTATTTTTTAAGTTGTTTGTATACTTTCTGTTCCTAATTGACTATGTTTCGTTCATCCTTTTGAAAAGCACCAGCTGCCCAGGGTTGCAAAGGCCTAATTTCAAAGCAGAGGCACGAGGGCTGAGCACTGGAATGCTGGTGTGGCTGCTTGGTACTTCAGCCAGAATTCTAACTATTTACTGACAGCTGAGGTGACTAGGGGTCCATCCCACTTAAAAGGGGTCTTCTCATATTTCTCAGAGAAGATAATTTAGCCTGTATGTGCACATGTCTTTCATGATTCTCTTCTGAAAAAGAGACAACTTATGTTGGGTCAGACAGTGTGCAGACTGCACAAGTGTATTATTTATGAGTAGTGTTCAGAATGGCTTTTGGGAAACACACAGGCAAACATGTTCCAGGCCCTTAGGAGCTTACATGTCTAATAGCAGACCTGACAAAACCAGTGGGAGCTGAAAACAATAGATGGAGAAATGAAAACACAGACAAATGTCGCTTTGAAGATCAAAGGTAAATTAGATAGTTTATCATGTGAGTCCTTCCAAAATATTTCTTCACTCTGCTAAGTAATCCATTCCAAACCAGTGACATTTCTTCCTGTTGCCAAAACCCTTGGAACTACTTTCACAAATACCTCAGGTTTTCAGTCTCCTACATGCACAGAGTCCTGCCATACATGTCTTTCCCCACTCCTCACTCTACTCTGGACTTCACATCCCATGAAGTTAAACTCTCCTTGCCTCTCAAGTTATACTAAGGTCTGTATTCCATCAGAAGAAAAGAAAAGAAAAGAAAAGAAAAGAAAAGAAAGAAAAGAAAAGAAAAGAAAAGAAAAGAAAAGAAAAGAAAAGAAAAGAAAAGAAAAGAAAAGAAAAGAAAAGAAAAGAAAAGAAAAGAAAAGAAAAGAAAAGAAAAGAAAAGAAAAGCCACTCTGAAGAATGTTCATACCTGATCTTAGTGAATTTGGATGTTCAAGGCCATATCAGATGGGACTTTGAGCCACCTGGTCTAGTTAAATGTATCAGTGTCCATGGCAGGAGGGTTGGACTAGGTGATCTTTAAAGGCTCTTTCAACCCAAGCCATTCTATGATTAAAGATATGTCAAAAGAGTGCATTACTTTTATTGCAGATTAATGAAGTTATGTCACTTAATTGCCATGATGAAGGTTCAGGAAGGACGAACCATCAAAGCTCTAATTTTCTACTAGAATTAATAATACTCTTAATCATAACTTAAACTGAGACTGACCATTTCAATGGTAAAATAGTATAGATTATTGGTAAACCTTTAAAATGTGTAGGCATGGTTTTGATGCAGAAGAATACCGAATACTATTTTAATAATAAATAGTTAATTTTTCATGGAAAATGATAAAACTATGTCTAATATTAACCCTAGATGTGTCTTCAAATACTTGTGACCACTCAGAAGGCTTACAATACCATTAAAGCCCCATTAAGAACTTTGCAATAAAAATGTTGTGCTACTAAACTCCATAAATTATCTGAAAATCAAAGACACTTCCCAGGTAGTTTGTTCAGAGCTTCAAGGACAGGCTTTAAGACACTCTAGAACTCAGCTACTGATTTCTATTTAAGGTAATTAAATAACAGCAACATCTAAAACTTTTCTGTAAATTACCTTCACTTTTGGTGCAACACAAATTATTTGTATTTTTTAAAATTTAGGCCACGATGAGCCTTCTATAGGCATCCCTCACATAAAATTGCATTAAGTGCAGCAGCCTTTGCTGTGTTTTCTGGGAAATACTGCAATGGAGAAAATGGCTATTTGTTTTGTGCTGACAAATTATTGATCACACATGTCTTATGAATCAATTGACACTATGGATTTTTTTTTTTTTTTTGCTGAGGCCATTAAAGGAATAGCCTCAAGCCCTCTGTGTCCTGTGTATACTATCAACACTCTCACGTGCAAATTTATGTGCCTGCCACTAATGACCACAAAGAGAAAACAAAATCTTAGAAAGACAATTTTGAAGTAGGTGGTTTAAACAAAGGAAATTAGAAAATAATTTTTAAATTAAAAATATGCAAATGTGCAGCTAGCCATTCAAAACAAGACAATGAGTGTCCAGAATGTGTAGAGTATTTGAAAACAGGTAGCTTAAGACTTAAGACAAGTGAAAAATAAATCAGTGGTACTAATATATCTCTCTTTTATTTCATTAGAAATCCTCTAATTTTCAAAAATTTTTTTTTTCATTTAATATGGATATGGATATAAATAGTTGGGTATGGATAGAAATAGTTTGCAGCTGCATCAGCACTAAAGAGCTGGGAAGGTGTGCTGTTAAGCCCTCTCTCCTTACACTCTGGTCAGAAAAAATCCAGAACTGATTCTAATTTATGTTCTTGTCCTCCTGTAAACCCTTGACTGCCAAACAGCACAGAAAGTCAGTCACTGGCTGTCCCACAGATTCTGCTACACCTGAGGTTCTCAGGGCAAGGACACTGATGTTCTGACTACAGTCTGTGCAGGTTATGCACGGGGCTTCCTTCACATTCTCCTCCATCTTCTCATTCAAACAACAGCTCCTAAAATTTAGCTTACAAGTCATGCTATAGAACAATACCATGTGTTCATCTGTCATATTGTGTAAATACATTCCTTTTATGAAACCACATTTTCAGTTGTTTATAGCCTCGCCCAATTGTAACTGTTTATGTTGAACATTTCAGTGATGAGAAATTTTACCAAAACTATTCCAATGATTTCTCATATTATTCAAGAAAGAAATTATTGCCAGTTTCTTCTAGGCAGTAAAGAAATATCTGAGGCTTAGTTCAGGAGAGGCAGCTGTGGAATTCAGGTAAAAGGAAGACACTGTAAGATAATTTTCTTGTTGCTACCCTACTGGTTGATTGCTGAAGACCTACCAACACTTCTTTATTTGCAGAGAAAGAAGCAATGACCTCATCACAGGTGGCCACTTTACATTTTTGACATCTCTTCAAGACATACTAAGAAGTACTCAACCTTGCATCTCTTGAAAGTCTCACTTCATACGACATCAGTAACTTCCTTCTGAAAACTCTCAGAAAGTCTAGCTGCATGAACGTGGACTAAAATGAATATGGAGAAGACTGAGAGCAACCAGTCTGTAGGAAACTTTTGGTGTTTCTCCTGAGATTTCATTTCCTCTCTCCCTTTGGTGTTTTGCCCTCCTGATCTAGAGAACAACTGTAAAAGCTGTTAAACTAAGAAATACCAGTTATGATCAAAAGAAAAGGAAGGATATTCAGATACAGACAGGGCATTGGGGACTGATAGAGAAAGTATGATGCAGTTAAATCATTTGTGCAGAAAGCTGAGCAATGGGAAATATGTGGAAGGATCTGAAGAAGATATCAGAAGGTAAATGGGGTCATGTGCAGAAGATGAAGTCAGAGCCAAAACAAAACAGAAAAGATCAGGAGCAGAGGGGACTGAAAATCCCAGGAAATAAGGAAATTATAGCATATTTATATGGTTCTATATTATAGAATATAGAAATGATAGTTCACAGCATCTGTAGTAGTTTGATATCCTCCTTCAGCAGGTCGCTTAGCTAACAGAGCAAGGAGGGGCTGCACAGCAAAGACCTGGAAGTACGCTGGAAAATAATTAGTGGAACTGGAGGGCAAAAAAATTAAGATCACCAAGAATTTTATTTGGTTATATGAACATATTTTATGACTCAAGCTTCAAAAACCATCTTATATTTTCTGCAAGACTTTTTGCCTAATTTAGTCTCCTACAGTTTTGTATTTCTTTGCCATGGTATGATAATTTTATTTTTTGAGAAAGCAAATAGTATAATTTATTCTTTTTTTTCCTTCGACTATATCCACTCCTTCCTTTAAATAGTTTCTTGCAGTGATTCCTTGTAACAAGACTTCAGATGGTTCAAACTGGCTAAGACTCTTTACCATGGGTATATTTAAAGCTTTATGTAAACCTACACTGTTTATAAACTTTCTTAGAGACTTGGACACAATTGTTGAAATTTGTTGAATATTGAGACTTACTTTATGGTGAAATTTTACTCTCTCATGATGTTATTAAATTAGTAACAGGCTTCAAAAGAAATTACATTATATCACATGTACAAGATGACAAGCCTTGAGTAGAAATAGTTGTGTAGGAGGTTCCCTTTTAAATGTGAATGTACTAGTCTCACCCCACCAAAACTACAGAGTACTGGATAATTTTTTTGTTATGTTATGCAACATTCTTTCAAACTATAGACATTTCAGAATCAGTTTTCATACACAACTCTTAAGCAAATACTCGTAACATCATCCTGCAAAGAGAAACTCTGTAAAAATTATTTAAAATCCATATGCTATGTAAGGAAATTTACCTGGAGGCATTCTTCTACCTTTTACTGAAAATAGCCTATACAAAGGTGGTGCTAAGGTGCACATATCCTTCACTTACTGGAAGCTTTAAGGGGGTCCAAAGCTATTTATAATTTCTAATCTTGCAGCCCTATTTTAATGCTACTTCCTTTAACTTTTGTTCCGATTCCCAGGGCTTTCAGAAAGTGAATAGACTACCTGTGTGTAAGAGATTTTAGATAAGGCTGCAACTGCCTTCATTCTTTGCATTTTTTGGTCCACATTTCCTGCTAATGTGATTTGCATAAGCCAATTACATTGAAATTTGGCCCATGGTTGTGCAAATATGTTAGTGAGTGTGGATCTCTCTCTTCTATGGATCTAGGAGGTGAGTACAACTCATTGTGTTGTATAAGGGGTCTGCACAGGATTCTGGGGTCATGTTTTGTGCTCTTTTCTGAGGTTCCATTTGCCCTATAAGGGAGGAAGATTTCAGGAAAATAGGGCATTCAAATAAATAAAGAAAGCCTTTAAAAAGTACTGAAATGCTAAAAAGTATAGGCTGAATTTTATTTTCTAGGTGCAGGCTGCAAATATGAAGTTTAAGCACTTAATAAATGAGATCTTCTATAAAAAATACCTAGGAAATTATTACTGACAGTTTGATGAAAATATTCCCTAATGCCCATTGTGTACAGTAAACACTGATCAAAAGCACTACTGTAAGAATTATTTTATTTAACTGTAAGACCTCTTTATCAGTAACATGCATGATTAAGTTTGATTCACACCAACCAAGCACTCCATACAAAAAAAAAAATATTTTTCAAAGCAATGAAACTTTTCCTGATACTCTTTAAGTGCTAGTGACCTTAAGACAGAAGAGTTTTTCAGCAAGCACTTCTTCACATACTGGCACTGACAGAAGTTTTACTTTCTGTGTGTTGCTACACTTTCTTCACAGCTCTGTAGTGATTCCAGTTGAAGTCAGACAATTGTGATCTTTTCAGTAAATTATATTCCAGGCAAAGAACAACAATCTCTGTTCTCACTGAAGGAGACATTCCTGAGACACCACTGTAGTGCTCTTTTTGCAAATGCTGAATTCCACAATTAGTCTGTAAACAGAGATGTGGGTTAAATGTAGAGACTTGCCACATTTGCTGAGGTAAGGGTTGCTAGAAACAAACAGGAGTAAATATAAATGCTCTGGTATGTGAACACCTACAACAACAATTATCCACTCCCTCCCAAGTTTGGCAGGTTGGGTTCCCACATTATAATGCTCTTAGTTTTGGGAGAAAGCCAGGTATCAAATTTTGTTCTAGAGAGGAAAGAGAGACCTGAACCACTTAGAGTCTGAGATAGTGCATTAAAAATGGTACAATGTCATTTTATATAAAGATACACAGCCAAATGCTGCACAACACAAACTTGATCTCATCTTCCATTTCTTTCAAAGGCAAAGCCTACAACTGCAACTACCTACACAGACATGCAGGGTGTTGGAATGAGCAGTTTTGAGAATAAAATCAAGGTCACACTGGAAGAATATATGAATTCTATTAAAAAAAAAAGCAACATTTTGAGGAGAGTACAGATAATCATTATGCTAGACAACTTTAGAAACAGTATATATATCAGGTAAATAGATTTTTAAAAGAGCAGTTATTTGACATTCAGTTATTTTAACATATCTATATGGTTGTAATAGTGCACCCAAAATATGACTATAACATAACCTTTATGGTATCATGACAAATCCAGTTCTTCTCCCATACCCTGTAAGACTAAAAAAATTAGAAGAAAAAAAAATCAATAAATTCTTGTAATGCTCAATTTTAATCCCTTAGAAATATGAACATCACTTTCCTTTATTTCTAAATGAAAACATATTCTAAGCCTTCAACCTTGAGGAAAATAACTTTCAAATTTCCTTTTGGTAGCTATGAAGCACACTGGAAGATGTGTGAATACAAAACAAGCCTGTTTTACATAGGAGGCTTTCTGACACCATAGTGACAGCAAAAACACAAACCTCAAAATAAGTAGATCATTGTTTATTTTCTCCCTCAGTTTCCTATTTGTGTTCCTTGTGGGAAATTTATGCCATTAAAAGCAGAGCAAGGCATAAGAAGCATAAAACACTAGTCAGAATTTTTATTGCATATCCTTTTCAAAAAAGATTAAAATTACTTTTACCTGAATTACCTCTATACTCTTTTCCCTAAATAACTGTTTTATATTTTTTTTTCCATCCGGTGTCTTGTTTCCCAGAATGTTAATTTTAAGTCTCTTATACACATGTTTTGTGATAGCAAAAAATCAAGTTTTCAAGAGACCTAAACCCAGTGTCCAAGCTGTTATACACAGAGCCTGAAGCTCCTGGTGAGAGCTCACAGCATTTACACACAAATGCACATCAAGAGTCCATCCAGCAAAATATCTGTCTAGCCAAATAACTGTGACAAGCAAGACTAGACTTTGAATAAGGACTCTGCTTTCTGTAAAGTATATTTTTATGTGGTATGGAAATGATCTCAAGATCTTAGGGGAAAAAAAGAAAAAAAAGACTACTGTACTCAGACCTCACAAGGAGATCAAGACCAAAGAAGATGACATCTGATCTTGCACATGCTTTTCACCAACTTCCCAGGGCCTTCTGCTGCAGGAAGTACTCATATTCAAATCAGCAGGACTTCACACATGCTTAAACACAGGCATGTGCACAATGGCTTTCTGAGCTTGAGGCCATCCTTTAAATTCTTATTAAATAAGAGAAGCTTGTAATCTGATGTTAAACAGTGGCCCAGACCTCAAGAACTACTCAGCTTTTACTGAGTCAGTGGCTTTGTTTGACTGATGGCCTTAGGGTTTGGCAAGCCTGATTTTTTCAAAAAAATTTCCTGTACAGTATGTCAAAGCTGGTATGTCCTCTAGTTCCACTAAGATGATGTCCCTGAAGGCAAGAGCAGTAAATCAGTTGCAGATTAGAGCCAGGTTCATTTATTTGACATACAAAAGCTGTTCCTAATATAAATGGCTGAGAAAAATGCACACAATATAACAGAATTAAAAAGAGTTCTTCCTCAATAACAATAACTGCAACAAAAATTGATCAGTAATACAAGGAGGGTAACCTTCCCCTTTCCCTTGCCTTGCCTTGCCTTGCCTTGCCTTCCCTTTCCTTCCTTTCCCTTCCCTTCCCTTCCCTTCCCTTCCCTTCCCTTCCCTTCCCTTCCCTTCCCTTCCCTTCCCTTCCCTTCCCTTCCCTTCCCTTCCCTTCCCTTCCCTTCCCTTCCCTTCCCTTCCCTTCCCTTCCCTTCCCTTCCCTTCCCTTCCCTTCCCTTCCCTTCCCTTCCCTTCCCTTCCCTTCCCTTCCCTTCCCTTCCCTTCCCTTCCCTTCCCTTCCCTTCCCTTCCCTTCCCTTCCCTTCCCTTCCCTTCCCTTCCCTTCCCTTCCCTTCCCTTCCCTTCCCTTCCCTTCCCTTCCCATCTTATCCTTCTTTTAATGGATAAGAAATCCTTTTTCCCATGAGCAACGTGTTAGTCATTTTTATGACTAAAAATATGCTTAATTACAGTCAATGTCAAGAAAAACAAATCTTATTTAGTACTTTAAACTAGAAAATATAATTCTATCTAGATATGATATATAAAATTATTTGTGTACATCATATTTGGTAAGACAGCTTGTGCTCCCACCTACCTTTTTCCTCTCTTTTGCTATTAGTTTCAAAATCAATTATAAGTGTTTTCTGCATCAGAATAAATTGTACTAGAACTGTCATTTGAATAACGCATAGCTTCCTACTGAAACTAAAAATTTTTATTTAAATCATGGGAAAAAAAAAATAAGTGGGTGGAGCAAATCCTTCAAATTTCTGGAACTATTTTCTTACCCTGATATGTATTTCCAGCTCTTTGGCCCGTATTTTTCATTGGCAACACCACAGAGACATCTCAGCCTTCCCACACCCCTACTTCTTAGAGTCTTTCCACAATGGGAACACCTGCTCTGGTCAGGCAGGCTCTGTTTTGAATTTGTTCTCCAGTTCACATTTACACAAGCAAGACAATACTTCACAACACTTCTTAAACTCATGTGCATTCTGTGTGCTGTCTCCTTCCTTGAAACAAATAACAAATGCACAAAGCAACACCCCTCACTTGGATGTAGTAACTCTAAAACCTTAGGCAGGCCAGGCTATGGAAAGGAGAAAAGAAAACGATACAAATATTTTATCTGTTCAGGTTAGACCTCTGGATTTTGAGAAGAATGTTTCCTCCTGCTCATGTGGAGGAAACTGCAGCACTTGCTAGGAGAGCTTAGTGAAAACACATACCTTGTAGTTTCAAAACGTGAATTTAGAAAACAAATCTCAAAGTCCTGTGCTAAGAAAAAGCCCAACTGAACAAAAAAAAAAACCAAAAAAAACCCCACAACAACAACAACAAAAAAACAAACAAAAAAAAAACCAACAAAAAAAACCTCCCTACATATCGTACATGACTAGGTCCAGCCCCTTGGATGCTCCCATTTCCTCTCCTCCTTCCTGCCCCTCATGGGGCTGCGGTGCCTGGGACATCTCCCCTCTGAGCCTGATGTGGCAGGATTACACAGCAAATGGAGGAGGATATGAACCACCACAAACACGTGCCTTCTCCAAAAATTTGAATAGACCCTGTGAGGCTTGTTTCCCCACGAGTGAATTGCAATCAGATCTCTGTCTCATAATCCAAATAACACCTTATATAACAGCCATGCAGTCTGAGGTGATGGACTAAGGTTTTACAGTAAGGGGACATGTTACATGTTATCTTATCAAGAGATTAGCTCAGCAATTTCCCCTCCCTCCCCCATCCTTTATTTGCAATAAGGCCTCAAACTATCAAAACTTTTCCATTGTTACAACTTCAACCAACACAATCACTTCACATTTCTTAACTAATGAACTGTACCCCTCTCCTTCCTTTTCTCTCCCTCTTCTCAGACACGCAATGACATCAGGAGATTATGTTTAGTTTAAACAAGTCAGGGACACACAAACATTCCTGAACATTTATTAATTCCTTCCTGCTCAACAGATTAGTAGCATTTGATTTGACATGACTATAAGTTTACACACTTCAAAGAATTTTTAAAGTAATACCTTCTAAAAAAGGAATTAATAAAAAAATGTTCTTGCACATTCTGCATGACTAAATGATGGACTGTTTTTTTCAGTATTCACAATCTGTTTTCATGCCTTGGTGCTAACAGTCGTGAACAAAAATCAACTCCAGTATTGTAGCATTAATGGGGAACAGTCTGGCCTCCACCTAACCCTGAAGATAATTACGCTAAAACAATAGTGATGAGCATTCAGCTAACTAGCTATAACAAGGAAAGACTACTGCTGCCATCCATCAAAAAGGCCATTTGGATAATCAGGAGAGATGGCTACTGACATGTTTCAGCAGGGGAGGCCATCCTGCTGGGAGTTTCTTTCAAAATGCCAAATTCTATCCATTTAAAAAGCAAACATCATGCCCTCTTTGGTTTGTCGAGTGATCTGGGGAGCAGAGACAGAAGTCATACAGTACTGTCCAAGTTGGACTAAAGAGCTGTAAGAGACACTGGAGAAGAAAAAAAATGCTGCAGTGTATGTATCATTGTAATCTTCAGTCTCCTGAAAGGACTAATCCTAATTATGAACAACATGACTGCTGTCAGTCAGCAAGAGCAAATCCCTTACTTTCTGTAAGGAGCTACTAATCTGATTATTGATTTACAATTCTGGTGATTAGTTAAAGAACGTGCATCCCAAGGAATCTGAATATCCTGACTGGATGGATAGTAAAACAGATGTTTAGAAGAAGTGTTTTGCTTCAACTAAATAAAATAGAAGATACACCATAGTTTCCAAGCAAATTTGGACTTGCAACTATTGTGTGAATAAAACAGAATTACTATTTACCAATATACCTAGTTTTGTAAGTAGTGTCTAATATGACAGCCACCTCATCATAGCAGAGGTCACAGATGATTTTCTAAAATAAAAACAAGAAGGGAGATAAAATAGTGATGGACTTTTCAAGTAAAAATTAGTACAAATGTGTTGTACTGTCCTGTGTTTCCTGTCTGAAGACAATTTCTCCCATTTAAAACTATTTTCTGTGATGGTGAGGAAATGTATTTTTATTTGTGAACCTAATCTCCATGGGTTTCTTTTACAGTCTTCAGAAGGTAAGATCTTCCACTGAAGTTATTCAGAGCAGAGCAGTTATACAGGATTTTGGCAACTGTTTCTGGAAGGCTCTGTCTTTCTCCACAGGCTGTATGAGACTTACAGAACCTGGAATCAGTAGGCTAAAATTAATCTCTTGTTGTACTCTATACAGTGAGCCTGCTCAAAAAATGTCTGTGTTAAGAAAACATCTATTCTCTTCTACTTCCAAAGAGTCAATTTCAGAGAAGCATTTTGGGATGCAAAAAGTTATAGCTGAAAATTAGGAAACCTTCTGAAGGATTTTTTTTTTAGTTGTGTTGGACCATGGTGTCAAAAAGGGTTTGTAGTCCTCACCTAGAATTCAAATAAGCACATGTTTTTCCAATTACTAATAAAGTGAGTCATAGAATCATAGAATAACCTGAGTCAGAAGGTACTGAGAGGGATCATCAAAATTTATCTCCTGACCCTGCACAGGGCCATCCCAAGAGTCACATCTTTTAAGCCATTACTCTGTCAAGAAATAAAGTATGACATGTAAACATGTAAAACATATAAGGAGCAGTGAATAATTCTAAAATCTGAGACACGTAAATCATATGTGTAAGTTCAGTTGCATTAATTGGACTCTGTCACACAAATGTGTGTTTCTACTGAACTTCCTCTGCTCATGCTGAAGTCCTTGCAAGAGGCTGATCACAATGTCCTTGGGTTCTTTGAGGTGTTTGAAGTCAGGAGAGCACACCACAGATTGCTGGGTACCCTTAGACAGCAGATTAATACTGTTATACCTTGGGTTCATTAAAACCAGTTACAAACATGCAGATTTCTTTTGGCACACCATGGGCTTTGCTATGTACATTTCTAAGTTGATGAACGCTGCAAAAGAAAAGCTGTTAAAAGTGTTTGCATTGTGTATTCCTTGTACGGATCGATGATTCTTCAGTGCTATGTGAAAAATGAAAAAACAGAGAAGGAAGGATTATTTGCCTTTCTTTGTGCCATACATGATCATGACTAATTTGATACTAGAACTGGAATCAAAGGAGCTTAGTAAAAGGTTCCATATCTAATTTTTTCCCACGTTCAGTCTTACCTTGATCTCTGAAATCTTTTCATTCTCTCCTTAGGGCGTGAATACTTGCTATTTACATGTCTGTATTTTTGTAGGAGAGGCAAATTAGGGCAAAATTTCTCAACACCAAACTTCTACAGGGATGATAGATAACTTCATATATCTAGCCATGCTGAACTCTGGGAAAATAAAATTCACTGCAGCTGTGTGTAAGTGGTTGCAAAAGTACATATTGTCTGCAAACCCAGGCATGGAGCATAGTTTTGCTTTAATAAAGTCAACCATCTCTAATATTTGGAGCCAGTAACAATAACTTTTCTACTGCAATCATGGCCTTTTGGACTTTATAATATTCAAATGCAAAAATAACAAACCAACCCCTCGCATATCTCTTTGCACTAATGACAAAAGAACAGGGTGGTGCCATGTTGGCAGCACTGCTGGATTGCACCGATCTCTGTCATTTTTGGCAAATTATGAATCAACTTGGCCCCTCTGAAAATCTCATGTGAGGTTAGAGATATGCTATTAGTGCAGAGCTAAAGAATACTGCTGTGGTGTTTATAGAAAGCCCTCGCTCAGATTATTCTATTTGAAGTCAATTAGAAGACTCCTCTGATCTTCCTGGCATGGGCCCTCACAGCAAACACCAGGCAGTTGTTATCACTAGCGCTGAAGAATGCAGCTATCCCAGGAGAATGCAAAGGCTCACTTTAGGATCTATTCACTATCTCTGCTGGTGCTCATTGCATATATGTCTGTTTTGCAAAGTCAGATCAAAATCATTGCCTCTAACCATTATGCAGACAGCTAAGGTTGCCAAATGCCTGCCAGTTTTCACAGTACAGTCCACATATCTCCTGGGCATTGTGGTTCCACACAGTGTTATTCATTTCTAATATACCTTCTGAAATGTTACCAGTGCCCAGCACACCACTGCTTTGAAGAAAGAACCAACTCAAGAACAGAAAGAGAATGTAGGTCAGTATGATATCTTTAAATTAATTTTTATTTTGCTTTTCCCTTTGCTTTCATTGCTCCCACAACCTCATTTATGACTGTTTTCTGTCCACTTTGGTGGTATTGTAAAACATCTAACAGTAAAGCTTTCGCTTACACTAGTCTTCCAAACCAAAACCAGGCTGCATACACATATCTGCATCTCTCTGTCTTGCCTATATAAACACAGTAAAATATAATATGCAAAATCCCCACATCTGGCACATGCTTAACAGACAGAAAAGGACAACATTAAGATCTTCCATACCAAAGTGCAGGGAAAATGTATGTGCAAGGAAATCTGAAAGTCTTCTGAGGTAGAGGTGTCATCCTGTGGTTTGCCTTTTCTGTGTGTTTTGTTCAATGTGTTTTCTCAATCACACTGCTCCTGTTCAAAGCATTTCTCATCAAATGCCAAAGCCCACCTTGCCCACTCAAGGGAATAGCTCTAGCTACAAGGCTTCAACAGGAGATGCACACCTGATGTCACTTCCATTACTTCTGCAAGTATTTTGTAACAGGAGATCAGGTTTGCATTCATTTTCTCATTTTCTTTGGCAATATTATAAGCAACAGCATGTTCCTTGTATATTCAGTATATTGCTTTACTCTTCAAATCAACACCTGTGATGAATTTGGCCCTTTCTTTCTTTCTTTCTTTCTTTCTTTCTTTCTTTCTTTCTTTCTTTCTTTCTTTCTTTCTTTCTTTCTTTCTTTCTTTCTTTCTTTCTTTCTTTCTTTCTTTCTTTCTTTCTTTCTTTCTTTCTTTCTTTCTTTCTTTCTATTTTTTTTCTCCTATACCTGTACTCAAAAGAGACTTCTCAGTGGGCAGCATCATCCATATTGTGGAATCCCGCTCCTAAGACATTTTGCAAAACATAAAGAGCAAAACCAAAGGGATCAGTGGCAGAGAAAAAAGGATTTTCAGTTTTTTTAGCTAGATATTGGGCTCTTACAGGTGCCAAGTTTGCATCATATGTGTTCTGATTTTATGAAGTGGAAAATAGATGTTGATTTCGGTCTTAATTCAGTTTTTCCCTTTATAAGCCTAAGATTTATATCCATAATGTTTTCTTTCTCTGACTTTTTAGGAACACACTGTTAAACTTCTTGTACAAAAATCCCTCTTTCCTAAATTACTGTGCTCTGAGAGATCAAATAATATACCATGATGTACTGTTCTTTCTACACACCACCAGATATCTCTGAGGAATTACACTGAGACATCAGCCTGGCATTTGAGCATTAAAACAGAAGCAATAAAGTTAGCAACAAATCCTGTTAGCTATAGAGCCAAAACTTTTTCACTGATTTTTATGAGCCAAAAAAGCTGTATAATTCAATTTGTGCCTCAAGTATACATGCACATACATGTGCAGGCATCTAGCATACAATTTACTACTTCAGATAAAGCATTTATAACATAGAATGTTATCTGCTGTGATGTCAAAGTCTCAAAGTCTTAATGTGATTGCTGATGGACAAACAGCTTGCTTTGTTGGTTCATCCTTGAATATACTGAGTGACTTTTTTTAATTTCAGAAAGTGTTGTGCATCTGTTTTCCAAAATTATCCCTCTGCCATGGTTTCCTCTATCACTAATGATTTCTGGAAATACAGACCAGCACTGTAATTTGCATTATGAAGCAAGAATGGACTTTTGATTCCAAAATTCAAATAGAGTTTTGAAACTGATCTAATATGACATGCAAATTCATGAAGCATTCCACATTTTTGGACTGTGCCCGTGACAGTGAGGTGGGAAGTAGATAATCTTTACAATCATTTCCAATTCAGGCCATTCTGTGAATCCATTTTGTGTTTTTTCCAATATAGCAAACATTTTTAAATTTTAATTTAAATTTTAAAAGTCTTTCTGGAAACAGGGAAGATCTTTCCACTTGTAGACTGTATGGTCTACTTTCTGTAAGTATCATGTTCACACAGACGTCTGGAGAGCTGAATGAGCACTGAGATACTTATAATGACTTATTTTGCTGGATAATTAATTCAACAGGAAAACAAACTTTCTATCTTGCAGTGGACTATTTTAGCTGTTGACTGAAAATTTAAAACACTGATGTTTTTAAGACTAATGAGGGGTTTGCTTTCCCATGTATTTACGCATCTGATTGCTGTTCAACTCACTATGTAATTAAATTTAAATAGTAATGAATAAAAAAGCAAATATTTAATTTATAATTACATTCACCATCAAAAATGAAGTAGAGCTAGGCGTAAAGCATACCAAACATATCTTCCACAATTTAGAGCAACACAATAAAACTTATCCTCCTACCCAGAGCATATCACTTTCTTGATAAATAAAAATATGTTAAGCTCTACAAGACAATACTGTGAATTTGTAATACAACCTTTTCAATGTTCCTAGTCAGACTGTGTATAACAGATAAATCCTGTATCCCCCAAACCAGAATAGAAAATACTCCACTTCTCTACTTTTATTTTCACTTCCGTCCCCTTTTTTATTCTTTATGACAAATGAATATGTCTTTTGATTTCTAGTCTATAATAAAGTATTTCATCACCTATTACTCCTTTTGCAGATGTTTCTTATATTTGGGAACATAATTTAGCATTAAAAGAAATAATGAAAGTGTGAGTTAAACTATTGTTTTTTCTTAAAAACGTAAAATCATGAGTGAATAAAACAAATTTTGTCAGACCACTGTCTTTCTGAGTCTGCAAGCAGACTAAAATGAAATTTATGGGGAACTTTACTCATAGAATTAACTTTGGAGCTTTGCTACTGTGATTTAAATGTTTCTACTGCTAATTACACCACTAATTGTTCTAGAATAAAGAAAAACAAAGGAAAGAAAGATGCTTATTTTGCAATTCTTAACTATTTTTAATTCTTTGCTTGCTGACAAGCTAGAAAGCATCTTTGGCAATGGCTAATTTCAAAGCTTTTATCAAGTCTTAATGGCATAGCTAACAGAGTTTTGGTCCTGTTTGCCCCATGTGCACTGATGGTCCCAGGTGTGCATAGAGCTTATGAACCCATCCACGAAGCTAGAAAAGATGCATGAGACTCCTGTGCTGGTTTTGAAAGGTTTGTTCCTTCACTAATTGGAGTAGGACTTACATCAGACAAGATGTACATGTCTATTTGGAGACAGCCTACAGTTCAGCACTCTCTACAAGGAGCACACTATCAAAAATATGTTTGCCTTTTCACAAGAAATCACATTAAATAACTCAGATGTCCTGCTCTGATTTGATTCTTTTGGTTTTTGTTATTCGTTTTTTGTGGGTTTTGTTTTTTTTTTTTTTCTTTCTCTTTATTCAGAAGAGAAGCCAAGGCTTCTTTCAACCAGGGAACACACAAGGTCCCTCACATCCCACAGGGATGTCTGACTGCTCCTTATCTGAGCTGATTTGTATCCAACAGAGCATATAACCAACTTAACCAGTAGATTCCTCTGCTAAGACTGTTTTCCTGAATTGCAAGGGGAAATAAACATCGGGGAAGAGGGAAGTAAGAAAAATTATTACACATACAGAAAAAAATTAGATTTGTTGGAAAGAATATGAAAGAGTCAAAGCCAAAAATTTCTCATAGAATGACAACCTTCCTAATTACTTAACTATTTCTCATCTCCTTTAAATTGGTGTGGATTCTGTTAAGGGGCTAAAAAATCCTAATTTAGCTCCACCACAAATAAATGAAAGCAACAAAAAAATTAACTGCAATTTGTTCTATATTTGATGTAAACATTTTAAATTCTCATCATGTTCCTTTGGACAGAATTTATTATTTCATTATACATAAAGAATGGCATGAAGTTCATAATAATAATAATAATGGGGAAAATGAGTACAAAACAAGTGATTCAATAATCTTCAAACTCTTTTTCTAAAGCAGAGAATATTTATTATATATTGTTATATCTATTACGTGATTATTATTGCATTTATTAGAATATAAATGTACTGTTAAACTGTTGCAAAACTGACACTTATTGCTAATTCTGTGTCTGTGATCTGTCAAGAGTGGAGCTGTTTCAGGATACAAATGCAGGCACTTCTTTGCCAGTCCTACCTGCAAAACTCCATGTAAGGGAGTTGGACAAATTGGACAAATTTCCCAGACTAAACTGTGGGGAAGATTGTAGGGCTGCTGCTGCCAAATTCTCTTCAGTTTAGCAGAACAAAGTATAGTATGTAGGAAATCAGCTCCAGTTCATTCCCTTGCCAAAGGGGTTTTAAATTTCCATCCTACATGAATCATAGGAGATTGATTGTTTCAAGAAGGCTGAAATAGAAATTATTTTAGAGACGTGATTGTCCATGCTCAGTTTTCAATGGAGATACATGAAAAAGATAATCCCTTATTAACCTTCAGTTTATACTGCTGAAATTTTGCTACTGCAAACACACACAGGAATCCTATTGTAGACAATAATCAAGATTTGCAAAGCCAGCTGAGGAATGTAGGTCTACAAATTTCTTGGAAGGTCTACAAGTTTGTGGGAAGTCATGTAGCAAAATAGCTCAAAACAGCTCTGGACATTTCAAGAAATGTGTATATATTTAAAAGGTCTTTGACTTCAACTAAGGAATGGGCAAGTGAGCTTGAATGCTGAATGAGATTGATAAGCCAAGTACAGCAGTCAAGAATGACAGAAAATAAGAAAGCTGCTTCAGATCCTATTTTGTAATAGATATACAAAGATTTGATTTTTCAGATCTTAATCACTGATCTGAAGAGCTTAAAGAAGATTTCTAATCACTCTTGAAAGTCAGAAAAGGAAAACAAAGATTCTCATCCTCTACCTCCAAAAAGTACATTAGTAATGACCTATTAAGAACAAATAGTAAATATATGAGAAGCTCTTGAGAAAATAAAATTATATACTCAAAACATCATAGAGAATGTCACTTCTATTTCCTTCTGGAAAAAATTGAGATGGATTTCTCCGACCTCATTTGTCTGTTTGGATTTTTTTTCCTAGGGTTATGCCATATTATCTGAAGGTCTTTTATATTGTCAGAGACCCTGAAGAGCTGTTAGTCAGAAATGGTGCAGATGTGGCTGGATATTCACTGCTACAAACACAGCTCTTATCAAACTGCATCACACCACTCTGGATTTTCAGCCCCCAGCAGTGCATGAAAAGCACAAAATATGAGAAAAAAAGCTAACCATGGTATAATAGACAAATTTTTTAGCATGTCTGCACTCATGCATCTAATTTTGTCCTCTGTAAGTTTTAGAAAATGATCATGTACAACATGGCCAAGTGGTTTTTACTGTCTAAATAAAGGCCAAAATAGGTGAACTTTGATTCACTATTAGAAAGGCAGAGTCACATCACTGGTTGTTCATAAATCCATTAAGCTCCTATACACAATCCTAGTCTGAAAAATACATCTCTCAAGTGTGACAGGCTGCATGTTTATACATCTCCCAAGCACCTCTGCAGGTATATTACTGAGTCAATACACTGAGAAACAGGAAAAGGTTTTTAAATGGCTCCTATCTACGCAGAAGTCTAATATGTCTAAAAACACCTCATGAAACAACTGCTAAACAAATGATCTCTGCAAAGTCTAGTGTTTGCATAGCAGGTCATTGCATTTCAGTAGAATTCTCACAGTTCTGACGTGCATGCAGTCAGAGAAAGAAGTTCCCAAAAGAGATTATTACAGGAAAAAGACTCATTCATGTATGCAATTGTTTGTTATCAATAGACAACATGTACCCTAATTTATTTTGACTTGATGGATTTGATTCACTGCTTTTGCATATATTTACTTTAAACTGGATAATCAAATCTGGCTGTGTACAAGCTGAACTTTCTGCCCCTGTGAAAGTGTGCATTGACCATTCAGTGGCACTTCTCCAAAGGGAAGTACACACTTTTCTCACCAACGTGACCCTTCCACCTTACTTTTCCTTTCTCAGAACAAAAGACTGAAAATTTCTTCGGAAGGCTCAGCAAGTAATGCACCCTTCTCTTGTCAGATTAAAGAAAAAGATATTTATTAGTACACTTGCCTCTTTGCCTAGAGAAACACAGTGTATGCAATCACGTTCAGGGTGTGTCTCCCCCTACCTAGGCAGAAGATAAAGTTAGTGATGCAGTTTGGAGGGTAAAGGTCTGAAGGCAAAATAATTTCTTTCAGCTATGAAGATAAATGGCTAGGGAAGTCTAAATGGATCAGAACTGCCAATAAACTGCCATGTTTGAGGGAAAGGCTCAGGTGCAAGACTAGTATTAAATACAGTAAAATCTTCATTAATATCCCAATTGCAGCGTCTGTCCCAGCTGTTAAAGTTGGCAGTCAACAAGTCAGAGTTTTGTAGAAAACTACATTTCATTGCTGCCATTCCCCACAAAATCACTGTGATCTGCTGTTTTGTTTGGTAACAATTGTAGAAGTAGAGTTCTTATTTGTGTATTGGAAAACTATATCCCAGAAGGATGCTCAATGTATTAGTCGCAACAGAGATACAAACTTCTGTTTTTGGCATCCTGATGCAGGGAAAATGGTGCAGAGGACACTGCCTGGTCCCTAAAAATACTGTGACTGTTGCAAGATGTGGCCTCTTGAATATGCTATTTAATTTCGAAAACTTTTTCAGGAAGCATTGAGGAAGAATCCTGCCTGCATTCTTTCTGGGGCTTTGGCTGAAGGGTAGCAAGCCTGAGCATAGCCTGTAATGGCAAGCTTAGTCATTAGGATGGAGTCAGCAGCAAGAGCCTCTGAGCAGGTTCTGTAATCACATTGCAGGATCTGTACTGCAGTGGCTAAGCCTGCTGCATGGGGGGAGAGACTTCCTACCTGCCTCTGTGGGTCAGCTTTTTCTTGGCTTTACCTCATCAGGGTGTGAGGGGCACAAATCACCAGCTGCAGCCCAGATGTCGCTCAGCAGCCTTTGATGTGGAAGTGTCACAAAACAGAGCATATGCCTAAGAGGAATTAAACCTGCAGGGGCAGCACGGTGCCCCTGAACCATGCAGAGACACCATCACGGTGGCTGCGATACCAATCCACACTCATTTTAAAAACACCTCGTCCCACTTCTCTGTATGACAGGAACACTGGTGAAGGCTTCTGTATTCCTCACAGAACTATTGCTGGAAATAAATCACTTCTGATATCACAGTGCACTGAAGAATTAACATTATAAAAGAACTGGGCATAACTTTAAGTGGATTTTTTTGTGTTATAATCTACATACATCCACATGGCACCATTGCACAATGCAATGTCCATGCACTTGCCAACAAACCAGTTCTAGTAAACATGTACCACTATGCCCTGGATGATACAGTGTTCAGAAAACCCATGGAGATAGCAGCCATATAAATTCTATCAGAAGATGCTGCTGTGTTCCAAAGCATTATCAATTTCATCTGCCAAAGCTGGAAAAACATATGAATTGTAGAATTATATTATTTTGTGTTACTACATTTTCATTGAAAATAAGACTATTTCAGGTTTCATTCTTGCCATAATTTTATATGCAACAAATAAATGTGGTTTTTCATTATCCTTTATGATTCTTGATTATTTATTGCAACTAACCTTAAAAAAAATTCTGCTGTAGTTTAATTGTGTTTTTAACTTGTCTGGTTAATTCAGAAAGCTATTGGATTATTTTTTTTTCCTCTCAGACAGCGGTTGTTATGAGAGTGGGTGGGTGGACTGGTGATAATTAATAGCTTATACTTATAAAGCACTTCTCATCAACAGTTATTTTTTCCCAGAATTTTAACAGATTTTCTGTTGTCTCAATTTTACAATACATATTTTATGAAATATTTTTGAGGACTAAATGTAGTCCTCAAATAATGCAATAAGCAAATACTGTGTATCTTAAATACCCTGCAGAAGTGTAAGGAAATAAGAAAAAAAACCCAAAATAATCAAGCCACACTACAGATGTCGTTCACCATTTCATTGACTCAAATTTAAAATCCAAGACTTTCCGAAGTGACTTCCTTTTCCACAAAAGAAAATTACTGTTGTCGTTTTTTTCCCCTCTGATAATTTTTTTGAGGGAACATCCCCGTGTATATGATTATCTTTTATATATGATTATACTTTTCATTTGAATAACCCTGGGCTTCTCAGTCCCAGTTCAAGAGACAGCTGTCCTGTGTGTGCTGCTCTGTGAGAGCTCCTGGTGGCTGCCTACACCACCACTGACCCAACAGGATCACCCATTTCTCAGTTTCATGCTTTTCATTAGACAACATGGTCTTGTCAGGTGGCAGTGTGTTTTGGCTCCTGCATATACAGCTGTTTTTACTACTCAGGGTATTTGAATGCTTACTCCACCCATTTGTTTAATGAGACCTGTAATCAGCTTCAATTCCAACAGGTCATTAACACCTCACCCACAGCAATATGAAGCCAAAATTGGACAGGTTTGTTATGCCTGTTACAGCATGCAGTGGAGATGCTTTCTGCAGGTTTTAAAATGTCTTTATTATAATTCATGTTGGTAATAACTATGAGCCATCCTCCTTGCTACAACAGCAACAAAAATTAATAACTTCTTGTCTTCTTCCTGTGTGATTATGCTTTGAAGTGTGTCTATTTTTCCCAACTTTTGAATTTCATTTCACAAATAAATCAAGCAAATAAAAGCACTATCATTAATGACTCTCAATATTTTATTCCTTACAAGAGGATCCTTACAAAATGTTAAAGATAAATTAATGAATATATAGGAACTATATCTGGCTTAGTGTGGTACTAAGCCCCACTTAGTAACTGGTGGAATTAAAGGTATTGTATGTATCTACTCTTACAGTCATCTGACAGTACCTTCATTTCTGACAGTACTTGCATTGTGACAAAATACTGGGCTGGATGTAACCTGTGTGGTCTTTCCCTTGTTCTTAAAGGACAGGAAATAGTTAACATCTGGATTCCACCTGCTAAATGCACCTTACTGTAGCATGCAGCGCCAGGGAGCTGGGACTTGCAGAGTGGAGAGTGAGTATGTGAATGACACACCTTCATTCATGTCTGTTGTTTTCTTTTTCCTTTCTGGGAATAAAGATGAGGCTATTAGTCTGGTATTCTGCTTATGAGTGTGACAAAATGGGAGGAACATGACAGAGGCAAAAGGGCAGGATGTGGAGAAGATATATATCCAAAAAAGTGAACTGTGCAGTAAACTGGGAAATCACTGTTCCCTTACACTGCAAAAGTTTTAGCATATTTTCATTAATTCAGCACATCTAAGTATTTTGCTGTGAACTGTTGCTGTTTCATGTTATATAGACAGAGTCTAAAAACAAGGGTGAGTATTAGCAAGTGCTTTGAATTCAGCAATGGAAAGAGAAAAAGCACTGCACTCCACAAACCCAGCCCAGGACATCTCTTTTCTGTGTGGTGCATGTCTGAATTTTACTGGCAGATTGTACAATACCTGTATGTATCTATACTCAGAAAGTGACTAAGATCTATAAATAAGGGGTAAGAATGGGTTCTCTTTCAGTGGATTTTCATCTGATTTTATAGCTATTCACTTGTATGATCTAGAATCAGAACTAGATGAGAGAGTTGGAACCCACCAGAAAAAAAAAATTAGCTGATTCCCAACTGAACATGTATCTTTTTCCTCTAATGAAAAAAATAATTATATGACATAGATTGATATAGATGGTTTAAAAAGATGGCCAACATAAGGCATTAATGCGTAAAATTTTGTTGGGTTTTTTTGTTGGCATGTAGGGTGCAGAACAGAAATACTGATATTCAGTCCAATTGGAGTTTGGCAACTGTCAGTATGACAAAATCTAGTATTAATTTTGTTCCTTATTTCAGATACCTTAGTGAAAGAACCAAGGACAGAAAGTAAATGAAGGTGGAGCTCCACCTCTCACTCCCAAATATCTCCTCTCTGTCACAGCTCAGCTGGTCTGCAGGGAATATACAGAACTCTCTGACTTCTCTGGCTAAGCCTTTAACTCACCTAAGTGCTCAGTCTCCCTTGCTCTCACTCTAATTCTTTTCCCAAGCTCTAAATCTATTTCATAACAGGGACAAAGAATTATTCCTGAAAGTATAAAGAGAAAAGTAGGTCAAGACACAGACTTAATTTGACGACCTCCCTTTAGCACTTCTGTGTAGTTATAATTGAACTGTCCTTTTTAAAAGTGTGCCCTGTATTTTCATTTTTTTGATTTTTTTTTTTGTGACAAGTCAGCTTAGAAACGAACTGCACTGTGTCATTCAATTTTTCTGTAGATTTGCAACTGTAATTAATTATTTTATTGCACTTCATGTTCTATAGAGCCCATAACAAGTGGTGCATCCTTGGAAATATAATGAAGAGGTAAATGGGGTAGAGTTCATTTATGTTCTGCCACATACATTGTAAAGACCTATATAGACTTTAAGGTAATCTTATAAGATATTTTTACCTATGAAACATTAAATTGACTGCCCAGTGGTAGCAGGCAGACTTTTCTATGCTTCTCACATACAAAAGCAAAAAAATAAGTTGATAAAAACTATGGATTTGGAAGAATTATGATGCTATGTGTCCTGAAACTCCTTTACAATATTTTCATCTGCAGATTCTAGCAAAATGCTTTATGATTTTGACTAAGCCTTATAGATATTGTTACACTAGAACTATAATCAGCATTATAAAAAAAAAATCATCAGTGGAGAATCCACATCACCTGCAGCATTCTTTGCTTCCTTCTTATAGTCTTAAGGCTGTTTAATGGAATTTTTTTGAATTAGAAAATAACCCCAGACTATTTACCAATTTAATTTGTTAATCCCATAATTAAATAAAAAGAGAACATTGTGTTTTTATATTTATCATGTGAGGTTGGATACAATTTGTTGTTTCATGACTCTAGCTCTTTCTTCAAGTTCCCAGACGGCACTTCAGAGAGAAAATCCAAGCCTTGAGTTTAGTACTTCAGCTGCCACAAAAATGAGTGTTGGTTATGTGAGTCAAAAAAGAAGATGCACTTTTAAAATGATGCAGATATTTGTTGCACTGTTTGAAATGTGCTATTGGCAAGACTAGACCAGTTTAACCATACAGAGTGGCAATGGTCCAAAAGTACTAATCAACAAAGGCAGAAAATTTGCTTAATTTGGGTGCAGATGGCTTGGGTTTACATGATGCTGCCAAGCTATTTTTATCATTGTAGTCCAGGTCTTGGCCAAAAGTTAGGAACAAAATCTAAGCACATATAAACTTCAAGGATCTTTTAGATCTGAGTTAAACCCAAACTTTGTTGACATTTCCATGTCTGAGTTCTGAAGCTATCAATTTTATGGTATTTTAAAACCATTGCATAAGTTTATGTCTGTAAATAGCACGAGAGAAAGCAAGCAAAAGTTCAGAGTGAAGTGACAGAATTTCTTGGAGCTCTCAGGATAATCCTAACGGATTTTTCCTGTTATATTTCCAGTAGAGGGGGAAAAAAAAAAAAAGTCTAGCCATACCATTATCGATAAACAACAAAGTGTGGTCCTAATTTCAACAGAAGAATGATGGTTTATTTGTAGTGAAGAACCGTCTTTTAGTTTAAAACTTCACAAAAAAATTCAAAGAAATGACATTGGTGGTTAGTCAGGAAGTGCCTTGGTTTATAACAACGTGGTGTTCAGGGTAATCTGTTTATTCACTACTGATTGCTTCTGTTCAGTTTTGGTGAGTCTTTCATTGTCACCTGCACAAAAAGGCTGAACATTTTAATATCAGGTTTGCCTGTTTCCTGTGTTATTAATTTGAGTTCATCCTGGACTGAAAAAGCACAGAATTGGCCCCAGGACTAATTGCAAACTTAAATTTTCATGGTTCTTTATGACATGAAACCCTGTGAAAATAGTGTTTAGAGGCTCAGGACCACTCCTTTGTTTTGAGGCAGGGAGGTGCCTAAGCAACAGGACATCGACTTTGACAGCTCAGCAGGGCTGGGCGGTAGCTATGCCCTGAGAGAACTCCATGAATTTTTTTAGCAGGTAAGGCTGTTTTGTGAGAGGGGGGAGAAATGCATTACAAAAAATAATAAATATTTCCAAATATCCTGCTAAATTCCTGGTGAACACAAAAGTAGTGGCAGTTGGACTAGTTGGCCAGTGTCTGTCCCTTCCATCTGAAATAGTTAATTCTGTTCTAAGTAACTAAAATCTGACTGTGATCCATAATGTACACCCATCTTGCTCTAAGAGTGAACACATGTGCATATACATCTTCCATACATGTGCAAGTTTGTGAATGGCTAAAGTGTAATTGTTAAGAGGTTTCTGGACATTTAATAGGAAATGTCTTAGAAAAGCATGAAATTGAAAGTTGTAAAATTTTACTTCAGGTGCACAAGTTAGAAGGTCTCATGGGATGTTTATGAATACAGAGTATGCATAAATAACAGGTTAAGGTCTAGATCTTTTTCAGATGGGTTTTTGTCTCCTTAACAGCATCTTATTGCATGAATAGGTGCTGGAGTCACTAGGGCTATTCTAGTCTTTAGTGGTTTTTTACCATATGATAATGAAACTACCAGCAGGCTTCACAGCACTGCTTTCATCTTGTGTTCATTGTCTATATATATTGTTGTCCACTACAAAGTTTTGCCCTTTTGGCATAACCTTTTTTAAAATGATGAGACACTTCCAGAGGAAAAAGACAACTCACTTTGAATTAAAATAATAGAATATGACTCCCATTATAGGAATAACCTCTTTCATCCTTCCTGTGATCTTGTGATCACAGGGTACAGTGATGATGACAGGGGAGGGAATGCACAGAGATTGCACTCATATGGGAGAAACACAGCATTCTGTGCCAAAAGACCTTCTCTAAATAGTGCTCCACTATCTCTACAGAGAGCACAGCTCATTCAGAATGGAAATCTAACAAACATATCCATCGGTACAGCCACTCGTCTGAGAATGGAGCAAAATGGTTTACTTTTTTTTTTTTCCTTTACTCTGAGGAGTAATTTATAACAACAATATTCATTCTGTCTAAGCAGTCTCTGGCACCAGAGCATGCATATCAGCAATTGTGATACAGTCATCCACTATTGGCACTCCAGGCCAATAAACTTTATTTCACTTGGAGTGCTGACATGGCTGTCTGCAAACAAGGCTCTGAGAACTGAGACAGCTGGAATGTCATTAAAGAATATTGACTCTCTCTTCTGTTTTATCTGTTTCCCTTTGCTGGAACTTTGGTGCATTTAAGAATGCTAGTTGCCTTCTAAAACATGAAAGCAAAACAGGTAAAATCTATTTTTATATGTTCCTTCATGTATATCACAACATAAATTAGTGAAGATTTGGGGAAGAATAAAAACATGCCCAGATGTGCCCAGATGGTTACATCAGAGATTTCATGAGGGTTTTTTGTGAGTTTAAAACTGGCTGTGCAGGGAGGGGCAGATTATTAATAATTTAGCACCTTTGACAGATCAATATGGCTAATTTGTTATGTCTGCAGAACTAATTCCTATTCCTTTGTGAACTAAAGCCTTGAAAAATTGAAGTAACATTTTAAAAGGAAAAACACTTGTAGGGATTAAAGGGAACTGATTGATTCTGGTTTAGTTTTAAAAAGAATTAATAACCTATAATTAGGGCGTCCTTTTACAGTTGTAACATGTGCAACTTGAAGAACTTGGTTCACTGTTTTACTGCTAGAAGGGGTATCTGAAAATCAAATTTCACAAATACTTCACATTTCAGTCATTTAAAAAGCCAGTAGCAACACCCCTCTGGTTTGGTTCTGCAACAGCTCAAAGAAGGAGCTCCAAGCACTCCCAAAGCTTAATACAGACTACAGGAATGTAGGAAACCGAGTTCTAGCAAAAAGGGAGGGTGTTTGAAAGAAACTGGTCCTCATCTTCCTTTCTTTCCTGAACTATTCAAGCAATTAAGCAGAGTTCATGCCACAGTAATAATGTGTGTCTTTTGTAGAGGTGTCTGTGCTGGCTCAGACTATAGGGAGAGCCCCCAAGAGTAAATGTCACCGATAAAGTTTTGTCAAGGGCAGAAGGCTGCCACACACTCTCACTTAGGGAGAGGTGACTGACCAAATCTATGGCTTGGAAATACCAGAACCTGCTACCAGTGGTATTCCTACCAGTAACTTTTTCTTGTCCCCCTGCCCTGCTGCTGTCGGGCAGGGGGAAGTTCCAAGGTTTGTGAGTGCTGGCCTTTCAGGCACTCGGTTTCATGGTTTCTCACACAAACCTGTACTTTCCAGCTGGCATGAAAAGACTGGGAGAGCAGCTCAGACTTTTTCCACAGCCTTTATTATCGTCCGTGAAGGAGTCAGGCTACAAATCCAAAGATGGGGGATCACACATGTACTTTTATAGGGTTTGGGGGGATCACAAGTAAACCAATGGAAAACAGGGTTAACACATTTTGGTAAAACTACATTATCTTTCTTTGTTTGGGACAACCAATTATAAAGAACCAAACCTAACCAATAATATTCTAAAAAGATAAGAAGAGCTTACATTTCTTTTAGCATTAGTAATTCTAAGCAAGTAGTTTTTCTTATCTCAAAGGAAGTGCCAGGGAGCCCTCACAGGGGTATCTGCAGAGGGATTTGTCTCCTCTACACCTACCCATCTGCTCCATCTACTGCCTAAAGCACTCACCTATGCTGGGCTCAGAGACTTTGGTGAGAACCTTCCTATACTGGCTTTGCATTGATTAACACCTAGAGGAGACCATCCATGTAAGTTTTCTCCTTGAGATGTCCCTCTATGCATTGATGGAACCAATTAGATGCTGGGTTGGTTGTTGACAACTTGAGAAAACAATTGGAGAATTTAGTCCGCTTCCATGAATTCACATTTTAAAGCAAGCAAATCCCAGAAAGGTCACTTTTCTCTTCTGCAGGAGCGCAGGTGACAGGACCTGGTTCCACTGCAGGACTGGCAGGGGGCAGGGCTGGGCCCCCTGTCTGGGGAGCTGGCATGTCCTGGCAGGGAAGAGGGATGGCCATGGGCACTGGGTGCCAGCAGAGCCCAGGGAGGCTGACTGAGATCCCAGCCATCCTCCCTCCATCCTTTCCAGAGCAGCCGCTGCCATTTCTGGCTTGGCCCAACCCCTCCTGGCACAGCCTGAGTGTCCTGAGATCTTGGCACAGCTCCAGCATGGCCTGGGTGCAGATTCTCCATCCTCCGTGGGAGATTTTAACCCTTCCAAAGCTCAGATAAGTCATGCAGACCTTCAATCCTCCTTTGAGTGAGAGGAAAAGAACAGACAAGATAAACCAGTCAGGTTCCAGATGGAAGAAAAATGAGGAGACGCCATGAATTTTGGCTAAAAATCCTTTTGTAAGCTATAGGGATGGACTGTACTACACTAAAAATTCCTATAAATCATGGAGAAAGACATGGGGGGGGTGGAGTGTTCAACTTAACAGATCATTGAGCAAAGTCACCCGTGTTAAGGACCCTTTGCCATGAGGGAAGAAGGGAATCTCTGCTCCTGGGGGTGAGGTATGAACAGAAAGAGAGATAAAAAGAAACTTTGCTTTTAAACAGTACATTCTTAAAAAGAAATACCCCATGAGTTTAACATGGCCGATAAGCACAGTGTCTGGGAAGGCTGTGAAGATGGAAGGAGTTCAGGGTTGCAGATTCCCAGGTGGCTGCGGATCGTGGAAAGGGAAGCCACAAGAAAACTGTGGCGTTTTTTTGTCTTCTTGTGGAGAAGTCCCTATTGCCTGACAAGGGGAGACTCCTATCCCTAGAATAAACTGAAAAACATTATTTTTAAGTTGTTAACTGACTCAAGTGTTCATGTTGCTGTTAAGAAGGAGAAGAGGGTGGAGGAGAGAGGAGGAGGGGTGGTCTGACAGTTTTATTCTAAATTTATTACTTTTTTATGTTGTTAATAAAGCTTTTCTTTGTACCCTTTAAGTTTTAGGCCTGCCTTGCTTTTGCTCCTAATCCTATCTCGCAGCAGAAAATGAGTATATTTAAATTAACAAATCGAAACCACTACACTAAATTAGTGTTTCTGCCCAATTTCAAACTGAAACCAAGACACTTCCCCAGCTGACAACCTGTGCATCAGCAGTCCTCTCTCTGGTGACAGCCATCACAGTCACAGGGCAGGACTGGTGTCATAATCCTTCTCAATGATCCCCATTTTCATGACCTTTGAATTAGCATTCCATACCTCCAGGGTGGGACTGAATGCCTGTCTCCCTGCTATTGTTGTGGATGCATTGTCTGCTGTATAATAATGGGAAAGCGCCTCTCTACAGCATGGATTAAAAGGAAAGACAGGAATAGGATCTTTTATGAATAATAAGAAAAAAACAACACCAAAAAAAGCCCACAAAAACATGGAGCAATTGGATAACACTCAAAAGGAAATTTCTAAGAAATTTAATGGTGAAATTAACCTCTTATAATATTTACAGTTATTAAATACAGAACAAAATATAGTATTTGGCTCTAGGAAATAGAAAAGAATTATTACCCAAATGACAGTTTATACAGTGTCCTAGAGTAGGTTCTGTTTCACACAAAGGAGAATCAAAGTTGAAGAATTCTTGAAAAACCTTAAAAGAATTCCATTTAAGTAGCTATGCTATGCACTGCAGGGGAATTAGCACTTAACACAGCTTGAAGAAATGCCAGTGTGGACTTGCACTACTTGGAGCAAAAAACTGTATTATGCTACCATAATTAAAACTCATACATAAGATTTAAGTCATCAGGCACTGGTAAAGGACTCTGAAGCACAAAAAATTTCGATGTTTCAATGTTAACACCTGAACGCTGGAAGGAAGGTTGCACTGGGAGCAGGCTTTATTAAAATGTTAAACAAGTTGGGTTTTTTGTTTGTTTGTTTGTTTTGTTTTGTTTTGTTTTGTTTTTTTCTTTTTCAGAGGGTTGGTTTCTGGGGAGGCCGTTGTGGCTTTTTGTTTTAATAATTGGCTGGTTTGTAGAGAAGATGGACATTTTGGCCCTTTTGTAATGTTTTATACACTTAATTTTCTTGCAAGTAAAACACTAGCACAAACATGTACATATATACATGACCTTAAAATCAGTAAAGCCTGTTACAGCTCGACATCTGCTGGTTTTGGCTTATGAAGTGTGAAGAATAACACCCTGTAGATTGGGAGAGGTATCTTCTTTTTCATGCAAAAGTAGTAACTAAGTAAGTTATTAGAAAAACTGGGATAGCCCCTGCGAAATAAAGCCATTTTCATAGTATATGAAGTAATTTCTTTCTAATTGCTGTCACAGTGGGTTTAATAGATTTCCTAAATAAAAGAAAAGAAATTAAAAGGATTCTTTATAACGGTGCAAAACAATCTGGTTTTACGCAAGGATAACCACGATCCTTGGATTATTAATAAGAATAAACAATATATATATATGCACTTAATTTACTCATTTGAATACGTGTGTTAGATGTGCAAGCATTCTGCTTTTCACATACACCTTGAAATTGAATAAAATTGTATAAATAATAACACTGAGCAAGAAAATAGGGAGTCTAGGCCCTGTATGCACAGTGGAGAACAATGATTTTGAATTTAGGATAAGGGTAAATGAGAAGCCTTTCTTTGACAGAAGTATGGGAAGGGATGTTGATGGAGAATCCTGTCCAATGCAATCTGCTAATGAATAAACAGCAAATATCAGAAATGCTAATTATAATAGAATTTTATTTTCTTCAACATTACTTTAGAGGTTTTCTTATATAGCCCCTGAAGATTCTGTGTCATTCATGGCTCATATTACATTGTTTGTTTAAATTCTTAAATTATTAAATAAAAGAGATTGTCAGGAAAAATGTAGCAGCCTTCTAGACAGGGTTAAAATTCAGACCTAATTTTGCTCAAATTACTTACGTTCCAGGATTGCTCTTACATTTTGGGACAGTTAATTCTGAAGTTGCAACACAGTTTCACAATGTTTCTACTTTTTCTTCTGTACTCCATTGCGAAAGTAAAATTCAAAACATGTGCCTAGAATTTTATTTTTATATTTGAAGAGCCCAGTAGCAAATTAGGACTATGACTGTCAGACCAACTAAAAAGACAAATTCCGTGCTGGGCTCTTCTCAACAATACTCCATTAACAATTTCTTCCTAATTAAAGGGCCTCAGCTGACCTAGTACTTCAAGGACCCCAACATGGAGATTTTTAAATTTTTAGAAAACTTAATAACAGCAAATAAATTTAGCAGAAATACATTGGTTGATAACAGAAGCTAATACCATCCCAAAGTGCATTTCTAACAGAGAAAAGGACAAGGCTGAAATAAACCTACTGGTAAAATTATTTCTGCCTACATCTAAAATAGAATACAACTTTCAGAGTGGTGAAAAGGTCATTAAAAATATTCTTCAAGACTTTCCAATAGCTGCTGTTTGTCAATAGCCAAAACCCCTCAACTACGTGTCCCAAATTCTTGGAGAATTCAGGCTTTTGTTTGTTTTTCTATTGAATGTAATAGGAAAACCTCTGAATTGTAGTGGTTCTCGAAACTTTGTTTTGACTGTTCTAGTCTACATATATAATTAGGGAAATTAAAGTGAGTCCATGGGGTTTTTCTAACAGTATATTGAAAATGGGTATAACCAAGTTACAAAAGCTGCTGAAAATGTTGTATGTGCATATAGTCATGGAGTAAATAGTTATTTACCTGTTGTAAATAT
Organism: Cinclus cinclus; assembly: GCF_963662255.1. Taxonomy (NCBI): domain Eukaryota; kingdom Metazoa; phylum Chordata; class Aves; order Passeriformes; family Cinclidae; genus Cinclus; species Cinclus cinclus. The sequence goes on from NC_085049.1 coordinate 3,665,376, forward strand.
TTTTTTTTCCCTTTAAAATATATTACTATTTTAGTTTGTTCAGGAGTTTTCACAGGGTTCCTTGAAAGGAAAATTGCTGAATAAAGAGAAACTACAAAGGCTTGAAGATGAGCCATGAAGTGCACATTTAATAAGTGCAAGTTCAGTATGACTTCATTGTATTGCAGTCCTCCTCTGGTAGCTCATTCATATCTTCTAGATAAGAAACAACGCCCACGTCTGTCTGTAACTCGAAGACCAAAGTGCTTCTTTTGTGCCTACACCCCATAATATAACCCGCAGAAATGGGGGCGGGTAGCTGTGAGAGGCTGGAAAGAGGCAGCAGAGCAACCAGGGTCTTGGAGAGCTGCTGTAATCTCTCACCTCTGAACGGTTTCTGGAGGTCCCATTCCTCTTGGCAGTGGAGACACCTCTTGTGGCTGAGACACATGAAGGATTTCCTGTGCAGCCCACAGGACAAGCCAAGTTGCACACTCCTCTCAAGAGAATCTCCATGTAACCCCAAATTCTTTTCAAGTTGTGCTTTGTTTTACCTCTTAGAAAGGGCCAGCAGTAGACTGCTAGCCAATTTTGCTTTGTAGTCTGCTGTGTGGCTAATTATGTTGAAGCAAAAGGTATTTATCCTGGTAGAAAAAAAAAAATATTAATTACCAGAAAGACTTAATTGCACTTCTTTTAAATCAATTTAAAATATTTAAATTATTTCTATTATCTCTACCACATAGAATCCTTTCTCTTCAGTCCATTTTGCTAGCTTTTTCAATTAGTGTAACAGATCAGATCAATAGATCCGTTTCCATATAGAGAATCAGCAAAGCAGGGCCTTTTAAATTACACTACTGACTGAAGAACTTATCAGCTCATTAGACCAATCATAGAAAATTTTGTTTGATTCATGGGTTTTATAATGTTTTTCTCAGATGACAGAATTTTCCTGTATCAAATTTTGCTTAATTGTAGGTAGGTTATTTAGAGATAAGTAAAGAAACAATCTTCAGCTTTCCACCAGAGACTGATAAGCTAATTTGTCTCACTTAGCTCTGAGAGTGCTGAGAATACCTTCACACTTTCTAAGACTCTAAATTTTGCCATAAAAGCAAAGAGTCCTATGCTGGGTGAAACTCCAGCACTGAGCCCTAAAGGAGCACAGAAAACACACTGTAAAGGGGGAATAGAGAGAAGTTCCTCTAATCCTCTGCCCTTCATGGCTTTAGCTCCATTATCTCCTGAAAAGGAAGAGAGCTGATGACTGTATCCAAGAGCACTGGCCAAGCTTTGTCCATTCATTCCTGGTACTGCAACTATGGGTAAGGAATGAGAAGATTCTAGCCCTGTAAACTGTAGTTAACTTTGCTTTTTGCCCGTTGTAGTTTTATGCCTTAGTGGCTTGCAAATCATTTAATGTCCTACAGCTGTCCCACACAGTATGGTATGTAATGCATCCATGAGGAAGGAACATTTTCCACCATAGAATGATTGTTCTCGATAGAAATCTCCATTTGTCAAAATACCCTGCTCAGGGAGGATACATAACTTGTGAAAGAAGGAAACCTTTTTCAGTAATAGAACCTCAGAAAATGGCTCTAATTCTCTTGAAGGCAGATCATTTAATCTAACTAACTGTTGCTGCAGAGCTGTAGAAAAGCAAGTATTTCTGGGTAACTTGACCAGAGGGAAAACAATTAGGCTACATTACTGAACTGTAGCAATATGTTTTCTTGGCAGCAGACCTTCCTCTGTGGTCACTGCCACATATAATGTACCCTCTTTAAGGACAAGAGGCTGGAAAAACAAACAATTCGGATGTGTACTGCGCTAAGTCCCACACACTGAATACATGTTTGAAAACTGTATTGCAGTTGTGGATTCGTTAGCTTGCTTTACCTCATTTCACGTGTACTCAGACCTGCTGGTTCACACACTCTATTTTATATTAGGAAAGAATTGGCTAAAATTTTCAAAACTCAGCTAAATCATTACTGAATTCATTGACAAAATGATGGAAAGAGAAGGAGTGAGGAAGAGTGACAAAGAGACAAGTTAAAAACAGGTACTATGGTTATACAACACACACACACACACACACACTTGTAGCTTATAAATACTTCTTGTATGCCTAAATGCACATGAAATTTTGAACTTTATTAAGAGTGAAACATTTATTGCTCCAACTTTAGAATAAACACCTTTAAGATCACCCACTCAACTCTAATTCTACCTGTTTATATATTTACATTAAGATATTAATCGTAATTACATGACTATGTGCTCTTATTTCTAAGGGCATTTTATTGCATACTGCAAATGACAGAAGATAGGTACTCATTTGGGAAAATGTCTAGTACAGTGGTTTGGGTTAACCAAGTGTAATTACCAGTGCAAGAGACCACTGGCTCATGTTTTTTTTACTTCGAAGAATCCTATCCTCCATGTAGGCAGAATAATAATTTTAAAGTGAATACTTATGCTGTTCAGTACTAGAGAATAGTACTTGATCATGTCACAAACACTCCTAAATTTACTTCTACAACACCCCTATTAACCAAGGCAATTTTAATCTCCAATTTGCAAATGCAGGACAGGATAGAGGAAAAGGGTTCAAAGGTCAGAACAACCACGGTAGTTTAAGGTGCCAGTTGTGATACTTTGCAAATTTTCCCAATAAGCTGATGTTATACAGTGCTTCATGTTTTTCAAGTTCAGGTTCTAGTAAATTTAGCTGTAATTCTGAGTGCAGAGAATTTCTCATGAGTCCTTATGTCTCATTCTGAACATGTAGAACATGAGGACATGCAATTAGTGATGACCCCAGAAATGTTTGTGTTGCCTGACTTGTTTAGCATCACACAGATGGGAAGAATGAGAGAAGAAATTAAATTCCTCAGAACCATATTCTAAGATCTCAGTCAGGAAATCTTCACTTTTCTGTTTGATGTCCCATTTTAGTTACAAGAGAACTCCTAATAATAAAACCTAATTCACTCTTTGAATATGCCTCGTACGCACTAAATGCAGGTGTATTCTTGGGGAAATGATCACATCACTAATGACTGTTTCATAATGCTTATGTATAAGCAGGTTGAATTAATATTATCCTAACAATTTTATCTTGGAATTTTGTGACTTCTAAATGCCTTACGTTTTGGGTTTCTTTTCTTTTTTTAATGTGGATTTGTATCCATGTATATGTTTTGTATGTGTATGTGTGACTTTGTGAGTTCCTTTCAACTTCATCCTGAAAACAGACATTCCCTCCCTGGGCATCGTGTGTCCTGAGACTGTATTGTGGTCTGTCTGGAGCTAAAGGAAAAACTAAAACGTAGAAGTTGCAGGCTTTTAGGCTCTTTGCACAAGAAATAAGTGTAAATGTCACCCACATAAGTGCTTCTTCTAGGAGATAGAAGAAGAAATTTTATAATAGAAGAAATTTGGAATTAAAATCAAGGGTCCATCCTGTACTCTAGTGGGATCTTCTGTTCACTCCAGACATGAGTCATCCTTTTGGCCCCCTCCAAGCCATCAGTTGTCATTTCACCATCCTGGTTTCTTTTTCCTTCCCCTTTTCCTCTTTACCCTTAGACTCGACATGGCTCATTTTCTGTTTCCTTTAGTTTTTTGAAGCTGCTGAAAAAAAAAACAACAACAAAAAAATTTTCTGCTTTACTGTTCCTACAACCTCCTTTTCACAGACCAGTTTTACAGTCAGTTCCCACAATACTTATCTTTTACATTTTACCTAGCTTTTCTAAGCAAACCTACTTCCAGCCTGCTGTATCACATGGAAGTTTTATTCTTTGTCTCAGAAAGCTGCCTAATCATTCTTTCTTTGTCATTCTTTTTCAGCAAACCAGGTACCATTTTCTCCAGTGCTTCCTTGATTCATGCTATTTTGCTTGTCAGACCAACCTATATTTTCTCTTCACCAGCTTTTGGATGCAGTCGCCCACTCACCAGACTCCAGACTCATTCTTCATTGCAAACCTCATGTAGTTTTGTTTCCCTCAGGCATCCAGTCTCATGCTTGATTAGTCTAATTTTCTGTTTTCTGACTGTTGATCCCAATTTTCCTCCTCCCCAGTCCTACTGTTGCTTCTACTTATTCATTAGTGCAATCTTATTCCTCCCTCACTCTTCTGCCTTGCGTTTTCCTTTATGCTCCTTGGAGAAGAGCCTGAGAGAGAGCCAGGGGCAGATAAATCAGACTACACAGGATGGGCAGGTTCTCTGCCTGTGGTTGTGGTGGTACACTCAGTATTCCTGCTAGGACATTCACGTAGGTATGGTCATACACAGCTATTCTGGAGAAGTCAAAGCAGGCCCTATGGAACACAGGTGCAGGAGGCAGAAGTACTGTCCAAATATAAATGTGCTTACATGGTGAAAAACCTGGTACAAGGTGAGCAGTCTTGTTGTTAAAAAAAAAAAAAAAAATTATTATGAATCATTGGCTCTTCCTGTGCTGTATGATAGATCAGTTATGTAGAAATCCAGATGAAGATGCAAGTAGAACATAACATGTAAGCATCTTGACCTCTATTAAAAAATGGGGGTGAAAAAGCAGAAATCGTATTTAGCGGTGTTGTGCCAATACATGGCAAGAGCACACAAGAGTTAACACTGTCTGCCAGAGAGCAAGTGTGTAAGAAGAGCTCTGCCCTGTGCTCTGGGCTTAGTCCATGGTCATTCTCTGGAAAGAAACCGTGCTGGAGTTCCTGAACAGCACATCAGCCTGCACCAAGGTTCCTCAGATTACAACAGTGACACAAACTGGCAAATGCTGAACAGGTCCAAGCTCAGATAAAAGCAACTATTTATGTTTTTCTGAGTTTTCCTGTTTGACCTGCTAAGTCCAGACAGATTTAAAATCTAGACAAATCTGTGCAGACTTTCCTGAGGATGACAAAAGGAGCATCCCTGACAGAAAGACCTTTTCCTTTTCCTTTTCCTTTTCCTTTTCCTTTTCCTTTTCCTTTTCCTTTTCCTTTTCCTTTTCCTTTTCCTTCAAACAGCTTTTACGTTATTTCAAAGGAAACATTTCTCTTAGTTAATATGAACAAAGAAATATATTTTCTCAAGCTTCATTTTAAGAAATATCCAAATCATTCTGACTTAAATTAAAATATATATAAAAATAATGTAATTGGGCCTAAGAAAGACAATTAGCTTTTGAAATGTCAGCTCAATTATTTAAAACACAACAAAATTATAGGTTGCAGAGTGCAACAACTTATAATGGGAGTCTTAATAAAAGACAGTGTTACCACTTCCACCTCTAACACTGAAACTAATTTAGTGTATTCATTTCCTAGAGGGTGTTTTACCTATTTTGCAATTGTTTTTGCCTTTGTTTGGTTTTCTAACTTTTATTACCACTGAAGAAAAAAAACAGTAAACAACAGAAACAACTCACTGTTTACATTCAGATTACAGTTGCAAACAGGCCCATAATTACTGAAAGCTGGGCTGTAAAATTATTAAATAGAAACAGTTGCCCATCTGCATGGCTATAGAAGGGATTACACTTTACAGAACAGATTGTCTTGGGACTCTCTTTTACTGAATAAAACCACACAGAAATTCAACAGTAGCAAGAATCAGCAACATCAACAAATTCACACATATTGTTTTCCATATAGGAAATTCTGGGGGATAGTGAGGGTAAAAAATGTTTCAATATCTATTTTTCTCTTCTAAAATATTATAAAATAATTCTAAATGCTTCTGAATTCTCTTTCAATGATCTGATTTCTAAGGTTTTGTCCATACAGAGCTGGCACAGCTCCAGTCTTTTCATAACTCACCGAAAATTTCCCCCATAGTCTCTCACCCCAGTACAGCTTGTGTGTCAGCAAAACCACATTTGTAAACCTCCTGTAAAACTTTTCAAATGACTGCCATGCCAGCATGCTGTTTGCATTATCATGTTCCTGTTCAAACCTTGACATGAGCATGACATGGCCTGGACTCATGGGACCTGGTCAAGCTCTAGCAGCTGGATGTAAAACAGCTCAGCAGAGAGTGGAAAATCAAACAGTAGTAGAGATCTGAAGAGCTCTGGGAAGATACAGGTGGCAGAGCTCTCACAAGCTGATAACCTTGGAAGGTTCCTTACTGTCTGTGTGTCTAAAACCTCTTTTATCAGTTTTGCTCAGGGATCAAATACATCGTTTCGGAAAAATTAAGTCAAAATGAGATGGAAAATAAACCAATGACATTTGGAAGATTAGGACGCATTTAAATGCTAGACTTTTTGTCTGCCTAATTTAAATACCTGCTTTCCCTCTCAAAATATATGTGTGTGTATACACATGAACATATATACATATATGTGTATGCATGTACTATTTTGTTTATGTAAACCCTCATTTGCCCACTGATAGCATAGTGAATTATTTCCAGTGAAAAGTGTTTGAATTTTTTTTTCTCTCAATTGTACCTATTTGCATATGGTATCAAACCTCACAGTATTTAATTTTGTTCTCCTCAAAATACTCCTTAAAGGGTGGAATGTTCCTGTGGCTGGAGAGCTAAAGAACAGAGAGCCACAGTCTAAGTGATTACAAGAATGTCTCCAATACAATAGGAACTGAAATATGATGAACAAGTGCTTCAAGCAGTTCCTGGGTTTTGTATTAAAATAAAGGCACAATGAAATGTCTCCTTTAACTTAAATATGAACAGATCTAACTTAAAAGTGAATATTCCAGAAGTTAAAAATCCTATTATTCAAAGTGATTCTTAAGGCTTCACTTTTGAAAGATTTCAATCATAATAAATAAGTAGACATGTTTGCAAAACCCTCTGAGAAGTATATGAATCTTCTAAAGAATCCTTTTACTCTTTTGAAGACAGAATTTGGACAGATGTTTTCCCAGTTGTATCCCCATATTCTCAAACTCCTTCCAAATTCTGCTCCTCTTCTCTGAAGTGAAAGTTTATAATTTTAAGACAGGATCTAATTGTGTGCAAGTCCATGCCAATGACGTTGTTCAAATTGTATTTTATTGATGCTGAGAACATCAGATAAAAAACTGCACCTTGTTATTGCTGAAAAGGGCAAACAGCCATAGCAGAAACAGGAATTAAAAGGAAATGAGGATAGGGAGTTTAAAAATATCTTCCCACCTGTATGCCTGAAACATATTTTCTTTCCTGCAATGTCCAAGGATTTGAATCACCTTAAATAAGAGGTTATAGATGTTGTCCACTGGTACCTTTTTAGAAACTTCAGAAGCTTATTGGTCTGCTAAGTTCTTGAGACGTGTGTTTTGTACTATTAAGAGGTACTTCTGGGCATCCTTCTGTTCTGTCATAAGGGACTCTGCTCTAATCTGCTACATCTGAGAACATTTTCAAAACTCTTTTTGTGGGTATCTGAAAACTCTTTACCTAGACTTCAAGCTTTTTGCTTTGCCTTTTGCCAAGGGGGTAAGTGAAGTACAGAGAGTAGACGAGAACCACAACATTCTCAGAGACTGGGACCTAAATGCCCCCAGAGTGAGACCAGCCTAAAAATTAAATCTTTTTCTAACAGATGGACTTTCATGTGATAGATGCAACAAATGGATAAAGGAAGATGGTGAAGTTAAAAAAGAGGATCCTTCTATTATTTTTTTTTCTAAGGCATGTAGAATATATCTCTCTACATTGCTCTCAAACGTATTAAAACACTCATGGAAATGCATTTTTTAAAATAGGAAAAAAATGCCCCTGTACATTTTTTGGTTTTGGTTTTTTGGGTTTTTTTTGCTTTTTTTTTTTTTTTTTTACTTCTTTTTCTGTCAGAATCTGAGTTGTCTGCCCTTTTAATCTGCTACAAAAGTACATTATTATTTTTACCCTTGTTTTTGGCACTCTTCTCCCAACATAACACCTTTACACAGTATTTATTGAATGTTTGATGTTTATTCTGAACGAGGTAGTTCAGAAGTACTATTCTTTCATCCTACATGATCAGACTGGTTAGTGTCATCCAGCTTCTCAATAAAAAGCCAAAGTGAGGCTATCCATCCTTTGTGAAGTTATGGAGACATCTCTGCTCTCACCTGTCTTGTTCAGTGTGTACAAGAGGTTGGCTGGGTAATTAGAATGAAAATCTGTACAGCACTGACACAGATCTATGTTCCTTTCCCTGCAAAACAGCAAACCCAGATGGCACAGTGTCTTTGCTTTCACAGTGTCTGGGTGCGATTGAAACTTGGCACTCAGTTCAGATAAAAGAGACATAATTGATGGGGACAGGAGGGAGAGGAGATGGACAACAAAAAGAAATGGCAGGAATTGGGATTTCTCCTATAATCATAGCTATAGCTCATCTACCCCAAATAAGTTCATAGTATAGAGCTCTGCCATATAACTTAGTGCAATTAGTTCTTCAGGTACTTGGGTGCTGAGAACTTCTTCCGTCTATGGCCAAAACTACTCTTTGTAAAGCATAGTTTTTTTTCAAGATGGAAGAAAACCCCAACCAAACAGCAAACAAACACAGGTTATTTTCGTAAGTGCTTCATCATGTGGCATGCTGATTCAAATCTGTACATATTTGGGATATCTGCTCAAGAGACAGCCCTTTAGAGCAGGGGTTAGGGCAGCAGTTCATTTTTAATAGATCACAAGAGCAGACAAGCAAGCACTTGGTCTGGAAACCATGGGAGGTGCTACACCCATGTCCCATCACATCTCGAGGGTAGAGATGATAGATGAACAGCATGCTAGTCATCAGAAAATGGGTGTTCCTCCTTCTACATTGTTCAGTATGAATTTTCCAGTGGAAGATTTTATACAGTGTAAGCATTGGAGACATAAAAGATATCTTTATCTCATATGTTTTTAGAGAAACACAATCTATTAAAAAATAGTGGTCTCATTCCTTGGGTTATTCTGAAGTGGCTAAACCCAGAGAACTTCAGTTATCCAGTCAAGGCTTTTGAACCACTAGGTTTTTTTTCCAGCAGCACTTACTCATTCTGGCTCAACATTGTTGTAATGCCATCACACAGCTTGTATCCTGCTGTCTTGGCACTGTCATGAGCAGACAGGCTCCTGTCTGCTCAAATTGTGATGTTTATAAGTACCCTGAGTGAACCATTAGCCTGTGATACAGCCCATATTGTCCTCATGCCTCTGAATCAGTGAAGAGTTTTCATATGTATCTCAAAGTAAAAGGTCCTCAGGGAAAGGAATCTGAAGCAAGGACTTCCTGAAAAATTCAGTCAACAAAAACACTTTCTCCCACGCAAATTATGAACCAACTTCACATTTCACCAAATCACGTAGCGTCATCACTCATCAGACAAAATTTATGTGGTTGGTATATACAGAGAAGGACAAGTGCAAAAATACAATAAATGCGTTGATCCTCTATCATTCTGTGCTTGAAATAGTTAAAAAAAAATCTGTATGCACTAACCTAAGATAGAGGGTCAAAATTAAAACATACAGATAAAAATACATTAATTTATACCTACATGCTACTACAATTTTTTTTCTACACCACTTTTCAAGTTAATTATCTCTCTCCTAAGACCATTAATAAACAAAAAGGAATAAACCTCTACATCAGCAATATTTTTTCTGCTTTCTATGACTTTTATCTAAATGTATGTTTATTATGTAGAAGCAGTAGAGCATGTTAATTTCTTTTGAACAAAATAGCAATCAGCAGAGAAGAAGAAAGCATGGCTAATGATGTGCGTGTATCTGCTTATCAATGCTCTGCACAGATGCATGCACAAGCAGCATTTCTGGTAGCCCTGTGTGAAAGTTACTGTTGGTGCACACAAATAGGAGGTACAGAGCACTTCCAATTTCAATAATTGACTACAAGGTCTTCTTCTGCAGTCCCTCCTGGGAGTTCATGAGGACATGCATCTGGCACAATGTTAATCATATTTGTTCTGATACACAGCAGTAAACTATTTCCCCTGGCAATTTGCTTTCTATTACCCAATATGAAAATGGCTGACATCTTCAAAATGTTAATGAGAGATATATCAATTTTTTAAGAGCTTGGATGGCTTCCAAGTATTTTTAAATGTACTCAACAGATTGTGAAATGAATTCAGTGTATGGTTATGAACACAATATGTTAACTTTCTTTGTTGTTGTATGCCTTGCAATCTACACTGGCAAAGATAAGCAACTGCCCCTGAAATATTGGTTTATTCTTTTGTTAATTGCTTGTTTTTCTTCAACTATTTCTTATGCTCTAATTGAAGAAAATATAATATCTTTATAGTTGCTACATCAGCTTGCATCACGTAGTCTGACCCATTGCATTTTGAGCTAGAAAATGAAATTATGATTGGATTACAGAAATAAAACTCTAAACCATTTAGAGTGTGGAAATACTTTTTCTCTCTTATTACACTGTGATGAAAATGTTCTAAATGTGTGCCTCTACCTATTTTCTTTTAAATATTTTCTTAACAGAATATCTTCCAATTCAGGGGTAATCTGGTTTTATTGCAAACTTTATCATAACTGAGACACCAATGGCCTCAGCTGAGTGTAATGAGAAACACTCATGAACAAATTTACCTTCCAAGATGTAGATGCTGGATTAGAGCTATGATGTACTATTCTTATGTACAGACACATGCAAAAAAAATTACAGAAGGAAGGAAGGAAGGAAGGAAGGAAGGAAGGAAGGAAGGAAGGAAGGAAGGAAGGAAGGAAGGAAGGAAGGAAGGAGTGATGAGCACTGCAAAATTATCAAAACATTGAGAAGATCTGCAAGACATTGATTTTGCAACATGGGCAAAAATTGTATGGGATATTGCTTGTTGTCACATCAATTTTAGTAAGAAGTGGAACACTGCAGCAAATTCAATCCTAAGAGCTGAAATGGTGTCTTTTCTAAGTCTGATGTTATGAACAAAGTATAGCAACTTAGTAAAAATAGCTTGTTATTAGAAATGGAAAATTACATTGTTTGCAAGACAGTGAATGTGTTGAGAAAGCTTTAATTATTATATACAACTCCAGGAAGTGGTTTTGGGCTTTTTTGTTTTGGGTTCTTGGGGGGGGGGGGGAGGGGGGGGCTGGTTGGTTGTTTGCATTTTTGGTTTTTTGGTTGTTTTTTTTTTTGGTTCATTGGTTGGCAGGTTGGTTGGTTGCATTTTAGTTGTTCTTGTTGTTGTTGTTGTTAATAACCCCAACAGTAATATTGAAAGCATCACAAAGAGTAGAATAAATTAGAAAAACAGAAGAAACATAAGTTTTAGCATAACAAGTAAAAAGTAACTGCTAAAAACCCACTAAATGCCTAGCCAAGGTAATAATTTTGAGCCGCATCAAAATGTAATAATTGTGTCCACAAAAGTATGCAGTGAACTAAAGAATTGGCTCCTGGAATTATCCTGTTCTTGGTAGAAAATAATAAATAGTTAAATCAGTTTCCTGTTGTAATCATAGTGGAATAAGAGTTTTTAGAGTGGTGTAAATGAAGAATATATAATATAATTTCTTAGATTGCATGCATTCGTTCTGAAAAAGGACCAGTTATAAGCAAAAATATTCTACCTTATATCTAAAGGCTCAGCTGTTGACCCTGGCATACAAACATTGCTACATTTAGGAACACACACTTGTGGTGTTTATACCTAAGCCTTTTCTAGGGGTCTCTCAGGGGCTTCTGCATCAGTAACATCCTCAGAGGATAGAAATTAGTGTCAGCACTTCAGCCATCACAGTTTATAACCCAGCATATAAACTCAAACTCACTTCAAACTCACCTCCAGCAATAGTTCCAGCTGCTCTCTGGCCCTGCAGTGGTGTGGACGTGTTTTATGGGTTCTGCTATGGGAACAGGAAGTTAGGGGTGGTTAAAGCTTCACTCGTTGGTAGGAGTTAGCAAAACTCCCATCAGCACATCAATCTTTCAAATCTGCTGATCGGTGGAGACTAAAATAACAGCTAAGGCAACCATTTCCTAGCTTGGTCATAGATGCTTCAGCAGGTTTATGAAGCCTTATTTTAATAAACAAAACCCTGTGAATATGTTTTTCCAGAGCTAAGGAGTGAGAAAGGGTGTCTGCTTTAGGTCTCAGTAGTGCAAGATCAGTGACTTGTCATGAAGGAAACTGCAGTTGTCATCCTGAGAATAATCTCGTTACCCTTGTGATATTGGGACAAAGAAATCACACTTCTGAATGAAAAGAGACACTATAAATGGCCTATAAATGGACTTTGATAAGCAATAAAGAGAAGCTTGTTAACATAAAACATACAGGATGACTAGAATATGTAAAGCTAACAGCTGGATGATGGAGACATGTACCAAATGTGCAGACCTATATTGGAAATTAAATTTCTTCTATCCCCGTAGTATAAATTGGTCAGGGATGTCCCAAACACTTTGTTAGAAACCTCAGTTTAGATTTTTTATCCAGAAAACTTGTAGCTGAATCCAGACATTAATTGGCTACTCCATTCCCAGAAAGAGAACAGTGCATGTCCATATTTGAGAAAGACTGATAAAAAACATTGGTTTACAGTACACAAAGCTTTCTATAAAGAATTTTTGATGCGCTCACATGAAAAGTAAATAACCATAGAAGCAACCTGAGTTTCCAGTTCACTGAGAAGTCCTATGACAGAGATTTTGCTCTTTCCAGTAATATCTAGATTTCAGGCATATATTGATAGCCAATCACTGGAGAAATTTTAAAATGTCATGCAAACCACCAATTTCTGTGAAAAGTTGAAGCAATCTGAGGCTAAATCAATCAAACATAATGCTCTTGAAGAAGTGCCTCTATTTTACTTCATAAAGTGTGTTCCTAATTCTCATAAGCATCTTTTTGCTCTTGTAATGTGTGATAAATAACACTGATAAAAATGAGATATAACTTTATATAACAATAAAAAACTAATTTGGTTTAGTAACAGGATTAAAATTGATCTTATTAATTTTCACTAATACAGAACTGGTGTTTACTGTGCAGTTAATTTTTTAAATCAGTTTGTTTTTGTTTTTTTTCCCATTGGCATGTTAGGGCAGATACACAAACCATTATAAAACATTTATGAGAAATATCACTTTGGCATACCACTGTACAGTTGTGGCCACTGAAGCTTGTCATGGTTTGACCCTGGCTGTCAACTCTGGACCACAGAGTGATTCACTCACTTCCTTGCTGGTGGGATGGAAAAAAGAGTCAGAGGGGTGAAAATAAGAAAATTCATGGGTTGAGATAAGGACATTTTGACAGGTAAATCAAAAGCCACGTGTGCAAGAAAAGCAAAACAAGTCATTAATTAATTCACCATGGGCAGGTAGGTGTTCAGCAGGGCCCCATCACATGTAATGGTTACCTTGAAATTTAAACACCATCACTTTGAATATTACCCCCTCCCTTCTCCTCCTCCTCCTCCTCCTTCTCCTTCTCCTTCTCCTTCTCCTTCTCCTTCTCCTTCTCCTTCTCCTTCTCCTTCTCCTTCTCCTTCTCCTTCTCCTTCTCCTTCTCCTCCTCCTCCTCCTCCTCCTTCTCCTCCTCCTCCTCCTCCTCCTTCTCCTTCTCCTTCTCCTTCTCCTTCTCCTTCTCCTTCTCCTTCTCCTTCTCCTTCTCCTTCTCCTTCTCCTTCTCCTTCTCCTTCTCCTTCTCCTTCTCCTTCTCCTTCTCCTTCTCCTTCTCCTTCTCTTCTCCCTCTTCTTCCCCCAGCTCTATATTCTGACCATGATGCCACATGGTCTGGAATATCCCTAGGATCACTTGGGGTAAGCTGTCCTAGCTGTGACCCCTCACAACTCCCTGTGCACCTCCAGTCCACTTGATGTTGGGGTGGTGTGAGAAACAGAAAAGGCCTTGGCACTCTGCAAGTGCTGCTCAGCAACAATGAAAACATCCCTGTGTTACCAAATACTGTTTCCAGCACAAATCCAAAGCACAGTCCCATACTAGCTGCTGTGAAGAACGTTTGCTCTTCTCCACTCAAAACCAGCAAAAGGCTGTAGCACACTTGGTAGAACTACGCCAGGAGAAGAGCAAATATAAACTGCTGGAAAGGTAGCAGTTAGCTATTGACCCTCTTGCTAAGTTCAACTAATTTGCTGATAACTTGTTCTTAAACTCTGTACCTGCTGAATATCAACCACTGCCTTATTACAGCTGTGAGATAGACAAATTACTGCAGAAAACAAACGAAGTCCGATAAGGGAACTCAGTTGAACCCGTGGCCAGCTGATTACCTGTGATGGGACCTCTTCCAGTTCATAGCAGTTTTTGGCACATGGATAAAGTACTGAAGCATGAGAAATGGTTATGCTAAAAGCTGGGTGGACATTTTTACAGTAGATATATTATTTAGTGAAAGTCGTCTTCTCAGCATTGAATAAATTATTTAAAATAACTTGCTTTATATACAAATGTACCTAATCAAGTACTTTTCATTAAGTAATGTATTTGAAGATTTGCAATAAACATTAATTGGACAATTTGCTAAGGATCATTTGTTTTGCAGATATTTAAGCAATTTTAGCTCTGGTCACGCAAAAACTGCTCTCTAATGGTAGCACCTATATTTATATAGATTCCAAATGAAACTAATGAGGCTGAGATTATATCTATATTACTGTAGTAGAGTAAAATTGCATCTCTTCTCTTGCACCAATGCAATTACAAATGAAATGGTCAGTTTTAGCACTACCAAACACACTTAGGCTCCATGACAACAAAATCACATGCAAACTACTGTAGTCCTGAACTCTGCTACTTCGTTCACTTTGGCCAAGTATAATTTGGACATGGAAGAATTACAATATTTCATATATGTTCTATATAATGTATGTATTAATGACAGCGAATTTCACGTGTAGTTCTCATATTTTTTTCATCATATTTTTGAGTCTCTGTTAAGATATAGGACTTTAAGCTCTCAGTAGAAATACATGCTGCTGGAAACAAGCAGCAATATCAAAGCAGTGTCTTTTAGTCCTTTGAGTGTGATGCATCCTAATCTTGTGGGGTTCAGAGCATTCCTTGCTGTGTCAGTCACCAAGGCCTCCAAGGAGAAGGAAACTGTGGAAGAATACTTATAAGCATGTGGATGACTACGTGACTGGGTGGGACATGAAGCAGTGAAACAAAACGTGAGTAATCAGTGCTTCTTGAATGGGCTTCACTCTTGCTTTTGTGCCTGGGGGTCCCTCCTGGACAATGCTAAATAAATAAATAGAATGCAAAGTTAAGCAAAAGCTTAAACTATAAGGCTGGGCAGAAGAAGGTGTTTATTCACCTGTTTTTTCTTTTGTTGTGTTCATCTTCCAAGACTTGATATTTTGTGGGGAATATATTTGACCATTGGACAGAGTGTGGCACACAGTGAATGTGACAGCAGCTTGAATGCAGGACAGCCAGAGCTGGTAGAGATTCAGTGTGTTAACAGAAAGATCAAAATAATCCAGTGACTTCAACACACTCTACAAAGGAGGCTGATATAAATATATCAGTTTTACAATTTGAGAAAATGAAACAAAAGTATGAGTCAGTTTGACCATCTTATGCCATTGTAACATCAGATAAAGATTTAATTTCAATATTCCCAACTCATGATTTTATCAATATTTTTCAAAAAAAATATTGGAATACAAAATATTGTGGAAATCATATTTTGGAGAGCAAAGTTCAAATCCTATTTTTGCTTGACCCTTTGCTTGAGAGAAATTAAAATTTCATTTTATAAAGTGAGTGACCATTTGAAAAAAATTACAGGATTGTCTGTTTTGCCAAATTTCTCCTATTCAGGTTTCTCCATTCTCCACAAACAGTTGGTCTTCAGGAAAATCTTCTACTCACTGCAATTTCAGTGTTCATAGGAAGAGTCTAAAGAAAGTTCATGTCAGAAGGTTTTGATACACTTAGTTATAACACATTTCAGGCAGGAGCTTCTGGTTCAGTATCCAGTTCAGATCAAACAGACTTTATATTTGAATCTGAATCTCTCATCTGCTCTCTGCTTTTTAGAAAGGGTAGTGTCCTTGCATGGTATAGAAACTATTAAAAAATCAGAGAAGATTGACTTCAACATGCTTGTTTTAAACAGGAAAAGCAGTTGAGTGTTCCTGCTAAAATCAGAAAATGAAGTCAAATTCCACGGAGTTCAAAAATTATTTCAGAATAAAGGAAAAGTGTCCCCATTCCACAAATCATATACAAAAAAAAAAAGTCACTAAAAATTCACTAGAGGTTTGTTCCTGATGAAAATACCATGAAAACCTCTGCTGAAATAAAGGACAATTTTTTTTGGCAGCACTGACTGCCTATAGATTTTCTAGATTTATTTACATTTGAAAGTAAAAATAGTGACACCTCTTATCACGAACTGTGGTAAGGTCCAGATAAGAAAAAAAAAAATCCATGAGTATTCTTCACAGAGATTCACTGCTTCATTGTTTTAAAATTGTGTACTTCATCCTTATCTGTTGTGATAAAGACATTAGCATCACCACCAAGTTTAGGTAATACTTAAGAAGGAAGAAAACAAGCGTATCTCAAACTTCTCAACCTGCAGAAGCCTTTGCTGCTATTCCACAATGTGGAATTCCACTTTGCTAGCGTGACTCACTGGGAGCCATGACTGATCACTCAATGAACATTTGTTGTTCTTGCAGCTGCACTAGACAGTCCCAGATGTTCCATGAATAAAATAATTGTAGTGTCCTTGAGAGTGTCAATTTTTATTTGTCACTTCTCTTTCTGAATCTGCTAGAGCTCATCCCAACTCTTTTAAAGCTGGTCTATCCACCTTTTTACCCATGGTTTCTGTCCTGCAGGATACCCAAAAACAAAGGGTACAACCATTCAAAGATTTGCTCATTTCAGGGTCATGCCAATGCAAGAACAGATTTGCAGCCAAGAGATTAGTTGCAATTTGCATTTTAATAGTGGTCAAACCCTAAAAATTGTTAAGTGCTTGATTCCATTAGTTACTCCCTCATCCTTTTCAGGATTTAGAAGAATGCAGGGTAGCCCAAATAAATGCACAGGCTGTCCTCAAGGGTCCTGAGTCATAGCTGTAGATTTTGTTTGTTCTTCTCAGTTTTACTCAATATTCTCCCTTTTGTAACAGACAAACTTGAAATAAATTCAGTGCAATCCCAGCTACAATATCGTGAAGAAGACTGGTACTAAATCCTAAACTGTGTTGTTCCAAATAAAACATACTTATCAGAAGAGATTCGTGCCCTGCCACTAATTAACATAATTACTTTTACATGTATATTATTTTTTGGTCAGATTTTTATGTCTGACTTGCTGTGAATTCTACAGAGGACCGTTCTATCATATTATTTAAATATTCCTGATATGATGCCATAGATTTCATTTGGCATGTTATTTTATCTTTCCAAGGAATTTAAAAGAATCCAAACAAGGTAAGACAGCAATAGCTAAGAAATCACATTACTGAATAATAAAAAGGTCTAAGTGGGACAGAACACAGAAATTTGGAATATATGAAATATAAGTAGTCAGGATGAACATGAGAAGGAAGGAAAATAAAAAAAAATGCCTGACACCATATTTAAAATAGAAAGCTACTCTTTTAACAGAGTTTTAGAAGAAATTTTAATGTGACCATTTCCATAAGGAGGAGTTGTCACTAGTGGTGTGAAAATACCCTGACTGGAAAAAAATTAAGTGCCTATATGATAAGCTTGTAAGATAAGCTTTACTGTTGTTGCATTTGAGAAGGAGTGGAAAGTGTTAGGAAAGCTTTCCACTTACAGGACTGTTTATTCTCAACTTTGGTTCACTAATTTAAATGTCACAGTTGAAGTTTTTTATCTCTACCTGTGTGAAAAGTGCAGGCAGGCATTTCACTTAATCTTCAGCTTGTTTCTGTGCAATGATTAACCTGGGTAAAACTTTAAATAGCTATTGATCATTCCATTACCTAAGCACCTAATAGATCAGAGGTTAAGTTTATGGAAAAGTAACAAAGTTTTGCCTGGTTTTATCCTCCTGATTATGTTCTCTCAATACCTCGTCTCAGATCTACAAATGTGTATGAACTTGGGTGGAAATTGTGTCCCTGAAGTCAAGGGTATTATTTGCTTACTTAACATCAAATATATATTTAAGAGTTGTGATAAATGAAGGGCATGTCTAATATAGCACAATCAAGCTTAAATGAAGTTAGTGTTAAATTTTATATTAATTTATAATTCCTATAGCTAAGAATATATAATTCCTACTGAGGACTTTAACTTTCACATGACAAGAGAGAATATTTTTTTTAGTATTTCTTGTTAGATTGTCTCCTTTTAGCTTCTCTGTTTTGCTGTGTTTTAGTGAGGCAGATGATGTTTGAAGCAAAAAATATACAGGAAACATAAACCAAAAACTACATTAGAAAAACTTAAAGGCTTCTTCTGTATCATAAAAATGTGAGGTTCAGATTTGCAGTGTGAGTGTTCACAGACATAGTGTGAGGATATTCCTGTTTCTGCAACACTATTTTTTATTCCTATGCATGCTACTGGGAACTCCCAGTTTCCTTTATATTTAGTGAATAAGACCAAGTTTTATAAGCAGACATCTAAGAATATCTGGGGAATATTAGTTTCTTTTAACTTGATAGAAATCAAGACAGGATGGCTTGCTCATACTTAATTGCCTTTATCACAGACATGTAAAATTAAACAGGATGAGCATTCAATCATCTTTCTGCAATGATCTTTTATTTAATTACAGGTAACAGTGAAAGGGATAAAGCAGTCCTCAGTGTTCCTGACTGCAGAAGACTGTACCTTCTTGCTGATATGTTTGAGACAAGTCAGTCCTTATACTAGCTCAAATAACAAATGGGGCACTCCACTGCTGAAGAAGAGACCTAGAACATAGTAAAATTTAATGTGTGATCTGTTTTTCCCTGAGAGTAGAGCTGACTACATGCTAACCTTTTTCAGGGAAAAGTGAGAAATTACAATCTAGTTAAATAGGAATTGTTTTTCCACTCTTTTTTACAACCAATGTATTCAAAACACTTTCAAAGATAATATTCTTAATGTTGCTGTACTGTAATAATGTTTTACATAGGAATAGATACAGCTGCAGCTATTAAGGTCCTCCATCTCTCTGAAATTCATATCCTGTAAAGCCTGTTTCATTGAGTAAATAAAACAGTAAGGTAGAGTTTTCATCCTAATCTTAGTAATAACCTTTTGCATTACAGAAATAACATCTACAGGGCACAAGTAGTGCTTTAGATGGGCAGGTTTTTATTTAATGCCTCTTCTTACAAAGTGAGCTTGGGAGCATCCAAAAATTCAAGCCTTTATACTGCCACAAACCCCCATATTTTTTAGTGTCACAATGGAGGAATTGACTTAAAGAGATCCAATTCATGTTCTATCCAATAACTTTATTAAAGTTTAAATTTTTTTTTTAAAGTGTATCTTTGCATGTATCATTGCTTCTACCTTCCATCATTCTATCTGTCTGCAGTCTTGTCAAGCCAGGACATCACTGGAAGAATAGAATTTGTAAGACTGATTTCTGTCTGTGATACATTCCTAAAGGGATCACCAATCCTTGATTTAAAATAAAAAAAAAAAAAAAGTTTTCCAGCAAGATTTAATTTAAGTCAGTAATGAGAATAATTCAATATGAATTAATTCAGATCAGCATTCAAATTATTCACTGTATTGGGAAGACGTGAGGGGGGCATATAGGAGGGAGAGGAGAAACCTCCACAATAGTATTCTAGAATATGAAATGCATTTATTCCAACCTGCAGAATATCTGCCATTATTTTTAATCTATATGAATCTTAAATTATAATTCATCTGTTACTGAAGTCATTGGGATCAGTGGACATTCTATCAGTATCACAATTTGGATTAATCCATTCCTCATTGCTTAATTGACTTGCAGGTATTGAAAAATGCTGAAAAGATATGGTAACTGCACTTTGCCAAGTGCAATGTGACCCATGCCAGCATGTAAATATAGCAATGTTACTGTTAAAATTGCCAGTACTTATACTTTTAGATATGAAAACTTATATATTAAAATACTGAAAATATATTTGCCTTTTAATTTTAGCTTGATATGAAGAAAAATATTAATTGTCTAAATATACTTTTCTTACTACGGATGAATTACTAAAAACAAATATAACTGTTACCTCTTGTTGCTGGGTTTGAGGGTTTGTCTTTGGAATATATTTTTAGTTTAAGCCACTTATAAACTGCATTATGATTATCCTAAGTATCCTAAATACGAGGAGAAAAAATTATAACTATTCAGATGTCTGCTTTCCACTAAAACTCAGGTTTGCTTTCTCCTGCCTGCTGGCTGCATATGCCAGTTGTGTCTTGTCTCTCAGGCAGTAAACTCCTTGGATCAGGAGCTCTTGTCCTCTCCTTTAAGGAGCCTACACCGTGCAAAACCTACTTGATTTAGCCTCCACGTGCTCCTGCAGTATCGTTTGTTCATAGTATTGTTCAGCTGCAAGAAATAGGTGGTTAAAGTAATTTTTATTTTCCATATGGCTTTGGGAAAGACGTGAAATAATACGAATTGTGACAACTCAACACAGTATTTAGGAGGCATTTATTTCTCATTTGAAGAAAGGCATTGATACATAAAGTGTTAGGGATTTTTGAAAGGATGAAGCAAAATATGTGTGCCAGACAGTCTGACTACTGATCAGGTGAAGGTTATAATGCTGGTACCACCTCAGCAGCCCCAGCTCCAATATTTGTTCTTGTAAACACCAGCTGAGCTCTAGAACTATAAAGTGATCTGAGCTTGGTCTTTCTTGCTCTACACACTTCTTTGCTTCTAAAAGTCTTCTATTTTCCTATATAGGAAAATGATTTAGATTATCCCTTTCTTTATGGACTTGCATTTTAACAAGAGAGTTTTACTTCTTCCATTGTGATGTCAAGAAATTGACTTTTTACTCAGTACTCACAATGTGGGAAACCTGTATCAATGAAGCAGGTTCATGCTTCAGTAAGATAACTCATATGCCTGAAGTACTGAAATTTTTTTGCAGAATGAAGATACTAGTTATGAAATTACATTTTCAGCTATCAAATATCCAAAGGTTTTCTTATATGAACCATTTCCACATACTTGTTTCACCTGAGTGATCACTATACCTGAATGCACTAAATCTTTTAACGTGGGTCCTATATTTACAATAAATTTGCAAAACATGTGTCATTATCTGTGAATAGAGGGAGAGACACCTTTTAAAGAGAGTAGCAATACTTTCAACCCTGTGGATCCAGTCAAGAATTAACTTCATGTACATGAGTGATGCTACTAAGAGATCTACTTGTAGGTGTCCATGATCAGAATTCTCTAGAATATTAATTTGTCATAGTTCATCCTAATGGGAGTTATAAAAATTACCATAAGCACTCAAGAATTTTGAAGGCATACAGAAATTTCTTTGGAAATAAAACAAACAGCAAGATTTGCATTTCTGTATCTGATCACACCCAGAGAACTAGCAATTATTCTGCAAAGCCATTAGCAGAATACCTAAGCCAAGGAAAAAAAAATCATACCACCTTTGACATTGGTTGTTATTTTTGGAAAGTCAGGACAGGGCCACTCATTCAATTCAGAGCGAAGTCTAGGACAGATTCAATACTTGGCTTAGGGAAAACAGCAAAAGTACCTGGCTCAAATATTTATTAGTGAATTTGCATGCCAAGGTAATGATGCAATAGACCACACAATCTTGATTATTTGTCTGCTAGATGCAAAGAAGCTATATTCTATGATTCTATATAGAACACCTTTCTTTTCTCAAAGCAAAGTCAATCTGCCTCCTGTTCATGGTAAGTCTCCGAAAAGCAAAGAAAAAGGAGAGATGGTAACCTCCATTTACATATGGCAGCATTGAACTAAAAGCTATGGATCACAGAATTATTTGATAATCAGAATATTTGAGTTGGAAAGGAACTTAAATATCATCTTGTTCCAACCCTCCAGTCCTGGGTAGGGACACCTTTCCCTAGACCAGGCTGCTCAAACCCCATCCAGCCTGGCCTTGAACACTAGCAGAGATGCAGAGAGCACAACTTCTCTGGGCAACCTGTTCCAGCACCTCACCACCCTCACAGTGAAGAATTTAGTCCTGATATCTAATCTAAACCTCTCCTCTTGCAGCCTGAAGCCATTACTCCCTGTCCTATCACTACATGTCCTTGTAGAAAGTGCTTTTGTAGCTTTCTTGATTACTCTTTAGATACTGGAAGACTATTATTTCAATCATCAGCCTGTATGGATGCTTGTGGCAAATAAACAGAAGGAATAGCAAAGCTGGATGTATTCTCCCTCTGTCTCATTCCTTCCTACAACACCTACCAAAACACCTGACCAGAGTAATGAACTGGGTGGAGTGCACTCCTATCAGGTTTGCAGCTGGTAGCAAGTTGAGGGGAGCTGCCAATGTACTTGAGGTCATGGCTGCCATCCAGAGAGCCCTTCTGGAGGAATGGGCTCAGAGCAGCCTAATGAATGCAAGGACAAATGCAAATCCTTGTACCTTTTTTTGCTAGAAAGCGGCGCTTGAAATAGTACAGACAAGGATGGGGAACAGTTTTGTAGGACAGCTCCTGGACGTCCTGGCAGACATTAAGTTGAGAATAAGACAAGAGATCTGCTCTGGCAATCAAGGCAGCCGACAGCACCACAGACTTCTGTGACACAGCCTGTCAATTAGGGAAGTGATTATCTCCATGTGCAGTGCACTTTTGCTGGGCTCTTAAGCACTGAGCTCCTGCCTAGATTGGGCCTTCCAATAGGGAAGACAGAAATATACTGGACTGAGCTTGGCAAATATTATTGGCAGAGCAGCATTTGGCTTGTCATGAGAGGCTGAGGGAAGCTGAGCTTCTTCCTCCTGGAGCAGAGAAGGCTTCAGGAGGAAAAGGTGCCCTCAGCACCTACAGGGAGGGCATCAAGAAGGTGGAGGCAAAGGGGCAGGACAAGAGGCAGCAGGCAATGTCTGAAATAACAAATGTATGGCCAGATATAAGAAAAAAACCACATCATGATGAGGACATGTCCAAGGGGGATATACAACTTCCATGGCTGCTGATTTGCAAGGCCAAATTGACTAAGCCCTGGGTAATCAGTCTGGCCTTGCAGCTCATTCTGCTCTGAGCAGGAGGCTGAACAAGACCTCTCCTGAGGTCCCTTCAACCTGACCCATCCCGTGAACAGCCTGAACCAACAGGGCTTACACGACAGAATGGTTTTCACCAAGGAAAGCCTTTATTGTCTTTGGGAGAAAATGGAGTATATAGGCTTTTTTGTTGTTCATGGGTTTGATTTTTTTGTTTTGTTTTGGGTTTTTTGTTTTGTTTTGGTTTGGTTTTTTTCCCCTACAAAGCAAACATTTGTGTCTCTTTTCTATGGAAAATAGAAGTTTGCTAATATAAAGTGGAATACTGTGTCCCAGAGTTTTGGCCCCAGCACAGGGATGATAATTGTCCATGCAAATCTCTCAACCCAACAGCTGGAAAGTGCTTCCAAGTCCAAAAATTCACACACTCATATAGGAAATAGAAGGGTATGGAAAGCAAATTTGTAAATTTGGCTGGTGATCTTGTTGCAGTGTGGCACAGTAGCTGCTCTTTGAACAATTTTCATGATTAGAAGAGAGACCTGCAAGCTGCACATGATGGATTTAGGGAGTCCTGCTGCTATATCAAACTGCACACCTATCCACATAATAAACATTCTATTTTTAATTCTGAGCCATAACTGAACATCCAGTGTCTTCTCTGAATGTGTATTACTTTATTCTTAGTTGTGATATCACAGAATTTTTAACAACACCTTATCAGTCATATGATTTGGCTTTGAAAAAGAAATTTTATTCGCTCCCTATCTTTCTCCTTGTGGGGGACAGACTGGCAGCAGGCATAAATCAGGCAAACTGCTTTGTCAACAAAATACATGACAGTAGATGTTTCCTGCTATAACACTTAGTTTAGCTGCTTTTTATAGGGAAATCTAATCTACTCACATAGGCCAGACTATTTGTGTGCAACATGGGCACACTAGCTTAAAGTAAATTTATTTATTAGTTTGATTATAAGGGAAATTTAGTATATATCACTTCTGCACAGGGAATCACTTAGCTCATAGAATTGGCAGGGTATATTTTCAAGAAACAAAGATGTCAAGTTGTCTATTAATGAAGATATTGTATCTGCCTGAAACATACAAAGCAAATTTCTGTTTTCTGGAAAGCTGGAAGTGAAGATTACTTGGTGAGGGGAATTTTGTTGGTTTTTGTATGTGGTTTTTTTTTTGATTGTTTTTTTTTTGTTTTGTTTTGTTTTGTTTTTTGTTTTTGTTTGTTGATGTTGTTGTTCTTGTTGGTTGGTTGGTTTTTTGCAAGTGCAGCAACATTGAATCACAAAGAGAAACTGACTTGCATATATGGAGAAGATAATCAGATGGGTGTATCCTCAAATGCCATCAGCATTGGGTTGTGCATCATAAATGAGATGATTAAATGATGGCTGTAAGTAAATGAAGCAATATGTAATAGGTTAGCAGAAACATTGTAATGACTGACCTAACAACACTGGTGTAGACATGAAGGTAAGTCAGGATGCATTCAGAGGTGGCATGCCACGATGCTGTAATTAACAGCCATTTACAAGTTTTATTAGCCTTTTTTTCCAGAAGCTACTTTTGAGCTAAACAAAAAATTGACTCTGATGCAGAAATTTCTGGGCAAATGTATCATCTGTATTACACAAGTGGTCATATTATTTAGTTAGAATGGTCCCTTCTAGTTTGAATATCTGTAATTTGACAAATACGTTGTAATTAACCTAATGACTTGCTTGAGGTATATATGGCAGCACAAAGCCAGGCTACGTGTGAGCATGCAGATAGGTGATGACCACGTGTGTTACCTTCACAGATTGCCGAGTTGGGTCATCTCATAATATGACATATGGCATATATTATTTGGCATAATAAGATTATGTGGCATAATAACAAATGGCAACTTTTGAGCTGTGAGGCAAGGGTTTCTAATCCATTCAGGCGCTTATCATTTGAATCTGAAGGTGTGGTGGTGATCCACGACTTCTAGTGAAATCAAGAGATGCAGATAATTCTCAGACATGAAAGTCACACTCATAAAAATTGGTAGGTATCTATTTCCAATGATAAAGTTGAATAACAATCTCATAATTAAATTAAAAATCCTATCCACTTTAGGTCTGGTTTATGGTACATATAAAATGTAATGGAACATTAAGGCATGGACCTATTTTATTTAGTTCTGCTAGTACCTTACACAAAGGATTTGTGATTTTGGAGGCATTTATGGCCAAGCAAACAGGGTGCAGACAGCATGCATATTTTAGCTGCTAGGTTATTCTAATAGCTCATGCAGTGGGTTAAAAAGACAAACATAGTTCACTGCAGTTTCTTCACAGGTAAGTTGAGCAGATATACATTTTATTATTCTCAGCTAGAAATACTCCATATGGTTTTAATTACTGAAGGAAATTGTACTGAGGGCTAATCAGATGAGAATAGTCTAGGTGAATGTAATGTTGCTCCCCCAGGCCTTTTAGAAAACATCTGATACCTTGTGAAATACTTAAACAGCTAAATGAAATAAAGCACACGTTTAACTTTGTTAAAATTGGAGCATCCTTTCTTTAAGGTGTTTTTTGCAGAGGATGTTAGAATCATCATTGTAATTTTATTTCAATACTTGAAATAGGCTTTTTGAAACATGATTTCACATTTTTTACAGTTTGAACAGTATTAAAAATTTTGTTTGCCTCAGAAATTATCCGAAGGAAACATGGCTCAAGAAACAATGAACATATTTATTTATGCCAGTTTAGAGTGTTTTTACTGCACTGAAACTTACATAATCCTAATGGTTTTCACTGCTTAACTGTAATTTCTATTATTTATTGCACTTAGTAACACACTTTCTTATTCATATCACCCTGTTCTTCAATTTGGTCTGTGGATTGAAGTTTCCTCAGTTGTAGAACAGGGTTGTACTTGTCTGATGCTTTTCAGGTAGTTGATGTGGGCATGGGGGCAGAGGAAAAGGAAAGATTCTGATTCCTTCTGATGAAGGAAAAGGTTCTGACTGAGTAGAACATTTAAATAGTTGCCTGAAGTTAATTCCCATTTTAAGTAGCTTATCCAGAAGTTATTAACTTAAGTATATGATTCAAGATAAACTTGTGCATGTGTGATGAACTGAATCAGTGTTTGGAAGACTTGGAGCTGGATTTGTCAATACACCATAGAGACATAACAATGTATTTTTGCAAGATACACTTATTAAATTAGATTAGCGGAAATGTAAGTAAATAGTATTCTACATTTCCATGTCAAGTATAAAATATAGAGCCATAAATAAGTCATATACATATATATATATATATATAAAGTTCCTGAAAGAGACTGGATTTTATAATGTGCTTCTTGAGCTCTCCATTTTGGAAAACAACTAAATTTCCCTTTAAAAATTAGGTAATCTTACAGGTAGGAAAAGTACCTGGTAGGTACTCAGGTAGGGAGGACAAATATCATCCCTAAAGGGAATAATTTTAAGCACAATATTGCAATCTGATCTATAACTATGAAGTCCCTTTGGCATTAACATTTTGGGAACTGAAGAATAGTTCTGAAAGGCCATGATTGAGTAGCAGCAATTGAAGTCTTATTTGTTTTTTAATTAGTCGCCATAATGCAAAACAAGGATTAGTTCTATCCTTTAGACTTGATTCTCATACTGTAACAGACTCACAAGGTGTTGCTCTAATGAAGAGGATTTATTCTTAATTTACACAATGACAAGAATTAAATCTTAGGGTGTAGCACATACCTTTGGTATCTTAAATTTAATCTTTTCACTTTTCAGTGCTTAAATGTATTTCTACTTCATTCTTGCTCCTCTTCAGCACATAATTCCTGGAAGCATAACAGATATGTTCTTCCCTCAGGATTCTATCAGAAAGACTATCATAGCAGGAGACCAAGGACTTATGCAAGCATAGAGAACATGAATGTTTGATAAATGTTTTATACTTCCAAGTAAGATTAAATGGGTACCCCATTGTTTCACAGGTTGCTAATATCATGCTACAGTCTCAATCAGAAAGGCATGAGAAGTACTTATTGATTTTTCCTGCAGGACTGTAATTACTGCTAGTCTGCTTTTTGTATCCTACAGGATGTTGTGGTAATGATTTCATTGCACACAGCCTGTTCATTTCTAATGACTTCTTCATTTGAGATTTGAACGTTTTCCACTAGATTCTTTCTTTTTTTTTACATAGTCATAGAATAACATGCAACATAAAGCAGATAGAATATATGTTTCAACACATTATTTCTCTATGTTCGCAACCTTGCTAAGTGAAAGCAATCATGTAATATTTCCTTACCAAAAAATAGGTCAGCACTCAGCTCTTCAAATCTGATACAATCTTATATTTATTTTAGACTGGATGATTGAAAGTGATTTCACATGGGGTGCTAATCTTCTGCTACATAATAGTATATGAAAATGTGCTCCAGACTGTGAACTTGTGTCTCCCTTAATAGATGCCCCACTGATTTCTGTCACATTTAGTACCTCAGGGACATATTGTCAGCTTTTCTCAGGCATCCTGCTCCGTGACTTGTCCTTTTCATATCTGTAGAACTTCCATTGAATATAGTGGTAGGTGAATACAGCAGTGAGAATGCTCTGTGTCCAGTGATCATAATTTATTTCTGCACTAAGAATTTTAAAAATAAAGCCTCATTTTTTTTTCACCCTAGGTGTTGTACATCTGCAAAAATAATATGTGTTAGTATAACCATAGCAAAACTGATCGATAAGAGCTTTCACTGCATCTGGGAAAATCACTGCACTAAGTCCCCCATAACATCTCTAAAACTAGAAAAGGAAAATTACAATTCCATAACTCAACTAACTCTTCATATCACAGACAATACCATGAGTAAATTTATCTGAACTTGGTTGCTTGGCCTGAAGACAGAAGTTAAGATGATGAAAAGAGTAATATTCACCTTGACTATCAAAATCTAAGACTACACTTTGTCCTTTTCATTCCAAGACTTGACTTTTCAGTCCTGTTCCAATTTATGTGCACCAAGCAAAATGGATTAAGTCAGATGAAGTATTCTCATGTTTTTGATCACAGTGTGTGGGGCATAATTTTTTACAGGATTTGGATAGCATAAATAGCTACTCCAAAGGTTACTTCTGAGAATTTGGTCAGATTTCTGGTCCAGTTAATGTTAAAAGTCTAGATTCCCACATGGTCATAGGTGACCTGCTGGCTAACTTAGGCATCTAAGTCAAAGGCATGAAGCTATACAAACATAAATATTCCCCCATGCCACTTCATGATCCATAAATTCTACTCTGAACATGTGGAGACAGCATAGAAATCTGATGTAGTGCTATCTACTGCCATGAAATCTGCAGTTTTATTCATCACACTCCTGTTCTCTTCTTTCTAGTTTTGTCTAGTCTATTCTACTACATTCTATTCTAATTATGTTTATTTTATATAGTATATATATTAATATAATTAGTGTAAATCTCATATACTTTACCTATAAATACTTAGAATTATATATATTTACTTATATTCTTATGTATTGCATTTTGCATACACATACACCTTCCCCTAATATATATTTTGGGTTTGATGTTCCAGCTTTTGAGGAGATATCTGTAGAATTAGATTTCAATTTTCTAATTTCACTCCTCCTTTCACTGAGAAGTTGCATTACAGGAGAATGGAGAAGTAGAAAAATACTGTGACTTCAAAATGAAAAACATCATTTTCTGCTTATTATCACCTAATATAACACAGAAAACTTTATTAACAGAAAATATGTATATTATATATTCCCTTAAAGGATGTTATGTCTTTGGAGGATAAGGAAAAGAAGCAGGAACAGGGGGAAAGAAATTATGTCATGCATATGAAATACGCAACTCCTTTTAAACTGCATGTATTAGGACGAGATGAGAAAGAAGAAGGCAGCATCCAATTGAGAAATGAATTAGGGAATGACAAAGCGAAATTACTGTATTGCAATAAACAAAGAACAGAGGCAGGAAGTGAATGAAGCATCAATGAAAATAATGCTAAGGTAAATGGATGCCCCATTACTGAGGACACTTACAGATGTAATCTCTCAAGATGACATTCTCCAGAGAAATCTTTCCTCCAGTAATAACAGCCAGGCAGTTCTTAGCAGAACTGTTTGGATTAGAACCCCCTTCTTTGTCAAGGCCTTAGAGTTTTCCCAGTTTTCCTTGTGTGGTAAAACAGTTGTGGAAAGCACATATAATAGACAGACCCTTTTTTATGTCCAGGACACAAGGCATTAAGGAGATGTGTGTGTTTTGAGGCTGACATACACAAAGGGAAGATATATAAAAGTGTAAAGAAGACATTGGTGTCAAATGCTCAAGCAGTAGAAGTGTCCCTTATGCTGGTGTAAGAGCAATGGGCCAGGCAAAGAAAATGGGAAAAGGTATGCCAAATTACTGGTTGGCTAAAGAGACAGCTGTTAAATACCTAAGGGAGGGCAAATGACCAAGAGACCTACTTAGCACAAGACACAGAGGCTTCATCTGAAATTTCTGAAGAATGTGCTAGCCTGAATGGTGATTGTGAACCATCTGTTTTACTAGAGTGGTCTTATTTGTACTTTGTAAACAAACATGCTCCCCTGAAAAGTGAGTCTTAGCGACACAAAAGGTGATACACCAAGATATTAATTCTTGGTATGTTTGGCTCATCAGACTCTAAATGATGAAAAAATGGATCTAGAGTATTCAAAACTGTAGACTGCCAAGCTGCCCCTCAAAGAACATCTCTTACAAATATGCTTAAAAGGATCAATGCAACAACAAAAAAGCTCATTGTCATTATAAATGAAGACTATGTTGCACTAACAGATCTTTTGAAATATTTCTTCTTTGTTTCTTACCTACAGCATAGATTAGAAAGCATGTCCCGATATTCAATTAGTCCAGTGTTTTTATAGGCAGGAATTGAAGGGTTGTAAAAGGAAATAAACTATTTTTAAAGGAAGTAAACCTCAAATTCTAAGCAATACCATCTCCAACACATACTTCACTTCTCTAGTTTCAATTCTTCCTCAGGAAAATTACCAGAGAATTTCTTAGTTGTTTAATTAAGAAATGTAATAAGGAGACAAATGACACACTAGCTTTATTAATTTAAAATTTGTTTTTAAAATATTTCTATTTCCAAAGTTCTATGGTGCAAGAAGAGAGAAAGCATCATGTCTGGGTTTTAGAAATTACGTCCAGTGTTTCCAGACTTTAATTTATATTTTATAGGTCAATCTCAAAGCTAAGCTATGCTGACAAAATTCTACTTCAAGAAAATGTGTATTTTTGCAAACGATGTGGCATTCTTCAGCTCCAGACTCACAAACTGATCTAACAACAATAATGATCTCTGGAAAGCAGAAAGTTGCTGATACTGGCTTCTTGAAAATTTCATGTGCCCTCAGGCTTTGCCTTGAGGTAAAGCCCTTGGGTGAGATACAATCACTAACAATCACTTCCTTTTCCTCCAGCCTTTCTGGTCAAAGCCATGTGTGGTGTTTATCAATTTATGCATCTGATTGGCAAGAAACAGATCTGTATTTTTAATGAGATTCAAAAGTGATTCTGCTCTCAGATGTGAACTTTGAACTCCTGATATGAACTTCAATTTTACAAATACTCATATGAATGGTCCTCATGCATGAGTGGTCCTTGGAACTGGACAGGGACCACTTGCATGAATGAAGCTAGTCACATGCATAAGTGGTTTTAGAACTGAGATAATGTAAGCTATTGCTTCTAAGAGCAAGCCCCTCTTGGTAATCCTTCCACATGCAAAAATATAAATTTTAACAGTCCTTTATATTTTCAAGATATTAACAAGGCAGCAGAACTTAACTCTGCATTACAGTGCCTAGTGTTTCTGGGACTGCTTGGGAAACGTTTACCTGACATGTTTACCATATTTACAGACATAACAAGGGATACCCACCATGCTCTGAGCAGACTTGCATTCATATCGTGTCTGTCCATGCAAACCAATGTCCAGACAACTGCTGGCAGTGCAGTGACCTGTTAATGAACCCCTCTGGGAGGGGCTTTCAGCCCCCCCTGAGCCCCAAGACTGGGGCTGTTTGAATGTGGCTTTGGAACCAGCGCCAGCCTGATTGGAGACCGAGCACAAATACTCGTTGACAGGCATGGCCCTAAAGGTACTAGGGGGCACCTCCAGGCATTTTGACAACTCTCTACACCAGTGGAGACAGACCACCAGAACTTCCCTGATCCTTGCAGACCTGCTGTGCCTCCTCCCCACCCATCCCTAGTTCACTGATACTCTAGGCAGGAATGAGAAGGAAAAGATATGCTTACAAAGGAAATTCCCATTAAGCAAGGCACTTCCTTCCATAAGTACCTCTCTGTGATGGGTATTCTACAATCAAGGTTAAGCTGAGGTTTGACACATGCTTCACACACTCCCTGAACTCAAGGGTTTTGTGGAGAAAGGAGAACTAAGATGTACAACTATTCTTCTGCTCAATTAGAAAAGAAATGTTGGCATGTATCAACAAGTCAGTATATTTAAAATATTGCATACTGTTCCTGCTCCCATTCAATCAAAACTAACCAAATCTCATCTAGCACAAACTACCTAAATACTAAAATTTAACATCTGATCTCCTCCCAAAAGTTCCCTTTTGCAGCAACAGGATACAAATAAGCTCCTCCATAGTGGAACGACTGACCTTAAAATATGCAACTATGGTATATGTAGATTCTCCATTGAGAAGTCTCTACTCTGAAGTGTCGATGTAATTAAATAGACTAATATTGAGTTAAAAACTGGATTATAGCAGATGCACTGGTGGCTCCAACATAAACAGTGTAAAAAGGAGGCAAAGAATTCCAGCCTTGAGCCTTCTGGAACCCTGAGACCTTCTCAGCTGAGCAGTGTGCATGGTGTCAGCCACGACAACACAAAAAGGCAGGACGAGAACAAAGTTGCAGAACCTGACACTGAAAACCTACATAATGAAAAGTGTTTTGGTCTCTGCAGAGGAATGTAGGAGCCTGATTTTTTTCCTTGGGGTGCTGTTGACTCAGAACAGTCTTGCATCAAAGTAGTGAAGATGTGAAGAAAGTCTGCGCTAGATTCAGGATTCAGCCTTCTCCATGTAGGTTTTTGTGGAGCAGCTCAATCCGTCTGTATTCCCATAAATAATTTCAGATGTGCTCTCCTCCTAAACATGAAACATTTAGCAGCTACTGCCACTATTGAGGACTTCCTTAAAATAATGCTATATAACAATATTAGGATTAAAATATTCTGTAAATTTTCCTATTCTAAGACAGTAATTTTTGCCACCTAGGATAAGACCAGGGATTCATATTATTTTCTTTACTATGAGGAAATATGAAAAATTATTATTTCATAATAAAATTTAGCTGTTTTCTGATAAACACACTTTTTAATGTTTGTTTTAATGATAACTTCCCATCTGCAAGTTATCAGTCTCTTCACTTTCCTTTGTTTTATTAATTTCACAGTTTATTTCACTTAACAAATATTTATCTTCTATTAACCACTACAGGCTGAGTCCTTGACAAAATGAGGCATTTCAACAACAATCTTGACCCTCTCATGAAACAAGGTTTCTCTCGGTATGACGCAAATCTTGGCCTCTTCACCAGCACTTGTAAAAACAGTTGACTCATACACCTGAATCTTCCCATACCTGTTCCTCATAAGATCACAAGTTTCATTCTCTCAAATAAAGGTGAAGGTAAAACAAAACAAAACACAAATACTAACACTCCAGTAAAAAGACAGACTGCCAAGAGCAGTGTGCAGCCTGAAGCTTCTCTGGTTTCTTTGCACTGCTGATGTACTCCCTTTTCATTCTGTTTACTTCACAGAATTACAGAATATTCTGAGTTTGGAGGGACTGGACCTATAAACACCATCAAATCCAACTCTTAAGTATATGGCCCATACAGGAATCAAACACACAATCTTGGCAACCCTGTTTTAACCAGCTGAGCTCATCTTGAAGATATTTTTCAGACTGGTCACTTTGTGAAAGTATCGCTAACACTTAAACTAATTTCAAGAATTCTGCAAAAGGCAACTTAAGTTTTTGGGGAAAATATTTCTGCCATCAATTCTTTACCCTCTCAAAAGTATATAAAATGCTCTGGAGTGCATTCAGGTTGCCTACATGGGGCCAAGCCTGTGGCCATTTCTCATAAAGAGAAAGATAATGTCAAAAATTGGTATCACTTTACAAGGGCACCCAGGAAGTCCACCTACATTCAAGATAACTCTTTCTTTTTTTTCCCCATTTATTTTTGCTGTTCAGACTAGTAGAATTCCCTCATGTAACCTCTGGTTGATTTCATTACTTTATTTTCAGGGTGGAGTACTACCATGATTATTTTTGGTAAACTCCTATAGATTGAGATTGTGAAAAAGAGGGTGAGAGTACTCAGCTGTGTAACTCTGGCACAATGAGCAGTTTCAAGGGATCAGAGTCTTTGCTATGATTTAGGGTGAGTCACTTTGGAAGCTATCCCAATTTACATAGAAATCTTCCTTTCCCCCTCTACCTTTATTCATTTTCTAAGCACTGGATACACCCCATTGAAGTTCGCGCTCTTAGCTGTAAGTCACAAGGAGGCAGGTCAAGAAGCTGGGTCCTGCCTGTAACACTTTTCTTTGAAAACAATAAATATTATTTCCTCCTTATTGCCTGAATATTTGAGATGGTATAAGTTTATGAACTGACTTCTTAAACATCTATGACTTTGAAGACTAAACTAACCCTATAGCCACAAAATATTCTTACTGCACACAGTGCACACTGTGCTATGCATTACGCCTTAATAGAGACCTACAAAAACTTAACAAGAAAAATAGTTGTGCAGATATGTTTTCACCTTATTTTTTCTCTCTCAGTAAAACATCATGAGTCTCTACTACTTACAAATTGGGGCAGCTACACGTCACTCCATTAAGTTACTCTGGATCATGGGATATTGTCAACACATATATGTGAACTGGTTGCCTGCTGTAGAATGTAAGCAGAAGATGCTAAATTCTAGGAATAAATTAACATCTCAAACAAAACAAACAAATAGACCAACAACAACAAAAACAACCAACCAAGAAAAAAAAAATCCCCAGAGAAAAATAAATTAAGGGTTTATAGATCAGCCATTAAGAAAGTTCAGATTATTACTGGCTGGTATAGTGACCACCATTTTTGAGAAACTAAACCACTGCCCTACCAAGAAAACTACTGCGCATGTATGTATACTATTGGGAATACTAGGGGGAAAAAAAAATCAAAAAACTGGCAGCTCTTAAAGGGAAAGGAAAAAAAAATACGTTGGAACAGATTGTTCTGTCAATGCACATGAACTTTGACACTGTGATTTGTGGCACAAGCAGCAAGGAACCTAAACTGCTGTGTAAGTTCTGCTAGGAGACATTAATATCATGACTTGGAAGTCCTCAGCACTGTTAATTACAAAATCTTTGTTTCAAGTATGCTATTAAACAATATTTCATATTCTGAATATACACTTGCCAATTACATTCACTTTTTATCTTGACTCTTTCTGCAAACTAAGTAGCACTTCATCTTATAGGAAGTCTTGTTAAAAGGGGTGTTTACTTATAAGCCACTGTAATTAAGACAAATAAAAGTCAGCTTTCCTTAACAGAGAAAATATTCCACTCTACACCATTCCTTCCTATTTTCTCTTAGAATCACAACTAATCAAGAGTGCCTATAGCTCAGCACTTCAACTGATTGCAGTCTCCATATTTAAAACCAGATCTTCCACCTGCCAGCTTGTTTAGCTGAATGATTTGTTCACATTATTGCACTGCTTGTACTTAACTGTTTTGTGGGGAGCTTGCTGTTGATCAACACAGACTTCATATTATCATCTATCACTGTCATGTTCTGAAGAAATTTAAATAAGTGAATGTAGCCATGGGTAGGATAGCATTGTACACCCAGCCTAGTTATAGAAGAGTTAAACTCACTCTGAAAGAAAACCAATAAAGATTTGATTAAATTTTAGTGGCAGATGTCCACCTTTATTTCAACTTGAAGTAGAGAAAAAATAGTTGGAAAAGACAAAACCCATGGTTCCTCACATCAACCACCTACATTTCAAGTTAAACATATATCAACAAGTGTTTTCTAGCTTCTGACGTACAACATTTTCAAAATCATTAAATATATTACTTTATTGTAAGCATTATTTTTTTTCAAAAGCATTTCTATTTGTACAAGCTATAGCAATTTTAAAGGATTGTTTTTATGATGTTGACAATGCATTTTCTTCTCTTGGACTCACAAGTAAAAAAAAAAAAATTGCATAAAAGTTAATATTCCATTTTGTATTGGAGTACTTTTTCCATATGAATGTGTGCAAAATCACTTTCTCTTTCACAAAATCCTACAATACAGACCTTGTCTGGGTTCTGTAGGCTGCAGCAATTTCTAACATTAGTGACTCTAAACTTCAGGATCCCTTGCTTTCTTCCTCATAGAGATACGAAATCTGGATCTGTCTTACAGAAAGTAATCTTTGTTCTTTACCACATGATCCTCTTGGCTCCAATCTCTGCAGATATATTTCTACAAAGAAGAGGAATTATGAACTTTATTCAGGTAATCTGATAGGAAAGTAACTATGATGAAAAGAACACGAAAATTTAAAGGGGAAAAAAAAAAGAAGGAACAGAGAACATTTCTGACTGCTTGCTTTACAGATCTGCCAGTCTTTGGCAACTTAAGCTGGTGCTGAAGAGAAGGTGCTGTGATGTCTGTTAGACCTGACTGTTGATTTAATTAACCATTGCAGTCCTTGTATATATCCTGTTTGCATTCTGCTCCATGTTCCAGATTTCTTAGAGAGATATTTCCCATTATTTAGTACAGTTAGGAGTAGCCTTTTGCAGCAATTCAGTGCGAGGTTGTCATGGAAGGCCAGACCACAAAGACTCCCAAGCAAAAATAGGGTATTAAGCCCTCCAACTACAACCTGCACAAGTCAGCATGGAAAACAAAATCCTTTATTCCCAATAGAAGACTTTGGAGTTTGATGTTTTGTGTTTTTTTTCTATATAGTTGCAAATTTTGCTAGATTAAAAAAAAAAAGTCTAAATTTATAAACTGTCCTAGTGGCACTTGGAAAGAGGAAGAAAAAAAACGTTAGGTATTTATAGGGATTTTTCAAAAAGAGAGTTCAGACTGGAAAGGGAGTAGTCACAATCTTCCTCATCTCAAGAAGGCTTGATACTACTAAAAGAGAGAGAAAAAAAAATTTGCACACTTCCAGAACAAACTAAAAATGCACCACTTGTTTAAAAATAATTGGAATATACTGTGATCTTTTAGAAATTTTCTCTCATGTAACACATTTCATAGACGCTGATTTTTTTTTTCTTTGACATTTCACAAACAGAATTGGATTTTATTCTTCCTTACCTGTCTCACGTGCACACACATATAAGCATACACACACATACATGTTTAGTGAATTTTAACAAACTACCATTGATTTCAGCATAAATTAGATGAGGTGGGATAAATCAAAAGTATTATCTGCTGAGGTAGACTTTACCTGTGATCACTAATAGGGCATTTAAAAAACAAGTGCTTGATGAGTATCTCTGCAATAACTCCAATCACTTCTTACCAGAAAAAAATTGGCAGTGCTGCAATGCTTTACTAAAATAGTCACATGCCTGGTTTTTAATATTTTCACAGACCTGCACAGTAAAGCCTTGTATCCCACTTCATACCCCACTCCCCACTGTGAGTGGTCACAGTGCTTTATGGCCTCTCACGTTGCTGACTGAAATCATACATGTTTGCACATCTAAAAGCCTTTGACATGAAGATCAGCTTACAGGCCAGTTATTTCATTTCATCAGCGTAATCAGTGTTACATAATACAGCATAGTATAAATGTCAGACAAAGGTTGCCCAAATATACAGAGCTTTAATCCACCAAAATGGTAACATGGCAGAAAACATCAAAAGAAGGCATCCACTGTAGAGAAGGATGAGTGATATTTTACACTGAGGTGATTAGTACATAAAGAGCATTAAGTGTGGAGTTGAAAGAAATCTAAGTTACTAAATGACCACGGGGCTTGCAGAGATTCCCAGAAGCTGTCTTTCGGGTCCCCACTGACTGGACCATATGCTATAAGTCTCTGTTCTGCTGTTCACAGTGAAGGGCCCATGATTTTCAGGTGATTTATAATGTTTACAGCTTCCTGCTAAGGGTTTGCACATTCTGTACCCAGCTTCATTTATTCTGACCTGGGAAATGCTGTGAACTGAGAGGAGAACAATTAAAGCATTAATTACCAAATCAGTTTAAGTTATCACTTAAAGCTGTTCCAGAGGTCTAGCGGTGTGCCCCGGCAGTGGTGGAGGCTTAGCAGCACACCAAACTGTATCATTGGAGGATAGCCAAGAGATGAAGGAAAATTATCATCCCACATTAATTACCTGGCACTTGTTAGGCTACAGCTGGATCCTTGCATCCAGTTTTAGGCCCTCAGAACAAAAAGGATGCTGATGAACTGGGATGAGTTCAGCATAGGGTGACTGTGATGGGTGGGCTGGAGCTGTTGGCTGGGGAGGGGACGTTGAAGGACCTGCACTTGTCCAGCCTGGGGCAGGGCTGGCTGCAGTGGGACTGACCAGTACCCTTGGACACAGAATCTGCACAGTGGAGGATGAGAGAAGGACATAAACCAAGCCTGGAGGGGCTCCAGGAAGATACAAGGAGATGTTTTCAACTGCAAGAGTGACTAAGCAATGAAGCAGGCTGTGCAGAAAGGCCAGGAAATCTCCATCTTTGGCAGAGCTGGTAAGATCCTGAGCAGCCTGATCTACTTTCAGTTTTGTCCCACTGAAGCAAGAGCACACTGAGGTCCCTTCCAAACTGAATTACTCTGTCATTTGGCAATGCAGATCTCACAGAGAATACAGGGGGTTAAGTAAAAATGAGAGTACATACAGCAAAAGATAGATGGATGGACAGAAACAGATAGTTTTAAAAAACGTTATCGCTATGAACAGTGCATTTATAGTACTTTACTTATTGTCTTTTTTTATTCTTTCTGTATGAATGACCACAGCAAATACTTCAGTGCTAGTGTTAAGAGCTAAAGGTCTGTTATTCTCTTCTTCAAGACAGAGGTCTGGGGACTTGAAGCAAGGGGGTTCTTTGTAGTAGGAAGTTAATATTATTCAGAAATATTAATTTGCCAGGATAACTTGCATTTAAAGCTATTAAAGAAATCTAGTGGAGCCACAGTATACTACTAAATGAATTTGTTTGGTTGTGTTCTAAATAGATTAACAAAGACAAGATTAAAAGCAGGACAGTTGAGTAAAGATGGAAAACAGGTGGTTACTTGTTATTTTATCTTCCAAGCAAAATCTCTGGTGAAAGTCTATACAGTCCAAGTTTTAAATTAACTTCTAGGTTTAGACTCTGTGTTACACTAAGTCCTTCTTCTGTATGAGTGAAAGATGCAATTTTTCCCTGGTGTATTTCTCACTAGCTCGTTCCTTCTTGGTTGTAGTAGACTCTCTGGTTCATAATTCTCAAGTCATCTTCATTTATAATAGACCACCATTTGAAGTATTATATCCTCTGGTCCTCAAGCCACTAAATATCTCCTCTCACACTCCCAGAGGTAGACAGGAGGATTTGTATATTTTGTTGCTAAAATAAAATTTAGTAACTATGAATATGATGTGCAGGATAAAACAAGGCTTCAGTGACACTGAATGTATATTAATTTAGAAACTGCTGTAAAGTCCAGCTTGTCTAGAAGAGGTGGTAAAATTCATCAGTTTAGCACATAGGTGGGTTCCATGCAAATGTGGGGTAAGAATAGTAGGCTTGTACTGAACTTTTAGAACAAGTTATTTAGTGTGTTATTTTTTTAATCTGAATTAGTTGAAGCTATAATGGTTATTTGGTATGAAATATGAAACCTCTTCTAAGTACAATCTGAAACCTCTGGCAAACAATACTAAAGCAGCAACAGGGGTGAATGAACAAAATAAAGGTGCAATAAGCATTGCCACCTCAAGTGCAATGGCCAAATAATATAAAAATAGACCTGGCAGCACCGTTGTATAAATACCTGCATGGGATAGAAATTTAAGCCCGAAAACTCCAGTGTATGGTTTCATAATATCCTAACATTCTGCACCTTCAGCCCGATCAGAAACCTGTGGGAACACCTCCCAGCTGCTATTGTTATCTTAGTACAGCTATGTTCAAGAAAGCGTAGTCAGACTTTGGCTTGGATAAAATAGCCATACCCTGTTTCAGTTTCAGTAGAGAAACAGAGTAGAGTTAGCTCAGGGGAAACTGTTCTCACCTGCTGAGACTGGAATAGAGGAACACTGGCAAACACAACTGGAGGAGGGAAGCACTTGCACAATACTAAAAGCAGGGGAGAGGGGAACCTCACCAGACTATTTTGGCTTTGAAATTTTGTAGTTGTATAAATATGCAGTATATGGCATAAGCTACAACTCAGTTCTGACTAAGCCATCTGGCAGACAAACCAAGAATTTTTGTGAATACTGAGTTCAAAGAAAAGTAAGAGAGGTCGCCTATTGGTCAGAATTTTTTTCTTATACCTAATGAAACAGAAGTTACAAAGTATTTGAGTATGAAGGAAATCACACCTATGAGACATGTTGAAGAGAGCAAAGAGTATTTTGGGGATATTACTGAGAAAAACCTGTATTTTTGTATATCAAGGATGCATGGAATATTCACCTGCAACAGCTAGTGTTGCTTCTCTGATTTAAGACCTGTGCAGAAGGATGAGAATTTTTAAATCTGGCATGTTTTGTTACTTTTTTTTTTTTTCTTATTCCCTGCAGTGTGTTTTATTGCCAGGTGAGCTCTTCTGTCAGGATGTTTCAGCTCCATTTAGCAGGTTTCTACATGTTTCAGAATTTGAAAGACTCACCCAATGTATCATCAGTGCTCCCATCATAGGTCACGTTGACACTGGCTTACTCCCAAATCAAACATTAATGTCTCTTTTCCTTCTCACTTTTTTAAAAAAGTTTCTGTAAAAGAGATTAGTCAATAAAGAAAAAGAACCCAACCAAAACAAACAAACAAACAAACAAAATAAGTCTGCAAAAACCCCATAAACTTAAAACAACAAAATCCAAAACAAAACCAAAACAAATCCACAGAAAAAAACACTTCACTTTAAAATAGTAAGTAAATAAACATAAATATTCTCATCTTAACTCTTTAAAGTGTACAAAGGAGTAAATATCTAAAAGAAACAAGTGGGAGATGCTTCAGAGGAAGAATAATGTGGGGTTTTAGGATAGCAGTTTAAACCAAATAAAGGCATGTAGTTCAGATCACTGGTACTGATTAAATGTTTTGGGGTTGCTCACCAATGTCTTCTTACTGGCCTCAATTCAGCAAAGCACTACACATGACTAATTAGGAATATAAGCATGGAAATAGGATTTAAACTTTAGAACAACCATATGGGGGGTTACAGCATCTTACTAAATAAGGGCTTGGAGCCTCAGCTAGCAACTTTGTTCATGCAGTGTCTTACTCTCAGTTTGCTGGAAACGTCATCTCTTCAGTCTCATGAATTTTTTTCTCATGTGCTCTTGTATTCCACATGGCAAAGTTTCCATTTCCTCCTACATGCTGGGGAAGAATTTGAAGGGAGAAGACAGTCAAGATGTATTTGGTTAATTTCTATGCTTATATTTGCCACATACAGCAATAGGCTATGCATTTGTTTATACAATTCAGTTATTTCTCAGAGAGCTTGGTACAGTGCTGTGAAAATGTGCATTTTTTTGTGAGTGCCTCAATACCAGATTTGAGAGCTAAAAATGAGAAGAACAATATTGTACAACCAAAGACTTCTTAGGAAAAAGTACACTGCATTAAAATGGCATTGTATAGTTGCTTATTGTTTCAAAACAATTTCCAGATGAAATCTGAAAACAAGGAGATGTTTTTCCTAACTGCCAACTCTGCAAACAAAATGTGGGAGAGTCGAGCGAGAGCTATATAACTAATTAAAACCAAATTAATTTAATCAAAACCATTAGACGCTCATTACCCATGCAGCTGCATTATCTTTTCAGTTACCCTTTATCCTCTCCCCCTTGCTGTATTGGTTGCACACACCTCTTATTTCTGGTCTGAAAATAGACAGTTTTTTAGGAAAGGAAATGCATCGCTCTGTGTACCAGCACATTACCTGTCTTGATTTAGCTCAGGCACAACTGTAATGCAAATAAAAACATCAGTGGAAAAAGACAAATATAAACCAAGTACATAGGTCAATTGCTATTTTTGGACATTATTCGAGACAACTAATTCGAATCTTCTCAGCTACTCCCTCAGTAGAGAAATATTTTCCTAAGACTTGTGGTCAATCATCGTTTCCCCCATACAAAAAAAAAAAAAAAAAAAAAAAAAAAGAAGAACCTTTTAAGATCACATAAATTCACAATTTGAACAGGTGAATAAAGATATTTTATTCAGCCAAGCAGTCAGCTTCTGAAATCGGACACCTTCGAAACTGGGTGAGGTTTTTTACAGAGTATTGAGAAACTTCATATTGCTTCAGAACTTTGAAGATTAGTTTTATTGCAATGAAAGCCAGAGGGTTTACAAGTGAACATTAAAAACAGACAATATTTATTATAAAGAATAAATTTTGCAGACGCTGTGCATAATTTCTACTTTGGGATTATTATTTAATGACATGACGGAAAGAAAGACTTTGCTTTTATTTGTATGGTGTTCTCTCTCAGAATGGATGCTCAAGGCAAAATCCTCACTTGCAATACAAGGCGTGCCAAGTAGGGAAAAGAACACAGGCAGCTTCTTCCTTTTCCTCATGCACCTGTGCAGGTTTGGTGCAGGACAACCAGTGCCACATGTAGTGAGAGGCTTGAGGAGCAAAGGGGTGGCCCATGTGCTTAAGTGAAATTAAGGATGTGGGTCACTCTACTGGTACACAGAGCAGGACCTCTCTCTCCCACTCCCTCCTTCCCACTCTAAATTCCTTTGGGTGTCTGCCCAAGGCTGTGTCTATGCCACTAAACAGAGAGACACGGTGGAAACCTCAGGCTGGGAGACCTCAGCTGAAAGCACACCAAGACATGCCCAGGTTTGTGGCCCTGGAGACACCTGCATCCAGAGCACTAAGGATTGCCAAAAAAAAAAAAAAAACATTTCAAAAGAGATGGGTAACAGTATCCCAAAGAAATGCCCATGCTAACCCTAGAACAGAAAACAAAGGACTGGGGAACACGGAATAAGGGTGCCTGGTTTTGTAGTGTACAAAACTTTACAAACTTGCAAACTGGAAAGAGGCAACATCTGAGAACTGAGAAGGTCAGATTCTAGTTGTGGCTTTGCCACTTCCAGACAAGAGTTTGCTTTCATGCAGTCAGCTCAGAAGTCTTTGCATGATATTCCCAGAAAGGTTCAGGAAACTTTGGAAAGGATGGAGATATATTTGTCAGTGCCAACTCTTATGCATGTGGCACTTGGGGATATGTTTTATTGGCGAATGGCAATGCTGGTTTGATGGTGGGGCTTGAAAAGCTTAGAGGTCTTTTCCAACCTTAATGGTACTGTAAAGAATAATGTTAACCATTGTTTTAAGTACTTATTCCATGAACATTAAACTAAAAATCTGGATTCATTGTGATTAAAAAAACCCCATCATTATGATCAAAGAATGGTTGTGTTTGTTCTGTGAAGAGCAAACACAATTATTTGACAGAAAGAGCATCCTGAACTTCTGCTGTATGTACTTAATTTTTCACTTCAACACTTTTCTGCGCTGTTTGATAGTCGCAGTCATTAACCCTGCTGTGATCACAATTACTCAAATGACTATTTTGTCTGCGATATAACACAATTCTTGCTCTGTGTCAGAAAACCTCAAATTCAGAAAACTCTCATATCAAGGTCTGAAAAATTGTGTAAGAATAAAAGTTACTAAGTGAAAGCTGAGACTTATCTGTGTAATAAAGATCTGCATTAACAAAGTATTCAAAGTCATCAGGGATATTCTGACAAGGTATGGAATTGGTAAAGAGGTATGAATAGCAGGACATTCTTACTCACCTCACTGCCTGAAAGGGATGAAGGAACATAAAGCCTGCAATTACCAATATATTTTGTAGCTGAAAAGTCAATGAAAAACCTCACTGGACTGTTGGAGCAAGACTCCTATAAGACCAGTCATACCCCCACTTTGAAAAGGGATTCTGAAAGGAGGAAATAGTTTCCTAGGTATGCTACCCACATTCACTTTAATTTTCATGTTTGTGGAAAATACAGGAAAGATGAAAAAAGGATCACAGGGTCTTTCAGCTGTTATGAAAGAGACTGCTAATTATTCCTGAAATATGACCCCAACTGTAATATTCAAGAGAAAACAAACTGAAAATCATTACATATCACAAATGAAGAGCTACCTTCTTTATCTGTTCATAGTTTCTTCATTAAAAAATGTGATAAGTCTGCTCTGGTAAACAAATTTATTTTAAAAAAAGGGAGAGAAAAAAGAACATGAGAGAACTCATAGTTCTTTCTCTTCATTGGTAAGAGGGGAATTATTCATTACACAGAAAGAAATCACCTCATGTTAATATGACTGTACAAGTGCACAACTGGTATGAGCAAACCCACAATCTGGCCCTATAAATCAGTCTGAGACTGTTTATTAACCCTATTTCCTTGGAACATTTCTCTTTCAGATTTCATATCTCTCCCTTAGCACTCAAATCACTCCAGAAAAATGGGCTTGTATGTATACTTGTAAAAAGTATACTGAAAATTTGTTTCAGAGTGAGTTTTGAGGCATAGCAAATACCCAAATGAGAAATTTGAACTTATGAAGTCTTTGCCCAGATTTTATTTGACAATTTCTATGCTGGTGAGTAGTAGCAAAATACCAAAGATAGTAAACTGATGTGGTGTTATTCCTTAGGCAGCTCAGAGGGGAGATGGGTCCTTACCAAAATTATTGTCACTGACATCAATGATGGGTCTCTAAACTAAATCACAGATGAAAATAGGTCCATGTTACTCCTTGCTCATTTTTTTTTTAGTTTTCATTTTTATTGTGGAAGCATTGTAAACATCAAAATCGACCAAGCAAAGACCTGGAATGGGAGTTTATTGTTCTCAACAACCAATCTCAGCATAAGAGTGAGAATAACTGGTCAGTGATTTTTCTCTGATTTTTGGTATGTCTCCATTCACGCATGATGCTTTATGCTTCCCATATGCTTTACTGTGTCCACAT
The DNA here is from genome assembly GCF_963662255.1 of Cinclus cinclus. NCBI lineage: Eukaryota > Metazoa > Chordata > Aves > Passeriformes > Cinclidae > Cinclus > Cinclus cinclus. Next base: position 3,709,849 of record NC_085049.1, read on the forward strand.
CATAACAATATTGTAATGCTCTTTTTTTTAGAGAGAGAAAAAAAAGATAAATTCAAAGGAACAAAAATCCCTTGTGCATGAGCAGTGAGACCAAAAAATGGAAATGCCATCAAGGCTTACAACTTACTCCATGGATCTCCTCTCTAAACACACAACCTTTTTATGGAAATAAGAAAAGTGGAACAGAGCAGAAAAATCTGTGCACTTATGGAACTGAACTTCCTGATTCCAGACATGAACTTAGCTTTAGGATCCACAAAACAAGTAACACGACTTAAGATTTGACTCATGGAATGTTATCCATATATGACCTGTGGAAGTATATTGGATACTCTTTGTGATGGGTATGAAATGTCACAGTTCATGAGTTCCTACCCCTTTTACCCCACAGTTTCTAGTTACACTATTGTTGCCCTACTGCGTCACGTGCATTATACAATAGTAATGGGAAAATTAATGGTTTGTGCACACTATGTTGGATGACATTAAGAAGCATTTTCCAGAATAACTGGATCATTGTAATTCTATAAACCTTTTATGTTCTAGAAGTTTGAAAATGACAGGTCTGTAAGGACTCTATAACAACTTTTACATATTTAAATTACAGTTGTTTCTTAGATTTTTTTTACCTGTTCTAAATATCACAAATTTTCAAAGTTCTCATTTCCCTCTACTACTAGTTCTTCCAGAAAACCATAAGCAATTTTACTTTAATTTGTGGGTATGAAAATTAAACATGATATATTTAGAGATCTTTGCTGCACTATATTTATAAGCCCATATTTATATTTTTTTTATTATGTGATGAAACTCTTCATTTAATCCAAATCCCCTTGAAGGCCCCAAGCCAAAATTTCAAATGTTGATGAGAACGTTTCCTGACTATAGGTAAGGATATTGTTCTCTATGCTCTTTTTGCTGCCAGTTCAGAAAGCTAACAGCAGTTCTTCTCTTTTTAACATTTTAATATGTGTCTAGTTTTTAATTATTATAGAAGATAAAGAAAACCCCAAAATAAATCAGGTTGCATGCAATTAGGCCATAGGGAGGAACTCTCATTAAACCTCAAGGGGCAGTAATGGTTTTCCTCAATACTTTAAAAACAATAATTGCCCAAACACAAACATATGGAACATCTAACTTATAAAATCTCTCATTTTTCATCTTATAAAAATTTATTACAATGGATGTCTTTCCTCAGAATACCTATACCAGTTTTTGACTGATTATGTTTAATATATAGGGAGTCTTTTACATACCTAGGACTAGAAAGCTTGGAGAAAAATATGATCTTCAACAAACTATATAAAATGTATAGCTATATAGAATATATTTACATTATGGAAGAATTATATAATATATAAATAGGCCTTTATGCATTTATCTTTTTGTGTACACATAGACACATGTATTGAATCCTTAAAATCAGAGTTGAGCTAGATGCAGTTGGACACCTTCTGTCAGGAATTATGATGGCTAAGCAAGTCTCCTAGGACAGGACAAAGGACAGAAGCTGTATGGAACAGAGTGAATACTTATTTGGAAATCATAATGTGGAAATTTACTTGAAGCACACAATACAAATACAGCTTCTGATAAGCTGCAGTGCTCTGGCTTTGCCTAAATGCAAATTTTTTTCAGGGTGGTAAAGGGACAGAGGAAATGTGCTCGGTACGTGCTGCCTCTTCACCCTGGGCTGATTTGTCATTTGTGTCATTTGTCCCTTGACACCTCTGATCTGATGGTGGGGAAAACACTTTCTTTGCTCCTGCAAAGTCCTCATTCAGCATAACAGCCACGACATTTGCTTTGACCACCTCTTCCTCCTGTTGGCTACTGATGTGCAGGGAGCTGAGCGTGCCTGGAGGGAGAGTTTCTAGGACAGCCTCGTGGTTCCTAGCTGCCAGTGCTTCTCAGGCTTCCTGCAGTGGTTATTGGAACCAAGCCACTTGTTTAATGCGAGCCCTTCCACCATAATAGTCACTTTTCAAAATAGCTTATAACTCTGTACAACATTCTGCATCAGTAGCACCATTTAGTCAGGCATCAGGTGGGGGGGGGGGGGGGGGAGAAAGTTTGTTGTTTTTTTTTTGTTTTGTTCTTGCTGATTTAATTCTGGTTATAAAAGACTCTAATACATCTCCAAAGCTGATGCTGAGTGGGAGGCCAGCAACCTCTGTGAAACACAGAGGACTGAAGGTGGCTGCCATCACAATTCCAGTGAGGTTTCCAAAGGTCTGTTTGTGCTCTTACATTTATTTGAATCAATTTCAGATACTTAATAAGAGCAGAAGGAATCTAATAGCTTACCCATACTGAAATAACAAACCAGAAAACTTTAGAGCTTTCTGCTTACACCAATTTCCATTTACTCAAATTTCCACTTTGGAAATTTCTTTGCATTTATATAAACATCACAATTTGTCGGAGATTGTACCTGAATGAAATAAACCATACAGTGAGGACATTTCTGTTGGCATTATTCAGCTAAGATAGTGATGTTGCTTAGTGCAGTGATTTTTAATGTGTTGAATTTACTTAGCTATGCTGGCATAAATTTAGCATATAGACTAGTCTTTGCTTTAATTCCTTTCTTCTTTTATTTACTTAATTTAGCTCACATTTCCTCTTAATTTACCTAAACCAAAATAAAATAAGCCTTATGTACACTGGAAAAGGAAAAGTATTTATACTGGCTTATTCAACCTGTTTTAAAAACACATGTAAAATTAAACAACGATATATCTTTGTAAAGCACACAGCAAAACATCCAAAAAACAATCACAATAGGAGTAACTTTGTAAAATGTGCCATGAACACAGTATAGAAGAACCACTAAGCTTTGAAGAAATGTGGAGAGCTCAGTTTTATGGGAGGCTGTTTGCTCTCATTATATGTCAAGCACAAGAAATAAATCTAAAAATTGAAGCAGTGCAGTGAGTCAGGTCTGGAGAGGTGCTGGCATTAGATATTGGGACTGCAGGCCACATAGAGAGTGTGCTGTCACAGGAAGGATCAGGAAAGCAGGAATGTGGGGAAGGGCTGAGCCTTGACAAACTCATATTCCTCTTCTTGCATATCTGTCAGCGGGAGCTTTTGAACTTGTTTTTGCTGAGTTTGCAAAGATAGACCCTGTCAGGCTTAACACTGTGCCATTATCTGTTTTAAAGACTCATATCCACTCCCACTGTTTTCTTCTACAATGCTGGACTTGCTGCTGTAATTACTATAACAGCTGTGTGTGTCACAAGTGGTTTCTGTAAGTTTGCGCAGCATTTAGCCAAAATGAGGCTTTGATACTTCTTGGGGTCATTAGTATATCACAAGCAAAGAACATAATCAAATATTTATGTGGCTATTCCTTTCCGTGTTAAATTTTATTTTATTTTATTTTTCATGAGATCTCTGGGTCTCAATTTATAGTTTTAGTAAGATCATTCCAACAGCTTTCCACAGGGTAGCAGCTTTTTGACCTCTTGTGAAAGGCAAGAAGGGAGGAAGCAGTGTTTCAGCCAGAGAGCTCTGGCTATGATTGTAAACCAGAGGGATATGTAAAGAACAGGTTAACTATAAGTATCGACAGAATTAGACAAAAATTCCACTCATGTATCCTAATTTTTTTTTTCCATAGTATGCATTATTACACCATGGCAAAACAAACTCTTCAGTATTGTAGGGCAGTCAAATAATAATAGTTTGTTCTTGGTTTTTATTCTTTAAGGATGGTTGTTCAGACCTCTGCAACAGACTGCTCCTTTCATATCTGTCCAGTAAAAATACAGGGGAGTGTCAGAGATTTAGGAAGTTTCTATAAACTAAAATCAGGGATTATATTCTATAGTAAAATGCCTATCTGTGTAATTAACAAAACTCATTTAAACCAAATGTGTGCACTTTTGCCTTGAAAAACAAAGTACTTCTTTAGTTCTTTCTTTACTCTTCAAGTCAGCTGAGATATTTCCATGAGTTAATGACTTACTTTTGCTATTACAACAACTGAATTGCTTGCCCTTCAACCACCTTGAAGCACACAAACAGCTATTAGCTTCTGTTAGTCATTAGCAGCACACAGGTTTGGGCCTTTTGTGCTGCACTGAAATAGATATTTTGGGACATTATGATGTGCTTTGAATTCTACTGATTTATGTAACTCTAAGGAAACTGGAGATTACTTGTCATACCATGTATATTTGGTAACACTTGGCTTTCATGAATTAATGAGAAAAAGAAAAAAACCAAACTGTATTGTGTCTTCAAACACATGGAATCTCTGCTCTCTGCACGCAAAATACCTGTACCATTATTTACGACCTTCAGAAATGTTGATACAGCAGCATACATTCAGAGTCAAGTACAAAACCACCCCATTGCTGTTGGATTCCCTTGACAGAAGAATTATAAACATAATGACTATGTACACACTTGATAAGGACACCATTATGCCATTTATACTAATATATGATTATATCAGCATAAACACTGCTTTCAACATATACAGAGCACAAGACACGCCTACAAAAATCTTGCAATTAAGACTTTTGTCAATGCACAGCTGCCAGCACTGTGGGGCTTGCAGGGTACACGTGCTTTGCTGTTTCCTGTCCTTCCCTGCTCCATGTCATTGATTCAAGAGCTACTGAGGCACAGAGTGTGTCATAGGTCAGTACCTGAGTGTTAAACACCTATTCTTAAAGCACAGAACCAGACTGGTTCTCAGACCTTAAAATAAATGCAGGGAAAGGGTTTTCGCTTCTCACAGTTTCCCTCCTTCTTCCTCTGAAGTTTTGAATAGGTTTTTGATATTTATAGCTCATTTTGCCTCTGCTATGTTTTTTGTTGTCAGTAACATGGAACTGTGTGATTAATAATATTCTTTTTTAGTTCCCTTTAGAGATGGAGCTCATATCTTGAATATTTGTAGAATACCGATGTCCCTCCTATCGATCTTCAGTGCTACAAAAAAGTTTAGCAAACTAAAGAAAGAACAAGGAAAGCCTGCATATGCTACAGGCATTCACAAACCAGCTACATACAGCCATCCTGTTATCCTGGCCCAAGAGATGAGGAAATGGGCTTACACCATTACATCTGAATTAAATACCTGTTATTACAATTTTTTTGTCTTGTTCTTGAAAGCTATTTTCCCTAGTTACTTGGTTTATAGACAACTTTTGATTTGGCTTTGTTTTTGTTTAGCTTAGTTAATTTAGGAATGTACAACTGTTAAGAAATCTCTCCACTCAGTGAATCCAAGCATCTTCTCTGACTTTGAACCTCAGTTGCGATATAAATATTGTAAAACTTTTTCTTTTACTTTTATGGTTTTTATATAGTTATTATGATGAAATATTGTTTTGGTCTTGTCTTTGATTTGTTTGCTTTTTCAATCCCTAGGGTTTATTTCACTTGCGTTTCAATAGTTCAGTAATGTTAAGGTTATTTTGGTGAAGCTAAGCAACTGAGAATCTTCATTTCCTACTTTAGGGTAGATTCAAAGTTCCTTAATAATTCTTATAGAAAGATCCAGTGTTAATATTTCATGCTCAAATATGTATAATAAAAGAAATGCACAGCTCACTGGTGTGTCAAATGTAAATAATTATTGCCTTCAAATTTCAAAGAGCATTAGAGCTGTTTCTTCAGTCTCAGTTCTACATAGACTGAGGGACAGTGTCTTCTTTGATGATGTTGCTGATTCCTAATTCTGTACAGACTATCACCTCCTTAACATTCCTGTAGCCCTTGCACTCTCCTCCTTTTTTTTATTTTCTTTTTTCTTTTTTCTTTTTTTTTTTTAATATTGAGGATTGTGGTCCTTCCAGTGATTATTATTTCACTATGTACTAGTTCTATAATACTTTTCACTGACTAATATAATCTTCAAGACTTGTATTGTCTTTCTCAGCTGTAAATTGTTATTACTAAATCTGTAGTGGGTGTGCCAATTTGCTTCATTATAATTTATTTTCTTTTGCTCCATCCAGTAAATATATAGCAAGTTTATAACAGTCTCTATGGATAGCAAAATAACGAGCAACTAAATTGAAACTAATGCGTTTTGACACGTATCAGCACTTAAAAAGGCATTGCTATTGAACTTCAATTATGTTAATTAAAAAGGTATAGCAGCTCCTTCTAGTACTGACTATACACCATTATATTCATTGTCATAGCCCTTGTGCTCCTCCACATTCAGGTTTAGATTGGTAGGGGTGAGAATGCAGGTGAGTGGCATCTCAGGGGAAGCAAGGTGCTGTATAGATGGATATACATAAATTCATGCACAGGGCTACTGTGAAAGCCTTCAGACACAAATAAGGAAAGCTGGCTCGTTGGAACTCCCGTAGAATAGATGTAATTAGCATTGTTAAACTGATTGGAAACAATGGCATTTATAGATAATATATTTTCTCAGCTCAGTGACTAAAGTCAGAAGGGCAGGAGACAGAGGTGTTTAACGACACTTTTTATGCTATTCTTCATCATGAATTATTATGATAAAATATACCTTCTAAGGGACTGAAAAATAGTCAGCCCTTCCTATAAAGGTATCAGGAAAGTATGAGGAGCATCTATACATTTTTTTTCAATAGGTTGCCAAGGACAAATAAAATGTTTGCTGCACTAGAGGTGGAAGAAGAAATAAATAAATTTTAAAAAACCCTCAATAAGAAAGATTTATTACCAAATCCTGATTCAGAAAGTTGGAGAAAAATGCAATAACCTGACCAAGCATGTGACTTTACATCAGTCTAAGCCTAATAGGTCACACTATATAGAGTAGCATCTTCTATTCATTTTTACAGTAAAGGGAAAAAATTGTTTCGGTGAAATGAGAATGAGGAAACATTTTTACTAATGTCATTCCAGCCAAAAAAAGTTAAAGAAATTAGAGAATATTTTGGACTCTAGTATCATTTTTATGATTACTAAAGGTTTTCTGAGACAAAAACTTGTATGTTTTTGAGGAAGCATCTGTTGATAAAAGAAAAGACATTTTATTGTAAAAGGTATGCTTGATGGTAAATTGGAAACAACGTGGCTACAATCCTTCTGGTATAACTTGCCTATGAAGGTATTCTGTAAAATCTAGAAGCTTTGGCAGTCTCAGGGGTACACAGTAAGATAATACTTTATGTGTCATATATTTATACTTAAACATTGGATTTAATATTTCTTCATTAATATTTGCCATGAAGTGATTTTTATTAATATGTTGTTGGTTTAAATTAGTAAAAAAAAAAAAACAAAACAAAAAAAAAAGAAAAATCAGTCTTTCTGCCACAAAACTATGGAAACTAAATTATTCTAATATATTCTTATTTTCACATAAGATTAATTTCACTTGTGTATTTTTCTTATCAAAATGGAAGAATTTTGTTTGTTGTTCTAATTCTTCAAAGCATTTTAGTGTTGGAATGTAGTTGTAAAATGTGCCCTAATCATCCTCCATGTATTTCAGTGTTTATTTTTGCTCCTTCTTTCTTGACACATGTTTGTGGAACATTTGACTTGGAGAACATCTGTGTTGATAGTATTAGGAAGAGGAAGATATTCCCCTTCTCATATCTGAACCGCAAGGTCTACAAAATTCTAGTGAAAAAAAAAAAAAATTTGGCTGTTGAAAACTCCAGACAGGACAGTTTTCATACAATATTTGTTGTCTGCTTGCTTCAGTTCATGTTTCAGTGTCTTATAGTTGTGAGAAGGGATAGACTGGCAGTCACTAGAGCAGGTCCATGGAGACATTGCACTCTCCAAGGAGAGTTGATTCAGCCAAATCCAGTCCAAAGGAAACATCTATTGTAATAAAGGAAGTGTATTTTCCTCATATAGTCAGAATTACTAATTCTGGGACTGAATACTTTGTCTCCATGAGTTTCTGGATACAGCTATTTGGAACAATGGGTTTTGGTCCATCAAAACTAAAATTTCTGGAAAGGGTGGAATGAGAAAATATTTTGGGGTTGTTTTCTTTTTTTTTAGTTTCAGGGATTTTAATTGGAGGGATGTGTAATTTATTTTCCCAAATTGCCTTTGTTTTACAAACATTTTGAGCATTTGAAAGCAAATGATTGTTTCAAATTACTGAAATCAAGTATATGGAATTATCCTTTTTTTTTTCCACTTGAAAAATTGCCTCAAAAAAAAAAAAAATTATTTCTAAGTTACACAGTAATCAGGAATACTACCAGAGTCTGTGAGCTTAGAAGAAACCAAAAAATTTGCTCCAGGTATTAATTTGCTAAGTCAAGATGCTGGGCATTAGGACTGAGAACTGACTGGGTGAAGACACCTTCTTCCTCTTCCCTCAATCAGTTCCCAGTAGATGCATCTTGCATTATTTATTCTTAAAATACAGAAAAAATGCAGGGTAATACAAAACTTTTGTTGGTGTAGTTCTAGACCATATTTATCTGGGACTATGATGTTATAGAAATGTCAGCTTGGATAAACGTGAATTGAAATAGCATGAGGATGTGGATGTCTTTTTTCTTAGTCATGTGTAGTGATATAAATATCTCTGTGGTTTTGGAAGAAACTAACTCACTACACCTCTCTGGATGAAGAGGAGAAATCTTCACCATGTGGAAAACATCTCATTAGCACCAGGAAAGATATTCTCACAGAAAATTCCCACCAGTTCTATAAGTTTCGTCATAAAAAAGAGTGATGTTTACAAAACCATGTTTCATGTAGTTGTAAATTCAGTGTGCAAGTAATATTTCACTGCAGCTAGCACATACACAAAGAGCAAAGTTCATAAGCAAACCAAAAAGTGTTATACTTTATTAGATCAACTAGTACAGAAGAAAATTTTTCACAAGATTTCAGACTCAAGTCATACTTTAACTCTGAAAACCTACTTGCAAGAGGACTTGTATAACCACAGTTTTGCTTTATTTTACTTCTGTTATGCTAAGTAGTCTTATATAAAATGTTATTTCTCTTTATAAGCTTTTCTGTGTTTTATCTTTGAGTGAGACAACTCGTGTTGTGCTTCATAATGAAAACCTACTCTTAATCATTAATTCTGGGAGAAAATAATAATAATTTACATCATGTATTGCTTCTACAGAATTAAGTACAGTTGAAAGAAATGAATCTTAGTCATTTTGTTTATGAAATTTTCTTTATGATGACAATTCCTTATTCTTCTGCTCAGAAACCAAGCAAAAAGAATCAACCAAACAAACAAAAAACCACATTTCAGTGTTTTAGTAAATAAACAGGATATTTGTTTTCTTTTATTTTCTTATTCTAGGGTCTTTTTGGTAACTGCCTACTAAAAAATCTGTCATTTAAGAAAGAAAAAATTACACAGAAATCTATATTTCATTACTTTGCAATTTTCACTCCATATTTTTGTCCTTTATTTTTACATAGATGCCATTTCCTAATTTTTAAGCATAACAAAACTTTGTACACACATTACACAGCATTATATATGTTACAGAACTTAGTACAATGCTAATGTGAAGTATGACTTGTGTCAAAGTCATGTACATTTTCACAGGGAATTTGTTTCAGTTTCATTCTGTTTTCTTAAAGCTGGTATATGACCTTATATTGGTAGCTGTAGATACAATTAGAGCTATACTGAGGTTCTTGCTTATGTGATTATATTAGCAGCAATGACAAAAATAACTGACTTTATAGTGGTAATTGGCACCCTGGCCCTGACTGGACTTCATAATGGGAATAACTATTTTTAAACTATTTATTTACTATTTAACTCTGGTTAAGAGCAGCCCTCCTCTTCTACCCATGGTATTTACATAGGTTTATGCAGTAGGGCTAGAGTACTCAGTGCCTTACAACATTGAATCCAAATATTCTGCAGCAGTCACGGATCTCTGAGGTTCAAAGAGCCAGGCTAATTTCTAATATGCAATGTACATGACTAGCAAAAAGAAAATTAGGGATGAAATAGGGGTAGCATTTTTGAGAGAGTGGACAGAGCCAAAAGTCTGTTGGTATTCTCTTCAGGCCAGCAACAGCTGGCTGAACTCCAAACACAACCAGGCACACATCCTAACCTGGACTCGGATTAGGATGGGATTCAGAACTCAAAATATACAAATTTTTTGTAATTCTCATAGAAAAAGCCTTCAAACAGGGCCCAAACTAAGTCCAGTTCCCAAATATCACAGTGGGGAATGAAGCTAAGACAGCACTCTATGTGTCCCACAGGAGTCGTGTCCAAAAGCTGAAGATCTCTGGTGAGTGGACACTTCCTTTGAAGTTTAAGGGAGCTTGTCTCTAGAAATTGTCCACAAGGAAAACATCCTCCGTCTCTGACCATTACTGTCACACGGCTGAAATAATCACAGCTATGCTGTTCTGCAACAATCAAAGGTTTTGCTACTCATACCTGCTATAAAATAGTGCATATATGTATGCAGCACAATTAGGACCTCATGAGGTGCATTCATTTGCATTTTGCATTGACTTGGGCAAAGAAAGTTTGTTAATTGCTTCTGTTTTAGTTGGGCTGTCTCGCTGAGGGATACAGAGAGATGGGTTTCTTTCCACAGGAGAAAGCTGAGCTTGCACTGCTTTCAAAGCCAGGTGGATGGCGTGAGCGTGGTGCTGCTGAACTGCTCTAAGTGTTTGACACCAGCCCAGCACCCCTCTGACACATTCAAATGGCTGAAGGACTAAGTGTGGGTCAGCCAACTGGGATGACAGGAATGATGGAATCGCTGCAGGATTTCTGTTCCCTGCACTGCAAATGTCTTGGCTTGGCTTCTGTCTGCCACAAGAGGCAAGTGGCTTTCTTTGTTATCACATGGCTATTTCCATGCTGACAAGGTTATACAGCTTATACAACCATGTTATATGAGATGCTTATACAACTCCCTCAGTAATCTTCAGAGAATTTAAGATGCTGATAAAGAAATTCCCTAATACCTTTTCTAATAGCTTCTGAGACAGTTCTTTATGTGATGGAGAGAAACAATTAAGAGTAGTTCTCTGATACCAAAATAATTCCATGATTTTGGGAAGTTACAGCAATTTCTTCAGAGCTCCTAATTTCCCTATGCTGGGTGTGGTATTGAATTCAGCAAGTATTTACTGGCTAGGACTGAAGCACCTTAATTGTCTGTAATACATAAAAAATAATGTTGTTTTGAGCTCTGTTGGTTCTTCTGAGTTGTTTTGGTTCCCCCCCCCCCCCCCCCCCAATCTATCTTCAGTTCTCTTTCTAGATACTTTAATGATTATTATATTTACATTTTACAGTTCCATGCTCTGAGTGCTTGTTCAATGTGATCAAGTTGAACATCATATTATGTGGTGAGTTTCATTGGTTGATCTAGGTAAGGAAGAACAAAGAAAGAATATAGCAGACTTTTTTATTTAGCACTACTCAGTGAAGCATAAATACACTCTTCTCACACGATACAGCAAAAGTTCATGATCTCTTGATTGTCTCTCCCAGTGTGACAGATGCCTTAAATTTTCACCCAAATCTCATCAAGCACCAGATATACAGTGTTAATATTTCTTTGACTATTTATCTTTATATAGAACTGGTACTTATTTTTTATATTTTTGTTTTGTTCTGTTGATGATAAAAAGTGGAAACCTCTGGAGATTTAAATATATCAGTATTTCCACTATAAATAGAAAATCCATTAGATTTACCTTCAAGATATGGAGTTTATTTTCTACTGTGAAACCTCAGTAGTTTTGGAAAATGTTTCTAATATTTTTTTTTAAAATGCAGCTTGTGACATTGCAACATTCAAATAAAATTGTTTAAATAGAAGTATGCTTGATGATTTTCATCATGAAGACACTTGTATTTTTGCCATCATCAAAATTAGTATCTTGCCATTTTGTACAATAAATTTGGAGAAAGAACAGGATGAGATAGCCCTGTTCAAGTTCCCAAAGCATACAGAAACAGAAAATGTAGATGAACTTATTATCACTTTATGTACATAGCTGTCATGTTAAGTCACCACACTTCAAAGCAGTAAATTACCAAAGCATATTATGTCAGAACTTGAGAACTATGATACATTGCTCTTGATACTTTAGACCCCTAAGGCAATATCACAATCTGCAGTTTCTAGCACAGATATTTACTCTGCAATGAAGTGGTAATAGCAAAAGCTCACAAAGTCTTTTGCTCTTTGGCTTCCTGGAGTTTGGCAGGCTGTTCATCCACCTGACACAATTAATCCCAACAACTAGACAATGTAACAGCAGCAACACATGAACTTTTTTCTGAGAACCACTTTATCATATGTTGCATAAAAATATTTGAGGGCTGGGGAATGGTTGGATTGAAAGTTCAGTTCATGACTGTTTACAATACAGCAAACTTTAGTCTAAACGTGAATAGCTTTGCCATCTGTTGTTTAAAAAAACAGAAAGAAAGAAGAGAAAAATTAGTTCCATTTGGTCCAAACAGCTATGAGGTGGTCAAGCTAGAATACTTGGCACAGGATATGTTTAGAATTGAAAAGAAGTTTACATCTGGTCTCAGCTCACAGCTTATTTAACTCATCTGTAGCTGCCTTTGTTACCCAAGCTCTGAAATCTATTTCTTCTGCTCTTCTTTGGGCTTGCTGCAGCTAGTCCTGGCTACCAAGAGCAGGGATGTGAAGCTGCCCTGGGCCCTTCGTGGCTGTGGCAGGCTGTCCAGGGCAGGAGTTTCTGCAAGAACAGCTTCCCCTGCAGCCACAGGCTGCCAGAGCTCCCCCAGCTGCCAAGGCAGACATCCCTGCTGCCAGGAAAACAGCAGCAGGAGAGGCAGCAGGACCTCTGTATACTAAATAGGAACCAAGTTCTTAAATCAAAATCTCTTTTTAAACTCCTAAGGCTATATAGGTATTTTTAGTCTGTGGATGGTGTTTGGTTTTTTAACAGAAGCAATTTTGGGCACCAATGAACTAGAAGAAGATGAGCTGTAGTTGACCCTGCCATCAAAAGTGCTTAATTTGTTTGTGTTAACCCAAATGACAGCACATGTGGAGAGGTTTCAGTGGTGGCAGAACCCTACACACACAGTCACAATTTGGCCTTGGGAGGGTTGATAAGACATCATTGGTTTTTGTACTGGAAGAAATCCAGGACTGGAAGACATAAGTTGAACCAAGGTAGATATTTTAGGCTGTTGAAAAAGCTCCTGTGGATTCCTGTCAGAAACCAGCAGTTTGAAAATCGCCATTAAAAAAAAAAAAAAAAAAAAACAAGGCAAAACAAAACAAAACAAAAAAAACCACCTGAAAACTTCTTTTAAAACAGAATATTTTCACAGATTTTTCGGATATATGTGTGGTGGTGAGTCATATCCTACACCCAAAGAAAGCCAATGCTGCTTGTCTTCCACTGCACTTCATTATTATTATTATTATTATACTATCAGGGCAATATGGTGAGCATTCAGTATCATATAAATACACTAGAATACATAATACATAAACCTTACAAAGTTAGCTATCTTTACATTTACCTAGCTTTCAACTAACTTAGTAGTGTAAAAACAATTGAACTTTCAGTGAGGCAAAATGTGTTTGAGACACTTCCTGGAGACTTTTTAATGTAAATAAACAGACTATTCTAAACAGACCTTTTCCTCAGGTGATAAGCACAATAAAGACAAGTCTTCATTTATCAAATAATTCGAGCATAGTATAATAAAAGATACAACCAAAAGTTTAAACTTTGCATCACATTTTACATCCCTAATAAAACAGGATACTTATAAAGTATTTGAACTTTGACCAAATATTGAATTTTTGCCATATAGAAGTTTCCAGAGATGAAAACTAAGTTTAGTAATTTCCTACATGAACCTTTTTCCTCCCTCCTCCCCTCCTTTTTTTATTCACTTACTGGCCTGCTTGGCTGTGATCAAGACTGAAAATGAAATCAAATGATACATGGAGATACTGGTCAACATTTCTAGTTCATTCTTTTTAAGGAAGGATTATTATGTTTAATTCAGATAAGGTTTGTCAAAGCTTCTCTGTATCTCAGCTGAAATAAACTCAGATTTATCAAGGTTAGACCAAAGCTAACCGTCCTGGGCAACAAATGTTGAAGAGGTTGAGGGAGCTTCAAATCCCTACAGTGACAAGTTTGTGCTGCTATTCCTGGGAAGTCAGATCATGCTATTGTAGTTCTTTCCCCCCCAAATCTCTCAGGGTACATCCATACCTGCTGTGTGCATAGTAAAAGTATGTGTTGGTGTGAGAACCCCAGAAATGTGGTTCAATTCATGCCTAGCTAAAACCCCACTTGGGTGTAATTCACTTGTAACTGTTCAACATTGAATTTAATGGAGCTACAGCTGCTTTCGTCATGCCTTAATTTAAAATATTTTGAACTTGAGGATGGACCATTCCACAGCGTCACACTTTCGTGGGCTCGTTTAGGTTGGAAAAAACCTTTGAGATCATTGAGTCCAACTGCAAACCTAGCACTGCCAAGGAGGAACTAAAGAGAAAACCTGCAAGAGATTGCCAGTGCAATCAACAAAGTACAACAGAATTGCCATGGATGTCCAGGCTCTGGAATAAGTCACGAGCCAAGAAAATAGAGGGACTGCCTCCTTTGCTTTTTACCCCTCAAAAGCAAAAACAGATTTTAGTCTCAAACAGTCTTGAGCTCTCAGAAAAATTCAAGTAGAATTCAACTCTCACGTATGACAAGGAATTTGAAGGCAACAGTGTAAACATTTCTATATGCAAGCTTAACCCATAAATTAAACCAGGCTTGTCTTTTTATATTATTTGTAAAATATATTATTTTGCAATTACTGATTATCCAGTATTCAGGGTTGCTAGAACCTGGAATAAAAATATGTCTGAAATCCAGCTGAGCCAATGATTTTCATATTACACTCTTTTTCTGGATAAGGTCTCTGACTATGTAAGGTGTTCCACAAACTTTTAAAGACTATCCTATTTATTTAAAACATTTTGTTGTTTTCTGAGAAAATTCTAGATAATCTCACTCTTTTCTGCCCCTTTTTGACAGTTTGAGTAGGACTTGAGGGATGTCTTAGCTTCAAATGAAAAATATTTGCTGAGAAATCTGTTGACTAATTAGTGGATACGCAGCATTTTGCTTATCAACTGCTGTAAAAAGTCATTAATCCTTTACAGTCATTTCAGATATCTGGTGTTAAGAGTAAACTGAAATATTACCCTATCTTGAAAAAAAAAAGATAGCTTGGTTTTGAAACTTGATGTTCTTTTGAAGTTGCTATATATGCCTCTACCAGAAAGAGAAAAATTTAAATACCTGGAATTTTTTTCCTATTGTCATGTGTCTTGTCAGGAAGGACAAATTCCTCCAAGCATTGTGTAACCTAGGTAGCACCCGTTGCACAGAATCACTAGCTGCTACAATGCTTTGTCTGGAGCACATTTCTTACCCTTGGGATGAGGTACAGACATTTACACAGACATTGGGAGATTTGTCCACTCTGAGCCTCACCCAAGGTCTCCAACATATGTTTCACATTTCCAGTCAGATTGAGAATTGTGTTTTGGGTTCCTTATATTTTGCTTTCCAACTGGAACAGACAGTCGCAGGTTAAGAGAAGAGATGCCTTAGAATATTATTAACCTCTATCTGTCACTGTCTAGCAAGTTATTGTTCTTAAAACACTTTTTTTTTTTTTGAGAAATGTTTTTCAACTTCCACCTAATTGTAGAATTCATACATGTGAGAAGATGTTCCTATTACTTTTACAGGGATTTTTTTTTTCTACTGCCTGGTTTTTGTTTGATCTTTCAATTTATTTTTACATCCAAAACCTTTTTTTTTCTATATAACCATTTAATTTTTAATTTTTTGTTCTATAATCACATGTGCTGATGCAGCTCAAGCAGCTCTATTTCTAATACTTGCTGAGAGAAATCAAACACAGTGTTTTTTAGAAGACATTTTGCTTCAGAGCTTCCCTAGCTTTAAGGGGAATTTGAAGTCAATGTATTTCTGGCAGCAGCTCTATCAGTGGATGAATTTATGAAGTAATTCAGATGGTGGTCCCAATGAAAGAAAATGCTGCTATCCTATGATATTAAATCTGTGCTTCTGCAGTACTGCTATGCTTTGCAGAACCATGAACAAAAAATGCATGGAGGCCATCTAGTCCATCTGCTTGATTTGATCCACTTTTACCTGTGGCAATCCTGGCAGATGTTTGTCTAACCTTTTTGTAAAGGCATCCATTGACATCCACAGTAAATGGTTCTTTATTTCTCCAGTGCAAGTGCATGTCCATTTTTATGCATAAGCACACAAAGGTGTGTTGGTTGAAACTTTGGGCCTCTGTATCCTTCATATGTGATAGCTAACTTTTAGAAAATCTTTTCTATTAAGCAGCAACACCTTCAAAACCAAAGTTCTGACAGATGGTCATTTTATCTGTGAGATGAAAGCAGTGGTTAATAGCTGTATGTTAGTGAAAGAATTAACAGAACAAAATTTAAAAATAAAATAATTATCAAAGAGTAATTAAGCATAGAAAGCAAGACTAGCATACAATGCTCTCCTTTTTTTCATTAGTTTATTAACTAATTAGTGTGTTGACCAGATAGAATGGGACAGATTCTAATTTGGATTAAGTTGTGATGGTCAATAAATTCAAAATTACTCATATAACTCTGTCAGCATTTAGATCTACGTATAAAGAGAAAAAATTAGTTTGATATATTATCTTTCACATAATGGCATTTAGGAATATTTTTATTGAAATTCAACATATTCATTTATGAAGGTGAGCAGTATACATATTAGTAGTGAGTACTGCGTTCTTTAGATTATCACTTTAGAAACAATCTCATGTCATGAATGACTGATAGAGAAATATCAGACAAACTAAGCAGAGAAAGAGCACTGATAAAAGCAATTATTCCTGTCAAATCAAGTGGGATTGTTTCCAGTTATTCATAGTTTAGATTTAATCAGTGCATGTCTAATTTAAAGTAAGACCTTTCCATCCTGTGCTGTGCTTCTGACTCTGATTGTCTTTATCAATTTGATCATGACAGTGTAAAGAAATGGAAGATCATGCCTTACTTAAAACAAACATTTAGTTCTGATTTGTGCTTGCTTACTACTCTGCAAAAGTGACCACTCACAGAAGTCTCTTGAGGGAAATGCAATACAGTTATAGCCTGCATGCTTGTCTCACATTAAGCCAAGAGACTTAAATCAAAAATATTTAATGGAAGACAAGTACAACAAGCCTAATGCATTATAGAAAATTCATCTAAAATCCTATCTAGAAAAACCCTACTTTTCATTTCTGTGTATCACAAATCCAGTTGATTGAAACCTACAGCAAGTTCCTGTTAATTTGGAAAAGTATTTAACCAGAATATAATTGTAATGCAAAGCTGAGTGGCTGTGGCTGGTCTGAAATTTGTTGTCAGCAGGAAGAAGATTAATTTCATTTACTGTCTTTGTCATGTCTCACTGGCTTCCTGTCTTTTTAGCTTGTTACCCCCAGTGGGCTGCTGCTGTCACTCTCAATTCACTTTCTGTTCAGTTATTTGTTATCTGATGGGTCTGTCTACACATTTTCCCAAAATGACATTTTTCCCCTCCTGAACTGGAACTGTTATTGTGAAGCCGGCACTGTGAGAGAAAATTTACACTGAACTTAAAATATTAAGAAAGAAAGAAAGAATTACATTTGTACAAATCTACAACAATGCTCGTGTCCAGGTTCTCTGGCTGCCTGAGGAAAACTGCTTTTTTTTTTTTCCTTGTATTTTTTTCCATGCAAATGAAAGAAGCAGTGATAAAGTATGAAAGCATGTATTTATAGGCTCCAGACCTTACGTCTCAGTCCCTGCATCTGTGAGGAGGCCCAAGAATAACAGGAGTACCCCACAGTGTTTGGAATAATATGGTACATAGACGAGGAATTGTTAAGAGTATGTTTGGAGTATTTTAGTCCACTTGCAAAGTGTTCTGGAATCAGAGGAGGTGGAGTGTTCTGCCAGCAGTGATGAGTTTTAACAGGATTACCCTGTGAGGGACATCCATATTTCAAAATGTTTATCATATATGTATGTACGTGTGCCTGCGGACATGATGTTTCTATTACATTATCTCTGCCTGACCTGATACAACAGATCTCTCTTTAATGCTGCTCTGTAGATGCTTAGGGACAAAATGGGAGGACCAGGGTCAGGTTGCCTTCCCCATGGGAGCAAAGGAAAATCTATTCTACCATTTTATACCCTCTGGCTGCATACAGGATATGTTTAAGTACTTTGTTAAATTGTCTTTAATCGTTGGGCTAAATGAATGCTGTACCATGCCAAGTGAGTGACAAAAGGCTGTCTATCCTCAGTGGCTATTCCTACAATGTGCAAGGGTCTTAACCCTATAGTTTCTCCTAAGGCTAAGAAAATTTCACAACTGCGAGTGACCTTTTAATGTGCTTAGAAACCATACAGGTTTGGTTATAGAAGTAACTTCCCAAAAGTACACAGAAACAAAAATTGTGTTATCAAAGGTGTCTCTGCCTGTTTTGGTGTAGGACATAGGCTGTTCACCCAGGCCAGTTTTGATGAAAGACTCCAACTCTGCAGGCTCCTTTTACTGTCAGGAGAGACAGACTTCCTGAACAGGCAACCCTGAGAAATCTTGAAATTGCCTCCAGTTGTCGTCTTCCTCTTACTCTTGGCAACAGCATCAGTCTGTTAATTCTTTACAGTTTTATGTGCCTCCAATGCTGATCAGCAATGTGACATTTATTTCAGGTTTGTTTGTGATTATATTTATTTCAGATTGTCAGAAGATGAGAAACAGCTGAATGATCATATTGAGGTCTAAACCTGGGCAACAAACAAAACAGCAAGAGAAAGAGAGAAATCAGTAAAGGCATAATCATGTTTTCCCATCACCTTCCAATCTTCAAGTAATTTGTGGTTCAGGGAAATACAAAATGACTAACAGTTTATACTTCTTTAAAATCAGCCCTAAAAAACACTGTGGTGTGAGCCCACTCCCTGATCTGCCAGCCTTCCTGCTAACAATAGAAAGTTCTGATCTGAGGGTGTGCTTACAGATTTATCCCGGCAGGACTAAAAGAAAAAAATCTTGGATTATCATAGATAGAATCATATCACAGAAGGGTTGGAAGGGACCTCAGACATCATCTAGCTGTGAACCCCCTTCCATGGCCAGGGACACCTTCCACTAGACCTTGCTGCTCAAAATCCCATCAAGGCTGTCCAGTGTCCCACTGGCAGGCATCCCTTCCCTCCTTTGCACAAGCCCAGGTAGATGACATAAGTTGCTCTTCTCTTTTCCACCAGCACTGTAACCACATCAAAGAAGGCCAACCCGATTTGTCAAGCACAGTTTGGCCTTGATGAAGCCATGTTGGCTGTCACAAATCACCTCCTTCTTTTCCATGTGCCTAGCATCATTTCCAGGGGGATTTGCTCAGTCTTTCCAGGCATAGTCATGAAACTCACTGGGGCCAGCAGTTGCCGAGGTCTTTCTTTTTGTTCTTCTTTTTAAAAATGGGGTTTATGTTTCCCCTTTTCCGTAAGGAACATCTTTACTGGATTGCCACAGCTTCTCAAATATGATGGATAATGGCTTAAAAAATTAATCTAGCAGTTCCCTTAGGACCCACAGATGTGTCTTATCAGGTTCCATGCATTACAATGGATGCAAACTCAGTGAATCACTTGCTTTGCAGGAAGAATTTAAAAACATATTATCCAAGTGAAGAGTTCAGATCATACTTTGACTGTTGCAGGGAAAGCTCAGTCTCCGAATTTAATCATTACCTGCAGTAAGCAGAGTGCTATGTCAAGAACATTTCTAAAGGGAAAGTTACTTAGCACTGCTGAAATCCAAAGGAAAGTTCACTCCCCACTCCTGTAGTGAGGGGAATGGCAGTGAGGAAAGTCCTTGCACTAATTCTGGAATGTGAGCTGGAATACATGGCCATTTACAGACAGCTGCGCCAAAAATCCCCTAGCACTACTCTCATAAATTTTTGCTGTTGCCCAAGTCAGCTGGAAATTTTCTTCCTGAAAGATGAGTTTTACTATTCTTTAAAAACAAACAAAGGAACCTCTGGTACCTCTTCAAATAAAATACAGATGTTTTCTATTACAGAAAAGTGGTAGCTTTACTACCATGAAAGAATGCTGGCATACTTTAAAAAAAAAATAAAAAAATTAGATACATTAATCAGAGAAACAGATGCTACAGCTAATTTGCTTTGTAGGTGAGGTATGGTCCATGCAGTGCCTTTTACAACATGCATCAAGTACATAAGTACATTCTCAAAGTATCCTGGAAGGTGTCAGTAACACTAAACAAATGGAAAAGGAAATCATTTTTCAGGCAAAAAACAATAAAGAATGAGCTATGAAAACTAAAGCATTAGTTTTTAAACTAAATCAGGGAAACTTAAAGTAGAAAAAAGCATAGTTTGAAATTATTTGACAAATCTGAAGACTGTAATAAATTGTGAAATTGGAGTGTGCCCTTTTCTTTCCATTGCTTAATACAAAAGAGTCGGTGTTGATAATATGACAGAATATTGCCCTGTGACCAGAAGTAACAGTTATGAGCTTTAATGTACTACTCAGTTTCACTTTTGTAATCTCTGTAATGACTTTAGGTGCCATTCATGCTGTTAACCCGCACACAGAACAACCACAATGTTTTTTTCAAATTATGGTTGACAGACTGTCTTTGTTTTGCAGGGTTTGAGCAACGAAGCAAACTCATATCTTTCCAGTATTTTTCTACAACTGTCTGTTAATTTGTTTGCCACTTTCAGTTACCATCAACAACATCATTGTTCAGCAGAGTAGACTGGGGATAGGATGGTAGCCATTTCCTGAAGCTGTATTTCATTACATTTGATGCAAGCATGTACAGGAATCTGATTTATACAGATGAAGGATTTCTGTTCAACAATCATGTAATTCTTGTTTAGGTCATTCCATAATTATTTTTCTTTTCTGTTTTTATTTTTTTGTTCCTGTTGTATTTACTACAGGCAAGAAGAAATAAAGTATTGTTATAAAGAAGTTTTGTTGAATCTGTACTGCTTGACATATGAGAAAAATGTATCTTGCAGTAGCAGAATTACTTTTTAAATAACTATTAGGAGATAGAAAGGAAAATTCTACAATATCCACAATGGCATCTAAAGACAAAAGTGAATTTAATTTATTACACATACATTTCCCATATGAAAATCAGGTTCTGAGAAGCACTTATGAAAGGACTCAGTTGAATAGCTAGAGTTATTTTCATACAAGGAGTCACACAAGCATGATATATTTATACATATATATGTTTATAAATCATTTTGGGCAGGCTTCATTACCTCCCAGCTGAAGAACCAAATTACTAGCAATCAAACATTACACTATATGGGTGGCAAACACCACCTTTATTACAAAATGACATCTTAGAATACTTAAAACATTTGCATATTTATTGTGAGTACTGTTGTAGCCTTTCATCTATAAAACCAATTTTCTCAGAAACCATCAGACCTTTTTCTAGAAGTGTCATCACATACTACAGAACCAATTTTTTTTTATATTTTTAATTTCTTGAACTGCAAAATTTTGTGGTTTACAGATCTGATATTGGCAGGAAATTCCAAGGCTAGAGGTGAATATAAAATCCCACTGGAAACCTGGAAGTATCATCTTTCCCAGAATGGGAATCTGCATTGGCAGAGTAAAGAAACAAGACATGATTTTTCTGTGTTGCACCTTAGCATGGTATATCACTAACATGTGGTTAGGGGCTGCTACAATTTAAGGAAGTAAAGGGAAAATGTTTTGTGCCAACAGATTTGAAAATATATATGTCTGATTAAGAATTTGGGAATTTATTTACAACCACATAAAAAAATAATAAAGGAAGAGTACACATGTAGTAAGTAATGTGTGGAATAACAAGAAAAGTATATCTAAAAAAAACCAAGATTTATCTTATTTAAATTGTTAATACAAAATTGTATGTGTGATACTGCTATCCTGTCTTTTATCAAATCAGATACATCTAAATTTAGTGTAAAAAACATATTCTAGGTTGTTTGGGTTTGTTTGGTTGGTTGGATTTTCTTATTATTGAGTGTAGTAGAATTCACAGATAACAAAATACTATTTTCTGAATCTCTTCTTTTTCCATTTTGATGTCATAAGTGCAATGGCAATGACATTACTTTGGAAAGTAGGAAAACATTTGTCATCGTGACGTGGTTTGGTGCTGGCCAAGTCAGTCAACATCTTTACCTCTGTATGCTCAACAGTGGAACAGAGATAATAAAGCTATATGTACCCTGTAAGTCCCTGAGAGCTGGATTACAGCATCCTGCAGAAATACATTTAGAAGGGATTAGAAAGCTTTGCAATGTGGTCCTGACACTTCTCAAGTATTGCAAGAAGTGCCGGGCCTCAGAGCTGGCTTTAACACCTCCATTAAAAAACAGGTTTGCCAATTGTCTATGATATCAAGAAAAAAAAATATCCAAATTTTCCCACTCAGCTATAAAAAGGGTGGCTACACATCTGAATTAAGGTCATACCATTTACCCTAGTTTGTCTTTTTTTCCACTTTCTGCACCTGTCCTCACTCGACAGCCCTGGCACCAAGTGGATGTGCCATAGCCTCAGGATCCTTCACCCAGTGCTTGTCCCCCACAATTCCTTTACCCCACCTCACTCTTCCTCACCTGACCTGTCCTTTTTATTGTGGCTTTCAAGAATTCTAGAAAGAGCAGTGCAGAGTCATCATGCCAAGAATAAGGCTCGTCTTATATGAGTCTTAGAATATGCTGATTTCCTCTATGAATTTTGCATGAAGAACTTAATGTAAATGGAAAATACAATTACCTTCTCTCACAAAAGTGCTGTATTAAATAGTTAATGACCATTAGGCTTTGTAAAGTATCATTTTGCAATTTTGATTTCTCAATTCTAAAGTATTATTTAAGTAAGCATTGCATCTAATTATCTGTCACTTCTGTCTGGAGCAGAGATCATATATTTTAGCTGGACTACTATTGCAGAATCTCCTTTATGTCACAGAAAGGCTGTTATGTAATTTGGGATGAAACAATTAAGCACTAAATGTTCTTTTCAGAACTCTTTACAGACTTCAAGATTTGAAGCCAAGCTTTATTTTTGTATGGGATTCCTTAAATAAATAATTTGAACTTCTAATGAAATTCTGGAATTTATGTGACCAGTAGCATACTGGTATTACTACCACCATGATATCAGTACACTTTTTTTTTCCCTAGGAACTTAAGCTCTATTTTTAGGAACAGCAAACTGTTTAATAAAGCAAGTGTGTTCATTAAAGATGCTTAAGAGCAGAAGCAGGAAAGAAAATGCTTGCATTATGTCAATGAGCACAACATCCTTTGCAACTTTTATCTTCTTTAATTGGATTAAAATTTCCCTCCCAAATTAGGTTTGCTCTTGGCAGAATTCTGAGTATTTTGTTGGAATTTGGATGATTTTTCTCCCGCTTTATTTGCCTATCTTCCTGGAAGGCATTAATTTAAATCTGAAATGTTAATGTCTGAGTAGCTTAATTTTTTTTATTCTATTTGTTTCTTTGTTTGTTTTTCTTTTTTTTTGTGTGTTTGTTTTTCTGTTTTCTTTCTTTTTTGTTTGTTTAGTTGGTTGGTTTGGTTTTTTTTGGTTTTTTTTTTTTAATCTCTTATATACAGATCTGTTTTGCAGATTGTGAACCCACAACTGAAAGCAAAAACACACAAATGCTTCTTGGCAGATTTAAAAATTATCCTTCACACAGCTGATGGTGATGGGGCCTCACCTGTGCAGCTCTTCGGGGACCACAACAAAGCTGTGTGAGCAGCTCCAAACTGGGAACATGAGTAAGGGCTGAGGGCAGGTGGGAAGAAGCATGTGTGCAAAGAGTTCACAAGGAAAATTTCCAGGTTACAAACACTGCAGAAGAGCCAGGAAAATCATAGAGCCATAAGAATGAACTGTGCTCCTCAATTATCACCTGGAAACACAGCAGAATAAAATATTACCAGAAAGCTTTTCCCACCTGCTGTAGCCATTTTGTGCTATTCTTGAGACAGAGGATGGCTGTAGAGAGGTCCCAGGGGAAACTCTTTGGTGTGAATAACAGCCAAGGACACTGTTCTTGCAGGAGCTCCCACAAATTCCCAGAAGAATAAACCAAGTAGGCCAAATTGTAGGTTTTGGGGTGCTTTGTTTCTGTGCCTGATCTTTATCCATCTTAACCCTGACAAAAAGCCTAAAGATCCTGCTCTGAGGCAGGCTGAATACTCCTATGGCTGACTTAAATTTCCTTTCTTATATTAGATGTTTGGAAGATAGATTGACTGGATGGGAAAGTGCTCTCATCTGTTTCCTATCCACTCACAGATCCTCCCTTTCCTTTGACATTCCCTTCTGTCACTGAACACGTGTCCCTTTAAGTGTAGACAGTGATCTGAGGAAACATCACTTTACTGCAATCTCCACTTGCATGTACTAAGATAGACAATCTTATTTTGACCTCTTTGCATTACCTATGTGTAAAGAGCCTCTATCTGTTTTTTTTTTATTTTCTTGTGTCCCCTAGTTTTATAGACCAAATGAACTCGATTGATACCTTCACAATAGCCATCATTAATGGCTCAAGAAAAGGTACTTTTGCTTTTCATAGCAGAGCTGCACTGCATCTCAAATGTTTCATAACTGTTTGCCAAAATCTTGATAAACTATTCTTATAAATAGAAGTTGTTATCCTGGCCTTATTGTTCTGAAAGAAAAAATAATCCAATATTTTAATGCAGAGTTTTCACTGAAGTAGTGTACCTCTGGCTTTCTATATAGTGGATTGCTATTCCAGTGCATCATCTAAAATATTTTGCTATTCCCAGTGTTGAAAACAAAACTGGCAATTGAAAGGGTAGACTTCAAAAATAAAATACCAGTAGCTTCATCAATATATGTAGGCAGAGTATAGGTTTACTTAAGAATAAACGTAGATTATCTCTTTTCTTTGGCATTCCCTTTTGTCATAGAGAGTATTCTTATAAAGATACACAGCAATATGAGGAAATTTAATTTCTAACTGACCATTCCAGGATTCAACTCATTACTGCAGGTTTGTTCAAAAAAATATGGAACATGTTAGCTAAAAAAAAAAAAAAAAAAAAAATCTGAGCATTAGTCTACATTTTTTAACAGTATAATAAACGGGGGGGGGGGGGGGGGGGGTTGGTTCTAAGTTTTACAAGCACTTGCTTTAATTACAGAATATAAGACAGTCAATTTGTAAGTAAATATTGTGTTTCAGTATGAAACTACACATTTTTCACTTCAGATACAGAATTGCCTGCTTAATGATTCTGTATAATCTGGTACACCTTCATTTTTCCAGCTTCTGCCCTCAGATCACAAAATCTTGAGATTTTTTAAACTTTTGTTTCAGAAGGTTAAAAAACCCAGGCATAGTGTTTTTCTGAAATCTTTCTATTGGAATTGAGCACCAAACAAGTGACAGGCAGCCACTGGAGCAGCACTCTTTCCCTGACCCTTTGAGTGAACTAATTGAAAACTTCACAATGGCCTTCAGTTGCCAAATAAAAGCACGGACGTTCTTTTTCTTTGTGGTTCTTACATGGCTTAGCAATCATTGCAAAAGATTTGTACCTATACTTATCCTGAAACAATCTGTTGCTCCACTCCAAACATGCAATACTTAAACTGTTTCTTATGCTAATCTTTCTATTTATCTCCTGCTATTAACTGTTCAATCTAACCAAATTGATTGATTTTTTTTTTTTTGCATCAGTCGGGTTTCTTTTTCCCCAGTCTTTCACATAACTGAGACAACAAAAAAATATAAGCAACCTTCAGACATCTCTTAACTAACAAAATTCTTATATACCTGCCAACAAAGGTAATTTTTCTTTTCTGCACAGGAAAAAAAAAGTAAAAATATTAGCTCTGCCATAGTATTGATCAAAAGTCAAAATGAATTTTTAAAATTTTGTGCTTAATGTTTAATTCAAGTTTAGCTGACAGCTTGGCCGTCTTATCTGAGTACTTGTTCTAGCTTTGAGTCTTCATCATGCATATGTATTTAGGAGATACCAGGCAAATAAATAAATATGTAAAGGCTTTGTGGTCTTTCTTCATTGCTACTTCCTAGCAGTAGTCCCATTCCTGAGGCAAGATCCTACACCTAGTCCTCTCATCAACAGACCTACAGCACTTTAGACACAAGATCATTCCTTTTCCATCACATATTTGATGGTGCTAAAGTATCAGAAGTCCATCTGTGGAATGAAGAAAAAGAAGATAAAAAAGAGAAGGGAAAGAACTTGTGTGCAGATTTGACTGAAATTTAAACAAAGCACCTACAGAGAGTAAGGTTTTCCTGCTGGAAGTTACTAACTCTGAAGTGCTTCTTACTCAAAGTACTCTCTGTAGAGAGAGCTGATTACATTAGTTCTAATTTAAACATTTCATTCAGATGGCTAAATCAAGATGAATCAGGGCTTTGGAACTAATATTTTTCTATTGCTTATATTATAAAACAAGCTTTGGAAACACTGTTGGAGTGAGTTCTCTCCTCTGACAAGCTCCACCTTCAAAAGAGCTTGGGCCTCAGCTTCTAATGGCTCCAAAGAGTATTTTTCAAGTTTTTTCAAAGATTTTGCAAGTGTGGATTTTCACCAGCTCATATGCTGAACATTTCTCAAAAAAAAATTAGTCCCTCTAGTTTATGAACACAATCTGAGTTTCTCTGAAGGTATGGTCTTGAGTCCAAGCACCAAATGTATGACCTTTTGTCTCTAAGTTGACTGTAGTTGTCTGTAGTACGGCAAATACTTATAAGACAACTGGATACAAGACAGAAGTCTGTGTATGTATATAAAATTTCATTTAGGTAACAAAATTCTGATTTTTTGTTAGAATTTTTCTATCTGCACTAGACTTTAAAATAAAAATTTTAAACTTATAATGTTTCTTCTTGGAAAGAAACCAACCCACCAAACACACCAAAGAGCTCCCCCCACTTCTTTCCCTCGGAGGGCTGTCTACAGATATCGTTAGAATTCAACATAACCTTTCAGATCATTCAGAGTTGCCTTAAGAAGGATCACAGTGTTCCTTGCCTAAACACCTCGGCAGCGTTGATTGCACATCCCGACGCTCTGCTGGGCGGGCAGGGAGCGTAGCAGGGGAGCTGCCATCACTCACCTCTGTGCATGCACAGTGTCCCTGCCTGGACACAAACAATAGCTCCTAGCCCTGCTGCCTGCCTCCTTCCAATATGCACACACACTGAAAAAATAGAAACTCTGGCTTCATTGCCAGCCCAGACGTGTATTTCTAAAGGTCAGTTTAATTCATCAGAAATAGTTGAAAGTACGCCAGTTGAAAAGATGCCTTTCCACCAGGTCTTTCTGCTCTTGTGAGCAAACGTTTCCTACTGTCGAATACCTGCATAAAGGGTAAGTTCTCTCTGCAGAACTGCACAGTGCCTACACTGCTGATACTGGGCTCTCACCTCATGGACAGATTTTCTGCTGCACTGAAGTAACAGTTCAAATGTCAAACTCAATACACTTCAGGAGGGACTGGGGAGATATGTTCCTTTTCTCACCAATATAAACTTGGAAATAAATGTTGGCATTATCTCCTTTATCACAACCTAATGCTAGTGTTTTAGCAACATCCATAATATCAACAGTCTGTCTAGCACATACAAGCCATGCAAGTACAGAAGGGATTTGGAGATCTAAGAGGAGCCCTGGAAGGTGAGGTGTTATGTGTGGGAGAACACAGGCTGGAGCCCCTCATTTTGACTCGGGGCTCACACCAGTGCACACAAACTCTGCCTCTGTAAGGTCATACACCAAAGGCATGGGGGGACAATGAGCATGAACTAATTATAAATTAGGAATCTTATGTGCTTGGCAGGCTGCCCAAGCCTCTGGTTAACCCAGAAAATGGAAGAAGCCAGAGGAACTTAGAACCTGGTTCTGGTAAAAACACAGAAATTATGACACCAAGAGTAATATGAGCAGGAACTACATATTTATTCGCACATTCTTGTATATATTGAGTAACAGTGCATTACAAACACATTGATTCGTAAAGAAAAAGGAATTCCTTAATTTTTAATCCTTTACTTAATGGAATGTTTCTGACAAATCAATATTATCTACATGATTTTCCTGTAGATCTGTTTGGTTTTTTTTTCAGAAAGTTAGAGCAGCAACTGAAAGAAAAAGTAAGAAAAATATATTTTTACTTTAAAAATGGCTATTTGTTATCAATGGATTGTTTGGGGGGTTGGGCTTTTTTGTTTTTGTTTGTTTTTTGTTTGTCTTTTGTTTTGTTTTTGCAATTATCAGATTTTTAAAAGAAGTAGCTATACATAAAAGAAGTTAGGACAAGCAGCAGAACGCAAGAAATAACTGTGGTAATAAAAATGCATCTAAATCTTATGGTTAGGTATTAAAGGGGTGAAAAGGTAACAGCACCATTTTTCTAATGAGTAATATGCAGAATATCAACTACAGAAAACAGGTGTCATTAGATTTAACTACACAGGTCCTCAAATCAAAAGCTAAAGTGGGTTACACATTGCTTAAGATTTCTATATTTTCATTTGCAAACAAGGCAGTTAAAAAAATTACTTCCTGAGCAATAGAAATACCTGAAGATAGCACGCAAACACAATCACAGATTCAGCTCTTGAAAACAAATTTTTGTGTCCACTAAAGTAACCACTTTAGGAAAGGTGGTGCAGGATGGTTCTACCAGTCCCCAGATGAGGAATAAACAGCAATGATGCAATCAACCATCAGGTCTCTTCCCAACCCTTTCCAGCTCTCCCCTCTGTGCTGTGGCTCCAGAAGAACACACATGCCTTGCAGACACTGCTTTTTCTGAGTTCCAGCACCACTGCACACAGCATTTTGGGACCAGCAGTATGACAGCAATCACCACAGAGGAACCCTCCCTGTATTAAGTGCACTCAAAGAAATTTTGACATACATAGAGCTTTCACAAGAATAATGTTTGGTGTATCACCAGAACTTTTTGAGGTATTTAGATAATTGACTATTCATAAAAGCCACTTCATGAGCAGAAATAGAGGATGGTCATTCCCTCTCTGGGATGCCAACATCCTTTAGTGATGACTTGGCTGTAGGACTCCTAACATGGCAATTCAAAACCCAGACTGAAAATTATTATGAGCAGGTTTTAGTTTCATTGCCTTCTATGACTCTTTAACATAACTATTCATATGCCTATTTATACTCGTGAACATGTCCTGGAATAACTTTGCCACTATACTACAACATCCCCATTGTAAATACTTTCCAGCAGGAACAAGAGAAGCCAGTTTCCCAGCCAAGAAACCAGACTTCAGCAGGAAGTGATCTCAGTAAGCATATCCTTAATTTCTGGAGTTACTTGCTTGAGCCAAAAGTCGAATGAGGACACATCTAAGCACACAAACTAGTGTAAAGAAAATGTGGTGCAAATTAAAGGGAAATCAGTCAACAGAGGACATATTAGACTCTCTCTATTTTGCCAACAATACACACTTCTGCAATTAAAATAGCAATAATTTCTAATTAACATATTACAATGATAAAGCATCATTTACCTCTCAAAATCTTCCAGATATTCTACTGTGATCTAAACACATATGTGGATTAAGGGGTGTGTTTTAAAAAGTCTGTCTCCAGAGGAAGGTTGGAAAATCTTATACAATGGTGTGAAACACAGTAACATGCACACTGAATCCCTGCCAGGATGCAAAGGTCTTTCCTTTGCCTGCTCCTTATGCTCAAGACAGCTTGCAAAAGGTGAGTTACAGAGACATTAGACAGTGATGACTGGAAACCTCAGAACATATTAATATCTTACTGATTTGTGACTGGCCCTCTTGGTTTTTTGCTAAGATTTGATAACAGTTTATGAATCAGGGCTTCATAATTATCTGACATATTTAAGGTTTTTTTCTTTATACCATGATTGCAATTATTTATTTTTTTTCCCCACAGGGTACCTATTTATTTAGTAGTTATGATGGAAAGATACTTCAAATACTGTAGTAGATACTTTGTGGTTTCTATCGCTCAGTATGGAGCCCAGTATTTCCCATACATCATTCACTTGCAATACATTATCTATTTCTTTGTAATTTTTTTTATGCTGTGTATAATACCTGAATATACTGGAGACGATCATGGAAACTTTTGACAGGACCTCTTTGAGATTTACTTTCATTATTATTTCCACATCTCAGGGACATGAGTACTATTGTTAAGACTCCAATATATGCCTAAGCAACATGTTTATCTTCATCTAGCATTCACCTAGTCCTTCACCCTAATCTCCTTGTCATTTCTAAGGTTCCTTTAATTTTCACAACTGTTGATTCCACACATTGGTGCATCCTCCCTTCCTAGGCAGCAATACACAAAGGACAAGTTCATTTCTATTTTTCAGCACCTAATATGACAATAGTTCCTGACAGCTGAAAGGGGAAACTTTACGGAAAATTCTGCTCACACTTTAGTCCTGGACTTTAACATACCCAGTTCAAACAAAATTTTCAGACAGTTTCTGATCAGCAGTAGTCTCTATTATGAATGTGACTCTAATGAGACACTTGAGATTTAAGAAGGTTCACAATTTGGCCAAATATCCACAGGTGTCATGCCAAGTGTATTTCATTTCCGAAATCAGAATAATCTCACTGTATTTTTTTTTTTTTTGAGAAGATATAACTCAGTGCAATACTTTCTGACATTGGCAATTAGATGTGGTTTTCGCACCCTCAAAAAGCCCCAGACAAATCACATCTGCTTGAAACTTCTTTCTCCTTCCATCACCAGTGTAATTACATGGGAGGCAACATTTCAGTTCAAACAGTTAAAGTCTGGCAAATTCACAAGCAAATGAAATGCTAGAGTTGAAATTATTGAACAACTTTATCTGGCTTCTGTGTGCATTCTTCATAAAGAAGTGACTAAAATAAAAAAGCTCAAAAAAGCATATAAAGTGCCAGAAAAAAATAAACCTGTCTGAAAATGATAGAGGAAATAAGTCAGAAGAGAGTGAAGAAATTAATAAGCACCTTTTACTGAAGTCTTTAAAGAGAATAAAATTCCTATTTGGTACATTTTGATTTTAAATTTTATTTCCTATCTAAATTTTCCTCTATTAAGAGTCTATAATCCTTGACTCTTAGAAATTCTTATGAAACATGCATGTCCTTTTTAAATACATTTCATGCTTAACAGGTTAGACCTAATGAAGTTAAACATATTTAATCATTAAAACTCTTAAATGAATAATGATTAATTCTAAATAATAACCTACTTATAGCTAACTTTCCAAAACTGCTAAGGAATAGGACAGCAAAAAAACCAAAAATGTTTTGTACTAATTTTCTACATAACTT
Source organism: Cinclus cinclus (assembly GCF_963662255.1). Classification (NCBI taxonomy): domain Eukaryota; kingdom Metazoa; phylum Chordata; class Aves; order Passeriformes; family Cinclidae; genus Cinclus; species Cinclus cinclus. Next base: position 3,741,322 of record NC_085049.1, read on the forward strand.
CCTTTTCTATATATTTAAGGAGCAGTCAGCTATTTATAAAAAATCATCAAAGAAGACTGGCAGAGTGCATCACAATACTGAATTGTGACATTAGCACTTGCTTCCTGCTGAGGAATAGACATTTCTTTAGATTTATGCATATGAATTGATTTTGACTTCTATTAATTTAATCCAGGTTCTTATTCATGGTGAAACAATATGTCAAACTGTTTGTTCCCCTAGAACTTCCATTCCAAAACGTTTTAAGGGTTACTCAAATCTTACAGGAATCCATTGAGAGCAGAATCCAAAAGGGTATTTTAATCCCTTATGCAATATTTCTGATAGGGTTTTTTTTACACACAATCTATATTGAACGGCTGTGCACACCAGTAGTGAGAAATCTGTTAATTTATTATTTGAATCCAACAACAACATTTCCTCTTGGCATTTAGTTCCAGTGATTAGAATTAAATAGCAAAAAATGGGAAGGGAGTAGGGGAGGTGAATAAAATAGCATCCAGAAAGCAAGACATAATTCTTTGAGATTTGTACATATTCTGGAAAATTAAAATAAAATAAGAAAAAAGATAAACAAAAGAAAACAAAGCTAAATGCTTATGCAATCCTTCTTGTTATTAAAATGGTTCTTCATGAAAATTTAATTACGTCTTTTTTTGCCCCTTCAAGGACTTAGGGCTTGGCTACACTGCAAATTAAGCCATTTTTACAGTATCAGGAGTCATAACTGTATTAGTTTAAGCTGGTTAGTACAGACAGCAATTGGAATGAAGACGAGACATTCGTTTTAGAAAATCGATATAGAACTGCCAAGAGCCATAAGAAAACATCCATGTATTTTTCTACTGCTGAAGTTTGTAGCTTTTCTTATTACTAAGTAAATTAAAACCAGCACAGATATCCTACTCTGCTGTCCACTGCACAGATGTGTAAAAGCAGGAGTGCACAACCTGTCCCTGAGTACGACAGCTCATTCCAGCTACAGTGCTCCATCTATCTCACCTCCTTCCCAAAGGCTCACCAGATACCAACCAGGAGCAGCAGCAGATTAAAAGCTCTGGCCCTGGCAATGCTCTCTGACACCATTTTTCTTGGGAAAGCACAGCCTCCGTTCCAGCACACAACCAAATTACAAGCGTGCCTGTCACATGGCATTCAGCAGTTCCAGCCATCCCAAAGGACCCAACAGACCAACAGGAGGAAGGAAGATGGTGTCCAAAACCAAGCTGCTTTTCCCAGAATAATTAATCTTTCACAGTGCCACTTCCTTTTCAGTGATTGAAGTTCTGTTGAGAAAGGAATTGGTCAGGAAAACACTCAAAATACTGTTCAAGTAGGAACATGCTACCTCTTGCTACTCTTTTTTCCAGAAGCTGTACAAAGAGAAAGATGTGTTGCCTTCGCATAAATATATGCACGTGCATGGGCAGTAGATTAGAGTCCAGTGTTTCCATATGTAGAACATCATGGCCAGAAAAAAAAGGATCATCATGGTCTTCAGAAGACTGCCCTGGAGTTAAGGAGGCTTACTCTGGTAAGAGAGTTGGCCTGTTGTGCTCTACGTCTGCCCAGAGATTGTTGCTTTGAAGAGTTTGAAGACTGTTCATAGAGCATGAAGGAAATCAGAGCTTCATTCTCTATTTAGCTATCACTATAATTCATGACATATTTTCACTTCACAATATATATACTCATTATTTTCATTAAATAAAATCATATATTTTCAGAAATCTGTTTGTACAATTTTGTATTTTCCCATCAACTCAATATGTAACAAAAGTCTATCTTCACTAAGCTATTGCATACTAAAATCTGCCTTTTCTACAGATAGTAACTTGAGGAATTATTTAGTACATGAATGAGACATATACACAGCCAGAAAAGGATATTAGAGAGGAATACAAGATTAGGCTCTGGAAAAATCAGTAATCTGAACTAACTAAAATCTAAATATATAAGAGTAAGAAAATGTCAGAAACAAAAATCAAACAGCACAAAAAATTAATTCTCAAAAAAATAGATTTCTGGTAGCTAAATAAAAGTTAAGGGAAAAATCAGGAAAAGAAAACCCCACATTTACTTCCCATGGAAATGCATATGAGAACCCTTAAAGTTTAAGCATACATATGGGATAAATTTATTGGAAAGGGTTTGAAATCAAAATAAACGAAGACCTAGGGTATGGATGAGACCCTTATAGAAGAATGTCTGACTTTTAACTGTTCCCGAAAGATTTTTGGGAAATTGATACTAACACTCAGATCTTAGAATGAGGTAATATGTTTCTGTCCAAGTAACTGGTATTTCTGCAGACTTAACTGGAATATCAGAGCACTGTCTATGCAAAGGTTTACATTTGCTCTAAATTAGACGTGGCACCACTAAGAATCATGACACATTTGTAACCAGCAATAAATTTATAGCAGTCATAGAGTCTCTCTTTCCCCAGTCGCACTTGTAAATATTTCCTTTGGCAGTAGACTGTGAAAGAAGCCATACTCAGTATTCAAGCTGATGATGAAGTCATACCCTACAGAAAAATATCATAGGAGAAAAAGTGAATAAATCATCATTCATGTATATACACATATATATATATAAATAAATATATACATAAATTCACAAAGATATGCAAAGCTGGTCGCATCTAAAAAAAAAAGTAAACATTTATGTGAATCTTGCAGACAAAGAATGAAATTTAAACCTGTGAGAGCAAGATTGTCACCAAGATTTATGGCTTTCCCAGATAAAGATCTAATTTTTAGCAAAAACAGGTCACTCATTGTTTGGATGGAAACCAGTTGTTACTCATTATTATGCTGGTTATGACTCAAAGAGGAAAAACTTTCCCCAGACAAAATTCAATGATCTGGGTGGAGCTCTCCTTTGAATTTTTGGTTTGTTTGAACTCAGTACTCATAGTTAAACTTGGGGGATATGAGTCCACATGAAATGAAAATGTTAATGTGAACCTCTTTTGAACCAATTTGGTAAGATTACACAGCTTTTTCTATAAAGCCCTAAAGCAGAATACTATTTCAAAAATGTCCCAAATTCAGAATAGAGATGAGACATCTGTAATAAAATTTCTGGAATGCTCAAAAGTACTTCCACAAGTCAGAGAATACTATAATCCAATAAGAGGTATTAATTTGCTGCACTCTAAAATGCAGCATGTCTTTAGCTTCTCACAATCCACTTATACATACAGAAGAAATACTTTACTGAGCTGGGAGTGAAGCTAAGTAAAATCCTAGCTTTAGGAAGATACTTTGGAAGTTGAAGCCATTGTCCAAGTGAAACAGATAGCTATGTCCAAACAATCCTCCACTATGTTTTCTTTTTTCTCTTGTATTTAGAAATACAGCCCTTGCAATTCCTTCATGAACCTGAGTGCATATTAGTAAATCACTCTCTCTGTTTTATAGCAATAATATAATTTCAAACCCTCCTGAAGGGCATGAAAGGTGAAATTTTAGTTAAGTTTTTCATTAAACTTTGGTTCAGGACATGAAACATTCTGAAAGTGTGAGAACTGGCTTCCCTATGGGGGACAATGAACAAAAGGTTTCAAATTTGCCCATCTGGCCCTTGGAGCTGCTCATGAGCATTCTAAGGACCAGGTGAGTATGAAGGGTTTCTAGGTGCACTTGTGGAAATCATGTCACAGCACAAGCTGCTTTCTCCACATGGCTGGCTCTATTCAGTCTCATGAGTTGCTAATGTCACTTTAATGTACTTGATTTCATGCATTAGGACTAGACCTTTTTTTTTTTTTTTTTTTTTTTAATCTAATAGGGAAAAATCTTTAATTGCAACATTTTAATAATTTTTCCTAATCACTGCAAGTAATAGGTTCTGAGGACATTTTGACTAAGGCTGCATAAAGCTAACCTTTCTGTTCCTTAATAGATGCCTTGAATTACTCAATGCAGCATGTAAATTACTTGAATTATTCTATGCAACGTGTTTAATACCACCTGTAGCACATGAGTAACAGGACACATTCTGTGCCTGGAGCAAGCATCTCAAGAAGTTTCACAGTGCAACTGCTCTATGTCTTTCCTTGATGATGTCAAGCATAACCATTTGTCAGAGAAGTGAAAATGTACATCAAACCATTACCAGTTTGTAAAGATAGCTTGGAAGCAAATAAACTTCAGAGTTTTAGATTTTAATGTGAATAGATAGGTGAGAGTAAAGTAGATGACAATAAATATGAATTTTCATATAGGTCAAAAGTAATCTCCAGTTTAGGAAAAATCCTAAAAAAGAGGTGGATTTGGGAGATTTTTAATATTGAGCAGCACAGCTGTTTGAGAAACAGTGGATTGTTTTGATTAGATAAATTGGTTTCTAAGACTGATCTTCACATTAAAAGAATATGATTAGAAGACACTGTTGATCTATAGTATTTTTCTGTCTTTGTTCTCTCTTTATTTCATATACGAAATACATACATGTACATCCTTACTTATTTTGCATCATTATATGCATTGTATATTTATGTGTTTATTAACATATAGAGCTTCTTTGGCCTTGACTTTATTTAATTTCACTTAATTTTTCTCCCTTCCACTCTGTCTGTCTCTTGCCTTCTTCTATTCCTTATTGACTTATACATTTCTGGCCATTTTTCTCCTCTCTTCAGTCTGATTTCATAGCTTTGTTCAGCCGTTATCAGTCTTTTTTCCATGTGCAGATGCATCTGGGTGTCCTCTGTTTCAGCATCTGGATCCAGTAAACTTCTCACTGCACATTTCTCTTCTCTCTGAGTGAGATCAGAGACAGCCACTGATGGCAGTGCAAAAAAAAAAAAAAAAACAAACAAAAAAATTAAAAAAAAAAAGAAAACAAAAGAAAAAACAAAACCCGGGAGTGCTCCAGGCTACTAGGCATCATTTTTGATGGCCTTTCCTCAGAAGGTGTCTATTCATTTGGGTGTCATTAAGAAAGATAGGTTCTCCTAGGCAGTAATGACAGATCCTTGCTTAGGGTCATGTGCTCTCAGAGGCAACAAAATGCAATGATCTGTGTAGAGATGCAAGCCTAAGTGAGCAATGATGAATATTGCCAAATTTTACTGCATTTTAGTCACGGGTGTTTACAAGATTACATTAGTCTATGGAAGCTGATTTCACTAGCCTTGTCCAATGGTGAGATACATTACTCCAAAGGGAGTTGAATGTCTAAGCAGAGTAACATTTTCACAACACTGTTTATCTGATCTTACAGTGAACTACAAATGGTGATCAAAAGGCAAAGAGATTTTTGATCCTGTACCTTACATAACATTGTGATGGATCTATAAATTCAATTTTGTGGTACTGAACTGACATGAACTGACTAAAAAAAGTTTTTCTTGTTTGTTTTTCTGTTGTTTTGTTTTTTTCTTTTCTTTTTTTTTTTTCCAAGCATCAGTTCCCAGGTGCATCAGGGATCTGATCTGATCATACTCCCAATTGTTCAGCTTGGCAAATGGATTGTGCCACTACAGACAGGAAGGTACAGCCACAGGCAAGACAACGAGTGACTGTGGTGTCACATCCTGATGGCTCCTGATAGTTAAGTCATTGAGGAAAGCATTTCTAAGTTATGTAAATAATGGCAGAAATATTTTCCACTAAAGTATTCATTAAATATCTCAAATTTCACCAATGGAGAACTCTGGCGAGTACAATATCTAACACTGAAGATGTTATACATTACATATATTACATCTGTTATACAGAACAGGAGACTGTAGGATATTTCATCAAGCAATTGATAAGTGGAAAAAATAGCATGTTTGTCCAAATGAACAGAGTGCAACCAGTCTTAATATGTTAATTTGTGAAGTAATTAATATGCTTCATTTCGTCTTGCTTTAGAATATTGAAAAAATCTAGAAACTGAAATAAAGGTTGGGTTTATGTTTTCTTTCACTTTATTAGACTGAGTAAAGTCACCCTCTACCCTTCCTACTCTACCTTTACTCATGTTCACTTCTCAAGCTAGAAATTCCAGACAGAAAACCAGATTCAATAAAGAAGAGACCTGGCATTTTCACTCAGTTTTTCCAACAAAGCGATTAAAAAGAGATGGGAAAAGAAAGCAATTTGTTATTCAGGTATCTTGGTCCTGGTGTCTTTTTCTGTTTTTCACATTTACTTAGCACTAAAACCTGACAAAATATTAAATCAACAGTCATTATTAAAGATTAAACTCCTTTAATTTGGCTAAGACTTTAGATCCCAAACTACAAACACGTAACAATTTTATTAAAAGTAAAACAGGCAATCAAGGACATTCAAGTTTTGTAAGTTAAGCACATTTAAAACTGTATCAAAAAGAGGTCATGAACATCACTAGATCCTCCATCCAAGCATTAAACAAAACAGGAAATTACAATTCTTTATATTTTCCAGGTACAAGAACAAGTGCAAGTGAAACAACTTCTAACAGATCATGTAAACTTTTTTCCATCAAATATTATAAGTCAAAAAGAAAGAGCAAAGGGGGAAAACAGAATCACCTCTCATTTTTCAGCAAGTCAGCCTAAAGACTGGTTATTCAATGAATATAACCATTACAGAGATTATGATCTCTCAAAGGCTTTTTTTTCTTTTCTTTTTACCCAGGTGAGTAAGGTTAAACTTCCATGTTTTTATTTAAAGAAATAATTTATGGTTTGTTTCCTTGTTCTGTTACCAAAGAAGGAAAAAATAACACAGAAACTCTTCTTATAAATATTTTCTATTTGTTTTATTTATTTATTTGTAAAGTTTCATTCTCTTCTGAAAAAGCACGTGCATTTCAATTAAACTAATATCCAGCTTAGGAAAGGCACTTCAGCTGATATTGTGTTGAAACTGGGAAACTGTAACTTCCTTGTCAAAAGCAATTAAAAAAAAAGGAATCTTTATTATTTGTCTACAGGACACAGTGACTGCACAAAAGCCAAGAGTCTACTAACATTGCTCAACATCGAAGTTCCCAAGAATGAATAAAACTCTTGCACAGGTTTGGTTCTCCAAATACAACAAATACTAAAGGTCATCTTCTCAGGTAACCCTGTGATTATAAATGACAAACAACATGAATGGAGCAGAAAGTTCTTCCTCACTTGGAAAAATTCCCTGTCATATTTACATTTTGTGTTAGCAAACTTTTTTTTCTGAGTTGCACTCCGAACGCTTCTCCTTTTAAAAGCAGACAGCACTAAAGCTTTGCTATTTATGTGCTACAAGACAGCAAGAATCATAGAAAAAATAAGGTCTTTTAGGTTGGAAAAAACCTTTAAGACTATCGAGTCCTACCCTTAACCCAGCACTGTCAATCCACTGCAAAACCGTGTCCCTAAATGCTACATCTGCATGGCTTTCAAACACCTCCAAGATCTGTCTGACAAGCATTTGACTCTCCAAAGGTCTTATCCATTTATAGTTGCCCTCAATCCTAATGTCTTCAACAAATGTTTGACTGCAACACATTTCTTAACCTGGACTTTGAATGCTTTAGTAAACTTCTTTATTATAATTTTTCCTACTAATTTCAATGAAGTTTCAGGTGGCTTCTACTCTTCATAACCCTATTTTTTTCTACAATACTTTAACCATTATCAGCCAACTACCACAAATTAAAGGATCTAATATCAGCTCAGGCATTCTAAATTAGGCACTGTGTCAAAACCAGTTTGCAGTACAGCACCTTAGTTTTACCAGTTGTCAAATTATTTTGTGGCTCTTAGTAAGGTGGAAAAACATGTATTCTAACAGAAAATCTAACAGAAAATATGCTTCAGTGGAGGGAGGCGGGAAGGTGGCTCTGCTAAATTACACATAAAATTAGAACATAATCATATTTTAAAGTTTTTTAAACATTTTTGGTTCTTAATAAGCAGTGACATTTTCTACCTAGAACCTTAAGTATCAGTGTGCAGGAGAAGTTGAGGGTTGGGTAAGGGACAAGTTAGGTTAAAACAGAAATTCAACATTAACTTTGCATAATCCAGGAACAATGCCTGAAGTTAATGTTAATCACCATTTTTTCTTTATTATTCCTCTTAAAGTGATGAACTTTCCATAGCACCGTAGGTCAGTGAATGTGTGTAATTGTCCCACTCAAAACATGACAGTGCTGTCTTGTCGTTTAATGAAGGCTTTCTTTCTTTAAGTTCAAAACTAACAGTATTTTTATTTGGGCCATAACTGAAAATTTTTAGTCTTGCAAGCAATAACATAGTACAAAACAGCTGATGAATGGGTAACGAAAAAAAAAAAAAAAAAAAAGAAAGCAGCTGCCTAAATTTAGTTATCTAGTGATCTACACATATTTTTCTAACACGTAAATAAATAAATTATGCATGTGCTAAAAATAAACCCAGGCAACTATAAATTATGCACATGTCTTGAACGCAGCAACAAATTCTTTAACTTTACCATAGATCAGCCTCTTCTAACCCTATAGAGCAGTCATATGCTATCACATAATATATTACACAGTTCAGTTTGTGATAGAATAATTGGTCTGAATAACTATTCATGCATCAAAACACAAGAGAAAAAAGAATCCACATTCACTTAATGAATGCATCAATAGGTGCTGCATATCATAACTTACCCCTTCACTCATCAATATACCTGCCACTTATTTGAAAGAATTGGGCAAAGAAGTAAAAATTGTCTTAAGGAATTTATTTAAAGAGTTTGAATACAGCCACACGCATAGCAAAAGTTAGGAAGAAGAATACACTTCCATTAAGTGCTGGATAAAGGGGATGCTGCTGGAGCACTGTAAGATCAGCAGCAAGGAACACTTACACCTGCAGCAGGTAGACCCAGGGTTCAGTGCAACCCCCCCATAACCCCTTTGGTCAGTGTGGCTGAAAATCTGGGGTTTGCAGTCTCTCTTGCATGCAATGACTCCTTTATAAACCACAGACAGTCAGTTTTGCCCTGTCTGAAAAACAGGATTTCTGGCATCTGCTGGGCAATGCTGTGTGAAAGAGCCCTTTCTGAAGGCCTGATCACCAGCACCATTCAGCAGTTCTGCTAAGTCTGGGTATTTCTTAAACCCTGTATGCCCAAACCCTTAATTTCATTTCAGTCCAACCACCTTCCAGAAGGGACTTGTCTGTGCTAGAATGAAAACAAACTTTTTGGTGGTTTTCAACCTTATACTCAAAGTAACAGAGCAAAGGAATTGATATTAAAAATTGCGTTTACATAGAGGTTTTTACAAAATAACCATTTGGGGTGAAAGTTAAGAAATATTATAAAGGCATTCTATAGGCAAATAGATGTCAATAGAGTTATTTATCAGATTTCTGAAACCAGTGCCAGGAGGGCTGATGAAAAATGAGTCTGAGAGGTAGTGGTGGACATCAGCTTTTGGCTCCATTGTGTGATAGTGTGTTCATACGCACACATGAGTAAAGTACTGGAAGTCTCTAAATAGGAGGAAAAGAGGTCAGAGAGATTGGGTGAAAGGTAAAGGAGTTTGACAGGTTAAGTTACAGTGAGGACAGCCTTGCACTGGAACACAGGCAGTAGAGCTGTAGAATCCTACAGGGACAATATTTACTTTAGCCACTGCAGGTGACACGATGCTGGGCACTGTTAGACCACTACTGCCTGCTCTTTCTGAAGATGTGACCTAGGCAACTTCACCACAGGAGCCTCATAACAAAGTGCCATCTAAAACAATGTCAGCTTAGTTTATATAATGCACATAACAACGGGTGCCTGCTGAGAAGACAGATAGAAAACTCTGGTGACTGTCACAGCTCTCTCTTTTTGTTCAAACACCCCCTGCACACATACAAGTTTTCACAAATTATTACAGTTCTGACTCTGGAAGGATTTGAACATTAGAAAAGAGCAGAATGTTCATACAAACAAACAAATCTTGAGCCTTTTTCACACAGCTCAGACACTGAATAAAAAAGCCAATAATCTGACATTTTCTGGAAGTCAAAAGTCAGATATAAGTCATGTTTCATGGAGATTCTGCATCCAGGTACATGTTATTACCTACATAACCAGAAGAACATTAACACACAGAACTGAGCATATTGGCATTTTAGGCACTTTGCCAATGACCAGGAAATTAGGAAAACAGAAGGAAAAAAATCACATTGATATTTTTTTTACTAGAATTCTACATTCTTCATGAGAAAAATATCCCAGAAGCAGTGAATTCACAATGATATAGGGACTCAGAAATCAAGAAGGAAGGTATGAAGCCAATAATGTACAAATAGAAAACAATGACTTAGCTTATTGAAATCCTTTTAGTAAGTCAGATGAAAAATCAATGGTATACTGCAGAAAGTCTATCTAGTAACACATATAGCTGCTAAAATATCAGTCAAAGAGAGGAAAGCAAAAGCAGGTCAAAGCAATTATGAGAATTATGTCTCTGCTGTCACATATTACAAGATCATCTACACTCAGGATCTTTTAAAATATACAATCCTAAGGATGCTGTGGTGAGACAATTGTTTGCATCTTACAGTGGTATTTAAGTACTGGTTATGCCTATTAAAATTTACAAAAGATAATGTAAAGCTATAAATCTAATACACTTTGTGACTACATTTCCTGAAAGTATAACACAAGTGAGGGAATGATGATTACTTTGATAGAAGCAATTCTCTAAAACTTCCTGAAATCTAAGATTCCTGCTGTTTGGTTCCTTGAGGGGACAACCAATGCCCACTGCCTCCCTGTAATTCTCTGGATTGGGATGACAAACATGATCTCTTTGGTTTATAGAAGTCCACACAGCCTGGCTTACAAGCAGCCCTCAAGCTGCAGAATACGATTCCTTGTTGTGTTGATTTTGATGAACACCCTCACCTATATATAATTTTTAATACATTTTTTGTCTTTTCATGACAATTATAAATGGCTGTAAAGGTGTGTAGGTAGGTGTTCTTTCATGTACACTGCCACTGCACTATTCTTTTTGACTTATTGCTACACTTACTACCATTTTTTACACGCTGAATGAATCCTGATAGGAAACAAGACATGTTGAAAGGCATGTGCAACCAGCTATAATTGAAGCAGAACTTGGTTGAGTTTTATATTGCTGACCCTGAGCACAAAGAACATGTTCCTAGGATAGGGGTAAAGCACAACATGTTGGCACTGTGAAGAAATATTTTTTGCTTATTATATTTTGCTTATTTTTTGCTTATTTCTTAGGGTTGCTTTTACCCTATTGCACCTACTTTGAGGTAATTTCTTCTGTATTAAATGCAAACAGACAGAGAAGATTATTCAGGAAGATATCAGGCATAAGATAGATTTTAACTTTGCCTTTGAATTAGGAACCACGTCTGTATTTTCACATACAGAATTTTACATTGATATAGATAACTCATATCTCAATGCACATTAATGGGCTATTTGGTAGTTGATATCTCAATACCTCTTTATTTATACCTAAAGACATGTGAATTGTACACCCTCTGCCTATTCTGCAAAAGAAACAGCAAATGATGAGATTGAAAACCTGTTAATAAAGATACTGAAATAATAATCATTAAAAATCATTAGCACTCCCAAAAATCACAAAATATTAGACATGAGCTTCAAATATCAAACCTACTGGAATGAGAAGGCATCTGATTTACTGCAGGTATAAGTATGGGTAGTTAGCTGGCATCATTAGCATTCCCAGATTTCTCCCTGTACTTGTCCCAAGCGATTCTCAATGTGCCACTTTTACTCATCTAATTTCTTCACTTGCAAGTTGATGACTATCCTACCAGTAAAATCTGCTTATGTCTTGAATCAATAAACACTCATCATTTCTGAAGGCAAAATCTTGATCTGTCCAGCTGATGCCTTCCTTCTTCAATATGTTACTTTTCATTTACAGCTGGTCTTCCTTCTAAATCTGTTGATGACTGTTCACTCAACAGAGAGAAAAAATGTGGTGTTACAATCATATGCAATAAGTGGTAATGCATTTATTAGGGTAAGATAGGATAAGCAGCTCCTTGGCAAAGCAGCATTTTTATTAGAGCTTGCCATCACTTAAAACAAGAAGAAAATTTAGATAGAAGATGTTGTATCTTAAAATTCCTTTTCAACGAATCATGCATTATCAAGGTTTGAGAATTTATGTTTAATGTATTTTTATTAGGAAGAAAATTAGCATCGGCAGAAGCTTAGTCCCAGTGATTTTGTGAAACTTTAAGATCCTGAAAATACTCACCACTGTTATAAATATTGACTATGAAAGTTTTCTTCAGGTTTTCTTTCAATGGATCTTTTGCTTGTGTTTTGTCATTCTGCTTTGTCTGAATTATGACTATTTTAGCAGCTTCTCACCTGTGAAACTTCAAGATGTTTGTTCAGTGGTGTACCCCAAGCACTGATTTTTCTGACACTGAAAAACTCCTGCTAATGTCATTCCACAGTATGACATCAGTTTTTGTTGCTCTTGGGCCTGTTCTGCCATGTCTGAGGGTATGTAGGACTAGCATAAGGTGATTTAAGAAATGAGAATATAAATCTGTGTTACAGTAAATGAATATTTTTATGCTTATTGCTGCATCTTTTCCCAATGTAACCTTTACCCTTAAAAATCAAAAATAGCCCATCCATAACCACAGAAGACAAGCCAAACTTTCCCACTGAGAGTTTTCAGGACAGCCTGCAAAGAACGTACCACATATTCCAAGACTGCATTCCCTTGCCTCTGCTATTTTAAGTGCACCTTAGGAAGCTGTAATAATTACTGTGCTCATCAGCTGTAGTAATTGTAGGGAAGAACACTCATATCAAACAGAGTTTGCATTGCTATGGCAACACAGCCAGTAATAACAGTGTGGACCATTTTAGAACGGGGATCCCCTGTCAGAAATCTGAAGCACTTGCAGGTGCAAAAGATTTTTTCCACGTGCTAGAAGTCCTCTTCTAATTTGTGGGAGAAAGAAACAAACACAAACCAAAATCAATGAAACACCAAACCATGCAGCATGCAAGGGCCTATTCTAACACTGCACTGCTTTGCTGTTGGAACATCACTGCTGCAGTCAGAATAATTGACAAATAAAATAGCCTCAAACTGATAGAAATGCCTCTTTCCACCTTTCTGTCAGTGTACTGTAGCCTAAAAGCAGGTGTAAATTATAATGGGATGTGGGTGCTAAATTTAATTACATTTACACCTTCCTTAGGGATCCTTCATGTTACAAGAGCTACAAAAGAAACTTAGATTTACCTACTTTAGAAGTTATTCCAAAATAAATCAGAGTGCCACTTGTAAAGTGCAGTGGCTACTCTGAAGTAGCTCCCTATGCGGGAACTCTTATTCTGCAGAATATTTCCTTTGTTCTTCTTTCAAATTTACCTTAATCCACTCGAGATAACCAGAAAAACGTCTCTCTTTGCAAGCTCTTCCAGTCAATTTCCCAATGCAGCTTTTTACTGTAAGTGCAATCAAACCTAGTGACTGAACGTACTGGATTAATGGTCCATTCTAATGCTAGGACTTCCAGGAATAATGAATATCTGCATTAGGAAAAATAACATAGAAATAACAAAAGTCAGTTTGCAGAAACAGGCAGCCATTTTTTGCTCATTTGAATATGAAGTCCACAGCATGACTTCATTTTGAGAGAGCTATCCCTTGATGTAAATTTTCTATCATGGATATTTTTACGGAGCATCAAAAGTGTGGTTATATACTGGAATCCTTTCACAGCAGCCCATTATTGCCCGCACCTGGACTTTTACTTCTCCTCTTGTCCTACAGCTACTGTTTCCTCAGTCATGATCACAGGCACACTCTGTAACAGAACTGTGTGATTAAATATCCATGCACTCCAGTTAGTCTCTTTTTTTACCGTAGTGGATTATTTTAATGGTGTGGTTCAGATCACAACCCTAAAGCAGGCTGAATTTGTAAAACAAGGTAGCTGGTAACCTTGGCCAAGATGGATGTGTTGAGACCATGGGAACTAGCTACTGTTGACAGGATCCTCCCGGGTTTTCCCCAAGGAAAACTTCACTGTTAGTGAAGATCCAATAACGAAATATAAACAGAAAAATAAATATATTGAGCAGATTGAGACTAGAAAGCTTTGCCTTCTCTGTTTGCACCTAAAATGCCATTCTGTCACCCCAGCCTAAGAAAAGTGATCACAGTGCCCTTAGGAAATGGGCACAAACCCAAAGCATTGAAAAGACAGCTCACTTTTTCTTTTTTTTTTTTTTAATTTCAAGTTTTAGTTCATCCAAATTTCATGAACACGAAGTTAGGGCCAAAAGCACTCAGGGCATTTTGGATATGAGCTGCACTGCTGACTGTTCACACCAGAGGAGCTCTGGGACAGCCCCAGCAGAGCTCCTGAACAGTATTTTAGAGCTGCAGGCTTCACTCAGAAACCTGTAAGAGCAAAATGCTTTCTTCTCATATTGCAATTTCCTAACAAGTGGGATTTTTACTTGCTGCTTTTCTTTAGACATCCCTTACTATACATGCAGTGGATCACAGGAAATTAGCCATGTTTCCATGTGAATTCAGGTCACATTTGGTTCTCCTCCTTGGTAAATTGCCACAGAATGAGAACTGGGTATAATATGCTTAATTTCACTGAATACTTGGCTTCTAAGAATATTGAATCAGATTCTCAGCTTTGTACCTCCATATTGTGATGATTCAAAGAAATGTGTCTTTCTTTCCAGTGCAGATTTCCTAGTACAAAGGAGTTCTAAGTAGGAGAGTAGAATTGGCTGTACCAAACATTTATACATACCTGAGCATTTCAGCATGTTGAGAATTCTGGTGAAGGTGTATAGCTAGACCCAATGGTCCTTGAGAGATTAATGTCATAAAAATCCAAAGCAGTCAGTAAAATGATTAAACCTGCAGTGCAGCTGTTCCAGAAATGGTCTTGATCACCATAAGGAAGGAAAAACCTGCAAACAGACCTCTTTTATGGTCACCAACCAGGAGAACACAGACATCACACCATCAGGTCCAACTCGTTCAAGATAACTGAAAATTCTTCAAAAGCCTTCAGGATTCTAATTAAAAAGAAAAAAGAATCTTATTCTAGTATGCTAGATTACTTTAGCCATGGAAAGGAAGTTACTATTCTGGTATTGTGTGAGTTCCTAGAATAAATTCTTAAATTTGGCTTCACATTATTCTGTAAACTGAAGATAAGAAAGAGATACAGATGATTGGACTGAGTCTCAGTCTAAGCAGGAAAAAGAACTTTTAGAGACAAGAGGGACTCTGAGAGGCTGCAATATGCCACTGTTACCTTCTTGTCAGGCAGAAAAGAAACAGATCTACCTGTATTTATATTTGCATTCTCAAATTAAGAATAACATAAACTGAACAATAAGCACATTGTAGGTCTTGAAAAGTCAATTTGAACACTGAGCATTTCTTATTTTTTTAAATCACTGATTATTTAGCCTTTCTTATTGCTCATAAAAAATAATTCATAGCTGTTCTGCTATTTATATAAAATAATGTATTTTTTATTAATATAAGATTTAAATGCATTCTTCTTTTTTTTTTTTTTGAAGCCCAAAAAAGATTTTCAATGTTTTGTTGACTTAGAAACTACTAATTTACTAACAGGTCATTATGATTCAATGTAGAAAAAGCTTTGTCTCCCATCAAAGCCTATTCTATTCAGGCTGAATGGTTTAGCATTTTACCTATAAATTCCTTATAACGTGGGTAGCCACCCATGTGTCCCTGCATAATCTTTTATATCATTACTAATGTGGTGCTGTAGACTGTAGATTCTGTTCTTGAAGTTAAGACCTGTGCTTTTCAGGTCAGTAATCTGAACTTTTTTTTTTTTTTTTTTTTTTTTTTTTTTTTTTTTACTTTATCTTCCTTCCTTGATTCATCAAATCTAATTTTTCTGCACGCATGACTTTAGGAAGGAATTTTCTTTTTCTGCTTACAAGTTTCTGAGAAAAATTTTGCCTACACGTTCAAAACCTGAGCAAGTAAAAATCATTCCACCAGAGAATTCAAAATGCAAATTGTATTACTTTTTATTTGTTTTTCTCCACGCAGCTTTAAATAAGTAATCTTAGTTTCCATTTTTAGAGGAAAAAACTCCTCAGTAGTGTTTCATGTTCATGTTTCCCTTGTTCTGCTCACACTTTGCCTGAGCAGATTAAAAAACCCCATACATAGGTTTCATAGCTATGTTGCTCTCTAATAATTCATTAATTTGCCTGCTCAACTGAGTGGGATTTTTTCTCAAAATGTGTGGGAATGAAGAACGCGTGACCACAAAAATGTAATTCAAATAGGCAGATAAGCATAAGAAGACAAAAAAGATGAGTACATAACATCAAGTATTTAATTACAAAAAAATAAAGATGAAGTCAAAATTATTTTAAGACAAATTCCAGTGAGCAGAAATAAATACAGTAGGTGTTGCTGAAGGCATCAGCTGGTGTGAGCATGTTACATAAATGTTAGTGTATCGTGTCTGTGCAGGTGTTTAAGTGTGATTAGCAATTTCCAGGGAATGTCTCCTCAACCTCCATGAGCTGGTGGCTGACTCTCTCCTGATGTAACACTGAGTGGCTTCATTTGCCACATGGGCCAGCCCAAAAGTGCCCTCTTTGTCCCACAGTTTGTCTCCTCTCACGTTCTCCAGGTTTAGTTCTTTGGTCATTGGGAACATTTGCACCTGGGATTAAAGGCAGAGACCCTGAATGACTGCAGCACAAAACCACGAGCACAAAACCCCTTCAAAGGGGACGGGACATCCACCAGACCTTTCCCTGGAGCCAGCAGAAGGCAAACATCTACAACGACCATCCCGGGCATCATCACACCCTCTAGGGGGTGACCATCACGCCTCTGGCAGGGCTGACAAACAAATTCTGGAACAAAAATAAATCCTAACTCTGTGGAAGTCAATTGTCAGAATTCAATTGATTCGGAGGTGGAATATTACCCCTTATTTATTAATCAGTGTATTTTTAATGTGAATACATGGGTGTGTATATGTGTACATATGCATATGCATATTCATTACGTATACCTGAAGCCATATCTTGAATTCACCAAGAATGCTTTATAATTAACGTGTTTGTATAATTAAGGTTCTTTCTTGCAGAAATATTTTCTATCATTGTGCAGTAAATCACAAAATGGGAAAAGGAGAGGGAGTTGACTTATTTTTGAATGATATAAACATTGTTTGATGTTTTGTAGAATCAATTTATGGCAGATTTTAAAGCTTGCTGTATTTAAAATGTGCAAATATAAAAAAAAATTAATCTAACAATGTTCCTATTTTAGGCAGTATATGTTAGTATCTTTTACTCTTCATTTTGATGCCAATGACTATTTAGGAGATCCATTAAAAAAATCTTGATATTTATTGAATGGAAAAAATCCAGTGCAAATACCTTATTTAATTATTATAGTATTTACAGATAAAATATAGATAATAAAGTCAAACATAAAAATTAATAAGACTATAAAATGAACCAAGCGTTTTTCATACACGCAAAAATAGAAGGTGATTTACAAAATTGGCAAACATAACTGATGAGAACAGCATCTATGCTAAAGGCTGATTTAATTTTACCTTTGTAATATTCATTTAAGATTTTACCCCTTAATCTTGTCATTGGTCTGGGCACAGCACTGTAGAGTGCTTTGTGACGTGCATGTGACATTCTTGGATTATAATCCCAGATCTAACTGGGTGGCCTTGGACAAGTGATTCCTGAACTTGTTCTTTTTTTTTTTTCGCTGCCAGTACTGTGCAGGGGAAGGAGACTCTTTCTCTATTTAGAGGCTTCTTGACTAGTGAAATGGAAATGGTCATCCTTATCTGTTCTGTAAAGATGCTACAGGGATTTGGCAGTTAATATGTGCAAACTACTGCTTGTGAATATTAAATGCAGACAGTTATGTATTATTTATTTGGTTTTACAGTTATACAAATTGCTTCATTTAAAATAAGGGAACCAGGAAATATTCTGTAGTTTGTTTGTTGTTTTTTTTTTCTTTTCAAATGAGGCCGCCTCATGTTCCAGAATCATGTTCTGATAGGAGTTGGTCAAAGCAGATGATTTGAAAACTGCAAGATAGTATTATACACTAATAAATATGCTATGCGTGATGCAATGTAAGATGAGTTTTTCTAGTCACATCTTCATTTATAGCAATTTTTAAAGCAGAGAGCACAAGAGACTTCATAACTGAAAGAAATACCAGTGACTAGTAATTATTAAAAAACAATAAATGTTTTTTCTCAGTTATTGATCAAGATGTGAAACAATCATTAATTTGTATGGTTTTGGAAGAACAATTTCTGATAAGTCATACATCTATTGCGCTGTCAAACTAAAGGGAACAGATCCAAGTTTTGAGAAGAATTTGTTTCATCTTGTAGCTGGATCATTTACAAATGTCACTGTGCCATTTTCTCACTGGAGCTCCCCAGTTAGAGGCTGTCAACTCCACAGCTAATGCATGTGAACAGTAAATCACCTGCATCAGTCCAGATGATCCTTCCAAACTATTTTAAGTTTAGATACCTGATATTACACTGCATAAAAGGGATAAAAACCTTCATATTCTTGGTTATCTGTGGTGATTTTAGTGGCAGAGAAGTGTAACAAAGAGGTTGACTGTGGCTGGTTAAACTGCTGCAAAGGGTTGGTAAATGCATTCCAAAGTCTTACATCTACAAGCAAATACAGGCTGACTTCAAAGAGGGCGAAAATAATTATTTCTAAAAAAAAATAAACTTACTTAGCTGCAAATCTCCACGAAGAATGAGGATTCTAGGGAAGAGCAAGAAAATATCTCAGACTGTGGCTTTGATAATCTTATGGGTTTCACAGACCTTTGAATTATCTGAGTGACAACAGTGAGATCCCTTAAATGAAGAGATGGTCCTGGACCAAGATGCTTTTGCCTTGGGAAGAAGAAGAAGGAGGAGAGAGAAAGAGCAGATCTGGTGAAGAACCAGCAGAGGAAACTTGTTCTTGCTGTTCTTCCTCCTGAAACTGTGGCCTGGGAATTGTGGCTGCTTTGGTGCTGCTGATCTTTTATAATACCAGGTTTGGTCTTAGAATTATTATTTTGTATATTGTAAAATAATGACAACTATCCTTCAAACCTGCTGTATCCAAATTTTGAAAACCTGGGAAGAAATAAAAACATTCAGCTAAAATTAGTCACTTAGAAGTAATCAACATCTGAGGGTGATGAAAAATTTATAAATTACTCTTGAGCTTAGATAAACTGTCAGTATTCTGAAATTATTGCACACTGAAAATTTGTATACTATCTCTCTATTGAGCAGATAGATTAACAGAGTTTGTATAAATTAAGCAAGCAAATTGAACTTATTACTATAGGTATTCATATTTTTTTATCTTGTTCTGCAAAATGATGTATGAGTTGTTATTTGTTATTAATAATAGACACAGATGTGAAAAATAATATTTCTGTGTGTGCATGTTAGACATTAATGTTTTGGTCTTGGGAATTTTTTTTTTTTTTATTTTCACATTTTCCATCAGCCCATTTGAAGCATCTTGTGGAAACAGACTTTAAAGAAAAAAAAAGTAATATAGTTCAGGAGTGAGTGGGTGACTCTGCCAGGCTCTGTGTGGCACAAGCCAGGTGCAGCAGGTGGCCCAGGGAGGACGGATGCTGTTCTGCCATCTCCAGGAGTTCTGGGGGACACCTGGGGCCAGAGGGAGGCTGGTGGAGGTGTTTAAGGCTGGGTGTGCTCACAGGGCCCAAAGGCATCCCAGGATTTTCTTACTCTACAAGTATCAAAAGAAACACATTTGGAGATTTATGGGGGCAGCCCTTGCTGTCTCTGTGGTAAAGGTCTCTGTAAGTTTACTCAGGACTTCCAGTCTGTTGTAGTTTATTGAAACATGATTGTATGAGCTGGAATCAAGACCAATGCCAATCTAATAACTGAATTTATATGGATTTATGTTGTATTTTATACGTATCATTAAAGGGTAAGTATAGCTGAATCTTTCCTTTGTATAGTGAGCCTTATGAAAAGATTTTGAAAAGCAGAACTAATGCTTTGGCCAAGCATTGGGCATAAAAATGTTCTCAGGTTTAATCGAGGATCACATGCCAAAGTTAGTCAATCAGGAACGTGTATCCTGTGCTAGTGCATTATGAGGGTAACAACAGTTCTGGTTCTTGCAATCATTTACTTAATGCAGTCACAGAGTAACAAATCTACTGCTAGTCTTATAAATTACATCTTCAGCAACTGAATAAGAAGTATTTTTTTTCCAAAAGATAATATTTTCAGAAGTTTCATAACTCCCACTCCTTTCCCAGTCTTTACCATCAGCTAGGAATACTTAATGGGTCCTACAGAGACCATTCAACTTTCAGTGGGATCAGAAATGCCTTATGGTTCAATTTCCGTTGCTGAAAATCTCGGATGTGCAAAAATTAATAACTAGAGAGAAATCTTTAAAATAAAAGCAATAATGCCCCCAAATTAGCTTCCCTGAAATATAAATAGTCTGCAAACTGCATTCAGAGCCACAGACTGGTCTTTGAGATTGGAAAAAACCCAGAATTTTGCCAAAATTTCAATTTCTTTCCATCACCATACACTGTGATAACTCCTATCAGGATCACAGTCTTACATGTAGTGTGTGTGCTGGCAAGCCACCTTAAGAACTTTGTAAATGCCATGGTTTAACCCCAGTGGCACATAAGTACTGTGCAGCAACTTGCACACTCTCCCCTCTCCACTTGTGGGGAGAAGAATGGAAGAAAAAAAAAATGCCATGGGGTGAGATAAAAACAGAATAACTGAAATAAGGTAAAAAACCAGCATAATTTAAAGTAAAATATGAAACTAATAAAACATGAATTATACTAATAGCAATAATAATAACAGTGATAATAGTAATAATAATAACAGAAATAACTGAGAAAGAAAAATAATGCACCAGAGAAACAATTCCCCATCAACTGCTGATGGATGAGCAGCCTGTTCCCAAGCAGCAGTTGGCATCTTCCATGGGCCAACTGTCCCAGTTTGTATACTGGGCATGATGTTCTGTGGTATGGAATATCCCTAATGGCCAGCTTAGATAGACAAAGCTCTCTCTAGGCTCCTTGCTCACGGGCAGGGAATGAGGCACTGAAAAGTCCTTGATTTGAGTGAGTACTCCTCAGTACTCAAACATCAATGTGTCGTGAACTTCATTCTCATACTGAATCCAGAATACAGCACTGTACCAGATACTAGGAAGAAAACTCCCAGCCAGAAGCAGGACAGTAAAGAACTGAGATTTTGTGGCATTAAAAAATGCAAAGCATTTTGAAGATGGAAAGACTTTGTAAAGGTGTATCCAGAATTTCAATATTTCTTCCACGCAGGCAGTGGCACACTGACAATGTCCATCCTACCATCCCTGTAGGAGGGGCAGACACATCCACTGTTGACTTGTACTTTCAGAGAGCTCACCTGCTCTCTGTTGCTCTCTGCAGCTCAGGCAGTGTCCACCAGCTGTACTTCTAACACTGACAGCTCAAGTCAACCCTTGCAGCCAGGTTGGATGGATGGAAATGTCTCTGCACTCAGACAGCAAGGGACTTTGCAAGAAGTTTGTAGAGGAACGTGGTCACATCAGCAGGGAAAAATAGCTGCTGCTGAGGGCACCAGGTTCCCACCATGTATGTTGTGAAGATTTGTACTTGGAAGTGGTTCTTGTCTGGCTCTTCCAACTGAAGGTCCACTAGTTGCTGCAGTTCAGTAAGTTCATTCAAGGAGCACATCTCTGAAGTTATTTTCATTTGTCATTAGGATGCCAGAGCACAGTGGGCAGGGGCAGAGATGCTACACCTCAAAAACACATCTCAAATTTGAAGAAAAACACTAACACTAACAGAGCAGCCTTATGGCTCTCAATTCTCCTTCCTTAATATAGAAACAGATTTGTTCAAAAAGTGGAAATCTATCCCTCCCAATGCATCTTTAATTTTATTCCCTCGTTGTTTTCATCTGTTTTTTTTCAGAGCTGTTTAACTGAGCATTTGGGCCTTTACATACTCAACTCAACTCTATATATTACATAAGTTTTGTATCACCTTTCTTTTCTCAATAGCTGCATTTGTCTGCACAGTTCTCATCTGACTGCATAATGCTTTGGCAGAACAACTGCTCTGTCCAAGCTTCCTGCATTAAATCAGCATTTCTGAGGGTGGAGGCTAGAGGCTGCAAAAAAGGAGGCAGCATTTAACAGAGGGTGGCACCTATTTAAAAATATGTTTTAGGGGTTTTGCTAGGGAGACACAAACAGAATTAAGCTTGTTTTTGTTAAGTCTGAGAACACAGAATTTTAAAAAAGAATTTCATAAATACATGAACAATAATTTATTTCATTTCACTTTAATTGCTGTACAGTCAAAGCTTAAATTTTACAATCCTTAGTCACAAAGGACTTTAAGGTCATGCTGCAGGCAAGACTCGTTCCAAAACAAAGTGGCAAAATAATACAGCATTTTCTGCTCATACCCTATGTATTATTTGAATTTCTTCCTGGAAACCTTAGTCAAGTCTCAGTCATTCTGTACCTGGGCATTTGCACTGGGTGGTAAAGTGAGCCAGGTGCTGTGTTAGCATCATCCAAGACATGTCTGTCTGTAGTGCTGAGCACCCAAACCCACAGGCTACAGCAATTGATATTCCCTATTCATCTCCAAAAGCCTTGACCTAGTTTTTGCAGTGTTTTAAGTTTTGGTTTGGAGATAGAGCTGTTATCTTTTAGGGGTTCTGTTCATAAGGACTACAGGTCTGTCCTGATAAGGACATCGCTCAGGACTTTTCTCAATAATCTGTACAGTTTTGTTGGGCTGCACTCACTGGCATAGCTACAGTTACAGAGAATTTATAAAGGGAAATAGATTTATTAGTAGGTTTTTTTAAATTATTTTTTATTTTCTAGATTTTCTCCAAAGCACATTTTGTTAAAATAACTATCCTGCCGCTATCAGCCTGAGTGTTTCTGTACACGTACACTTCTGCTCCTTGAATTAATGCTTCAAAATTTTCAAAGAGAAAAGCAGTCATTTGTAAATTCTTAAATAAGCTTCCAGCTGATGAACTTTCCCTATGTTTTTTTGTAATTGAAAATATATTTGAGGAGTTTCAGTGTCTTTCTGCTTATAATAGGTCTGAAGAATCTGTCATTAGCAAAGCACTTAAACAACGTACTCAATCATGCAATTTTTTTCCCCATAAAACTCAGAATATTTAGGACTGTAGAGATGAAAGGTTGGGTTTGAGTGGGTGTCTGGTTATACTGTAACATTGTAGATTGAAAATATGCATCTTTTTTTTCTTATATGACAAAACTAAAAAATTGACTGTATGATTTAAAATATTGCCAGTTGGATTCATCAAAATAATGTTCTTCCTGGAACTGAAAAAGCAGGAAAGGTCCTCCTCACTGGGTAGCTGAGAACATTCAGGATGTCTGGAAACACTTGATGGAAGATGAGAGAAGTAAACCTTTGGGATGAAAAATATTTATTCTTCATAGTATGGCCAGCACTTTACTTTGTACTCCGTGATGGTTGTACACGGTCATCACATGTACTTTTAAGCCTTCCCTCATCAGGATCACAGGAGGGAATTGTAACACATTCAGACTATTGCAGCATTTCCCTCAAAAATCACTTTGCCTCTAGCAGGGACCAAATTACAGGAGACCATTAAGTATTAAAAGTCTTGGCTTCATCCAGTGTTTAGCTTTCCTGAGTATCCACCTTCATGGCAGCAACGTTAAGTCTGTCAGGTTGCTCACCAAAGGTGTTCTGCCAGTTCTTCAGCAAAACTCTCTGTTCATAGCAACACATTACCAGAAAGGATACTGTGAGCTGAATAAAGATATGGGCATTTCATTCTCCAAAACTTGGCTTAATCACGCCCCAGGAATTCACAAGGATCTAGCAGGAGTCTTTAAGGAGACACACTGACTTGACTGAGTCTCCTCTGGCTAATTCCTACTACTGTCACAGATATCAGCCATGTTTTCAGAATCCTTATTTTGCTGTTTCCTTCCAGCAGTAGATGTTTATAGGGCACAACTGGCAAAGAAAAAAAAAAGAAAAAAAAGACCTGCAGAACTCAGGACTGGAGTTTGGAACCCAGTGTACTGCTCCAGACCTTCTCCTGACAAGTTCCAAGCCTGATGCACACATGATGTTGTAAGGGTTTGTTCAGGTTCCCAAAGAGAGAAGGAGATATTGGGAAAGGCTAATTTTTGGAGGAAAGGAAAAGAGACTTGTGGAGACAGAGTATCTTTCCACCTGTAGCTTGATGGCAGATAACACTTTTTGAAAAGAAAACCAAGGACAGTGATTTAGGTGTGTTAATAGGAGCAGTAATGGGGAATTTTACAGCTGCCTATTAGTACAGCTTAGACATTAGACAGTCTTGTTCTTGTGCTTCTCAGGCAAGCACTGTGTAGCTGTGTGCCCTATCATTATTAGCCTAAACTGAAACAGCAGTTTTCTATCCCATCAGAGTGGGGTTCCAAGTGTCAAAGACCATAAATCAATACCCAAAATTCTTAGTTCTTCATGGTTTTATTGCTAATATTGTCTACATACAGGAAGTTTTTCCAAATTAAGACATCAGTTACAGTAAAGCTTGGCTTTTCACAGGAGAAAAATCATTATCAATGCAGTAAATGGTGAACCAGTGACTGATTTCAATGTAGTCCATGGACACATGGCATTAGTAAAGATCATAATCTTTAAAAAGAATGGCCTGGTTTAGCATCTAATCTGGTAAGGGCATCTGCCCACACTGAGCTCATAGCAAGAATGTGGCTATAGAGAAGAGTGACTCAGCTTGCATTCAATAGGAATGGGCCCCACCAGCACAAGATAAAAGGAAGTTGTGTGCCTCACCCTCCTAAGCCCCTTTGAATATCCCAGTCACTGTTTTATTCTACCAGATGGGTTGATGACAAGTAGCAATCAGAAACTCTCCGGTTTAGTGCTATTAAAATCATTACTGGAGAAATTTGGAAAAAAAGCATCAGCATTCTTTCATTGCATTAAATATTCTGTCTTTTATGAGCTGAGTCATAACAAGCTGAGACATATTTACTACTTAGACCATTTTTAAACATTATAGAGTACTTGCTCAGAATATTACTACCATGAGCAAGGCAGTTGACATTTTCAACTTTAATATGAATAAACTCCAATATTAGTACTGCAACAATGCAAATGACTGCAGTACCTCTTCCATTAATACTGCTCAATTAGGAAATTACTTTAAATTATGGTAGCTGGCATGTATATATCTCATATTTATGACTTCTCAGCAAATGCAGCTCAGAGTGGAAAGGTACATTTCACTACTTTTAGAGTGAAACTTCCTTAGTCTTAGGGTTTATTTGTTTGTTTAAAACAGATGAGCTACCACATCCCTCCTACTGAATTTCACCACAAGATCTGTTAGTATGCCATCTGAATTCTGTTTCCCCATCCTATATCAGGATCCTTTTGGATCAGATTCATTGCTGTCTTCCCTCAACTGCTCCAACCCACAGCAGTCTCCTCTCGGATGATGAAGGCTAAAAATAGTTCCCTCCTGAGCCCAGCTCAGTAACTCTGATATCCAAATACACAGAAAGGCAGATGTGCTAGCTGGTAGCTGAATGTTCTCTTTCACCATTGCCAGTCAAGAAATAAGGCCTCAGTTCTGGGCTCAGAATAAGGACTTAAATCTGAAAAACTGATACTCGATGTGCATGGTACGATGCTTTTTAACAGTGGGAACAAAGTCAATAACAAATAGGTGACTGTAGCACAAGTAATTAGCTTTGGTGCAGGGACAAGGGAACCCTTCAAAATAAATAGATTAAAGGGTATGTCATCACATTAAATAATCAGTTGGAGTAACAATATTAGTGTTACAGAGTTATTTAAAATCTGCAGGCATCTTTTCTATATTTGAAATGCATATTTTGAAATACATATTTTTATTGCTTCAGTCATTATTGCCGGCTGTAGTGAGAGAAAAGAGACAGCAGTTTCTTAATCTGTGAGTGATCCTATTGCAAACTGGACCTGGATTACCCAGTAAAGAAGGTTGGAAGATGTATGTGGAGGAGCCAACAGTATTTGTGCTTTCTTCTCTGTGTTTCTTCTACTAATCAATAAAACTCCTTAAAGTGAAAAAGTTCTTCACAATAATGCAAAGTAAATTACATTATTTCTACGTTTTACAAATACTGCAAATGCTTTGCAGTTAAGCTCTGTGCCAGGTTTCTACTTCACTGAATCATTACTTGATAACACAATTAGATATTGACAGAGCACCCCAAATGAAAGCACAATCAAGCATCCTCCCACACACAGACACGCTAGAGTTCTTTGGACTAAATATTCAGATGTCAATGCAGCAAAGTAGGTAAGGACTCTGCTTTGGACATCTTATTCAGATTTTGCTCACCTCAATGTGTTTTTGCCGAAAACCCAACTTTGGCATCCAGAAAATCCAAACATCAACACTGCATTTGTGTTTGTTCATACTTGAAACCAGGTGTATGTAAATGTATGTCATCGACATGACATCTACTATCATTCAAAATAATCCCGTGCAGAAGGATGGGACACTCTGTCCAACAGATCCAAGATGCTGAATGATTAGACATGACAGTATGAAGAATAGCTCACTTTAATTCAACTCATTATTTTGGAAATTCTTTAGTATGGACATCAAAGGAAGGCAGACTACACAGAATCAAAGCTCTTCGTGGAGGTTCAACAGACTTAGGGAGGACAATGAACTCCCTAAATGTATCTATGTGAATAAATTAAATTTTATTATTTTTATAAGTTTTTATTATTTATTTTTGCGATTTTGATCTTGTGTGGTAGCAAACAGTTAAAATATTCCCCAGCAGAAATTTGGCACGTTCCAGCTGTTATAACTCCCTCAAATTCTCTGATTTTATTTAGCTGCTGTAACTAGCCAGTGATGATTGCTAATAAACCATTCATCTGCCTTCTTCTGGAAGGGAAACATGTTTACTAGCACTTTGCCCTGGCACCTAGAAAATTCCCAGACATGTTTAATTTATTTCCATAGCCACAAAGTTTGTAATCATTACTTCATTTTACGTGAATCCTTTCTATATCTTGAATTAGGATACAAAGATAGTTGGGAGTACAATAAAATTCAGGATTCCAGAGTGGTTTGCTGCCTCAAAAAGAGCAGATGTCCCTGACGCTGATCAAGCTGTTGTGAGAGAAAAGTTAAGAATAGGCTGCTTGGTAGCAAAGGGTTGGTGGTACAAGAACTGGTTTTGAATCCATATACCCAAGATAAATTTTGTCATCACACCTCAGGCAAAGAAACTTTCTTCCATGACTGCTTGCTGTTTATCTTTCAGCTGTTTTTGTTTGTTTGTTTTTTGTTTTTTTTTTTCCCTGGGTACATAGCCAGGGTCTGGTCATGCTGCTAAAAAGATAGGCTAGCCCTGATAGCCCTGGTCCAGACCTGGCAGCTCAGACCATTGTTCTCTGCCCTGCTCCAGTGGTTTTGTTTAGGCATTGCTACAAACTATGCCTTGTACTCATAGCAACCCAAAGATCCATGCCATCCCTTTCCTCTCACCTCCCTTCATCTCTCTACATCACCACTATCATTGCACAAATCACATGCATACACACACAAGAACAAATCACTTCTTCCTAATTAGAATTGCTTGATTAAAAATTGAGAAAAAAGTCAGTAAAGTGAAGTGAGTTGTAGTATTTTGCAGCTTACATGTGTGTTTGATACTTAATCAGATTGTCATTGATTATATTAGGATTTTCCAAAGCTGGAAAACTGGGACTGATATTTAACCTGAAGTGGTACAGAAGCATCCTCCAGATGCTTCTTCTTAAGATGGAAGGATTATCTTTTGTCCCTCCATAGATAGCTGCTTTTACACTGAAGGAGGGAGAGAGAATTCAAAAAGCCAAACATTGCTTCAATTATCATGGAAGGAAATGGCATCCCTGGAGTATTGTCAAAGCAGGGCAGACAATGGGATCTTCAGAAGGACACTGATAACAGTGTCACAGCTCACACACAGGATGACGTCCTGAGGATGAAAGCAACTATCACATGCAGATGGAGCAGTGCCCATCTGAAATACGGTTATGCAACCTGGCACGGAGTAGCCCAAATCTAAACTGCCAGATGATCCAGGAATGTTTGGACATGTTAATAAGCACAGAGCCACGAGCCAAGGACTGGCTGGGGACAGCCAACTCTGTCCTGTGTCCCTGGAGATCTGCTCCCACCTGCTCTTCATCACTCTGGCCCTAAACTCTTTATCTGTTCTGACAAGGCTGTGCCTATGGGTTGCCTACTCTGTTGCCTACTCTGTTTCAGTCAAAATGAGACAATGAAGCAATTTATCTTAAACCATATAAACACTACTGCTTAATCTTTTTTTAACCCAAGTCATTTTAAGTGCAACAAGTCACAATAAGTTTAATTTGAAATGACTGATAGAAAACTGAGCTGACTGACAGATCCACACACCATCCTGCTCCCCTGTGACTGCACTGGTGGCCTTTGCCAGGGAGACAAAGCTTGCCAGATGCCACAACACCAGAAGTCCTTCCAAGGAGAAACATCAGATGTGTGTGCCCACAGCCCTTTGGATACATATCGGTGACATTTCTTCCAAGGGTGACACTAACCTTTAGACTAGACCAAGCCAACTGTGTTACTAAGGAAAAAGAAAAGAACACAAAATTCTCAGAAATTCCAGTTTCTACCTTCCTTCTTCTTTGGAAAAAAAATCCATCTGGTGACATTACTGCTGCGAATACAGCTACTGTAAAATGGCTTCAATTGTTTCTGAGAAAATGTCAGTTTCTTCTGCATCTATTACTTCTAATATATAGACTATAAGGCTTTTTTGTATCACAGTAAGTTTTTCTGAGCTATCTGGAAGAGAAAAAAAAACAACTGCCTTGTAGACAAAGGGAGAGTGGGAAGAAATTTATCCTCCTGCTTTCCTATTATGTAACTAGTTCCTACTCCTAAGTGCACAAATAAAATAAGAGTAAATTGAAATAAATCAAGTAAATTACATTCACTTTTTCAAGCTCCACATTATCTCTTAGCTGTAAAAATATGCATTATCATTAATGGTTTTCACTTTACAGTGCTGAAAGGCAGATTTGTTATTGTCATCTTCATTCCTTGACCTTTACTATAGGCATTGCTCACATGAAAGTATGAGTCTGCTGTCACACTTCAAGAAAACATGTAATAAGGTCAACTACGCATCACTCTAAGTCATCTAAGGCTATTTTACCATATTTGCTTTGTGAAAAATGTGTAAGATCACAGCAATTATCTACAATGATAGTTAGACTTCATGCTATATACAATTCAGATTTCAATTATATTAGAAAATACCAGTGGCAATGGACTAGTGTAACATTTGATCACCATGAATCCAATATCCATTTAGCTGAGATGCAACAACAGACAACTTCAATTTCTGAGCTGAATACTTATATTCTGGAGAAATGTATAAGTGAAAAAATATTGCTATCTACCTTCCAATTAAAAATCCTTATCTGCTTTTTTGGTTTTGATATTCACTAGGATTTGCAGGGTTTGAGGTAGCAATGAAGGTTAGGTTTCATATAAGAGTTCAGAATTGAGAAAATAGTTTTATTGCTGAACATTTAAATTCCTACAGAGATTTGTGGTATACTGCAGTATGTCAAAGAAATCTGCATTAAGAATCTGCTTTTCCTTGTATTAAGGAAGATGGCAGGAGAAAAATTCTCTGTTCGGCAGCCACTGCCATAAAATTATATAAATGCAAATACATTACCAAGGGACCTCATTTTGACAACCCAAGAGGGCAACCACATTTTCTGCTTATAACATATA
The DNA here is from genome assembly GCF_963662255.1 of Cinclus cinclus. NCBI lineage: Eukaryota > Metazoa > Chordata > Aves > Passeriformes > Cinclidae > Cinclus > Cinclus cinclus. Next base: position 3,771,266 of record NC_085049.1, read on the forward strand.
TAGGATCCCAAGCACTTGAGTGTCCTCTGTTTTCTGAGCTCTGATTGTTATTTCTTATACTGAAGATGGAGAATGCTTTATTCTGTGGCTGAAAAGGAAAAAGTCAACTGGCTGGAGATTTACATAACCAGAAGAGGTCAAATGCCACATTTAGTGTCCGACACCATAGTTGGTATCTCTGCTTTGCAAATCAGAATGTACAGTGGCTTCAGCTCTTGCTACTAATCCCAAATAAAATGGCCAGGACATTAGATCACTAATTATCATCAACAACACAGACAAAGGTTAAAAACCACTTGGTTGACAGAACAGCTTATGGAAAAAAGGACCTAAAACATATTGTGGGGGTTTCCCCCCCCACCCCTTTTCTGATCTTGAAGTTCTGAGAAGATCAAATATTGATTCACTAGTCAATTGCCTAGTCAAGGATTGCCTAGTTATTTATGTTTTATGGCAGCTGGAGCTATAAACTACCAGAAATGGTATTCTGAGATTACCTATGCATGTACATATCACAGAGTCAGAAAAAACAAAAAATTATTTTCTTGTTCAGCTATAATATAAAGAGAAATTCAAGTAGCTCATGCAGTTCTTACATCCACATTAACACAAAAAAAAGAAAAATCAAAGAAGAGAATTATCAGGACAGAGCAATAAAATAGGTGATAATTTACTAAGAAAGATTTAAAAAATTTAGTCTTGCCCAGAAACAGTGTAATAGAGGCATAGTGGCAGACTGAATTTATTTGGTGCAATGTATATTATTTAGGGTCTATAGGACAAAATTAACAACAGTTAATAAAATTAATATCAGGAAAGGAAACTGGAAGATAAACCCATGCTGTGTGGGCATTTTAGGAACGGAGTCACTGGCACTTTTCAGCCACTCCCAGTAACAGATCAGTGTATTGAGCCCTTGGAGCATTCTCAGAAAGCATGACATGTTCTGCCATGGAGAGCAGCCTGTTCAATGGTAGGGAAAGCAACTGCTTTTCTACCTCTGATTTTTATGCCCATTAACTTTCTTTCCAGTCCTGCTCTGAAAAGAACTCTTGGCAATAAAAGGCATTCAATATAAAACATAAATTCCTAAAAAATTACTTATAGGTTTTGTAGAAGAGAAAAGGCAAATATTTTCTTCCCTGAAAATAATTAATCAAGTTTTCTGTAGCAAAGTTTTGAAAGCACATAAAGCATACATTTTCATAGAAAATGCAAGATTTCTCTGAAGAAATGGGAACATTATTGCACATTTATTAATGTTTATACAGTTGTCATTATTGTAGCTTTCAAAATGATGCCTTATTTTAGCATAGGAAACTATCTCTCTTTCTGCTTCTTGCATTACTTATGCATAGCAGCTGATCTTCTGCTAAGTGCAGAGTAAAAAGTGTTTTTTACAAGTGTACTAACATTTCTGCCTCCTTCCCATTGACCTACTGCTTTCAATTTTTAACCCAGCTCACTGAAGGTTTGCTGCAGAGAGCTTGGAAACTCTGATTTTTCTAACAAGCTGCTCTCTCACCCATATGTATACTGCCTCCTTAGTGAATTGAGAAACCAGCAGATAACAGGACACATCCTTCACAAGGATCCTGAGCAATTCTTGTGCACCTCCCATTTCTAAGCGACAGAATGATACATACATTACATGAGGTATGGAATTGCTAGCAGCTGCAAACACCTCTGCTAGGTCTCTTACTTGCACACCCAGTCTGTACAAGGAAAGCTGTGGGACTCTGCATGAGCTGTTATCCTTCAACCTGTGGAAAACAATGTAGTCAGGCAACTGCATAGTATTAACATTATTTATTCATGTCTAGATTTCCCAGCTAAAAGCCAGGCTCCAATCTGCCAACTGTTATGTACACACCATGGTAAAATAACATCTGTACTAAGGAGTCCACAAACAAGGCACATCAAAAATAGCAAGAAAAGAAGAGGCACATGCAGGAGTAACTTGCTTTTCTCTAAAGAGCAAAGACTGTGAAGTAGGTCAGTACTTTGGTTAGCAGGTAGTCATCTAAAATACAAATCACTGCCATTAAAACTTTTTTTTTTAATATGCCATAATTTATTTAATAAAAATACTTAGAAATTATACTTATTTGCAATTATGTGCTCAGTCATGGCATTATACTTATCAAAAGACCGTGATTACATAAGGCTCACGTGTCAAAATTTATATTATTTAGTTCTGAACATAAACATATATCTTCACATATATCTTCAAACTCTTGATCAGAGTAAGTTTTTATCAGAGGTAGTAGAGTAAGTTTTTATCATTCTGTCTACATAAATCTGCTACCAAATAACCTGAAGGGGTATTTTGCATAGTTAATACCGCATGCATTTGATGTGCATAGATTCATCCAACTTCATATTACTTTACACTAAGACATCTAACCTAACTCATTCTTTATTTCCTTGGGGAATGCAACCAAATTCTGCACACAGCAGCCCAGTTCATGTCTACTGGACTGATTCAGTATTCAAGGAGTAGTATTTCATATGTTTCAACTAACACAACTCAACTGGAGTAAATACAGTACACAACTTTGAGCTGACAACACTGCTCTCAGTCCAGCAGAAGATACGTGCAGTCTTCCAGATCATTTAAATACCAACAGGCTGGATTTTCTCATCCCAAAGCATGTCTGTGTCCTGAGGGAAACCTCTCACAGTCCAGTTTCAAGATCTGTTTAAGACAGCAAGATACAGTGCTGTGACTGAAAAGGACCATCCCACCCTTTTCTTGCCACCAGCCTGCTCCGTTTCATGACACCATGTATCCCCTTGGGCCACAAGGAAGCATTTGTGCAACTGCACCCAAAACTAGTCAGGATCTGATGTCAGTTCAAAAGAACCCCAGCACAATGAAAATGAGTAGGATTACACGGACCAAAATGAGAAATTTCATGAGGTTGATGCCTTTTTCTGGTTTTAAAAACTGGGAGGCAGACATGGTTAAGGGATTAGGGGTTTTTACCTGGGTGTTTCAGTAAGGACCCTCATCAGTGCTCCACTTTGACAAGACGGAATGTGCCGCAATGCACACACGTGATAGATCACGTATACAATTTATAGACCTCACAAATTAGCATACCTGACAAAGATGCCCCAGTGGGAGGCCTGGATGAATGGCATGATATTGCCCCATCTGAGGAATTCCCCCCTGTTTATAGGATATGTTCAAGAGAGGACCTTGGTTTCCCAAGACAGCGTAGGGTTTTCCAGCCTCCTACTACGAGGCGTTTAGGATGTTTGGATTCCTGGCCTAACAAATTACTAGGACTATGTTAAGTTATCAGACTTAAGGAATTATAAGAATACATGCATGCTAAGAATACTGAGGATACATAAAAATTATGTAAAATGTATATAAAAGAAAAGGCAAAAAATCGTCTTGGCATCAAGTTGGGTGGAAGTGCCCCTTTTGTTGCATGATCATCCATAGTTTAAATATATTTACAGTCTTGGCTTATTTAGAAATTTGCCTCAAAATCGATTTATTTCTTATAATATATTTTTTATTTTGCCTATAGATCTAGTGTCTCAGGTTATCTGTTCCTCAAAGTACTCTTCCTATCCCATCTCATAAACCCATTCATAAGTCTGTTCATAAATTATTGGCCAAAATAAATCTATGGCACATGCCTTATCACAATGGGCTTGTCTAGCAGCCACATGGGAAGCCCAACACTAGGGCTTCTAGACTTTCATGACTGAACTTTTTCAAAATGTCTTATATTAAAAGCCTCAGGTTACATGGTGATCAAAACAGCCTTCTCTTTTTGCACGTACAAGATTTTGTATTCATTCTATGTTCCCTGATCTGCAGTTGATCTACACATCCTACTCAAGGGATATTGCACTTTTTCTCAGCTGATTAAGAGAGGATGTAGAATTTGCTAGCACTACAGCCACCAAGCTGATTAGTGCTAAAAAATATTTTCTTTGTGTAGCAAAATTTCCTGTAGAGTACCTTGGAAGTACCTTGGAAGTAACTCCACCCTGGAGCACTACTAGGTGTGTCCTGTCCTGACACTGCCATTTCTCCTGCCTGCTTGCTATGAGCTCTTCATCCTTTCAGAGATCCCAGCCCTGACTTCCATAGCTGCCCAGTCTTCTTTGCAGCCTCTCCTGGCTCTTTGCTATGATTCTTCATAAACTCCAGAACATTTCTTTTAGCAGGAGACTCCAGAGGAAGTCATATCTCTTTAAGAATTAAAAAGGATGAAGTCCCATGCTTTTTATGATGACTGAACTAAAGTTTTGAATAGCAATTTATAATTAATTGTAAAAATGTATGGTCCTTCCATGGTGAGTTGATGTTGGCTGTCTCTCAGATGCCACCAAGCCATTATCTCAGTCACCCTCCCCAGAAGGACAGGGAGAGAAAAAAAGATGAAAAACTAATGGGCTGAGATAGAGACACTTTAATGTAGAAATACAAAGACCATAGAGAAGAAGAGAAAAGCAAAGAAGTTTATTCTCCACTTCCCATCAGCAGGTGATGTTCAGCCCGTTCCTGGGTAATAATGCCTCAGTACATACAGTGGTGGCTTCAGATGACAAACACCTGAACAAAAGACACAGCTCCCTCTGCTCCTCCTCCTTTCTTTTGGATTTTATTGCTGAATATGATGCCATATGGGATGGAATATCCCTTGTGTCAGTTTGGGTCAATTGGCTTTGTTCCTGTGTCCCTTCCCAAACTCTTGCCCATCCCCAGCCTACTGGCCCTTGGAGTAGGGTTGCACAGCAGTAGCCAAAACAATGGAGTATTAGCAACACTGTTCTAGCTACTGCCATAAAGCACAGCACTGTGAGGGCTGCTCTGGGAAGAGACAAGTTGCTCCATCACAGCGCAGCTTTCCAGATGTGCACATTTGAAAGCATATTTTGATTTTGTCAAATGTAAGGTTGTTCAGTCTGCTGAAATTGCTTAAATCTGCAGGCAGATTGCAAATACAAATTTTAACTATGGAAAAGGAAACTTGTTGGGCTTTGTTTTCAGATTTGATAGGTAATTGTCCTCCAATTGGCTTGTCATACCAGTACTTCTAAAACCTTCACATAAAGTCTCCATAAATAGTGAGGCAATTCAGTATTCTACTTTCCACTAACTTCTACCACTGATCAAAGGATTGTTCAAAGGATCTCAGAAACTGAGTATGAGTGGGAACAAATTTAGCCAAAATATTAACTCAGAAGTTTGAATGTTTATGCAGAAACTTTATTTTTTCTTTTCTTTTTTCTTATTTCCAATGGTCGGTATCACAAGAAGTGTTGATATAATTATTGAGCAGGCATTTCTTTGCAAAGCACCACAAGCTTAAAACTGCTTCAGTAGTAAGACTTCATGATCAAAGTTAAAAATACTTCATTTAGTTGTGATGACAATTCTCTTAATTGAGCAATTTCAAAGGTATGCAACTTTTGCTATTGCAATTGCTTCTTTTTAATCAAGGACTTTTCAAAGAGCTTGGTCTCTCTCTGTAGATCTTTTCAACTGACCGCTGTTACAACTGGCCCCATAACAAGATGAGTGGGAAGCTGGTCTCCTGAGAGAAGAGTCATGCCATATTGGTTAATCCAGTCTTCTGCTACTATAAACCACCCAGTTCTGCACAACAAAAAGCCCTGAACTTTCTCAGCTCCTGTCTGTTACAGTAAATCAGCTACCAGCAGATCAGCTTTTCGAGAAAAGTATACATTTATGTATTTTCTGATACTTATGATACATATAAATTATGAATACTCTGAAAATGCATTGTTTTTGTGACAGATGTCCAGTGTCACAGCACTGATAGCTTTTAAATGGTCTTCCAGATTGTAATTACGATAAACAGCACTGTACTGTCACTTCCATTAGAGATATTAAAAAAAAATATTAAATTTTAAAAAGAACAGCAGGAGTGCCTTTGTATTAAACTAATTATCTATGCAGCTTGAAATTTTGATTATCTCTGTTACACAAATGCTGTCATATTCCTGTATTCCTCAACTGGGACAAAATTCCCATTATCTTCAACGAAGAATTCAAGATTCGGGTGCTAAGAGCAGACAATGGATGAACGGTGCCTTCAACGTGTCATCTGAATATCTTGTATTTACCAACTGAGTTTCCAATGACTTATTATCATTTACAATATCAATTTTTTTCAGAATTTTATTGCATTTCCATGGAAGAAAATAAACTGTGGAGGGGAAACATACAATAATTCTTCTCATTTTAGAAAAACAAAAAACCAACTTTGTAATTAAATAGTCTGTTATGCAACACCATCTAGAAAGAAGTTATTTTATCACTGCTTGAAATAAATGGCCACTCCAAAGGGCATAGTCTGGAATGTTTTCTTGCAATTCTAGTTTGAGCTAGTAGGATAATGTTTGGCAGAGCTCAGCTGTCTTCATAACAAAATGCCTCTGCACAAATATTGCTCATTATAAATTAAAAACAGTAGTGCAAAAGCCTAGAAATATAAAGAAAAAAGACAAAGAAAAATCTATGTGTCATTCAACAAAGTTGACAGAAGAAAGATTATTTTAAAAGTTTTTATAAAATCTAATTTGGAATGGGTGTTTTTAATTATCACGAATTAATATGCAAAAATAAAATTACATGAGTTAATCTAGTAGAAGAAACTGCATCACAGTTATAGACAGGAATAATAAAAACAAATGCTATACTGCAATCTCAAAAAAAAATTGTTCTTTATGATCTCACATAAATAAGGAAAAAATGTATGAACAACAGTTTTCTGTGGAAATATATTTCTATTTGGTTTCCAAAATAATTGCTAAATCTATCTTTACTAAGTACTTTTTTTAATAAAAAAAAAATCACAGGACAAACAGTTCAGTGTTTCATAGCTCGTGTGTTTACATGATTCATAAAAATGTATATTTCAGGTTCCTGTGGTGTTTTTTCTTGCTGAAGACAAGATTTTTTCAAAATATATTGCTACTTAGAGTTGAAAAATTCCAAAAGGCTCAATTTTGATGTTTTATCTGATTTTGTGAAATTTGGCTCAGTATTTGTTTCTCATAAGGATTTAGAAAAATTACAGGGGTGAGAAATTTTCATAAGTGTCTCACATCTTAGCACAATGAGTTATGAGTTATTTTAGTAATTTCTCCCTATCTCTTAAAGTCTGCCTTTAAAATCATACAGTGATGAGTTAAGATTAAACTCTTTTACCTCACGTCTCTCATATCCCATCCTGAGACCAAAACCTCCTTTCCTCCAGTGCTATCTGTGGGATCCAAGCCAGAGGACACATTTGAGAGCTCTGCTGCAAACACAGACAATTCCTACAGCAGTATCCATCACCTTTCCCTGCTGCCTACAAGACCTCAGACAGAGCCCACTGAAGCCCATTACAAGCTTCCCACTCATTTTGAAGGCCAGCAGTCCATTATTTCAGTTTCCTTTCATCATGTGTCTCCCAAGCTGTGCTCTTCCCATGCTGCTCTGCAATTCACTGACCACTGAATCTGAATCCTCTTTCCCCATCACTGCAACTTCCTGGCTGCTCTAAAGGATGAATCTACTTTCCTTGTGCTGCCCAAATTCACAGAGAGTTTCAGAGTGGGACCCTGCACTGTGAATTAATTCTCCTGCTTCACATCTGGCAGCACAGCCAGTGTCTCCAGCCCAGCTGCCACATACTTGTTACAGAGGCCATTCATTTAATGAAAACTTGCTGATGCTGCTCCACTTTGCCCAGCCTTACTCATGATCAGCCTCACTCACACGAGCACCATAAAGAGGAGCAGAACCAAAGTAGGGAGAATGGGAATTCAAGTTTTTACACCTGCTAACAAGGATTGCCTAGATATTTAACGAAAGGAAAAACTTCCAACCCATTTTCCATGCCAGGTACAACCAAAATCACTGAATGATGGAGAAGTTCACTATCATATGCAGGAGATTAAAGATTTGAACAGGAAAGAACAGAGAAATTCATTTTTGTGACATATGCAGGCATCAGATGTAGTAGGGCTTTGAATATGACCAGAAAATAGGCCTTACTTTCAAGAGTTTTACCAGTCATAACTTTTTTTTTCAAGTTGGAAATATTATCTTGGGAAAGCGTTATTGATTAAATCAGTAATATGTTCTCTAAGCAAACTGGGCAGCATGCATGAGCCATAAGGAGTTCCTCAGGCACTGAAGAATTCCCACCACAGGAGCATGGTGGCAAGGTTTCCACATGTGCCTCTTTTTCTCTCCGGAGCTCTCTCACAAGGCAGGGAGGGAGCCTGCTGGAGTTCCCCACCTTCCCTGCTTTCAGCAGCACTCACCTTGTACAGACTCTTGTGTGAATTTTGGCTCTGTGACATCTCAGATATTTCTCATGCCTAGCAGTAGTCCAAACCTGGATGTAGCACAATGACATCTTTCCCCACACATGAATTCTGCGATATGCCTCTGACAGTATAACCCAGAGCACTTGCACTAGGATATATAACCCACATCAGGGCTTTACTCTTATGCCTCCTCAGCTTCCAGATATGTCTCTCACAGAAAACCACTTGCTTATCTAAAAAATTCTATCTTAGAAGCTTCCAGTCAGGAAAGACACTGTGAGCTTAGCCCTGCCTTGTAAAGCAAGAATTTACCTCTCTTCAGAGGAAATAATTTTTAGAATTTATTCCAGACATGTTTAGTCTACTTCAAATATGTTTGCACTCTCTGTGTCTTCAAAAAACATGATGTAAATATTTATTACAGATTCCTGATTGTAGGACCTTTTTCTGATTGCAACTGTGACATGCTAAATCATATCTTTACATCTTCTCATATTTAGGGAAGGGAATTAATATAATTTCTTGACATATTTATCTCTTTCAAATGGAACTAGTTAGAAGTGCACTTATAAATTGTAGACATTTTCCATTAACTTAACTTATTACAATAATCATGTATGATATTACTCATATAGATCAGAAAAGAAACCAATGTTGACAGCTTCCAATTCTAAGAATATTATTTCTTTATTAATTAGCTTCATATAGTCATTGGCTCTTTAATGAAGGTCCATGCATATTTTCAGAATGATTGGTAATGTAAAGATCACTTTAATAACAAATAATCAGCAAAAAAAAATCTTCCTGGATTGGCCTACAGATGTGGAGTAGCACAGAGCCTGATCACATCCCATCCCATAGCCATCTCACTCCTCAAGCCCTGTTGCTGTTAAGAGAAGCTTTACATTGTGTTGCAAACATGGCACACTGAAATAGTGTATATCTACCCTCTGCAATGTGTAAGTGTGCACAGGCAAAGAGATTGGCTATAGGCATGCAGGGCTGGAAGAAACGGAATCTATGAATTTTGCATTATTGTAGGGAATCATAACCAAACTGATCAGAATTTTTCCTATGCAACAATTTTCTCCCCCCCCCCAAGGAAATGTCAGTTCAGTGACATCGAAATATTTCACAGACTTCTTGCCCACTTTCTGCTCACCCACCTTCTTAACTAGTAGCTTGGAAGGTTCTCAGAAGGCAAAATTCAGCTGGCAAAGCAGAGCAACTTAAAAAACTGCAAGCCCTCAAAAATCTGGGTTCTGATCCCAAGGTTTTTGCATGAGGTCCTCAGAAATTTATCTTTTATCAAGTGAGTAGGCCAGTCTTCATAGGTTCTTAGGATTCTGTAACTTTGGGAGATAGATGCCTCTCTGCCAAGGCAAGGGTGTTGGGAACTTCACAGATGTTCCACAAAAAACAGCATTATTTTATTTTAAGGAGTGATAAACTTTACTTGCTCTTACCTTGCTCCTATTGCTATTTTCTCTCATCTTTCAAATGTCATACAGAGTTGCAGTAACTGCAATGAATATTCTGGGTGATCCTCAGCAGATCACTTCACTTTACAGAGCCCTATTTGGTCCCCACCATCTTTTGTCTGTCTTTTGTAACAAGAGAAATACTGTCTCCTGCTCCATGCGCATGCCACGACTGGCACAGGGGCTTCTAGGGCTCTGCTAGTAAAAGGTGTGGAGTTTTCTTCATTTCTTTTCAGAATTTTGCTATAGTATTCACAAGTGAAAATACTTCAATACCTCCCAGCTGCCTTTGCAGTAGTTAAACCTTTGAATAAGAGCACCAGTAGCCTCTGGAATAGCACCCGCACTCTAATATCTGTAACCAGCTGAAACATAAATAGGTTGCTTTAGAATTATTGAAAGGAGTCAGAAAGATAACTCTAGTGATAGAAGTGTTCTGTGTGAAATCTTTATGTCAGCTAAAGCCTGGTCAGCCCTAGCAGACACTACCCCACAAACATTTCCCAGTCCCAACCTGCATGGAGCCAGGGTAATTACCTCCACACTGGCTCCCTTGGTGTGCTCTGCTGCACTGCCAACAAGGGGAGCAGTTACTGCAAGATGTTATGGTGGTTTCTGCAGCACAGACACTTGTCTGCTGAAAACAAGCAGTACACTATTGAGATGGAGGGAAATGCCAAATTGCCCCAAATTGCCGCGTACAGCCACGCCCTGAGTAAGCACGGGTTCATATTCAGAGCCTCTTAGATACAGCAGTGCTTGCTGTGTGAAATACATTCTGTACCTAGTTCCTCCATGCTCAATAATGGCTTATTATGGATCAAATATTTCTCTTGCTTCCTAAGAATTAAACATTAAGAAATCATGGCTTCTGCTGCTTCTACTGAAAAAGGGGGATTTAATGTAACGTAAAAGTAGTATTTTTCACAAGCATGTGTAATTGCTGGTTAGAGGCAGCTTCTGATTAGTATTCCACTCCTGCTTTAGCTTTTCACCCAAGTTTTTTGGGAGTGGCATTAACCTACTATATAATTTGTTTCTTTGTTCATTCAGCTCAATCAATCAGTCTTATGGAATTCAGTCATTTTAGTATAACATTTTCCTGAGAAATGTAATTAAAAAAAAAAGACAACTGACAAGGCATGTGAAAATTTAGAAATGCACCATGAGAAAATAAAAGAGAAGCCTTATCCCTATTGTCAACTAATCGATTCTACAGAGTAATCCACTATTCTTACTACACGTCTAAAAATGGGGTAGGAAGAGATGAGATAAATGAAACAATGAAACGGTGAACAAGGGCTAAAATAGTCTCTTCCAAATACATGAATATAGATGGAGAACAATGTAACTGAGTAGATTCATTTATAATGAGTTTAGTTCTGCCTTTCTGATTCCATTGGAAATTAATACTTAAATTTTGGAAGTACCATTAAATAATACTTTCTTATCTTTTATTTTTGCACCTGTATGTAAAGGAGAAGGCTCTGGAGGAAAAGACTTTGCACTCACATCCCTCTATTTCCACAGAGAATTTTTAATCACATAAGAGTATGAGTATAATCAGTCCCACGTATTCACAGTCATGCAACCACAAAACAGTTGAGGTTGGAAGAGTCCACTGGAGGTCATGTCCAGTGCCCATGTTCAGGAAGTGTCACCTAGAGCCTGGAGATGCCCCAGCACCACATTCAGACAGTTTTGCACTTCTCCATGGACAGCGACTCCACAACTTCTATGGGTAGCTCGTTTAAGTGTTCAGCCACTCTCAGAGTAAAAAAGTATTTTCTGATGATCAGACAGAAGCTCTTGTTTCAGTTTGCCTCCATTGTCTCTTGTTCTGTCACCAGATTCCACTGAAAGGTGCCTGGCTCCATCTTCTTTACCCTTATCCATTGCATAGGAATCTCCCCTGAGACTCCTCCAGGCTAAACCGTTCCAGTCTTTCCTCACAGAAGAGATGTTCCAATAACATAATCATGTTCACGATCCTTTGCTGGATATAAAATAAAAATATATTTTTATTATGTCTCATTATTTTTATTTATTATATTTTTATTATTATATTATTATATTATTATATTTTTTATGTCTCATATCTACTTAAAATTACTATTAATTATCAAATGTGCATCATGGATTACAAACCTGATAAGATATTTTTCAAAATCCGATTAAAGATTCACAATTTGTCCAAGCACTGGTCTAAACATTCTCCTCAGAGTTATGTATTGCTCAGATGAGGTACAGCTACGCCCCTGATTGCAGACTGGTGCAGGTGGAGAAACCCAGACCCTCAAGAGAGGGAAACAAGGCACTGATGACCTCCAGCTCTTTGGTATAGATTCACTGTTCATGAAGCCAGCAAGGGTGGGATGTGAGATAAGCTCAATTCACTACACCAGAAGGTGTCCCAAGCATAGTTCTGTGTTTTAATTGCAGGTTTAAGACTAGACTAAAGACTAGATCATTCATCACATCTATCCTGTTTCTGACCAGGTATACTCTCTGGACTGGATTTAGAGCAAGTGGGACGTTAAAGGGGAAATGGCTTTCCTGTAGTCTCATGTTGCTCATCTCCCTTTCATATATTGTCGATGCCATGCCATAAGCTGTGCAGACAAGACAGACAATGTCTGTACAGCCAGATCTTGAGACCAAATCACACTTTAGGAAACCTGTGGGACTGCTCACAGTTCAAGTACAGTGCAAGCTTAGCCTTTGAGCCCAAGCTACAGTCAAAATACAATCAATTGTATCCATCCAAAGTATATCAGTCCTGAGAGCCCCTGACCCTTCATCCCCCTCATGAAGCATAATTAAAGTCAATGCTTCTCATTTAATATATATTCACCGAGGGACGTGGAAATTCTTTGGCCATCATCACCCACAGCAACATTTGATTTGACGTGAACTTCCATTTCACACAGCTGTTCTGATCTCCACCTTCCCTCAACTCTTCAGCCTCTTTACATCAGCACTGAATTTGGCCTTTTTTCCCCCATTGTTAAGCATCAGAAGCTGCACCAGCAGATTCTCTAATAACATTCTAATATTGTTAGACATAGCAAAATACAAAATCTGTCCTGATCATACAGCAGAGGGAATAAACCAGTCAGATTTGGCATAATGATTTCAAGGATCTGTTTGCAAACCCACTGACAGCAAATGCCTTTCCATCAAAATCAGTAGCTCTACATTAGGCATTGGATATTTAAGATTACTCATGGCACTTTAGTGTGGCTCTTGTGTTTTTTAAATTGATTGAGAAGCTCTTAAGAACATGTTAGTCTTTAGCATTGTTGATTCCTAGCTAAATAATCTAACACACTAAGAGATATTTTGATCCCTGTTCATGCCAGATTACTCTGAATACTGGTGTCCTCTGAGCTGGACCAGGTCTTTCATGTCAACTGTGTCCTTATCAGCATGCACTGTCAAACTTGCTTCCAATCTTCCTTTTAATTACAGTGCAAATCCACAGAGTGAAAGTCTACAAAGGAGTAACAAATTTACCCACAAGGTCACATACCCTTCAAGTTACAGCCTTTCCATAATAAAGTTGAACCTAAGAATGGGCTTTAATGTTTTAGGTGCCTGTAAGCAATTTCAGAATGCTGATATGGCGCTGCCTGCCAGCGTTCCTGCTGCAGACACCGAGTCAGCACAAAGTCTAACAGAATCAGCAGCCAAAGGCATCTGTAGGTATGTGTGAAACAGGGGATGAGAGAAACACTGTGTTTGGGGTTTTGTTTTGTTATCTGAGCTGAGGGGTTTTTTACATACCGAACATATAGATTTTCTTTCTTGATTTTAAAGGATTTAACTTGTTTTCATTTGGAAACTTTTTTTTTTTTTAATCTTAGCTTGCTCATCTCTAGAATAACATGTTTTCGAGAATTTTAATACCTCTGTTTTCAATGCATTGGCATAGTTCATTCTGTATGATTCAACTCAGTTATTCAAGGAATGAGTTTAATTCCAAGTAAAGGGTACCGGGATTCTTCAGCATACACTCTCAGTTCTTGGAAATACAGAGGAAAAAAAATGATATTTTAGTTTCATTTATAAGATTTTTTAAAATTATTCCTAAACCTTTCATCAATTTCAATAAGTAATTCAGTTGTGCAATATTTGATTTGCTCTAAATGATCACAGAGAATGCTGAAAATATAGATGTAGTTACCTCTAAAATTGGGTATTATACTAATAAAAATTTATAACAAATAAAACATTTCCTTTAAGCAATATGAGCCTAATTGATTATATAAAAGTTTTAAAAACTCCAATACTGTAAGAAGTGTTTCTGGTAATCAATACTGATGAAAAACCATAAGTTTTTTTATGCCTTCTTAAACATAAAGTCAACTGTATCCTTTACAGCAAACTCAAAGAGGACAAAATATGTAATCCAGTTTATTTTATGGTTAGTAGCAAACATTGGCTCAATGGCTCCATTCTCTTATTGGAGGTGAACAAACCACCTCTCTGAGATCACAACATGCTGAGAATATTAGGCCACACCAACATGGGATTAATAAATTAAACATGAGCAAATGATAACCACAAAGTGGTAGAATCTTTCAGAACATTAAGACACATCCTTCAAAATCCATGCTTGAAAAAAAGCAGCAGAAAGAGAAGAAAGCTGCGGACAATAGAAAACTACTAAACCAGGAGGAAGTCATAAATACCAAAGCGTCACAGGGGTTAAAAGTCTAAATAATACCAATGTACAACAGAGGCATGGTCACTTGGCTTGTTAGAGTTTTTTGTAGCAAGGTCTGTAGCTCGCTGGTCCTTTGGCTTGCCTGACAACATCCTGTTATGTCCTCCTTGCCTCATTTGCTCATAAATAAGGAGGTAGCAACTAGTGTACTACTCGGTACAAGTTACACACTACTGTTACTACATGTCACAAGTTGCCCAGCAAGATTGTATTGTATTGGGCTATGGGACTCTTTTCAGAATCCCTGCATCCCTGCAGATATTCAGAATCTGTCTGACGTAGACCTGGGCAACTGACTCAAAGTGACCCTACTTTAGCAGGTGACCTGTCAACCTCAACCATTTTGGGACATAATGTTAGCACAAAATTTTGCTTGGTAAAACCAAAACTCTATAACATCACAAGTAACAGAAATGAAGCTTTGCCATATGCTACAAAATGTACGGTTGCAGGTTTCAGACTTCAGATGTTTTTATTAATTATTTTCTCTGTCAATGTCAGAATATATAAACAATCTCATAATATTTTCTGTCATCTTCTTTAATATAATGCTCAAGAAGATGCAGCTGTGACAGTTCAAGGAAATCAAAGCTTCTTTCCTCATAAGGGTACATGGGAAACAGCCATGTGAGCTCCTTAAGCAAGATGGATCATTTATTATCAGAACTTGTTTGACTCAGATTTCAGAAAGCAGAGCTTCTCTTGGGAGCATGGAAGAAATCATGGTATACATCCTGCTTCTGCCAAGGACAAGATTTGAGGCTAAAAAATATGACAGTCAGGAAATACTCCTTTTTTCTGAGGAGACACATCTGAAACATGTCTTACTTGTCAAATGTAATTATTATAAGATTCTGGTCACACAGGAGCTCTTTTTCTGAAAAAAATCTTAGCAATTCATATTAGAGTTGAAAAACTCTGTAGTGGCATTACCTTGAATACTCTCTTACAGCCTTGAAGTAAAAGTCATTGAGATCTTTTACTGACACAGAGAATCACATCTGTCTTGCAGGTCACAGTTTGAATTTCTCAGTCTGAATGCAAAAAAAACCCCACCAAAATTAATCCAGAATTTTCTTACCTTATACTTTTTAGTAAGATCTGAGCAATGCATTGCAGGACAGTGCAATGCTCATTAATAAATGTGTCCTTCTGTTATTAAAATTAATACAAGCTGCAATTAATTTCAGTTGTGCAGCACATTTCCCAGTGTTGCTGTTTGCTATGGTGGGCATTTAATGATCTCTCTGCATATTTCATTTCTACCATCTTCATCTGATTATTCTGTCCAGCTTGGTAAAAATCTCATCACAAACTGTATTCCTGAGAACCACTGTTAACTTTGAATGCTAAGGTTTCCCTCTCTGCTTTTAAGAATTAAACCTTCAGTTGTATTGCATTTATTTATCCCTAAAAGTTATGGGAACCCTTTCAGAACATTCCGTGAGGATCTATGCAATAAGGACAGATGGGTCAATAATGACTATCTCTCACATTAAACCCATTGACTTTGCCTACATCTATTCCACCCATGTCTATAATTAATAAAAAAAGTGGCAAATAACATCCATGGATATTATTATTTATTTTTTACTTAAGGTCTGGTTCTTCAAGCACTGAAATTAATAGCAAACTTCCCCCATTACAGTCAATGGACACTAGCACTGCAGTAGCAGAAAGGGCTTTGGTTCATTTTAGTAGTTAACTCCACTTAGACAGAAGATTTATAATTCCTGCAATCATCTTTTTGCAAACACAAGGTAGTCATATTGTTAAGGAAGAGTAAATATCACCACAGGCTGAAAAGAATCCCATAGCCTAAAATAATATCCTAGCAATCTTTCTACAACGCAGTAATTATGCAAAGTTCAGGGAGTTAATATCATACAGTGTCTAATTCATTGCCAGAGTACAGAAAATTATATTTATACTCAGGTTGTGTTTTAAATACAGAAGGATCTATTTATAATCACATCACAGACAGTCTCTCATTCAAGTCTGTTCATTAGTTCCAGCCGTGCATATGGGTAGCCAGCTTGGAAAAAATAATTGTCATCTACAGATTATTTAAGACGTGTGTTTAAATGAAGATTGTTTATACCAAATACACAGGGTCTGAATGAAAACTACAACCTGTGCTTAAGGCACTAGGCCCACTGGCAGTTTCACCATGAACATGTATAAGCTGATTATTGTGTGAATTTGGAGACAGTGGAATGAGGTATGTTTGCTGTGCTGCTCCTGGATGGAGCTTTTGACAGAAGCTCTCAGATCATCATCTACTATAAATGTCAACAAATTCTCCTCTGACTTATCTAAGTTTCAATTTTTCTGGTTTTGTTTGTTTGCTTGTTTTTTGTTGTTGCTGTTGTTTTGGAGTTGTTTTGGTTTGGGGTGTTTGTTTGTAGGTTTGGTATTTTGTTTATTGTTCTCTGCAACTTGCTAGCTAAGGATACCTAATCTAACTTTGCTGTCTGTACAATTAAGTAAATACACAGAAACCTTTCTCTGACACTGAAAGCCGATGGTAGATCCTGGCCAAGAGGTCAAGAAGCTCTCCCAGCCCCCACGAGAAGATGGCTTCATGAAAACTGCCTGCTGCCAACAGTCTGACTGGCCCATGAACATTTCTGTCCTGTGCCCAGGAATTGCTTAGGGAAATACTATTTAGCTCAAGCCAAAAACCATGCTGGGGACTGTACTACCAACTTAATGATGTAGAAAATTTGAGTTCTGGAGCCTGGGAAAATTCCCTGAGACTGTTTAATTTACTAGTGTGGCTGTAGCCTCAGACCTAGGGGCTTTCTCTAGCCTTTTGCCTCTATAGAAGAGCCAGGTAAGTTCTTTGATATTGTGTGCTTTAAGAAAACATTGAGCCATATGGCACTCCAGTTAAATTTAAACACCTGCTGCAGCATCTATTGTTAAGAAACTAAGTAATGGAATTTCTTTCCGTCTTTGCTGAGCTGCCAAAACATAATTCTTTATGGAGTTAGTTTAAAGTCACTGGTACTTTTCTCAGTGCTTCTGGATCACTTTTCAGAGGCACCTACTACCCTTTATTATGTCTACAGGGAGAAGGAGGTTGGCTTTCCTGCTCAGCACGTCACCCGAACTGTGTGCTACTGTCTGAAACAGCAGCACCACAGCTGCAAGGCACCTTGCCTAGGGACAGCAAATGTTGATCAGTGCCAGCAATATTACACAAACTGATTTGAAAGACTTGCAGCCCAGCATATCACTGCACAGCACTAATCAAAATGTGCTAGCTTCCAGTACTGCAACTCTGCCCTCCCAAGAGGTACAGCAGAGATCCTTCCCAGGACTGCTTTGGGAGTAGTCCAGTCTGTTCGCCCTTCTGAGAGTTGCTCACAGTACACATCCTTCCTGCCACCTCTTACTAGAAGGAAGAGTTTAGTTTTCAATTACTTATAATGGTGTAAACATGAGTCACAGACAGAGCCAAAATTAATGTCACTCACAGCCCTTGCTCGGTGTTACATTCCCTGCAAAATGCCTCCTGTTATCAAATGGCAAACCCATGTTAAATGCATTGCACCTGATAATGCAAGCTTTCAAACAGTTTTCTAACTAATTTTGACTGTAAATGACTACAGAAGACAAACTTTGAAATAATTACATTTTTTTTTCAGCCCAGACTATTGCCTAATTATATTCCAAGGAAGTAGTAAACTCTTCTATCACTGATGAATGGTTGGCAACATCGTTTATTTTAATGGATATATATTACTTTGAACTAAGTCTTTGCCATCTGTTCTGCTCCATAATTAGGAATGTAAAAAGAACATATTTCACAATTACATCACTAAAATGTATAATGTATGTGTCTTTAATGCATATGTATGCTCTCTGTACAATGTAATATGCATCTGTGATGGTTTTACAATGTTTCAGAAATAAATCAGGATGGACAGAAGCTACTTAGTCATTATCTAGTAATTTTCTTGACTGTCAATTTTGTTCACAAAATTCAGGACATTATAGTAGAAAGATTCTACTGTACAAGCACTTTAAGCAAGGTAAAAGTATAAGTGTATAAAGCACGAATACATCCAATAGAACCATTATAATTTCACTGTGTTTAAAAAATAAACTTATCAAGATGTAACTACATTTCTGTAGCCATATGTTCCCTGCTGTTTAATGGACAGCTCAAAGATTTTATCCTAATCTCTTGGGATTTATATGAATAGAGAAACTCAAATAATGACTTATGCAGCATTAGTATATCTTAATGTAAATAAGAAATTCTAGGGCAAACATGTTTGATTCACTTAAATTCCTTATATAAATAGTATTTTCATACTACTCTGCCCAGAAGAACAAGAAAAGAAGAAGAAAAGAAGAAGAAGAAAAGAAGAAAAGAAAAAAAGAAGAGTGACGGAGAAAGAAAGAAAGAAAGAAAGAAAGAAAGAAAGAAAGAAAGAAAGAAAGAAAGAAAGAAAGAAAGAAAGAAAGAAAGAAAGAAAGAAAGAAAAAGAAAAAGAGAAAGAGAAAGAAAGAAGAAAGAAGAAAGAAGAAAGAAGAAAGAAGAAAGATTATATATTTTAAAATTTTAATTGTCTTTATGTATTTTGACTCGTTTCTCTTTTTGCTTACATGGCTACTGGTGGAGGTACTCTTCTTCCTTAGCAGAGGATAATCATACATGGATTCTGCATTCAGCAAAAGTGCCATCAACTGAACAGTATCATGGAAATTCTTACGCCCAGTTGGAATTTGGAAATTAACAGTTAACTTGTTACGAGTTTTCAGTAACAATGCATTTTTAAAAAGACAATATTAGACTAAAGTCTAATGAGGGTTTCTGCAAAAGCTATGGAAGTAATTTTTTAACCATATACCAAGTTCCTAGTGCCATCACACCCCGAGCCTTATGAAGCCAAATTAAAAGCCTTTCTCAGTCCCACAAACCCTAAGTGAGAGTAATGGCATCATATCTAAAAAGTATTTTCACATCCTATTATACTCATGCTTCCATAAGTACTTCCACAGAAGGATATCATGATTTTAATTTCAAGTAGAATATTTTGGGCACCAAGTTTTTACCTAAACAGACAGGACACCACATGGGAAATGCAGCAGTGTACATACATTAGAGAAGAACCCTAGTACTGTGGTCATTCTATGAATCTTTCACACTAAGGATAAGCACTGGAATGAGTCACGCTTTCCACTTCTGCACACTGTGTGTCAACTGCATATTGGATTAGATTGTTTAGATTGTACCGGAGATTTTGGATAATTCTGAGAGGAATTCCATCCAATTGTCTCAGCTTGCATGTCATTAGTGGAAAGGTTTGTACCCAAAAGAGACTCATGATAATAAGCCAGTCCCTGGGAATCACAAGGCTTGAAATTGTATCACAGACTGAAGATGACAGTTTTCCATATCTTCCCAGTGCCTCTGGATCAACCTAGGTCCCTGTGTGGGTAAACAATAGCACTGTGATTATGTATGGTAAAGTATTACTCTAAGGTAGTCAAATTGACTGAAATATGGAGAAATAAATGTCTGAAAAGAAACCCCCTAAATTTTTGCTATGGAATGGGAAAAAAAAAAAGAGAGAGAGGGAAAACAAAAAGAAACCAACCCACAATCCATACTTCCTGTTAAGGAAACAATTTGAAAGTGAGAAACAACTGCTGCTGCTCTAAGCATCATACTGGGTATGTTGGCAATTTCTGACTTCAGTAATCAATGTCAGTGTATCCAACAGTACTATCAAACAAGCTCAGGAACATGTGGATTGTTTGTCTATTTAAAATGCATTTAGGATGGCAGAAGAATTTTCTCAAGTGGTAGATTACTGCCCTGGGGGTCTCAGATAAATATCTGGTAGGTGATAGTTTAATCTTTTCCAAACAGTACACCTGCAATACACACTACCTCTCCAGGTGTTGTGCTCTGACATTTTATGAACAGACCAGCTGACTCAGTGCTATTCCTTTATGTTTTCCTCATCATTGATATAAAAGCAAGTATCCCTTACAACCTGTTGCATGGCAAGGTTGAAAGAGTGATGTTCGAAAACCAACAGAACAAAGGGCGAGGTCAGGCAGCATCACACACAGAATAATTGTCTGGAGGTCCAGAGATTTGGGTTTCCTCTTTAGTCTCTGTCACTGGATTCAAGCTAGATCTCAAGTAAACCACTTCCACCTTACATTTTGTCTCTATTTCTTGTTTTCAGATTAGGGAATGAATTGGCATCTCATTTGGCAAAGGTGACAGCTGAAAACCAAAGGGCCCCTTTCTTCACACTATGTATCGACTCATTCTGATATTAGAAACGAAGACCCATAAGGTGGCCCCATGGGGTACCAAGACAACTGCATTTTTAAGGTCACTTGGTGTGTGACTTTCTATACACTATAGTCTCCTAGGATTAATTTCCTCTTTTTTACCACTGTTAAAAACCAAACCATTAAATTCTTACATTTAGTGGCATTAAGACCGGGGATGATTTTGACAAGTAGTTGCCAACAACTTTAAAATGATAGCTATGAGTTTCCCAAAAGTTCAAAGCTGCTGTTTGCACCTTTCAGAAGGTCTCAGTGACAAACAAACAGTATCTTTGGCAGAGGAAGCTGACAACATCTATGTATCAGGGATGGATCTGGGCAAGGGGGGATGTCAGCTTGTAACTGGTATTTAGTTGTCCCTGAAATCACCCACCCTCAAATTACATTTTTCTAGAATTTTTGAGGTTTCTGACTGTTGAGCAATTATAGTTGATCATAGGAAGAGCAATTTAACACTTCTCAGACTTGGCTAAGAGCAACTTTCATTCCAGTTACTTTTCTTGATGCCACCAAAGATGTAGACCAGAGGCTGCACTATTTGCACTTTATTTCCTTTATTTAATGGTGTTCTAGCTACAGGAATTTTACACCAGGTGTGCCCTACAGACTGTGTTATCCTGCCATAGACTACTGTAAGTGTTTTATACTGACATAGCAATAGTATTAACTGAGTGCTGCAATGGTCAATGAGTGCTGTTCCCAATGGATTTAATACCTCCTACAGATTGTCTCTTTAGACTGAGACTGAAAAATTATCTGCTTCAGTTTGCAACCATATTACATTTTCCAAGACTGTTCTGATTCTTTCTGTGACATTTCCTACAGAGCACTATCATAATTTTTAAGCAGAAAAAAAAATGCAGTTATTTATCAATCCATAGAAATATTGTTGCTAAGAGATAATTGTAAATCACAGGCACCTCGTGCACATCCCAGCAGGGAACCCTTGCAAGGTTCCAGGGATGTTGCTGAAATACAGCATTCTAATTAAGAAAATGCTCAAGCTCTGAATATTCCAGAGGTGATTTTCTTTGTTTTAAGACATCTTCATACATTACAAGAAAAAAATATGATTATATGGGAAACATTTAACTCTACAGTTAAGAAGAAAATCCTTCTCCACTTGTTCAGAATTCTGCTCAGAATTCTCAGCTCCAGATTACTCACTGAGCTTGTTCATAATTTTGAAGTCCAGATCATTTTTTCTGTTGTCAGTCAATGTTTAATCTTGGAGACAGTAGCAAAAACTCTAAAGTGACATGGCTAGACTTGTCAATAATAGCCTTTAAAACCTCCTTCCCATTTCTCTTTTAAAATTTGTCTAAAAATGCTCTTAATTTTTCTAACAACAAAACTCATATTAAAACTCAACTGGAGAACACAGGCATAGAGCATAAACTATCAAGCCCCATTCTTTGGTATGTGTTTATTTTACATAGATAAAAGACCAATAAAATAATTGAAAAGAAGACATAAAATATTTTTATTGAGGTCTTTAACTGAAAAAAGTAATGTTAAATCTAATTTACTACAGACATTGGTCTCCAAACTGACTATCTATCAGCTTCTGGGATATTACTGTCTTTGGAAAAGACTTACAAGAATAAATAAATAAAAGTCACTGAATAAACCCAGAAAACAAAACAAAACAGAACAGTTGAGCTTCTTAAGTGTCTACAACCGTAGGTTTGACCAAAACTGTGGGACAGTGTCTTTGAGCAGGCAAACACTCTTTTGTAATGATTTTTTTAAACAGGACAATCTCTGGCAGAGAGGTGAGACAGACAACTGGGGAAAACAATTACACTACAAAACCATTGCAACAGGATTCAACAACATCTGGTTGATCCAAGAAAAGTACAGACATGAGGAGAACAAGGTGTGCCCAACTGAGATAGTGTTTTGAGCAGAACAACCACTGCAGACATGGTTATCCCATTTAGAGAGAAATCTTCTGTATGCTCAGGAAGAAAAAAAGTAACACTTCACTAGCCTTTAATCATCACATATGAATTAGAACAGCATGTAGAATGGGGAAAAAAAAACAAAACTGACTTTGCTATACAGTTGAGTTAACTCAGACATTGCTAGTCCAGTCTCTGGCAAAAGGACTGAGGTAATCCTTTTCAGGGTGGATATTGCAGAGAGTCTGCTTGCCAAGTACGTGCATTAATGCTGTGTTACAGACACACACAAACAATTTCAAATATACAGGACTTTTGTCAAGACCTCTGTTCGCTATTTTGACTTATCTGAAGGTATGTGTATGTTTTACAAAAAGTCATTTATTAACAACAGGGTGATTTAAGGACAGGCTATAGTCTGAAAGTGCCCTTGCACCTGCAGATTGAAGTCTGAATTTAATCTTAACTGATAATATTTTGATAGGTGGAGAGCATATATCAGAGTGCGTGTGCATGTACACATGTGATTTTTAGGACACAAACACAAATTTTCCTGCATAGTTAGAAGTTAAACTGTTTTGTAGTAGTCCAAATTCTGTCATTGTTTTAAACTACAGATTAGATTCCAGTTAGACTAAACCCATTATTTGTGCAAAACAATGCCATTGTAATGATGTAACCTGAATGTTAAAAAAATCAATTTAAAAAACCAAGACACAAACACAAATATTATCGGAGTTAGAGGGTATAATAATGGGGGTTTTCCAGTGTTATGTGCATTTATCAGTGTAACAGATATCACTTCTGCAGTTGAACACCTGACAAAAACAGGTAAGAAATTTTTCCACTCTAGATAAGACTTTAACATCAATTTTCTGTTTTCTCCATCAAACTGTAGAACATTTTCTCACTCACGGAATTCCAAAGAGATTATGATTGTTCTTCAATATTTTCAGGTGCGTTTTTCATCACAAAGGGAAGTGTCCTAAGCTATATATTGATATTTAGCAATAGCTTTGACTAGAAGCAAAGAATACAGGAGTGCTCTGTGTTCTAAAGCCTTCAAAATTTATAATCAAAGACAATATTTCTATCACAAAGTGCATTTTTTTGTTATACAATATTATATAAACTTCTTCTTAAAGTGACCAAGCTCATCTTAACAGTAGTTCTTTTTTTGCTACCCAGAAGGCTGTCTCAGAGCACCATATATTTTTTGAAAAAGTCTTTCACATTCAAAGTCTAAACTAATTTATGACTTTTACCTTGGGCCACGATGATCCTTACCCCTTTTCCACCCACCAGTAATTAGCTCTTTGATACAAGAAACATTCCAGCCTCCCTTAGATCTTCTTTGGCTAGCCTACATTTGACATGATCTTGGAGTTTTTTCTTACAGTAGCTCTCTATTTCCTTCAATAGGCTTTGTTTGAGCCTTGCTGAAGGAATGACTGTAGCATGAAGCCATTCCACGACAGACACTGAGAGCAGTAGAAATGCTACATAAATATTTTCAATCAGAGCTCACATTCCCAGGAAAAAAAAAAAAGTCTATCAATTGCAATCTTATGGGAGAAAAAAAAAATAAACCAAAACCAACAGCAACCCACAACAAACAAAAAATACCCAAAACAAAACAACACAAACAAGTTTTCATTTTCTGGTACCCCTAAAAGTAGTTAAGCAGTTTCCTTGAGGCAACTCAATTTCTGCTCTTGGGAAGAATCAACAAAAAGGAGAGGGCAGAATTTCCACTAGATGTCATGTTCTCCCCCTTTCTTTTCAAAAAGCCCCCATTCTTTAAAATTTCCTATTTCAGGATGACATTACAGTGACTTCCAAGGTTTAGCAAACTTTAGTATTTACCTACCCTATAAAGAGAAGTTTGAACCCTTTTACAAGCAAAAATATAGCTAATCTAAAGAAAAAATTTGTTTCAAAAGCATTGATGAAGAATACACAATCTCTCTTTCCAGTCCACTTCCCTTTGCCTTATTGCAGCTGTGTAAAGGTTGAGGTGTTGGTCCAAGGTAGTTGGGTAACCAGACTGCTCCTACAGTCAGAGCAGAGATACACATCTCAGCAGGGCACTTCAGTAGGTGTACAAAATATGTGCCCTAGGCTTTCTCTAGACTTAATGCAAAAAAGACAGACACATTCAAAGATCTACCACAGATGAGGTGAATCTCATTTTCTTTCTTCCACCACCTTCTCCGAGGTATAGGAAACTGGACTGGATCACGATCTGAACAAAGTGTACATTAGCAGCTGTTCCAAAACAGCAACCAGAGAAGCGTGAATGTAACTCCAGCACAATTCAGATCATCATTTTGCCCCCGGTGTTGAGTAACTCCCATACTTTCAAAATGAAACAGTTTGCAAACCACCGAAACTGCAAGCCAAAACATGCTAGGTTGGCTTGTCATCAGAAGAGTTGTTGTGGGAAAGTGCTTAGGGAATATAAATCTGCCAATCTATCCTTTTACTCGTAGTAAATCTCATCTCTCTCGGTGGCCCTAGTATTAATTCTGGTGCAGTAATGCAAATGAACAGGATATTCCTGCATGAAGAACTGAATTAAACCAAAGGCCTTCAATTTTTCTCCAGCTATATAGTGACAGATGCCTGCTTCCATTATAAATCTATAATTCTTGCAAAATTAATTTTCTTCATGGAGAAATCCTTTTATGGCAGCACAGCAAACAGTACAGAAATGCTGCACACACAGCATAGTTTGCATATTTAGTTCACTATAATTGCCCCAAGGTCTTTTGGACAATTCTTCTATATCTCAGTACTATTCAGACTGTGCTCTGTTGCTTCAATATTTGAGTTTTGAAACACTTCACATGTATTTGCTGTACACCCTAAAGTCATCTTAAAATGCACAAAGATTTCATCAAAGTTGGCTTTGAGTCCTGTTTTAAGTTCTATTTTAGAAAACATATTAGTTCTTTTTTAAAAACTTATATACATATATATGTATATATATATATAAGTGCCTTGCGGGATTTTTGTAAGCATTGGTGCTAATGAATAATCTGTGTAATTAGAAAATATGTCTTAATTTTTGGCAAATTATTAAATCCCCCACTCTTCCTTCTCCATTAAAAGATGAACTGTTTAGAAATGAAACATTAGAGTATTTACCAACACAATTAAACAGTGTATAGTGATCTCAATTAGTGTATTTTACAAACAGAAAGTAGCTTTGACTCTTCTTTGATTGGCCAGCTAGAATTCATTAACATAATTGGCATTCACTAATGGCAAAAGTTACAACACAGCAATAATCTACCAAATCTACCATAATAGTATGCCAAAAATAGGAAAAAACAATCTATTCAAACAATTTATAAGGTAAAGATATTCAAAACACAATTCACTAGACAAACTTTCCAAATTGGCAACTATTTATTTTAGGTCGTCTTGCAGGCCATCCCAATGTAAAGTCTGAGAAAATTTGGCTCCTTACAATTCACCAAATGCAAAGTGGTAGCAGTTTACACAATAAATCAACCTGCTTTAAACATGCAGCACACAGTCATGGTATAGCAGAGACTTAAATGAGGAAGGCAGTAGTATAAAACTATCTTTTTAAGGCTCTATTTGAGCACTTTCATTCCTCCAGATGACAATTATTTAAAAATATGATTTTCTATTCTAAAATCCTCTTAAATTTTGTGGAGTTGAAGGACCTCACTTAATGCAAGACTTTAATGAAACCAGGAGGCTTCTGATTCTGATTTATGCTTTTAAAGATCATTTCAGTGACTAAAAAGGGGAGCAGAGAAAAACACAAACATAATTTTTAAAAAACTACTATAGAATTATACAATATCAGATAAATCAGATTAAAAGAAGACTAAAGGAAAGAAACATAACTCGTTTAAAACTGGAGCTAGATAGACCTAGAAAAATAATAAGCTGTAGTTTCTATTGATACTGACCCAGAAGGTCTCTTTTCCATACTGTGCTCTGAGAAGAAAATATCATTAAAATGGGAAGAAGAGGAGATGATAAAGACAGAAACTTCCTACACCCAGTAGTTTGCTGAGAATGTGCTGAGGTGGAAAGATTCTTCAAGCATGAATACATACAGAAAGGGACCTCTTGTTACCAGTAAAAGAAAAATTCAACTAAACCCACATTCTGAAGAATACCAAAGGGAGAAGGACAAGGTAGGAGGGGGTACAGTTCACAAACCCTGTGAAACCAAAAGTACAGTTCACAAGGTTCACAAAACCTCAAAACAACACAGGGTTTGCCCATCCCTTACCATTAGTCATCTACAAGAAATGTTCCTGCCTGACCTCTGATGAATTCGCTCCCTGGCATAGTTGCTCCTGCTTCTGGATATGGTGCTGTGTTAGGCTGCTACACACACTGACTTCAAGGAATCTTTGTTCTGACAGTGAACCTGCATCTAGCAAAAAGAACAAGTGACTTTACTGAGTAGACATGGAGAAGTTCATGACTGAGAAGACAGGTGACATTCTGTGTGCATTGGAACACAGCAAAATCTTGCAATAAATTAATTTTCAGTAGCACCACTGAAACATGGAATTTTGCTCTCCAAAAAGGTGAGAAATATTTCAAAAGCAGGAAACAGACTGACACCTTTCCAAAGGAGACTGGCAATTCACCTTATTTTCATCCACCCCACTCTCTCTCTTCCCTGCTATTTTGGGACTTGAGGAAATCTAGAAATGCTATAAGAGGTCCAAGCACAACAAATTTGTATGGGCTCACGACCCAGTTTCACACACAGAAGTAGTTAACAGGCTTGATTTTCCTTTTCACCCATAATTTTCATGAATTTACCTTCATCTGCAGCTACTATTCTACACTAAAGACAACAGAATTGCATCACCCTGCACAGAGTACTGGGATAGAAGGAACCAGGTTGCTTCCTGGAGCTCTACATTTGCATTGGAAACACGAGGTATGATTTGTGACACCCTTAGCATAAAGCACTATTTCCTTCCAGCATGAGCAACCACTTCTGGTAGCCTGTCTGTGGGGGAGATGAAGGTGTGCTTACATGTACTGTCAGCATATTCCTCTGAAATACTCCCAGGAGATCAAACCAGCACGTTCTTAAGCGCAGCAGATACAATCCTGGATGCACACAGGCCAACAACACAGTCTGGAATGGAGTGAAAGGGACAATTCATTTCCAATTTAAAAAGGAATAGTATTAAGAATTTTCCCTCAACATCATTTGATTCCAAAGAGACAGATTTTTGCAGTCAAGATACAACACTTACAGTTTACCCTCCAAAGCCTTGCTCCTAAAGGTATTAGAAAGCAAGTTGACACCAGAATTCAATAGTATGAACATAGAAACTCTCTAAAGCAGCCTTGTATCCTTGCTGGATTATAATAGCAGAGGGTGGAGTCACATACTGTTTGAACAACAAAGCAAACTGTAAGCTATGATAAATAAATGCCTGAAAGAAAACACCCTGGCCCCACCTTTGTCTGATTCAAATGAAAAAATACCAGTTTCACCCAAACCACAAAAGCACACATACACACACACACACACACACACACACACACACACACACAAACACAACAATTCTAAATTCCATGATCTGATGACTGAAGCATTTTGAACAGGTGAATTAACACATCATTGAAAACACTGCCCTGTTAATGAGAACTTACAATATGCACAAAATGCATTTCTTTAATCCTTTGATTTTCTAAAATTTTTAAAATTTTAAAAATAAATTTCAGATTTCACCATCTCTTTTTCTTCTTAAAATCCTATGTAAACATTTTCTATTGCTTTTACTATAGCTTGTTACACTGCTGGCTGCTTCCCTTTGATATAGTGTCTTCCTCAGTTTGTGCCTTACCTTACTAATAGATTCCTTGTTGCTTTGCTCTTTCTCTGTCAATGAGGATCATCTACCCTACTTCTTCATTGTATTCCCTGCTTTCATTGTCTTTCCTTTCTCTCTTGCATGCTTATGTAGAAAGGCCAAATACTTTTCTTCATACTTTTACATATTTCTTCAACTTTTCCCTGTTCTTGATTACACATGGCCAGAAAAGTGAAAATATGTCCCTACTGAACAGCAAGCCATAAAGGCATAGAGTAAGTGCTGTCTTCCTGGAGCAATATAGAAATAAACTATAAGAACATAACAGGTAAAACTAAAGATCTCTTTAGCCTAGTATTCAGTTCCCAACAGTGACAATGAGCAGGTGCCTAGGGGAGAGCACATAAACATAGAATATATAAGTTTTGTACATTCTCAGAGCCTCCAGTAATCTGTGATTTGGAGATATGATCATGTCTTCTATCGCCAAAAAGGCTGAAGAAGCCTAGGGAGACAAAGAACAAAAACATGACTCAGAGAACATGCTGTTAAGTGAAGCACAACTAACTTGAAAGAAGGAAAGAAAATATATCTATAAATTAATTAAAATATTAAAAGTTGCTCTAAATAAGACTGGTACAGGATGCAGTCTAGCCACAGAAGATACAGCAGTCTGAACTCTGCAATGGGGCTGTGTGGAGCTACAGGCTGTCACTTCCAGATACACATCTAAAAGGAGTCCCTAACCCATTTTGGTCAAGATAAGTACGTTGCCTTAAAGGATTTAAATAGCAGGTCTTGCTAACACTTTTTCCTGAAGTATTTTAGGGAATACTCACAGATCTGCAGTCTAGTTGCATTCAGAAGAGAAGCAGTAAATTCTTCAACTGGTGTTGGCAGGCATGACTGGTGCTATCAATCCACAGAATTACAGAGCCAGGAAGGAGAGCAGATATACTCTGTGGCAGCCAAAGGTACAATGGCTCCATTTCCCATCATCACACTGCCACTGGAGATTGCTACACACAGTTTTTCAAAATGGCATGTTGTAGCAATGGACAGTCAGTCTCCTGCTGGTAACGAGAAAATTCATTTGCTTTATGAAAGGTGGGTGTCCTTAGCAGAACAGCATCAAGACTTTCCCATGACAACACTCCATCACCAATTCTTCTGCTCTAAATTGGGCAAAGTCCTCCCTAGCTTTATTCAAGCAACGTCAGCCTTCACATAGCTATTTGAAATAACTTATCTGATTTTGTCAGAAGAAAGTAGAAAGTGTACATGGAAATTTCCAGCCGAAGTCCAGGATAAGAAAAAGTATATCAGAAGGTAAAAGTATGCACCTAGAAAGCCATAGTACAGCCTGTAGCAGACACTTAGTGCATCACAATACAATCCTCATCTTGTTGACAGTGTGAAGACCTGCTGAAGGAATACACAGTGAATTTTGAATACCAGATTTTTGCTGTCTTGTTTCTCTATGACGGAAGCAGTAGGCAATATTTTGCCTTTTTTTTTCTGAACATTCAGGGGTACAGTTTAATACACAAGTGTATCAGACATTTCTGTTCCTTCATACATTATGAAAACTGCTTTGTTCCTGGATTTTGTATGACACTAATTGTTACTAACATGATTATGGCATTAAGAAAAGACTCATTAGAGTGACAACTAGTCTAAGAAGAAAGCTTTTCCATTCAATTCAATACATTCTATGATTCCTTATCATGCTCTTACAGCACATCATGTGCCAGTTTCATGTTATACAGCGGATGCAAGGTGCATTACGACAATGTTATCTGCAATGTAACTCTGAAACCAGACCAAGCAATGAATTGCATTTGTTCTTTAATCCTTACATTGATTGCTATTTCCTGTCAAAGGGCAAAGTTCAGCAATATGGATAACCATACACAAAAACAAAAACAAAAACAAAAACAAAAACAAAAACAAAAACAAAAACAAAAACAAAAACAAAAAAAAAAAAAAAACAAAAACTAACAATAACATATAATTTGATATGTGACATGAAAAATTAGACTAAGTACAAGATATTTGACTGTACTCATTCAAATGCATTTTTCAGATATATGACCCTCAAGACTGATACATTTTTATTCTATTAGCTCTTTGACCTGAGGTGAAAAAAGGGGTGAAAAATCTTTGTTCTAGTAGACTTAAGTATGAAATAAGAATGATAAAAACAGAAACAGCTTCTCTTAGGAATTAGAAGTGGTCAGGCAGAACTGGTACCACTGAAATTTGCTGCTTTTTGCTTGCACAGCATTTAAATAAACCATAACTTGATTACACTTTTTATAACATAAGGCTTATTATTCTTAGGGAAGTTCCCAGCTAAAAGGATTCAGCCTTAAGATGCTTTATGTTAATAATCAGGCCTAACAAGTGTATCAGCCACCTTTGTCCCAAGAGTGGCAGTGGTTTTCTTAAGGACAAGGCACAAAACTGAAGGAAGTAATAAATACTAGATCTTAATATGGTGCCTCAAGTCTGTAAGCATCCTCAGACATGAACTTTTTACACACCTAAATATGGCCTTCAAAAGTCATATCCTGAATGTAAATCTTCTTTTTCAGTGGAAAGTTCATCTTCTAGGAAATGGCATGAAATGTAATTGAGTAGCAAGCAACTCAGCATTGATTTATCCTCTTCTTTTGGACTACAGGACAGACTTGCAATTATGAAGGTTCAGATTTAAACTTCAGAGACACTACCTTCAACCCATGTATATCACAGATTTTCAAAATACAGGAAATGAGTATTAAGTTTCTCGTATTTTCCTTTTTTTTTTTAAGTATCGGTAATACAGGTAAATCAAATTTCCCTGCAAACAGGTAGCAAAAAACAGCAATTAAATATGGAATCAAAAAATGTAAAACAAGTTAAGAAAAGAAGGTAACATGGGAAATTAAAACTACAGACAGAAAAAATCTACATTCAATAAGGACAACAACTGATTTTTAATAAAATGTGGAAATAAAAGAAATCATCCTAGTGCTTGTGAATGTTGTTACAGGGTAGCATGAACATAACTTACATCAGAAAAGGAAGATGACAAAATTGTTAATGATGTGGGAAAAGGCAGAGGTGCTCAGTACATTTCTATTTTGTATCTGGAACTAAGTGTGCTTTTGTACCATAAAATAACAGTCTTATATATTTCCTTTTCCAATATTAGCTAAGGATGATGTTGAAGAGAATCAAGTAAAAACTATCACAAAAAGATAAACAGGCCTCGAGTTACTTTCTCCCAAAAATCATACATCATCTGGATCCTTGAGAATTTCAACACATTTGGAAGACTCCAGACTGCATTTTGTTTTGCCTTTCAGAATTTTTTTTTGCCAATGCTTCAAAGTAGAATTGTTATGATGCAAGGGGAACTAATGGTACAGCTACAACTGGACATCAGTTAAATGGGGAATTGCTATTATATTATTTAATCTTACCAAGTACCACCTCTGCTCCCGGTGTCATAGAATCATTTAGGTTGGAAAAGACCTTTAAGATCATTGAGTCCAGTTGTAAACTGCCAAGCACTGCCAAGTCCACCATTAAACCGTGTCCCTAAGTGCCATATCTACACACCTTTTAAAAACCAGTGGTGGTGAATCAACCACTTCTCTGGGCAGCTTCTTTCAGGTCGTATTTATGTGAGGGCAGTACACAAATGTGTGCATTTCTATCAATTTCACATGGTTGATACCTCACTGAAGTGTTACAGCACGATAACTGCATTTATCCTAAAAAATTGACTCAAAAGTATGTACTTCATTGCTAGCCCACCTAACTAAACCTGTCAGGACTTCTGAGTGAAGCAAGAATAACAAGTGACAGACACAGGGGTTCTCCATGTGAGGAGGTAACCCAAACTCTACACAGTAACAGAAACCACAGTTCTCAACAGAAAGTGCCAGAAAGTTTGACCCTAGTAAGAACTGTCTCCACAGGTTTTCTCACACGTACTTTAAATACAAATCCTGAACTACTGCATATTGCAATATTACTATTGCAACCAAAGTCTTCAGAAGAAGAACACTGTTAGCTGCTCCTGCTATTTGAGGAAGAGAGTGGTGCTTGCCATCAGTTTCCTTCTTGAGGGTCATCCAGATAAAAAGGCCTAGTCATCACTCCCTAGCCTAAGAAGTGCTGGATACACCTTTGGTTTTTCTATTCACTTTCTTGCAGACAATTAATCTATTACAGTTTCCAGCTCCATCAACCTAGTAATTATCCATGGCTTCTACTTCCAACTAAAGTACCAACTAAAGGACATTCTTAGTGCATGTTCAACATTTCTACCAGCTCCTTCAATGCCCTTTTTTCCCTGTATCTGTCTTAAATGTAAATCATTTTGTTCCTTTTCACCTCATATGAAATATACATTTTACATCTTAGTACAAGTGCCCTTTTATACAACAAATACAGAAATAACCTGTACCAGGACTTAGAGTCCAGTATTCCTCCATCACACAAGATTACCCTAATCAGGAAGGACACAGTCAGAATGCCTCGACTGTGATTCCATTTGAAAATTAAATCCTCAAGGCTCAAGAATAAACAACACTGCCTACCCTCAAGAATCCCTTTACTGTTGGATATACCCAAGATAAATAAAAGTTAATAGAGAACTCCAAAATGGTGTCCATGGAATCATGGACAAAACTACTACATGTGCTCAAAACTACACACCCTTTGTTTCAGAGGGTGCTACACTTAGAGCACCATTAGCTGGTAGAGAACCTTCCCCAGAAGCTACAGCTGCACCTCTTCTTAGTGCAAGAGCATAGAAAATAGACCCCTCCCTCTTTCATAAGGCCTTAACCACTGGGGTATTTTAGTACTTTCATCACAAAACAAAGTTTCATTCACAAGCCCATGTTTGTCGCTGCCCTCTGCTAAACTCTCTAAGTTGCCTTTTTAGACATACACTCCTTCTTGATGAATGTCCACAGAGTGCTGAGAGTTGATCAAAGGTGACCGTCAAAAAAATCAAGGAATACACACTCTTCTTCAACTAGGGTGGACTTACTTTCTTCTATGTCTCAGCTTTTGCTGCCAAATTGTGTTATCTTTTCTTGTTTTTCTGAGGACACATCTTAGATCGGCCTAAGAGACTTAACAGCTTGAAATATGAGCGAAATCATCCTTGCAGAAAGTATAATAGCATGGTAGAATATTTGTTGATATATTTGCACATTTAGAAGACAATTTAAAAAGCTGTAAGACACCGATTAACATAGACTATGGTATTTTTCATGAAGTCCATGGAAACATAACAGAAAATGAAATATTATTATCATAAAGTTAGTATACTATTACAGATAAGACACACACAGTAAGGTGTCCTTTGATCATACAGTCATGTGGTTTACGGTACATAGTTTAGTTATCTATGAATAAAACACTGAGCAAGGACAGTCACTATGTTTTAATTATAATACAAACATCAGAGTGCATTCAGCTGAGCCTCAATCAAAGATCATTTAAGGATACTCACTCCTTCCTTTTTTTTGTTATTATTACTTTAATAGTATATTAACAGATCAGGTACCAACTTTTTTTTTTTATACACTAAATGGGACTGTTTGTCTCATAGACTTAACTTCAAAAAATAGAAAAGGCAGTCTATTATGGCAAGAATAATTATACTTATAGAAAAATTTACACAATACATAACCTTCTCCACATCAGCTTCTGTTTTCAATTACACACACTAGCACAGTATCAAGGATCCTCAGCTTTCTAATGATGCTGTCCTGCGTCTAGCACTAACAACAGTAGCAGTGACTGGTGGCAGTTCTGCAGAGGATTACACATGGGATGCACGTGCACAGCAATGGAGTTTTTTGCTGGTTAATAATTACATCCTTTTAGATCAGCAAAGACCAGGAACACCCGTAGGTTGTCAATCAGAGAGCTGGGGCACACCCATACAAAGTAATCTGGTGGTTCCCCCTTGTATATGGTTCAAAGGACAGATTTTATTTCTGTAATTACAGTAACTCCATAGTATTTTTCTCATTATAGAGTGTTTGAGAAGCTGAAGTGCAGAAAGTGGAAGTGGAAGCAAACAGGTAGTGATGCTAAAATAGTAGGAAAGGTCTGAATGCTTCATACTGCTGAATTTTGGTTCATCAAGTCTTAATTAGGAACTTACGTAGTCATACAAACTGGTTGACAACTTAAACTGTTGTGCCAAAGTGCATGCACTTACTGAATTTGAAATGTGAATTTATTCCATAAAGTTCAAATTACAACTACCATATTATTATAGCAGTTCCTCATTTAACTCGCCCACCAACTGTCCTTTCAGTCTCCTTTAAATTACTTCTCTTGCTTTTAAAATTACAAATGCATCTAACACATTATATTGAGTAGAAGTAAGTAGCATAGGACAACATAAATACAATATTTTGGTTTACAATGTTGGTATTATGGTTTGAGTTTAAATTTAGTGTCAAGATTCAAGAAAGATCAAGTGGAGAGCTGACAGCTCTGTGTATTGTCTCCTTTGGAAAGTCTTCAGCAATTTTATTACTTATTATCATTGTAATTATGGAAAACCAATTGGACTTTTCTATCCATTCTCAAATATAGAAAGACACTTTCATATTGACACTGTCTGTTATAATTAATTTATCCTTAACAAATTGCTGAATTATTTTACAGGGAGTACAGCATTTTGGATCAGGTCACAGATACAATGGAATGATCTAAATCTTGTAACTATGGTGGTCACAACTCAGATAAGGCTTTTATATCTTCACACTTCAAAGGGAGTGTAGAACACAATCCAGTTTCATCTGTACTCTAACATTTCTATAAAACTCAAACACAGTCATAAAAACAATGTGTTTTTTTTTGCTTCATCCCATACAGCAATGATGCAACAACGATAGAATAAATGTCTCTCTAAATTTTTACAGAAAATCTTGAGATCAACTGTTCGAGTGTTTCTTTAATTGTAATGGAAGGATTATGTATTCACCTATTTTTGCAACTTGGCAATTTTACAAAAAAACAAACAGAAGTAAACCTTGGGATTTTTTGCTATTACTTTTTTTTTTTCCTTCCTTGATTTTATTTGGTGCATGTGGGCAAATACAAAACTCATTGAACAGTTTGTGACGTCTTACAATTTCCATCAACACATCGATTATGGGTTGAAAAGCACTCATTTTGACCATCCCATTAAACAATGATTGAACCCAGATAATTTTTTCACATCATTGCAGCAGTTAAAATATAACACTAATGGCACAAACAGAATTACAGGAGCAAATATAGGACTTTATTAAGAATTGCCTTGGTACACAAACTACTCTATCACTTCAGCTCACTCTACATAAAGACTACAGAGCAGGCAGAGGTGAACCATATTACTTAGTCCTTACTTACATTCTTTATTCATTAATTTGCTGAATCATTCTACAAGACATAAAGTTGTTTTCCACATTGAAATTTGATACTTAATAGCCCTTTTACTATTTTTATAGCTTTGAATATACTTGTTATCACTAAAAATACAATACTCTTTTTAATCTTGTTACATTCTTGGCCTTTGTGACTTGGCAGTGAGTTCCATGGTCTAATTACAAGTTTTATATATAGAGGTAATTACAGGTTGTGTTTGGGTATTTTTTTCAGTTTTGAAAGTTACCTTTTAATTCTCCTTGATGTTTGTCAGCTCATGTTAAATGAGAGAGAACACAGCCATCTGATCCGTGGTACCTAGACCATTATTTTACTTTATCCACTTTCTTGATCTTCCCCCTAAAGTGAAAAAAGGCCTAATCTTTCAAAAGAGTTTTTTTTTTTCATAACCTCAGTCATTCTCATTACCTTTCCTTGATCCCCCTTTAGTTCTTCAATACACTTTTTGAAATAGGGAAAAGAGCTGCTGAAATTGTGCAATCTCTCGAGTGAATACAAAGTGCCACCTGCAAAACAGTGAAAGATGAGGTCCTGAGAACTCAGTTCTGTACACAGCCGTGCTTTTTGAATCATAAATATTAATGCTTCAGAGACTTTCCACTCTGACTTCACCTGACACAATGTCATGGTATCTAATGCAAGTTGTGCATCAAATCTGTAAGTTCTTTTTACACACTCACATATCTTCTTGCATTATTTTAAATATGGTTTCAATACCAGGTCTTCAATTACCAGAGAACGACATCCATAGTGAGGCTCTGTAACACACCTGTACTTTAATTCCAGAATTTGCTGTTTTCTCTCAGTTCTCAGCCTGGGAAACCCTTCCTGTGTGACACTTAAAGAACTAGCAAACACCAGGTGGGGAAAAAAATAAATAGATACTTCCAGTCTGCAATGGAAAGAGGTCAAATAAACAAAGTAGATTGAGCTACTAGAGCTTCATGTTTTAAGATACCAATCCTAAACTTTGTTTCCTCTTTGAAAGCCCTTTCAGTTTTCAGCCTTCTTTTAACAGCACCTCAATACTGGTCCCACTAATGATTATGGTAGGAGTCAACTTTGACTGAACACACTCAGGATATTGATTTATAAAGGGAAAAGGATATGCCATATGTGGAAATGTACAGCGTGTTGCTGAAGAAGTTGTCAATATCTTTCTGTAGAACACGAGCCAGCAGTGCCCTGGCAGCCAGGAGGGTCAGCTGTGTCCTGGGTTGCGTCGGCACAGCATCATTGACTGGGTGAGGGAGGGGATCGTCCTGCTCTGCTCTGCACTGGGACAGCCTCACCTCGAGTGCTGGGGGCAGTTTTGGGTGTGCCACAACATAAAAAAGACATGAAGCTATTAAGAGATTATCCAGAGGAGGCCCGTGAGGTGATGATGGGTTGGCAGGGGAAGCCGTACGACGAGCAGCCGAGGCCACTTGTTCTTTTCAGCCTGGAGGAGACTGAGGGGAGACCTCACTGCAGTCTACAACATCCTCATGAGGGGGAGCAAAGGGGCAGCCACTGACCTCATCATTCCTATGACCCATGACAGGACTCGAGAAAACAAGGTGAAGCTGAGTCAGGGGAGGTTCAGGTTGGATATGGGGAAAAGACTTTTCACCCAGAGCACTGAACAAGGTCCCCAGGGACGTGGTCAAAGCACCAGTCTGACAGAGTTCAAGAAGCGTCTGAACAATGCTCTCAGGCACACGGTATGAGCTTTTGGGTATTCTGTGCAAGGCCAGATGATGATCCTGATGGGTGCCTTCCAACTCAGCATATTCTACAATTCTATGATTCTCTAATCATTCATAACACCAACATCATGTTCTTAAATGCAAAGAAATAAAGAGAGGTTGTGGCTTCACAAGACACACTGGTCAAAAGAAAAGCCTGGAGCTGCTGAGGGAAGTGGCCTAACAACTGACCTGTAAGACCTGGCAGAGTCATTCATATCTCTTATATGTCCTAATTTGCAAGCAAACAGGCAAATATAGCATAAACCTTCCTTAGCAGTACAGGGTATATATGACTAAGCTCAACAACAAAAAAACAAGCATATGGGAGGTGGAAGTGGAGACACAATGAGTAGGAACACAGGAGCATGTCCTGGGTATGCAGGGATGGAATTAGAGGGGCAATGCTTACGGGCAGTTAAAATTGATGAAGTATGTCATGGGTAAGGACACTTTTGCACCAAAATAGGAGACCGAGTAAAATCTAGGCGGGCTGCTGAATACAGTAGGTGACTTTGTGACACAGCACACGAGTATTCATTTTTTTCTGTTTCTACTGGCATGGTCCTGCTCTCAGGGATCTCAGAGTTCCATGTCAAGTAGTAAGGATCAAGTCAGGGTCTAATTAAACAAGCGAGAAATGTCATATACATCCATAGGATTGGACAGGATACATGTGAGAGTGCTAAGAGTGACAGCAAAACTCATTGGAAGGGCACTCTCAGTCCCTTGTGAAAGGTCACAGTGATCAGAGGAGTTCCTAACAACTATAAAAATGTTATGCATGTCTTAGGAAATTGCAAAAGGAGGATCTGGGTGGTGAAAAGATGATCAATCTCTCAGCTGAAGGGGAAATTACAGAGCAAATACTCATGAAAATCATTACCATGACAACAAAAATGTTATTGAGAACATCAATATTGAGAATATCAACATTGAGAACAAGCCATCTTGAGCTTCCCAAGGACAAACTGTGTTTGGTCAGTCTGAATGTCATCTACAACTACATTACAGGCTTCTCTGGAGGAGATTAGAGTAGCCATTGCTCCTCTTGTCTGGAGCCAGAACTTTGGTAGTTTTTCAGCATCTGCAGCCAAATTGGGAAGATACAGGTATAGTACAAGGTGCATTAAAAACTGGCCAGGTCATGGGCCTCAAAAGGTAGCTAATAACTGTTTCAAGTCCAATTAGCAGGTGATTCCAAGGGGTATTTCTTAGGATCAATAAAATGGCTGATATTATTTAACTTTTCCATGCGTGACCTTTGGGAATACCAGGGGACACCAAATCCAAGGTGGCTGTTGGTATACTGGAGGGTATAGCTGCTACTCAGATCTCAACTAGCTGAATAAATGTATAATACATACATCTGTATTGGACTTCAAAAAATGAGGATGCCAAGATCCCACTCCTGGGACAGGATTTAGTTAGGGAGAAGTGCAGGCTGGAACTAACAGCTCCGCAGGAGAAGACCCAGTGGAGCACAAACCAATTAAGTCAGCAGTGTGCACCTGCAGCAATGAACACTGACCACATCTTGAAGTGCCACCAGCCAGCAGGTCAAGGGACATCATTATTGCCCTCTCTTCAGCACAGATGAAACCACACCTAGAGCACTGGTGTTCAGTTTGTTCTCTTGCCAAATAAAAGAGAGACTGAAGAGAATCAAGCGAAGAGTCATTAAGGGAGCTAGGAGCTCTGACATATAAGGAGGTTGAGTGACATAGAAATACCAATATTCTTGTAAATTTAACAGACATTTACAGGCAGAGCATTCTTAGCAGCATTCCTTATGGTCACATTATGGGAATAGATGCATTTTGGTAGTCCCATCCAGAAGACCTACAATGGCTATAAGTATATATTAGAGCCCATTAATGTCACTGGTGCAGTACCTGGCGATGTGTCACAGCAAACTTTGAGTTGAGTTCCACACAGACATTAAAAGGTAGCCTGAAGGTAGCACTGTTCTGCAAGCAGAGACTTCCATGGATCTTCTGTGTTTGACAAACCCACTCCTGCTCAGGGACTGCTGCACAGAAAAATGAATTTCAAATCAAACTGGCATCCTACCCATGAATGATTTTCCATCTATAGTTGCAAATAAAGTGGCCAAAACTAGTTTATAAAACATTTCTGCAGCGATAATTGTTTAGGACCACTGAACTGCATGTTCCAAGCCAGATCAAAAGGAGCACCACAAACCCATGAAAGGCTTATGTGCAAAGACAAGGTAAATTCCATGTCTGGGCTCCATTTGTAATTCTGTCAAACCAAGAGTTCTTGTAGCTGCATACAAATTAAACGTCTGTCTGCCAAAATTAAGTGAATGAAGTACAAATACCCCCTTATCACCTTTTTTTTTTTAAATAACTACCTTGTTTTCTTTAATTTTAAACGTAAAATAACCTCCCTTTCACACTGGTGTGAAAAATACAAATCAGACTGGGAGTTACATCAGTGCCAGGATTGATCCTAGAAGTTTTAGATTATGATTTTGCTACAAATATAGATGTGGAAGGGTATGTCAGGATTTTTTTTTGACAGCTGACACAGCTGAAGAAGTAGCTTAAACGCCAACAGGATTTTGAGGGAACTGTATTATTTCCAGAACAGGTTCAAGGCAAGTGTATCACTGATTTACTATAGATTGGCCACACACAGAGATGAATTTAAGCAATTCCAAATATAGTTGGAATGACAAGGCCTGATGTTTTTTACGTTTGCAGACTAGTGATACATGCATAATTTTTTCATGTCTGTTCATGTTAAAAAAAGCAGGAATTAGTAACAACTTGCAGTGTTAACTCTCTAAATAATTAGCACTTATATATATTACATGCATTAACTTTTATTAATGTGACTTGAGACGGCCAAAAGGCAAATTAACACAAATTAAAGAGAGAAAGAACCAGAGATTTACGAGAAATAACTTTATCTTGTAAACCCAAATCATTAGCTTTTAAGAAAAAAAAAAATCCATTAACATGAAACCTCCTGAATTCCTCAGCTGCTCGATAAACTCAATGGTATATTTTGGAGCCTCTGTAAATCGGTCTGTATGAGAAGTAGCAACTTTTATAACCCAGCTGATCGATCATCAAAAAATACATTCTGGGACACGAAGGGTTGAAACTGCGCCTGCAAACTTGACCTTTACATCAGCTGGTCTAATCTAATAAAAGTTATTACCTCTCCCTAGAAGCCCTTGCTTTGTTTATGGGCACCGAATGCCCGAGATTACAGCGCTACTATTATCAGACAATGCCAACTGCTAGGCTCTCCCCGGGAGCCCGGGGTGGGAGGGGCTGCCAAAAACAGCCCCGCGTCAGGGATCCCGGCTGAGCGCCGCTCCCTGCAACTCCGCCGCTCTTCCCCGCCGCGCACCGCGGCCGCGGTGAGCGACACGGTGGCGGCGACAGGGGCTGTGGGTGACAGGGCACGGAGGAGTGGCTGCCAAGCTGTGTCTGCAAACAGCGCGGTGCTCCCCCCGCCCGAGCGCCAGCCCGGCGAGCGCGTCTGGAGCAGTCGTGAGGACACCGCTGCCCACCGGTGCAGCACCGCACTCGTTAGCGTGTAAAGCAGTCGCCCACAGCTGTGCCGGACGGACACTCGGCAAGATCTCCTAGATCCCCCGGGGCTTCTCCCTCCGGCTGTGCGCTCCCAAGCGTCTCGGTGTCCCTTCAGGAAAGGCCGGAGCCGCGGGGCTGCGGGCGCAGAGCCCGCACCGCGGTGACCGGCGCGGCCCCGCCGGAGGGCACGGGGCCCCCCGCGGCCCTGATGCGCCCCATTCCTGTTGATGCAGCGCCCCCTGCGGGGCGGGCGGCAGCACGGGGAAGCGGAGCGGCTCCGCGCCCTCTTCCCGGCGGGGCGGGAAGCGCTCGGCTCCCCCGAGCTGCGCCGCCGGCACTCCGGCGCCCGCCGTCGCGCCGCACCGGCCCCGCGGGGCTTCCGCGCAGGGGAGGTGACTGACAGAGGCAGGCGCGGAGGGCAGGCGCCGGCGTTCCCCCGCTCTGGCACGGGGCCGAACTGCGCCGAGGCGAGGGGTCAGCGCTGGAGAGGAGGAATCGCCGCGCGCTCTCTGGGGAGCACCGGCTGTCAAAACGAACGGGCTCCGACCACCGTACCGAGGCTGCCGGCGTCCCAGACGGGCTCCGCGGAGCCGCTGCCCGCCGTGCCCCGGCGCTGTGGGCGCCCCGCCCCCGCGCAGCCCCGGACGCGGCGGCTCGGAGCGACCTTCCCGCAGCCCGGGGCGGGGCGGGCCCGGCGCGCCGCGGCATTCCCGCCCTGCCGCCGCCTGGCCGCGCGCCGCCGCATGCAAATGAGGGCTCTCCTCATTGGGCCGCGCCGGGAGCCCTTTGAAAGGGCGCCCGGCGATTGGCCGCGCGGCAGCGGTAACGCACACGGGAGAATCTCTCCCCCGCCTTTTTTTTTTTTTTTTTTTTTTTTTTTTTTGGCCGCTAATGTGTGATTCGTTTCTCTCAGACGGTGTGTAACTCTGCGCGCCGGTTACTACAGAACAAGTAGTTCCCAGCCCCCCGCCCTCCCCGTACCCGCCCGTGCGGCGGGGCGGGACAGGGCGCTCCAGTCGCGGCCGCCGCCCCGCGGGGGCTCCGGCGCAGAGGGGAGGAGGCGGCGGGGACGGCGGCTGAGGTGTTCCCCCCCTCCCTCCCCCGCGGAGGGATATTCTCGGCGCGCTCGCCGCACTCTGCCCGCACCAAAATATTGGGAGTTAAGAGCGGCTCGGCGGCGCCGCCGGCTCAGAAGCGCGCGGGCAGCTCGGCGGCGGCGCGGTCTGTCCTCCGCCCGCCACGGCTCCACTGCGGCGCCCGGCCCGCTCCTGCCACCGCGGCCCCCACAGGGGCGGGCTCCACGCGCGGATTCTCGCGGCCCCCGGACTGGTCTGCCTCCGCGGAGGGCTATAGTTTTCTGCCTGCGCCCCGAGTGGCTTTCGCCGGGTGGAAGAAGGAACGCGGGAGCGGCGCCTTCGCTGACTGCGTTTCTCTGGAGGACTTTGTGTGACCGACACCTGGACTGCTGCCGGCGGGGACGGACCCCCGAGGACTCCGTGAATTCCTGCTCCCGCCCGAAGAAGGAGCTGCGCAGAAGCTTTTGCCGGCTCTCCGCCGGCTCAGGAGAGAGGAGAGCCGCGCCGAGCCCAGAGGACGCCGGCGGAGCTGCCGCGGGAAACTAACTCGACGTTTTCCCCCCCTCGGAAGATGTTACTCTCCAAGTTCGGCTCGCTGGCGCATATCTGCAGCCCCAGCATGGACCACTTGCCGGTGAAGATCCTCCAGCCAGGTACGGGGCTGGGGTGTCCCCTACCAGCGCCGCGCCGGAGGGCGCGGACCGGCCCTGCGCTACTGGGATGTCGGGCTCGGCGTCTCGCAGCTCCCGGGGCTGCATATGTTTTCTTCTTTTTCATTTTTTTTTAAATTGAAAAGAAGATTTTTATTTTTTTTCAATGAATCCTTGGTCCGAATCAAAGCAGCGCACACACTACGGGCAGAGCGTTTGTGGGCTTTTTAATTTTTTTTTTCTTTTTTTGCATTATTATAATTTTTACTGTTCTTATTCAGGCGCAGCGCGGCTGCGGACACTAACGCGGGTTTCTCCCTCTTGTTTACGCAGTGAAAGTGGAGAAGGAGCCGTTTGATAAAGTCTACCAAGTGGGCTCCGTGCTGGGCAGCGGGGGTTTCGGCACCGTGTACGCGGGGAGCAGGATCGCCGACGGGCTGCCGGTGAGGCGCGGGGCGGCGGGCGGGGGCGGCGGGCGGGAGCGTGGCGCGGGAAGCGGCGGGCGCGGCCGGCCCGGCCCTCGGC
Organism: Cinclus cinclus; assembly: GCF_963662255.1. NCBI lineage: Eukaryota > Metazoa > Chordata > Aves > Passeriformes > Cinclidae > Cinclus > Cinclus cinclus. The sequence continues at coordinate 3,814,868 of NC_085049.1, forward strand.
GGCGGGGCGCAGGCTGAGCCCGCCCCGCCGCTCACGGCGCCTCCGTTCTCCGCGCTCCGCAGGTCGCCGTGAAGCATGTGGTGAAGGAGCGGGTGACCGAGTGGGGTACGATTGTAAGTATCCGGAGGGGTTCCGGGGGTACCGCGGGGGGATCCGTCGCGGCGGGGCCATTGTGTGGGCGGCGGGGCCCGCCCCGCTGGCGCGGCCTCTGCGTCGGGAGGGAATTTGGCGGGGGTTCGCCGCCGCAGCGCCGCGCCCGCCCCTCGGACTGCGGCAGCGGCAGAGGGGGCCCGCCGGCCGCGCCCTCCTCCCCGCCCTGCGCGCCCTCCCCTCCTCCCTCCCCTCGGTCGGGGCTGCCCCGGGCCGCGCCGCTCCCCCCCCCCCCCCCCCCGCCGCTGACCCGCGCCCCTTTTTCTGCCCAGAGCGGCATCATGGTGCCCCTGGAGATCGTCCTTCTCAAGAAGGTGGGCTCCGGCTTCAGAGGGGTCATCAAGCTGCTGGACTGGTACGAGCGGCCCGACGGGTACCTGATCATCATGGAGCGGCCCGAGCTGGTGAAGGACCTGTTCGACTTCATCACGGAGAAAGGCGCCCTGGACGAGGAGACGGCCCGCGGGTTCTTCCGGCAGGTGCTGGAGGCGGTGCGCCATTGCTACGGCTGCGGCGTGGTGCACCGGGACATCAAGGACGAGAACCTGCTGGTTGACCTCCGCACGGGCGAGCTCAAGCTCATTGATTTTGGCTCGGGGGCTCTCCTCAAGGATACAGTCTATACCGATTTCGACGGTACGTGCCCCCCACCCTTCCCGTGCCCCTCCTGGGGTAATGCCCTTCCTAGAGCTGCAGCTTAGCCCCTTTCCCGTGACCAGTCGCAGCAAGCGGAGCCCCTGATGCGGGGGTTCATATCAGGTCTATCAGTAATGGAAACCTGTGGACCCGAAGCCACTTAGGGGTGTTCAGTTGCGTAGGAAAGAAGCGATTCCAGGCAGTGACGCAGCAGTTTATGTTTCCCTGTCTTGGAAAAAGCGGGTATTTTTTCCTAGAGGGCGATCTGTTTACACGGAGGTTTTGCCAGTGTCGGATGTTTCCATGTGTGGATATGCCGTTTTTATATGCGGTGGTTTTTTTTTTTTTTTTTTTTTGTTTTGTTTTTTTTTTAACTCGGAGTGGTACCTCCCCCGCTCCCATTCTGCCAGTGTCCTGGAAATCCCGCATTGCAGATTTTAAAGTGATGGGGACAAATGCACTCCCTCGAAATGACTTGCTACAGCGGCTGGGGTCGATGCTTTAGAGGTGGGAAAGCTGAACATAAGACAGCAGCATGTGACCAGAGGGAGTATTTCCCCCGGTCTTTGGAGCATGACTGATGCTCCACCGGGGTCTCGCTCCCCCGCCCCCAGCTGCCGCACTCACATCTGTTTGTTGTGAAACCCGAATCCCTGCCGCACGTGACCCTCGGCATCACGAATTCCCCGTTTTGTTTGGTATCCAAGGAGCTCTCGGACACTGGAGGGGAGGGGAAGGAGGGGGGGGCGAGTTGGGAAAAGCTGCCGCATAGAAGCCCCGGGGGGAGGCCTTAAAAACATAGAAATTGTAAGCGGCCCTATTTTGTTTACTGCCCTGTGGAATTGGATAAAGCAGATTAGCCCCGTGTAATGCGGGCAGACCTGAGTTTCACCTTCTTGTCGCACTCTCCTCCTCCCCGCCAGCCCCCTTTGTCCTTTTGTGTCTATTTTTGGTGTGATGCTGCAGACGCCACGTGGTCAGTGAAAGGGAGCTCGCCTCAGTAAACAGTCAGCTGATGGGGCTGTGTTATTCCTTGCCACAAAATAGAACAACCGGATGGGCCAAGTCTGTTGATGGTGTAACCCTGCAGATGACCTGAAATTGCACTGCTAATGGCTTTGGCTTGTGAAAAATTTAAAGCTGTTTAGTTTTCTGGGTTTGGTTTTTTTGTTTGGTTATTTAATTTTTTTTTTTTAATTCCTAAATGTCAGGTTTTTGAATTTAATTTAGCTCTGCCTGAAGGAGGTGAACAATGGGGAAATAATTTAAACCTTTACTGTAACGGTGGGTTTTTTGCTGCTTTCAGGAACAAGAGTATACAGCCCTCCAGAGTGGATCAGATACCACAGATACCACGGACGGTCAGCAACAGTGTGGTCTCTGGGAGTTCTGCTGTATGACATGGTTTGTGGAGACATCCCTTTTGAGCAAGATGAAGAAATATTAAGGGGACGATTATACTTCAGGAGAAGAATTTCACCTGGTAAGTTCTATAGAAGTCAAATGGATTTTCTGGTTTTGGGAATGGTCTTGTACACATGAGCTTGTGTAGGTGGACTTCTGTTACTGAGGTTTTGGTTTTTTTTACTTTTTTAGTCTAATACGGTTTTCTTTTTTTGTTGCAGAATGTCAACAGCTGATCAAATGGTGCCTTTCACTGAGGCCTTCAGACAGACCAACACTTGAGCAGATTTTTGACCATCAATGGATGCACAAATCTGAAGTAGTGAAGTCTGAGGACTGTGACATAAGGCTACGGACCCTTGATACTGATGTATCTAGCACAAGTTCAAGTAATGAGAGTCTGTGAATTACTAAGGACCTCGCACTGGGAGGGGGAGCTTCAAGCAGAAAGACCACAGTGCTGCTGCCAATACATAGGAGGGGCTAGAAAAATGCATTCATTATTCTGTAGTTGAATCTTTGTCTGAGGGACTTGATTTTGTTTTCCCCCTTTGCTGGGTTCTGCTTTGGAATGAGAGATTTCCTTTGGAAACGCTGATGTTTGGGAGTTGCAGGCCAGTACTTAGTCAAAGACTGACCTTATTAAGAAAGCAGTGACCTCTTGAATACATGGTAAACTTTTTTGCTCTCATAGAGCCTGGACTAGATTTTATTTGCTTTTGAGTGCCTTTTTGAAAGCTGCTTCAGTGGGACTTTCTTTTTTGAGCTGTCTATGTCCAAAGAAGATCCAGTTCATTATAGGAATTTGCTCCCTTTAGACTCAGTGCTGGGGGAAGCAGCTCCTATGATGCATTGGAGAACCTGTTCGGTGATTGAATGAAGTAGTCCCATCCACTGGTGATGGAATACTTGAACACAGACATTTCACTCCTGCCCCCTGCCCTTTACAGATCCAACCCACCTCTGCTGCTCAAAATATTTCCTATAGCCTGCACAGAAATATGAACAGGTATATCGGCTTCTTTATCAGAAACATTTATTCTTGTTTCCTTTTATCATCTCTACCATTGGGCATGAGAAGCCCCTTTCTCAACTCCCCCCGGCCTTTTGTCACCCTGCGAGTCTTAAAGTATGTATGGGCATGTTGAATGCACAATCAATGCAATATTCAAGGACTTCTACTTTTTTTTTTTTCCATACCTGTATAATGTGTTTGTGTAAACTTGGTTTTTCCCGTGTACTATACAGTTATTTATTGTTTGGATTTTAGAAGACCTCCCACAGTTTTCAACTGTGGCTATTTATTTGGTTAATTTATTTGGTTAGAGTTACTCAACACTGTGCTTTCCCCTCCTTCTCCCCATGGGAATTCTAGTGGTTTGCCCATGGCACTTTTTTTTTTCTGCATTCCTGTCAACTTTTGGTTACAAAAAAATAAATAAAAAAAAAATTCTGACCTTACCAGTTTTTTGTTGGAAGATGGGAAATTGTTGTACAAAGTCTAATTTAAGGGAAATAGAATGACTTCTTAAAGTTAGTCAGTATGCCTTTTGTCTGGTATTGCTGTACCAGAAGTGTAAAGTAATGCTGTTTGGAAGGGTTTTAAATTATTGACATTGTACAGTCTCCGTGCATTGGCTCTGGAAGGTAGAGTGGCAGAGTCATAAACTTTAATTTATTTTAATAGCTGTGTTTCTGTGATCTGGTTGCATTTATGCAGCTTGGATTTGGATTTTTTTTTTCTTCTGTTTAACGGTGTGAAATGTATGGAGATCATATTTTTTATACAGGTATTTCAATTAAACTTTTTGTATATAACAGTTCTGTGTTTGTACTTGCTTTTATCTTCACTGTTGCTTGTGGTGAGCTGGGGAACACATTGGGTTGCTGTCTCAAGCCTTGTTAAAGGCCTGCAGTAGCTGAGCCGGAGTTAGGAGGTGGTCTGTGCCATTAAGCAGTGACCATTATGAAAGAATTAAGCAATCCCTCACCTGAGCTCTATCTACTCCTCAATCACTGCATTTGATGTTGGACTGGGGGTGGAAGGAGTACAATACAACAGCACTAATGGCCTACATAAAAGGGAATTGGCCCTGTAATTGTGGGACTTTTACCTCTGTAAACACTGAATATCAGTGTACTTGTCCTTAAGTAAAACAAGGAAGGAATTCTGTAGCTGCTGGTGGTTAGTGTTTTCACAGTTGATATGTTTGCTTTCCATTACATTCAGTTTCCTTCTTCCCACTTACACCTTCCTTCTGGGGCCGGGTGAGGACTTCTGTGCCCTTAAAGGGAAGGGACAGCATTCTTGGGAGATCAGGGTGACTGTTCCACTTCCTTAGAGTATCAAAGACTGGTGCGTCTGTCCCTTTGACAGAGTATGGTACAGGGCAGCATTCTCACCTGCAGCAAAGGACAAGAGAAATGTCCTCGGCGTTCATCTTCACCCGTTGGGAGTCAAGTGCTGCAGATTAACGACTTCATCCTCATTTCTCTGCAGCCGGAGACTGACCTGACTTGGTCTTGTTGCGGGGGTGGGAGTGATTACAAGGTTTAACCACTGCAGAGGGATCTACGAGGTGTATTTAAAGATGTGTTCAGTTATTAAAGGTGCTTTGTAGTTGTCACAGCAAAGGGCTAGGCTTAGAATCTTGATTTTATGTTACTTCCCTTTCTGGGGATCTTTCTGCCAGCTCATCTGCTATTATTTTGGTTCCCTGTGGGTAATATCTTGCTGGCATCACATCAAGCTCCTGGTGCTAACTATTTTAGATGCAAAATGCCAATGAATAGCAGGAGGTAAATCTGGAGAAAAAAAGACCATTTTTGGTCTGCACACTTTTCTGATGATGCAGAGGGAAGGTGTGTAGCTTTTTCTTCACTGTAAATAAAAAGGAAGCTCAAATTACAGTGGTTGGGGGGGGAAAAAGCTCTAACCACATTTCTGTCAATTTGTTTTCTGTATTTTCTGACTTAGTTCCTTTTTTATTTTAGACTAGCTTCCCCAGGTTTTAAGGAAAATCTCTATATATGCTAAACCTAGTCCCTGAAAAACCCAGTCATCTATTGTTGGAACTGTATTCACAGAAATAAAAGGTTCTACAGTTAAGATTGCTTAGAAAAACTAGTGTCCCATGAGAAGAACACTTAAAAGTGAGCATCTGGATGAGAAATTCCTTTTGCTTAAGAAGGGAAGATTCAGGTATGCTACAGGAGAGATGATCCTAGCACCTAGTGCGCATCTTTAGGGAAACGTTTCTAACCACAAGAGGTCCCTGGATAAATTCCAGTGGCTGAGAGTAATTAACATCTTCCACTCCAATGGCTTCACATGTTCACAGCTGTTCAGAGGGATGGCAGCAGGGCTGTATGGGTGAGCTTCAAAGGGCTACCAGAAAAGCAATTCAAAAACACATTTATAAAGCTATTGTTGATTGCCGAGCTAGGGACTTTAAACATTTCCACAAGAGCTGATGTTACTTTCCTTAGCTGCACTGAGAATCAGCGTTGAAACGCTCTGTTTTGAAACATGAAAACTAGGTTTTCACCTTTTGCTACTGAGGCAAAATGCATTAAAAGGATAAAGGTCAAAAGGACAGGGGCATGAGTGCTGACTCCCCTCTGGGATTAGCTCAACATAAAAGGTGCACTTTCAGTGCTGCACAGGCTGCTTTGGTTGTGAAACTCCCCTGAACACTAATAGAAGCCATGTGGCTGAAACACCGTACACCGAAAGTAATGATTTGTAAAAATAGCTTTTCATTGCAGTTGAAAGTTGGAAAATGATGTGTTAATATAGTTCCATTAGCTGAGTGTTTCTGCCAAAATGAGCAAGTCGGTGACAGCTCTTGGTTTCTCCTGTGCTTCTATCTGGTATTAATATCATTAGATGTTATTTCTCTGGGATCCTCCTCTTCATATTCTCTCCCTGCTAAGTTGGTTTTCAAGAGCACAAAGCTTGAAAAATGAAATTCAGCAGGTCATTCAAAACACTATCGTTTAAATCAGGGCCTGTTTTAACCTTGAAAAATTGATTTAGCAATACTCATACCTATGCATGTATGTATACTACTGGCTTCATAATATATATTTTAAATATATTCTAATACTTAAACATCTTGAACAATGTAGTGTTTTGTGTGATTCATATCCCTAGTACAGCTCATTTCCCTGAGCATATACTCTCTTATTTATTTTTTTTTCTCTTTTTGTTAACTGAGTTTATATTTACTGAAGCAGCTGGACAAGAGCCCTTTGAAAATAGCTGTTGAAGGATCTTAGGAGGATTGACTAGGGTGTGTTCCCACCCAGCACTTGTGGTTCTCTCTCAGTGGTTTAGTGACCTCTGTTGGTGAAATTAAAGTACATGTTCCAAATATAGCGATGCATGAATTGGGGAGATTTTAAAGAACTGCTGGCTGATATTTTTAGATAAGAGTGAGTATGGCTGATAATTAATTATCACACAATGCTTGAAAGGATAGTTCACTAAAACTGAAAAGATTTAGATTACTACAGATGCAAAAAAAACCCCTTCTCAATAAAAATGGGAGAGGGGGGTATGTATTCAAAAGGTTTTCAAATGTGCCTCTGATGTTACAGGCTAACCTGCCTAGTGTGCCCCCAGTCACCTACACGACTCTTGGCACGAGCATTTACAGCCATATTAGCCCTCATTCTTCCACTTAATTTCAGTAGCCATGAGAAGTGCTTGTCTTCTGGCATGCAGATGGGCAATAATTCTCAGTGCTGTAGCTAGACAACAGAATGTTGTGGCCCTATCAGCCTGTTATTAGTGGAATATTTTTCTACTAACAGCAGTGATGCTACAATTCATATCAGAAGTCGAGATGGTGGTGTTTTAGTTTCATTGCAATACATATTGATAAAATATGTATTGGTCTCTCCAAAATGTTCTCTGCTTGTAAATTTGCAATTATTTCGTTTCATAGTTATCCTCAAGTTAAAAGCTTCATATTTTTTTGCCTACAGCATTCCTTCGGGTAGCTGATTTAGCAGAGACATATTAAGCTTTGGTTATATTGCAGAAGTGCTGAACAAAGTGATAAGGAGGCCACTAATCCATGCAACTAAAATGAATTTAAATCTGCATAACACAGGATTCCTAATTATTTCCAGAGAAACTTTGTCTCATAACAGGTGAATTCATGTTAGCACTAAAAAATGTGTCCACATAAACATACCAGCTCATTTTTTTTGATGAAGTGACTAAACTCCAGAGCTGTGGTGCAACTCAAGGCAAAATGAGGAGAAAAAAACAACATCCATTAAATTCTTGCAGGCATTTTCTTACTTTGCAATTCCATCCCTTTTCTTCCAATAAATTTAAAAAGTATTCAATCTTTTTGTCGTTTACTGCTCGTAATTATTATTTGTAATACAGCCTGGCACACTCAAGTTTTAAGAAACATTAAGTGGTTTGCAATACTCTGATAAAATCAGGATGTTGTATCTTGGATGCTAGGATTTCCTTTTCCTTAAAATGCCATGAAGGAAATTACTTGCCTACGGAAACATTCTGCTTACATAATAATATAAATTCAATATAGGTCTCAGATTAGCTGTGTTTAAGCTCTAATTAATATGGTCTTAGCAAGAACGTTATCTGTTATAGCTAATACTCTGCTAATTGACTACACAAACCATTATGTAAAAAGCTGTTTATACTAGCCCACTAAGAGAATTAGTGAGATGCATATTTTGACTTGCACTGTTTCTCAGGTAAGACTGTGTTAAACATCAAAATTAGAATTAAGTCATAATCAGAAAAGTAACTTGTAGATCAATATGATTCTTTGTTTTACTCTTATTGACTCAGCAGTCACTTTAAGTCTCCAGTTAGGCTTACAGAAAGATTAAAGTAAATTATACTGAAAACTGAAGTATTTTGGTATTTTGCTCTGTCACTTACAGAATCCTTAAGCAAATGTCTTATTATTTTATAAGTAATTGTCTGTGTAATAGCTAGGTGGAATATTTTTATCTGTATGTTGTATGTTAGTGCTACTGAAATAAAAATGCTTATTTGTAGAAATGAAAAAAAGTTTTGCTTGAGAAACTTACTGTGGTAATTATGAATGGCCTGGTTTCAGGGTTGAAGTTTCTTTCTCCCCTTTTCTGCTTTCTTTCTTTTAGGACAGGAAAGAATATAAGCATCAGCTATCAGTCTATTTGAATTAAAATGGATAAATATGTTAACAAGCATATGTTACAAAAGATTGGAGTGGTGATTCCCCACAATTTATTTCTTTTCCAGAAGTTTCCAAACCTAATAGTCATGAAAGGGAACAGTCTCTTTCAAGATCATAAGGAAAGATGTCCATTACCTGTGGGGAAATATTCCTGTGTTCAGACTCCATGCAAAAATTTTGGGGTGGAGAGAGGGGAGGAGAAGAGGAGGATAGTTTGATTATTTGTTTGTTTGTTTATAGTGTCTAAGTAATAACAAAAAACCTTAAAATAGATATATTTACATCAGCGTAGAAAAATGTAGGAGATCACTGCTTTGCAGAGGGAGATTTGTCTATTGTCTGGGCAGATATAAATGCATAAAAATCTTACTCCATAGGAAGGCAGATTAAGTTATGGTAAGGAAGAGTTTCATATCTGTTAGGCTAGCTGAACGCAGAGTAAACAAAGTGTAGAGTATAGTAAATCATTATTTTTAGAAACAAGCTTTTTTCATAAATCATCCAGAAGTTACAGATATTTCACAATTACTTTGAATTTCATCAGCCTAATGATCATGAATTACAAAGGCACATTTCAGTCACAACATTCATCTGCTTCTTGAACCAATATAAAATTTATTGACAGTGCTGGTTTTGCTACTGGCAAAACCAAAACTTTTTAATGCAGATTTGACCTAATCAATAGAAGTAGTGATAGATTTTCTCATGATGGTGAGGCTGTAGGGCTACTGACCTTTTCCCATAGCCAGCGTCAGCTAAATTGTTCCCCCTACTATCCCTTCCTTTTGCTGGTGCACTGATATTAAGATCAATAAACTGATCTCTCTGATAGCAACCCAGCATCAGTGAGGGAATATGCACAACTGCTTGGGTCTGGGATGTGATGGAAGGGAGATGGTACTGCTGAAGAAAGGATGTGTGTGATAATGAAATTTTCTCGGTACCATCAAGCATACCCTCTAGTTTCTAGTCGATAATTTCTGCAGCAAGGAATTTGTAAGGAATATGGCAAATCTCGCTATTTTTAACCTGACATGCAAACTACTTTATGTGGCTTTTCTTCAAATCAAGTGCTGAGCATTTGCTTGTGAGGTATACAGTACCTCAGGTACTGATGAAGTGAAAGAACTAAGGTCACTCAGAATCCTACACAGGTCAAAACTTAATTCATGACTATATTTATGTATCTCAACAGTATGCCCTACTTCTTGACCAGCTTCACAGGTACATTTGCAAATGAGAAAATATGTTGAACATTTCAGAACTGTTAATCAATGACAATGCTTTACAGCTATTCATGAAGAAAATATAAGTTGCAGTGAGAAAAAGTAATGCAAACGAGTTGAGATATCATAACTGCATTTATTGCTGTCATTTTGAGTCTCTTCAGCAGGCACAAACTCTGTAGTCCTCTCTAGGACGTTTTTACCAATACTCCCAGTTTAATATGTAGGATTCCAATATACTGAAAGGAAAACTACAGCAACTGATCTTGAAAATCCTGGTCAGCCCCTAAGTAAACCATGAATTTTGAGTGTGTTTTAAAGATACACTGTTCCCAGTTCAGTGCTTGTTGTGGTGATGCACTCAAGTAGCTCTAATAGCTGAGGATCACCATTTCCCTGATAACTCCTAGCAAAAACACTCTTGGTGCTATAGGAACCAATTCTGCAGTTCTTGTCCAAATATTCCAATCATTTCAAGGGAGATTTTTTTTCTGTGTGACGACTACAGAGCTATCCTTTAACTTGTGGTAAAGAATGTCCACCCTAGAGAGAAAATAAATAAGAAAGCCTGAAGCTATTAAGAAAACCTCTCCTGCAATGCTGAAAAGCAGTAGAAAAAGGAGAAAGAAGCCCTTCTGTCTTTCAGAAGTCACGGCTGCACCTCTCTGTAAGACAACAAATGTTATTTGGAAAGCAAGGGCAAGTTAACTTGAAAGAAAAGTAGAGCATAAAAATTATCTCATAACCTGAGTCCTTGTTGGCGTTTTTGTTAACGCCACAAAGAGCAGTTACTCACCCCTGAGATTAGCTCAGTGGGTTATATCCTGCTAACAACACCAGGTCTTCTTCCCCATGTAACTGGTCGTTGGTGTGAAGAAAAAAAAAGGGGGTTCATAACAATGTTGATCATCATTCATACCTCTCTTTTCCTCTGCTAAACAGATTTTCTATGTCACAAATTAATGGCATGATCCAACTCCTTTCATGGCCTGTGATAAACTCCTACTGATACAGGTGATGAAGGGAAAATGTGTGAGTCACAGCTTCAGGACAAATAATACACACTTTCATATTGTTTACTAAGTTACATTCTTATTATTTAATATTATTTTAAAACTAAAGTCATTATGGCAAAAACTGCACTGGTTCCAATGGTTCTTTTCATCCAGTTTTCACAGTCCTTTAGGGACTTCATTCTCTGATTATGAATATATATATATATGACAGCAACTTTGTCTACATTTTACTGCCATCTTATAACTTCCTTAATTCCAGAACAAAGAAATACAGTTGACAACACTGAATATTTAGCCAAGTTATAAACAGACCTGAAATTATTTGCTCTTTCTGACCCATTTCTCTGGGTTTTTTTGGAAAAAGTTGAATTTCTTTAATGGAAATTTCTAATGACATAAGTTGACTATATATATATATGTACATATATATATAGTATTTCAAACTCCTGTAGTAGGTGTTCTCTAATGAACAGATTAGTTCAGTTGAAGCTCACTGACAACTGAGTGCCACAAATGGTGATCATCAATGCAATATTAAAAAGTCATAAAGAATCCCTGGACAAACACAAAATTATCAGAAGTGCACATGAAGTTCTCCTAGGTCTTGCAGGTGGCCAGTACAAAGCTTGCATGGCACTGGTGACAAGCTGGAATGGAAGGTACTTCAAAGAGCATAGTGATAAGTGATAATAGAACAGTGATCAAAATGGCTTGGTGCTGGTTTTCTGCAGGGAAAGACCACCCTGACAGAGGGAATGTTTGTTCTCCAGTATTGTACTTCTGCACTCCAGCTGTTAAAATTAAAGAGAATTGATTACAAATTGGCTTAGACCTGGAAAAAAATGCAAATATTTGTGTTGAAATGAAACTGTCTTGATATATCTGGGTTAACATTTACAGTGGTGTTAACTGACTCAAGTTAATGCAATCAACCCAGAGGAGCAAAAAACTCCAGAATCACAGACTTCAGCCAAGGGATTGTCTAATCAAACTTCCTGCAAGTAGATTTTCTCAGGTAAATTGTTCAACTAGCACATCATTGAGAACTATGGATGACAGTGGTTCATTTACTCCCTTTTCACTAGTTTTATATCAAGCCTGTCTGAGAACATTTGTCAGAATACCTGTTACCCCAGTTTAGCTGGAATGGTTTCAGCAGGAACACCTGAAACCCTGCTCTGGGTGGGAAGATCAGTACTTAGCACAGCCTGATGTCTGGTTCTCATGTACATTCCCGTGTAGATTTGCCTTAGAAGGGGATTTGCTTATTTAAAGAGCAATATGGGGTATGAAAGTGTTATGCAAACATATGCTTTGCAACTACAGTAGTGGCCATTTCAAATAGGTAAATGTCATTTTAAAATCAAAAGGTGAATAGAAGTTGCAATAGCATCTTTGTCTGAATACAGCTGCTCAGTGATTACCTAAGACTATGAAGCAGCTACTTGCAACAGATTTACCCTGCACATGCATTTCAGTCTAACCATCTCAAAAACTGGCTGGGGTATGTTGTACAAATTTTGACCACAGGCTGGCCTGCATATGCCACTGTAATTTATACAGTTGGTTACCTTCCACTTTCTCAAGGATATTAAATGGCATGAACCTTCATTTTTTTCATTTCCAGTAATTAATTCCCTGTAGAGAGTGACTGAAAATACTAAACAAAAGCATTTAATCAGAAATTATTAGAGTTGTCTTGTCAGCCGTCTGTTAATCACCATGCATTTTTGTACAAGGAGTGAAAATTTTATTAAATCTTATACTTAATTAAAACATATTGTTTCCGTAGCAGATTGGAAAGTACTGTCATCTGTTTAGACTTGCATCCTAAGATTCATTAAGGGTTGGTTTCCTGCAACATGCAGGCATTTAGAAATTAATTCTGCTGGGCACTGAATGAGGGTACAAAGGGTAAGGGTTGTAGCACAGGCAAGAATTCTTTTGTTGAAGTTCTTACAAACCCCCACCATAATACAGACTCACAACATAGTGAAGGAATACTAATGAAATTGAATGAGATTAAAACTAGAAAGTGAAGAATAATGAGGAAAAAAATTTCTTTGCAGATTTTGGGATTCATTGTGGCCGTCTGGTCTTGTGAATGACATGGGCACTAGAATTTTGTGCAATCATTCCTGCTTGAATCTTTATTATAAAAAATTTAAAAAGTGATTTTTTTGTAAATTTTCCATTTCTGGGGAAGTGAACTACAGCAGCTTGTTGAAAGCTAATGAGACCTGAATGCTCTGGTGCAAGATTCCACTAAAGATTCAGAAGGAAAAAGATGGGAAAATGACAATGACCGATTACTGTTTATTATTACAGTGATGTGCAAAGACTTGCAAAACATCGCTTGTTTTCAAGAGCTTTTTAATGCATCAGCATCCTGCTACCTCATCATTATGTAGCAACATGTAAGAGGTACATATCTTATAACTGTTTTCTGGGAAGGATTTCATATCAGCCCCAAGTTCTTGCCAGAGTGTGGTAGAAGCTGCTCTATCCATCAAGATGACTGAGCTGCAGTCATTTGGCCAAAACTGACATTGAGAGTTGGCTTGTAAAACCAATCCTTGCAAGACCAATCTCATCACTATGTCCGCTGTTTGTTGTGTTTTGTAGAATCTCATTGCTATCAAGCCTGACAGGTTTTTTTCTCTGTTCCTGCCTGCTCCTTGCCTCAGGGTTCATCTTTAGCTCCCTGGATTTCTTATCTCTTCACTATCCTTTACCATTCTTACACCACACCCTTTAGTTCCATATATCTCTGGACTTTCTTGGTTTCTCTGTCTCTTGCCTCCAACTTCAGGGATTTGCCAGCAGCTTTCATGTCCCAGGCGTATTGCTGCTGTGAAGACTTTAGAGGGATTGCCCTGGGAACATATGGTCAGAGACAACAGTAACAAGCATGGTACCTCACTGAGAGCCAGATGCAGACACGGGTAAAAAGCCATTAATGTTTTATATTATTCCTATTTGTCATTAGCAGCCATTGATTAAGTAAGTAATATGGCTGATCTCAGGCAATAAACGCAGCTTTGCTCTGAAGCACTTGCAGTCCAGAAAGACAAACAGCAGGCAAAGTATAAGGGGAAAGGGATGAATATATGTTTTTTAAAACAATACCATCTATTTCTACTGGCCCTCTGCCTGGCCATTATTAACTCACAGAACTTTGTAGGCATCCAAGTTGGATCTTCCTGCTGTTAACTGGAAAATATTTCTTGGCTCAGATATGAAAATAATTTCCTTTCAACACTGTTGTTACAACATCCATTTTGATAATCTAATGGTCAAATGTGATCATTGTCTCTTGGAGCACCTCACAGGGACACTATTGTTGTGTGATGGTGACCTTAAATCTGGGAACAGCCTTGCTTAGGGCTTCCCAAATCTGTCTCTCACAAGGCCATATGACAGATTTGTGAAAGGCTCCATGCCAGTCACACTTGTTGAAAAACTCCTTGACAAAGTCATGCCACTTGTGACTCCTTGTACTGCAGTGACATATGACCCTGACACTGCAAATATTCTTCTGTATTATGCAAGGGTGTCACTACAGAAGGGGGATTATGTGAGGTCATGGCTAGAGTCTGATCCTGCCTCAGACCCAGATGTACAAGCAGAAAACAGTTGAGTGGATTAATATGTAAGTGGCTTTTAGAGGCAACTGCCCTCTTATCTGACATTGCTAGGTGAACAGATGCTAGATGTTGCTAGATATTGCTAGGTGTTGCTGGATGGCCCCAGTCTGTTCAATAACCATCTGCATTAACTTATAACATAGGATAACCTTGAATGAGAGCAGCCAATGGAACCAGCCCACCTTTGTCACACACAGGCTTATTTTTACTTCTTTAGGCATGTACACATTGCTATATTTTTATCCCTTGACAGCAATGAGACTTAGTCGTAGTTGATAGCTGATCTCATCTCCTCTTCATCAAGCAAACAAACAAAAAAGTCTAGTCAGAGGAACCATATCACTTCTAACAGGAAACTGCACAAGCCGCAGTGTGTCTGCTGAAACAGAGGACACACCAAGGCAGAAAACATTGATAAAAGTATGTGTGTAAGGCAGGCCTTCCTTTCAAGCTACACAAGCAGACTTCCCTGGCAGAATGGAGCTGCTGGAGGAGATCTTTTACAGCCTAACTTAATGTTTGCAGCTTCATTACATTAGTACTCTAGTATCACAAGCAGCAAAATCTCATCTATCACATACATAGGTGCCTATGAATCCTACATGTTCCTGTTGGAACAAAGGGTTTAAGAGTCATTCAAATATCTTGTAAAAACTATTACTGCTCATGCATATGAATTCTGTGGGTTTTTTGCCTATATCTGACCTTCTTAAAATGAAAATCAAACTATACCATATGGTCAGATTTCTTCTCCATCTCCTTACCCATTTTTATTTTCACTGTTACCAGTATATCTTCACTTTACCAGCAGTTATCTTGCTAAACTGGAGAGAAAGAAAGAGATCTCAGGTCTTGCTTATTTTGACTTTAGAAATCAATGTTGTCATCAAGTGAAGTGTTAACATAATGAAAACAAACTTGTCTTTCAGAAGAATCAGTGATCCGGAGTCAAGTAATTAATTATATCCCTTCAGAGTGAAATCAGACAAGTTCAGGGAATGTAGGAATAGCTATTTGGTATATACAACATGAGCATATCAGAACAAGAGTCTTCCCAGTTGTGCTTTGGGTCATCTCTGAAGGGCTTGGGAAGGCCTGTGAAATAGCAATAAGAAAGCTGCCGAGTGGGCAGGTGGAGAAGCAAAATAAAAAGTAGATGTCTGCCTTAACTGGCCTTAACTGCCATGAACTGTTGGGACTGTTTCTGCTCTGTGACATTTCAAAAGAAAGATTAAATCTGCCTCTGCTCCCCCCCTAAAAAAGGAAAGAGTGAGCAAC
The DNA here is from genome assembly GCF_963662255.1 of Cinclus cinclus. Classification (NCBI taxonomy): domain Eukaryota; kingdom Metazoa; phylum Chordata; class Aves; order Passeriformes; family Cinclidae; genus Cinclus; species Cinclus cinclus. The sequence continues at coordinate 3,830,437 of NC_085049.1, forward strand.
AGCAGAAAAGCTCAGAAGGTGAGTGGGAATCAAATGATCTCATGCTGTTGGTGACAATAGTGGGCACAGGGTGCAGAACATAGATGAGACAATGCAGAAGGATGATGCCTTGGTAAAGTCCATTCATCACGGGTTTAAGGATCAGTACTGCAAAGATTTTAAGCACTAACAGTACATAATATCACTATCTAAAATTCTGTCTAGACTTGGGGACCAAAGACAGATTGTCCTAGATTAGACAGGTTTCAGGGAGATTAGATAGTCTTCTTTTTTTTTTTTTTTTTTTTTTTTTTCTTTTACTTGTGATATTACCAAAATAGGGCTCTTAGGATATCATTAAATCAGTTAGCTCCTGCTCGGGTGCAAATGTGAAGACATATGAAAATGAAGTACTTTGTCCTTAACAACATCAGCAAGGTGAAACTTCCTCAAAAGGATTCACTACTTGCTAAACTGTCAAGGCCAAAGATCTCTTTGACCTGGGCGCTCAGCAATAAATGATTCTGTTAACACAGAATTTATTTACATTATTGGATCTTGAGCCTTTCCAGCCCTTCCAGCCAGTTAAGATAAGCAAGGCTCCAACAGGTGGAAATGAGAGGGAGGAGGTTCCAGTAACTCGGTCTTCTCTCCAGCACCTTGGGGAGTCAAACAATTTGGAGGCAACTAAAGTACTTTTGTACTACTGCAAAGCATCTAGTCAGCCTGGGAGAAATCAACACTTCGAGGGAAATTCTTCAGTAGGTGTTAAGTGCTCCCATCCTCTCGGCAGGAGATTTTCCTTAAGGATAACACCTCGTGGGGATGAGTATAGGAAGAAGACAATGCAGTGCTGAAGGGTGTAAATGGCTTAATTCTCTGGGGTGGGTCCTCATCCTCCCCGCCTGGGGCTGGGTGCTCTCGGTCTGTGATCCTGTCAGTTGTTAGTTCTGACACAGCGAGGCTTTGTGGCTGTCTGCATCCTACAGTTCTGTCATAGCTGTCATTGGGATGGGAACGAGAGAAGGACTCGGGCAATTCTAGAGCACCAGCGACCCTAGACCCTGCAGTCTCCGCTCCCTGAGAACACCCAGGGGTCAATGGAAATGTTCAGTCCTCCCTTTTTCTCCTCTCCTCCTTCTCCACACGCATCTCTGCCCGGAGAGAGCAGGGCCACCAAACCACTGGCCACGGCGATCAGACAGGGAGGAGGGAGAGAACTTTGGATGCCTGCAGTGGCAAAGGGAACCATCGGATCTTCTTTCCAGTAAAAGAAAGGCGTGCCAAGATTCCCGGTTTCCTTGGGAAAGTATGTAGAGAATCCATGAGACAGCTGCAGAGGCAAGGACCTTTATTGCCCTTGTCTTCATGAAGGAAGACAGATATTGTACACACACACACACATTTCGTTCCTAGCATGCATTTGGCTTTGAAGGTGCGTCCCAGATTTCCCTTTTCCATGCCATCCTCACCTTGTCCCGTCTCATCCTTTTACCTCCTGAACTCGTCTTCCTGCTTGGTGAAATATGGGACAACTCTACTTTAGTACCCTGTCTGTCTCAGTGTTTCCTTTATTGCCCACCCCCAACAAACAAAACCATACAAATTTCCTTTTTAATTTTCCAGACTAGTTTGAGTACATTTGAGCTGTATTTCTGCCTGGTTTAAACAGTTGACAAGCAGGTATGGTGCTTGCCAAAATGCATAATGCTAGTAATGGAGAGGGTGGTTTTAACAATCAGTGCAATTTTAGAAAGCAATCTCCTTACACTTCTTACTTCTTCTGCCTTTACTTAGTAAAAGTTATTGTAGAAACCTGGACAGGAAAGAAGTCATCCCTTTCTGACTCTCAGTCAGTAGAAACCTTCTCTGTATTACTGGGGAGGAAAAAAAAAAAAAAAAATTAAAAAGGTTGGGGCTGTATTCTTCCAGCCCTTTCATCTGCATTTGCACTAGGTCTCTGAATGTCAAGGTCACACATTTATTTTAGACTTTTTAGCTGTTAGCCAAACAGCAGCAGTGGAATTTGATCATTAGATACTCAAACTCAAGAAAGATGACCATATGGTTATGTGTTATTAAATGTTGCACAGAAAGAGGAAAATAAGTCCCTGCATATCTGTTCAGTACTTAGAGAAATTTCATCCAAAAAAAATTCAATTAGTTCCTTGCACACGTCACATGGAACACATCAGTTTCACTGCTCCGAGCTCAATTAGGCTGAGAGACTGCAGAGCATTTAGGAAGGAAAGAGGCCAGGGTTTGGATCCCCACGGAGCTCTGCTCCTGAGACAGTGACAGTGCACAAGCACCCAGCACTGACTGAGACTTCAAGAGCTGCATCTAATCATGTTTTAGATCTACAAGAAAATTAAAAATATATGAATCCCACAATCTTAGGTGTGTGAGGGTTTTGTTTTGATTTTTTTCTGAGAGGAACTGTCACAATAAAAAAGTAATTAATAATGTATTTTGCTGTTAGTGTCTTCATAAAGAATTGATTTTTCTGGTGTGAATTTTTTTTTCCAAGATAAGATGCTCTTTGAATAATTCACAATTCTATCCTAGAGCAAACTGAGATTTATACCAGAAATAACAAATAATATTTTTAAAGGTAAATTGAATCACATGTCATTATTCTTGTGTTAGGCTCTTTATTTAAAACACACCCTGCTCATTTCAGCAATACAAGATATAATGAAATCCAAGCACTTTATTTATGTAACAGTAGAATTACTACAAAGAAACAAAAGGAAAGTCCAAACAAGACTTTTTGAATTAAAAATTGATTGGCCTCCCCCAAAATGAAGCAGGTTCCTTACTCTCCTAACATTAGGACTTGGCAAACCTAATACTAAATCATCTTTTTTCTAGTAAGACAAGATTTCTTCTAGTAAGACAAGTGTTTCAGAGGAGCACAGATGACCTTTCTAACACCCTAAAACAACAATAACATTTAATGTGTACATGTTAAAAAAGCATATGCATGATATAAATTTCTTCATCATTACATGTTTTCTCACTTGGCCCCATAATTTTGTGATGTAAATACTATTAACCAACAGTACCAGCCCAGACAATCTGACCTTTAGTAAAGGTTTTACTTGAGCCCAGCCTAATTACCCTTCAGCTGAGCAAGAGACATTATATAGCTATAAACCACAAATGGAACATACATTTATATTATCAACTGCTCCTTCATAAGACACTTTAAAAGAGCCTTAGAAAGCTTGTTTATATTTTTATGTGAGAAATATCAGTTCTTAATTTCATTTTTCCTGATGAAAGTTGTTGTCAATGTCCTTGCACTGGCAAGATGCCCATGAAACCTACAAGTGACCCACAAGTGGTGGAAAAGAAAACTCATGCAGGAGGCAAATTTCTTCTTTGAGAATAAATAGAAATATTGTGGTAGCATTTACCAGGCAGGAGTAAAGACAGTATTGTGTTTGCTCTGCCACCTGACTACATTAAGGCAAGAATTTATGACTTCTATTAGCACATATTTTTATGGATGTACATACAACAGTAGCTATCAGAAAAGTAACTAAAAGGGTTTAAAATACAAAAGACAAATGCTCTTAAAGGGGATTTTTCAAGAGACTGTTAAAATAAGTTTGTCTTTGCTTCTTATTTAATATGTACTAAAATTACATAGGGGGATACTTTTACTGTTATTTTAGCAGGTTCAGAATAAACAAAATAATATAACAAAAGTAAAAATAAAGTCATTTTTGAAACATCACAAAAAAACAACATACTATACTACCTAGGATATATCTACATGTTTTCCTCTGAAGAGAAAGTAGAAAATGGATTTATTTACTCTTTTATTCCACATGTAGTGCTCACTATATTCTTCTTAGTGCATCTTCAGGCCTGAAAGAAGCACCAGGTAGTGAGGTAGCTCTAGGACACAAAGAATTTATCCATCCCTGGTGCTTCTGCATGAAGGAAGAAGGCACCTTTTCTGTAGCTCTGAATAACTTCCCTGGATGTCATGGTTTAACCCTGGTAATCAGCTGAGCCCCACACCAAGCTCGTTCACTTCCCCCTGGTGGGATGGGGCAGAGAGTCAGAAAAATAAAAATTAGAAAACTCATGGATTGAGATAAAGACAGTTCAATAGGGATAGCAAAAGCCATGCACACAAATAAAGCAAAATAAGGAATTAATTCACCATTCCCATGGGCAGGCAGGTGTTCAGCCATCCCCAGGAAAGCAGGGCTCCATCACACGTGGCAGGAACTTCAGAAGACAAATGTGATCACTCAAAGCATTTTCTTCTTCCCTCTTTCCCCACAACTTTATGTACTGAGCATGATGCCACATGGAATATGCCTTGGGTCATTTGGCATCAGCTGTCCCAGCTGTGTCCCTTCCCAACTTCTTGTTCCTTCCCAGCCTCCTTGCTGGTGGGGTAATGTGAGAAGCAGAAAAACCTTTGACTCCATGTAAGCACTGCCAAGCAGTAACTAAAATATCTCTTTGCAATCAACACAGTTTCCAGCACAAATCTAAAACAGCCCCATCACTAGATTTTGTTAAGAAAATTAACTCTGTCCCAGCCCATGGTGTTACTAGGGATTGTGCGAGAAAATAAAATTGTAAATAAAAATGTAGAAGAGGCACTAATTAGTATTAATTACAGATCAATAATCTAGGAAGCATTTGGGTTTATAGTACTCAAAGATAAAATATTCTGCAATTGTCACCATGCTTACATTTCTTCAAATGTGGAAAGGAGCACCTGCTTAACTCTCAGTCAAATGTAGAAAGAAATTACTTACCCAGACTTTAAATGTTTTTGCTCCTGTATCCAAAATAGCATACACAAACTTGTTTGTACTAGAATTCCATGCACCTACTTAAAAATTGTAATGATATTTCAGTCAAACATAGAGATTGAAGTATATCAAAATATATGTGCAAATGCTAGTATAAACAAAGCCTTTGTCAAAAAGATGTTTCTGACCTGATATAGCTAGTAGATAGAGCAGAAAAAATTTCAGAGGGGTAATTTTGTATTTGGACATTAGAGAATTACAGAAATATGCTAATTTGGGGGGCTTTCTATTTGCATGGACACCTTGGATTAAAAAAAGAAAACCAAAATTTCTAAAAATCTTTGGTTTGGATATTTAATTTACACTTGCAATAAAATCCTCCTAATGAAAGGATTGTCCTCTCTAAATGCAGAACTTTTTCTATTAATCACATTTAGCTTCTGTCCAAGCCACTGATGTTCCCTTCAAGCAACACTATGCATGGCTTAATATTACTTTTTATGTGCCTTTTCATTATATATAGCAACAAAAGATTTAATTGCATCTATTTCTCAGAAATGTAGTCTAATTCTAAATGTAGTCTGTTACTTGGTTGAGAAGCACAACTCTGTTTCCAAATTAAATCTTCCAAAAATGGTAACTGGTTCTTGACATAGACCATGCAGCCACCATAAATTTGGTTCCTTGACCCAATGCAACAGCAAGATGAGATCAGAATGACTGCTGCTTCTAATGTATTTGCTTCTGTCTACTTACACCATATCACATCATCTCCTCATTATCAACTTCATATCTAATTTCTCTATTACCTTTTATCAGTATTTTTAGGTGGTTTTTTTGTTGTTCTGCCTAAAAGGTAGGGTTTTATGCAGAGCTGGAGAAGAATGCTACCTGTCCCTTTATCCTTTATACAGCTGTCCCTCTGTACAGGTGTTGGGTGTTTCACCTACCTCTGCACAACATCTAAGGTGCTGCTTAATGATTTCCTTAGGAATGCCAAGTTCTTGAGTGCTCCTGGCTCTCCAGTCACTAATTGCCCTTGGAACCTTGTTTATGACCACTTTCACCACTCCAATGTAACTGAAAAGTAAACATCAAAAAAATAGGAAAAGCCCATAAACCAGAAGATGGAACATGGTGAATCCACTGCAACCTGAACTGGAGCTCATTTTTTTCAGGTGAAAATGGTATTATGTTGAACAAAGGGGGATAGCCATACCAGAAACTGGATTGTTTAAGGGACTATATTCTTACAACTGTGTAAGTTAATATGATCTTTCTAGTTAAGCTGATGAGGAGTTGAACCTCATTATCTGTATGAACACAGACTTCCAGATCTTCCTACTTCACATACAAACAGGAGGATTTTAATGGTATCCTCCACTTCCACCAGGTGAAAGCCAGTCAGAAAGTCTATTTCACATCTTCATCAAGGTCAGGGCCAGCTCAGTTTTTTAAACCCTGAAGTTTGGGTTTTTATCCAAAAAAAAGATGAAAAAATTTTGCCCACATGTGCTTTGTCTAATTAATTATTAAAAATTAATTTAAATTAATTAATAAGCAAGAAAGAAACAGATAACAAATGGTGTTTTGTGATTTCTCAAGGATTGAGTCTGTTAGTTCCTGCCATATGGTGATAACTATGTTCATATTACATGGCCCCATTTACTGTTGACTTGTTTCTGCTCCTCTTTGGTCCAGATCTCAACCTTTTATGAGCCACACAGCTTCTTGGCCATTTATATTAATTTCTAGCATTTAATCTAATACAACAGCATCAGGAAAATCAGCAAACAGTTGTTGTTAGCTACCTAATTATCACTGGGTCAAAATCTAAGACCCCAGTCTCACACACATCCTTCTCTGCCGCCAATTCTGTAAAAATTAATCACCATTCAAAAGCTGCTGCTGAACTTTAGGTGTAGATATCAAAATCTCAAATTTAGAAGTTGTTCTTGATTTCTGCTCTTTTAGGATTTCAGCAAGCACAAATCTTCTTGGGATTATAACACTTTGAGCTAGATCCATGTGTAATTTCTGTGGGAAGGTCAAGTGTATTGCTTAGTATTCAGGCAGAGAAAGGCAGATAGAGAACATACAGCTGAGATTTCTTCACCTGAGATATAAGTTAACTTTTCTCAGTGTCTCATATGACCTTGCTATTCAAATGACACAAGTTTAGTATCATCTGTTTCCCAATACTCATTCACAACATCAATGTGCTCTTGCAGTCACTCTATAATGTGAACCATATGATAAGGTTGAAAAAGTGTGTAGTTTTGATAAATGGCACAGAAGTTGCTAGATGGTTCTGTGACAGCCAGATACACATTCTGCCACCATACTGCAGCTGTTCAGCTGGCTGATGGATAAATTCTTTCAACTTCATTAGCCTTAAAGGAATAAACAATTCACCAGGTACTGATAAGAATAACAAGCTGTTTAGCTGCACAGGAAAAAGCTAGAAATTAATGTTCTCTCATTTCTGCATCCACAAAGAAGTTTTGAGTAGAAGTTTTGAGTCATGCATTTGACAGCTGAGGGGCATCAAGTGACCTTGGTACTATGCAAGTTATGCAGAATTCAGGAAAAAAAAAAGTCTTTACCATGATGTATTATTTCAACAAATCTCCATGCACAATATAGGTATATGTGTGCTCTGAAAAGCCCTGATACAAGTGTATAGCCTTTAAGTGCCAAGTCATCCTAATAAGAAGTACAAAGCTATCAATGGCATGTCAGCTGTGTGATCAGTGGGTAGCATGGTGTGAAAAACTATTTATGACATTGAACTCTCAAAAATCACATCCAGTTCCTGGTATTCTAAATCCAAATGGACTGGCTACACACTGCTCACAGAAGGAGATTAGTCACCATCCTCATTTCTATGGTCAATGGCAGGTGACAAATGGTTGCTTTGTTAAATATGAATGGAAGTCAGCCTTAGCTTCATGATGGTCACACACTTACGTAAAATTCTTGACCCACTTATTTATATTACCATCTGATGCATAGTCTTTTTCCTATAGCTCTGGAAATTCCCTCTCTTCTCAGACCAATAACTGGTAGGGAATGGTAGCTGCATCAACACTTGCTTGATATATTCATAATCATCTTCCTCTGGGAGAAGATGAGAAAATTGTGCCTAGGCAGCATTTATATTTTTTGCTCCTAATAAGCAGCCAGAAACAGTGGAAGCAGATCCACTCAGACATCTAGAAGTGACCTGAGGAAAGAAAGATTATTCATATAGCGTCAATATCTACTGTTTGGTTTGCTGCTGACACTTGGAGTCATGCCTCTTGCATTTTCCCTATGTTGATCTAACAAGCAGAACCACCTATCCCAAACTGCTCTCATGTCATGATGGAAAAAGCTACTACTCAGTGATCAGTCCTTAAAACTCACGGGTGTGTGTTCCATGATACACTTGGAGATTACAGTCTTTGCTCCTTATTGGTTAAAACAGCATAAATGATCCATAATGAGATTTATTTCTATACCAGAAATTAGTACTTTAAAGAAACTTGTGTCAGTATCTTTGATATCATGAATCCTGTATACTTTACAAATCACCCATGGTCTCAAAAAGAAAAAGCATTTGTAAATAAGATGCCATTTTTTTTCTCTTTATTTCCCCACAATAAGCACAGTAGGAATCAAGTGTGTTTCCTTTTTGGGGGAGCAGAGTATTTTTTTTTTTCTGTATATTCTGTATTTTGTATATTTATTACTGTTTCTATCCATTCACTTCTGACTAGAGTACTACAAAATATGGTTTTTTCCCCCTGTGTTGAGGATCATGACAAGGATCTTTAATTAATACTGAGTTTCACTTGAAACCAAAACCAGGGACATGTGATGTGAAACTCTGCATTCTTTGCAGTCTTGGGCATCCAGTAGAAATTTAAATTCATGGCAGCAGGCTGAAATGCTGAAGCAAAAGAAACACATTTTATTTTTTAAAAAAATCTCTGTATGTTCTTTACAGAAAATGCATAGTTTCTCTTAGAAAGAATGAAGAATAGTTTTCAAGGCCAAGATCTTTGGTGCCACTGCAGAATGACAGATAATTCATATTAATTCCCAGTTCTACAGCTCAGGAGGAAATGAAGCAGCTTCGACACTTATACATCAAAAGCACAGGAAACTGATGTAAACACATACTCCGAGTGGAAACAAGAATGAACAGTAAATATTTTCAATGGTAACAAAGAGATGCAAATTAAATTTACCTCCACATTTTAATCAAGAAATACATGGTAGTGTATAAATATAGTGCAATTTCTTCATGAAATAATAACATGCAAAAGTATTCAGAACATAATGCAGGAAATAAAGTACCCAAGTTATTTGAGAGATGTGGCAAAAAACAAGTGAATAATTTTCTGAGTGGCAAGAGATATAGAAGTCATATATTAAGTGCTTAAGTCAGCACTTAGTCCTCCTTGAGTCTGCCTCAGCTGGGGTATATCCACTGAATAATGTAAAAAGTACAAGGGTCTAAGTTTATTAGACTTCCAAACGGGAGCAATGAGTGAAGTGGTACCTGTTCTCACATTGAAAGCAACTGCAGTACACGAGTGTTGCACACCCCATAGCTGTAATGGAGTTAGTGGACTGTTCTCTGGCATGATTTTACTTTCCCCAAGGTACCATAATTTCAAGGTGTGCTTTTTAAGTTGTAGAAGTGCCCTCATACCGACCTGTCTTATAAGTCAATATATTTTAATAAATTTCTTTCAAGTTGTTGAAATAAGAATGTTCTTCCCTAGCTAATGTGAATTCATGTCATGGTTTAACCCCACTCAGTGACTAAGTATCATACAGACACTCACTCATCCCCAGCCCCTCCTGTCTTGGTGGGATGGGGAGGAGAACTGGAAAGAAAAGGGTAAAAGACATGAGTTAAGAAAATAATTTATCAATTCAAATAGTTTAATAATTGAAATACTGAATAATAATAATAATAATAATAATAATAATAATAGCAAAGAAAAGGAAGACAGCAAAAACAGAGAGGAATAAAACCCAAGAGAAACAAGTGATGCCCAATCCAGTTGCCCTCCACCTGACTGATACCTAGCCTGGCCTTGAGCAACTCTTGGCCCCTCCTGGCCAACTCCCCCCACTTTAAATACTGGGTATGGCATTCTATGGTGTGGAACACACACTTTGACCAGTTTGTCCCAGCCATGTTCCCTCCCAGCTTCTTGTGCAGCTCCTCACTGCCAGAGCACAGGACACCGAAAAGTCCTTGACTTAGGGTCAGCACTACTCAGCAAAAGCCAAAACATCAATATCAGTGTGTTATCATTATTCTCATACCAAATCCAAAACACAGCAGTGTACCAGCCCCTAGGAACAAAATTAACTCTATCCCAGCCAAAAGAAGAACTATTCATAAGGCATGTTTCTGTCTTGTGAATTTAGCCCACTGTAAAGGGCACTTTTGTTGTTTTGCTGGTGTCAAAACATACACATAGCTTTTGAGAAGACAATGAAATGTGTTTTCCTGGCAGAGTCATTCACTGCATCATCAATTCTGTTAGTGTTCTCTGTATCCTGCAAATACTGAGTCAGGAAAATGTCTCTTCAACTAGCCGTGTTTACATCCTTTTATGCTCATTAAAAAAAAAAAAATAAGCTATCAAGCTTTCTAAAATGGAAGATTTGAAAAAAAACTACAAACTTAAGCTAAAATATTTGCTGAAACATATTTATTGTTTCTTTTAATTCCTACACCTTAATTTTTGATGCTTGATTATTTTGAATATTGATATTCACAAAATAGTTCTGATGAATTAATTCTGGACTATTTTTCAAGTTGTCCTATGTTACAATGTAAAGATGTGTCCAAAAGTATGTACTCTATTGCCATCTGCTGAAACCAGCTGGGACAATGATTCTTATCTCTGTGGGAGATATCCTCTGCCATCTGCTAAAAAACAGGTGGGGCAGTGTTCTTTATCTTTTCTGCCACCCATCCTTCCTCCAGGAGATATCTTCTGTTAATGGGCCATTGAGTCCCACTGCAGGACTGATAGAATTGCATCATCCCAGTGTGAGATGCTACACCCAGGGGAAGAGCCAAATATTTCCTACCTAGATAAAAGCTGAGCTTTGGAACATCAGAGCAGCTCTTACCCACTGGTTTCCTGAGGGCTTGTGCTACCAGACTTTTCTACAGGATCACTACTTCAACAAAACCGCTTCATCTGGACTGCTACCACCACCTTAACTAGCAAGCTGTCAAGCTGTATCCTGGCTCTGTCAGGGGTTTTTCTTTTGTACTATTGCATGTATTTTATTTTTCTATTTTTTTCCTATTAAATTGTATTTCTGACTTGGAGTGTCTCACTGTTTTTTTTTTTTTCAAGCTATTACAGAAGTAAATTAAAAAATTACAGTTTCTCAATTATCTTATTAATATTCTGTAAAATAAAAAAAAAGTCAAGTCTCTCTCAACTTTTATTTTTTCACAGAATCACTGAATCAGCTAGGTTGGAAAAGACCTCTGAGATCAAGTCTTACCTATGACCTAACACCACCATGACAGCTAACTATGGCACTGAGTGCCATGTCCAGTCTTTCCTTAAACACCACCAGGGACAGTGACTTTACAACCTTCCTGGGCAGCCCATTCCAATATCTAATCAACCTTTTTGTGAAGAATTTCTTATGTCCAACCTAAACCTCCCCTGGTGCAGCTTGACGCTGTGCCCTCTCATCCTGGAACTTGATACCTGGGAGATGAGTCTGGACCTCCCCTGGCTGAGGACTGAGGCTGGCACCTCACCTCCTTTCAGGCAGTTCTAGGGTATGATAAAATCTCCTCTGAGGCTCCTCTTCTCCAGGCTGAAGACCCTCAGTTCCCTCAGCCACAGGACACAGGACATGTGCTTTGTTCCACTTCAGTCACAGATCAAAAGATTACTTTCTAGTTGACATCTCTGAGCACAGCAACTGCTGCTGAGATTTACTCAGGTGTGGCAGATAAAAATCAGCTGTGTTAGGATCAGTCAAATGAAACTGCTACCTAGACAGTAGATAGAAGGGTACACATCATCTATTTAGGTAGAATGTTATCAAAAATCTGCGTCAAATAATAACAACAAATTCTTCAAAAATTTTTTTACATTAAATATTTAAACCTTAAGTGCAGAAAGAAGCAAGGATATTCAATGTATGTTGCAAAAAGATCTTGAATTGTGTTGAACCCATTCATTTGTCCCACTAACTGATGTCCTAGGAGTGGTATTCACTATCACTGAGAATACTACTATCATGTTACAAATGAAATGTAATTATATGAGGTTTCCTTTTAGAAAAGTTTTCCAGTCTGAGCAACTTTTCCTTTTGCAATATTAAATATCACACTTTTGGTCTAAGCATAAATGGTGGATCTACTTTAGTTATCCATAGATTTGTTACGTAAAAGAAAAACCCAAACTAATAACTATAAGGTCATATGCAAACACCTCCCCAAACGAAATGTGGGACCTTATATGTGTGTAAATACAGGTTTGTATGAACTGGACAGAGATCACTTGACACATTTCTGTTCACTGAACTAAACTCTTAAGTGCACTAAGAGTCATACTTCCAGCCATGATCTCTCTGCATCTACCCTTGCCTGACATGCCACTGTACACACTGCAGGCCTGAAATATTGAAAATGCTGTCCTAGCTTTAAAGCAAATATCTTTTACAGAAAGTTTGAAATTATTTTTTTTTATTATGTGAACACGAAAAATGCAAATTTTATTGTATTACCATTTAAACCTGTGAGGCACATTCAGAATATTACTTGGCTTAACTTGTCCAAGTTTTATATTCGGAGGTATATGCAGTCAGTGTCGTTTCTGTTCCTAAGGAACAGATGTACACATGCATGTTCAGGTATGTGTGAGAGAATGTGCCCTCTGATTCTTGAAAGGAGAGAAATCCATTTCCTTAAAACAAATTAAAACAAAAACCCCACACTAACCCGTTAATAATAAAAAGTCCAAAAGATGCAAGGGTAAGTGCAACTGTCACCCTGTACTTTTTGGGATGGTCATTCTTAGACACCTATAACAAATTTTTTTCATAGAGTTATTTAAGCAAGAATTTATTGCTTCAGTCTCAGCAGTGTATTTTCACATATCTATCCAACAGATTGTTACGTTTTCTGTCACTGGAAGCAATGGTCTCCACTCCTTTTTGCCTGCCTCCCTGGAATTGTGTGCCAAGGAAGGATTAGCATCCAGAGCTTTCTCTTTGGGATGCCACTGAGAAGAAAGGGTGAACTAGCTGCTTGCAAAATTCTTCCCTGACTACTCACTGTCCCAAACTCCTTTACTCCATCCTGTTTCCACATTTTTAAGGTTATGATAAATTCTTTGAATTTAGCTCCTTCTTCTGCACTCACATTTCTGTTTTCCCCTCCTCTTGCCCCCATGTCCCTTTTGTGAGCAGGCTTTCTGCCACTCCATGTCCACAGCTTGGGATCCTGCCAGCCCAACTGAGACAGCAAGTCTGGAAATAGCCTATAGAGCCTTGCTTTGCTAGACTGGAAACTTTAAAAAAATAGTCTGGAAAGACTTATACAATGGATTGGCAGCTGATTAACAGAAAAACACACCCAGGAGCCAAAATGATTTTTGAGTACTGTGGAAGGATGCCAGTTCGACAGCTCTGCAACCCAAAGGTATCCACAGGAGAGGTACAGGACAGGGAACCAACTCCACCAGCTTCTGCCACCCTCTCTAAGGAAATCTGATGACTGTGATGAGCAACAGTCAACGTACCTAGATGTGATTTTTCATTGTTGTAAGACCTGACGGTTAAAGAATAAAGGAAACAGTCTCATAAACATTATATGTTTCTTTAGGCTTTTTCCTCCTCTGAAGTTCATGGCAGCAGTTTGGATCTCATTAACATTTAGAGTAGGTCCGACTCATACCACCACTCTGATATTTTTAATTGCTCAGCAGAACATTTTTTCATGTAAAGAAAATTAAAGTCATGTGACAAAAATTTTCAAATCCATCTAACTTCAGGTAAATTTTCAGTTAAATAATACCCTACTGAAATCAAAAGAATGGACAAGTGGTCCCTGGATAGCAAATATATCTATAGCAAAAAAAAAAAATGCATCATGTCATGAAGATATTTTCCACTTAGTTATTTTAGTACACACAAAGACAGTTAAGTCCAACGTTATTTTTAACACATTACAAACTTTCACACTTTTTCGTTGTTCCCTGTGAGCTCCTTTATTTTCAGCATTGAAAACAGAATATTACAAGCATTTTAATGCCACAAGCAATATGTTTTCACCCTTTATTGTATTTTGTGCTCCCCTGTATCGTCTACTGCATGTTTTGTTTACCAAATTACAGCAATTCTAAATGTGTATTCTTTTGGAATAGCAGTACGAATAATTGCTACGATTATATTACTCCACCTCTGCAGTTTTTGTATTTTTAAGCAAAAATCCATTTGAAGCACTGAAACAACAACTTTCTTCTTTCTGTGTTAGTTCTAAAAATATTGATTTTTAGTGAACTAAATGTTCATAGATTTAAAAATATGTTAATAGAGAACTAAGTTAAAACACACCAAAATTTTGTTGCCTACACTTATCACATTCTTGGAGCATTTGAAGGACCTGAAGCTTCAACCAGGTATTTAAAGAATTCATTGAAGTTTTCAATCAGACTTTTTTTTCAGCAGAAAACTTGTTTCAATAAAACCTGCTATTGTAAAACACTGTCTAGTTTCAGCTAACTTTATTTTTAACAACTGACCTCTGGAAAATAACACATTCTGTTTTTCAGGCAAAAATATAAAAATGTTGACCCAAAGTAAACTGGGGTGAGCTGCTACATACAGATAAAATATATGTTGCTCCTTATTCCCTGGTCTGGGGGTGTTTTCCAAACAATAACTAGGCCATTCTCATACTTGTCCTTGTGTTTCATTTCTACTTTCTACTTTGGGAAACATATCATCACTTCCAATGAAAGCTGCCTAAAATTGGTCAGAATAGATTCTTATTTCTGTGAAAAACATTCTATATTTTCTTACCCCAAAACCAAGTAGTCCATCAGATAAAAGTTAAAACCTCATTGACACAGTTAGTGTAGCAAGCTATTGATAGTATTTTTCCTTGAAAATATAATTAGAACTTACTAAATTTTCCATATATAAAACCATTGTACATCTGTTGTTCCTTCTCATTTTTCTTCCCTCCCTTTAGATTTAACTGCTCCAAGCTGTATGTTAATTCCTAAAAAAGTTACTGTGAATAATGTCTGACACTCCCACTGGCCTTGGGACAGTCAGTACAACAACTTGTGCTTTAATTATTGGACGTAAAGTTGTATTTTCTACATTTGTAACAAAGCAAAGCCACTTTTAAGATCTCTTTTATTTTCTTATCATCCTCTCTCCTCTGTGATTTTATTATCACAGGATAGGTCAAGTTGGATGGGACCACTTGAGGTCTCTAGTCCAAGTTTCTATTCAAAGCAGGGTCATCTTGAGGTCAAACACAGATGCTTATGGTTTTTATCCAGTTGTGCCTTCAAAATCTCCAAGGCTGAACTTCAAGTGTTCAACCATTCTCTGGGGGAAAAAAAAAATAAAATTACATCTGATCTGAACAGCTCCTTCTTCAATCCATGCTCATGGCCAGTTCTGTCTTCCTGCCATGCCCCCGTATGCCTCAGACCATGCTCCTGCACACCGGCTGTTAGGAGTAGGGATCTGCTCTTTGATCTGGCCAAAGCCATCTCTTTTCCAGCCCAGCTTCCTCAGCCTCTCTTCACAGGACAAATGCTCCAGCATCTCAACATCTTCAGTCTCATGCTGAATGGTTCAATTTCTCAATAACTGTTTTGTATAAGAGGGACCCTAAGTGGGACCCAAAGTTGGACATGATGGTCTAGAGAATGCTGAACAGGATAATCGCTTTTCTCAGCCTACTGGCTCTGCTTCTGTTAAGACAGCCTTTTTTTCTGCCAAGTCACTGCTTTGTCATATTCATCTCACCTCCCACCAGGACCCCCAGGATTGCTTTTTGCAGATCTGCCTTCCCAGAGACTGGGACTTGCATTTATCCTTGCTGAACTTCTTGTATTACCTACTGTCCCTTCCCACAAATTCATCATCTTCTTCTTCTTCTTTCTTTTAGAAGACTTATTTAAAAATTGCACTTGTTGTTAACTTGTGTACGATTCCTAAATAACCTGTACTTGTCAACACAGGACAGAAGATACATTTGGGGTTCCCGACTGGAGTGAGCTGAATGGTATCAACTGAATGCATATGGCTGTATAAGGTGGGCATGGGAAAATGTACTTCAGCCAAGGGTAAATATCCTTTTTTGGACCAGAGGTATAATATGTTCAGGAACCATTATAGCTTTTAACAGATGCTTAATATGGTTGAGTCTGACCTGCCAAGAGTTGACCCAATGATATGTCTGTGACTTAAAAATATCCAATATGGGTGTCCTCAGCTTTGCCTTTCTTTCATTTTTATTCAATGCCTTTTTTATTTCATGGATTCATTATGTTCTTGCAGGACTTAATGGTAGCATTGGCTGCAGCTGAAAGCCGTGTCTTTGACCAGTGTTGAAAATTCTGACAGGAACCAGGCTTTTCTGGAGTGCCATGTCAGTAAATCACTGGATCCAACACAGGCAGTGCCTACAACAAGTACTAGCAGGACTCTCTCTCCCTGCAGAAGGTTTTCCGAGAACCAAAATCATGCTCTCTCTGATTCTCTCCAGCAGGCACACTACGAATTCACATAATTTCTCACAGCATATTGACACACATATTGAGTCAACCTTCAGCTTCCCCATAATTGAACTGTTCTGTGCAAAGGAAGCTACTGAGAATACCTGAAATGGTTATGGTCCTGATTACTACTACCATCTGAAATATTAGTAAATTCATTCAAGGTGTGAATATCTGAATTTAGAGTCACTGAAGCAATTTTTCCAGGTATAACCTTTGATACTGAATTCTAAGCTCACCTTTCTTTCCCTGGCTGAGTCTCTGTGCAGCCAAGATCCTGAGAGTCGCAGTATGAGAAAGAATGTTCACCCAGGGGCTGCCTAGCTCTTCTTTGGTTTCCAGGATATTCAGATGAGACAAAAGATGTAAAAAAAAAAAAAAAAAAAAAGATGGTTGTAATATCCATGTTTATGACCATTTTTGTCACTTTCTGTCCAATGTTGATAAACAAATGTCAGGTTGCTTGACCTTCTTTTTTTTAGCTGGAGCTAAAGCTCTCCTCTACTTGTTTCTCTTGCACTCCTCTCTCCACTGTAATGGATTGATTATGAGATTGTTCTGGAGAGTGGTGGGTGACTAGTCCCTAGAAAAGGAGAGTTAAACCTACTCATGCTGAAATGAATTGGGAATACAGGTCTGATTCTCGAGGTCTTTTAACTGCTAGGCTATTATAATGGAGCAAAGAAAAAGGAAAATTAAGTTCTCCCAGGAAAAATAAATTCTAACTCTTCAACACAGAAAATATCTAGATAACATATTGCTGCTTTAAGTTTGAAGACACTTCCTTCTCTAATGGTAGAGGGCACAGCAAAATTCACTTTAGGATTAGCGATCATTCCATAAGACATATTAATGTAAGGTGCATATCTAGATATCTGTGCTTTTCAGGTTCAGGTAACACAGAAGTAGCATTTTACAAATTAGTTTGGAAGTATGTATTTTCCTGTCTTTGAACTTCTGATGTGCTTTTTCTCATTTTAAAGGACAACAAAGTAAACTTTTGTAAATTTCTGGAAATAATAGAATATGTCTTTGATTTTAGTAAGACTTTAATTAAATAATTTAGCACAACTTTAACCTTACTATGAAGCTTTATAAAAAATTTTATCTCCAAGCAGCTTTCCTGTTCAGATATATGAAAGTGCATCTAAACCAACAGAGCCTGATTCAGGAAATGATGGGCTTATTTGCATCCTGGCCAGAACATCAATCAATAGCTTTCATTTTGTTTAAAGGCCAGAGGCCAAATAAGAGTTTAAAAAGTCCTTGTAAAACCTTTGGGTAATTTTGAGATTGAATCTAATGAAAGATTAATGAATACAGGCATCCATTTCTAGCCCATCTATTTACATATGACTTCTACCTTAAATCCTGCTGAGTGGCAATCAAAGTGAATCAGTCTGTTTTCTGCAGATAGTGCTGACTAGCTAAGAATAGCTCCTGCTACTGTAGCAGTCTCTTCTTTTCTATGCCTGTGTCAAAAGTCTAAAAAGTCAGATAAAACAAGGAACAGCAGGTGCACTCTTTTTATCACTCCTAAACAATTTACCAGAATTTCCTCTCTAGGTATTGGAATCAGAGTAAATACTAGCTGTGGTAAATATCACCACATAATGGCTGCTACAAGCTGCAGGCATGGAGAAAAATTTCCAGTGTTAAACGAAAGCACAGTACTCTTTGAATCATAAATTCGTATTTCCAAACCAACTGCTGAGTATATTTTGTTACACAGTTCTCTTTGCAGTGGTAATCGCTAGACTGACTAACCTGAAGCTTTTTATTCTATGTAGTAAATACATCTAATTAACTTAACTTTTCAATATTATTTGATCAGAAGAAAAAAAACACTTATCACTTCTGTTACTTTATTTACTTTTATGAAACACTTGATTTGCTTTATTTTGAGGGGAGACTAAATATTCCTGGTCTGAAATTTTCTTATAAGAATAGCAGCTGAAATTTTTGTTTGGTCTTTTTTTTATATGAGTTATTTTGGTGAAAGATTTTATGTCCCGCACAAAAAGAATAAATTGTCTTTCTTCATCAAAGTTGCAAGATGTTTCTCCTACTACTTAACTAAACTTAAGCCTCATGACAAACTACCTCTAAATTTCCTCTGAATTATTTTTTTACTGTGGAACTGTTACTTTGAGACTTAGAAATTATGATTATTTTCTTTATTTCTAGCCTATTCTCTAAAATAATGATGCAATATTTTAACGTGATGAAAATATATTTTTGAAAGTAGCGTTTCTTACGGATGCTCCTTTTTCTTGTACCTTCAGAATTTAAACTTTATATCTAAAAATCAACAAATATTCAGAGCACACTAATTTTTTTCTCCCTTTCTCCCGATAATTAGATCATTCATATTTACTTTGTCCTGATCTTCACCGAATATCTTAGTGTGTCTGAATTATTTTCAGTCATTCCCTCTCTTTCAAGCCAGCTTCCAGTCACTCCACCATCTGTGAATCACCACTCTAGGGACTGGGAGCTCCTGCTGGCTTTGCATTGACAAGTCCTTTTATTGTTACTAGATGCTAATCACAGAAGTCACTGATATTGAAGAAGTGATTTTACAGAGTTCTGTTCATTCTGCTGGAAAAGAATTCTTTTAATAGACTTAGGGATCAAATGTAAAAAGAATAACAATTTCTCTCAGGTATCTTCTTGAATGTGATTAAAGATCCTGAAACAATCAATAGAAAGCTTTACTCATGCTATATGTGCAGAAATGAAAATAAACACTCTATTGCATCTGAGTAGAAAAGGAAGAAGATTGACCTAGACTTTTTTCTAACTGAAGAATGGGCAATTAAAAACTTGTTTTTCCTTTGTTGCCTATGTTAATAGGTTAATTTTTAATGTCAGTTCTAGAAAATTTAATGTGTGTTATACCCGGCTCAAGAAAAGGTACACTTTAATTGAGACATAATGATGGAGGAAAGCTACAACAGCAATGTACCAGTCCTAAAAATACCAAAGATTAGCAAAAAAAGCAGAATCACACTCAAGTTAATATCTTGATCCGACTGGAATTTCAGAGTTAAGAGCATGAGGGAAGTAACCACTGCAAAAGTGTCAGTGTTGAGAATTAGCACTGGCTCAAAAAGCTCTCCTCAGTCTGCCTCTCAAGGCTGCACAGTGAGTCCCTAAGCAAGGGAAAGGACTCCCCATCCCGAGAGGAATCTGGGCGTGCTGGGATGAGATCGCACACAGGATCTCCTGTGTGGTCACTGAGCAGGTGAAGCAGCCATCGGGCAGATTTTTAATGGGATTATCAGGAGACCAGATCAGACCACTGGGAGCTGCAGCAATGAGATGCATCATTCTGGGGCTATCCACAAGGGGCCAAAATCCTATGGATTGATTCTGGCGCTACAAAATTGTGTGCAGTAATGACTTGTGCAGCAAACAGGCAGCAAGGTCCCACCGATTTCCATGGAAAAGCACTTCTGGAATTTTCCTTCATGAAGAAACTGAATTAAATGTATATGAAAGAATAAAAATAAAACTCAATGTCCTTTGATAAAAATGGAGAAACTCTCAGTATAGTCTTCCTTCTGATTGTACATTGCAGCTACTCTTATTTCCTGAGGGTAGATGTGGTTTCTCAGTGTGATTATATAAAATTCCTAGAGCACTTTGTCATGATATATAGATATTTATATCAATGAGTTACGTACCTGAATCATCTGAGGGAGCTACAAGGTCTAAAAAAGCATATTGTATGAGGAAGTTTTGAAATCTGTGTGATTCTGACATTCAAATTACGTTTGTTAAAGCAGGAGCCTGTTTTACTCCAAAGCTCAAAGAGACAGCTGCTTAAAGTGTGGAACAAAAGACACACAAATACTCACCTCAAAAATACACAAGTGTCCCACAGGCATCAATGAAGGGTACCCAAAATACCGTTCACAAGAAAAGTTCTGCTTCCCTGTGATATCAATTGTTTATTCTTTGTAAGTAATTAAAAGCAATCATATGCTCAGTATCTCAAGCTCTTACCTGAGACCTTGTCATCTAGCAGAGATGACAACACAAACAAAAAAGGCAAGCTTTTGACAAGATGATGTGCTGGAGCCTTGTCTGCTCTTTCTAAATACATTAAATTATCTAAAAGAAGATAACATCCCACAACTGTCTTCTTGCAGTTCTCATTGCCTTTTGAAACTCTGACACACTGCTCTGCTAGGATTACGTCCCTCATATGTGGAATATTCACTTTACCCAGGAAATGAAGACTGGTGAATAAATACACAGACTTCTAGTGACACAGAATTTTAGCAGTTAATTTTGAACAAGGGCAAAAATATTTTAAATCCTCTAAGAAAATTTTACTGAAAAGCAAGAAACACACTCAATCAAAAGCTTTTCATGTTCTTTTACACTTTTCTTTCATATATCACCATTTGCCTCCAGATATTACATCATTCACCTACAGACAAGACATTTTTCACCTAAGCGATTCCAAAAACTGAAATAAATAAGGTTTATGACAATGATATTCTGTAAACCATGTAAATGAACTTATCCAAACTCAGAGTTTCACAATGTAGATATAAATATCTGACCTTGTTCTCCCATAGATTTTTTACAATCTGAGGAGGAAAAAATATTCTTGAATGTTATTCATTTCATGTCAAAGAAAGCAACCAAAAATAAATCAAATTAATTGGACTCTAAATTGTCTTTTTTTATCAATGACATAAAGGGATGTTAGGGAAGACTATCTCAGATGTAGAATGCTACAAAGTAGATTTTTAAAGTTAGGTGAAATGAACTTCATCTCATCAGAAAATGAATCCTTTAAAAAGTGTCTGTTTAAGAGCCAGTCTTTAGAAGAGGTTGTGACACCCAATATTTTACTATCTGATTTAATTTGATGAACCAATTATAACTTAACAGACTTCTGCAGTTCTTCTTTCAATTGTCAGTTCTAAAAAGCTTTTGTATTATAATTTATTTGCTAATCCAATAAAAATTGTTGCACTTTGCTCCCTGCCCTCTCCTCTTCTGTAACTGAAAAGCTTGTGCTCTTCATTACTTTTGGTCCTGCTGATTATATTAGCTGTTATCTTAGAGAATTCTGAAGTTGCTACATCGACATATGTGAAAAGTCATAAAAATTTACGGTGTCAAGGAAGGAAAAAAACCCAAATTGATTTCTTAATTTTTAAAATGCTGCTAACTTTACAATCTTTAGCTGAAAAGCAGAAGATATTTTTAGAAAGCTATTAAATTATATGTCCTATTGTCCTGGTTTCAGCCCAGATCAGTGGGGTGGGGCACGGCCAATTCATGATGTTTCTCCATACCACCTTACATCACTGCTGTGGTGGGGGAAGAAGGACTTTCCCTTCAGGTGGGACAAATCAATCGGGCACAGTGGGGAAGAGCTGGTCACTATCTCTACTGGTTTGAAAAGCAAGACCAGTGAGACTTCAAGTCAGCAATACAATTTTTAATAGGGAAGAGAAAAAAAAAGGAAAAACAAAATACATGCAATAATAAAATAAAACCACTGACAGAGTCAGAATACAACCCAATACCCTGTCAGTCAGGGTGCTGGTGCAGTTTTCCTCCAAAGCATCCAGCGATGATGTGGAAAAAAAAGCCTGGTTCTTCCTCTGGAACCCAGTGGAAAAAGGCTGCCTTTGGTGTTCTAAACCTCAGTTTTTATCTAGGTAGGAAAGGCTTGGCTCGTCCTCCTGGCTGGAGCATCTCCCAATGGGATGATGTAATCTTATCAGTTATACAGTAGGACTCAATGGCCCATTAACAGAAGACATTTCCCACAGAGATAAGGATGATCACCCTTCTCAGATGATAATAGAATATATATCTTGTATTGTAAACCAGAACATTATCAGTCTCCGTTTTCCATGTAAATTGTTTCTTTGTCTCGTACCTTTTCTTATTAATATTGTTACAGGTATAGTCAGTTTTCTTATCTCGTTTCTGTTTCCAGTAAATTGTTCTTATCTCAACCCGTGATTTGCAGTTTTGTGCCTCCAATTCTCAACTCCATCCTCAGAGCAGGAAGGGGGAAGGCAGGTGAGGGAAAGAGCCAGTGAGCAGCATCTGGTTTGGGGACATGGGACTGGGAAGACTTAATCCTAAACCATGGCAAAGGCACCTCAGCAATGCCAGTGTCATTTCATTTCAACCACCTAAAGTTGGTTACAAATTAGTTAGTTAAAATGGATTGTGGCTGTAACTTAAGGTGACTCAACTCCTCTCTAGCTTTGTCTCTGTATTGACAGAATAGTTGCTATTGGAGCTGTAGTGTCTCTGAAAAGAGTTAGCAATACCTTCTTTCACCCACTGAAAAACCATGTTTGACTCAGAGCAGTTCCTGTCTCTATAGCTCTGGCAACTTCACATGGAAATAAATGTGTGGCTGGAGTGGACAGTGATGGACAGGGTCTTTTAATGTCAGTTTTCATACTGAAGATAAAAAGCAGTTTGATGGTGCTATGCTATTGCCTAAGGTCCCCCTGTAGTCAGTAAATGGAAACAACCTCACAGGATAAAAGATTTCAACTATTTTAGGCACTCACAACAGCATGAGATGAGAAGGGCATCATCCAAAGATAGCTGTACTTTATTACTTAGGAGGAAGCCTAGACAGCTTTACTACATGTTGCAGCTTAGAAAAGCTGAATTTGAGAGACAAATCTTTATTACAAATCTTTAAGGATTAATTGGGGGTGCAGATGTAAATACCTTTGTGAACGTGTAAAAAAGTAAATGTACAATAGGAGTTGATCTGGTTGAAAAAGGAATTTAGCAGTGCAGGGGAGCCATACACATACTGCCAGAAATTAGCCTAGCAGTTATTTATGTATTTATGGGTTTTTTTATTAGACAAATGAAAATAGGTGATTGTGCTAAGAATTGGTAGATGACCACTGAAGCCCTTTGGAAGAGGGTTGGTATTTTTAACTCTTTAATTGAAAAAAAAAAGTTAACCTTTTGGGACCTGTCTCAAAACCAGAGCTAGACTTTTCTGGTGTTTCAGAGGAAAATAAAACACCTGCATAGGGCCATAGTCCATGAGACACACACTCAGCATTGCAGGCTTCTGGCCTGGGCACCAAGGCAGGAGAAACCTTTGCCCTGCTCCCAGCAATGCATCAATGCATGCAAAGATTAATACTCTGAACTTCACTGAACAAATCTGCCATGGTCAGGGGCTCCTATCAGATGTCTTAATACTTCTCTACATGTCAGTGTCGCTTGTGATGCTTTCAGGTCTTCATTTACTGCCCCTCCAAATATGTTACTGTAGATTTCCAAATATTTGGTGTGTTTATCATAAATAGATACCCTGTACTCTCCAGAGGAGGCCAATGATATAAAAACTTAGACACACAACTTTCATAGGAAAGGTTAAACACTGTACATTGCTAAGGGTCCTAAATTTGCTGCCCCAGCACCAAATTCTGGAATCTGCAAAGTTCCAGACAGCCCAAACTGCAACTGGGAATACCTTTGTAATATCAGCTCTACTGCTTTATCTTCCTCAAAACCGTGTCCCCACTGATTTCATGAAATGGAAATTCCCAGTATGGCTGATAACTGAGTTCCAGTTTCCCTCAAAAATATTTCATCTTTTGTGGGAGATATTCTCAGGGAGAGTTTTACTGCTATACCTTCAGAGGCAGAAAATCAGATTGGTTTTATTTGTATTAAGATCACTGCATTACTCTTTCAAAGACATCCTTAGTTATTTTAAAGGCTACACATTCTCACTAAGCAAGCACATAAAACTAGATCTTCCACCTGATGGAAATAGGAATATATTTTTTATTTTGCTGCCTCAAAAATGTCAGACTTCATCCTTCCACAACCAATAAGTATCCATAAACAATGACTGACTAAACATAGAGTCTGGGAACATTTGAGATATTTCTATGTTTGTCACAGAATTCATGGGACCAAAGTCCACTGTTGTCTGCATGGATATACATCACATTAACTCTAGGTGACTTCAGCAAGGGTTCAGACTAGAAACCTGACCTCTGATGAGGCTTCAGAACCTACAGAACCAACCTGGAAACTCTTCAAATATCAGCAAAATCAGAGTCCAAGGCTTTCATAAAAGTCTCACACATTTCAGTAATAAAATTTGAGAAAAATGAAATCCACATCTAAAGGCAGAAAAAAAAAATAACATGATGGCAATTTCCCTCCAACTTTGAGACAACACATGTTTACTGTTTAGTTTGAAGCACCCATGGATACTTCCATGGTGAGTGGCTCGCTTGGCTCCAGCAGCCTGGATGTGAGGCAGCTCACTCTGAACCAGCAGTAATGATGCTGAGTGGGACTGGACTGACACCACCACCAGTCCTTTACTAAAAACTTTTCATGCCTTCTCTCAGTGGACTTCCTTCAGGCAGCTCTGACTCCTTTCCCCATAAGCAGCTCCACACAGCACTGACTCCTCTTCCCTCTGCAAGTTCCCTTCTGCACAACCAGCTAACCCCAGCCTGTCCCTCACCCACCCACCCACCCACCTAACCCAGCCTGTCCCTCACCCACCCACCCACCTAACCCAGCCTGTCCCTCACCCACCCACCCACCCACCTAACCCAGCCTGTCCCTCACCCACCCACCCACCCACCTAACCCAGCCTGTCCCTCACCCACCCACCCACCCACCTAACCCAGCCTGTCCCTCACCCACCCACCTAACCCAGCCTGTCCCTCACCCACCCACCCACCTAACCCAGCCTGTCCCTCACCCACCCACCCACCCACCTAACCCAGCCTGTCCCTCACCCACCCACCCACCTAACCCAGCCTGTCCCTCACCCACCCACCCACCCACCTAACCCAGCCTGTCCCTCACCCACCCACCTAACCCAGCCTGTCCCTCACCCACCCACCCACCCACCTAACCCAGCCTGTCCCTCACCCACCCACCCACCCACCTAACCCAGCCTGTCCCTCACCCACCCACCCACCCACCTAACCCAGCCTGTCCCTCACCCACCCACCCACCCACCTAACCCAGCCTGTCCCTCACCCACCCACCTAACCCAGCCTGTCCCTCACCCACCCACCCACCTAACCCAGCCTGTCCCTCACCCACCCACCCACCTAACCTAGCCTGTCCCTCACCCACCCACCCACCCACCCACCTAACCCAGCCTGTCCCTCACCCACCCACCCACCCACCTAACCCAGCCTGTCCCTCACCCACCCACCCACCTAACCCAGCCTGTCCCTCACCCACCCACCCACCCACCTAACCCTGCCTGTCCCTCACCCACCCACCCACCTAACCCAGCCTGTCCCTCACCCACCCACCTAACCCAGCCTGTCCCTCACCCACCCACCCACCTAACCTAGCCTGTCCCTCACCCACCCACCCACCTAACCCAGCCTGTCCCTCACCCACCCACCCACCTAACCTAGCCTGTCCCTCACCCACCCACCCACCTAACCCAGCCTGTCCCTCACCCACCCACCCACCCACCTAACCCAGCCTGTCCCTCACCCACCCACCCAACCCAGCCTGTCCCCCACCCAGCATCTTCTTACCATGTCTGTCCCTTCCCCCTCACAGCACACTCTGAGTCTCAAACCCCAACCCTTGCCCCACTGACCCACTCTTTTATATCCCCCATCCTCACTGGGCAGGCAAGGCTGTTTCCACTCCTCAGTAATCAGTACATCTGTAATTCACTGGGAAAAATTGCCTTTTGCACTATCCTTACAAACTATTCTCCTACATGTACTACTGCAGTTTTTAGCAAATACTAAAGGGAAATAATTTGATATTTTGGACTCTCAGAATCTGATTAAGCAGAGTGCCAGACAGACACCAAAGGTATCTAAGCCAGGCCTTGATTGCACAAATAAAGTCAGAACTTTTCACCATTACAGAAGCTGTTTAACATTCCATAAATTATTTTTAAGGTGTAATTTTTCAAGTCCATTAGTGCCCCACAAACAAAGTTCTCTATATTTTTGATTTCCATACAATTATTTGTTTCTTATCTGCAAAACTCAGTACAGTTGAAAAGAAAAGAAAACAAAATAAAAACACAATTATGAAATTCTTTTATTTTCCAAAGCCAATGATTGTCCTATTACATTTACCCTTTGGTAGTCTTACATTTAGTTAACTATATTTCAGTGAACACAGATATTTATTGTCCCTTGAAGAATATATTGACCTCAGTTTTGCCTTGGTCAATAGCTTGTATTACAGAGAATTTAAAATCTCACAAAAAGTAATCAGATGTCTGATTATTATTTACATGTGCACAACTCATAGAAATACATATTCATTCAAGTGATGAGTTCTCTCTTATACAATAAAGTATATTTGTAACAGAGCCACTTTTAACTAATTCAAGTGTTTACCCATATTAGTTTTCTCAAATACTTGATGCTCTGCACTTCCCACTTCAGGGATTAAGGCTTGCTCTCACTAGAAAAATCTTTCAAGAACACTCATGAATGTTCACAATTACAATATTCTGATTTTTTAACAAAGGAAATCAGTTTCATCTCCTTTCTGCTCAGTCATAATGTCAGATATGTTTTCTCTCATTCACCTCCAAAAAGCATTCTTAATCTTAGATAATTTATCATGAATTTCCAAAATTTGATTTTAATGCTCAAGATATTTGCAACTTTCTATAGCAACTCTTAAAGGTGATGGATGAATAAATAAGGTCTTGCACCTGTGTGCAGGAGTGGTTATACAACCTTCTGTGAGTGACTATGGGTCCTGACTGCACATGAGCAGAAACTGTTTTTCTCAATTTTTTCTTCTCCTTGTAGTTTGGATGGGTTCAGAGCAGCAATAAAAAATGTTAGTTACACATTGAGCAACTAATTGCTTTGAGCAATCTATTAGCCCATTAATGTAAATTCAAAACTCCTATATTAGGTCTTGAAATATATTTAAGTAATCAATGTCATTAAAAATACTGAAATTGTCCATATAATATTTTCAGAAGATTGTTACTATTTCAACTTTTCATTGAGAAACACGAGTGACTTCCCTAGAGAGACTTCAAAGATTAAAGGAAATTTTCAAAATGTAAACCCCATGATAATAACTTCTAAGTGGCAGTGCTGACTGCTGTGAGCTATGAGTCTGCATATGGATACTTGAAATTACATCCTACATCAAAGAAGCTTACACGATTCATAATGGTGCTTAATGTTAAAAGGCGATCTCCTTTAGAGCCTTAGAGCTGCTCTAAAGGCACAAAAGCTCAAAGAAACTCACACGTTTCAGGGAGAATAAAATGTAGAGTGATTTCTTAATGTAGAACATAAATATCAGAGTCACATTAGCTGTTTTCTACAGCAGGAAAACCTTTCAATTTCTTGTAATACTGATTTTTCCAATGTCATTGAAAGGGAGAGTTAGTGTTTGTACATTATTCCTCTGAAACGGAGGAGTCCAGCCATCAGGAGTTATAATTTCTTATTTTACTTTTGAAATATACTCTGACATTTCAAAATTAGAGCCTACCTGCAGAAGCTTAGGTTGAAGACTTCTACAGGCAACAACTGAATTTTATTCATGGACTTGATCTGACTGTTTTTATTTAGACAGCTTGTCCCATTTGTCTCATCTGAAGCAGGACAGATTGTTTTAAATAAAAGTAATGGAGAATAAATGGAGTTAAAAGCTTCTGAGCCTGGCTCTGCCCTCAGAGAATTATTAGGTTAGTTCTCCTGAGGAACAAGGCTAAAGAAAAAAGGAAATTTGGCAGTTCCTCACAGAAACACTATTAAGATCATAATCACAACTTCTTCTTATGCAAGAGATCAGCTTGACTAAATCTTCTGCTCTTCATTAACCTCAAACACAAAAAGGAAGCATGAAGAAATTGAAACTAGGTCAGTATATCAGGCACAAGGATAAAAGAACAGTGTGAGTATGCATGGACGAAATTAGAAAAGCCAAGCCGTGGAGTGTGGTGCAATCAGAAAAGACCACAAGGAGGAAAAAGAAAACATCTGTAAATACATTACTAGCATGTGGAAAATCTAGAGGAGAGCTGATTCAGTAGTAAGTGGGAGGAAACTGCAGTCACAGTTGTCACCAGAAAGGCAAGAACAGTTTTGTGCTGTCCCACGTTCTAGCTGCAGTAAATTGCTAATGTGCAGCATTGGTTTAATGATACCGAGGGCTCATAGCTCTGTACTCAGATGAGCGTGGCAGGAACAGTGTAAAACAATCCCTGGGCTTGTCAGTCCCTTCCTCTGTTCCAGGTCACTGTCCTTGCAGCTGGAACAGCACAGCAAGAAAAAAAAAATAAATAAAAAAACAGCTTCAGATGCTTCAGTTAATGGCTTGACATCTTAATGCAAATGAATCTTCACATCTAGTTAACTGAAATGGTTGGGGTATGAAGATAGAGTAAATACTGCAGTAGCCCTGAATCCTTACATCTCAGTATTTAATTCTTTTGAAGAGACTGCAAATAGCCCTATAAACCCTCTTAGAAAAATAAGTTTTTTTCTGTTTTCTTTGGGAGCTCAGAGAAATGTATGAGAACTCTAAATACTAGAAAGGGTAAATATGCCTTGGTTAATAAATAGGAAGGTAATGGGGGCGTAGAGGGAAAGAGAGAGATAGAGAAAGAGGAGATAGAACAAGAGAAAGACAGAAACAGAGAATTACAGACCACCAGCTCAAGTTCCTGGAAAAACACTGGGACAAATAATCAAACTGTCTGCAAACACCTTGAAGATAACAAGTGAGATGAACAATAGCCAACAGGGATTTGTCAAGCACAAATTGTGTCAAATCAATCTAATTTTCTTCTAGGAGAAAGTAACAGATTTTGTAGAGAGAAGGAAAACAGAAGATGTAATATATCTTGACTTTTTTTTCTCATGTGGCATTGCCATTAGCAAGTAAGGGAAATCACGTCTGAAGACAAATTCAGTAGACTAGTGAAAAAAAAAAATAAAACACCACAACTTCAGTTGACATTAATCAACAGTTAACAGGGAAATGCACTTGCTGACCTGGGATCTTTGCAAGGTTCTCCTTCATCCAGAAATGTTTGCTATCTTCAATTCTATATGCACAAATATTAGGTAAAACTATGAACTGCCAAACAATACACATGGAACGGGTGGTGAAGTGTTGATTCCTTAAGGAAAGACCCAGGTAGGTGGATCAGAAGCTGAACACAAATTAATAAGAGTGTGCTATTTTGAAAAACTCAGATTTCATTCTGGGATTTTAAAACAGGAGTAGAGGCTGCAAAACATTAATTAGTCTTTCCATTGCGATTAGCCCTGGTTAGAAGTAGTTGGATGAACTAACCTCAGTTAGCTCTGAGGTACCTGAGATGTATTTGTGGCAAGTTCAGAGGTGAGCAGCAGGGCTCACTACAAGGTACAGCCTGGCAGGGAGCACTGAAGGAAACAGGGTTGCTCAAAAAGGCTCAGGGGGATGTGATAATAATCCTCAAATATCAAAAGATCAACATCTTTGAAGAAAAAAAAATAAATTAAAAAATAATAAATAATAAAAAGAAAAAATAATGATTTTTGCTTCTTGCCCAGTGTTGAAAAAATTGTAGGTAATGGGTTTGCAGCAGAACAGATCTAATACATGGAAGAAACTCAGTCTCAAGGACAGCTAGATTGTGAGGGAGGATGCACAGTCACCCTGATATGTAAGAATGTCAGCAGTGACGTCTTTACCAGGTCTCACCTTGAACTAGATGACCTCTGCATGTCCTTTCCACATCTTTTTCTTCATGAGGAGAATATATCTGAAGCGGGGCTGAGAGCCAAAACAAATCAGGGGGAAGCTGAACAAGAGATGTAGAGAGGTTTTCACAATGTTACATGTTTCTATAAAAGAGCAGAATGGGAAAATCAGACTATGGGCTGGGATAAATACTGACAGTGACAGGGAATTACACACCAAAAGTTTCAGAATTTTTTTTTTATTATATACACATACACACATATGTATATATAAACCATGTATCTCTATAGACATATAAAAATAATCTTAAGGCCAAACATTTTAGTTCTATGTTGCTATATGTTGATAAATTAGGAATAAAAATATTATTTGTCATATTATTTATATTTATATTTTGCATTTTACATGTTGTTTTTAATAATTTAGTTTTTGTTACAAGAGCGGTACCAGTGAAAAACATGCAGACACACCTAGGAAAAGCTTTTTTCTCAGATATGTGATAGTAAGACCCTCTAAATTTAGTAGTAATTGATGTAAAATTTAGGTAAAATAAGGTTTGTGCATTTTGTTTAGCACCATTTTTAATTTTTAATATTGCCTTTTTGGTGTTAAAGAAATAATGATTTTTTGTTGGCAAAAGTTAAGTTTTAAGTCTTAATATCAATCTTTCTAAAAGTGACTGAAGTGTCTGGATATATGTTATTGTGCTGTTCAGTCTTTAGACACTTTAGTAGAATCTATTTCTGAACATATTAATTCCTTAGATTTTTAATGAACAGAGCCAAGGTGCTTCTACCTCCATAATGTCTACACCTTAGACACTAAGACATTAACTTGAGATTTAAAACTCTGTTAAAAAGGCTGTCCGAAGCCATCTTTTGATAAATTTTATTGCTGGTTTAAGAAACATATCAGTCTTCAAGGTTATAGTATTTTACAATTCAATACAGGGACAGAGCTAAAATAATTTCCTCTTGCTGACAATTCTATCAGCAGTACCTTTTAACAACTAGTTTATTTAAGATAACAGAAATTTCACTGAACTTCTGCTGACAATGAATATATCTTGTGATCTTCTGTATCCTTTCCTACACAGAAAGCTGAACTGTAACCAGCAAATATAACATTATATTCTGCAATTTTTATTTTTCCTTACTTATCCTTTTTTAATGCAAACTTTTAAGAGAAATTCCAAGGTGGACATGCTAAAACTGCACATCTCTGGTGGATATCGGAAATAGGCGTTGCATTTAAACTTCCTAATCTCTTCAATGAAAGTAAATTTATAGGTGACACTCCTTTAGGTTTTCCCCTTCCCCAGAAGCTGACCTTCAAATTTCATATTCAGCTACAACCTGTATGTTGAAATGCTGGGAAGATGCAGATGGCTTTAACAGCAGTGACTTCCAGGCCATACAGATTCAGTACACTGAGTATTTGGATTGTTGGTTGGGTGGGAAAAGCTGACTTCTGCACTTTGCTAAACACAAGTCTGTTGAAAATACAACTTCTTGGCAAGGTCACTCAGGTGCTGTGTGTTGGAAAGGAGAACAGATATCAAATGAAGCATTTAAACATGTGATACAATATTGACCAGAGTCCTGCTGTTCTGTAGTAGACTGTGTCCTGCCATAGAAGCTTGAGAGGTGTCATTTTCCTGCTTGACAGTAATGCTGACTCACTGGGTTGGTCTAAACAAGTCATTTAAGCTCCTTTGACACTCAGTTTTGCTATCTCTAAGACAAAGGTTGTGGTGTCTAGTAACAGAAATTGAGAGGAATAGAGTAATGAAAGCACTCTATCAGCAGAAATGGTGTTAGTGTTAATTATCTAAATGACATTCTATATGAACATTCAGTATGTACCATCATCTGTTTTCTAGGACAAATGCAATATTTCTTTTTGGTTTCTCTTCTTTCAAGACTACATCATTATAGTCCATGAAAGAAAGCATTTAAAGATACTGGTGTGAAGCCAGGAGCACCTGACTGAGCTCTAAAATATTAAAGTTGGCAGAGCTGCAAACTGATGTTGAAAGACTTCAAACACATAAACTACAGAATAAATTGCTGACTGTTCTTGTGGTGCTTCCTGCCATTACATCATTTTTGCTCCCCTTACAAAACAAAAAAACCAAAAAACAACTCTTCATTTGTACATTTATTTCTCTCCAGGGAAAGCAATAAGGCTTGGTGTGAAAAATGTTTTAAATCCAGTGTAAGGCATTCCAATACAAGATTGTAAACACTATGGCCACTCTACAACTCTGATTTAGTGTATCAGTCTGGCAATTCAGACTTCATCCTGAATTTCTGACACACTGACTTTTTGCTGCATCAGGTATACTCCATTTTTATGTATTAAGGACATATTACAACTTTTGTCTAATGTAATTGCAAAGCTGGCCCATAGCAGCCTTGTTTTAGTCTATTCCTATACTAGGAAGTGATCTAGTAATACATAAATCTGGTAATCAGATGGCTCTAATAGATATTTAGCCATGTCACACCAGAGAAAGGTGGTCAGGTCAGGAAAAGTTACAGAGACATATTAAAATTAAATTTAAAAGGGGTCAGTTTCTTGCCACATGCATTTTGCCACAGTTTATAATTCACTGAAGACTAAGGTCACTTCCAATTTTTATGCTATTTAGTTACTTATTTAGGATCTCATTTAATCTCTGTTAAGATCAAGTGACTCGAGCATTTTGCCTCAGCAGTGTTCTTTTATTTCTGTTTAGTCCCGTGCATTTCTAGTATATTGAAAAATACGGCCAGAACAGAAGTCACTGTAGTCTAGAAAGCCCTCGCTCAGTCACTTACCATACTAAGGGGCATCCCAATTTGACCTGAAAGTTCTCCAAATTCTTTGTGCATGCGTGGGATGACTCTGTAGTAAGCAGCTGTGTTTCTATTTCTTGCCTGCATCTGATCAGGGTCCAGAAATGAAGCAGAGTGGCATGCAGGCTCCCAGCTGGGGCTCCTGAGTTCAGAGCAGCCCTGGCACGCTGACCACAGGTAGGTGAGGCTGCACAGCCAGGCACACCAGCAATACATCAACAGGATTGTCTGTTGTCTGCTGCAAAACTCACAAAATAGTAAAGGATCAGCTACAGGGGTTGTTCCCCTTCCACACAGCAGAGTGCCTCGGGAGGAGTGCAGTGCCAAGTGCTGATAATGGCCACTAAGGCTTACAGCATCCTCAGTGTCCCAGGTAATTGGTGTTTTGCCATCACAGGATAGGTTCCCCATGCCCCGGGTTGATGTCTGACTAATCCACCTGTGACTAAGGTAAATATTCACGTTTGGGTATCTTTGCAGGGGTAATGTACAATTCTGGATGAAGCTGATAAGAGCCAGAACTGGGAGCCCATACGTCATGGCAAGATAGAAAATAAGCTCTCAAGTGTACACACTGAGCTTTCTTATTCTCACTCATTCCAGTTATTTAGCCCGGAAGGAAGGGTGAGATATGCAGGATTGTAGCTGATTGCTTGCAAGTTTGTCACCATATATCCTAAGAACTGAGCCCTAGGGTAAAAATTACTGGGTTCTGTATATAAAATGAAAAAAAAAAAACAAGAGAAAACCTGGAAGTTTTCTTTGTGAATATAGATGAAAATATAAGAGGCCTAGGGAATATAGTATTTATTATTGACTGTTTAGGACACAACAAAAATTAAACTGGGAATTATTTAATAGCTGTGAGACGCGCAATAAAATATTTGTCAAACAAAAGCGAATGCCATTTTTATGAAGATATAAGTTGTTCCATGATATATCATACTTCACTAGCTTATTATTTTGCTTTTGTGAACACATCTTCACAAAAAAGTATGGGGTTTTTTTACCCTTTTTTAAATCATTTTTTATTACAATTCATCATGAAATACCTAGAGATGGAAACTTTGAAGATTAAAAGCAGGCTTACTTTAAATAATGTATAAAATTATTGAATAATATTTCTGGTTTATGTATTTACATATTTTTGATATATGAAAATTTGTTCAGGTTTATTATCCAGCAATAAAAGTAAAATAATTCAAAAGGGGTATATAATCTTTCTTTGTTGAACTAACAAACAACTTCACATACTGTTCATGGCTGTACCTGCAGTATAATCTAGACACAGACACAGCAGATTTGCTGTCCTTGGTGACTCCTGGTAACAATACAGCCATTGTTGGGGGAGCTCACCCCACTTTTCAGCTTGTGTGGCTTCTTCAGAGACTGTTTAAAAAATCTTCTTGATTCATAGCTCCTTCACATGCAGATGGCTGTGCAGCCACAGGATGGGCTGCATCTGCCTGGCTGGAAGTGTCCTGGAAAAGAAGGGGTGGGGGTATATATATATCTTTTTTTCTTCTGTAATATATTTAATATAATTTTCTTTTGTTGTGTGTTGGAAGTGCAGGTGGTGGGAATGAGAAGCTGAGCTGATGTGTGGATGAAGCATCCCCACTGCTGAGGCAAACCTGCGTGCCCCTCTTTCTGTGACTGGAGATGCAGCTCCATGAGCTTCGCCCTTAAGGGTATCCTGCTTTGAAAAGACAGGTGTCTGCTAGGGAAGAGAATTGGAGAAAATAAATACCTCCCTCTGAATTAGTGTAATTTTGGAATTAAGGGGGCTCTCAGGCAAAGATATGGGGATAGGAATAACAGTTCTTTACTGATATATGTATATATATGAATATATGACAAGGCAAACAAAACAACAACAACGACATTAACAACAAACAGAACAGGATCCAGTGACAATTCTTTTGGTTGAGGACACCTTTCCCCTGTGCTGCAGTCACTGTGCCATTGGCAGTGAGTGCCAGCCTGCTCCGGGTGGGCAGGGGCAGCTGTGGCTGCAGCAGTGCTGGGGGCTGTGTCCCAATGGGAAGGGTGGAGGAGAGCCTCTGCCCGGGTGTCCCTGGGGCACTGTCAGTCCTGGTGTTCCAACAGGATGCTTGGAGATGGCAGGCTGAAGCAGGAGAGCATCTGAGCAGGGTTACAGGTCCAACACCAGCAGAGGCAGCAAAGTTTTCCAGTGGCCGTCCTCGTCCCAGTGCCAAAAGCGAGCCAGCAACTGCCTGCCACCCTCCTTCAGCTGCTTCTGATCTCGAGGTGTCCCCCCCACCCTCTGAGAGAAAACTCCCAAAAAGCCAGGGAGGCTCTCCCTTCCCCATCTCAAGGTCTCAAGGACCTGGCTATCAGTGCTCCTTAGCTTGACAACGGGAAAAAAGTTCCACAGGCAGAGAGGAAAGGAAAAAAACAACCCCCCAAAAATGGCACAGCTGAGTTTGTGCTGATAGATAAAATGACCTCTGAAAAAAACTTTCCAAGCACCCCTCCTTTGGTGGGGTTGTTTTGAAATTCCTTTGTTTTAAAAGATTTTGTTTATAATGCAACTATCTCAAACAGAGCCTACCAACACAGATAGGAAACACAGAAATCAGCAGGTAGGGTCAGTTTTGGGCTGTGTTATTAAAAATTGATTTGAGTTACATCCAGAAATGTAAACTAGAATTAATTCCTCCCCAAACCAATCTGGCTTTGCACTCAAACCTTAAATTCTGGAATCAGGACTTCTTGTGGAAAACAGGTAAGACTGGTTCTTGAACTTTAGTCACACAGGTATTTCACAGGGGATCACTGATATATTCTAGCACCTGTGCATGCCAAGAGTCATTCCTGATTCTACAGTAGGATGAATTTGCCTCTAATTATATATATTTCCCTACAGAAGCTAAAGGGAAGAAAAACAAAACCCATCTTATGAAATTATTTGATGCTGAAATGTATTGAGTACTAAGACAACCCTGATGCTTCCTTTCAGCTCTTTTTCTTTCATAGGCATGTAAGAAACACAAATGCATGCAAACATGCAGGCACAGGAAAATGAAGACCATGGAAAGAGAAGACAGGAGAACGGGGAGAAAAAACCCAAATAATGCTTTTCCATAGATCTCCCAGGAGATATTCAGATCATTTTAGCTGTGCTGCGACTCTAGTCTAATGGATTGTCCAGGTGAGCTCTGACTGCTTCGGAGGTTGCTGCTGCCAGGTGATATCCTGTGCTCCTCTTGGGAGCCCTTTGCCACAGCAGTGAAAGGACAATCTGCCCAGCCTCAGCACCATCCTCTGCAGCCCGTACCACTTGGAGCTGACTCAGATTTAGGCTTGTGCTTGCACTCCAGGCTGAGCTGTGCATCAGCTGCAGGGGAGCTGCTGCGTGCTGGCTGCTGGCAGGTACAGCCAGCTCAGTGACACTGGCAGAGAGGCAGGTGGATGGCAGGCTGTCAGCAAGTACCCAAAGAGCCCTGGAAATACTCAGATGATTCCATCTGGAGGTACCTTAACATAACTTAATTTTAGGCCTATTCAACCCTATTAAAGACATCTTTACTAATTTAATTAAGGCAGAAGATAAATGCTACATATAATTTTTGTGTTGGTTTAATTTCCCACCTCATTCCTTTATTTGCTTTCATCAGTACT
Organism: Cinclus cinclus; assembly: GCF_963662255.1. Classification (NCBI taxonomy): domain Eukaryota; kingdom Metazoa; phylum Chordata; class Aves; order Passeriformes; family Cinclidae; genus Cinclus; species Cinclus cinclus. The sequence goes on from NC_085049.1 coordinate 3,867,196, forward strand.
TTGATTCTACTCCTACCACCTTTCTTCCTGTTAACTGTTCCTTCTTTTTTGTAAATTATATTTGCACCTATCCAAGAGATTTAACAGATAATCTGCATTTTCACATGGGGTGGGTTTGTAAGGACAAGCGCTGTAAATGCAAAGGGGACAAATACTACACCAGCATCCATGGCAAGGAAAAAAAAACCTACAGAAAATATCTGTGCTTGCTATGCAAAGATTCATGGCTACTTTAAGGCGACTGGTTCAGTCAGCATATTTCACCAGGCTTGGGCTATTTCACTTTGCTCTTTGCATATTTTATATCAAGTGACCTGCCAAATGTCATGAAGAGGTGAACAGGGAATAGAGAAATCAGTCAAGGTGATGGATGAGATGCAGACTTGATTGTTTATTCAAATCATTCCCACAACGATTGAGTCTTACTGATTGCAGACAGCATTTTGTCACAATCATTAGGAGAGGGCAAAGGTGACAGGAATTTAATGGCCAAATTAGAGCTATTGAACCGTGCCGAGTATTACAATATTTAAAAACTCTGAAGCAGAAGGCTTTTATCAGTGACCACAACATGAAGAACTCCTTTCTCTAAACTATCAGTTTCTCTGTTTTGTTTGTTTGTTTTTCACTTCAAAGTACATATCATCTCCAAATGCATTGCAAAGAATTTTTTCAGTAGCTCTCAATTTCCCTCCAGGACCTTTCTCTTAAAAGAAACATGGATTCATACTATTCCCTCCCATGCCCCTTATTCCCTCCATGCGCCCTTAAATATTTTAAGCATGTTGATATATCTCTGTAGGATGATAACTAGCTCATACTTGCATTCCTAATCCAAAAAAACATATACCCCATTACACAAAACAATACAAATCCTTTTTGCCTGGTAAGAATGCAAATGTTTAGAAAACAACTTTCCATCTTCTTTGATAGAAAAGATCAGTCTGGTCCACAGACTCTTTCAACAGGATCAGATTGTAAGCAGTTCAAAGGTATTGAAATGTCACCATCATTAAATATTGATTAACATAAAATGTTGCTGAAAATAAAAAAAAATATTTTTTTGTCACACTATAAAATAAAGTCATAAGTGCAGCCAAATTAATTTTGTGGAAATTAGTGAGATCTAGTTGAGAATTTAAAACACTATAACATGAGAAAGACCACAAAATATCTTAATGAACTTCTTAATTTGAGATCTCATGGTGAAAAAATCAAAAACATTTATGCAGAATAAAAATAAAGCAAGAAGAGAAGGAGAATAATTTTAAACAATTTCTAGATATGTTCAGTCCCACTGAGAAACAGATCTATGAGTACATCAGACTAGATGGTAGACCAGAAATAGGATTCAAAAATTTCTCATAATAAATAATTTATAGAAAAATTCCCTTTATACCATCTTTCAAAGTGGCGCAAGTTAACATTTATTTTTGATTAAACAAGGACAGTTACTCCCCTGAGTTCACTTTGATGGCAGGTGTTTATCGTGAGGCAGGTTGAATTTGGACTCTTGCCACTACTAACTTGGAGTTTCTACTATGATCCATGAATTCAAAATTTGAAAACGAGTGTTTGAAAGGATGTATTTGTGTATATTAACTGACCAGAGAATCACTGGGAGTTGCTGGCTTTGTGCAACTGGAATACAGATGACATCAGAGTCCATAAACTGGAGCATTTGCAGCACAGTTCAGAACTGCTGACATTATCAGGATTTGTCCAGCTTAAGGAATACTGCATAAAAAATCTCACCAGTCAGAAAAGACAAATTCAGAATGAAAGATGTATGAGGAACGTCCTTTGTGTTGGTAAGAGTGGAAACCCTTTCTTATGTGAGCAGTGAAAATATTTTGGGCTTTTCATCTTAAGCACAGCTAAGATGACATGATTTCTTTGTGTACACTTATGAGGTTTACTGCAAGTGGGTGAAAATTGCTAAATGAAATTGTTTTTATAACATCAACTGGAAACAATCAATCCAATGGTATATTTAGACTTTAAATTAAAGTTTTCTAATTTTCAGAGAAGTGAGATTCTGTAGAATTTTCCAAAGGCCTCCTGAAAACAAAATACTTTTCTTTAATAATGTGATTTGCAAAATACATTGCAAAATTTATTTGCTTAAGTTAATAAGGTACAGAATCTGGTAATCCACTCTTTATTCTCCCTGTTTTCAAGAAAATCCACCTTTGATGATGAATGCTGTGATGTTAAAATTGACTGGATTATACCTTGAAGACCAACTTGAAGTAGTGAAATTCCATATAATCTCCAAAATTGTTAGTAGGACAAGTTTTCTGTGGCAGGAAACTCATCTTCTAGAATTTCCCAAAGCTACTGAGCTTCAGTCGTAGGGAGATGTGTCTCCAGTTCCAGCTTGCTCCTCTCTTCTCTATATCCAGGTTTATTTTGAACTGTCTCACAATAAATAAATAAATAAATAAATAAATAAATAAATAAATATCTGTATAACTCAAACTATTCTTTATACAAAATGTAAAATATTAGCCATTTTCCTTATTTACTTCTCTGTGCAGTCTTGAAGGCCTCCACCTCCTTGCCAGGCTGGTCTTTAAACAGCATATGGTCATGACTTCAATAAATTACCCCTTTATGTGGACAGGAGTGGGATGTATCCAATCATTAGTTAAGACTTTTATCCCTGTAATATAGAAATGTAAGTCCACTTTCTGATAAAAATAGTACTAATATTTTACAGAAAAGTGTACGGGTTTTTTTCAATTTTGTCTCAAAAAAATTCTTTTGATTGCAATGTCAAAAGGCATTGCAGAGATTGAAAAGGCACCTGCAGGGTTCTTAGTGGTTACTCTCTATGTAAGGTGTGGAAAAAAAAAGAAGTAATATGAATACTGAGGGTGAGAAGAGGCTTCCAGGTCCCTCATTATGATGTTTTATGAGCTTTTCATTCTCACACAAAATCTTAGAACCATGATAAAGACAGCTCAGAAAACATTGATTTGCATAGTGCTCAGTAATGCAGAGTCGGGTTTGGCAAGCTAAGTCTTGATGAAGCCCAAAGTAAAACATTAGCTCTTCATTCCTTGTCTTTTGTTTGGCTAATCAAAGGCAGAGAAATAAAACTCTGTTGTGAAGCCTTATTTTGTAAGCCATAGGGGAGGATCTAAACATGACACCAAGCAGCAATAATTGTCTAAACAGTGCACCAACTTGTAAATACCACTGCTCTTTTTATTTCCCTTATGGAATTCAGCATATTTGGACCTCGACTATTAATTACTGTACTGAGTTTGGAAGAAAGTAAAAATTACTGAACTCTTATTATGTCAGATTCCACTGCGAGAGTCTAAATTGCACTTCATGCACAATTTCAGGAAAATTCACAGCCAAATAAATAGCATGCCAAAACTAAAACAAAGTAACAGTGAAATGAAAATATCACCTGCAGCAAAGATGACAAGTTATTTTCTGAAGGCAATTATTTGAGTACCTTTATATCATATATCATATGGATGAGAATGGCCTTCCAGTGCTCCAGCATAGTATGGAAAACATCTACTGCAGTCATTTGCTCATTTCCATTGGAAGCATCATTAAAATAGAAACAAAAAAGTGAACAAAGGAATTTCTCTTGAACTATTCATAAGCTGGCTTTGCCTCTTCATGACCTTACCCAAAGACATATATTTGAGAGCTTACATGCATTGTACCTGTTCAGCTGTATTTCAGCAACAACAGGATCATGTGGCAATACAATAACTAGAATAAAAGAAGATTAAAGCCTGCTGAACTGTTTATGCTAATGGTACTTTTATTATGAGTAATGAACAGTTTCCTGTTCCTGTTCCACCTTATCTCTTTCAAATGAGTTCATTATTGATAGGATTGCTTCTACAAGAAAATAAATTCCATTTAGTAGGAGGAGTTGTTTACTTAGTCCATTTTGAAACATTCTCTAGAGTCTGAGTTTTAAACATGTGGTTCAGATTCTTATGTACTGTACTTGAGCAGATCAAGGAGAGCTCATCCATGATCCATGAAGAATCTTGGGATTTATCATAGTAAAAATATCTTATTTGGGTTTTCCCAAATGATTTATCACAGCTGATAAATTTGCTAATCTCTTCCTTTCCTAAGTGTTTTTTTGCCCATTTCAGTCTAGTGGCCATACGACTTGTATCTTTTCACTCAGTTCTGAAAAGTGTATGTCCAAAAATCAGTTCTGAATCCCTTCTAAACTAGCAACAATTCATACATAGAATTCAACTGTCACACATTTGATTAACACTGAATTGTTTGTTTGAATCATCTCAATTTGTGGTACCTGATTGGTGTTTCTTGGTTCACAGCCTTCAAATATTTACAGGTCGTGAGACCCATGGAAAAATAAAGGCAAATATTCTAGATATATATTTTTGCCTTTGTGTTGAAATTAATTTTAATTTCTGGATGCATGAGCACAAATCTGAATAATCTGTTAGTTCTCCTGCTATTTAAAACTTTTAACATTTGCTGCTAAACAAAACTATTTATGTAAGATGTTTTATTTTTAAATTACTATATTTCTCAGTCTGCTCAGTATGGGTTAACACTGAACTGTAGATGAGAAAAAGTTGTACATGAGAAAAATACAAATTGTACATGGAAAATGAATTTGCACTGCAGTGTTCTAAGAAGAGCAGTGAAGCTGGTGAAGGGTCTGGAGCACAAGTCTTGTGAAGAGCATCTGAGGGAGCTGAGTCTGGAGAAAAGGACATTCAGGAGAGATCTGATCACTCTCTACAATTACCTGAAAGGAGGTTGTGGTGAAATGGGAGCTGGTCTCTCCTCCTAAGTGATAGGATGATGGAAAACGACCTCAAGTTACACCAGGAGAGATTTCGATTGGATGCTAAAAAAAGTTTCTTCAAGCATTGGAACGGGCTTCCCAGGAAAGTGGTGGAGTCATCATTCATGGAGGTGTTTAAAAGACATGCAGATGTGGTGCTTAGGCATGTAGTCCAGTGAGAGACTTGACTGTGTTAGGCTAATGGCTGGACTTGATTGTAAAGATACTTTCCATCCTAAATGACTTGATGATCCCATAATAACCTGGTCAGAGGATACAGAGAAGAGAGAGCCAGACTTTTCTTGGAGGTGCAGCAGTGGGACGAGAGGTGAAGGACATCAGTTGGAGCACTGGGATTTTCAGCTGTATATTAAGATTATTTTTATTTTAACCATTGGGATAGCCAAATACAGGGACAGGCCATGCAGAGACATTGTAGCATCTCCACCTTTGCAATTGTTCAAGACTCAACTAGAAGAGTTGACTTGGTTAGGTGTGCTCTGAGCAGGGAATTAGAGCAGTTGATTCCATGAGCTCTAGTACAGTCTGAATTATTCTGTGGTCTTATGCTCACTTCAAACACTTTCAGGACTCATTTCCTTTACGCAAGTGCCTATTTGAACAAAACTTATAGAAAGGTAGTTATCTCTAAATGTTTTTCCCGTATCAAGCGGTGTTGAAATTAGCCAGGAGGCTGAGCGCAGACTTTCAGAGAGTGATTGCGTAAATCATGTTCCACAAAAAACAGCCAAAAATGTAGTTAATCAAATGTTGGCATGTAGTTCTTTAGACTAGCCCTATCCAGGTTTTATTTAGCTTTCTTCTATCTGAAAAAAGCAAAAGATTCAGAGAACAAAGCATCATTGTTGAGAACATTAATTTCGGACTCTCCTAGCTAGGCCCCAATCAAAGCTTTGTTTGTTAGGTAGTAAAACCTTCTCACTCTCTTGCAAAGCCAAAGCACTGTAGAAGCAAAGGCTGCACATAAGGGGATAAAGAGGCCAAAACCCAGCTGACTTCCTTAGTGCAGCTTCAGAACAAACTACAGATCAGATCCATGGGTGCAATCAACCATCCCAAATCACCTAACCATGAGCTGAGCATCTGGTCCCATACACAAGGTTAGACAATAAAACCTGTTTATAGAAGAAAATAATTGCCATGACGGGTTGGAAACACAGTGCTCCAACATTTTGGCAAAACTTCTTTGTTGCATATATGCATTATCATATCCTTAAAGTCCTTGTACATTTAAGGGTAGTCTTTCAGCTGTAAGAGTTCACATAATCCTCTCATATAGGTATTCAAGGGCTTGATGCTTTAGTCTCTGCCTCACTGTGCTTCAAAGTCATCATACATCAACGTGGGTGACAGCAGAAATCTGTTTCAGTCTGACGTATGGTGCAGAGACCACTTGAGGAATTCAGGCTGTGCAGCAAAATGTCTGTCATCAGAGCAGTGAGACACACTCCATCACCAGGACAGAGCAGCTCCAGGCCACACCAGTGGTTTGGTGCTGTCCTGTAGATCCATTCCATTGCTCTGGCAGCCAGATCTGCTGAATGGCTGGGTGTTGGTCACCTTAGCTTCATGCTCAGAAAGGTGTTACTGTCAGTGCCAGGCTTCTGGTAAGGTAACAAGTATTCAGGAGGAGGCAAAGGCCAAATGTGTAGGTTTTTTAACCCCCCCTTTTCTCTTTTCAGTTAGATTACTTACACAGTTTAATAGTAATTTTATATTATTTACAATATTAAACTCCTTACCCAATAAGATAGAAGACAATTCCATTTACATAAGTGAGAGTCTTAGTGCAGGGTATTACTTAGCTAATATCCTAACCCTAATTACTTAACTAATTATCCTAACCCTTTTCTGGATTAGTAATGCAAGTATGAGCTGGTTATCATCCTGTAAGAGATATATCAACATACTTAATAATACAATACTGACCTGAACAGCAGTGTTTCTGGAGTAAAAAGAAAGGACAAAGCCCAGGATACTTGCAAAAAAAGATGTTCTTTTCATAGTGCCTGTGCCCTTCACATTCTCCTCTCTCTTCAAATCAAGCACAATGGCATTGTTCTTAAAAGTAGAAAAGAAATGTGTGATTTTATCAAATCCAACCTTCATTCATCATGCTCGAAGAAGAAATCAGTATTCTTTCACCATGACATTTCAGCATAAGAAATCTGTATGCACTTTATGTTTTAAAAGCTGATGGAGACACTTGATGATAAAATGAACAACAAACATAGATATAATAATCATAAAACTGAAATAGGACATTCAAGTCAAAGAACCATTCCATGTATTTTAAATCACAATATTGTCAAACTTCTACATAAAGCACTTAAAGGCTGGTTTTGCTAACCCCAAGCTGGACTCAGGTTTTTGCCAAGTGTCTATTTACAAAATAACACACTTGCTACTGCTGTAGTGGGAGAATTTGTGCTATATTAGGACACTTTTGTTGTGCATTATCACTGCTATATGTATAAAGAGATTGCAGGCTTCAATTTTAGGTTTTCTCAAAAAATTCAGAATTCTTTAACTTCAAAATTAAAACCCTGAAATAAAAAATCACTCTATATGTTTGTTTACATGTATGCTTCAGTAGCTGTTGTGGTTTCATCAATGCCAATACCAGTCTTACATCTACTGCCTCTTATCCTGTAGTTAAGCTCTCTGTGTGGCTGGCTGCATGGAAAACCTCTTGAGTAAAGGCTATCAACAAGATTTATGATAGAAAATGGGAAACAGAGTTGCCTCCAAATAAATGAAGATTGGGTTTTATTATTTAAACAAGAGCAAAAAAAATAGAGATATTTTTCTCTGATTATCCAAGGCAGTGTTTTAGGAGAGCTGACACTGACTGCCAAGTAGGTGCTGTGAGTTGATCCAGAGGACAGAAGGGAACAGGAACATTTACTGAGTGTGATTGTTTTCAGAAGGTAATTTAGAGAGGAGACTGTCTGAGTCCAAACTAGGTCCTGATGCAGGAGTGTATGTGGAACAGGAGAAATCAACCTGCAAGTTCCAACTTAGCTGTAAATTGCTGATTTTGGGAGTCTTTTAAATAATTTAGCTTTACTTGCCTGCTTGTTATTGCAGTTAGCATTGAATTCAAGTGTGCACATATATGTGTCTACTAATGATGAGAGGAAGAGAACAACTTTATTCTTAGAGTTTAAAAGGGTGCATTTTTTACTGCATGGTCATCAGCTCTGTTCACTATGGCATAAAAAACATGTGAGGAAAGAGGCACATGCAGTTCAGAAGCACCCACAGTTGCTCTCACTCTAATGAAGAAAGGCAGAACTTATTGAACACATTTGGGCATCCAGTCCCACTGCTCAAATAGCAGCTGCCTCCACTTGGGGGGCTCCTGGGGCTGAAAGTCTGCAGTAATCATCTAAGAAGCTGACATGCTGTTACAGAGAATAAGCTTGGGGTAGAGCCATGCTGTGTCAGTTATCGTTCTAGAGTGGTTGTTCCCAGTTCACTCTAATCTCAGTGAAGGATCACTAATAGACTTCATGGCAAAGAACTCCATTTATCCATTAGATTTTCTGCGGTTGTCAAAATAACATTTAGGCTTAAAAAATGTCACATGAGAACTGCTTGATATTCTTAGAGGAGAGAAGTGAAGAAAGCAATTAAGAGCTTTGAACCCCCTGGATTATATGAGAGAGGATACTGGGATGTTAGCTTTTCCACTGAGACATTATGATTTCTGAAGTACTGGCAATTCTCAATAAACAGAAGACAAGAAATTGTTATTTCTTGGCTGATATTTTTCCTCTGTAAAAAACGCCCAATAACAATTAATGTGAAAGGAGAACATAATATTTCTGTTAAATCTATAGGTGAATGTGCAGAAGGAAACAGTAATGTACAGAAGTCCCTAGAATGGAGTCTGGTAATCAGAGCATCCACAATTCATCTACTGGACACACAGAAGGAAGGATTTCAGCAAGGATCATTTTATTTCTATCACACATCAGGTTTTCTAAACATCTGCAAGTACTATTTCAGACTTCACAGATAAGTATTGCTTGTTCTTGCTGTACTGTGGATTGAAGGAAAGGTGATTTCAGGGTAAATAATAATTTCAAGGCAAACCACTAACATCAAGGCACCATTTCTGTGCAGTGGAAATTCTTGTAACCACAGATCTGCCTTGCTCCTGTGACACCTGTCACTTTGGCTCTCAGAGAACAGATTGGCATGAAGGGACAATTTGCAGGTGACATATCAAAAGTCCTACATGGAGAGTCAAATCAGATCACCTAAAGTAAATATCTACAACTGGTCAGCTGGCTATTTCCTTGTACTCCCCAGACTCTTTTTCCATTGATTCGAGTGAGAGCTTGTGTGTTTTGCAGACAGAGAAACAAATGCTATCCAAGATACGTATCACACTGAGGAGCTGACAGAACAAGCAAAGTTCAAGAAGAAGCTCTCTTTCAGCAGCCAGCATTTGCTAAAAAATCTTTCAGGCACTGGCAAAGTGCTTTGTTATGAATATCATCAAAGTCCAAGGGCCCTAAGTGACTGTAAAAGTGCAAACAAGCACATGCCTATGTAAATTAAATACGGCACAAAAAAGCCTGGAGCTAGTGGTGACCGAGTCTTTTAAAGAAACCGAAGCAGTTTACTGACTTCAGCATTGCTGGGTCTGAGCCAGCCGGCCTTTCCTTGCAGAAGGATGCACTAGTGTGACAGCAGTGACACTACACTGCTTCTCTGAACGTGGGTTTTGGATTTCTGCCTGGCACCACAGCACTCAATACGGGCACGTCCATTCGGAGACCTTTAGCTCCTCTGTGATTTATAAGCATGCTCTGTGTTTCTGCCAGAAAGTGGGCACCAAAAAGTCTAAAATTGGAAAGTTCTGAGCAGCCAATTCAATCACAGCCCAGCTAGGAGATGATTCTCCTGTGTGAGGAGGAGTACATCTAATGTACTGAAGAATGCAGGGCAGGAGAATCCTCCTATGATAGCCAAAAGCTCCAGAGTTAAAAAGCACAACAGAAAGGGTGACTCGTGTCCATGTACTGAGCTGTCCCTCTGAATGAGAAAACTGCTTCTTAAGAGAACATACTCAATTTTCTGCTACTGAGACTTCACTGCATTGCTAAAGACATTTAAATATCCATTTAAACGAAGATGAAACTTCATCTCCCCTTCTTGAAACCATCTGACTACTGAATAAAAGAGGAACATTTCCTCCTTTTTCCTCTGGGAGTGATATCTAGGCCAAGTCTCTCTTGGCACTGTAGAGGTTCATCAGCATGAACATCAATTCCCCTCAGTCTCCACTGTGCAACCTTTTTGACTGGATGAGTCACTGCACACAAACTGCATCCAGCTGCAAATGGCTCTCCTCACCAGCCTTGGGAGAAGGCTGAACACAGCAGCCTCTCTGTTTGTGACCCTGTGCAATATGTCACACAGCCTGTAGGTATTTCAGATCTACTCAACAGACAGAGAAAGCTTCCTATTGCAAGAGAAGCAGGAGCTCCCAGAGAGACACAGAACACTAGAGATTTTTGGGAAAACTTCTGTATTTAAAGCGCACATACAATGAATTCTAAAGCTTCCCAGAAAGTGCAAACACAACAGTATAAATACTCTTGTGACAGATGATGGAGTATGGGTAAAATAGACAAACCCCAACTGAAATGGTTTCTGTCAACAAGCTATTCTTGTCACCAAAACAGATTTTCTGCTGTACTATTAGATCATTTCAGAACAGGGAAAGACTGAACATCTCATATTCTAGGAGGTTGCTTAGAATATAGATGTCTCCATACTGCTCTCCTGCCCTTGTAATTCTGCCTTGAAGTGTCTGGTTTGCATTGCACATGACTGTAGAATAAATTGCATATATTTACAGGTACAAGTCTTTCTAGTCTGAATTCTCAGGCTAACACAGTCACTGTGACACCCGTTGTTTCTCCCAACAGCTTTTGAATACACTGTCAAATTCAACCACAACTTGGTTTTCAGAAGTAGTGGCCACAGAACTAACATTCCTGTAAATTTTGAAATATGTTGCGGTTGGTGAGATTTAGGAAAAGCCTTCATTATATGCAAGTTTCTAAGAGAAAAAGAGTGTAATTGCAGCAAACTCGGAGTATGCAGCCAAGCAGAAGGTAAATCCAAAGAAAATGAAACTTTGTTCTAATGGTAATGCCATCACTTATTCTGCAGGATAAAATGCAAGGCTGACCAGCTACTGATGTGACACTGCTGAGGACAGAGAGACTGCAAATGTTGTCTAGCAAGGAACAAGATCCTCCTGATGGGAGGAGCTGAATGTTTGATGTATTTGAATGCAGCAGCTCATATCAGTTCCACCACAGTAGTAACAAATTTTTTAATACAAGAAGCAGAATCAAATGGTGCATTCCAGTTCCAGCCAAACTCCTATTTACTTTGAAAATTGAAAGAGAGAAGACTTAGTTCTTGTGTGGTCTAATGCTATTTAAGTAGGATGTTGTGCCACTTTCTCACAAGCCAGAATGATCATTTGAACACAAAAGTAAAAATAATGGTCTGATTATCTGCAGAAGCCAAAGAAAGAACTAAAAAAAACAAACAAACAAACAAAAAAAACCTAAAACACCCCCCCGAAAAAAAAAAAAACAAAAACAAAAGCAAAAAAAAAAAAAATAAAGGAAGAAGAAACCAGAGAAAAACAAGGAAGTGATTGAAAGCACCATTTCAGGGAAGAATTTTTTTGCCAAACAAAATGCTGGTAGATTTTTAGTATAAGGACAATGAAACCACCTCACATTTAAGCTTGATCCTTCTGATATTAACTCCAGCAGTGCCAGACTAGGACATGAATGCAATATATGGGGAAATTTTCAGTTATGATGCATTCTTTTTTTACACATTGCCCATAAAGGTGCTGACCCATAGTGGGATGGTTACTTTCATTGAGATTTCAGCAACATGTTTTCTTTTTAGCTTAGAATCCCAAAGCAGAGCTATTGAGGGACAGCAGATCCCAGTGCTGCCTGCTAATTAGGAGCCCTACAAATGTAGGTCACAAAAACAAAAGCAATGCTTTTCCGGGAGAAGACAAATGTGTGATTTGTGAATGAAAAGCCAGGAAGTTTTACAAGTGAACAGAAGTAAATTCAATCAGGGTCTTCTTACAAATGAAAGCAGTGAAAACTCTTTAGTACTTGAAGAGTAGAGAGGATTTTATTAACCCTTTGGTCTTCCAGATAAACTGAAACAGCAGCCAATTAATATTAAAAATATTTTTCCAGGGCTTATCAAACTGAGGAATTAATTTTAGAAATATCAAACCATCACAGAGCCAACCATTACATGGAAGCAATAGGAAAAAAAGGTATAATAGTCTCCTGTTCCCCTCGTTGACATTAAATTACACTTTGCTATGTACAGCTGTAGTCTGGCTCCCTCATTCAGTACCAGACACACTTCAAAGCTGTCACTGATTATTTAAATTCTTCCAATTTGCTATAAGTGTGGAATATGTTTTTAGGTTGGTTAAGCACTTTCACATGTGAAGATCCCTCACTGGGGGAAAGGTGTTTGTTTTTAATCAAAATAATAATGTCTCCACTACATCTGAAGATGCAATTATTCTCCCTTTTAGAGAGTCTGATAAGGTTCCTGATTGTACAGCATCTCAGATAATAAAAAGGATTATAGAAGAGAGTTTACAGCAGTATGGTTCTAATCCAGACATGCTGAATAACTGCCTGCTATTAAAAATCTGACATCCTATCTTTCCCCTCACTGAAGTCAATGTATGGGTCTTTTCCCTTACGTATTTTGTATGTAGACTGATTTATTAAGCCAAGTCTTCTTTCCCAGCAAATAACGATGCTAACCACGATGAATGTCATGACTAAGTAGCAAGGCACAGCAGGATGTCAGTTTGTTCTGCAATAACAGTGCACTTGAATGGGAATTCAGGGTACCTGTGTCAGAGAAACCCCCTGCACTAGCTCTTTCTTTTGGCTGAGGACATTTTTTTTTGCAAATATGCATACAGTGAAATTTTTTTCCACCTTCCTAAGCTCAATGAATTATTTTTTTTTTTTTATCATCTTAAAAAAAGTGGCAGGGAATTCTAAAAATCTATTACTCCCATCTCTCTTTCCCACAAGCTTAGTTTTAAGAAGTTGTTCTTCTGAATTTCTTTCAGAATGCAAAATGTAATTTTAAATACTAGGTATGAAAAGGCATTGATAAGTCTGTCACAGAGACTACAGCAAACCCCCCCTCACAGGGGTTACCTCAATAGCTTAAAATACTCACAGTCAAAATATCATCTATTTTATCAGTATATAGAAAGAAAAACGTGGCAACTGGATCTTTAAATATGCAAACCCACCATCTCTTAATATTTTCATTTTCCATTAAAACAGTTTTTTAACAGCCAAATCATTTCATAGTCCTACCCAGAGTCCAGTATTTATGGGTTGCAACACAAGATAACTGGATTTTGTTCTGTGCTACACCACAGCTACTGATCTTGTCAAAACTTCCAAATGCCACAAATTAGTACTTAAATTCTAAGTCCAAAATTGTGACTTTCAAAACCCTTTGCTCAACTGTTGCCAGCCCTGGGGGTATATGCTCTGAGTGAGTGATTATCTCCCAGACTGAAGTCATAACCATAGAATTGGGCTCTGTAAAAAATGCAATAGAAGACACATGGGATTTTTTAACTAATTCAAAAAAATTCTGTTTCATTAGATTAGAGCCCTCATGCTATGAAAAAGTACCTCATTCCCTAAAAATGCTCAAGTACAACATTTCTACAGAAATGGTGAGTGTCTTGTCCATTATCCCAGTCAAATGGCCTGAGAAATTCCCATAGTGTTTACTTCTCAGTAATTATATATCTAGAGCATATTGCCAATTCCACACACAGAATTCACCTTTATAAAGACCCTGGATTCTGCTAATAGGATATACACAATACTTTTCTTCATGTTTTAAGAGTCAAACTTATAATATTTTCTTTAAGTTTGATTCTTATTTGTAAGATACAGATAAATGTTTGAGGTGCTGTTAAATCACCAGCAGCCCTACTGACAGACACAGAATAGGTAGCAAATTTCTTCCAAAGAAAGCAGCAAACAATTATCATGTGCAGGTCAGTCAGGAGCACCATCAACAAAAGGAACTGGGGATATAAATAAAAGTATATAAAACAGAAAGAAGGAATTAGGCCAAGACTAATATTTCAGAGGTATTTACTGTAGTAGAAAAATATATACACCTTAATCCCAAAACCAAAGTTGTTTTGCAAAGACGTGGGATATATAGAACATTTAGTTTCTTAATGAAATTAAGCGTTACTATTTTGAGAAATTTACTATTTAGTAGTGAATAATGCTATAGGCCTGTAGAAAAATTAATGTGGCAAACAGCAAGGAATATTTTGCCTTCTGACTTGAAAATGGGAGCAAAATTATTTTCAAATATTAACAAAAAAGCAGGGAGCTATATATCCTTAAGTTATATGAATGCTGTGCAAAGAGAGACCTAATGTTATAAGACTAATACAGAAGATGCTTTCATTTCCAGAGGAAAATCTCATGAAAATAAAAAGGAACAAAGAAAAAAATCTCTTCATTATATAGTGCAAAACAGCAGAGCACTAAGGAGGAAAAATAACTCTGACTTGGAGTTCTGGGACATTTTTATTGCATAATGAGTCTTGAAACAAAGTAGCAGGTTTCAAATGAGCAACTAGTAGCAGAAATAATTTTGAAGGATTAAAGTACAGCAGTAGCACCTTTCAAGTTTTTCTCTGGAAATTTTCATCATTCATTTTAGGAAAAGTATTTCTCTTTAGAAGTTTGACCTTATTTTTCCTTCATTTTTTTTTCTCAGACCAGACCAGGGAAAATGTTATCCATTTTCTTTCCCAGATGCTCACCCATCTCTTTCCTATCCTTTGCTTTGATCTGTTACTAACCTCTTCAATCATTGCTTAACCACGGAGCTGCTATTTCTTTTGAACTTTAAGTTGAAAGTAAACCGATGTACAGATTGGACTTTGGTGAATCTCCTACTTTGTTAGAGATTAATTTTGGATCTTCTGGTAGGCTGAGTTTTTGCTTTTTCCTCTTAGGTTTCAATCAGGATGTGATCTCTTATGAGAGAATCCCTTAAAATGGAAGCTTGTAACTAGACCTAGGTTAAGGATGAAAAGATATTTTTCGTTTATTACTGTGTTTCAGAATGCTTCAAGACTTTATTTCTACGTGAAGAAATATTTTAGCTTCTGCATTATAATTTTACAAGCTAACATCCTCTGCATGAGGTACAAGATGCCTGTCAACATCTCTTAAATATTTCCATTGCCCTTAAACCATGAGCACCCTTCCCAAAGATTTCTCATTTTACTGTTCAAAATCCCTCAAGAGGCTGAGAAAAGAGCATAGTTTTCAGAAACAAAGTATTTGTTTTCACCCTCAACAGGAGACAAATGTGAATTACATCTCTCATTGAATTGTTAGAACTGTGGAGAAAAAAGCTGCCCCAAAAAAAGATAATTTCTTTTCCATCTTTCCTTATTCTTCTCCTTCACTGGCTAGTGCAGTATTTGGCTGTTTATAGGCATAGGCATATAAGTGTTTGTTTGTATTTGTTTCTTGTCTCATTCAGGTGTCCCTTGGTTCCCAATTCAGGAATTCTCTTTCAAGGAATTTTTTTTTTAAGCACAAATTACACGTGAACTAATCAAAGCCCATTAGAATTACGTGCTAATAATCAATTCAACCACTCTGGTATTCCAATATGGAGTGTTATACTAAGCCTGAACATTTTTTCCTACATCACAGGGATATATCATTTTCCGTTTTTAATTTGATGTCCATATTTAAATATGCCATCCAGATAGAGACCATGACATTTCTATAAAACAGAAAATTAAGCTGAATTATACAAGTATTGCAAGGTTGCTTAAACAAGCAGGTATAAAAGCAAAAAGTGAATAATAAAACAATAATATAAGTGAATAATTAAAAAAAAAACCCTAAAATTTTAAAGAGATTTTTAACTTTTAAACCTTAGAGTTTCTTTTGATTTCAGTGTCAAAATAATTTTCTCATCTAGATATGCAAAATGACTGCAACCTCCTCACCTTGTACTCTGTACAGATATTTTCTACTTCAAAATTGTACTTTTGTACGAATTTCAGTTGTACAATTGAAAATATTACAATGTGCTCTCTTAGCAACCCAAACTTTTAATCACTTCTTAAACTTACAAAGAGATGACTCCATTAAACTGGGTAAGGATGCATTTACTCGTATCTGCTGAAGATTATATTGTTAAAATTTCTTTAATGTGATGCCCTTATTGACATCTTCTCCAGAAGAGATTAGGAAGCTTAAAGGATCATGTTTTGGGAATTCCTTCCTCTCCTGTCATTGACCTAACCTTGTTCACATTATTGATTATAATTTCTTTTTAAGTATTTTTACCCAACTGAATATATTTCACTTAAGATGTCTATTTGTATCGAAATTATTATTGTGAGGGAGTCTATTTTCATAAGCTCTTTAAAGTCATCCTTTTTAATTCTACAACAGAAGGCCAAAGGAAAGGTCTCTGATACATCTACTTCATTTGCTTGCTTATCAAGTGTTAAGGGAGCATTTTTATTAAAGTTTTTCCACACTCTAGCCACACATAGAACAGTTCTTTTTGCAGTAAACATTTACAGATATCTTGCCACAGAAGTGGAAGGACCATTCTTATTGAATGCTGATCAACCTTCACAGGTGAGCTGTTATGTCAGATGTTTAGCTAATTCTACTCTTAAAAAATAAATAAATGTCCCCAAATTCACAGACTCTTAGGCATGACTACATATGTGAATGTCTAAACAATTATAACACTTTCTCCAGATAAAAGTATTTCTCACGAGCAGAAGTTTTCCTATACAAAGGGTCCTTCAGGTCTTACAGTGGTAAATAATTAAGAAATAAGAATTGTGATAATTTAGTTTTGTTTGATGCATATGTGCCCTTGAAAGCACAATAGAATTATACTGTCATTTCATAGGTCAAGTATATATTAGACTTTAACTTTCTGTGGGGGAAATAAAAAAAAAAAAAACAAAACAAATGGAAAACATACATGAATGGCTGTATTTGTCAAAGTCTGAAAAATTACAACATTCTCCTGGGAAAAGTATGTCAGTTCCTGCACAGTTATATGCCACCATATTAGATACAGTAGACTTTTAGGTGAGAAACAAAAGGAGGATTCCTCTGCTGACAGGTAGCAGCTATTAAATCTCTAAACAGGGAAGAATAGGTGCTAAAACATTTTACGAAGAGGCAACGAAATAGGTCAGAAAATGAGTCAATCTCAAAGACTTCCAGCTAGCAAGCCAGCTTAGAAATTTTCTTTGTCATGTCCCTTCTGTGTAGCACAATTGTCTGTTCCTTCTCACAAAGATTTCAAATTAAATGAAAGCATAGAGAGAATTTATATCCAGACATTCAGTCCAAAAATTTCCTCTGCTCTTACCCCAGAGACCCCGAACTAGGCAGCTGTAGAAATCCTACTCCTATGTTTGGACAGTCCTCTACTTAGAATCCCTGTTTTAGCTATAAAGTTTTCATGTTCCTATGAAGCTTTTCCCACTCCACCACTAAGTCTGCTTTTCTTGAAATGGTCTGTCTTGGCTTCAGTCCTTTACCCTGTTATTTGACAATTGACTCCTCAGTTATGTCTGTTAGAGTAGCTGGTGGATTTTTAACTTTTGAATTGCTGTAGTATTGGATCTCATAAACTCAAGGTGGAAGGTCAGTAAATGCTCTCCTTGACTTGATATTAATAGGAATTGAGCACATATATTTAAAATAAAGTAAAATATAAGAGGTTTCTTATATGTTCACGTAACTCTGTGATCTTGGTGTAAGAAAGGTGTTGCTAAACCCTGATAAAGGGCATGGGGACATGAGCTGCTGGGAGACTGCAGAGTCAAGGCAACTTCCTTATGGTAAAGGTGTTATGAGCCTGATTCCAGAATGACTCAGATACTGAAAAATGGCTGATTCTTAGAATCTATGTGCTTTGGGATGGACTTTCCACTGCGCTGGACTAATTTTATGCTGATATGAGAAGAAAGGAGTCTTTACTGACATGGCACTAGTGTAAGGGTGCAAAAAATAAGAAGTGGAAAAGAAGGGACTATGCAAATCTTAAAACTGTCACAGACACAAGTGAAGTGAGAGCAAACCAGAGTCCTCATAGGCAGAAACAGAAAAAAAAAAAATCCCAACAAATACTGAAACCAGCCAACCTAACCACCAAAATTGTACTTTAATATTAGCAAAGGGTATAGACAATTCAGCTGTTCAACATAAGTAATGCAGTAATTCTGTCAAGACTGTACCACAATTCAGATCCCATGCCATTTTTTTTTATACAGGAAGAGCAGCACTACAGGCCATGAGATAACTGTCACAAGAACAGATCAGAAATACACTCAGACAGCTAATAGATAGGAAATGACAAGTTGCTGTCCCTGATTTTGCTGCAGTACACAGGCTTTAGGTAGATTACCTCCCCTTCATCCTTTCAGACATGATCCCATTGTGCTGGAATAATCCTAAAGAAATACAAGTCAATACTATTTCTGATAAATTTCCTGACCATAATTTGCTAGATTAGCTAATCAGAAAATATCTTATAACTTGTGATCATTTATAACTAAACCCTTAATTAACAGAAAAACAGAGAACTGGAATGTTCTTCAACATTTCAAGAATGAAAGCAACTATTACTGAAACGTTTATCAAAATTATTTAAATTTTAGATGTTTCATAAAAGAAGGAGCAATAATTTAGGAAAAAAAAATTGTGCATCCAGCTGAAGTAATTGAAAAATCAGGGGCCATTTCACACTTAAGTGTCTAATGTAAAACTGAGAAATTAAATAGCCACTTCTGGATATCTTGAGCCATCTCTTGACAGTCAGTGATTGGTGCACTTAAGCAGCCTAAATAAGTATTAAGGTTCTCTGTGAAACCCAAGATGCCAGGGTTAACATGACAGTCTGTCACATATTGGTACATTCCATCCTGTAAAATGGTTCTTATCTCCTGCTACAGCAAATGCTTTAAACTGCCACTGAGATCAGTGAACCAAAGGCAGTCAATATACTTTGAGGTGTCCAGCATGTTAAAGATATAAAAGTTTATAATATATATCCATTATTGTCAGCCTTCCTGTTTGAGGCTTGCATGATTTCAGTTCAGTAGCAAGTCTCTCCCTTCTCTTTTCCCAGATTTCTTTCCAGAGAATAAAAATAAATCTTTAAGATAACTACAGACATTATATTTACTTGTAGAGAAACAGCTTAGATGGGCCATGTTTTAAATTTGGCATTAGCTCCAGACTTGACTCAGAGTTAGTACAAGAACTTTGCTTACAGGGATGGCAGTGAATGATTCACTCAGTGCTGTTTTGTTGATCCAGCTGTAGGGATGAATTAAACAACAGGCTTCTAGAAAGACACAAAAATATAATTTT
This sequence comes from Cinclus cinclus, assembly GCF_963662255.1. NCBI lineage: Eukaryota > Metazoa > Chordata > Aves > Passeriformes > Cinclidae > Cinclus > Cinclus cinclus. The sequence goes on from NC_085049.1 coordinate 3,886,561, forward strand.
ACAGCAGACAGAGAGTGACATGCCTTGGATCCACCAGGATGACTCACATGCTTGCAGTGACAAGTAACCCTTTTCTTAGTCAGTTCAAAAATTAGCAGTGATTAATCAAGCATAAAAAAAGCTGGAATGGCTATAGAAAAAATACATCCCAAATAAAACACAAGTTATTCCAAAAATACTTGTGAGTTTTTTAATATATTCATATTTGTTATGGTTCATTCATCCTGCACCCTGACACTGCTCTGCTTGTTTGTCAGATAATACTACTACAATAAAGAATATAAAAAATTTAATTTCAAAGGAATATTTAGAAGGTTTCAAGCATGTTTGACTTCAAATTTCCATGTCAGATTTAGGTCTAGAAATTACTCAGAAAACTGCTTATTCTATTAACCAACCTTTTTTCAATTTTATTTTATGCTGCACCTCTTTTTATATCTTCCCCAGGATCTTAATATATTTAATAGATTAGAAATGTGAAAAAGCGTTCATCATAACGTCTTGTTCTCCTTGAGAGCATCTATTAAAAAAAAAAAAAAACAGAAAGAAAATAGAAAATATTGAATAGGAAATAGCAACATATGTGAGCTCTCTATACCTGTGGCTGAAAGACACTGCCCTGATGATTTCTGTGACCAGAAAACAGTTCAGAGGTCAGGTCAGGATCAATCCATACAGATAATAAGATTCAGAGAGGGGAGGTGAAAGTGGCGGAGGTGGAAATCATTGCATTTTTTAGAGAGAGAAACATGAGGAAACTGCAATCTATTCATAGCTACAGGCAGATGGTTTCATGCCCAAGAAGAAAAAAAAAAATCAGCTCTGTTTGCCAGGAAATATATACACTGTGAAATATTCACTCAGCTCAAGTAATAAGTGGGGTCAGGGTAGAAAAAATAATACACTGGGTTATTTTCCTTACAGAAAGGCAAGAATGTGAATGGCTAGTGTAGGTATTCTTTTGAACTGCTCCCCCAAGCCCAGGGACCAGCTGCTTACCTCTCTGATGAGGGTTTGTTTGCACTCCCCATGTCCCCAGCACCATGTCCACAGTTCTCAGACTGCTGGTCCTGTCTAAGCCTTGAAGGTACTTAAAATCAACCTGTTCCTCTGTTTAAATACACAAAGATCCTAAGGACTGGCATATCACTGATTAAATACAGAGATTGTCTGAGGGTATAAAGCTTCTACACTCCAGTAGCAAGCTGATAAAAGGCATGAGGCAGCTAAACCAACTCTAACTTCTTAGAGAAGCCTGACCCATTAGACGTGCTCAGGTCATGCATTGACTTCCACACAATAGCCTAACAAAACAGGCTAACATTTATAGAATTGGAAAACCACGCTTTTGACTCATTTGGCCTGTGGTAGTTTTCAATCTGCAGATCCCATTTTTAAGAAGGTGCTCTTACTGCAAGGCTGTGGAATAGCTGAAGACTAATCCCTACCCCAGGAGATACCAAAGGTGCGATGGTGAGCAGAAGGGAAAGTGAGACTTAGGGCACTGGAGCAAGTCTGATCCAAATGGGGATTTAGTCCAGGAAAGGTAGAGTGCCTTCATTTTTCATACCATGCCTTTTGATTCAAAGAGTGGCTTATATTACAGGACTCTAGGACTCTGAAGATGGGGAACCAGCACTTTCTGAAAACTTTCCTCATTCACATTCTCTGAGAACTTGTAAATATTGTGGCCACTGTTGACACTTACATGGTCTTTGACACTTTGTTGGTTGACTGAGTGTGCTGTTATCCATCACAGCCTCTTATCAATCACAACCAGGTGCCATTATCATAATTCATTACCTACTCCTTGATTAAATCAACTACTCTTAGAAGCACAGGGGAGGGGGAAAGCAGTTTTGCCCCAGAGAAGCTCAGAAGAAATAAAAGGTGTGAAGAGAAATGGTGGAGCCTGGCTTGGTGGCTTGCTGAGGCCTCAGCAGGAACACTGAAATGAGAAGCCCAAGACTGCGCCTTGCAGTCTGGTATTTCAGTGTCTTGCATATATTTCTTCATTTCTATTTCCTTTTATATGAACACTGTACAAAAAATGTGTATTTACAAACTTTATACTGTGCATTTTTTTCGTTATCTGCGGTCCAAAAACAAATGTTTAAAATTTCAAAACTGTTTAATCATGGCCTGTTGTTTTTTGCATTAACTTTGCTAAAAAATAGTTGCATGGTATATTACCTATTGCATCACAAGCTGGACAAAATACACTGAATGGGTGTGTGGGAGGTTATAATAAATTTTATGCTACTTTGCATTATATTCCCATATAGGCTTAAATTCTGGACTTCAAAGTATCTTTTCTGTGATGTTGACTAGAATTAGTGCAATGACAGTTGTCAGAATTTAAACTCTATAACTTGAAATTTGGACATCGAAATTTGTGACCACATCCCAAAGGTCACAGGGAATGAAGAAGGAAAATGCTGGACTTGGGACGTAATTGATTTCCAGCATATTTTATAAGAAAAATCTATTCGTGGCTAATGTACATTTATCCTTTTATGCCTTTTAAGGTACATCAAAATACCATCTATTCTCATTTAAAACACACCAGACTCTGGTGAACCAGACATTTATACAAGCCAGCTACTGTTTGACCTAGTTTCATTACAAGCCTGAAACTGCCCATTACACACTTAATGATGAGTAAGATGAAAACCTGAATTCAATCTACCTCGCAGGTCTTGAAAAACCATCCAGACAAATCTCATCCAAGAAGAACAGCTGAAATTAATATGCCAGATTGTGAACTCCAGTGTCTGAGGGAGGAGCTGACACACTCCTTTTTTCTGCCCCTTCCTCAGGTGCCGCCTCTCGCTATGTCCCAGCTGTGGGGCAGGTGAGGCTGTACCTAAGCTCACCTCTGCTAAATTCACCAATTCCTTCCTGCCAGGGTGTTCAGCCTTTCAGTCACCTTTCAAAGAGCAGCAGCAGCAGTGGGGCTGTCATGCCCAGGTTAACAAGCTCTGCTTTCTCAGCAATCACTATTGACATGGGTTTAATATTTCACTCACCATGATTGCTGTTTTTGAGGATAACTCAGACTCATTACTTACTACAGCCTGTGATGTACATAACTATATGTTCAGGTATGAAATAGTACATTTAACTACTTAAAACCAATGTCTCTTTCTTTCACCAATATAATCAAATAAAAGCCCAAGCCTTCAGATTCTTCTTAGCTATCATTGTGTGATGAAAATGTGCCTAAAGTCTTGTTTAAAACACTGAACAAATCAAGGTCTATCACTGATGAAAACAAATAGCCCATCCTATATTTGCACCAGTATGACTGAGAGCAAAATTTGTTTTGGAATGTCAAAGAGGTATCACAATGAATTAAACAGTGCAACCAATTTAAAAGAAAAATGCTCATTAGTGTGAATAGAAAACCATCACAGCAGAAAAATGCCAGCAGTTACTGCAATACATCAGCTATTCCCATTAACATAGTAACTAACCATTTCTGGGTAACATGATTCATGGCTAAACAGAATACTGAAAAATGATATCTTCCATTCACATGACTAAATTAGAGCTCTCCCATATCTTTATCAGCCTGCCTCTGCTGATATTTTATTGGATATTTTTAGCACAGACAGTGGGAAAGGTAAAGTTGTTTTGTATACAATGATATATGCATATATGAATTGCACTGATCCTATATATAAGCAAAATAGAAATGAGCAAAACCAAACCTTTGGTTTTAGAGATATTCTCCAAAAGAAGTAATCCCTAACACTGCTGGTTTTGAGCAGAGTGGTTCCAGACCAACTTTGAAAATCCCAGTCAAAGCACATAGTTTTGCAATAGACTCATCTGGATAGTTTCTTAGCCAAAACAATTTCAACAAAAAGGCTGGTTCCAGACATACGGTATTAAATAACCCTGAATTGGCAAAGAGTGGTGCATACATTCCATCTGAGAGTCTGCTACGGCGCCGGTCAGCTGAGGTAATGCAAGTTCACTTTCACAGCTAGAAACTGTAACGGCGTTTTCAGCAAATTACCAAAACTGTCCTTTTCTACCTTCAGTGCTGAAGTACATATAAAAATCTGACTAGATAATGTACTATTTCAGACTCTTTAAACTTTTAAAAACAAAAGAGCAGAAAAGTAGGATGAGTGGTTAGTGAAAGCAGAAATAAATGTGAGTGTGTAGTTTTATTGGCAGACAAGACTATATGGTCATCATCAAACAAGATCCTGGTTTTTTTCTCAATTATGTCATAGTTCACTGTAATTTTAGTTGGTCTGTGGGAGCTACTCACAGACAAGAATTAAAGCAGTATGCAAACTATAAAGATGGGAGAAGTCCTTATCTCCTCAACCTAAATTATTTTTATTCCTTCTCATGGCCTTTCCCCTCACAGCTGTGACACATTTCTGCTTAGCTATAGTTTGAAAACCGTTCCTATAGGCTGGGTAGAGATGGATGGAGAAGTGCCAAGAGGGTGCAGAGCTGTAAGCAAAGCAGGAGCAGTAGCCCTGATCCTGGCAGCCCCCTGCACAGGCAGAAGGAGGGAGGGCAGGGGCTGAAAGGCAGGGATCTGGCCCAGCATCCTCATCCTCTCCCATCAGGATCCTTCTCTAAATATTACTCCCAGAAAAACTCCACAAGTCTATCTTTCCCACCTTCATATTTTAATTTTTTTAAATCTTAACCTGTCATGGACTCTGCTACATTCAGTGTAGCCTCAAAATTTGGCTTAATGTTAGTAGTATATTAAACTTCTGAAAAAAAGCAAGAAACTTGGCATTGCCGACTGTGATGTCCAGTTAATATCTGCAAAAGCTTGCATTAATATCTCCTACCACATATGCCTTTTTTCAACATGCTTCAGGGCCAATCTAGTTTGTACTAAACAGTCTTCTGTATAGTAGTTTTCCTACATCCTTGAACAACTAGGAGGCTTGAATAAAAATACAATGCAATAATACATATGCAAATATGCAACATTTGCTTTGGCAGCCAAGAAAACAAACCCCATCCTGGGTGCATCAAGTACAGAATAAACAGCTGGTGAAAAGCAGTAGTTATCCCTCTGTATTCAGTGCTGGTGCAGCCTCACTTTGTATCCTCTGTGCAGTTTTGGGCATCACAGAGGAGACATGACATTTTCCTCCAGTTCACCCACAAAGACCTTTAGTTGAACTAGTGAATTTTTTTATCATTTTCTGTAAAAAACTAATCTAGAGAGAGAGAGAATATTTCAGACAATGTAATAATACAAAGAATCTTTGCATCACTGATGACAAAATTTCACCTGCCTCTAACGGTTCTTGAAGTTGGGTCCAGAGAGGTGCCTACAACCAAAGGGAAGGACTGCCTACTTGTCAAAAGATGTTCCCACAGGGTTTGAGGTGTGCACAAAGAGTAAAGGAAGAGAACAAGGAAGACTGGTGCACAGATCGATACAGAATTTTTTATTCCAAGTGAATCTCAAGGGCAGTACGTGAATCACACTGATTGGCTTCAGGTAGTTTGAGTGAATTCAAACTGGCATAGCTTGCATGGTGCAGGTAGAATGTCTATTAATGTGCAAACCTGTCCCTGTGCCTCTAAAAGTAGAACAGCCCTCAGTTCACACCTTGCCTACTGTGACCCCTTCTTCCAAGGTTCATAGGTTATTGCTTCAGCGCTGATTTAATTTCTGTGAGCTATCAAAATCAACTCTTCTTGTTACAATGCCTCATACCAAATAAACAAAAAAAAGGGGCTAGGTCTAACTCTGACAAAACTTTGAACATTTTTGAAAAGACAGTGGAGATAAACAGGGCTGTAAATTACATGTGATGAGTGCTGGTTCTTCAGTGGCTCATGCATTGTTTAAGGTCAAAAGCTGAAAACCAAAAGTTTACAGCCATTGATATCATTAATCAAACTTAAGCTCCCAGAAGTGTTAGCTCTTTCAGTTTGAAGGGACACATTTTACTGCTCTTTGCAGATCTAGGACAGTTTACATGCGTAGCAACCTGTAAATCTTTCAAATGTAAAATGTAACATGGCTCAGTTTATGCACCTCATTTAGAGTCTGTTTATATTGATACAAAGAATAGTTTCAGTTTTTCAAGAGTGTCATTCTAATGCCCTTCAGAAATAATACCTGCATGATGGTAGATATTAGAAATATTTTGGGTGTTTTGGTGTGTACAGAGTCTTGCAGCTCACCACAAAAATGGGAGAGAAAAAACCATACAAATTTAAATGAAATTCACACAAATGGAAAAGGCCCATAGTGGTCTAAACACATATACATCGTAAGGCCTCCATCCTTCCCAACTGCTGTTTTCTTTATTAAATTGAAAACTCTTAGGGACTGTCCCTCAACAAATGAATACCTTGACTAGAGTATTAGAGATCAACCTTGTTAGGGACTCTAGATGCTAATGTAATACAAATTATGTAAATAAGTATGACTTCCTTTGTAGTCCTTAATCTAGGAATGTCACATTAAAAATTAGTCACTGAATAAATCTACAAGCATTTGTGGAAGCAGAGGAGAGTCTAAGACTTTATGGGTAATCACCCTTTGTGTTGGCAGATAGAGGTGCCAGCTTTCCTCCTTTGTTTTCCCTGTGGTAGCACAAATCCTCCACTCTCCTCTGTGGAAAAGCCACCTCATGGCTGGTGTCCAACACAGTGATTTGCCACTAGGAGCTATACTGTCACTCCCTTCAAGATGCAGAGTATCTAGGATGGTGATCAGACTGGTTGGCCCCTACAAGAACGGTGAATAATTGTTTCTGAATGAAAGTAATAACTTAGATTTCCCTGGTCCACCGTGTTAGATGCATTCTGAACATGCCTGATGGTTCACCTAGGAAAGTTAGGAGACATTTAGGTACTTCCCTAGACATCTCTGAACTGCTTAGCCAGAGGGTATGTGCTCAAAAGCACAAACTGGGACATGCCCAGGCAGTCAGAGGGTGGACTTGGAGCTCCAAAGTGAACTGATTTCAGGTATTCCTACAGAACCCACTTGGACTGCTCTCTGAGACTTCAGCTCTGCAGTGCTGTCCTACTGCCAGCCTTGACACAAAATCAGCAACCTGAACCCTGATGTAGCTGGTGAACCTCCCAGTTTCTTTGCTATTCTTGCTGTGAATGTATTGCAGTAAAACTGGATCTCTGAAATCAGCTGAGATGGGAGAACTTAAAAGATCCACATGTTAGGACAAGCTAATACCAAGGCTGTCTGAATAATGGGAACACTGGGTAAATGCTTGTGGATTGCTTTACCACTTGCAGTCCATATAAGCTGTAAAAATACATGTAGCATACAGAGTTTACTGAATAGAACAATATATCCCTACTGTCCTTGAAAATTGTTGCATGTAAGGTGGCTTTCTTCAATTATTCTTGTGCTGAACTAGGTGTCAAAGCTTCTGGCACTCCATCAAACCAGATAATCTATTTCCAAAATAACACCCCATTTAGCATTAAAATTGGCACTTAAGGGTTGATATAAAATGCAAATTAAATGTAGGATATAAGTAAATGAGGCTACTCTTATACTTCAATTTTTGTATTGGCACCAAGGTTGATAATTTTACTCAAATCATAAGTACTTTTTTTTCTTTTTAAAAGTACAGTTTTCAATTTCATTTGTGGCATTGCTTTCAAAGCAGAGAAACTTTACCTTCACTACCAATTCACATGAGAGTAATATGACTATCAATCACAGTAGCTTGGAAAGAGCTGGTAAGGTTTCAAAGCTAGGGATAAAGATAAAAGAATTAAATTAAGTAATGCTAGAATGAGGCAATCAAGATTAAATGTGTTCTCAGCTGTTGAGTTAACCAGTTCTGAGTTTTTATCGAACAAAAGGTTAAAGAAGTGAACCTCTAACAGCAATTATTTCAGTTTAATGTTTTTTTAAGCTCAAGCTCACAGCAGCTGAATTTCTTCTGTCACTTAAAGAAAAACACCTGACATTATCATGTCTCATTAATGGCTCTCAAGAAGTTAACACTTGTGATGATCATGTCCAAACAGGTTTGTGTTTAATTAGAGCTCTAAGAGTTTTGAAAACCCCATATAGGAAGTAAATTTATGGGCTGATGATTTATAAAAGGCTCAAAAATCTTGAAATGAATTATTTATTTAATTGAATTATTGTAGACATAACAAAATTAAACTGAAAATAATGAAATTTTTTCTTAAAATGTTGAGAAAGCCCAAGAAATCTTATTTGGTAAACGTTATCCTAGAAGAAAAAATGTCAGTTTATGATGAGTGAATATCCTTGATGAAATTAGTAAAAATTCAAACCACGGTTGTTATATCTAACAAGAATTTACAACAGAAATTTGAGAGCTCATGGCTCAATTCTCTTCAAAAATATGCAACATATTTTCCTGGGTAACTGTTAGTTGTTTGAATTCCAGAATTAAAATTCTTGTTACTGTGGTTTTGCTTTGCACTGTGGAACCAGAGAGGGGTACATTTGAGCCAGGGGCCTCACAATGAGCATGCCTTGGGGACATCCTGGAGAACAGATTGTCACCTCCATGTCTAGGAGCAGGACACCACAGCTTCCAGGGGCTCTGCTCTGAGTCATCTGCCCCAGCAACCAACGCACAGCCCAGGGCTGCCTGACAGCTTGGTGTGTGTCTCTCCTGTGTGTCTCTCAGTGTATTTGTGTGGCCAGCCAGCTCACAGGCAGTGGAGCAGGGCTGCCAGTGACCTGCCAAAAGGGAGAAGACCAGAGCATTAGTGTACTGGTAGTATAGACTGGTAGTACAAACCTGGCACTGAAATCACATGGGGTGCACAAAACCCAAGCACACAGTTCCTCCTTATTTGAATGGTGTCTCTCACGAAAAGTAAGATAAATTAACTGAAACATGTCTAATTCTAATGGGGGAGCTAAACCTCAGTAAGCTTCAATGTAGATATTCCACGTAGAATTATGTGCCTTCACAAGGTTTCAGGCTTTTGTATAAAAAGTGGTCAGCTCAAAAATCAGGGGGAGGGTTCAAAACAGATATTTATTTCTTTGCCATCCCTGATTCCACCTTTCCATCCTCATCTCATCGCCACCCCACATTGTCCCATAGGTGTAAGGTTTTTATGTGGTTCTTCACCTGTAGCAGCTTGTGCAGTGCTGCTCACCCAGCTCAGGCACTGGGGCTCCCCAAACAAATAGGATCCTGCCTGATCTTCCTAACACAGTCCCACACACTGCCCCATCTCTGGGACATGCTGCAACATCATGAGACAGACTGAAGAAAAGAACAAATTAAAGACATAGATCTGGAGGGTAGAAAGGAAAAGGTCTGTGTTTGACAGCCATGGAGAGAGGAGAAGAAGAGCAGACAGCTTGGTGCATTTTCACAGTTTGTTTAATCCGTTCACAGTACCACTGCACTGACAGACACCTGATGTGTTTCTTCCCCCACCTCACATCCACCTCAGACTAGGGCTCATGTGGTCATCTGGGTCAGGAGTTGGTATGGCTGAAAAATAACTCTGTAAATGAGTGAATGTGGAAGTTTTATGTTTAACCCAGGTCACTTATCTTCTCTTCAAAGCCCTGCAAATGGTTGCACTGACAATGTGAAGGAGTGATGGAAGAGTGAGAACGAGTAACCTGAGGGATGGACTAGTACAGGTTGCTTGTGCTGCGTTAGAGTTGGAACAAATATGGGTCAAATAACAAACTTAATCGATTTTTTAAAAAATCTTTCATGAAGGAATATCTCACACTGGAAAAATAGTAGGGAATTTGAAGAAATTGGAAGGTTTGTCTTGTTCACAAGAATTCACAGATAGATTTCAAAAAGAATCAAGCATCAAGATCATCAGCTTTTCTCTTTCACTTTCAAACTTGTTGGCGCCACATTCCCAAATACCTAAATCACATCATTTTCTTCTGAGCACCAAAAAATGGTCTTTTTTGGTGCCTAACTGTACTAAGTGTGCTTGAGGAATGAGACTCCTAAGGATAGGGAGTGTCTGGCTGCTTATGTGCTTCTTCAGTTTTCAACATATGCCAAGAGAAGGGAAGGAATGAGCCAAGAATCCCAAATGCTATTTCCCCATACAACATGTTCTGCTGTAAGGATGATGCTGAGCTTTACTTTAGAATTCAAAAATCTTGCCTTTTTCTTTCCACACTTGATTTTATTGCTTTCTGGGCTTATTTTCAATACAAATCAGTAATGGAGCTGGTTTCTTTAGTAGCTGCAAAAAAAGTGTTTCAGAGTCAATCATTGTAACATGTAGGTCTCACAGGAAAATGCTTGGTGACAAAAAAAATAGGGAGGAAAGGTGAATCCACATAAATGCTGTTGCATTAAAGAAAGGGGTAGTTTTGAAGCAAATTTTTATGACTGATCAGTTGAAAGTTTGATTTAAAGCAATCACACATTTTTCTACTAAGGACAAGTCTTGATGATGCTTCTAAAAATAGTATCGTGAGCATGTAAAACTCCTTAAATGAACACAAATAGAGACTATAAGTGCAGGAATGAGAATCAAACCTAAGAACCAAAAATTACAACCCAAATTTACATCCAGAAGAATGAATGAACATGCAAAATGCTACTCAACAAATCAAGGCAAACAGTATCTGAACATGGAGGTTCTGAAAAGTCGTTCGCTACATCCACGTCTTGGAGGGAATGTGCAAGGCTGTAAGGAATGTGGTGGTTTCATCTTCACCTTTTAGCCCCAGCACTGCTCTCAGTCTTCCCACACCACTCACCCTTTTCCCATGGCACATCACCAGCCCAGTCATGCAACCACAGCTTCTTGGAGCCTGTGCTGTGAATGAGATCCTTGAAACATTCCCTTCAAAAAATAGTTTATTTTTTACCTCAGAACATTTATTGGTCAGTCTGACCTTGCAGGATAAGTTAGTCCCCCGGACTTAGGGACATGATTTACTGGTGGATTTGGCAGAGCTGGGTTAATGATCAGACTCAAAGATCTTAGAGGTCTTTTTCAACCTAAATGATTCTATGATTCCATGACTTTTTGTGATCATGTTCTCCTTCAATATCTCACTTCCTCAGGCCCTAATTTTGGAAAGGATCACCACTGAATATGCTCGAGTCCTACTGATGCTGGGCACGTGGCTAAGTACTTCCCTGATCAGGCATGTGCATATGTGGTTTCTCAGACTGATGTCTTAGATCATAACTTATTTGCAAAATACATTATTAATTCTCTGGTATGTTTTGTGAGAACATGAATAAACAAATTAAAAAAAAGTAAAATAGTTTGGTTTTGGGTAATGAGAATTTTTTTGGCTAATCTTTCTTTGCTATATTCTGAACACAGTTTAAATGTATTTTTTACCTCAATTTTGGGGTTCTAATAACAAAGAGATTAGAAGAAAGTTAAAATTATATTTCAGATTTTTAAAGGGTTTTTTTTTTTTTTTTTTGATACATAAAGGTAAAATATTGTCTCTGGCAAAATGTTTATAGGAAGCACTTGGCTGTTTTAGTATAACTGAAGGCCCTAGTGTGATAAAGTCTAAATAAATTAAATAGACTTGACATATTCCTATTTTTACATTATTCAAATAATAAAGACCCCATTTACATTCTGTCAGAGGCTTTAACAGAGGGCTGTCAATCGTGACAAATATCACACAGCAACACTGGATGTGTGTTTACGTCTTTTTGTGCTTGTAGCTGTCATGGAGTGACTAATTCACAACAAAAGCTTTATTTGATAAATTTAGTATCTTAATTGTGTTGAATATCTATGTAGAAAATTCGGTCTTGAGAAAACAATCAATTATTCAACTTTTCCAGTAATTGCTTTTTTGAACCATTTAATGCTATAATTATTCATGGTTGTGTTGTGTAGACATGGTTACTCACATCACTCAAATGGGATCATTTTGCTCTGATGTTTGTCTGGGCATGGGAAAGTGTCTGGTGATAGATCTGCCACATGCACAGGTGAAATATGTTCCAATGCTCTGTGGGCATGAAGCTTTGAAAATTGCTCTTCATATCCATATACTTCAACTTAAAAAGCCTATTGAAACTTGTGCAGGAAAGAAATCCTATAAATAACCCACCAAAAAGTCTAAATAAAACTCATTATCACATATTTGTTAAACTGTTTAACATTACTTGTCTTTTTAAAGCAGCACCTGAGCAGCTGGGTGAGCACTTAGTGCAGTTTTGTGATAGCTATCAAAAATGAAGCAACAGAAAATGTTTGCATTTGGAGGTTCTTTTATAAGGAGGATCTAGCCTCTGAGCTGATCTGGTTATCTAATAATAAGTGTTCTTGAAAAGGAATCTAGATCAAAATCTTAGAAAGGTAACCAGGCCAAAGGTGACTTTAGTTATAGTTCTTTTTCACTTGATCAGACAATCTGTCATGCATTCATAACACAATTAATATGTGGATACACATTCTGAAGTTCAGAAAAAGGGAAAAGGTAAATATTATGGATTCATTTTGGGAAAAAAAAATAAAAGAAAGAAAAATGAAGTAAGCAGAGCAAATTTTTGAAACATGGTGTCTCAAGTGCCTCCTCTGCTCTCAATATCCACTGGAAGTGCCATATCACAGAACACAGTAAGCATCAGAACTTAGAACAGCAGATTGAGAGAATATTATATATATCTATACGATTTTGTCTAATTAGACATCCTCTTTCCCTCACTGTCAGAGGGGACATTGGTTTAGACTGCCTTTTCATCTGATCTGACACTTGTTTCTTTAAAAAATTACTTTTAAAACGATCAAATGGAGTTTAATTTGAAAAAAATATTGTAAGACTGCACCAAGGTCGACCCCCTTTTCACTAAAAGGACTTTCTTCATTTATCTAATGCAACTTTAGATATATTATGCTGATCAATGTAGTTGTTCATTGGCTATATGATGTTTTTCATTGAACTGTAAAGTTCACAAGGAAGGATGATTAATTCATGTATGTATTGTTTATGCTGTCGTTACTAAAGAAAGTATTCCAATTATCATTTAAATAATGGTATTTGACTTTAAAATTGACCAAATATGCAAATATTATTCTACTGCTGTTCTGACCTGAGCCATTACACTTCAAAATCAAAAAAGGGTGGGCCAATTGTGCTTCAATTTATGGCAGAGCTCATTTTCTTGTGCAAAGAAAATTACTTTGTGTTTACCCTAGCGCAACGGATAATCAGATGTGAGCCATTGGAATGAATATCTCTGGGAAACTTTGATATGTTATCTTTGAAAATATGATATTCACTTACTGTTAGGAATGAATGATTTAAATCACAAACTTGGGGCATTATTTTCCTTGGGCTGTTACACTTTCAGGACATAAACCTAGCTTTGAGAAAATTGCCAGCTATCTCGATTTTCATTAATGAGAGGAAGAACTTCAACCTAGAAATCCACGCAAAACATTACAGCTAAGCCAGTAAGTAGAGAAAATGTGCTTCCATGCAACAGCCATTAAAAGAAAACTCTGCTCCTGAAGAGAAAACTTAAACCACCCCAAACTGACGCTACCCTCACCCTACAGGAAAAGTCCTGAGGTCAGCAATTCAATACTTTGTTTTTCTTGATCTGTATGGCCACATATTAATAATGTCTGGGGGTGGGGGCATGTTAACTATGAAGGAATTTGGGATGTTTTCATTATTGCCGGGCAAATAACTCTTGAAAAGTAAGCATCTCTTTTATGCATAGATCAAGTGAACTTGGCAGCAGCAGTGTCATTGATGCTAACAGTGTGTGACAGGAAACAAACCCATGTGACTGCTGTGTTTTGTAAGTCGAGCTCTTGTGTAAGATTCCGGTACATTCTTTTCCAGCTATTCTCTCAGAAATTTGAACTTTTAATTAAAAGGCAACATTGAAGCATGTCCAGCACTGACAATCTTAATGCTGTTTCTTCTCCACATTAACATGCAAACCAGCTCCAGTCAGCATGCAAGGAGGCACTGCATAATTAGCTTCATCATCCATGATGAACAAATATGTGTTTTGGGGAGGGAGAGGATGCACCACTGCTTTCTAATCAAATGATCAGAATTTGCAACTCCTAGTAGATATGACATTTTCTCCCAGAAACTCTAATGACCATTTTATTTTATCGGTTGGAACAAAATTCATGTATCAAATTCAGGTTGTTTGTAAGGACATATGAGCTATTAGAAAAGCAAATCAAGCCATTTTAAAAATTATTTGGAATAGAATGCATTTTAAAAGTAAATATCTTCTAAAATTGTAGCCAATATCAAAAATATAATTACATAGCCTGACACTGATCTCTGGAAAGATGAGTCATGGTATGTTTCATATAATATGCATCATCATTTAAAACCCTGGAATCCATGTCAGTAATAAGCACAGAGCTCTGTAACATATGTGCATTAAAGATCTTCAGTAACATGTAAGACAGATTTTTAGTAGTACAAACATAGGGACTGATATTATATGACAAGGGAACTCTAATACAATGACTGCTGACTTCAGTGTTGGATTTGAATTCTGAAATTAATTTTGAGTGATAAATTAAAAACACATTAGCTGACATGAAGCAGAGAGTGAAAAACTAATATATATATATATATATTATTATTATGAAGCTTAATATTTCTTTTCCCTGTGGTTTGGAGGTGTATTTTATACGCTACACAAATAATGTATCACTTACTTGACAAAATACACAAAGTAAAAAAAATCCCAATAATTTCAATTTCTGAATTAAACATCCTGTAATGGCAACAGAAATCTATAGGATTAGATCTTGATTTCCAGGTTCATAATATTCACATTTTTCATTCCCATGGAACTAATAAAAAAGTAGTATGAAAAGTAGTAACTGTTCCTTCTCAGATTATTGAGTATTGTTACAGAATCAAATTTTTATAGCACATTCCATAAGAAGCAATATGAGAAAACAATATTTTTAGAGGTCAGTCCTCAAGAAATAAACAATCATTTAAATATCATGTTTTCACCTCCAAAGGCAACTACCAACCTTGTGGAAATCAGTAATCAGTCTACACACACACAAAAATTAATATATCAAGAAAGCAGTAACTCAAAGATATCAGCATAGCCATTGAAGATTTCTGGATTATCCAAAGCTCCTTCAGAAGATGATGTTCTGACATTGTGTGCAGACAGTTTAGCAGAAACAATCTAAAAGAGAGTATTTGACAGGAAGATCATGGGCAGGTACAAAATTATCTGTTTATATGCCTCCATCACTAAATCATCAGCCAAACACTTTTTGTTAGATGTTCCCTGATGTACACAAAATGCATACTCATTAGATATTTCTTCACCATCCAGATTTGCTCAAATGATGGTTTCCTGTAGAATGGAGACCAGTTTGTTAGCCAGTTTAGTTCAACCTTGTTCAGAGCAAGATGATGGGTCTATTCCTTACTATTCCTTTATGGTTTTACAGTTTAACACTATTTCTTCCTCTAGCTGTCTCAAATGTTTCTGAAAATTCAGCTCTATTCTATCAATTCATCTGCTGATGAGGGCAAAGACTTCTGAAATGCTATTACCCAAATGGCTTATCCAAAATTATTTCAGGTAAGTAACAATCTTTCTATATATGTTGGCTGACTTGTAATAAAGCCTCACTAAAAACATAAAATGGAAAATAGCTTCAGATGGACCTGCATTTCTTCATTATTTTGAAGAAGAAAGGTGGAAAGGGAATTTTTGAGTATCTTTCTGTTATCACACAAGAACTTCAGTAGATTCTCAGAACATTCAAAAAATATACAATGTTCTTCATAATGCAGTGAATTCATCAGTGTACAGATATCTGACACCATATTTAACAGGGAGACTTTTTAATAACTCCAAGTGGTATGGATTCAGTTGGCTTGATTTTACAGAAAGTGACTGCCGGATACTTCTACGAATCTGACTCACCACAGACCAACAGCAGAGGGGAACCAATACCCTGACAGGCCATGAACTTAAAGCTACATAAAATGTAGTCCTGATTTTCTTCCTTTCATAGTATTTTTCAATCCTTTACTTACTGCTGAGAAATAGAGGTTTTTTCCCTAATTGATATAATCATTCACTGGAAAATAATGTAGGTTTAGATTTTTTTTTTCCCACTAAACAAGAGAGACCCAGCTATGATAAAGTGCTCAAATTGAAGTTTCAACATGTGCTGAAATATTCCAAGTTCTTTATAGCCTCCTGTCAGAACTGATATCATGGTTACTGCCTTCCCCAAAACTGCAAATAACCTTCACACCTATTAGGAACACGGCCAGTTACATACACTTGATCTTCTGGTAAAATAAACCACTAAAATTTGCATTACATGGGTATATACAATTGAGAAATCTTTGACTGTCTCCTGACTGAGTCTAATTGTGAAAACTCTCATGAAGAAGTCTGTAAGAATAATTCTGTCATCTATGAAAAGCTGAGCAGCTTGGTAAGTGCTGTGAAATGCTCTTTCAGATGCCTAATAAATGCTCAACCCTCTGGGATCTTGACCAGCAGGGTGGAACAGGGGATGTTCATTAATGAAGAAATAGCCTCAGAAAATTTAGGTATCTACCAAGTTGATTTTAAACCTGTGCTTTCTCTACACCTAATGAAAAATAGTTTATTTCTGATAATCACACATTTAAGTTGTGAATAACTCAATACTAGCCTGATAAATGTTTAACAGAAATGCATATTTGCAGCATCTCTTAAGAACCATTGCAAAATTAATTAAAATATTAAAAGCAGCATTTTTTACCATATCAGTTTTAGAGGACCTACTTTACAGAAGGTATCTACAGAAGCCTCTTATTGATATGTATAAGCAGTGACTGTTCAATTGCCCAAAGGGTATTTTACATTAGGCTTCACAAAGATTCAGGTATTTCAGAAAAGAGAATGTTCTAGAAGACACATTTTTCTTCTCATAAAAACCATATTAGTTTGTTTCAACATAATTAAGAATTATTCTCATAAGTAACCACTACAATTGGTGTTTTTGCCATTAGTTGTTCAAACTGATTCGATGAATGTAGGAAAACATGAGTTGTATTCAAGTCCAAGGGCTTTGCTTACACTGAGACTCCTGAGATGCTTGTGCATGGCACATGGTGCCTGAGTTATTCTCCAGCTGTAAAGTAAACGAAAGTATTGAAATTCTATAGATGTATTCCTGTTTATTTTTGAAGATATCCAGATATTTCTGTTTTACTTTTGGACTCACCACTTTTATTTACCTATGCAACGTATATAACACCTCTTAGAACTGAAGATCAGAGTCCGTAAATTTTTGTCTTCACAACGTCAATAAGAAGTGAGAAAGAGTTGGTTTTTTCCATATTGTGGAGGAAAAACAGCAGCATGTGCACAGGTCTGCACTGCACTCCCAGAGCAGCAGGCAGACACAGGTGAGGAGCTTGGTCTGAAGCCATCTCACAGGAGCCTTATTGCCCACCCTACCACAGCCACACTTAGTGCTGGGAGGCCACAGGGTCAGCTCTGTCAAGGAGTTAATTCAGAGTTAAATTAACCACTTTTACAGTACGTTAGTTTTTCCCTGATGAATTTCTTGCTCCAGTTCACTATACAGTTGCACAAACCCTGATGCAACTGAAAGGGAAGAGAGTGCTTGTGGGCAGGAGGGGAAGGAGATGTGATCTGTGAGCTGCCACAGTACAACTTGCACCAGAGGAGCTTTATATCAGCTCGTGGTGGTGGTGGAAGTACAGCAGAGGCTCATCCTTAAAAATTATTTGTGTCTGGCTTCCCCTGAAATTAGTGCTCTGAACCTATATGACTTTTTAAAGGTCATGAAAAATGTTTCCAATAGTGCACATATTTAACATAATTATGCTGGCTAGAATAGGTGAAAGAAACCATTTAAATCCTGAGGGCCAAGGAAGCTTTACACATGCCTTTGGTGATCCACATCTTTACTCAACACCAAAGAACTGTGGCTGCAGGCTGCATAGAATTCAAGAATAACCCATTTGAGATTTTTTCTGTTAATATAGTTTTTTTCACTGAAAAATTCCAGGTGTTAAGCAGAAGAAAAAGGTGCACAGAACTTTTATTGCTATTGCTGTATTAGCTGTTGAATTACACTCCCAAGACAGGCCCACATTTTGAATCTTTGCAGGCGCAACTGAGTCTATTAGGAGCAAAGATATCTCAGGGCTTTAACCAACATATATATGTGTAAAAACCCTCCAAACCCTAACCCAAACAGGTTCCGTTTAACAAGAAAACAGGGGATTTTTTTCTGTGCAGCTTATTCTGAGAGTGATACTGGCAAAGGAGCTCCTTCTCTTGTCCTGCACTGGAGGAAGGAGGGATAACACCAGCTCTAGCAGTGCAGCTATCCCTTTTGAGCACAGGCAAGTCTTAAGGAGACTGGCAGGAGTGCCAAAGATTCTGTTGGGCAGGTATCTGGTGAAAAAAAATCCCAACTGCTCTCTGGCACATTTTGCAAACAGTGAAAATTTAAAACTGCCCCAAGCTGCCCAAAGTTATTCCTTCCTAAATCACAGTGGGATTCTACTGAAGAAGGCTGTAGAAATCAGTTTGGCTTCTTTAGATGATTTCTTTTTCTGTGTAACTTGAGCTGTCCTGCTTTCTCTGTAGTACAGCACACACTGCTGACGCTGAGGGTCCTGCATGGGAGAAGCAGGATGACAGAACATTTTACAAAGAAATACAGACCAGCTATCTTTAAGTGTTGCATGTCAAGCCAGTCCTTCAGTTCACTTGCTTCATGGTAATGTTTTCCTTTTTTCTAAGAAAAGAAAGATAAGGAAAATGAAGAACCCCTTGAACTTATGTGTCACATGCAGATGAAAAACCAGTTTCATCTACTCAGAAGTTGCATCCTGTATACTCAGAGGTCTATCCTGTGTCTGAAGAAGTGAATCCATTATGAAGATCTGAGGTGGTCTCAAAACTAGATATCAGTAGATAGAAACTGCCCTGATTCTCATTAGTTAATCTTGTCAGATCCAGTCAAGTTAATTAGTAAACAATGTTCTTGTTCTGTGATGATCTTTTATATCACTCCTTATTTCCGCTTGCTGCTGGAAAAATATTAGCAAGCTTAACATTGAGGATGAATTGTATTTCTCATAGAGATTTTTTAGCTTAAAATACATGTGACAAATCTATTTTAAGGACTTGTCAGTCACGTTCCTTATCCATCCAGCATCCTTAATATCAAATGCATCATATACACTCAGCCAGGGCTGTGCTTAGCTTGGTATGAAGACACAAATGAAAAGTAGAGAAATTTTTTTCACATCATATTACTCTACATGAAAGACATCCATGATGGAAGGTCTGTTTTGAGTATTAAAAAATACAGAGGCACATCTTGTCTCCACGAGAATCAAAAGTAATTTCAGGAAGGACATGGTTAGAGTCAAAGACTGATAATCAGGGACATCTCTGCTGATGATATTTTTGTATGAATGAAACCAGTGTTTGTAATGAAAGATTCTCTGAAGTATACGCCCTGCCACATGCCCAAAATTCCTCACCTGTACTGATTTTGTATCACTTGAAAGTTGTGAGCACTTTTAATGGCTATTGCTTCTGGATACAAGTGCTAGGCCATAAGGAATAAATTTTGTTTGCTACTACTCAGAATGATTCAAGGATATTTTATGTTCCTCTGTAGGCAATTATATATGTCACATCATTTATTTTATTGAGGAAAGCTACATTTTCCCAGATTTCTCTGTGTTTTATTATATCTCATTTAAAGGAGGTAGAAATCAATTATTTTTATTTTCTACATGTGAAAAACAAATTCCAAACAACTTAAATGTTATTACTTTATTCCTGCTTCTGGAATGATTAAGTGGGGCACAAACATTCACAAGACAAAAGAAAAAATGAAATCCCAGAAGAGCAGGCCTTTTAATTTACTTTTTATTCCCTGTACTCTCTAATTAGAGGTATATGCCACATTATCAACTATAGACTTTAAAATAAAAAAAAAAACATTTATTGAGGCCAGCTCTAGAACTTGTTAGGGTTGTTAGGTACAGCTTCTAAAAGAACCTGTAAGAGCAATTTATATACTAATATTTCCACAGAAGCACACTGTATTCTTTGTTGAAAGCAAATGCCAGCCACTTTGTCCTCTGCCATCCTTGGAACTGCACCTAGTGCAGGTGATCTGTCCATACAGAGTGAAAAAGGGAGTTTAGTGGGGTCACAGGTGGGGTTTAGTGGGATTGTGCCTGCTTGTTCCCGTGTGGGAAACATTGCAGTGAGGGCAGAAATGAGGAGCTGCGTGGTGGCAGAGTCTGACAGAACCAGGGACCCAAAATCCAGCCCTGCCACCCGTGTCATGGGAACATCCAGCCCTGCCACCCGTGTCCTGGGAAAATCCAGCCCTGCCACCCGTGTCATGGGCACATCCAGCTCTGTCACCCGTGTCATGGGCACATCCAGCCCTGTCACCCGTGTCATGGGAACATCCAGCCCTGCCACCCGTGTCATGGGCACATCCAGCTCTGTCACCCGTGTCATGGGCACATCCAGCTCTGTCACCCATGTCATGGGAACATCCAGCTCTGTCACCCGTGTCCTGGGAACATCCAGCCCTGTCACCCATGTCATGGGAACATCCAGCCCTGCCACCCGTGTCATGGGCACATCCAGCTCTGTCACCCATGTCATGGGAACATCCAGCCCTGTCACCCGTGTCCTGGGCACATCCAGCCCTGCCACCCGTGTCATGGGAAAATCCAACCCTGCCACCCGTGTCATGTGCACATCCAGCTCTGTCACCCGTGTCCTGGGCACATCCAGCCCTGCCACCCATGTCATGGGAACATCCAGCCCTGCCACCCGTGTCATGTGCACATCCAGCCCTGCCACCCGTGTCCTGGGAAAATCCAGCCCTGCCACCCGTGTCCTGGGAACATCCAGCTCTGTCACCCGTGTCCTGGGAACATCCAGCCCTGCCACCATGTCATGGGAAAATCCAACCCTGCCACCCGTGTCATGTGCACATCCAGCCCTGCCACCCGTGTCATGTGCACATCCAGCCCTGTCACCCGTGTCATGGGAACATCCAGCCCTGCCACCCGTGTCATGTGCACATCCAGCTCTGCCACCCGTGTCATGGGAACATCCAGCCCTGCCACCCGTGTCATGGGCAGAGGGGCAAAGATTAATGGGGTATTTCAGGGTATTTTTAGCTTGATTCCATATTCATTTTGACTTTAGTCTCTGACTCCTTTGCATGATCATTGCTTCAGCTGAAGTCAGGCAGGGTTTGAGGTACACGCTGACGCTGTTGCTTTTGATGACTGAGTGCGCCTTCAGCACATATTTATATAAATCCCTGTAGAGAGGGCTGGATAAGCCACAAGGACCATTCCTCAACACAGGAGCATCTGAACTGTGTCATTCATAAGAAACATCTTTTGAACCTGTTTTAAAAGTCCCAAACTCTCCATCTTCCTGCCCAACAATCAATTCCTGTGTCTCTTAACCCTTTTCATTAAAGCTCCTTTCCTGAGATTTCCATTCTCTGAAATGCACGCTGCCATTCCTTGTCCTGTAGTGGGCACCACAGGGAACACACAGGTCCACTCTGCAGCAAATGAACTGGAAAACTCCTTTCACATTCAATTTTCTGCATTTTGTGCAATAAAGAGTGCTAAATCTTCTACCATTTATTGTGGCTTTTGGTAACTTTTCCTCAATTAGTTTCCATTGTTTCAGAGCTGTTACACCCAAACCCATGCGCTAATCCAACTGAGACTTTACAAATCTTCATTGGTATTGAAAGATTATTTTATATGACTTAGTGATAACCTAACCTTGAACAAGTTTCACCTTTTCACAAAAGTAGGGCATCATTGCCTTAAGATCTCATTGGGTCACCTGTATCTCCAGATTCTTTCTCTGTGAACTGATACCTGCTCCCTTACTCATTCAGGTATTTTTTTTTCAGCCAAAAGTGTGGCACGTTGCCTCTTTCCATAGAAAGTGATCTTATAATTTTGTTTAGGGCCTTCCTGAGTTTTCAACTACTCAGCAATTCAGGTTTCTAGATTTTCAAAAACATGGGAAAATTTTTTTAAAGTTGCAAGGCAAACATGGTCTTTACATGAGTCCAGTGCTTCTACACTGTGTTATTTGTGCTGTGATTACCCAGTTCCATTGGACACATCAAACACTCCCTAAAAATGCCAAACATAAGTCTGCCACAAGTGGGACTCCCAGTGTTTTATCTACCTGGCCAGATCTGCAAGAATAAGTAACTACGTGTCTTTTCCACCCAAGGATTAAAAACCAGCTTCAGACTATAATGGAAATGAATCCTATGTGCATATAAACCATTAATATTTAAAACTATCTTAGCACTTTTTCTTTGTAAATAAGCATGCCCCTCACTATGACTGGTATATTTATAGGGTAGGGAAAATACTGTATGAAATTAAACAAAATAATAAATTCCATCTAATCCATTGCATTAAAAAGTAGAAATACAGAGGTCTGGATTCAGGAAAAGAATAAAAGTCAGCCAATGTCAATCAGTTTCAACTCACTGATCTCAGATTGTGTTTTCTACTACCCACGGAATTACAGTAAATTCAATTTTAGATGGAATTTGAGTGGGTTTGTGAAGTGCCTGGGATGAGATTGTCCTCCATTCACTTGGAAAGTGAAGGAACAAAAAGAAGTCAGGCCATTAAAATGGAAACAACAAAATATTTAATAGGGTGACTGTAACAATTCCTGTGATTTTCAGGTGCCTATATATTAACATGTCTGCAGCCATGAAAGTGTGTTGTTAGACATCTGTGGATTGCATAAATATCCTGGCTCTGATTTGTGATGTTTCCTTTCTGTACTCAAAATGCTTGGCTCCACACAAGAATTGTGCTATACAAGATACAGCCACAAATAGTGAGAATGTTCTCACTCAGTACCAGCTATTTATAATTTCAGCATGCAGGCTCAACTAGCTTGTGTAGTAAACCATGGAAACATATATGGAGAGTTTTGGATGGAATTAATTCCCATCAGCCTTGGAAAACTGATCAATTTGCTTAAGAGATGATTAACTCTTAGAAGGCCAAAGTTAAGTGAAGTAAAACCCATGATGTTTATAAGAGACAGGGAAGAAGACTTAAGAAGATAGGTAAAATTAAAGGCACAGTTTTGAATTCCTGCATAAGAATTTAAATATACTTTATATACAAATCCAAGAAAGTAGATGAGATGGTGATACAGCAGCACAAATACATGTGGATTATGTACACTGTTACTCAGCAGATAAACTTCTCCATGCCTTTTTCTTGATAGATTTCTCAGCCCTGCATTACTCTGTCATCACAAGAGCTTTTCTGTCAACACATGAGCTTTTCTCTACATGTCAGTGACAAGCATTGACGGCCACATTTACACTGCAGGAGAACCACACTTCAATGCACAGGTGAGAAATAAATCTATTGCCACGCTGCTTCGTTGTGTGGTAATTCATTTTATGGATTCATTGATGTGATAAACCTACTAGAGAATGCAAAGAACACGACCTGAGAGGGGCAATGTTTTCTGGAGGTATTTCAGCTGTAGTAAATCAGAGCATTGCTTTTGATTTAACAGAAATGGATCAGTTAATGCAAGAAAGGGTTTGATTAACAGGACTCCTGGGAGGGAGGGAAGGAAGGGAGGAAGAAGGGAAGGAAGGAGGGAGGGAGGGAGGGAAGGAAGGAAGGAAGGAAGGAAGGAAGGAAGGAAGGAAGGAAGGAAGGAAGGAAGGAAGGAAGGAAGGAAGGAAGGAAGGAAGGAAGGAAGGAAGGAAGGAAGGAAGGAAGGAAGGAAGGAAGGAAGGAAGGAAGGAAGGAAGGCATGTGGTCTCTCTCTGGTTACTGTCTGTGGTTCAATATAATCTAAATATCTGCATAAATAAAAACAATTCCAAGAAAAAGACTCCCTCCTTTTCTTTCTTCTCTTTTCTGAATTCATGTGCATGGATTAGATCTACAAATTTTCCTTCTTTTTTTCAGCTGAAGTGAAAATGAGTAGAAAGAAAGAAAGAAAAAAAAAAGGATCAAGACAAAAATGAAAAGCAGAAAGCCTTAACTGGCCCTGTTGGAGACTGATCAAAGAGCTCTCATGCAAATGTCAGGTAAGAGAGACTGTTTTAACAAGGTGGTTTTTAAAAAACATTTTTACTATTTGTAACCACTCAGTGTATCTCTTTCAGAAAAACACAAAACTAGACAACAACAAAAAACAAAAAAAGCAAGCAAGAGAACAACAACAAAAAAACTTGACGGCAGTAAGGGACGGTTAAAAAAGTGGATTTAAGACAAAATATAAAACCAGCAGAAAAGAGACTGTACTTTGAAAGAAGAAGACTTGGGAGAAAGCATATGGAAATGTAAGGAAAACTGAGCACCAAAGCTATAGAAGTACAAAGGTAAGAAGCATGGTGAGCAGCTGGGAGAGAACAGACCCAGAAAATGTGCCAGTGAGTGGAAATGATTAGTTTACTGTCTCTGATGCTGAGAAAGGGACAAAATCAAAAACATGACTCAAACCGTGTAAGAAGGCAGATCCAGGAATTTTCAGGCCCTAGATATTCAGCTGGGTAGTATTTAATCAAATATGTTTGAATAAACCCAATGTTCTTTTGAGTCTAACCATTTCAGACTCTAATTTCATGTAAGTTATTTTTGCTCAGATAGTGACTCATTTATGGAACCATCTCTCAAGATTCATGGGCCCAATTTTGAGCAAGTGCTGTCATGTGGAGAAGAGGTGAGGAACCACACACCTCCCTCTGCCCAGGCTGTTCTTGGCTCATTCACTTCTCTGAGCACTGAATTCATTCACAAATTGGGAACATCTCCTGCTGTTACTTTCTAGCACATTTAGTAAAGCGCTGAATCCCAAATTAGTAGTGTGGTGTTGCTAGGTTTTGATAAATGTTCCTATCAATTTTCTGCAGTGTTCCCTGCCTTGTTCAGAAAGGCTGCTCCTGTCACAGAAGTAAGCTTGAAATTAAATATCTTTAAGAAAATATTTTAAGATATAATTTTCTTCATACACAGCAACAACAACAGCCAGCTCTATTTACAGAATTATAGCATTAGCCTTTACACACAATTAATATGTAGGCTTTTAGTTAACCTAACAATATTTTGCAGTGTGGCTGATGCATTAACACGTGAATAAGTGAGCACTTGTCCATAAAGAATTTGTCAGACTGTCACCAAAGACTAAGACAGGCAGACCAGGCTCTGGGTTAAAACACGTGGGGACCACAGCAACCACTCTGAAGGGAATTAAAGCAATAGATTAATTGACCATAAGAGCAAACTTCCTTGTTCATGAATCCAGATTTCCCTTGGCTGCCAGAATTGTATATGAAAGTGGAAAACATGCTTGACCTTCTCTGTCAAATAAAATGCTTCTCCCTGTCTATTTGTCTAAATTGCAGAAAAGTGGATTTAAAAAAAATATATTTTTGAGTGATTTGCAGGGTCTGAGAATTACAAAGAAAAGTTTCAATAAAATAGTACCCAGGCTCTCATTTATTCTGCTATGTCCTGACCCATAAAGATAAGTAAGAGAATGTTTCAAAAGTTGTCAGCTTGTATCCTTGTAGTCTACCACTCTTCCTGACTTCAAAGTCTGTGGTGCACCAGTTAGCTCGTGAATGCAGAACAAATGCTTGAAAAAAGACTGCGTGGATCTTTGGGAAAACAGCACTGTCTGGGGAGAGCTGATAGGTGCACAAATCTTTGCTCTGCCTGCAACTCTCTGTGCAGTCCCTGCCAAGACAACTTGTCTGGCTCCCATTTTTCTATCTGAAAAATATCCCTTCACAGGAAATTCAGGCAGTTTCATTAATTAATTCCTAACTAGAAAATCACTTAAACAATTTTTATTTTTTTTTTTTTCCTAAAGAGCAGTTTAAACATTTGTTTAAATGACATTCTGGATTAGAGTTTACTGCTTACAAAATGCTTCATATCTAAAGACGAAAGATGGTACATGAGAGTTGTATAGATAAGGTTTATTTATACACTGTTCAGTAGATGAATAAAGTGATCATTTGACAGGGCAGTTCATTTGTTTGCCTTTTTCCTGACAGTGCTTGCTGGCTTTCTATGTGCATCATTTCTGGATTCATTATTTTAGTGGACAGAGCTTGAATAAAACACAGGCACAACAGGGCTAAGTAAGAGTGAACTGTCTGACCTATGAAATATTTTGACATGACAAAAATGTTCCATTTCCATATCACTAGGAAACCAAAACATTTCAAAGCATTTCAGCAGGGGAAGCATGTCTATGGTAAGGGCATTTCTCTGGGCTGCAAGAGATAAACATTCAAGCCTGTGTTTTCTCACTCTCCTGCTAACTGGACAAGTAGCCACAAGCACAGTTCTGGAGTGATTCTTCCCCATCTCACCAGAAACTCTGCCCTCCTCTCCCCGCTCTCCACTTTCTGTCTGAAACTGCATTTTCCCGTGATATGATCTGGGGAATTCTCTATGTTCTGACCAAATCTGGTTTCCTTAAAAGATTTGTTCTCTCAGATAACCAGGTCTTCACAGATCTCATTCACTCTCCTCTGGTGGGATTACCACTCCCACATTAATCTATCCTATGTTTAAACTGCTTCTGCAACTGTAGTATCAAACATTTCTCTCTAGAAGAGAGATAATCACTAATTCAAATGTTAAAGCCTTTCTGTTTGTTTCTGGGTCCCCATTTCTGCCTCATAATGGAGTGCAGGAGGAGAGGAGAAAATAAAAGATAATATTGGTGGTTCTATGGTGGCAGGTGTTCTATTTCAGAGGGATCAGTACCATCAGCAAAGCCAGGTGAGATCTGCCACTGCCAAATAATAAAACCTTGGTGTGCAGGTATTCCACCAAGCTGGTTTGATCTGGCACACAGAGACTTCCAAATAGTTATTGAATATTTAAACATAATTTCTTTTCTTCCAGTTGCAATAAATGGACAAATAAAATACTGGAACTGTTTTGAAGCACAGAAATGAAGACTACACAGTCAGAAACAGCTCCAGCTAGGGCAGCACACAGCAGCCCATCGGCTCAGCAATAGATGTTACTGTGAAAGCATCACCCTTTCTCTCTGCCCTCCACACCAAAATCTACTGGATAGAGAATCATTCCAGTCTTCTCACCCATGAACCAGACACAAGTTCAAAGTATTGCCAGCACCACGAGGAACTCCTGAGCTCCAGGAGATACAAGAATTCCCTCCCATACAGGCAGTGGGATTCTTGTGGGTGGTAGGAATCAGCTTCATTTCAGTACAGGCACCATGGGACTGGGACTATCAGCTCTGACAGGCACTGACAAACTCTCCTGCTAGTTGCTGTACCTGAGCAACCCCAGTGAAAAGGACTCAAGGATAATCACCTTCATCCTCTGACCCGCCAAATTACGAGCTACAGCTCTATGCTAGGGGACATTTTAAGCACGTGGCTTGGGTGTGGATGTTTGGCCAGGAGAGGAACATCGACAGCAAGAAGTAAAAACAATTTGTGCAGGCCTGTTTAACTTCAGTGAGATCTTCATACACTGAAAAGCCATTTATGTGATCTACAAATAACAAAATCATTTTAGGTACAAATATGAAAAAAACACATATACACAAATATATGTACATATATATGAGTGTGAATGAGTGTGCCATTTGAGAGAAGAAGAGTGGGGCATCATTATTGTGATTTTTACTTTTTAGTCATTTAAATCTCTGTATATATGCATATACTGTGAAACAAACCATCTTATTGAAGAGATTATTCTGATGCATTTTTCCTTTTTGAATTATTAGCAGGTATACAAAAGTTATTCAGGGAAGCAAATTAATTTCTTCCAGGAAAATAAAAACCCCAAGATTAGAAAAGGGAAATGTTAAGCAAACATCATATAATGCTTGGATCCTAGTGCATCTCAGTGTTATTTTTTTTCCTCTACTGAATTCCTTGTAGGAGAAAAAAGACAAAAATATAACTCCACAAAAGATTTGAAAATGTCTTATGGTGAAGTAATCAAAATTCTTTCTGTTTACTAAAATATTTCATTGGTTGTTAGAAAAACTTTATAGAATATATGAAGTTAAATCATAACAGTATTGAAGTAAGTTACATTAATAATAAATATTCTTGCTCAAATCAGTGAGGAATAGGACTTCATCAATTGCCTTTTCACAATTTTCTTTAGGTATTTTGCGGGCTTATTCTCTCTGATTTCCACAGAAAATGTTCCCAAGCTTACTAAAATTAGTGCAACTCTCTTCTGTGATCTCTTGTCATCCCAGTGCTTCTGGGATCAGGCCCAGAAAGAGTAAGGAACAGCTCTCTGGAGAAAAGATAAAGTGTATGGAATTGGGGCAAAGGAGAAGTCTCAGGAAAAACACAGGGAAAAGCCATTGCACAACTCGGGCTTAACCTTCCCTGGAGCAGCAGGGTCAGCAGGGCTGGGGGAAGCTGCTCTCAGCCCAGCAGAGCCCCCTTCCCACCGGTGAGAGCCAACATGAGAAACTGGAGAAAGCACAAACCCATCCCCAGGATCCCTGAGCCCTCCTCACTGAGCTTCCCAGGAAAAGGCGTGAGGTGCCTGTGGATTCCATAGATTCAGCTGCTCACCTTCCTGCACCATTGGAGAGCCCTTAATCATGTATATCAACAGAGGCAACACCCAAAGCTTTCTAGAGTATTTCTGTTCCCCAAACAGATACTTAAGCAACAAGGATTTCATTTCTTTATTATCTGTTTTTTCCTTAGTTACTCTACTATTTGCTTTTAACATAGTGCAAATGAGTTAGTGGAGGAGAGGTAATATACCATTATTATTCAGGGTGTTATTCAGAGATTTCTTGGAATCTGTAATATATATATAAAAAAAGGGGAGGGAACCTTATATAAGACAATACAGTAGGATATAAAAGACACTCCTAGACACTCCTAGTCAGACATTCTAGAAAATATTTTAGTAATGTCATTAATGGTTTTTTCTTTAAAGAAAATAACATCACTATTCTTCATCTCTACCCATTACTGCTAAGTTGCTTGTGCTTGTTCAGCAGAAACAGTTTAAAGGAGTTCAGTTTACACCTACTTGACCTACATCAGTGTCTATGTAAATAAATGGCATTTCATTTAAATGGGTGCCTTTTTGGGTGAATGGACAGTGCACTAGTTGTTCACTGATGATGGAAACACATCTCACCAATATTTAATTACAGCTCTGGAAAGGGTTTCTCTTTTTGCAAATCAGAACTCTTTTGACACAGTGTGCTCTCTTGAGTGCTGTTAGTTTGTAACATAGCAAGGGTTTCAGATAACTGGTCATAATCAGAAGACGTGTGAGTACATGATTCACATGCTGTTAATTAAACTTGCTAATAACTCTCAGAGCTTTTTTATGTAACTGGCAGCTACCTGGGAACCCAGTACATGACAGCTTGCACCTGTAAATGTGATGCAGATGACACGTGGTTCAGAAGACCATCTGCTGGTGGAAAATCTGATCTTCCCCAACACAGAACAGGGAACACTGGAAAACAATGTGCCAGTCTGGAAAGGAGATTCTCCATCTCTCTTTCTTGCCTTTTCTAAACACAAAGATTTTCGCTGAGAGCAAGTACTAAGGAAGGTTTTACTAGCACACTGAACACCACAAAGACACAGATGAACAAGAAATACAAGAATTGTGAAACTATGCAGCATCACAGGCCTGTCTACAGAATAGCAAATGAGAGAAATAAGCAAACTTGAGAAGACCAGAAACTATCCATTAACTGATAAATGTTAATCCTGAGTAGAACAGTTGAGTAATATTCAGTGATTTATTGCACAAAACCCAATTTGAGGTATTAGCAATGATCAATCTTTCTTTCATTTATACCCTAGATTTGAATGTAGTGGGAATTCAGGGTATGTAAGACAAACTCAGCTGAAGAAATATAAAGCGATTAAAAATAGAATAAATTCAATCTATTTTGTTTAAAGCAGATATTATAGTGTACTTTCATATATAACAAAGCTCATGGAGAGCATAAATGAACTGAGCACCAAAAAACTAGTAAGTGGGAAAATATTAAAGAAAAAGTCAATCAATGCCAGTTCCTAATACTTACGTGGAAGTTTACTGTGTCTTATTAAGTAGTAAGGAGCACTGACTGGAAGATAGTCCACAATGTCACTTTGTACAGTGAAGGTAGAACAAAAAACTTGCCATATAAACCTGGATGGTCCTACAATGCTCTCTTGCACAAAGAAACAAAGCTGAGCCTTAGAGAAGGGCAGTTAGGAGTGGTAACTAGGCCAGTAATTAAGTGAAAAAAGTGACATTTCTTTCTTCCTCCTGCTTCTTATGTGAGCAAGAGCTATCCAACACTCACCCACTTCTGACTGCAGTAAGGTATTTATTCAGAGAACCCTAAATCTCGGCCCTATATCTGAACGTCCTGTTAGTGCCTTTGGTACACATTAACATTGCACTGCATTCACCTAGATGTAGACTTTGAAAAAGGCTGAGCCAGACAAACGCTTCTCTTTTGAATACATTCGGATCTATGTCTGGGAAAGCAGACAGTCACTGCCATGTTTTACTCCATAAAAACAATGCCTGCATTTTGTTACCTTTGGAGGAAGCCTACTCGGCACATAGGTTACACCATCTCAGGAAACAATAAAAAGTTCACATTGGATTCTCATTTAATCAAATGATTAAGTGATATTTTCTTTTCTTATTGCCTGGATTTCAATCTTCCTTCTCTTTCTCTAGCTTTAGGCATTCCTTATCCCTTTTATTGTTTCTCCTAATGGCTCATTTCCTTCTGGTAGGTATTTCATCACTCCCTCAGTACAGCTATAGTATAGTATATCCTTAGAGACGTATGGAGAGGTTTACTGGATTTCTAAAAATTCTGTCTGGGGTTTTAGAGATCGTGTCCTTTACACAGTGAAGTATCTACTGACAGGAATGAATGAGATGTTATAAAAAAAGCACTAACATGCAACAAGATTTTGACAGAAATTAAATGCTCAACAACACTTGGAAATCTCAGGAATCATAGATCACTTATAGATTATTGCTGGTGCTGAATGCTCTTAACCTGACCAAGTCACTGGAAAAGTGTTTCACTGCAATGAAGGCGTGAGAGATTACTGACTATGGTTCTTCAAGTCAATTGCTGGAAGGTGGCAGCTCCAGCCCTGCTTCTCTCTGGTCACCATTCACATTCGGAGGACAGGGTAGAGCTCTCACACTGTTGCATTGCTGCTGTCTTGCTCTCCTCTGCACCTGAAAACCTCCTGGCCTCCCCATCTCCCCATCCCTGCAGTGCTGACCATTGCCTGAACCTCACTGGGCAGTGGAATACCAATTGGCAGAAGAATATCAACAAGTAAGAAACTATACAGACTAACAATAAATATTTCAACACATACTAAACCCCACAACAATTTCAAAATATAACACAAAATTCTGTTTTGCTACAAAATAGTGTCTGAGGAGCAAGGAAACAGCTACCTGTGTATACTCAGCTGAAGTAAGTCGCTATTGCTTTCTTGAAGCAAATTGAGTTACAACAATCTATAAAAGGAATTTGACCCCTACATTGAATAAAATTACTGGGACATTTGGATTTCCTATTTCTTCCTGATTACAGAAAATGAAGAGCAAAAGACCTGAAAACTGCATCCACCTGTAAGTAATTGACCCTATGATAAAATTCACCATGGCCCTCTGCTGCAGAGAAGGAAAGTGTTTAGCATCTTCAGGCAACTACTCAGCCCTCTGTACATGCTTAGGGAAATCCTTTCTGACTAGCAGACTATTGATTCTGAAAAATGTTATATTTGGTCATCAGTCTTGAGCGACAGGACACAGGTCAGTGGAGACAAAATGTTAACCACTCTAGAGTGTTTTTAAAGTTTCCCAGACTGAAATAAAGAAAAACATGATGCACACTTATCTGTAATATAGATTTTTCTTCCTTGTGTTTGCATGCATCGCTCATTTTTTCTTTCAGAAAATTCTATCGATGGTAGCCCACAAAAAAACCTTCCATCTGCTATTCCATGAGTAAGCTGCACCCAAAAAAAAAAAATGAGGTAGGAATTTGTGTGTCAAAGAAAGTAGATTTATTATTTTTTTAATTACTTCTGTGTTGTCAGTTGAATTAATTAATCCAGGTCAAACAGTGTGCTCCTCCCCAGAATTTCTCTTGAGTTATCACCTAACAGTAGGTGATAGTTCTAACCAGAATACATTGAAAATTTAGCAGAAACCAAAGTTTTGGTGATTTCTCTTTTGTCAGTTCCAAAACATTCAAAATAACTTACAAATATATGAGATTTTCTCGCACTTCTGAATTGGCATTGCCTGAATTGTTGTTCACTCTTTCTTGTGCTCAGGTGCCACCTGTTTGAAGTGCCATCAATCCCATGGCAGTCCAATGGCTGTTGTGTTGTGTATCCTTTCCCCTGGGATTTGCTTGACGACAGACCTAAAGACCTTTCCTCATGTCCTGCACTCCTCCTGAGAGGGTTTTATGAGATGGTAACTCATAGAACACCACTCTGGTCTGTTTTTCACAGAGGGCTGAACAGACAGTGTGCTGAAAATCACACCTGTTTCCAGCTACCTCAGAACAAGAATCCATTTTACAGGGGGAAATTATCTAAAGGATTTTTTAGTTTTAGTACCTTTAAGGTCTGATATTAGCATGGCAAAAAGTGCTTTAGGCTTCCTAAATTCAAACATACAGTGGCTGAGAAGATAGTCTCTTCAACTCCTATTATTCTGGATCTGGAATTATTTTCAGATGGAGCTATTTAAGCCACCAAAATGAATTTCTTAAAATCAGCCTTTTTTCACAATCTCTCACAAGCACTTACTGTGCTTGCTCACTTTCTTGCAGAAAATTGCAATCTTATTTAATTGTGGCTAAGAAAGGAATGTTCATAGACTGGACAATTTAGCTCCAGTCTTACATGAGCTTCTAATACTCTTTTTCCATGATCTTCTCACCCACAGACATTAGAGAGAATTCGTTAGCAATGTAGATTTGCATTCTTATTTTTTACATTTAAAAAGGTCATCCATAATTTTGTTTGTCTGATTTTTCTTAAACTGTGAGAGAATGGCTTAGTATGCGACATTTACAATCTTGGAGGTATTTATGGTCCTGGTTTTTTTCAAGTGACCTAGCTAACACAATGTATAGACTAGAGCTGCCTGGTTAGTACTATTAGAGGGAGAAATGTGTCTCTCTTTTCATTCACTCTTCAATCCCTTTCCTGAAAACAGGGGTCACACCAAAAATTCTAAATCAAATCTGAATTTTTTTAATATTTTACTCCTTGTAAATTTGCCTCAGAGATAAGCCCCATTTCTCTTCAAAGCCAGGTGGAAATCCTGGTGAGTATGTCAAACCTTCTCTGTGACCAACAGAGTCTTCAGATATGTAAAAATACAAGGATATTGGCCAGAGAAGAATTTTTCTGGAAGTGTTAACCTAATTATGACAGATGATGGTAAGCAGAGGAGAACAGGGACAATAAAAATAAAGAGCAGAGACAAACTGGTAGCAGAGAGATGTTTTATGGGCAGATCTATAACCTATTCTGTTTGCAGTCTTGTTTGTTAGGATTATTATTTTTTTCTTCAGAAGGTCATGTAGTTGAAAAAAAACGCAACAAAAGACAGATAGCTCTGTAGCAGAATTCAGTCACAGAAAGATTGCTGAGCTCTGAGCAGGAATTGAAGGGATTGTCCTGAATAGTCACATGTAACTTTTGTCCTTGAATAGTAATTACAACCTGTCAGAATTACCAGTTGTTTCTAGATGAAGATAGAAGTTCAGCATTATTTATAGATCTGCACTTCTCAAGTAAATAGATTTTCCCTAATCTGCCATTCTAAAAAGAAATTTAAACGTATTTTTACATGGCTTCTGTAAACCCAGGGCAGGGTTGGTCAGGCAGGTTTTGACAAAATTTATTTTTCTCAAAAGTTGATATTTCACTTAAGCTGAGTTGTTAATGAGGCTGAACAGCTTTTGAAGATGAGTTCAGTGAGACTTTTGAACAATAAAATTTTTACCTATGTTTTGGTACAACTACATTTTGATACTGTGTGTTCCAAATATTTTCTTTTAACCCGAAAATTACAAATTCCAAAGTTTGCTGCATCTTCTATCCAGCACAAAACTGGTGAGAATACACTGCAGACCTCTGCAGATTCCTCATCTGCCTGCAGTTTTCTCAGTAGTTTTATTACAGAGCTAAATGAGCTGCATTTTAATTGCTTTCTAGGTTAATTCATCCAAGAGCAAACTTCAGTATCCAGTTTGAGGTCTGCATAAGTTCTTGTTGAGAGCTGTGTTAACCAGAGTATAAATGGAACAAGAAAATTAACAAAAAAATCTCTATAAATAATGTAATATTTTCACCTGGCTTTCTATTGGTTCTCATGGATTATAAGTAATTTTTGGAATTATAGTAATAATTTTCCACTGTTGCAATCTGTTTTTTTTTTTTTTTATTTCTTCCTTTTGTTTTCCCACTGGGAGCTCATATTGGCCACCCTTTCTGTAGAGCTCAGACAGGTTGTGACAATCCAGCTCAGAAAAACACAATTACTGTGTCATTAACAAATCTTACAGTAACACATGCTGTACAGAAATATGGAAAGTTGTGTAGATCAAACATATAATAAATACATTTCACATATAATAAATTAACATAATTGCCAAAAAAGAAAAATCAGTCAAACTGAAGAATGCTATTTAAACTTCTGACTATACATTTTGGACTTTTATATTAAGATAGCAGTAAGACAGAAGGGAAAACATGCTTGATGAAGTTCCATGTTCTGTTCTGTTTTGTATTGATGTGATTCGCAAAATAAGGCCACAAGTCAGGCAGACTGGCAAGTGCTGCTAGTGGGAATTTTCTGAAACAATTTCACTAGTAATGATTTTCTACATCATAGTGGATTGTGTGAAAATGAATTATTTTATTTGCTATGCATACCCCCTAGCTCATGC
The DNA here is from genome assembly GCF_963662255.1 of Cinclus cinclus. Lineage (NCBI taxonomy): Eukaryota > Metazoa > Chordata > Aves > Passeriformes > Cinclidae > Cinclus > Cinclus cinclus. The sequence continues at coordinate 3,921,594 of NC_085049.1, forward strand.
TTTATGCTATTTGAACGCTTCCAAAGTAGCCATTTCCTGGGCTTTTTGTTCAAACAAAATATAATACTCAAATATTCAACAAGCAAGAGAACCAAGCTCCTCATTCATGCCCAGAACAAGCTCCCACAAAATAAAGCCAAGGGTCAAAGAATGGGGTGAGAAAATTAATAAACTACTACTGCATTTTAACAGTAACTAAGGAAGTTTAGTTATTGTTATGTATTTTTCCAACCATTACCTAATACACAGGCTGATATTTTAAACTTTTAGAGGTCCTATTACAAAATAATAATATAGAAAAGAAAGGAATATTAGAAAAAAAGGAGAAAGGATAAGATTTAGTCTACATTAACTTACACATCTAAAATTTAAACATCTAAGCCTGAACTATTTTCCCTAAACGCTTTATAATCACTGAGGAGAAATAGGCAAGATGGATTTGTCTCACTTTCGGGTAGTGATGAAAAGACAGGTCACATGCATTATTCTGTTGCTCACTTCTTGCTATAAGGAAAAGCTAAAATGACCATCTCAGACTGAAATTACCAACTTTTAGACATTTATAGTTGGATTATTTTACTGTTGCCCTAGCTTGCCAAAAGATTGTTTTAATGGAACAGCTTGAAGTTTGTCGAAGCAACAGTTCACAAGGGAATGGCAGAGTTCCTTCAGCTGACTTCTTTCTTTTGAGATTTCTCTTTACTGTAGATACTTTAATTTTGCAGTCAGCTTGGTAAATGTTTTGGGATGAATTAGCATGTCTGTCACTACTAAGTTAAGGCTGTGCACTATTATGTATGATTACACACAGACAGCAGAATAATTAGCTTAATTCACCACACTCACTCTACACCACTTGTGGCAACTTAGTTTTCCTGAAAGTAATTGTACAGTGAGGCTTTCAAACTGTGATCTGTGACTGTTTGGTTACCAAAGTGGTCAGAGGAGCAGGGTGGCTCCAGTTAATTAATGAACTGCTCTTGCTGAAGTTGCTGTGCCACCCTTGCATTGCTACTTGACAAAAACCCTTCTGTAACCTCTCCTGAAGCCCCAAAGTTATAAACCATTATGCAAAAATTACACTGGGGCAAAGCAAATATTTAAATCTCAAAAAAGCTGTCACACATGCATTTCCCCATCTCTGCCACAGGCGAAGTCCCACCAGACAGCGGACTGGGACCAAAGCATCTCATGTGTAATTCTTGTCTCTGCAAAAGCTTTCAGAGAAATTTCTCTGTATTCTATCACCTCCTGTGTTAGAGTTTAGCAAATGCATCTCATTATAAAAAACTCCAGAATGTTGTCCTTTCTGAAAAGGTGCTTTGTCTGTATTTTCTAAATATGTCAGCTTTCTATACACCTTGTCCTTATGTCTTCACAGCTTCTACTTCATTACTAGTATTGCAACTCTTACCTCAAATCTCATAATTCGTCTTTGTTCTTTTTAAGAAACAGAAAAATTGAGCTTTCCATTGGCATTAAGAAGACTTCACAGGGCAAAATTATTCTCATTTTAGGAAACTTGAATTTGTTCCCTGAAACTTTCATTCACGCTTACTGAAAACGGAGTTGTTCTGTAAGTGCAATTTGGTCTGTGCTGATTTGCGTGACAGTGGACGCGTCCCCAGCAGGGCACAGCTCACGGCAGCAGGCTGACATGTTATGTGTCTGCAGGCAAAGTTAAGTCTTATGACAAACCTAAAAGTTCAGTACATGATTCAAAACATTACTGTAAGTATAGTAAATAAGCCATTAAAGAAAATTCCATGCTTATCACTTACTTAAACTCTTAATACAGATTAGCAATTAATGCATCCATTCTGTTCTATTGCTCAGTGGTTTCAGCTGCACCACACTCCACTGCAAACAGAACGAGCAGAGATAGCAATCAAACTGACCCAATGGGAGCAACACGGTTCTTTATTGTTTGTGCTTTTTTATCCTCAAGAGATTACAGACTCTTAAGAAGAGAAAGAGTTTCATTATGTTCTTTAGGACAAATCCCAAAGGATTTGATCTTTCACTCAAAGAATGGGTCACAGATTAGCGCAATAGGCATGTTCCTGGTTTTTAGGATTTTCAGTTTTACTGATGACTGAGGCTATCTTCTCAGGATTGCTTCACCTGTATGGATCAATTTATTCTGAGAAGCCACGCTGGATATGTTCCTTTTTCTGTGCTCGGCTGACAGCTGCAGAACTCTGGGTGAGGCTGGAGGGGTTCCAGCACACTGTGCTCCACACACCCCTCACACCAGACAGGACTGCACGAGGTCCTGGATCACGGGCTGAGCCTGAGCATGGTCCTTTTAAAGTTTGAAAGGTCCACATTTCCTAAGTGGGAGTCTATTTGTTTAATAATACATTTGGTTTATCTCTGTTTTCACACATCTCCTGATAGCTGCTTGACGAGTTTCTCAGAGAAATGAAGCCCAGGCTGGTTACAAAGGTTGTGAACTACAAGGAATTATTAACAAGAGTCCACTGAGTGCCTGACTTGGGGCCTGCAGCATGTTCTTGTGAGACAAACAGTGCTCTGTGGGAGTACTGCAGTGACCTTCCACCTGGGCTGTGGGGAGGGCTGACGGATGCTCAGGTGCCATGTGCTGTTTGCAACACGTGGCAGATCTGACTGCCCTTCACTTGCCAGCAAGATGACAAGACCTAGAAAAAGAAGGAGCCTCACAGGTTTTGGGCTTGATGCCAGCTGTAGAGCTGAGTTTGAAGGAATAACTCTTTTTCTTTTACCAGCTCGTCTCCTGACCCTATTTTTCCTTTACCCTCTACTTCTGGAAAATTGCAGAGGAGCAGGTATTCCGCCTCTTTCCTTCACATTGCCAAGCCTTACAAAGGTTCATTTCTCTGGACATAGATCCCATTTTTCCATCACTTGCCATAAAAACTCACTTTATGACTGCTTTTCCCTTCTGGAGCCTTGCAGGTCTGTTTAGGAGCGGAGTGTTTCTCTGCGCTAAGATTAATCTCACTCTATTCATCACAGTCCCATTAGCAACCTGCAGCTGCAGGGACAGGCATCTGGTGGCCCTGTCTTTCCTGGGGGACAAAGGGAAGAGCTGCTCATGCCCCAAGCACAGACCCAGGAATGTGCTCAGGAGGCTCAGAGCCATGGACCAACGTGAGGAACATTTTCTTTCTTTCCTTAGAGGCTAATAACTTTGCTTGTGTGAGGGAGGCCAGGAAACAGAAGCAGCCTGGAAAAGCTGCAAATTGCTGCTGCCACTGGGCAAGTGGGAGGGGATATGAAGAAAACGGAGCCCTTCAACCCAGGTCTGGCACTGCCAATGCCAGATCTCCTTGTTTCACTCAATAGGACTACTAAAGGTAGTAAAAATGTTATCTCCTTTTTTTTTTTTCTTAGATGTCAAGGAGGAAATTCAACTGAATTAAATGCATCCCATCTTGTAGGTTATTGTTCATTATACCATCACCTTATGTGTTCCATCCACCCACCAGATTCCACAGTGGAATCTTTTTCTATTTTTTTTAGAGAACTTTTTTTGAAGTTGCTTTTTGACCTCAGCAAGTGTTTTATTTTTGCACAAGTGCCTGTGATTGAAGCCAGCATTTGCAGTGCAGGTGTTTACAGATGTTGCCCTTGTGGCCTGGAATACCCTGGTCCTGAAAAACCCTCTGAGAAACCTCTCACTTGTTTTTAGAGAAGAAATAAAATTTTTCTTGTATACATAAATCAAATTCAAATATAAACCACTAAGAGCTTTGTTGGCCTTGAGCTAATACAATCAGGGTTCATACACTCCACTACTATATAAATAAGAACAAGATTTGAATGTCCTATTTTGACTGCAATGGCCTTCAAACATGCAAGCAGCACTTGTGAAGAATGTGCCTGACATTTAAGTTTGTCAAGGTTCCTGGATAAATCTTTCCTTTATTTCCTTGTCCCAAATTCGGCTCCTTGTCAACTTTTAGATGGAGTTTTCTCTTTTTTTTCCTGTTCTCTTTGGAAGAGGCAGAATAGAGTTTTTGACATGTTTTGGAGCTTTGAGTTGCAATGTATCATAGCTCAAATCTACATAATGTAAAGCAATATTAAATGAATGTTCATGTTGGAACTTAGTGCAACTAAAAAGCAGCAATAAGTAAGGAGAAAATAATGCAAAAATGTATTTTACTTAGGACAGGAATATAGCTTCTTTGGGAGGGGGAAGATTCTAGGTGGAATAAAAAGGATAACTACTCCTGGCTGATGGGCAATCCTTACAGTCTTTGCTGAGACAAACCATACATCTGTTTAATAGGAGGGAGGCACCATACAAAAACAGTAGGTTAGTTCACAGTTATGCATGCTTGATTTACTACAGATCACAGTGTGTGCAGGAAGGTGTCCTTGAAAGGGCAAATAAATTCACTAAGTTTTCTGATTTTACTCTGGCGTAGAAAACTATTAGTTAGAGTAAGAGATTCTTAGTCCATTTTTACTTCCTTAGGGAGAAATCTGAATTCCATTTTAGCTGCTTCAGGGTGAACAATAGAAGAGGTAGAAATGAAGGCTTTCAGTGTCTCTCTGGTTTTGATATATTCTCAAGTTAAAAAAAAATCTAAATCATAGCAGAATTTTATTTTTTCACATAAAATATGAATGATTTGAGGATGATACTTAGAACTTAAAATGCACTAGAAGTCAGAAACATCTGCTCACTAATACTATAAAACATGTCACCAATATATTTGGAATTGTAAACAACTGAAAGTAGGCTTTAGGATACCATTTCAAATATACAATGGAAGAGTCAATGAAAAGTTGTGACAGTCTTCCCTGCTGTGAGAGCAAGGGAAAGACAGTATTCAAGTAATGTTTAAAACTCTTTCCAGACCACTAGTTTTTCAGGTGATGAACACTCTTCATACATGTAGGAATGTAAAACTAGGTTGGAAATTCCACTAAGTAGCAAGCACTGAAAAGTACTCCTCCTGAAACCTCAAATCTAAATGACCTTTGAGAAAAAAATAGGCTACCCATAGGATTCAGGAATTTACAGTGATTAAGCTGTTATGTTTATTAACTTTCATTTGATTTTTGTTCATCCTGGGTGTGCTGCTTGTGGTCAGGGTAACTTGGGGGAATACCATATTTGGGTCCAGAAGAGGAAACATTTGTCTGTATTGCACATTAAATAAAAGCAATACAGGGGAATTATGTTAATCTGCTGCAAGTCCAGAATAGTGTCCATCTGAGACTGAAAACTAATGCACAGGAAAATGTAGAGTAGACTAAATCATATATATCATATATATACATATATATATATATATATCATATATACCTTCTACCTGGCATATCCTGCAATTTCTGCAGAACTAGAAAGGGGAAAGCACATGGGTGACTCTTGGGGCTCCTGCACATGGCCAGGAGTTGGACTGAATGATCCTGGTGGGTTCCTTCCAACTCTGATATTCCAGATATCCTTCCAACTCAGCATATTCTCTGATTCCATGATTTCATTGCCTGTATTAAGAACATAAGTGACAAATTCACATATTTATCTTTGAAGGGGATATCAGGTCACGTTCAATATCACTAGGCAGGAAGCATTCTGTGGAAGCACATTGTTATTTTCTGATGGGAAGATGACTGTTGTTGTGAAACCTTTTACTTCATATATGTGGTCTGGGCTTAAGTGACACTTCAGTAAAGGTTTTCTTCAGCAATTTCTTTATTTCCTCTCTGTGGAATGAGGATTTCTCACTTCTGTTAGCCAGAACTATTGAGAATGGAAAACTAGATTTTTCCCTCAAACATACGAAAAGCCCCTAGAACAGGACTCAACTGCAGTCCATGTCAGCACATGCATAACAACAATGATTTTGTTTATTATGTGCTGGGTCCTCTCAATAGATTTTACTGAAGACACAGAGTAATACACCTGTATTTAGACTGTTTCAAATGATCTGCATATAGGGTGAAGCAGGAGGAAAATAAAGTAGTCAGGGCCTTGTTAACAATCACCTTTGATTCTGACCCATGAAACTGTAAGTGTAGATCCTGTGCCCAGTGTGGCTGGGCTCCCAGTGCTCCACCACATTGCCTTTTAAACCTGTGATTGATCTCAGTCACCTTTCACCCCTTGTGGGAAAGTTCAGAACAGTAGATAATATATAGCACATATTTATGTTATACTTCATCCCTGTGCTTTTTGCTTCCCAGAACATCTGTTCATTGCTGGCCAAAGCCTCAAAAGGCTCAAGAAATGCACACATAATTTTTGAAGATTTTTTAGATGCTTATTCCTATTGGGAAGCAATTCTCATTGCTGAAATTTAGCTTATTATACCAAGCTTCAAACAGTACAAGTGTAATGGATATAAAAAGAAATAATATTAGGTGCATATTATATTTGCTAATAATGCATAGGTACTCAAAGTAGGCTGAGAATAATTGATTAGGGTTTTAATATTCTTAATTGGGCTTTAATATTCTATTAATATTTTAATGGGGAAGATTCTGTCTCAGTTCAAAACTGTATTGAATTCAACACAGATTTCTGTATAACAGTATAATTGGGAGAATAATATGACCTGTTTTGTCTGGTTTTTGGACAGCATTTATAGCCTTGAAGTCCTCAGAACACAAATATACTCAGATTTAAATAAAAGAGCACCACCTTAATCCTTTCATCAATCAAGATTGTTTAACACATCCTTCTGTCATTTTTAAAAATTATTTTTCTTGGCACTGTCAGATGTTTTCAAGATGTCTGTGAAGTTAGGAAAGTCATTCTGTATGGTTGTCACCCTTCTCCAAGCTACTGGATCATCTGCTGTGTAAGAAAAAAAAAAAGACATATAAAAGCTGTTTGAAGGATTTTCAAAACAGAGAGAGGCATAGTGTATCTGAATCATTTATTTTAGATTATTTGTGGGATTGGAGCCAGGTTGTGATGATGTATAATTTAAATTTCAAATGAGAAAAGACAATATATATTTCTCTTCATATCAGTTTCCTCATTAACAATGCATAAAGGGTAGTTAACAAAAAGAGGAAGAATCAAAACTGTGAGGAAAGTACCTGAGGTTTTCCATAGAATTCTCACCACTCCTTATACAAGACTATAACTTGAATCAAAACCTTGTCTCGTTTAGAATTCAGTAGAAGAAAATAAAAATATTGTTTTAATCTTGTCTTTTGTTTTCATCATCCAGAGTAATTCCACAGAAAGGAACATAGAACAATGAAAGTTGTGCATAACCACACTTTCAAAAATTTTCTAATTTTTTTTTTTTTCCTTTTCTCCTGGCGATGTAGGAAGGGGAGGTTGCTTCTCCTTTTCTTAGAAGAGAAAGTGGCATTACGGAAAATAAGGAAGCAAAACCCTGCTGTACCCATAGTAGACTCCTGATTCAAGAGGCAGGAAGCTGCAACTCTGCAGTCAAACCCTTAGCAGTCTTTGTTTCTCTTGATCACCTGATTTACCCACAGGAATGAGTAAGCTTTTGTTAGATACTACCAGGGATTCACATGATTAAACATTTTTTTTTTCACTTCCACAACACAAAGCATAATCCTCCAGCTAATTAATCTTGTTTACCTACTTGGCAAATTAATCTGGGTGTAGGTGCAATGTGAAATAGCTCTCTGACTTTTAATGTTTAGTGTCTATTTCATAGCAGCTAAGTAGTTCCCCTGAGACAAATAGATAATAGGCTTGTTTAAAGTATTGTCCCTAAGTTTTTACCCATTATAATTTCAAAAATAGTTGTCCATTTCTTTGGGAATCTGTCATTTTGGTGGCTAGGGCATAATATATGTTTTATAAAATAAAAAATACTAGCAGTACATGAAACTTTAGGTAGGATTTAGCCCTCAAATGAAGACACTAAAAGAGAGTTATATAAGCATTAAATATGTCTAAACTGGCCTTGTAAACAATCGAGATTTGTTCACTACTGCCTATGAAAAATCAAGACTGATAAGATAAACCAAACTCAGGTGTCCAGGTGCCATCTCTCATGTCTAGATTCCTAAATGCAGCTTTCCTTTTTGGTTTGAAGTTTTAGGGTGGGATTCAGCTACCAGAGCATGAATGTATGGTGTTTTAGTTCACTGATGGGACAAACCTGGGAGGAGTGGCCAATACCCCAGAGTGCTGTGCAGCCCTTCAGAAAGGTCTTGGCAGTTTGGACAGATGGACAGAGAGGAGCCTTCAAAATTCAAGAGAGGCAAATGCAGGCTCCTGCACCTGGAAAAGAATAACCCCACAGCCCAGTACAGGCTGGGGGTGACCTGCTGGAAAGCAGCTCTGCAGAGGAGGATCTGGTGGTCCTGGTGGACAGAAAGCTGTCCATGAGCCAGCAGGGTGCCCTTGGGGGCCAAGAAGGTGTCCTGGGGGGTTTCAGGAAGAACATTGCCAGCAGGTCAAGGAGCTGATCCTGCCCCTCTACTGAGCCCTGATGAGGTGCACTTGGGGTGCTGTGTCTTGAGTTCCTCAGCACAAGAGAGACCTGAAGCTCCTGGGGAGGACAGAAGAGATGCTTAAGGGATTGGAACATCTCTCTTATGGAGAAAGGCTGAGGGAGCTGGGCCTGTTCAGCCTTGAAAAGAGACTGAGAGGGCACCTCATCAATGTCTGTCAGCATCTGCAGGGAGGTGTCAGAGGATGGACCAGGCTCTGCTCAGTGCCGCCAGGCAATGGCACAAGAGGCAGCAGGCAGACACTAATGCACAGAAAGTTCCACCTCAACAGGAGAAAGAGCTTATTTACTACGTGGGTGACCAAGCAATGGAAGAGGTTGCCCAGGGAGGTGGTGGAGCCTCTCTCACTGGAGACACCCAAGAGCTGTCCAAATGCAGTTCTGTGCCTTGTGCCCTGGGATAACCTTGCTTGAGCAGGGAGGTCGGACCAGATGTCCCACAGTGGTCTCTTCCAGCCAGATCCATTCTGTGACTCTATGACTCTGTAATTCTGTTTTGCTGCTTTTAGTATCAGGCTGTCCTTTTCAGAAGAAGATTGTCTATCATTGCTCCTCTGTCACATCCAGCCCTCACTGACTATCTAAACTCTGCAGGCTCAGAAAATATGTATATGACAATATTTTGAGGCAACTGAATTAAAACTTTCACAGACTGGGGTTAGCAACACTTGTGCAAAATTTGGACTTTATCAAGAGAAAAATTAGTGTATGCATGATATAAACAGATCCCAGTTTGAAAAACATCTTTAGTAGTTTTGCTCCATGTTACAGCAATGGCTTATATAGCTGCAGCTAGGACTATCTCCAGGCTATGGGGTTAGACAAAACTGCTTAGGGTGATAGTTCTGCCAGCCTTGTGTAACCAACCCACCTGTGGCCTGATCAAATTCTCCATGGAGGTTTTGGATTTATTCAGTCCCCGTCTACCTCACACAGACACGCTGTTGCTAACTTGGGACAGCTGAAACTGAAACAGAAGTCACAGTAATCTGTTTTTATTTGTATTTAAATTTTTCATAGCTCTGTTTATCATTTTAGCACTGCTTTTCAGACTTATTATATGCTACTATGCAAAATCCCTGGCTTGGTTTGGTTTGTTTTGCTTTGCTTTGTTTTGTTCTTTCCCCAGACATTTATCTGCTGTTTTCTTAGAATACAGTGTTTAGTCCCACACAGGCATTTAGTCTTTATGACACTATGAGCAAAACATAACAGTATAGAATCCAGTATACAATAATTCAGCTGAAAATAGCTGTCATACACCGCAGATATGGCTAGCTGGAGCAGTGTCCATCTGCTGGCCCTCTTTCGTTTTCTGATGGTCACCAGAGGTCAGTTCAACAATGCCCCCATTGATTCCTTTCTATCCATTAAACTTTCACTACCAAAAGAACAGAACTCTAAACATACACACAAAAGAGAGAAGGAAGAATGTGCTCATTGTGGTTCAACCGGAATTCACAAATACAGAAAAGATCCTCTCTTCTGGCTGTTTCCTCCTGCAACTTGACTTCCGAAATGGGACTATCTTTTTGTACTAGACACAAAAACAAAAATGCAAAAAAATCCCACCAGAAAGCATGTGACTTCCAGAATTGCCTGTAGCTTTCCTGGCACTGGGTTGAGAAATATTTCTTCATCTCATGTTGCATAATCATCCTTGACGCATTGTTTGTTCCAGCTCAGTGCTGTTTTCATCAGATAAGAACCACAAATCTAATGGAATATTAGGAGTGTCTCTTGATGGTGTATGGGGGATTTTTATGGCTTTTTTTTTTAAGTTTCATAATTATGAAAGGTATTTAGAAATATGTGCTGGACCAGATAATTTTTGAAACCATAATTCTTGTTAGTTAATATTCACAGTGCACATTTCCTGTCTTTTTCCAGTAAGCACACTGATTACAGCACACTAAGATCTCATATGAATGAATAAATGAGTGAATGAATGAATGAATTAATGAATGAACTAGTAAAGGAAAGAAGGAATGTATGTTTGACATAACAGGCTCCTAGGATAAACTTGATTTACTTTAATAAATAATTTAACCAGGTAATAATTTATCCTGTAATGTTTCAATGACACACTGTAAGGGACTTACTCCAAATCCCATGAGGTTATGTAAGTTTTTCTTTGGTGTCAGTGGGTCTGGGTCAAGTTTCAGAAGGATTAAATAGCTGCTTATTACTTCTTTTTTATTTACAAAGTAAATAATTTTATTCAGGCAAGCCACTCCACTGGACGATCATTCCTTGAACCTTGTCTCTGTCACTGCTCTCTTTTCTGTCCTCTGTGGAAGTATCCCTGTCCAACATTCAGCATTTATTCTTTCTTCAAACCCAGACTGAAGTCACGATTGCTCCAAATTTGATATAGAAATCTTCCTCTTGCACATACTCAAGAAGTCTTGTGATATCCTTCACGTTCTTTCATTTAATATTCTGATGATTGATTTCTTCATCTTCCTTGCCACTCTATCAAAAGCTCTACTTAATATTCCAGAGCATGCATTTTTGCATTTTTCTCCTTCCATGGAAAGGCTTACGCTGGACACTATTACATATCTAGCATAGCAGATGATCACAGTGTCTCAAGAGGACATGGAAGGCCAAATTGCACCTGACTCATAGCCTGATCACTGGTTTTCCTCTTGTTTCAGTGTGGAGGGAAGCAAATTGGCTAAATTTACAAATTATCACAGATTGTTCCCTCAAGTTCATACATAAGGATGCATTTAGTGAAGTTCTTGGGATGTGTATCTCGGCCCTGATACATGATATTTTCACTAAAAATTCTGAATGATAGAAAAAAGAGTAAGTTTCAAAGAACTGAAAGCATTTTTGAAGATAGGACCAGAATTCAAAATAATTTTAGGTATTTGAAGAAATTACTTGGACAAAAAAAAGTCATCTCTGAAAGAACAAGACCAAAGTCACACCATTGGAGAATAATCTTGATAAGACAAGAAGTGGTAAATAAGTGTATCTTTAGGAAAGGTGGTAAAAACTGTGGTGAATTACATTAAAGTCTGTGTGTCTAGACTACAAATTTCACATTTGTACAAGCAAATGCAACGGTTTCAAATTTAAACAAGGGAGCTTAATTTAAGACGTGAAGAAGAGCTTCCTAACAATGAAATCGTTAGGAAATCAATTGTGTGAGATGATCTTGCAATCTACAGTTTTGAGGGTCTTTCAGGATAAATTAAGTAAGGTGTCAGGATCCCATAGACAGACCTGATCCTTTCCTGGGCAGGGAGGTTGACTGAGTGATTTTCTGAGGTGTTTTCTAGCTCAATTACATCAGTTATATCTAGGACTATTCTGGCATTCTTTGAACTGTTGTATCTAAAGCTTCATCTTCTTCTTCTTGCTGTCCAGTTATGCTCCATGTATCAACATGAGACAGGCAAAAGAATTATTCAAAACAGGTTATTCAGACTTCCAGTTTCTGAATGAGGGAGCATAAATGAGTAAAGAAGTTTAAATGTCATGGGATACAGTTTGACAATTTGAGGTGGAACTTTGCATTGTTTCTTTGGGAAATCTGATACTACGTCAAGAAAAACTGATAAAACCTAGACAAGTGGAAGTCATCTTTAACAGAAAAAGATAATGGAGACAATAAAGGTAGACAAATAAGCAAAAATTTTGGTCTAAATCACAGGTGATAACATCTGGGAATTGAAGATCAAACAATACTTGAAAAATACCATGAAGTTATGAAAATGCTTTACCATGTACCAGTATCATGACGAGCCAAGTCTGAGTAGGTCAGTGCCTCTTTTTCTGCTCCTTAAAATGCTTTACTTTTATTCAAGATGGTCTGGCCACTTTGAATTAAAATAAAAATAAAAATAAAACCAAACAACCAACCTTTTCCTCTTTTTTATAAATATTTTGTTCATGTAACAGAATATCTGAAAGAAAAAGATGCTGGTTCATAGGCAGTTCCACTGGCTGTACTCAGATTAGAAGAATACTTCTGTAAAAGATACTTAGGTTTTACTAGAGAGTAACTTTTCTGAACTTCTCTTTCTCTTGCATAATCACTTTGCAAGTTTTCTGCCAAAGATTTGAGTAAACTGAAGAGAGTGGTGATTGCATAGGGAATCCTATCTCAACTGTTTGAATCACAATAAATTCTGAGTCATCCTGTGTTGCTTTTATTGCTTTCCAGGGTAGAGGTACCAAAATCAATAGCTTGGAGAGGGTCCTCAAGTTTACACCATCATGCAGCCCTACTACCCATCAGGGACTAGTGCACTGTTTTCAGACACTTCACCAAAGAGCAAATCTCAAGCCCTAGGTTCTCAAAAGCTCTCTTTGCTGCCCAGCCATGACTGAAGTCACTGGGCCTCAAAGTTTGCCTTTGTGGTCCTGCAGTGTCCTGGGGAGATGCTGATGATGGCTGCAAGTGAATTTACTCAGGTACCAGCAGTTTTGTGGACCATAAATGTAACCCAGTCAGAAGTCTCTGCAAATCTGAACTGTTTCCAGTGTCCAAGATGGATTGTTTAGTGTTGGTTTAGGCAACTATGCACAATACTGCATTATTTCTACCACTACCACTTCACGTTACCCTTTTCTAGGATGGGGAGAGCACATGTGCATTCTCTGAATTGTGGATTATTTAGAACAATGCACAGGGATACAATAATAACATTTTTAATGCTGGTATTTTCTAAACGGGCAAACAAAATTAATTACAGGCTGATTCTGATTTACGCACACTGGACACCTGAGCGATATGTTCTTAGGGCAAAAATTCATTTCCAAACCCTATTAAAATCGCATTACAAGGTCATTTTTACATAAAAAAGTGAATTAAAGAAATGTAAATAAATATAGTGTATAGCAGGGCAAGTGTGGAACAATTATCTTGGTTGGATTTTAGGCTGGGCTTCAACCGTTTAGTAATTTTAATTAATTTAGATGCTAGAAAATTAATTTCAGTGACTATTAACCAAACTTGTCCAATTTGCAATCTCTGTTCTGGTCTTGGTGAGTGCACACTGACAGTTAGGCTATGTCAGTGTTGTCCCTGCACCCACGGGGCACAGTTAACAGTGTCAAACATGTAAACTAGAATAGCTGTACACCATGAGGTTCAGTTTCTATAGGCCTTTATGCTCACTTTTACTGTACAAGTACAGAACTGCACAGCACAGAGAGACACAGAGCAGAGGTTGCAAAGAAAAATGAACCACCAGAGGTTAACTGTTCCTATTTCCAAACTTTGTCTGCACTGAGCACAAAGACTAGGCTGCTTGCACTACGAGCAGGTGTCTGTCATGCTGTCCTTCATTCCTTTGGAAATGAAGTCTGAATTCTGCTGGCTGACAGATCCCCTTTCCCTCTGGCAAGAGTCATGTGCAGCGTTCAAGCACAGTCAGAAAATCAAACCGGCTCTCTGATATTAGAGCATACTGAAGGGGAGGCCTGAGAAGTGGGCCAATTTTATTTGCTCAGCTGACAACGCGATGGTGGTTGCTGTTAAAAGAGCCATTGGATGATATAAAAAGGTTCTCTACATTCCCTGCCAAATCCTCCTATCAGGCTTCCATGAGTTCATATCAGGTCACTATGAGATTCTTTCCATCTCATAACACTGAACTCATTAATTTCCATGACTGATCTGAAACAGTAGCACGTATGGAAAAACCCCTAAATTTAGATGTATGACTAATCTGCTTTTGTTTTTCCTTTCCTGGATCCTCTTTCACATACAAAGTGGAATTTCAGCTTTGCTACAAAGCATCATTTTGCTTGCTATATTTCCAGAACATTGGCCTTATATCTGGTGTTCTTTGTTCATATTGACACTAATTGATACTAGCAGGGCTGTGACACTGCAGTAAGTTTTCCCACAGTACAGGCAAAAGCACTGCAGGCTAGGCTGCCAGCCAAGGCAGCTAATGCCTCTCTTTGCATTCTTTTCAGCTCCATGGAGAAGAGCTAGTTTACAGACACCTGCCACTTAAAGGTCCAGGAAATTATTGCCTCTGTTGTTGCTCTTAAAATACTTACCTAGAAATGTTGTCACTGCCCAATCATACTTCAGAAGCTGTAACATATGAAGGAAAAAGGATCTGAAAGTCTTCTGAAAGCGACACAGTTTGTGATTAAAACTTTAAGCTAATTTAATTTAAACTCTATTAGATCATTTTAAAAAATAACAGCAAATTTACTGCTTGACCTAGGACTGATAATAATGAGATGAACAGAGAACATTTTCCTGTGTGCAGATTTTAACTCCAAGCAATATCAGCTGAATGTATGACAAACTTATTTTTCTGCCTTTTGCTGTCCCCACTTGTGCTGCAGTTCCAAGACAAAGAGCAGTGAGAATAAATGGCTACCTGGACCACACAGCTGTTAATGAACTTGATGTGCCCCATTTCACATAACTGAACTTGTTTATTAGTCACTGCCCTAGTATCTGCATATACAGATTTGTGTGAGTGTCCTCAGAATAACTCTATCAGAAAAAGAGTCTTAAAGCATAAGAATGAAGTCATGTGATGCCTTTTTATTTTTGTTTTCCCATCCCTTAGATCAAAATGTCAGGATATAAAATTTGACCTACTTCTTTTCTGCCTGACCTAAAACAGCTTTTACATGCACAAAACAGACTATTTTCTCTCAGACAATCAAATTTTGGATAAGTTCCCAAGCACAAATAATGACATTCCCTTGAGTATAATATAAATATTGACATAACAGAATTAATCAGAGGAAAAGGGCATCCATATTCAAAGGTCAGTCTTCTAATAACCCTAAACCACACCACTCCCAAAAAGGATGAAGTGTTTATTAAATAGAGCAGAGAATAGAAAAATCAGTTCCAGATTCCATACCTGAACAGTGGGGAAAGTAATCTTCCTCTTTCCTGGTTTTTAGATCCAAGGTTATCCTGTTTCAGCACCAACATGTAAGAATCAGGCCAAGACAGAAAAGCATACAATAAAAGACATGGAAATGATCAGAGATATAACTGAGGGGAAAAAAAATAATTAAAAAAACAATTCACCTTCTCACCCTAGAAGACTTTTGCTTTCTGCAAGCACCTGTGTTTGACTTTTGAACTCCCATTGAGCCAAGGCTTCTTCTCTGCATACTTAGAGACTTCACCAGCCAGAGCAGCTTGGTCTCTAATGCTGGGATATAACTAGCAGTTACCACTTGGCTAACATTTTCAGGGAGGGGTGGAGGAGTGTCAACCCAGTGAGTGGGTCAAGCATACTCATATTAATACCCTCAGAAAAGGCATCCTTAAGCAGCATCTCTTTGAAAGAGTGGGTGTTGGGACAGCCCCCGCCAACACATGCTCATACATATGCACGTGGGGACAGACTCTCTGTTTGTCTTTTCTAAAAGTCTGCCAAATGATTGGAGATCTGTCATCAGATGTGAGGCACATTCTTTCCTCAGGCAGGCAGAGAGCTAGTTGTACAGTTCTGCATTCTACCCAGGGTTGCTCACTGTAAGATATGTGAGCCCAGAGGGAAGGACAGGAACTCCATGCACCCTTTCTCCATGGCAGATGCTTAGACCTGGCCAGCCTTGCACTCTTCACCCTCACAAAATCCTGCACTGCCACTCGACAGTTGGAGACTATCCTCCCTCTACTTTTGTCCATGACTGAGGTTGTCCTGAAAGGAAATGTAGGAAGACCTGGAATACTGAATGATCCGAGCTCATAATGTCACACAGAACAAACTTATGCACGACACTGCTATCCATCCTCACTGTTTGCCTGTTAGCATAGCCTGGCTGTGCTATGCCAAGCACAGTAGCTATGCTACTTTTGTGCAGATCAGACCACACTTGACCTCAGACTCAGGCTAAATAGAGGCACTGCTCTGATGGCTTGCGCCACAACTTCCCCATTTATTCAGGCAATTCCAGTGAGAAATAAGTGAACTTCATAAGGAAAGATTCCATAAAGGGCTTTAGGAATACCGCAGTTGGACAGAACGTGATGCGGAGCCGTGGTCTGTTACATGGACATGATCAGTCTGTACAAGTTGGCCCTAGAGATGGATAGCAGCCCCATGCTCTGCTTTGTTTTGTGGTCAATGTCTCCAAGTTATGACTAAGTGCTCCCACTCTGAAACTGTCCCTTGAAAAAAGCACTATGTCCATCTATAAAGATATACATTTTCTTAAGAGAAATTTCTGCTCAGTTCTTCGAAACTGTCCTCAAGCCCACTCTCTAGAAAGGGTATGACAGGAAGAGACAGTCTTGACTTCCTGCATCTCTAAGTTAAGAGCTCAGTTTCAGGGGTGGGATCAGCTTTCTCTATTTGATAGCTGTAAGCAAATTCCACCTTTGAGTGAATGTCATTCTGAGGTGCCTACTTTGACTTCTGCATCCAGTCCAGAACTTCGGTGCCCTTAGCTGGGTCTGGGTCACCTTCTTGACCCGACTCCTAAAATACCACCTGCCTTAACATCTGAGGTCAGTGCAATCAGGGCTTTCATCCACTCTAAACTTGCAGAGAGCACTATGAAGCAGTCACTAGGAACAGCAGGAAGAAACATTAGGACAGTAATGGAGCTTTACACTGCCTTTAGTTTCACCTGTCTTCATGCTGCTCCATGCATTGCTGACATCCAGCAGCCCCTTAGAAATGAGTGTGCAGATGGCAGACTGGCACAGGACAATGAGGGAGCTCCCCTCACCTGCCAGCCAAAACTCTAGGCCATCATGTGTATTGGTGGCAAGAAGCAATGTGTGTTGGTGAACTGTACCTCTTCTAACTGGAGTTTCCCTTCAGTAGAGAAATCCACAGTGTCACAATGAATGCATTTGTCCACCGCCAGTGAGCCATCAGACTGATTCCCTTTTATTTTGTCTCTTATAGTGAGGATTAATTGTCATCTGGAAATACAACCTTTATTTTAGTTGGGGCTTTTGTTTGGTTCTGTTTTTACCTGCGTTTCTCCTATCTCCTTTACAGACATACCTCTTTTGGAAAAATATTCTTCCTCCCGATAGTTTGTTACAGACCTATTTACACCATTCCAGTGTTTGGAAAGTATTTAGTGTGGTTAGGTAAATATATCACAGAATTCCCAAGAGGCTTGTGTCTGTTGGGTGCGTATGATCCCACCTCCTCTTAGTATCTTGGTACTGGATTATGGCAGCACCATGTGGGGCAGTTGTCCCTCCACCATTGCCAGATCTGCTCATCCATGAAGACATGCTCCAGAGATACAAGAGTGAGGGGGAGGCTCTACATGTTGCTTACTCAAGGACAGAGTTGAGACTGCAAACTAATGAATCTATCCAGTGTATTCAGAGTCATCTTCTACCTGATCCATGTGAAAGTCTGAGGGAGAGCTCTTTTATTTTAAGACAAGGAGTGATACAGTCAAATTTGGAATCTGGCCTTTTTTTACCATGTGTGTTGATAAGCAGGTAGACAGAAGGTCTTCTGTCTTCATGGTCATGTGCACTTTCTGGAAAACTTCTGTAATACTTGAACCTCCTGCAAAATTTATAACCTTCAGCAAAAGACTCAAAAAGAAAGGACTAAATTCACCAACACCTTAGTGCTATTTGAAGTGCAGTGGTCTTTCCTGGACACAAAGAGTCATTGTCTTCATCACCTCTCAGGAAAGCTGGTTGGAAAGTCGTACACATCTGTACACATATTATAATTAATTAAAAATATCACATTGGGATCGCCGATGAAAGACAAAACCATCCTTCAAAATTTTTGGACATACTGGGGTTTTTTCAGTATGTTTAATTGTTTTTTGAG
Organism: Cinclus cinclus; assembly: GCF_963662255.1. Lineage (NCBI taxonomy): Eukaryota > Metazoa > Chordata > Aves > Passeriformes > Cinclidae > Cinclus > Cinclus cinclus. The sequence continues at coordinate 3,939,817 of NC_085049.1, forward strand.
ACTGAACTTTGTTCCAAACTGGCTGCTGATGACAGGGTTTGGGGACATCACATTTTACTGAGCTACCATAAAGAAAGCATGACCAAAAAAAGAGATATGACCACGAGATCTTTACTACTGCACAACTTTTCTTTTTTGTTTTTTTTTTCTTTTTTTTTTTTTTTAAATTTGACAGAAAACATTGACATGCGAAAAAGAAACTGAGGACTGTGACAAGAAAATGGGATAAATAGAATGAGTTTTACATATTTACCTTAAAGCTATTTTAATTTGCAGGAAGATGACTCCATTCTCAATCCATTGCAGAAAAGCAGATATTAGTGGCTAATAAGCAGGGGCACAAAGTTTCTTCACTTAAAGATTTTTAAGTACTTGGCATAATGTTTTTCAGACTTTTAAATTTACATCTAAGCTATACATTCTAAAGTAGATCAATATTATTTAGAAGTATTTGTTAGCATTTGTTAAACAATTTTACCTTAAAAACATTCCTTTTCTTTTAAATCTGGAAGACATAGTTTCTATGTATTTTGTGTGTTTCTTTTTGTTTTTGGGGATTTTTAAAATTATTTTTATTTTTTTATTTGGAAAGGTTCATTTGAAGATTGAAGCACCAAACAAGAAGACTAAAAAAGAAAAAATATGAATATTTTTAATTGATCTGATGCCATGCTCATAATGCTATTATCAGTTTTACTTTAAAGAGGAGTTCTGCAGGGTAAGGGACTAAGCTTCAATTGGGACCCCTTTCCCAGTCAGTCTTGTTGCCAAAGGGCTGCAGCAGAGAAAAGCAAGAAACTGGGAATTTTTTAGTCATGACTATTTTGACCTAGGAATACTTTTTATCCATTTCTGAAATCAAGATTAAAAAAAAAAAAAGTATTTAACAACTTGTTTGCTGTCAAGAATGGCAAGTATATTTGATTACAGTTTCTTCCATCAGTACTCAGATACAAAACAGCAGAAGAGAAAAAAAAAAAAGATAAATTATGAATCAGGAGAGTATGTTTTGTTGACACCAATAGATCCACAAAATAAGTTTCCTCTGCAGCTGTATATTTCAAGAAAGAGATAAGTAAATGCATCAATGTACCATTTATCTTGTGTCTGAAATGAAAATTAGGTTTAATAGGAAAAACAAACCTACCATCTTCTGCTTAGGAAGTAAAAAACAATCCATTATACCATAATGTTATTTGTTTGAGGATTATGAAGCAGTATAATTCTTTAACAAGATCATGCTGTGCACTGTTGATGTGGAGAACATTGCTAATTCCATTTTGTCTGGTCTCCCACACAACATAACTTGTGACGAAGTATTGTGTTTTGTTTTTCTTTGGGTTTTTTTTTTTTTTTTTTAGAAGTCAGAAGTTGGTGACTTTAACCCCTTCAAGTAATAAAAGAAAAAATACTGATGAATTTGTGCCACCTTCTTATGATTGTGGTCTGGTGTCAATAATAAATATCATCAGCCACAGGAAACTTGTGTGATCTCATCAATTAGATTTCCGTTCCATCAGGGATTGAGGTCAAAGAAAGCAAGAAATTCATCTTTACCACCAAAATTCAATAGGAAAAAGGAGTAATTTGGCCCAGATATAATCATTACATGTCCCACATCTGGAAAATACTACAAACAGTTTCTAGATGCATAAACATCTTTGCCCTCCCGTAGTGTCTACAAGAACCATTATCTACCATAAGCTGTGGACTTCTTCTTGAATATGTTTATATGTTTAATGGTAATGCTGGAGGGGAATTCATATAAGCTGTTCTTGCAGAAGGGCAGTAAAAAGTGTGTAGAACTTTTAATGACACGCATAACACAAGGAGCTGCATGTCAACATGCTGTCCCATAATGCTTCTTTAGGTCTGCCCATGCAGGCTTTGCACAACTATACTACAACTCTGTAGACAGATTTCTGTTGCTACATTTGTTTCCTTGATGCCTGAGGGGGATTTAGACAGATAAATCCCAAAATTAAAGGTAAATATTGCATGCACATCACATATCTAATATACAAAACTGATAAGCACATAGAATGTCAGTCTGAAAATGGCAGGAAGTCAGGTAAGAAGTTGAGAGCCAGAACTCCCAGAAAAATAGTTTAAAGTGGTAGAGTTTCTTATACCCTTGGAAAAGTCAAGCAAATGCCACAGAATTTTAATCTATGCTCATGAAGACAGACTCGTAGGAACTCCTACTAAAGGGCTGCTGTCCATTCCAGAGTCAGGTGGCAAATACCCTTCTGTGGTTCTTTTGACATCAGATTACACATTCTGCAAGTCTTAAAGACAGGTCCTGCTCCAGTACAGCTGCTGACTCAGAGTGCAGGGAGATTGGGTTTCTGTTTACAGAATCAACGTGGAGCTGATGGGATGACCCAGTGACATACTGGAGTTCATCTGAGGGAGCAGGGCTTGAAGTGGCATTGCATGAGCCACAGTGCCAGGCTGCACATGTTATAAATAGAAATGCTGTGCAGCAGATGGTTCACTTCCACCACAGACACCATTTTGATAGGCACAACTGAGAAGAAGATCCTGATGATATGCACTTATATGCATATATATATATATATATATATATATATATATATATATATATACACACACTCTGTGCATATGTGAGTGTTAGCTAGCAAGTGTACCTTGAATACAGGCTATAATACAGCACTTATGCCTTCCTGAGTTTTTGTCTTTTTTTTCTCTTTTATTTTTTTTCTTTTTAAAGACAGAGCATGCCTTTATGAACAGTTTTATATTTCAGCAATACACATCTTGCAAAATTTCCATTCTTCCACTGCTCTCTCACCCACGTTAGCCACTTGTGAAAATCCCTTTTCTCATCACCTCAGCTCAGAGGAGCAAACCATGAGCTTTGGAACTAGCCTCAAAGAAAATTCAGGGATTTTTGAGTTAAAGTGCATAGCCACAAAACTGTTGGGAATAAAGGTGGAGGTGTGGCTGGGATAATTAGGAGGTCCTAGGAATTGTAGGCTTTCCCTGTCCTCCATCATAAATTCAAGCTGAGGAAGGCTTTATACTTTTTTATTGAAGTGCCATACTCCTTTTCCTCATCCTGCTCCTCACCACAACTACTCACCTTTGCCAGTCCCTTCTCATAGCACCTATGGGAGCAGGTGCCAGGAGTTTGCTGGGAAGGTAAAATGGGGAAGAAGCACTGGGGAAATGTTTGAGAGTTGTTGGTTTCTGACAGATCATGAACAAAACAGTTGACACTCTCTCTCCCAGTCCAGGCCTGTTTTGTCCTACTAAAACAGCAAAAAATAACACAAAGCATTAATGTAAAGTTGATAAAAAGTTAAACTATAAGAACTTCTTTAACTGGCTTTGCCTTGCAATTCAGTGCAGGGACAGTAGAAAAATCACTTTGTGCTCTAAATCTGGGTAAAGAAGCAGATTCTCTGGGTATTGCCCCAGACATGTAAGTCTACTCTTGGACCAAAAATGGAGAAAAGGTGTTAATTAATAATAAATTTCAAAATTGAAAGGGATCTCCTTTTAAAAGTCGCAAGCTAAAATCTAAAATTGATACTAAAAGGCCACAATTTAGGAACCATTTCACAAAATGAAACTCTGAAATTGCTTCAGTATGGGTTGTATGACCTAAACACAAATCAAAACCATTTTGTTTAATGCTTTTGAGGGATTTTATACCTTTTAAGTTTGAAATAACAATCATGATAAAGATGAAAAAGGACTACAAGGGACAGAGAATATATTTTTTTCTGTTTTTTCTTTTTTTTAATTTAAAGATCGAATTTCATCATCATTTACATATTTTAACAAAAACCTGTTAGCTCTCTAAAAAGTTTTTTCTTATGAAATCCAAATTTCTAAACTTAGGCAGCAAAAGCCATGTCTAGCCCCTATACCTACAAGGAGATGATCAAATTCCTGCCTGGAAGCTGTAATGTTGGGTTTTGTGTGATATTGCACCGCTTCACCAGGACCCAATCAGTATGTCAAGTCAGCTCTTTTGAGCAACTTTATCTCTTACCAAGTGGTCCTAACAGCTTGTATTTTAATTTCCTTGAGGTGCTCTCTGCCTGCTAACATATTTACTTGCACTGTCCTTCCTCAAGTATCAGGCTAACTGCCAGGTAAGGAGCGTCCTGCGATTTGTGCAGAATAGGTTGCATGTGCTCACCCTGAATAACTCCTGCTTGTGAAAACCAAGATAAAATACACAAGAAGAAGGCAGCTCACCTGTGAAAGAGAGCAAAATAAAAAAAAAAAAAAAAGGAGTGGAAACAGTAGTAACACCAAATCTGCTGATAAGTGTTGAGTAGATTTGAGAGTTCAGCTCCTTCTCATGGTGAGAGCCATTCCCACGTGGCAGTGCCCATGTTTCTGTAAGGAGCCTTTGCACCTGAAGCACATCTGGCCACCCACAGGGCAGCAGAGTAGCCCTCTGCCACAACTCCCACTGGGAGCTGCACAGGGACACAGGGGCACAGCAGAGTCTCTTGGGAAGATCGAGTTCCTTTGAAGTGGGAATGAATAGGGAGGGCAAACAGGTGCAGATGTACATCTGCTCCTGGAAAGTATGTGGAGCCTGCCAGGATAAAGCCACATTCCCCAGACACCGTGATGCTCTCGGAAATGAGACTCGTGCATACAGATCACACGAGTGCAGCTTGTCAAGATAGCTCAGCAAAGCCTTGGGAGGCCAACATATAACTTCAACTCCTGATCTTTAATTACAAGCTTTCCCCATTTGTACTGCGTTCGTTCATTAGCTGGATACCTCAGGTTCCTTTCCAGTTCAGAAGAACTAAAACCATACCTTGGGGTAGTTATCTCAAATTCCATTCATAAAACACACAAGAGAACTCCTTCATGGCCATCATTAAACTCCCTTCCTGCACACACAGGCAGCAGGTATAAAATTCAGAGTAAGTGAGTTTGGTGCCTGACTTTGCTAACAAGTTGAAATCATTGTCTATTGCTATAACACTGTATATATCACTTTTGTGCTTGCTTTTTTTCCCCCTCACCTTTGTCCTTCAAGAAGGTCTTGATTTTGGTCTGTAGCATTTATACATGCATTGAGCCAATGCTTTGAGCAAGAAGGTATTTTTTAAGCAGGAAACATGCTGGAGGACACTTCTAGGCTGGGAGCTGGATAAAGCCTGTGACTACATCTCAGATAATCTATGGCCTCATGATTTTAAGATGCACAGTATTTTATGGTGCATAAAGGTTGTTGGGAAGTCAATTTAGTCCCGAACCAGGAAAATTTCTCTACCTCTGAACTACACTATTCAGATAAGATGCTGACTGTAGCTTCCCAACAGCAGCTCAGAACAGGTATCTAATCTTGTCATTTATCCAGGCCATTTATACTGCTCACTAATCTTGACCTAAACCATATAAAATCAACTTATATATCCTCACAAGAAGTCAGGATATCCCTTTGAACTCTATTGCAGTCATGCCCTGAAGAAGATAAACAGGTAATTATACAGAGCTCCTCAAGCTCTGGCCATATACCATGGTAGGTAATAATGTGACTAATATACAGTAATCAACAGCAAAAATTATCTGGGGAAATAGTTGGGTTTGGAACTTGGAAATGCATCAGATTTAGGACTGCAGTTTCCTTTTTGTAATTAGCCTTTTTCTGGTCTTCAATATTTAAATTAAAAATTGTTACTTGCTCTACTTTAAACTCTCATATAAGTATTTTTTTCATAATTTCACATGGAGAACTGGTGGACAAACATCAAACATTGAAATACACAGATAAACAACAATCCATGAATTTGTTTCCTTTTTTCCCATTAATCTTAATTCCAACCAACTCAGCAAATCCTTTACATTTTTATAAGTCTCATTCTAGCACAGAAGAAATTAAAGGACTGTTATAGGAAATTGTGAAAATGGAAACTGTAATGATACAGGCTTGACCTGGATTTCATAAAAGGAATTAAATTACTCCTATCATTTAAAAGCATATGTTATTCAATTATCTAAATCCATTTAAGGAACAGAATTTCTGCACCAACATTCGTTTGACCACAAAATAGAAATAAAATTCTTATCCCTTAAAATTCAACACCCTGATTTACAACCAGATGCATCAGACACATGGAGGGATAAACAAGACAAGATGACAATGTCATAAAAGCCTTCTGTGTTGTAGGCAAGGACTTCAGTCCAGCATATATTTAAATTGCTGCATACAGTGGAGGCTAGGCCAGCACTTCATAGCCCCAAGGAGACTGAAATTAGCCTGTGGATGACTGCACCCATGTTAGGGCTCCTTTGGAGCCACACAGGTGGCTATGAGCAATTCCAAGTGACTTCAGGGCTCCTATGGCACATTCATCTTGGCCACCTCTTCAAATTCCTCCAAATAAATCAGAATGGCACCAGGCATAACCATCCAGAAAGCAGAGCTGGGAGCAACATGCCAAGAGGGGATTGACCTTTAAAAATCCTTCAGAAGTTACCTCCTGATCAGCATTTAGGAGGGCACAGAATCTGGACCCTTATGTCCCTAAAAAAAATAATTCTTAAAACCAATCTTACGGAATAAAATTATTACCATAAATGTGATTCTTGGCCTAATTTGCCATGAGTAGTAGGAATTTATTGTTCTTCTGAGAGATGTTTGTCTTCATATTGCTAAGGGTTTGTTTTCCCTAAAATTGCCAGACAAAAGCATAGTTCCTACAAAGAAAATTGAAAATATGGCTCATAGTTCCCCAGTCTCAGTAGTTCCCCAGTCTCAGTGTTTCCCCAGCTCCCTGCACACAGGATTCCCTATTCCTGCTACCTCTTCCTCAATCAAGCTCTCTGCTCCCACCACAAATACAGAGCAATAGTATATGTTGTGTTTGTGCAAGCACTGGCTAGGTCTGCAAGTACCTGCCTCACTGAATAAATTAGCACTGATATTTACTGGTGTCTCACATCTCCTGCTCTCTTACTACAGCTTTGGCTGAGCTGGAAACAACAGAAGAAAATATAACCTAGTGTGTGAAAGCCCCATAGTCTAGGAGTGTGATAAAGGTTTTGCAAGAACTCACCAAGACTTCACATACAGCTTTTGTCATTTTAACAAAGGGCAGAGCCTACCTGAACAATTCATGTGTAAGCTTTGGCTTAAATTTCTTCTTAGCTATATACCTGTGTGTTCAAAATATTTTTCCAATTAAAAGATGAAAAAGACACCTAAACCTAAGGAGATGGAAGAGAGGAGAGATGTTATTGATGTTGTTTAGTAATTCAGTGGTCTGAATATAAATTCATCACATCATATATATGACTCTTTTCCTATCACCAGAGCACCAGATCCAAGGTATTTAATTCATCTTTTGGGAGCAAGATGCTGGGAAATTTTGTCTCTTGCTCTTCTGAAGCAGTAAAATTACAGATAATTAAAATTATCAGTGATGAATTGGCACACAAGAAATAAAAATTTATTTTGCCTCTGAACCATGAGTTTTCTTCCTAGAGGCAGCTCCATGTTTTGAATACCAAGCTGGATTATCCAGGTTAACAGGGGAAGAAGGTCTTCCATTTCTACTGAACTGACTGGAAACTGAGCATACATTTTTTCACAAACTGTGAGATTTTTTGATCAAAATACCCTGCAGTGACCTATTTTCTCCATGCAAATACCTCACCACCTCAATGTGATTCTTGCCACAGGGACTGACATATTTTGCTGTTGTAGTTTCTGTCTGCAGATCCTCTCTAATGTGTTAGATTGATGCTGCTTCATCCATGGATGTTGCTGAAAATCAGTGGAAATCAAGCCCAAATGAGAATCCTGGACATTTAGTTCAGCCACCAAGTGTCACTATGCTTTTCAGCTGCTTCCATCCAGCTTAGATGAAAACAATATGCAAAAACCTCTTAATCATTTTGTCCTTTGCAAAACCCCGTATGTTTTATTGTATTGAGGATCCTGAAAGAACATGAAAACACAACAATAATAAAACATGACTGGAATGAAACCCTTGTTCTTAAAACATATTGTTTTGGCTTCTTTAATTGCTTGAAGAGTTTGGGATTGCAGCTTGGCTTTTTACCACACAAACCATCTGCCTGGCACTGGCCTGATGCTGACTTCAAGGGACAAATCCTGACTGAATCACCACTGATGAATCATTGTCTCACTTGGGGATTTCCTCTGAATTGTTCCACTCCAAGTCATCATGAAAAGGACACTCTACTTATTCAATAGTATAAATAAGAATCAAGAAAAAAAAATAGCAATATATACTTGCTATGGCTCAGTAAATCTGCTTAGTTCTTGAGTTCCAACATCATTTTTTGGTAAAAACAGTGCTTTCTGCTGAGGTTTTGGGGTTTGTTTTGTTTTGTTTTGATTTTGAGGAACAAAGGCCTTCAGAGCATTCACTTAGTGTGACTGTTTTACATACTATTTTAATCACTCCAGAAGCTGCCAATTCATATAAGCTACTAATTGTTCTCCCCTCCAGGAGTAGCACTGCTCTCTGAGGTGTGCAGGTAATCGATCCTGCTAAAGACTTGAATATTTCCATTAAATGCCAATCTAGAAAAAGTAATTAGATCAACAGTGGTAAAAGTGGGAGTCTGTTGCCAGGCAGAGGAAAGGCAAGGAATGAGGGCATTGATATTAAGAACAATTGGAAATGGGCAATGTGGGCAGAGGGAACCATGGCAGAGAGAGGAAAGATGAATGCTGTGGCCAGTGCACAGTATCAGGAAGGCAAAGGCAAGAGATTTGAAGATAAAATGACAGAAAAGTAAACAGCAATTTGGATGGAACAGAGAGAGTCCAAAAACCTCTCAAAGATTTTATGCATTACTCAGGTGGTAGAATGAAGTGCTTTCTGCTACATTTTATTATTATTATTATTATTATTATTATTATTATTATTATTGTTGTTGTTGTTGTTGTTGTTGTTGTTATTATTATTAACTGCAAATTATCTTGGGAGGGTCTGCAGCTTACTAAGTTTATATAGATGCTATACAACATAGTTACTGATGCTCTGTAATGCAATACAGTATAGTTTGAAAACGTTGCATGTATTAATGAAACAACATAGCTTTGCTGGAGAGCCTTCTGTAAGGGCAATTTGCCAGTTCTGGCTCAGTAAAATGTTGAGGCTGTCCTAGAAGATCCTATTTTGGGCACATCTCTCTCAGCCTACATTTCTCTGCATTTTGTTCTATTGCAGAAGAAAATATCCATTAAGAATTTGAAATGTTTTTTCCTTTGCCTGTGACTATTTAACAATAAGGTTATATCATATATTATTGATGTTTAAAAAAAATAATTCTGGTTCTGTAACTTTTAGCATCTGGGAATGTGTGTGAGTCCTTATACCTCTGTTTATGCTGAACACACTGTGCCTCAGCAAGGTTCTAAGGTGGTGAATAGGACTGTGTGGACTATAAGGTATTACCTCATAGAAATATCAAATATTGAGATTTGTATTTACGTAATTGCTGTATGTAACATAACAGTATCATATCTAGTAGTTGGCTTTCAGTTTTGTTGTTAATTCTTTTTCTTAAGGGAAGTGTCAAATTTGTTCCTGTTTGCTTAGCTGATTTAGGAGTTCAGTTCATGCTGAGCTCCCAAACAACACAAAGCTAAGGAGGTTTTAAACAACCAAAGGCCCAGGGTTAACAAACACAGCTGGTTCCAGGCGAGCCTGTGGGCTGCCAGGAGTCAGTGTGTTACCTAATGGACAAATAATCCCAAGCAGGGATGCCCAGTGGATTAAAACTGCTTGCAAAATTGTTGCATTATAAAACTAAATATTAACATGGCAGTAAACTGCAATTTGCTATGACAAACGTAGTACTCGCTCATAAAACAACCAATAATATTGGATTTTTTACAACCATGGGTATCAGAGAAGTTTATTTTCTCATAATTCTGGCACAAAAGTTTACATTTTGGTCTCTTACATTTTACAATGCCATATACAAAAAAGTTCTTACTCTGATCTGACATAAATTTAAAAATACAAAATTTTGCCTCTTCTTTACAATCTTAACTTTATCTTTTTTCTTAATAGTAAGGAGCTGCAATAAATGCATAGCCAATAAACTATCAATTTCCCAAGTTATTCCTATATTCCAATGGACAAATGATAAACCTGATTTTGACTTTGTGTAAAAAAATCACATGGGTATCCATTGAAACTCTTTTAAAGCTGCCTTCACTTTATCAATTAAGTGAAAGAAGCCTTTAAGCAAAATAACAGAAAATGAAACAATATCTGATGTCAGGTCTTCAGCTGATGAAAATTGTTTTACAATAGTGAGAAATTATATTTAAAATTATTCATTATATGTCAGGTACTGGCAATATATGTGGCAAAACCTTTATTACTAGATTGTCCAAAAGAGATTGTAGGTTGATTACTTATGAGTAGCAATAATAAATTTAGAATATTCAAAGATATTATGGCTTTTTCAGTGTGGACACCCACGGCATGTTTTGCTACAAAGTCTGGAGCCTAATGAGAGTCACTGGCTACCCTGTGAAATTAGGATGGTCACCTCCTTAACCTGTCTGTCAACTTCCCTCTTACCTCTCTCTACACCCAGGTGCTCCAATGAAAGAAATATTCACTGTGGAAGAATGTTGTGCCCAGATAGAAAGGGCAATGGCATGTGTCTGTAAAGCAAGAGAAAAACTTTCTCATCTCTAACTCATTTCTGGCTACCTGCAAGAAAAATATGATGTTTGAGTAAGATTCTAATCACCAACCAGTAGCAAGTAGCATTGGAGATTAATGCCACAGAGGATATTCAGGGACTCCTCTGATTACTACTGTATTCAGGCTCAGTTCCAAGGCTGGTACAGTTGGTACGTGTAACCTACAGCAATTAAATTAACCCTTGACTGATAAAAATTAATATATAATGAAAACAATTAGAAATGGGGGAGGGGTGTTAATTTTTAAAACTATTTCAGAATAATTCTCTTTTTTTCTTTTACTTTTATAAGCTCTGTAATATTACAGGTTTTTAGGGAGTTTTTCTATTTTCCAACATTCAGATCCAATGAGTGTAGACAGGCAAACTTCAAATCAGGCAAGATTTGGTCTTTTTAATGTGGGCTCTTTATTTATGCTGCAGAAACTGGTTTTCAGTTAGCATAGATTCAAATTTATTAGCGGGGTAATCCAACGAAAAAGTTACATGAGGTTTGCCCAGCTTGCTTTCAAACAACAGAAATAGAGCTTCCAAATGATATTGAATTCATCCCAAGGTTTTGACCAGTTACTGATCCAGCTATGAACAAGTTCAAGCTGAGCCACAGCACCCCCAGGTGTGAACTGGAACCTCTGGAAAACACATTGCTTCATCCTCGATTTACACAAAATCCTCTGTAGCTGAAAGAGACACCTTCAGCTGTTCAGGTCAGAATGGATGCAATAATTTTAACCCTACTTAGCCTGGATAAGATATTTGATCTAGTTTCCAGTCAGCAAACACAAAATTGCATTCTCAGCTGGTGTCAACCAAATTCAGTGGAGCTGTGTCAGTTTAAACCAGGTGGGAATTAGCCTGAGCTTTTGTTTTCTCTTAAATCAAAGTTAGACCAAAGACAAACTCAAAACCTCATCACATGGACTTGAAGTTTGTTGATAATCTGTGCAGGTGCTCTCTGTGGTGACCTCTATAGTGTCTAAATACGAGACAAAGCAAAATGCCTGTGTTTATTATCTGTATTTTCAGCACTGTAGCTGCACAGATACAGGGTTAGCCTGTTTGTCTATAGGCTAAACAATGTGTATCTTGCAATACAGCTCACGGGGAAATAAAAAGGAAGTGAACATGATGTGATCATCTTATGAAGTGGATGAACTTCAAAAGACTAAGGAAAAAGAAATAATTCTTACCTTCACTACAGATCAAAAATATGATCCATGTTCTAAAAAGTATTAAATAGAAGTTATTCTGTAAAGATAATATTTTGTTAATAGGACATAGTATAAATGTCTTATTAAAACCTTAAAGAAAAAAAAAATCCTTGAAGGGAGGGCATTACATTACAACCAACATATTTCTCTGTAAAATCCAGAATCAAATACACAAAGTCCCTCTGGAAATCACTGGAACCATTTAAGAAAGCTCATTGCTCTGTAGCCTTGCTATCTGGTTGATACCAGCAAAAGATAATCCATCTCATCATTGTTAAGGTAGACCAGCTGAGCATCACAGAAAAGCAGCAACCGGGAGCATAGTGGCATATTTTTGGAGAAAACTCATTTAGTAACTGAAAGTCAAAATCAAAAATGATTGAAAGTTTGTGTCAGTACACTTTGGAGGACAATAATAATATTTTAAGAACATCTTAATCTATTTTCACTTTCCAGAATTCATGTTATTTTCCATTCTTCATTTGACTTCTTGAACTCTTTTACACAGACATATGCAGGCTTGTGTTTGATGCATGCATGCAAGTGTATTAGGATCTGTAAGAAACTTTGGAAACTGTTGAGTAGAGAACGTAACATCATATGCTCTGTCATGAAAACCTGAACTGGCATTTGCCAGTATCATTAAGGAGCTGTGAAAACAAAAGTAACTTCAGAACAAAAATGTGAACACGTGATCTTAAAGTCCTTCACTTGGGTTAATAGAATCCAGTAGGAAGAAGCTCATGCGTCACTTTTAGTCACTTTAGTATTTTTAACAGTAAAAACAGCCAGCCCCTGAGTAAATCACAACTCATCAGTTTTAAATGAACTACAGACAGAAGACAAAACTTTGCCTTGTGAAATTCCTCGTAATATCTGAATGTTGTTTCACTAGTACACAATTAAGTCTCCATTAAAGGTTTAAGATATTTATACATGGGACTTCTCATTTTTCCTAAGGGATTTGAGGTGTCTCATGATTCAAGGTCCCTTGTCTTATCAGATGCACACCAGCATTACTCTCTCCTTGCAGGAATAGTCCCAGGGTATCGCAGGTTCTGCATTAAATAGTGCTTTGAAAGCCCCATGCTAAATTTCGGTCTTGCCCACACTTCCTCTTTGGATAAATTAGACAAGTTACCATAGTAAAAGAAACCAAGTTTCTTTCTGTTGAATTCTTATTATGGCCCAAACACTGCAGAGCAAGGTTGGACACCACTAGATCCACTGCCAGATCTCAAGAAAACCTGTGATTTTTGCTGCAACAGAAAAGTTCACTGAGCTCTTTCTTATAACAATTGGGGGTTTAAATAATCATATAATATTTTGGGTTGGAAGGTACCTTTAAAGATCATCCAACTGTCCTTGGGCAAGGATGACTGCCCTGCAGGCTGCTCCACCTACCCTGGGCACACAGAAACTGTGGTTGAAGTGCTCCCAAAAATGTCATTCAAAAGCCAGTAGATCACTTACAATCTAACCTATGTCTCATAGGTGACTATCACTAGCCTCATACATCAGAGCTGATGTATGGTATGAAAACAAAGCATGATTCTGTAGTGGGAATTTGAGGAAGTGTGGGACCTGCAGATCTCTCTACTCCCCAGAGATGTGGTTTAAGGGTCTCGGGCAGCCCCCAGATGCACTGCTTTTCTTGCACACTAGCTGTGCATGCAGCATGTGTTTCATCCATCACTGCATTTCTGCAGCTATACCAAATTAAGAATGGCTGACATACCTTCTGGATTTAACATGACCCAATTTTTTTCCCCAGCAAGGTAACTGATCCCACTCACACACTTCAGCTGACACTCAGCAATATCACCACAGCATTTGCAGTGTTTCCTAGGAACTCCCTGTAGATCAGAAATAGCACAGCAACGCTAGCTGCTTATCAAAGGAAAAGTTGCAGGGTTGGAAAGCTGACCTCTATAATAGGGAACAGCAGATTATGGTCTGCAAGCAGTGTCATCTGTCACCAGCACTCAGCACATAGGTGTGCAGCCTCTAAAGCACAAGCCCAAAGAGAAGGAGCTGGAAAGAGAATCTGAGGACAGCTATGGCAGCTGCTTGCACCCCCCTGCACTGCTGGCTGCCACAGATGGAACCAAGTGGTCACATGCACTGGACTGTGGAAAGAATGTGTGATGCCTGGGACAGAGAAATGTCACTTTGTGTGACTTCCCCATAGACAGTGTTTGACAGTAGCTAACAGAGCTTCTCCCCAGCTGACCCCTGAGCACAAAGGTGTTCTCAATAAAAGCTGTACCCAGCCTTCTCACAGTGTATCTTTTTGGATGTCTAAGGAAGTTATTTGAATCTAAACAGCAGATCTTCAGGCCATATTGGACTCTGGTATGGGCACCCCCAAGCTACCACTAAGTGGTTCATTAATTCAGTGAAGGAAAAATTTCAGCCTTGAAATGCATCACCATAATATTAGAAAGATCTTGCAGCCAAATGCATCAGTCTGAGCAGACTGCCATGGTCATTAAATCAAGGAAAATAAGACCAGAGAGGACCTCAAGAGGTCATCCAGATCACCTCTCTACCCAAAAGCAGGACAAGCTCTATCTGAGCAGTTATTCTATTCTTTCTAGTCTGTCTCCAGTGATGGGCATCCCATGCCTTTTCTGAGCAGCCTCCTACACCAATGTACTGTTCCTAATGTATTAAACATTGCTTCAACTTAAGACTATTATTTCTTGACCTAGATGTGTCAGTATGTGTCAGTGGCAATATTTATTTTTGAATTTATCCCTTGATTTTCTACAACAGGTTTTTAATATATCTGAAGATCACTACCTCCCAACCATTTTTTTCTCCTAGAATAAGAATCACCAGGTGCTTCAACATTTTTTTCCATGCCAGACTCCTTTAGTCAGTGACCTGATCATTGTTGTCCCTTTCCTCTAGACTCTCTTCCATTGCTCTCACACTGATTCTGGTTTCAGATAGAACTTAGTGTAGACATGCCCTAGAGGGTTCTCTTAGGAAACATTTCATGGACATAGTTTTCTCCGTTTAAAAAAAAAAAAAAAAAACAAACCAAAAAAAGAATGCTTTCTCTATAAGCAAAGGATAAGCAGATAAGCAGAAGACAAGTGGTGAGCACTTGCCACACTTTTCCATGAGGTGTATTTAGTGCCCTGCCACTGAGGCATCTCTAGTTTTGTCAACTAAAACAATTTAAGTGAGCTATGTAGGAGTGATAGCTGCCACAGGGGACATAGCTGACATTAGCCACCTGAGCACTTAGATTCCCAGGAATGAGTCACAGTAAATGGCCCACATTATCACATCTGTCATCCTCCTAGACCACCAGATTTAAAACTCAACCGGCCATGAACATCCAGTCTCTGTTAAGTGCCTGTCAAATCTTCACTACATCTATTCAGGGGTTCTGAACAGTTACACATGCATGCAGACTTTTGGTGAAGAGATATACGATTTTTTACAAAAGATTTTTCTTCAGACATGTTCATAGAAATACTGAGGCTACCTTGTGAGGGCAGCTTTCCTACTGGAAATGAACCTTTCCCCACACATTTGTGGAAAAGCAACAGTTAAGTAGCAATGACTCTTTGTTCTGAAAACACCTTACACGATGTTGAATTAGAAGTAGTATTTTGTGCTTTATAAGCCTGACTTGGCCAAGCAACATAATTCAAATATGGATTATTTGCAGTAAATCGCCAATTCAAAAGAATGGCAAAAAAGATTTTACAAAATAGAAAAAAATAGAAGGTACTTTTTTTCTCTCTCTCTTTTTTTTTTTTTTTTTTTTTTACCAATGTACATATCCAGGACATATCACTTCCATACTGTTCTGAGAAGGCACAAGGCTTGGACTGAGCCCCAGATCTTTGGGGATGGAGTTGATGCCATGAGCCTCAAGAAAGCACCCAGAGCCATACTCATGCATGTGAGGATCACATTGGCTTTAGTGAATAAAAGATAAACCTTCCTGAACATGGATGAGGATTCAGTGTTTGACTACAAATGAATTTACTTCATTAGAGCTATTAATTAGATCAATGGATAATACCTGTGTTACGTGTCAAGATCAAATGCTTAGATTTCCCTGGAGCCATGGATATAATTTATGTAACAGCAATACCACAGTGCAGACTTACAAAACACCTTATGTTATTTTAACAATGCAGCCCTAATCACATGTACAACATTAGGGTCTGAGAATAATACTTCTTGTCCTTAGACAAAATTCTTCTGATTCCTTTCTTATCTCAGCTTGTGTCCTCTCTGCTTACAGCATACCCAAACACTTTGTGCCACATTTTTATTTATGTTATAATTAAAATATCTTAATAATTTCTTATGGGGAGTGTTCTTCTTCAGTTCAATATGTACTCGGATGATTGCACTCAGAATTAATTCAGTTGTACATTGTTACACAATTATCTAAATATTCATGATTATAATCTCGCTTCTGATACTTGTTTCATTTCTAATTGCTAGTGTATCTTCATCATACAACCAGTTCCTGACAAATCACTTGCATCAACATCATTTTAACAATGTCCTTGTTTTCCAGAAAAATATAGTTAAAGGTTAAAACCTTTGTACATTTTTTTTTAAAGAAGGGGCTTCTTGTCCCGGTTTAGTTTTTTATTTCCAGAACAATTAAGAATCAGTGAAATAATCTTTCAGTGAAAGATAAAACCAAACTATATTTAATTTTTTTTTAAAAAAAACCTTTTTATGCCTCATAATAATGTCATAATAAACACTACTATCAGAGAAGTTGTCTTGTGGAAAAAAAACCAATCTTATTGTAAAGCAGCAAGTGGAGGTAGGTGACAGCTGGGCAATTACAAGGAGGGTTGGAAAGACAACAGCCTCCAGCAGAGGTCCAGAGGGGAATGCATGAGCCCAGGCAAGCTTTAGGTGTGCTCCTCAGTCCACCTTGGCTCTGCACCTCAAGAAAGTTGTGAGAAGTGATCTGCTACCCAGAGACTCTGCCCAAGTGATCTGCCAGATCTGTGGATAAACACAGTTCTGTGATTGCTTTAATTATTGAGACTCTTGAATCCTCATTGTTTTCCCAATAATTCCTACTTTGTCACTTTTTTCTTGCTAAAGGCTCAGCAGCCAAACACTTCACTGATGTTTTCAGGGACTTTAATGCTTCCTCCAAGAGCAGCAATAGTTAATTGAGAGACCATGACTTTAAATGAACAATGAAAGTTATTTTTCTCAGTGCATAGCTTATTTATTGGCATTGATTTCATCTGTCATTTCATTGCTCAGTATCACAAGACTGATCTATAACTCCTCACATCCAGCTCTTGTTTTTACAATCCTGATTAATTCTGTACCATTACACATAAAATTACCTTTCAGCTCACCACCTTTTCACAACTTTTTTGTATCCAAATCCCTAGGGTGCTGATGGTTCCTTGCTGTGAAAAATTACAGTTCTCCCTACCTTTGATTCCTATCTTTTCACCTAGTAATTTGGAAGAGTGTTTACCCCTCTACCCTATAACAATTCCATTTCATCGATGTTGTTTATATCTTTTTGAAAATTTAAGTTAGTAAGTTTGAACCAACATCATTCAAATAATCCTAGGCTCCTTCAGAGAATTGCCATAGTCTTGCAAAATACGGCTTTTTTCTACAAAAGTTGTTCTGATTCTCATTCAATATATTTTATTTACTCTTTTGTCTACTAGTTATTTGTAATTATAATTTCTACCAATTTTTCTGATAATCACATCTGCCTTACTGACCTGCTAGAGCAAGGAGGAGCCCTTTTTGATGGCTGATTGCCCATTTGTCACTTTTTATTTTGGTGTCAAATTGCAGGGTATCTGTCCCATGAACCCTTTCCAATTCACCATGACACAGCACCCAGATTTTTATCTATTGACAAAATCTCAAAGTCTCCAGGATAGGCAGTTCCTTAATCTTCCGTTATGGTTTCCATAATGACCATAAAGCAAGAAGAAAAATAAATAAATTAGTGTATAGTGTACAGTGTATTTTGCTAGTCTTTCTTTACCACAGTCTTATTCACTAATGAACCCTTTGTTTAGCAGACTCCTTTGCTTCTAAAAAATTTTAAATGCTTCCTCTCCCACTCCCTTTTTTTTTCTTTATTTTTTCTTTTTCTTCTTTTTTTTCTTTTTTTCCCTTCTTTTTGGGAAAAGCTGTGTTCAATTTCTGAGGAAAGACTTTTTCTGTTCTTTGTATAATCTCTTGTCCTCTGCTGTTCAATCAGTAGTTTAGGGAAGAAAAATTGAAGAATATTGTCTTTTTAGGAGTGTTTTTGATGAGTAGTGCATATTTTCCAAGATTCTAACTTGGTGTAAAATCATTAGTATTTTAGCCTTTTAGCTAGAGTATTCCTTTAAACTACTCTTCTCAGTTTAACACAATGTTATTCTTTAGTGATTACATGAGTATGATGAAAGTTTTTGGTATGTTTGTTGATTACTATAATTGTATTTTTTTCACACATACAAGGATATGAAATTTGAATATTCTGAGTTCACTATTGTATGGTGGCTCTTGGCTAACTCTAATGTTTCATCAGATATTGTGCATTAAATTCTGAGATGTAAATCTAGAAATATTGTTCATTTTGATTCTTTTTTAAATAGAGTTGTAATGCGCAGATAGTTGCAACAATGTTTATTGTGAATAAAGTTTATCAAATGATCATTTTAGTTTTCTTTTAATAATATAGCCTTCTTAATCGTGTTTTGCTTTGGATGTCAGTGTTCTTTATCGTGTCTTGGTTTCTCTGTTCTCTATCTCCTAAATGGGAAGAATAGCACATATTTGTGCTGGGTTGAAATTAGGAAGACAAATGTTCTATAATTTATGAATTATAACTGGGAGATGCAATGATAACAAGATTAATAGAAGGTCTCAAGATAAAAAGATAAAAAGGCAACACCCTTCAAAAACATCTGGTTTCTGCATACAGTGCTGTAGCAAATAGTGTGCCATAATCAGCACTAATGTCTATAGTTTTTACCTTTAACATTTTATTAATGTAGCACACAAGTTGTGATAGGTTTTCTAAATACGTTTTGCAAATATTTATTACAGAGGAAAAAATGTAATAAGAAGGGGAAGAAAGGCAAATATATCTGAGATACATTTCAGATTTTGCTTTTTTTCCATGGGGTGAGATATACCCTTATTTACACTTCTATACAAAAATTTTTAATTGGTTGAATTTTGGTTGAATTTGTATCCACATTGACAAACTTTCATCTCGAGAAGCAATTTGCAGATGATGGAAGCTGAAGGCCACATCAGGAGAGGAGTCCCTGGTGAAGCAATTTGCTTGGGATACAGTGCAAACAGAAGACAGAAAAATTAACGAAGAGAAAACTGGATATGGAGTCACTGGTGCAGCAACAGGGACAAGAATGATGGAGCAGAAGAAAAGAACAGTCACATAGGAGAGGGATGATCTCTGTGGAGACCTCAAGGCAAGGCACTGATTAGATGCACCAGTGGAGCATAAGCCACAGAAAGAAATGAAAGGGAGTTAAGTCAAATGGATGAGCCAGACAATGATCTTTTCAGTGAGGTGAAGTGGGGTAAAGCAGAGAGATCAGCATGGCCTCACTAGTGGGCAAGTCCAAAGAACCCCCAGTGGCAGGGCAGTGGTGATGCCTAAAGAGGCATCACTCGTTCACTGGAAAAGGCAGGGAGATGCATTTTTGGTGCATCCACTGTGCAGCTCAGTGTCTGGAAGGTGGTTGTGGTCAGGTGGGGTTGGTGCCTTTCACCAGACAGCAACCAGCAGAGCAAGAGGACACAGTCTCAAGTTGTGTCAAGGGAAAATTAGATTGGATATCAGGAAAAAGTTTTACACGAAAAGAGTGATAAAGTACTGGAACGGTCTGCCCAGGGAGGTGGAGTCACCATCTCTGGATGTGTTTAAAAAAAGACTGGATGTGGCACTCGGTGCCATGGGTTAGTTGAGGTGTTGGGGCATGGGTTGGACTTGATGATCTTGAAGGTCTCTTCCAACCTCGTCATTCTGTGATTCTGTGTTTTTGTGATTCTGTGATTCTGTTTGCAGAACCACCCAAAACTCAGATGACCAACATAACTATAAAGTAAGCAGTGTTACACTGCAGGTGATTTGAGATACTGTAAAACATCACTGTGTCATGTAAAATCCATTATTCTGTGTCCTGGTGTGTAGTGAGCAAAGAAGTAGCCCAATGTTTTGACATATTTGATTTAGGGGAGTGACTTAAAACACTATACTTTTATATTAAAAGCCTGTAACTTAACAACCAAAAAGATGCGTTGTAAAATACTTGTATACATCAGAAAGAATGTCCAAAGGTAGTTTTCACACAGCTCGTAATTTCAACATCCTATTTCACAGAACTGGAGGTAGTTTTGTAATGTATGGATTAAGTTCCTATGCCTACATAGTCTTTTAATAATGTACCATAAAGGTACTGCTAAATCACATTTTTTTTCTCAGTCATTATGATTAAAAACATATATTTTATAGGCAGTAGGAAACAAACCAACATATAAGAAAGGCATGCTTTTGAATCATTCTTCACATTATCTAGCAGTCTGAAAATAGTACACTTATTTCTGCAAAAACAATCAGGTATTGTGTAAAGGTTTTTGGGTTCTTTAATAATTCACAGAAATTGATTTTGGATTTCATTATAAGAAGCTTCAAATAAATTCTTGTCATATGTTTTCTCTATCTTACCTTCTGAAGAAGTATAACAGAGGCATTCATCTCACCTCATTTTACACAGCTTCAATGTCAACAAGTCCACGTAATCTACTTGTATTACTTCCTATTATTTTCAGTGAGACATATGGGCATTTCCAGAATGCATCTCATCCCAAAGCAGAGATGTAAAATGAGTCAGATGAGTCACAGCACGAGTGTCCATTCCTGTGAACTGTTGCCAAAGGAAGCCTTGGTCAGCAATTCATTTGCAGAATTCTAATGTGTAAATAACTTGAGGGAGAAGAAACCTATTCAGGAAATCTGGTGACACCAGCAGCCAGGAAAAAAAGAATAAAATAGGATGTCATGAATAATAAGAGACTTTAGAAAGCAGGATGGATGAGTTTTCACATGACAAGAGTTACAGGAAGGAATAAATCTAGGAAAGAAAGTTCTTATTTGAGTTCCTGAGATGAGGAGTTCAAGCCACAGATGACAAAAGCAGAAAATGGCCAATGAAATTTCATGTCAGGCAGTGAAAGAAATGAAATGCAGAGCCTAGCAAAATGCTGCAAGAAAAAAACATGAAATGAAAATAAAAAAATGGGATAAAATGAACAAGTATCCCTTGGCTGAAAACAGGGAGACTGGGCATCCCTTCTATTTTACTCCTTTCAAGGGAGATGATTTGTGCTCTTCCATAAGATTTATTGGAAAGAAGAAAGCAAAGAGGCTGAGGCTCCTCTGCCCCATGAGCACTGCTCAGTGAAATATCTGAACTCCCAGCAGCAACTCTGATATTATGCAAATTCCCTTTCAGTAACACTGCTACCTCTAACCTGTAACCCACAGTCAAGTCACTTTAATAAGAGCCTCAGCTATCTGATTTGTCCTAAAACTCCTTATGGTCAAGGCAGTGTTTTCCCCCCTTGGCTTTCTTTGTGGTCAGCTACATTATTTCTATAATAACAGTCTTTATCCAGATCCTGATTTTGAACTAAATTTTCTGTAACAGTTGTGCACTTCTTTCCTTCTGTGGGCTTATTTCACACCCTTAATATTAATTAAATGCAGAGGGGTGGTTTTTTTCACTTTAATTTATTTTCTCAGATTTGTTCCTTTCCTTTTTCTCCAGTAATTGCAGTAGGATTAACTGCATTGTTAGAGTTCTGAATACAAATAAGAGGGTTTTTCCCTTTCTTTTCCCTGACTACATTTCTATTACTGCAATCACAAGTATTGTTAACAACATTAAAGCCTACAGCAGATGTGAACCAGGCTATAGTGAGAGAATATTTTGATTCCACAAAAAGGTTCAGTGCTGAAACATAATGTTCTTGCTTCCCAGCTATTACAGGGCAAAACTAGCATGCACTTTTGAAAGTTAATATCTAATTTTCTAGATCTCTGCTGCCAATCTGTTTTCATTCTACTTCAATGTAGTAGGCAATGAGAAGGGATTTTGCAAAGATTACTACTGGGCTCATTACTATTGCACAAGTAATTCTGGAAAACAAAATACCAAAACTCAGCTGATGATGACACAGTTGTACAACAAACTCAGCTGCCCAGAACTCAGAGCTTGGAATGAGCCCCTAGAGGGGACCTCAGTCTCACACCTTACAATGTAAATAAGCCCAACTTATCTTTTCATGCTATGGCTTTAGTTGTATTGCAAAATGGGATTTATGCAGGAACTGAAGGGTTATGCAGTCTTTAACCTCTCTTTTTACCCCCTGTTTGGAAGACAAGCTAGGCCAGGAGTGACCACTGAAAGCTGCTGCCAAAAAATATGGAAAATTCATATTTCAAAATATGAAAGCAGGTAGAAATCCTGCCAGGCATAAACTAGGTCTCTGTCTATGGGCAGTTTAATGGTCCTGGTGCCCCAGGCTGGCACTGCTGCACACAGAGTCCAGACACTCACACATGTGGCATCTCTCATCTCTCCTGACTTGCTCCCTCAGCTGTCCTGCAGGCAGGGAATAAAGCAAAGCAGAATGACTTCTGTAACATTGCAGAAAAGGACAGCATATTTGAACTTTTGGAATGATTTGCCTCTACCAGAGGAGACAAATGAAGACAACCTGCTGGTTCCAGGACAGAAGAAAGGACATTACTTCTTACCAGGAAGACTTCCTGCAAAAAGTGGAGGTTGGCTTTGCATTATTTTTGCTAGAGGTGATTTTCTAAATATGACCTAGAACCATGTCTGAATTTCAAGCTGGCAAAGTCTTTGAAGGCCTATAAAATATGAGGCATTTTTGTTTCATCTGTATTCCAGCTTTTATCCAGCTTCAGTCGTTTGATTACAATAATATCCACCTGAAATATACCTTGACCTTTCAAGAATGAGGTTAGGGGAATCATGAGTAGCCAGCAGATAATAAAGAGTAGAGAAAATCAAACTAAAAAAAAAAAAAAATTTACAAAAAAGTGTTAGAAACCCATACAAAACCTATAAAAATGCATTAAAGAATTGCAAGAAAATTGAGACAAGCTTAAATGAGAAAAAAACCAATCTGTAAGATGTTCTCTACCACAAGTGGGTACAAGCTTTTCATGTTCAGTAACCCTGAATTGCTGTTTCATTTTCTAATTAAGGAGAAGAGCTTTCTAGGGATGTCCTCAGAACATTACATGATGCTCTGAGGAGATGCCAAATCATAGCAGAAATATGTTTGTTCTCAGTGTGAGTACAAGCACTCGAGAACCCAGCTGTTTAGAGGAGCAGAGGTATCAGAGGCTGGCACAAATGCTTTCTATATTCCTTCAGATAATTAGGCAGCCCTAGATCTTTTATTCTAGGTCAATTCTTTCAAAGCTCAAACACTCAAAGCTAATAAATTTAATGAAGTCTAGGGTCTCTAGGAAGAAATATTTAGATGCCCACAAACAGCCCAGTTACTGTATTTTGAGGAGATACCTTCCCCATTTTCAGGTGGAGCTGAGCCAGCAGAATGTGTGCACACTCATCAGTCCTCTGAAAAGCAGAGCAGTGCTGATGGATCTCTCCCCTGTTTTGACAGTGGGCTTTAAGCAGAGCCTTAGTTATCTTACTTATGACATAGGTCAAAAGATAACATTTTCCCTCATGTAGGATAAGAGATCTCGTTTAAGCAGAAGTGTTTGTGAAGGACAAAAAAAATATCTGATAGGTGGCCATGGCAGAGTTGGAAACCAAAATATTTGATTTTCAGCTCAGTAAAACGTCTTTAACTGAAACATTATACAGTTAAGACCATTTTTTAATTCTATATTTACCTACCTCCAATTAATTTCTCCCCTCCCCAAAGGCTTTTCCTTTCAGAGAAAAAAAATTTTGCATATTAAATAAAAATTATGAGCTAAAAATATTTCTATGGAGAAAATATGTTGTGCTTTGTCACACAAACATGCACTACACAGTAATTCCCAACGATGAGATGAGACATTCAGGTGCTCAGGTTCACTGAAAAAGCCATTCATGAAAGGGACAGCTGAACAGAGTCTCACTGCTACCTGCGCAAAAGAGAAAAAGTTCATGTAAATTATGTACTTTACTCCTGTATATAATAAATATGAGAGCAGAAAAAAGCAAAAGGTGTGCCCCTTCCCAGAAGAAGATGCTTCAGAAGGCCCATGAACACTTTATGCCCCTCAAGTATGTTCACATTTTAATGCCACAATGCATACATTAAATTAAGAATTCCTGTCTATGCAATTACAGCATTTAAAAGAGTTTGTTCAGCAGTTGTTGAAAATGAGTATCAGCCACTCTGGGCAATTAAATTTCGTAGCTCAAACCAACAGAAGGAGCTTTCTCCATTAGCACAAGCAGTAGAGAAGCAGATACTATCTGCAATTGAAAATTATTATTGCTAAAGGAAAAATTGAAAGGCCATTGTCTCTTGCCAAATGGTATTATTATTTTTTAAATAAATATTAATTGATTTCATATACTAGAAGAATGAAGAGTTCACAAAACTGTTAGCTGCTCCACATGGCTGTGTCCTTATCAGAAAACATATTTAAGTTTTCAGGAATAACTTTCATGACCTGTTTGTACAATTCCCAGTACAACTGAGCTCTAGTACCTGTCAATGGGCCCTGTAGTCTACTGTAAGACTAATTATTTTACCAGTGTAATGACAGAAAATCTAGTAGGGCTATAATATTTTCTGAGTTTTCATTGTCATAACAGAACAAGAACTTCAGTGAAACCAACTAGATCCTCTCTCAACCACAGGTTTTCTAAACATTATATATTGTTTTAAATTATTTGGTTGATCAACAAAACAAAGTCGCCATATGTTTTTTCATATTCAATAGCTCTCCAAGATGGGATGATTAAAAATGTACTGTAATTACATGATGTACAAAAATCAACATTATGTACATTAATTGCATGAAACCATGACTAATACAGCAGAAGGTGTCAGAGACGGTTTCTGGCATCAGCTATTAACTTGTGATCCAGAAAGACACATGCAGTATCTATCCAGCCTTGTGTAACAGTTCCACGTGTCACATCATCTTTTGGAAAATACCTAAGAAAAATACACACAGAAAGATATGGCATGCACAGTTTGAGTCATGGCCAAAGTGAGATCTTGGACACAAAGCTATGCTAAAAATAAAAATGAGGTGCAGGATCTCAGTACCTGCTCAACCCCAGAGGGGGAAAAAGAAGAAAAAAGAGGTATAGAAGTCCTCTGCTAACTGGTCTCCCGTAAGTCAGAACTGGCAAAGCAGCAGACACTACACAAGTAAAGTAACTTGTGCCCCCAACCCAGGGTGATAGTGGGAGTCCTGAGCTTCATGAACTGCTCTGGGGTAAAGGCTCTACAGAGATGTGAGTGCTTAACGCATTTATCTCCATAACTCTAACAATTTTTCTAAAACTTTGCTCTTCACAGACCAAAACCATACCCTGCAGTTTATAAGGAGGGACAGGGCTACCTAATGTTGCTATACTTGTGCCCTCACATGGCTCCTGCAGGACACTAGGCTATGCCAGTCTGAGCTTGGATCACTTGTCACCTTGCTGACCTTAAATCTCAGAGCAGTTCCAACTCCCACATCAGGTACCCATGACACATCATCTCAATATAGCTCTTTGTTCCCACTCCCAGCACACCTCCAGATTTACTTGCTCTCAGCTCGTATCTGCAGTGCACTCTGTCACCGCCTGCCCCTGACAGAGAGTACAGGAAGAAACACTCTTTATTGTACTATTTACATCTTAATCCTACAATTTATACTTCTCTCCATTTGTTGTGGTCTGCGTAAAAAGATCAAGCCCAGAATACTTAATTTTTTACAAGAGAGTGCCTTTTGTGTCTTCCCTATAATTTCAGGCTAATAGC
This sequence comes from Cinclus cinclus, assembly GCF_963662255.1. Taxonomy (NCBI): domain Eukaryota; kingdom Metazoa; phylum Chordata; class Aves; order Passeriformes; family Cinclidae; genus Cinclus; species Cinclus cinclus. The sequence continues at coordinate 3,965,775 of NC_085049.1, forward strand.
TATTCTGCAAAATTTACTGATTTAGTCTCCCTGTGCTATCTTAGGATTTGCATACATAAGTCTTATCTCTTTTAATGGTGTTGAGAGGGATGTGCATAAATCCCCACATAGAGAGATGGAATAATGTGACTCATAAGACTTATTTATTTCACACTGGAAAACATGTTATAGTTATTGCAATAATCTCTACAGCTCTGATTTGGAATATGAAAGAAACAGGGACTCCATATTTTGCTATGTAACTTCATTTAATGATTACTGTAAAATCCAAAAAAACCTTTGCTATAAAAAAGTGATTTCAAGCACTACTTATACATTATAATATATATTTTGACTGCTAATTTGTAATCCATTTTTTCAGCATATATCTAACATTATTTTCTTTATATTATCTTTCATACAGTCTAGATACTGTGAATGCCATTTTAAGTTAATAAAATTAGACTCCTGCAGTTATTTTTCACAGAATCCAGTGATTATTCAGAATCCAGTATTATTAATTCCTTCAGATTGTTCTTCCAGACAATGTCATTTCTTCCAGTAAAATGTACAAGATGTTCTCATTGAACATTTCATTAACTACTTCCCTTAGTGCTCTTTGGAATATGCTTACTATGGCATCTGTGTATTTGTGAAATATTTAGAGCATTGCTCTATATTCTTCATATTTGGGGCTGATATATGGATTTTTCACCTTTTATTGAGTTGCAAAGTCTTATGTATGCATTGAACTATAGGTCCATAGTACTCATTTACATTTCTACTATAATCTGCCCACTTCTTTTCTATGTGAGCAGATAAAAAATGTGGGTCAAGGGTAACTCTTAGCCAAGTGGCAGCGAACAGTGAAAGCTGAACCTATCTGATCTGGTAGATGTCTGTAATCACATGAGCTGAAATTGCTGTGGATCAGATGTCATTCTATTTGAATATTTGGAGAATCAGCAAAGTGAACTTGCTGCTAGCTGATAAAGATTTGTTAACTACAGTGGTTAATTTTTAACAGAGAGGGAGGAGGTCTAAAGGTATAGCAAAAACATGTTTTTTTAAAAGTAAAATGCTTTTCTGGTTTTCTGTATCTGATGACAGCAAATCAATACCTTGGGGTATGATCATATATTCATGGATTCAACAAATACACATTCTTGAACTTTAGTCTGCAGTCTATCTAACTTCACTAGGAAGCGTGGTTAATAGAGCTTAGAAAAACACTGCAGACTGAAAACATTTTCTTTTCTGAAAAACAGAGGGGTGTTACCCCTTGCCCTTAATGAAGATAGTTGTTCAAATATTTAAGTTTCTGAATGGACTCTGAGAACTTAAGCAGTAGATGCCTCAGTCCCAAGTGTGCCCCCATCCATGTTACACCATCCCAAACAAAGACTTTTGCAGGCACTCAGAAGCAAAGAAGTTCTCAAGTTAGACTTTGGCAGAGATGTGAGCTCCAAAGTGGGAAAAGGAGCAGAGGATCTTTGAGAAGCAAAGCAAAAGAGATGAAGAAGTAGTCAGAAAAAAGCACGGAGGATCTCTGGGAGGGAGAGAGAAGCATCTGAACTCACTGCTGATGGAGACAAAGGAATCTCTCCAAGATCCACCCTCAGCCTTGCCTGGTGCTGGAGGGCATGTGGCCACTCTGCAGTGTCCACCAGGCACTGCAGCCCTCTCAGGCTGCCTCACTCCCCACTCTTCCTCAGCTCTGTGACAGCTCATCAGTAAGGTGGGACATCTGCCCAAGCAGGAATTTTTGTAATTGGGGCTCATATCAGGGAAATGGGTCCTGAAAGTCTGGGATCCTGCAAGTTGTGGAGGATGCCAAGGCACATCCACACTCTCACCCCAGCATGTAGGCACAGGGTGTCAGACACCACTGGACATTTGGCTCAGTTCCAAAGTCCCAGCAATGCTAGAAGGTTTTCCATGATAGGCAGAACTTAGGGAATTTCCCAAAACTGTCACAGGACAGGAGCGCTGGTCCCACAAGGAGCACAGTTTTGAGCAGGTTCAGGTGCTGTGTGCTATGTGTGAAGGGAAGCTGTGGAAAGCAGGAAGGAAGGACCTCTGATCAAGGCAGAGAAGAGCCAGCAGCTGTGCTGTGGATTGTCATCTAGGACACAAGTAGAGCAAAAGCATTTCTGTAGTAAGGCAGGATTTGATAAGATCGGATTTATTCTGCATGATCTGATTTGCATAGGTGGTGGAATCCTGCTACTCTTTTTGGCTTCAATATTTAGATCAGGGATAATGTATTATATGGCGTTGACAGGCTCTGGATTGAAAACACAGAATTTGTAACAACCACTTTCCAGAACACTCCTTTGATGCAAATGCTTATTTTGATACACCTACACAAAAAGAGTCATCTCCATAGAAACCTCATGAACCTTATGTCTTAAATAACTACTTTAAAGGACTTATCCTGAAGTTATTGAGGACACTCAGCTCTTGCTGTCTCCTAAAATAGCAATAACTCTGGAAACTGCAGTGCTATTTTCCACTCTGTATTAACAAAAATGTAGGCATTCCACTCAGATTAGTGTAAAGATTAATGTAAAGAGTTCAATATTTTAATAAACTGAAAAATAAATCTCTTTACATATTCAAATCTTCTTTAACTTATTTTGCATTTTTTCATCTGAGCACATTCAAATAATGCATATACAAACTTAAGTGATTTTCCACTGAATTAATACTTAGATATTGGTCTCAGTTTCTCTGTAGTCAGAGAAGAGAATAGGGTACCTGCAGATAAATATTGTGCCTAGTTCAGATTCCTTCTTCTCACAGACTCTGGAGGAAGCCTTAGTGGTTAATTCCTGACTTCTGGATGGTAAAATTCAGGCAGGATGAATTCTATTTCTTGTGAGGGCCAACTGTTAGAGTCCTCCATGATTCTAGTTAAAACCAGCATGTTGTATCCTGCTAACTTTGCTCAACTCCTATAAAAATCCAGTAAACAAAAGTTCCTTGTAAATTATGTGCAAAATAATAATCAAATACCACCAGTAATAATCAAATTCCAGCAGTAAATACATGCTGCAAGTAGATAGGATTCTTTGCAAATCTATATTATGAAATCTTTTCTTGGTTGTGAGAAAATAAAGCAGCCTATTCAAATCCTTTATATAACTTTGTTTATCAGTTTAGAATATACAGTCTTTGAAAACAGATGGAATTATGTTCCTCCTGACAGTGAAATAATATAATATATGATGTAATGCAAGGCCCTACACTATGAGGCATCAAAAAAGTGAAGTGCTGAGTGCCTTTGGTTCCTGTAGTCTTCAGCAGAGTAAAACTGAATATTGCTGGGTGGTTGGTTCAGCATCCTCACCCAGGATGTAGCCACATGAGAAGTGATGGGAAATTGTGGAATGAAGTTTCCTTTTTAGAGATTGCAAAGTGTCACGACTAAGCTTTTATTTCTCCAAAAGCCACTTTGTATTTTGGCCAGTAGCTTTATGACATTTTCTATTACTCATACTATGATACTAAATACTATTAGCTCAAAATATCTTGATTAAATTCCGTGCCTTTCACACTAAGCTAAAAAAGAAAACCATCCTTCTGATTGCCATTTTTTCCTCTGTTAACAGGTATCCTCAGTTAATACTAGTATCAGGTGATTATCCTCAAGCTCCTCAACCCCTCTGAGAGCTTCATCTTTCAAAGTAGAGACTTTCCTCAGTCAGAGAGCAGAGTGAAACATGCTAAAGTCAGATCTCACACTGCAAAGTGCCTGAACAGAAGGAAGGCTGAATAGAGGGTAGAAATAGCAACCCTGGGCAAGAGATGCAGAGGAAAAATAGCCTGATATCAGTATTTACTGCAATGGCTTGTCCCTGGTTCCTGGAGGCCTAGAGGGGGTGGGGAGCATCAGATAACCCGTACAGTAACCCCTGAAAGGAGCCTGAGTGATCAGATCAGATCAGATCAGATCAGATCAGATCATAATGCTTTGGGTCATAATGCTTTGAGACTGGATTCAGTATGTCTGTGAAGTGATGCTCTGTGCCATGTAGATTTACTGGCAAAGGTCAGCTTTTGCTTTAGTTTTAGATCTGTGCTCTAGACCCACAGCAATGTGTAAACATACCTGAAGATTTGCAAAAAGTTCATAGTCCAAATGGTAGTATCAGAGGATCGCTGAATACATTCTTTTGGGAAAGACCTCTGGAGGCCATCTGTTCCCAGTCCTGCTCAAAGCAAAGTTTTAAATGGGTTTCTCAGAGTTATGTCCAGTTATGTTATTTTAAATAGAAATCCCAAGGACGAGACAGACTCTTCAGACAAGATGTTACAGTGCATGATAACTCTTACTGTGAAGTTTCCTTTCCAAAGTAAATAAAAGCAGAAAAAATGAAGAAGAATAAGCTTTTCATTGGCCACCTCCATGAAACAAAAGCAAAACAAACCTTTTGTTTCAAACCAGTTTTATTTTCTGCTCCTGAAAACCCACACAGCATAAACCAGAAGCAGCTAAAAGGAATGTAATACTCTTTACCAAGGGAAAATGAACAAGATTTGTAAATAGGTACAGAATTGAAGACTGTCTCAGATTTACTTATCAGCAAAGATTTCCCTCAGACTCCATCCTAGAGTCATTACTCAGGAATACTTCCTCCAGTAGTTGTGCCATGAAACCATGCAGTCAGAAAAAGAGGAATAAAAATAGATGAGGAATAAAATAGATGTCTACTTGGGATTAGAGGGCACTGGAGAAGCAAGTGTTGGTGATAAGTATGCAGGAGCTTATCTCTCTAATAGCCAAGCAATTTTGGAACATATGATCATTTAGCGTAACCTTTATTTTAAATGATGTAATAAAATGTACATTCAATTGGGAAAAGATTTTTTTTTAATTAACTCGTGATTTGGTTGCCTGGGACTTTTTCAAAGATCTCATTTACACGCCCATTTCAAGAAAATATTGAGCATTGGCAATTTGGAATTGCCCATCCCTTTCTATTTGTTGAGAGATATAAATCCAAAACCACTATTCACTTTATTTACAAAGAGAATTTAGTTTGTACGCATAAGAATACCCATCAATTTGACAAAAAATACAGTTACTGGGCAGTAATGCCCTCTGTGAGGAGCTTCAGGCGTCTTCTCCCACAAACAGCCACTCTTTCAACTCTTGTTTTAATTTTTTAATTAGCCTTCCACAATCCCCCACAAATCCAGTCAATAGGTAATGGAACGTGTAACAAGAGACAGAGGTGTAAAGGGAAAATGCTGTCTCTGCTTCAGAAGCTTGATGATGCATTTTCTGCAGTCTACTCTACTGCTGTAGAAGTGCATGTACACATTAAATTTTACCTTCTAATTCCACTAAGGTTATGTTAAAATGAATATGTTTTACTTACCAAGGAAAAAAAGGGTGTATTTTCCTTAATTTCCTTTCCCTAGCCACATCAATATTTTATATAAAATTCTACCCGCTGGCTGCATCTTCTTTTGCTAGAAGATAAACTGCAAAGTGTAGGCACCACATCTTTCTCATATTTTTGTTTCCAGCCAAAAACAGCAGGAACCAGGGCCTCTGGTAGCTGCACAAAATGGCACTGATAAACATTTGTTTGGATACCAAGAAATGTGACAGCAGTAAACACATTTTAAAATATTTTGCCCTGCAGTCAGAATATATGTTTGTTCATCTCAGCAGAGCACGTTAGCTGAGGTTCAGTGACTCACTAAACTGTGTTCATTTGGGCTTTTGATGAGCTCAGAGTGTGGGCAGAGGCTGCTCGTGTCTGCTGCAGTGCATGCATGGATGTACCCTGAGTCCCTTGTGGATCTCGGTCTAAATTCTAGAGCTGCATAGATAATGGATCTTTGTCAGCATGGTTGCTGAGTCAAAAATTCTGTCTGTGTGTATGTTGTGGAGGGGGGATGCCAGCAATGTGCAAGCAATGTTGTTTTGTTCCGCTTTAGTGCAAAGCGCTTCATTTGAAGGGAACCCTCAAGGTCAAATGGCTTGCTTGCTTTCTTTCTGAGAGTTTTGAGGAGTTCTCCTACTTTTGCAGGACTACGAGCTCTGACCAAACAGTACCAGCAAAAGTGTCCATAAGTGCCTGTTGCAAACAAGACCAGCTGCTGTCATTGCAGGGCTGAGCCTCACACCAGGCTAGAGGAGGTGTGAGATGCAGCTGTTACCACAGGGGAATCTCTTCTGCTCCACCAGCTGCATCCCACCTGCGCTCCATGTTGCTGCAGTGTCTGTGCACTGACAGGATACTTTGGGATATCTCTCCTGCTCTCCTTGTAGAGGAGACCGAGAGTAGATTTACTTCAAGACCTTCAGAGTTTTCCACTGTGTGACCCAATGAGTGAGCCACATTTCAAAGTAGAAGAGCACAGCCCATCATGTCCTCCTCATGTATTGCTTTTACTCTGCCCAATATATCTCTAAACGCATTTAGTTCTAAGTAAGCATGACTCCAGAATGCCAGATTCCTCAAAGCCACTCAAAGAAAATTTGTTCTGCCTTAAGTTATCAGGACAGATTTAATGTGAAAACTACCAATCAGGGCCCACTCCTTCTTCATCAGCTGGTTTTCTGATATGACTGTCACAAGAGATGGGCACAAAAGCCAGAGCTTGTTCCCATCCTCATGGAAAGGAGGTCTGGCAAATGAAGCCTAATGAACATGCTGCATTCCTAGTACATCATTCAGGAATCTGGCACACATCTGCCATGCCTTAGAGACTGCCATTACCTGTGCCGGGAGCTTCATTTCAGTGTGCTCGTGATACAAAGTTGTTTTGAACTCATACAATAAATCTGTTAAAAACTGCTCTTGTATGAGCCAAAAACTGTGCAGCTTGTCGGATTCAGTTTGTGGCTCAGGACAGCTACTTGACGCTCTCCTTGGCATCACTGACCTCTTTCCCTTTTTTTATTGCTGACATCTACATATAAAAGTACTAATAAACTGTCTCTGACATTTCCAAACTACTGTTGTTAGCAGATTGCATCACACTTCCTACACAGTGTCAATTGTTTGGCCAGCCTGAGGCAGTCTCTGCCCAAGGCACCCAGGGTGCTGGAAAGCCAGTGAACTCAGCACCCAGCATGTTCTGGCCTCAGCACAACAAGGTGACCTGGTGAACAAGGAACCTGGCTGCTGGGGTGGCCCTTTGGAAACAGGTGGCAGCTTGATCATGTCATTTCCTTTCCGCCAGCAGCCTGGCAGGCACCCTCTGTGCTGGACCAAGAACTTTGGTCTCTGGCCAGCAAAAGTCTGAGTCCCTACTATAAAGACCAAATGCAGTCACCACGGCAAAATTTAAGAAAAAAGAAAGGCACCAAGCAAGCACCTCTGCCCTTCTCTCCCTCGCCCCAAATGTACTAAATTCATGTCTCAAAGTAAATGGGCAGCTGTGTATTAAAGGTCGAATTCCACATGTTGCAACTCAGTTTTGTTGCAATCCTGCAATAGCAGCAAACCAACACTCAGCAGGGAGAGAGGGAACAACTAAGAAACTGCCATATAAAACAGCTTGTTCCTTCAAAACTGAATAGAGCAAAAAGTGTTATTACACAGAACATATCAGAAACTGCAACAAACTGGGAAGATTTCTTTACAACCATACATATAACTTGAATATTTTTGAATAGCATAGTTAAACATAGCAGAGTTATATAATATTTAAAGAAAACAGGAATTCTACCTCTGCATAATCAAATGGGCACAATTCCATGACATAGTTGTTTGAGTTAATAAGATTCCCCAAAAGTTTACACACTCAGCTTTCATGGGCTTATCTTCAATAGTTTTCCCAAAATTACTAGGAAAAGTTTTCTTCTCAGATTATTTTTTTCAGCTAATATTTTCAGCTATTTCAAATCCAAGAAAATAGAGAAAAATGTCTGTTTATCTTTAAAAATTGTTTAAACCTCCTTATGGAACCATCATACGTCTGAGCTGAGTCCTAAATATAGTGTATATTTGCAATAACATACTTTTTCCTACCCAATGAATTGACAAGCCTAATCTAATCTGTATTGTGTAATTATAAAATCTCCATTCAACAGAGCCTTGAAAGCTAAGAGCAGAATTCTCTGAAGATTTTGATTACAATGACCACTCTCTGTTCCCTCAAATGCCCCTTGTTTCTATTTGTCAGTAAATGAGCAGGGCGAGGACCTTATGAAATTATGGTGATTGCTTAATGAAATACAGAGCACCATTCACACTTGCCAAGGGATTGCATGAGTGAGCTACATTCTGGCATGTAGTTGTATCCTAATGTCTACTTTCTGAATAAGATATTTTTGATAATTTTGTTATTGCTAGTATGGTTTAGGTAAAGTGTTTGTGCTGAGCCTAAGTAAAGATCTATCAGAACTGAGAGGTTATATTTGCATTGCACTATGCTGCAGCATGAGAAGATACTCCAGGTAGTGCCACAAAGCTGGGTCTCAGATTGGAAGCCACGTAGCTGTAGCAGCACAAAAGCTCTGCTGGACATAAAATTATGCTGATGCATTTGTTCTGAGATTCACTCATGTCAAGTCTCTACATGCTGCTACCCAGACCTAGTTAGACACTGTCAGAAACAGCATCAAAACTGAAGCATGACACTTGTATTAGCAGTTGAAGATAAACATCAGTGCAGGGTACATCTATACCTTGGCCTATCAAAACTAAGAAAACTTTATGTATTCAGGTTATTTCTTAGGTCAAACCATGCAAAATTTGAAATTGGCCTTTAGGAGAAATAGAACTGAACCTTCTGAGGATATATAAAATAATACTCTAGAATTCAATCGTTTTCAGAATGCTGAGTGCCACCTAACATCACTGAGAGTCCAAATTGCAGATATAAATCTGAAAATAATGTAAAAATTCAAAGACTTCCTAAAAGGTGCCCAAGAAAGCTGAATCACTTTCTTTAATGGGCTAGATTATACATTGCTGCTAGAACAAGTGAGGTCCAAGCCACATGACTCCTGTCGTCTCAGTAGATGAATGGTTGAACAAATGAATGAATGAATGAGTGAGTGAGTGAATGAGTAAATCATTACAAGGTCTATTACAAGCAGAGTTAGTGTTATAACAAAGCCTGGAAAAAGTCTAAGATTTCGGACGTTTAAACTGATTACATTTAAAGTGAAAAAGCAGCAGTACAGAGAGTTTTTTATGGGAAGCTTTTCTCAACAATGCTTACTTTTATATATAAGATTACTTAGCAAAGACAGATCACTGTGTGTTTTTATTAGCAGTGAAATAGTGTCTGTAAATAAATGGGAGGAAAAAACCAAAATTTTGACCATTAAAGTAAATTTGAAATTATTTCATCAAAATTAAAGTTTCAACAGCTAAGATATTTGAGTATGTCAGCTTTGTAATTAAAAGCCTCTGTTAAAATGAAACAGGTAATTCAGATTTTATTTCTTGCTTTGCCATACCAGACTTGTGTAACTCAACTTTTCTAGATGGGTTTCTCCAGCTTTATCTGTGCCCTTGCTATGGGTCATACATTGCTCAAGTCCCTAAGAGCAATTATGGTCTTTGAGGCATTACCCCACTCTTAAAATTAAATGAAAATGGTCAATACATTCATTAGTGTTGCAATCCCATACATTGAATTTCTTAAGCTAAATATGCAACGCCCAGAACAAGTATTGAGACTGAAAGAGGCTAAAGTAACGTAAAGCACAAGCACTCCTGATCTTTACAAAGGCATGAGGGAAAGAGCCCCAATCCTCAATCTCTGCTTTTGACACTCTGAAGGAAGAGGTCTTTCTTTGTGTTCCAGCCATGGAGAAAGTCTCCATTTCCCAAGACAAACTCTCACTGACTTCAGGAACAGTCCAAAATACAGTGCTTATTCAGGTACCTACTTTGATTTTTAGGATAAGAAACCACAATCAGAAGAAAAAGAAAGCATTTTTAATGTTGTTTTTTTTTTTTCCCAATAGCAATAAAATTTCAAGAAGGTAAAGCAAGTGTTATGTTGAGGGAACTTAATGGTGTGAAGAGTTTCCAGATTTGGGACCAATCTCTGAACAATGGCTGAAGCATTTTATTTATTTGGAGGCACTTGTGCAGAGAAATATGCACATTTATGCATATTGTGTTGCTTACAAAACATTCTTCAGAATCACATAGATTGTAAGAGCTTAATCATTACAAAAGTCATATTATTTTTATGTTACTAGATATCTCAAACAAAAGACTTAGAAATTTGCAGCAAATTCACCAGCTATATGGCCTGAACAAAATAAAAGCTAATAGCATTCCCTATAAATATCATAATTTGAAGTAACCTCAGAGAAAACATTACTCCTGGAGAGCAGTTAGCTGCTTTGAATAGCAGAAATTGTGACAAGTAGCAGCAATTCTGTATCCTAGTTGTGGAAATGTTCAGTTCACTATGCAACTATGGTACTTGAATGAAATGCTGCAGTGATTAGTAATGCATGCTGCTGGAACATAACCAAGTTAATTTTGAAAAGAGACTTCTTAAAATCCTCAATTTTAAAATAGAGTGTTTTTTCTATGAGTGTTGTCATTGCTAGTTCTCATCTGCTTTGTGTTAATGAAATAGGAAAAAAAAACAAAAACAAAGGAATCACTTTTCATCATCACTTTTTCTTTTCTTTTTCTTTCTGAAAACAAGGAAATCTCACAGCTCTAGAAAAGGTCAAGGGCCTCTTAAGTCTTCAATACCTAACACATCAAGTGACACTCCCCTGATCATAAGATTAAATCAAGTCACAGGATGTGTGCCCTACGGGTACTGGTTAAACTGTTCTGGAGCTAAGTGGATTAGACTGGCATCCTGCATTCTACTTGAAAGTGCACTATGCCAGAAAGGTCAACAATATTTCAAGGAAGTTGTTAATTGAAATTCAACCAAATGAGACAACTCTCTTCCTGGAGGAAAACTTTGTCCAGCCTAGCTTTGCCTTCAGGATAATACACATCAGAACTGGCATTTGGGCATTCTGATCAGAATTTAGTTGTTGATCAGTTTGCACAGCAAAAGCAATGATTCATGCAGTTTAGGAATTCTCCCCCAATCTTCAGAAAACTGCAGCATTTTCTTCTGTATTTCTTCATTACTCTTATTTAGGAAAAAAAATTCAGGATGACCCGTGATTGCAAGATTTTACTTAAGTTTGTAAATTTGCAAATATGGCAACTTCTCTCATGGGTATCCAGCACATCATCTGGGATGTTCATATTGTGGAAAATGGAGCAAATAACTTGTTTGAACTGCAGTTATGGTTACTCCAGGTTTTTGGAAGGGGTAACACCTTCTATTAGAAATGAGTATAATCGTGGGTATAATGGAGAAAAATACATACAACTTCCTGTACACATTTTTTTATCTATAAGAAGAAAAAAAAGAGTTCTGTCAATGTCCAGATCTTAACTGTGATTCCCTGTTCTTTAAGATTTCACCTTGTAAATGTTATTGCTTCAGAGGGAAACTGTAATTTAAAGCCATGATAATGCACTTATTTTTTCTTCTTCTTTTTTTTTTAATTTTTTTTGTGTTTTTTAAAGCCTATTTTCTCTGTAATAGCAACGTCTGAGGTATTTGTACTAAATGAATCATAAGTGGCATTTCCACATCATGATTGACTTGGTGAGTGTTAGGCAACTAATTTGGGATGAGATTAATAGGACTCTGAAACTGCAGACTTATTGGTATTAAAGGGAGCTCACGTGCACAGATTAAATGTAGCCCTCAGCTTTGTAAGTCTTGCATTTAATCACAACTAAGATGTCAGATGAAACAGGAATGAAACAGTAATGAAATCTTAATTTCAGCTTGCCAGAATGCAGTCTAAAATTCTATTCCTAGACCTTTTTGTTGCAAAATAATAACTTGATTCACACCTGGCTAGACATCTGACAAATTAAGAGCACCATGACAATAAACACTGGGCTTGGAAAAATGTTTTTTGCACTCACCTTGGAGCACTCTGGCACTGGGACTATCATCTCTAGACTTGTGGGTCTCCAGTGGTATCTGCTAAAGTCCTGAAAAAAGTTCTGGTTAAATCAGCTCTCTGCATTTATTTACCATGAACAGATTTTTTTTGTTATTTGCCTGGTATTCTGTTAGAGGACTTTGCAGACTCATGGACTGCTCTAAAGACATCTAAACATACAAGTCCAAGTGAGAATAATGCCTTGTATTAGCTATGATCCATAATGGATTGAAGTCTAATTGAAGACAGCAGTACTAAATATTAGCAGAGCAGCATGAATATCTATGCCAGGATTAGTAATAAACAAAATCAGGAACAACTTTATGTTCTTCACCCTATTTAAACAAGCCTTTCAAAGCAGCAGTTGTCAGTACAAGCCAGGCAAATACGTGTACAACACAGTGAATATGGGATTTCCATATGGAATTCTCTAACTCCTCTCCAAAACTAGGAAAAATGTACACGTAAGTATAACCAATGAGTCAAAGTGGCTATGAATCTCACTTGCCTTAAAATTAATTTTTCCTTTTACATGCCAAATGCTACAAATGGACATCTTAAAAAATGTACTAATTCAAGGGAGTTGTCACCTACCTACAGTTACTGAATAAACTGCTGCAAGAACAACTCCTATCAGTTAGAACTTCCTTCCTAATAAAGTCTAGAAAATAATTTTTTTCAGCTTAGTGACAAAAATATTTTTATCACCAGCATTCAAAGACTCATGTCGTCCTGTTTCTGCACAATTGTACTTTTTCCTGACCATGAACTGGTGGAAATGTTGGGTTCAATAACTATGGTTAACAAGTTACACTACATTCTTCATTTAAAAACCTTAGTTCTTAGTAAATTAGACACTAGAGTGAACATAACCTTGTGAATGCATTACAAACACAGTTACTGTAGTACATTTTCAGTTAATTTCTTCCCTTCTGCCAGATGTGGTGTCCAGCAACAGCTTCATAGAGTTCCTATGCCACACTGTTGTACAGATCCAGTGTATCATAGTATTTTTCTTTTTTTTCCCCTATTTTAGTTTGTTTCAAGCCTTATATGCCTAAAGATTCAATAAAAGATTAGAGTTGTTCTCATTTCTTCAAGAATGCTGTACTTAGCTAGATAACAACAGAAATAGGTGACAGTGAATTTCTATTAAAACAAAATATTCCTTTTCCAACTTTTATTTTAAATAGAGGAATCTAAGCCCTTAGTATTTCCATGGCATCTGAATGCACCTCACAGAGTTCATCCCTCTTTCATTGCATGAGTTGAAAGTGAATGCTAGGAGGGTAAAGTTGCAGCACAATATTAGAGATTGCTGCCAGACTTCTAAAAATGACCTATCCCCTAAATGAGAGTACTTCATTCACTCTTAGTCACAAGATCATCCCAGTACACGAATTACCTAAATGGAGTAGCAGTGCACATAAGGGTCATTATAAGCAATAACTTACTGAAGTAAGTTATTAATATTAATTAAGTTATTCTCTACCTGAATATGAGGAAGAACTTCCTCACTGTTCGAGTGACTACACACTGGAACAGAGGTTGTGGAGTCTGGCTCACTGGAAATATTCAAGAACAGTCTGGACACAATCCTGTGCCATGTGCTTTGGGACGACCCTGCTTGAGGAGGGAGGTTGGACAAGATGACCCAGTAAGGCAGTCCCTTCCAACCTTACCCATTCTGTGACTGATTCTGTGAATCTGTGATTGATTCTGTGATTCTGTGATTGATTTTGTGATTGATTCTGTGATTCTGTGGTGTACTGCCAGACAAATGCAGGCTGCCATTCACTGTAACTAATTGCCAAGTGATTTTAGGTTTCTATGAATTTAGTCCCATATAAGTAATAAGTGCCAATGTTAATTGCTTGTACCATCATTTACTGGTGTCACGGCTCTGTTGTCTCCTGCCTCAGCAGGAGCAGGCAGCCCATCTCACAGGTAATCTGCCTGCTTGCCACCCGACATGCAGTGTTATTACCCTTAATACTTTTGCAGGGCTCAGAGACATGTTTTTACCTTCGTATTACGGTGGCCTTTGCCTAGGATAGTTTATTTTCTACAAGTATTTGACAGAAAGGGGAGGGTGTCAGTACATCTGTGCTTTAGTTCCTCTTCCCTAAATACTCCAGCTTCAGTTGTGTTTGTTTATATGTTCCATAGCTCCAGTGTGGCTTCCTTCAGAAGGACAACTTAATGACAAGGGTGCTGCAACTTCATTTTAAATGCTAACAATCTTCCTATATCCAAGGTCTGACTAATGTGGGGGAGCTATTAAATAATGATACTAAATGGGCACTTGTGTGACCTTTCTACCACATATGTGGGTGAGAATTCTTCACCGTTGACATTTGATGAGACAACAGATTCTGCCTCTGAAAAGAAAGGAAAAGGAAAAAAACAAAAGCACTGTTCCTAGAGAAATGGCTTCAGTGGCTTTCAAATTTTATTTTCAGTAAGCACCCAGAATGAGTCAGAAAGACAGAAGTAGTTTAGGAGATCTCTATTGCCAATTCACCTGGGAGCATCCAAACACCAAAACTGTACCCAGATTACTGCATGACTCTTTCTGCAGTTTTTGTGTGTCTGGAGACATGACCAGTGACTTCTCTCTGATAAACACTTCAGCACTCTTCTCTAGATTGCTGTGTTAAGGCTGCAGTGGTCTGTGCAAAACATGAAATGAGAGAGCAGTGGATTAACAGTGGTGCACAAAGCCCAGGCAGAGCAACTCACATACACATGGAACTGGGCTTAAAGTCAGCTGTGGTCTAATGCATGCACACAGCCCAACAGCAGAGCTCCTAAGGACCTCTCTTTTCATAACTGTGACAGCATTGAAACTCTATGTTAAGCTAAGTTGTTTATTTAAATAGCTTTGGATGTTAGTATAATGCACTTGTAAACATACGTAATGTAAACATGCACAACGTATTTAAGTAGTAGAAGGAAATTCTATGCAAATTGTGAGACCTCTGAGAGGTGCACAGGACAGACCCACGCCCAGGACAGTGCCCCTGCAACAGCTGAGAGAAAGGAGGAGTTACCCTCCCTTGAGTGGCAAAGGGTAACCAGATTTCAGGTCTTATCTGGGGGGTTTGCCACTCCACAGCTCACCCTGATAGCACGACAAGGCATGAGCCAGACCCAGCTGCACCAGCACTCTCCGTTCTATCTTCACGTGATGCCCTCTGAGCTGCCCAGCACAAACTCTCCTGGTCTGAAATGCTTTCAGGCATTCTGCCACTTGCTTCTGCAGTCCTGACCCCAGTGATCCTTGCTCCAAATCACATGTTGGTCACTGCAATCATCTGAGTTAGGGAAAAAAAAAGCCAGAGTACAAACTGGAATGAATTCAAGCCTCATGTGACTATGTCCTGTTCATTGTATGCTTCATTGACTTTAGCACAGACACACTGTACTTGCCACAGATATTTTGTAAATACCATCAGCAGCATAATTTAAGTTTGTTCAGATGAGGGTGGAAGATTTTTTTCTTACGTGGATGGTGCTTTCAATTGTTTCATTTTTGGAAGCTAAAAGGCTTAACACATACTTTCCTGAAAACATAGCGAGTCCCTTTAAAAGCAATACATGCAAGACATGAAGGCTATATAGTGACAAAAAGCCAGAACTCTAAGTTTGATTACCATAACCATCATTTAAAAGTGCAATTACCCATAAATTAATAGATAGATTCCACTTTCTTATAGAAAGGATACTTTAAATCATTGAGGAGAAATATACCAGCTTTTTTTGTCCTTGTTCTTCAATATGGCTTTTTTTCTTCATAATTCTTTTTCTAAAAATCCATCTGAATAAATATAGGCCTTTCATTCCCTTACCTACACTTGAAAACACAAAGAGTTAGGAAGCAAAAAGAGTTTTATTGCATGACATACAAACAAAGAACAATAAAATATGGTCACTCCTGGCAATGTAAACAATGTCAGCAAAGTACTGGTACATTGATCCAAAGTCCTTTCTGGTTTACACTGTTGTTAATGTAGTTATTCCGGGTTTACACCAGTGTACCAAGGAGCAGAATTTGTTCCACTCAAAGATCAGTTTTGTCTTTGGATCAGCTACTGTCCTTTCTGAATATCAGGCGCTGTGTTTCCACAGGCTGGCATTTGAATGTTTAATAATTTCTGTGTTGCATGAGAGAGAAATGAGTAAATATGTTAACTCACTGCTCAGTCAGGACAGCTCATCAGTCACTCTGATTAGACTCCACAGCACTAAGAGTATGAGAAAGAGGATGGGGCTCATCCAGCCATCACTGACCATCAGAAAATCAAGTATCTGCTCTAAGTAACTGCAATACAACCAGAAGTGAGGGACAGGGATCTTGAGCAGGGGAGGTTGTTATATCTCTCCTAAAATCTTAGGCATGGGTTTACCTTTAGATTCATATAATTTCTTTTTTGTTATTTTTAATTTTCTTCACTGAGAGTAATCTGAGTTTGTGACAAGGTCTCCTTTGGAAATGGCTATGTTTAGGAGACCTAAGTCCCACCTGCAAATGCTACTGCCTGAGTGTTTAGGGATATATCAAGTCCTTAAGGACTAGGCTTCAAATTCTGTGCCACTGGAAGAAAACAGACTGAATCACTAAAATTACCTAAAAAGGGGAAAGTGGGAATGGAAAATTACCAGGACACAGTACCTTGGGGTATAAATGAGTTGCTTGTAAATATAACAATTCTTTACTCACATATGCAAAGTGAACTGATTGCCAAATCTGTGGTCAGGGAGGCATTATTCCCCAACTCCCCAAACATGTTGGATGAGATCTAAATATTTTTGCTGTCTTTCTTGGGCACTCTGAGTCAGGCATCATTTGCTCCATGAAGAGGGCATGTCCCCATGACCAGTATCAGGTGACTCTAGCAAGAGTGCAGAGTTCTGGGCATTTCTTCTAACCCATCTCTTTATGTTTACCATTAGATCTTAGCTTGAAGGTGATGAAATAAATAGAAAATAGAAAAATGGAAAATAAAAAAGGCTACTATTTACAAATATGTTCTACAAGATATCCTTAAACTGGCACTTTGCTTCCACAAAGAGCAGAAGTAAAGGCATGAGGAAGTTTCTTTGGTTCATAAATTTAATTGAGCCATAGTTATGCCAATTTTTCTGACTAATTGGGAATGATGAGGTGCTGGCAAGCCCTTTAAACTCCACACTCCCACACATGTAACTCTTCACAGACCAAAGGCACGCAAAAATACATACGGATATTTACACATTACCTTTTATTTGGGCACACGAGAAAAGACAACTGCGGGTTGGTTTAAGCTGCCTACAGGAATTATCCACAACAAGAGTGTAACAAGGAAAAAAAAAAAAGAGGGAGAGAGAAATATAGTGAGAAATTATTTTCTTCATTTTCCATTTCAGAAATAAATAAAAAAAACATTTTTCAGAAACATTTTTCAAAATTTCTCTTCTGGTTAGCTTGCCTCTGGTTCACAGGTTATTGTTAACCATTCTATTGATAAAAATATCAATTAATAACGTTTTCTTCTCTGGCCATCTATCACCACAGATATTGCAAATCTCTTAAAGCAAGCAAAAAAATTAACATCCTGTTTCCATCACACATTTTCAAGTTTTGAGCTGGGTTAAGACACGTGTCTTCATAACTGACAGAAAATTCCAGCTGAGCTTGTTTTTTATCAGATTTTTCTGGATGTAGCTTAAAAACAACTGTCCTGTTTTCAGAATAGGAAAGATAGAAACATAGTGCCAAAGCCATCAGAGTCTGCTTACTGGATGGTGTCCCTTGTAAAGATTTTAGTTGTCTCTCCATGACAAGTCTAAACCTGCTATGGTTTGTAGCTCAGAAAATTGAATCGCTCTCAGACATTTACTTGTAAGATTTTTATTACCACTTCTAGCCCAAGAAGTTAAGAGCTGTTTTGGAACCCTATGGTCAAGCCCAGTTCTCAGTTAATGCAAGGCACCTTACATTCATGAAAATGAATGAAGCTAACTCTCTGAACGCAATTAAACATATGACCCCTAAAGAGCACAGCTGAAGGGCCAAACTAAATCACTTGTAAATGAGCTAAAACAGATGTTCACATACAGTTCTGCAAAGAGCTGTCAAGAGCTGCCCAGAGCCTCCCTTAAAGTGGCATATGGCAGGATGGGATGGGATGGGATGGGATGGGATGGGATGGGATGGGATGGGATGGGATGGGATGGGATGGGATGGGATGGGATGGGATGGGATGGGATGGGATGGGATGGGATGGGATGGGATGGGATGGGATGGGATGAATTACAGCATCTCCTTTGAAGAGGTGTTTTGTGCTCACTGACTGACTCCTAAGTGAGAAGACATTTACCACATACCTTCACATAATGTGCCTGACAGATACTTCTCAGTGTCTCCTTTAAAATTCTAGTGTTCAGTATCAGTAGGAAGGCATCTAAAACTTGGTGGGTTTTGATAGTTTTAAATATTTTATTTTCTTTCCTTTGTATTACTTCTCTCTTAATAGATATGTGATTAACTTTTGTTTTGCAAGACTTTAACAAGGACTTCTGGGTAAATTATAGAGTGTGTACAATGGCTGGAAATTCACACTTGCATAGAATAAGGTTAGAGGAGGGATATAGGATTTGAGATGCCCTCAATTCACAGCTGAATCCCCCATTAATCATATATTAACTCAAATTATTTCACTATGTAAAAACTAGAAAATTTCTCAAAATGATGATGTAAAACTCTACCCATCAATTGATGAGGGCAAACAAGTAAAATGAAATTAAACTCAAAGCACTTCAAAACCTCACAATGTGTGAATACAGCACAAGTGGGACACTAATATTTTACTACAGTTTTTGCACTGCCTCATCATTCTCCTTTGCAACTCTCACCTTTCATTTGCTGTGTTAAGGCTGTGAATTGTCTGGCGTGGGAGCTGGGTCTTTGTTCTGTTCTTTGCAGGGAGATCATATCAATAAATTGTAGGGTAGAATTTCACACTGTTCCCACTGCTGTCAATGGGCATTTTACATTGAACTCTTCGTGAGAAGAGTATGAGTCATATAGTACATTTATGAAAACTCCCAGCCCTCTATACATGACGAGTAGTAAGTCCAGTTTAGACTGTTCCTTTTCCCTGTCCTGTTCACTTTAATTGCTTTCAGCGGAGGAAGAAAGAAACTTTCATAACCTAGTTTGCAGTTGACATTAGATTTCTCATTTTAGGTAACAGTGCTTTTGCAAACTATTCCTGTTACTCAAGTTTGTTAAGCTGATTCTACACTATTATTCATTCTTGTGCTCTTCTGAGAAGACTCTGAGGTCTGGTGATTTCAGCAAGTCTTAGAAGTAAAAGGTCAAAGTTCCAGTACAGGAGAGGAGCTGATTCAATGAAAAGCCATGACTAAACCATCTCATCCTCCTGTGTCACAGCCAGCTCCACTGAGTCTGGGGAGAAATGTTATGAAACATGACTTTGGATTAAACTACATGATTCAAACACAGTGGTTGAGATTTCCAAAGCTAATGAGGGAAATCCCCTCAGTGAGTTTGAAAACCCCAAACACTTTTAAAAGATCTATTTACATTTTATATCTAGAAAGCATAGAGTACTCTGTGGATCATTCATTGCATGCAGTGTTCACTACAAGGGCAGGAATTTGGTGTTCACTATAAAATACTTGTTTCATATACTGCCTTGTCCTTTCGTAGTGCCCTTGCAAAAATGTCATCGTCAATGTGTTTTAATCATTATTAGATACCAGCATGTGAAAGCACAGTTAAACAGAATTTGAATCTTTAAAGGTGACCTTCAAGTGTTTTTGCATATGTTGTGTTGGAGTGGGTGAATCAGGGACATCTTCACTCTCAGTTCATTTAAACTTTCCCCAGTTGTTCTGCAATTATTTACCAGGAGGACAAGTGGGAATGCTGATTCTATCTCAGAAGCTGTGCTTTGTACACCTGGTTATTCATAAAATATTGCTTTTCAAGCAGACAAAATATAAAAGCAGTGGCTGAAGCTGAAAATCCCTGCAAAACCACACTTTTCCCTTCATATTCAAATTCAAGGCAGGCAAAGCCTGTGAAATATGAAGACTGTCTGAGGGCATAGCTCTGCTTACAATGGAGGGAACATGAATCAGCAAAGGACAGGCACCCACTTCTGTTCGAGGCTGATTTACACAAGCCCATAAATCCTCCAAACAAGGAAAGCTAGAAGTGGAAGTCAGGAATGCCACATGTGCCGTGACACATGGAGCACTGCTTAAAGAGTATCTTACAGAATGATTCCAAGTACCAGCACAGCTATCCAGAATAGGAAACTGAGTCAATTAGGGCCACTGAACCCATGCTTACAAACACTGCAAATTACTCACCATCACACCTCGGTGATTATGGAGTTTCTGAAGTAGGTTATTAGCAAGGTTTTCTGACTTAATCCTTCATTTACAAAGTAATGTGTTTGCCTGTTCTGAGCTCAGCCTCACAGTCTTGGGGCAGCAATTAATGCTGCCTCTTCTTGAAACACGCAGTGGAGGTCAAAGCCCTGGGGGAGGCTTCCTAAAATAATTCCCTCTGCCTGGACACTGCTGCCACCCACAGTTGAAGAGACAATTGATTAAAAACCCATAATTTTTTTTCAGCATCTTTCAGAGCTCTTCCAAGTCTTGATCATTCTTCTGAGCATAGTAACTGCTTCTCCCAGCAGATTTCCTTGGCAGTCAGGTTTTCACACAGGCAATGGGCACACAAGAGTAACCCTCCTAAAACCCTGATGCTGACTGCAGAGTGCAAGTCCATCTCAGCACCTCAATGCAAATTGCATTTACAGAGCCAGCTGATACACCGACTATGAAAACTCCTTGCTTAAGTTGCCATCATATCAATGAGGGAAATAATAGATAAAAAAAATAAGAAGTGTAGTCATGTATAACATTGATTCATGTCTATCGTAGATGAGAATTTATCTGTACTCCCAGTACAATTTCAAAGCAAACCACAGACATTTTGCTACTTGAATTTCAGTAGAATTGTTTGAATTTTTGCCACTACAGCCTTTTAAGATTTCTTGTTTTCCTTTATAACAAGCAGGGTATGATCTGTTCTCTGGGATATTTCAGTCCCCACAAGGAAACAGTGAACTTTTAAAAGCTATTTGTACCCATCAAAAAATGAGTGCCTTACACAAGGTGCTAGGCATGGGACTGTGTTTGATACAGCTGCAGGGATCCTCAGCTGTGGGACAGAGCACACGAGGAAGGGGGAGCAATATTTCCTCCTAAAAGCCTGAGTATGGGAAGAAGTCACAGGAGGCTCTCAAGGGAAGCTGCAAACACATCCAGGCCAGTGCCTAAATGCTGTAATTTTGAACAGAAAATTGAATCCTATTTATTTTTCTTATTTCCCTTTTCATTGGAGCAAAGTTAAACCTAAAAATTATCTATTGCAGAACAGATCTGCAAGTACAAATAGACCATCTTACTGTTGTTTGTTATTTGTCACTGCATTTGGGCTTCTGTTTCACTTCTCTGAAGTCCTGGACAAAATGATCTGAAGATGACATGAACCTGTGAAACATCTTAATAACTGTCACCTGTGCAATACTTTTTCTGTGTTGCCTCAACCCTAATATTGGTATTATTATTATTATTATTGCTTTTAGAAGGTATTTAATATGAATCCTTTGTGAGATATTTTGGAATTAAGAAATACAGAAATGCATAAACAAATATAAAATTTCTTAAAAATGAAGAATTGTAGCTGTTGAGAATTGTAGTCCATTACCTAACCAGTAAGACTTCTCAGATTTCTTGCCTTCTATATATTTAATCTTCAATCCTTTAAAATCTTTGTGTAATGTCTAATTATTTTACCTGTCCCTCAGCTTTCTTGGCTGACAACATACATCATTATGTGCTTTGTGAATTTCAACTTGATTTAGCATTGAAACAGATTCTTGCTCTAAAGGGCATAAATCCACTATCTGCATGTTTTTTTTTTTAACTGGGTTGTTTCTATATTTTATAAACAATGAAAAGTTATGAGGTACTGAGTCTACTGTTGCAGGACACACAGCATCATTTAAAATCATTTTGCATTAGTCATTGACTGTTCTGACAGAGATAAGCAAAAACTTACTGCCCCTCATAATTTACCCTATATCATACTTTGCAAAGAAGAAATGGAGATTGGACTGGAAGTAAAACAATTATCCACCTGCCTCCTGGAAATGATCAGCACGACTATTTTCCTTATATAGTGAAAGAAGTCTGCAAAACTGCTATGTGGAAAAGAGATTGTGACTTATTCCACTGCTCGTTTTTAAACTGAATGTAAACCACTGATTTCAATAATAAACCATTCAAGGAGGATAAAAACTCACAGGCCCTAAACCAAACTTCTGCATTTAAAGAAAACTTATTCTACACTATGGGTAAGTCAAACAAAAAATGTGCGTAAGCAGTACAAGGAGTTCCACACGTGCTTTGCTCCCGAGTCTGCAGACCCCACACTGGCAGCTCAGTGCATGTGCAATGCTGCACAGCACTGGTTCCAGCTCAGAGAACCTCACAGGACTAGAGTTGGATCCAGCTGCCTCAAAGGGACTCTTCACACAAAGGAAATGGAAAGAGAGCTGAGGAGCAGTGTGGAATTCACTCAGTATTGGTGGGGAAGAAATCCCCAGAAGACAAACTCTGTATTTTTGCTCGTATTCCTGACCTGAGTCACTCATGTTTTCTTTCACAGAAGGTGAAGAGCCAGGATTTAATTATATAATTTAGATTCATGTTAGTTTAATGTGACATTTGAGAATTTTCATTACATTTTCTTGCAAAACTACACACGCCTGTTCATTAAGACTATTACTCAAATGCTGTATCATGTCTGTACTAAATAAAAATGTTTATTTATCTGATTGGCCATCAGAGTTATATACCAGCATTAAGATTCTCATTTGTGGGAAATCAATTTGCACAAGAATTTTCTTCTTTCATATCGAAGAAGATAAATCTTTCATGCTTCTGGAAGCTGCCTGTTAGCTGGTAGAAGCAATTCTGTTGCTATTCTTTGTGCTCCTCTGTGGTGCCTTGACCTTGACTGGATGCCAGGTGTCCACCAAAACCACTGGGTGTCACTCCTTTCCTCAGCTGGACAGAGGAGAGAAAATATAATGAAAGGCTTATGAGTTGAAATGAGGGCAGAGAGAGGTCCTGCACCTGAGAGTTACTGTCATGGGCAAAACAAACCAGACTTGGGGAAATTAGCTGGATTTATTAACAATCAAATCAGACCAATATAATGAGAATGAAAAATAAATCTTAAAACATCTTGTTCTGTGCTTCCCTTCTTCCTGAGCTCAAATTCCTTCCCAATTTCTCCACCTCTTCCTCTCCAGTAGAAGAGCTCAGTTTGGCCAGCAGCAGGTCTGTCTTGTTAATGGCTGACATTGGCCCCATGGGAAGCTTCTGGAATCTTCTAACAGAAGTTGCTCCTAAACCCCCCTGCGACCAAAACATGGCAAACCCAAGATGTACTGGCTCAATATTTCCCAGTGACTTGCCACTTGAACATACTTATTTGAAACAAGATAGCTAAAATTTTCAAATTAAACAATGAAAGAACATTTTGGTGAACAGAGTGAAGAGCTGCTCTTTAAGCCAGGATTAAGCAGTGTGAGTGTAGCCTGGTGTTTAGGGGAATTTGTTAGGTAATGTAAATAATCCCAATCCTTGTTATGAAATTGCTGTGTCATTAAACACTACAATACACAGCTAGCCATCAGAAGATTTTCCAACACCTCTCCCCACCCTTTTGGAAAATGTTACAGCACAAACAAAAATGTCATTAGCAATGGATGAACAGTGCTTGAACTAAAGAGAATGCCCAATGGAAAACCTGTTTTTCTCTGGGGAGGTACACACATACATACACAATAGGAAAATCCCCAAACCAAAGAATAGAGAAGCTGTCTTTTTTATCATAGGGGTTCTTTTTACTGAGAGCCCAGGACAACAAAGAGAGAGAAAGATCATAGAAGAGAAAAGGACTCAGGAAAAAACTTCATGTGAGAAGGGCAACTGGACCCACTCTTACAGAGCAGCAAAAAACAAGTATTTGGATCCAGAATCATCCTGCCACAGCTACACCAAGGAAATAGCAGTGGAAACAAGCTTCAGAGGCTTCTGCACTCTTTGATAGTGTCTCTCCAGCAGAGTAAACAGTTCAAAGAGAAGTTCCAAGAACAGGAATTTGCTCCTCTGCATCTTGCTATACCACCAGTATGGTCCCTGGGATGGCACCTCTACCAAACAGTAGCCTCTCCTGGCATGGGGGTGGATTGGATGGAGATGTTTATTTTAAGAAGGCTATATATTGCTATATATTTTGTTCACTCTGGATGCAGCATTCAAGAACACCAGGATCTATCATTTTATTGGTATACATGTAGTCTTTCTTCTTGAGCGTCCTGAGTGTCTCCCCAAGCTCCACTCTACATTGTAATGAAGAAGCAGGCTTGTTTAACATGCCATGCCAGATGTTCACTAGCAGGTTCCTCTTATAAGCAGACTGGTCTTCAGCTCATTTTCCAGTAGCAACTTAGTATTAATAATAAATACAAGTTAAATCAAAAAAATATGTGCTTCTACTAATTGTGTCTCTTGTCCCCTGTGAGGGTGGCCTTGTAAAGCTTTCAGTGGAAGAGACAATGCAAAGATCTATTTGCATCCTGGGATAGATGGATGCTTCTGTAAAGAAAAGGCAACATATCATCAATGAATGGCCTGTCTATATCTTAGCAGCAGTTTGGGTACTGTGTTTTAATAGCCCAGTTTGGCCTCTTTCATTCCATATAATTGTTTCGTTTGTCTAGGCTTTCAAGGTTTATAGTACTCTTGAACACTTTTCTATAATTTCTAATTAAGAAATAAATGGCTTCCAGAAGAGTTACCAAAACGGTCGTGTTTATCTAAATATGCAAGAAACTTAACTCAGGCAGTCCAACACACCAGGGTTGCTGTGGCCAGCTTCAGGAATAACGTGTTCTTGATACTTTACTGGAAATGCACGCCACCATTATCCAACATTACAGTAAACTGTGCTTGTGTTCCAGTGTTGAGCTTCCAAAGCTGGTGGGCAATTCTTCCACTTCCCTCTATCCCACTGTCACTTAGGACCCTGCTGTTCTGCTCTCTGCCTACCACAACCACCCCTTCAACCACTGTCCAAAGTCATAGAGTCTGATGGGAATTTTCCTGGTGGCCCACTGGCAGCGTTCTTCTTATCTTTTTGTCCGTACTTGGAAAAGTTGCCTTTCAAACAGGAAGATTTTGCAGCTTCTGTTGTTTGCTTTAGATCCACAAATACATGGAAATTTCTTCAGATGAGCCAAATCAGTTAATAAAGTTCTGGTGGCAAATTAACAGCTTCAAAAATTACTTCAAGTCTTAGATCATGGCAGCAGGACCCTTTCTGTTCCTTGCTTGGCAATTCCTCCTCCATAAGTTTCATTATTTCAGCAGGCCAGTGCATAACTAAAAACTGATGGCATGGTTCACCACCAGGATGGATATTCTTTTACTGGGCAGCTCTTTGAAATCCAAGCTAGTGGAATGTCCATTGACACAGGTACCACCAGCAACTGGGGACACCTGGACCCACAGACGTGACAAACATAAGAGAACAGAATGTGTCAGAATGACACACTGGGAAGGAGATTGTCCATTTATCACAATTTCCCCCATGTTTTATTTCTAAATTCCTCATTTGTGCCACACAGAAAGACTGAGAGCTCTACCCACTGTGCCTGTGGTGTGACCTGCTTTTCTTGTGATACATTGCTTTACATCCCATTGTGTATTGCATCAAAAGGTGAGAAAAGATCTACATGGTCTTTCACCAGCAAAAGTGCAAATTGTGAGGAGATGCAGTGCTGGTACTGGCTCTTTGACCTGTGGTGCTCTTGCAGCTCAAATTTGTTATCACAGGTGATGAATCAGCAGAAGAATGCGTGCCAAATTTTGTAACACAGAGGAAGCTTGAGTTAAATTAAATTCAGTTCTCATAAGACAAATTAGCTGGCAAACAATGACACAGATAATATTTTAAATATTACTCTGAATCACACCCCAAATCTGACAACAGTTAATTTGAAGAGGACAAACATTTTGTACCTTTGGGAATATGCACAGTGGAGATAATGCAATGCCCTTTATTTAAGACTGGTTTCTCACAGCTCATAGCCTGATATCCTGTTATTTAGATGACTAAATCACAAATGCATGCTCAAAACTCCAATTTAAACTTGGCTTGGCTGTCTCTGTACACACTGTATCTGTCATGTTTAGCTACTGCTAATGTTTTGCTATCAATATAAGTGAGTCATCCCCTGAATCACTTCAGATTTTCTCTCTGAGATCTTTTAAGAGCCATTATAATACTGTTATTCTGAATGTCAGCTCTCAATGAACCAAAAGGTCTGAAGTCAGTAGTAAGACTCACCAATAGGCTCCAAATATCACATGGTAAATCAGATATCCAACAGACCTCTTTTTATTACTTTCTCCTCCCTCTGTGACTTCATCCCTCTGCTTCTCCTCCCTAGAATGTCAGATTCATAATACTTTGGAATGGCCAATTTCTCTAGTTAGTGATTCTGCAAAACACTATAAATGCCCACTTTAGCACAAATATTGCATTAAGTCTGAAGAGTGAGTGTTTCTTCCCCACCCAGCTGGACCAGGGGTACCTTCAGGTTATTTGAAAATACATCCCAGAAA
Organism: Cinclus cinclus; assembly: GCF_963662255.1. Classification (NCBI taxonomy): domain Eukaryota; kingdom Metazoa; phylum Chordata; class Aves; order Passeriformes; family Cinclidae; genus Cinclus; species Cinclus cinclus. The sequence continues at coordinate 3,992,515 of NC_085049.1, forward strand.
CATTAAAATATAGAAGCTTACCAGCTGAATAGAAACTGGTCAAGAAGCATTTTCATCTGAACTTGAACTCATATTTTAAGATCATCTCTGATTCCTAACTGTGTCTTCATTCATTAGAATTGATTTCTCACTAGATTTTTCTGAAAGATTGGACATTTGTCCAATGCTGTTCATAAGATAGACATTTAGCACAGAAGAAGAAGGTTAAATATTTGCCAGAATTAATTTCGATCAAAGTATGCATTCTTTCCACCGCCACATATGTCAAATAAAATTATTTCAATTATATTTTTAAATCTGAACAGAAAAATACATCAATAATGTGATTATTTAGTAATATTAGTATTAGAATTAGCACTTAGTATAGCAATAGTTTGTGGCTTTTTCTGTTTTCAAGGTAATTCTGAATTACCAGAATTTCCTTTAACATTAAAAATAAAATGCTTATTTTCAACTAGTTCTACATAAAAAAAATATTGGTGGAACAAGCATCCCAGGGAAGCATCTTTGTTTTATGCAAACCATAGAAGAAATCTTGCCTAAGGCAACAATAAATTCTGACATAAATGCAGAATTGCTCAGAAATCCATGGCTGCAGTCAAAGAAGTGTTTCCAGGATGGTCATGCCCATATGGATTATGTCCAAATGCCCACCAGGACCAAGGAGTGCCGTGAGTGGCAACCTGCAGATTTCTGCAGGGTTGCCGCTCCTTGTAGGACACTTGAGAGCCCCCAGGGTGGCTGGAGGGAGTCACTCTGGCACACAGTTTGACCCACATCCATCCCTCCTACTGGGATGGATTCTGTGTCTTCATCACTGTCTGTGAGGTGACATCTTTCCAAATGACCAGCTACTCACACCTCAGCAAGGAGCAAAGAGAAAGAGCTCACCAGCTGGTAATGCTCTTTATCCCATCCCTCAGTTCTGCATTTCGGTTTCTGCAGGCTCTACACAGCACGTGGTAAGAGGTTTCACTGTGCCTTCCATCACTTTGAATTAACAGTGATAATAATAATGCTTAACCTTTGCAGAGTTCTTTCTGTCTCCGCAATGCTTAACTAACATTAGCTAATCACATTACAACGGCTGGGCTTATCATTCCTACTCTTTAAAGTGCCATGAATAATCTGATAATTATTTCTTTAGCCGATATAAACAGCTTGTCCACTCTTCTGTCATTTTCTATTTTGCTTAAGCTATAAATATCTGATATTAACTAAAGAAATGGTGAAATTTTTCAGGATCACCCTAAATTAAAGCAGATAATTATGTTAATATGATAGATCTGAGAAGGAATATCCGGATTGTACTGTATTTTTAAATAACTATATCCCTAATTATTAGCATCTGCTAAGGATTATATTGTTCAAGAATGGAAATGTGTGAACTAGTTTGTCTGGAATCTGTTCATATCAATTACTTAAAAGCACTCTGTATTTATTGCTTCAAACATTAAGTACTGGCATACTATGCCAATAGCACCATAATGTAGTAGTATATATGTAAGAGTAGGCAGAGAGTAAGTATATATGTAAGAGTAAGCAGCTTACAGTTAGTATTTACACTCTGTTTTATTGTTGAGAAGCACCAGACTGTGTCTTTCCCACACCCTTCTCAATAAATTTATAACTTCATGCCTCAGATAATCAGCAGAAGGTTCAGGAAATAAGAATTGCAAGCTTACCACATTTTATCCAAGGTTAACTATTAATGTAAAATGGTCTCTCAGCAGCAAAGAAATCCATTTCCACATTCAGGAGTGAAATTAATTTACTTGACAGATAACTGTTTTTATGTGTTCTCCTTATTCAGTGGAATAGCACTATTGCATTATCTCATGAGATCTACCATATTTTAGGCCATGATTTCTTGCCAGTCATATTGAGAATCTCAGCTGAATATAATGCAAACTGCTTGCACTGATGGTGCATCTTCTTTGGGGGTCCTGACCCTTGATTTCTATTTTAAGACCCTATTGCTTTGAGTCTGCATCCATGGGCCTCTGTATTCTATAGTCCTTGCATTATCAGCCCCCAGCTTTATCCAAGATACAACACGAATTGCACTGCAACCTTGTTGGCATCTGACACAGAATCAGTTATCTCTGCCCCTGTCTCTAAGAGATGAGCAGATCCCATCATTATTCCTTTATTAATACAGTTCTGTGTGCGCGGTGCTTTATAAGGAAAAGATGAGTCACTGTTCCAAGAGATCTCACCCTACAAATTAGACATGGCATGTGAAATGACGACAGTAAAATGATTGGGGAAGGAAATATAAATATTAATATATGAACTTATTGCAAGGTTTTGTGGAAAATTCTGTGCATATTTGTAATTTTTTGTCCAACATAGACTATTCAAAACAAAAGATAGGGCACTATGATCAAAATGGGACTAGAACCATTCCTCTTGCAAGTCCTTCAGGAGGTGCAGAAAGGACAGAACTTGTTCAGAAGAAGGCCCTGTAGCACTTTGTCAACAAATTTTTTCTTACCCACCAAAAGAGATGCTAAAATGAATCATGACTCACCTCACTAGGCACTGAACTTCAGCCCTAGTGGGAGAAGAATAACAGTCATAATGCTACAGGTCTGAAACAAATATTTTTACACAATTACAGGTACTCCAAAAACATGAGTGAACATTTCTCTTGCTTTAGAAAGAGCACCCTCCCTCTGCCCCAGGGCCCAGGGATCTGACAGAAAACCTATTCCAGCCCTACAGGTGCTCCTCATGGGTGTTCTCCTCAGCCACCCCAGTACCTCAGCAGCATCCACTGACACAAACCCTACCAGAAGAATTCAGGACAAGGAAAGATCATTTTTACATTGAAAGGCAAACCTAGCAATTATTTATAGGGGGAAATGACAGTTTGACTGTCCAGCCTGTACACTGTTCATACCTTGTACACCTGTAGTAAGGGACAGCAGAAAGCACTTCTTTTCCCAGGTATTCCTTGTCATGGTACAGTAGGGTGTAGTTTAACCCTTCCAGCCAAATGAGCACAAAGCAGTGTATTTCAGTCCCTGTCACCTGAGTTGTCACACTGCACACCGCGGGAATATTTTGTTGGAAACAAGTAAGAAGGAATCTAAGCCCAGTGAAGGCCAGGAGGAAGCTGATTCCTGGGCACACCTGGAGCCTGAGAGCAGCGGGACCGTACATGAGCGCACAGGTAGTTAGAAGAGAGTTAGTTGAGAGCAAAGGAAGAAAAGGTGACTTTAGAAGGAGTCCCCAGCACTCTCGGACAGTTTCTGCCTTGTTTTGTTATACAGGGATCTACCTGCAAGCCCTGCCCCTGTCGGTAGAGCCTTAGAGGAGCTCCTGACAGAGATTTTAGGGATGGCATCTGAGTGGCTCCGGCGTGCCTGGAAGGAGCTCAGGCTCAAGGCACGGCTGAGCTGTAACTGAGAGGAGCGTGTCCGTCTGTCTGGAAGGGTTTGCCCATCCCAGGCAGCCCCACACGGAGCGCGGTGTTTCCTTGGGACCACCCTGCCTGCTCTGGCTGGTGCCCGTGGCGAACAAAGGGATGAGTGTGGCGGTGTCGGGAAAGCTCCCGAGCTGCGGCACCCGCCGCTAATTAGCCCCGGGTTTATTCTGTGTTCTTACATTGCCACCCTCTGACAGCCCCGGGGATTAAATCCCTGCCCTTGAACCGGCGGCTGAGCTTCGAGCCTGAGCACAACACAGGGAGAAGCGTTGTTACCTCCTCGCCTTGCCTGGAATCTTTTAGGTTCTTTAGTAAGTCTTCCTGGATATTTGTCATCTATTGCTGTATGGAAACTTATTTGTTTAAAATCTGATCTGGGCGTATGTAGCAGAGAGATAATTCAGCTCAGTGCAATAAAAAAAAACCTATATCAGAGTCTTTGAGTGTCCCAGAGGAATGAGATGAGAAATGGTGTTTTCCTGTGCCTGATAATTGAAACTAAGGCATTGCCTATATAGATGTCATGTTTGACTCCAGCCAGCAATGAAATATCAAGCAGCCATTTGCTCACTATCCATGTGTGGGATGTGGGAGAGGATCAGAAGTGTAAAACATGAGAGAGGCTGAGATAAAGACAGTTTGGTAGATAAAGAAAACCAAGGGCTTCATTCACCACTTCCCGTGGGCAGGCAGGTGCTCAGCCATCCCCAGGAAAGCAGGGCTCCATTACATGTAACAGCTACTCGGGAAGACAAACACCATCACTCTGAACATCCTCCTCCCTTCTTCTTCCCTCGGCTTTACATACTGAACGTGTTGCCATATGGTCTGGAATATCCCTTGAGTCACTTGGGGTCACCTGTCCTGGCTGTGTCCCCTCTCAAATTCTTGCACATCCCAGGCTATTCACTGGTGGGGCAATATAAGAAGCAGAAAAGGCCTTGGCGGTGTGTAAGTTCTGTTCAGCAACAGCAAAAATATCCCTGTGTTATCACTCCTGTTTTCAGCACAAATCCAAAATACAGCCCCATACTAGCTACTATGAAGAAAATTAACTCTACCCCAGCCAAAACCTGCACAACAGAGAAAGTATTTATTGAGGAGTCACAGAAGTGGGAATAACGAAATCCGAATACAAAACTGCCCAAGTGCATTGTACACAGACACTTGTAACCCTAATGCACCTACAAGAATAGCAGCCACTGCTGCTGTTCAATCTGCTTGCCGTGTACTGGGGGATGCATTTTGTTATCCTGACCTACCTTCCCACCAAGAGCTTGTCTGTGAAAACATAACATTTGTATCTGTGTGAATGTCAAATTATATAACACCTAAAGGGCACAAAATGCAGGCACAAAGTAAACACTTATATCTGCTCATATGAAATGTGAAAGGTAATTTTACATAATGATTACTTTCAGCCAGAGAGAGCAGCGCATGAAGGATAACTGAAAAGCAAAAAGCTATGCATATGTTTTTGGAATAGGGAGGATTGTGTATGCTGTGTATGGCATTTGACTTGATAAATCATTGCATTAGCAGAGGAGTGACGTGGATAAACTGAAAGGAGCACAGCAGAGGTTTACCAAGACAGCTAGAGGCACAGAGCATGGTGTACAGTGGGAAGCTGAAGGAACTGCTTGGATAATGCCCCACACAGTCTGGTCTAGCTTTGATCTTAGTCCTTGTGCCTTTCAAAGTTAGACCAGACAACTTCCAGAGGTCCTTGCCAACTCACATTTTTCTGTGACTAGGGTGTATTTTCATGGGCATGTGGACCATGTTGTTCTACCTTGTGCATCTTGGGTTTACTTCATAGCTTAAATCCCTCCCGATCTCAGGTAAGATCGGTGCTGTGAGGCAGGTCCCTGTTTCAGCACCAGGAAAAAAAAAGGAGCTTAAAACCTACCAAAAAAGATTCACTGCAAATACGGGGCGTTGGTCATAAGACAGAGGGCTCTTGGCTACTTTTTCTGTCAGGTTGTTTCGCTAAAGTGCAAAGTTTTACGTGTATGTTCTTTCTAGGAAAGAGAAATTATGCAGCTTTTTTAGTGGCCACAGAAAAAGGCAACAGAAAAAAAATCTTTTTAAAATGACATTTTTAATAATCTGTTCATTATCACAATATGAAGATAAGGCACACAAAATATGTTACATATTACAACTTTCACTTGGATTTCACCTTAATTTTGAGTAAATAAGATGGTGAATTTTGGCATAGTACCCATAGTGGGTACAACTCAGAAATATATATTCTCCCAACTAACTGTTGAAGTTTGGGAGTTTGGGAGTTTTGTGGTTTTCTTGTGGGTGTTTTTTTTTTTGTTTGTTTGTTTGTTTGGTTGGTTGGTTGGTTTGTTTGTTTGTTTGTTTTTTAATGAGTCCTCTTCTCTGGATTTGTTATATCTTTGGAAAGAACACCTTAAGCATCAAGAAAGCATTCCTGGATAGAGTTTATATGAAACTTGAAAACAAATGGAAACCCTTGTAAAAAGTATAGAATGTGATTGTGAGACACAAATTCTAGGAAGTGGCACAGTCCAGTAGTAAAGGATAAATAAATGCACCTACTAAAAATAGCTTGATTTTCTTTGTTCATAAGAACAGGTGTTTCTGTTTATTCAAGGGAATAATGACTAGATTTTTTACACAATGTTTATTGATTGCCACAGTATTAAACTACAGCTGAGAAAATCCTCAATCACAGTTCCATATATTTACTCATCTAACATCATACTTCTTTCTAAAACTTTTTGCATACTGCAAAGCTTTTTTAAGCATATCATCAGAAAAAAACAGATGCTGAGACACTGAAAATAGAATTAATTCTATAGTTAAAAAGAAAACTTTTGGCTGAAATGGGAAATAAATTTTACATCTTGAAACACCTATTAAGGTAATAAAATAACCCTTCTAATGAAGAAATATCAATGAATGATAAAAATTCAAACAAATACTAATTAGGCATAATCATATACAACATTTTAATGAATAATTTTTTAAAAAATCAAAATGAATTTATTTGAAAATAATGCAGAATTAGAAAATACTAGTGAGGCAGTTCTTAGTGACTGTCTTAAGCATTAGAATATGAAATATTTATTCACATACCATATCCAAAATGCTTAGCTTCAGTATCAGCCTTCTTTGTAGCTAAAATTCGGCATCTGATTTTCTGTCATACGTAGTTGAAAGATTGCATGGTTCTCCATTTCTCAGTTTGAAATAAACACAGATGTATGAGGAAGAGCATGTTAGCCAGCAGAAAAGACTGTGCAAAGGATATCTTTGTTGTGGTAAACATGGCTGAAGGAAAACCTAGTGAGGCTAGAGAGCATGATGCTGAATAAATAGTCATGAACTGAGATCCTCCTCTCTCTTGCATTGTCTACAGCTGACAAGACACAAGAAGAGAGGAGACAAGAAGTGATTTAGCTTCTTGTTCTCTAAGAGAAGTCAACAGTAAAGAAGCAAAGCTTGAGAAAACATGGGGAGCTGGATGGAAATGGTTTTACTTTGCTTTTGTTTCTGATCAAATTACATTAATTTTCCCGAGGTCGGTTTCATTTTGTCCATGATGATACCTGCCAACTGGTCTTCCTATCCTTGCCTTGACCCACATGCTTTTCATCCTATTCTCTCGTCCTGTTGCAGATGGAAATAAGAGAGTGGATGTGTGGGTGCCTGACCCCCATTCAAGGTCAACCCCTTGCAGTCACAGAGGACAGCAATGTAGCACAAGAATAGTAAGCAATAAAAGACACTGACCTAATCAGGACTGGGGTGCTAGTGACACATTCACTCAATTAATTTCTTCTGATATTAGTCTTGAGTAATAAAGGAATTATTTCTAAGTATAATAAAATATAATAAATACACCATTTAAGTATAATAAAATACAGCATTCTGGAGACACAGAGTGAAAAGAAAAAGGTTTCCAGATCAATAGCAAAATGGTACTCATAACCAGAATACAAAAAGAAAAAGCTGCATGTCCAATGTGATTACTGGAATTATTGTTTTCTGACATCCTATGATTTTCACTTCATAGTTTTAATAATGTATTGACTAGAGAAGCAAGAACTATATTTGCCTTGTTCCATCATGGAAAAAAATATATTTTTTTCTGCCTTATGAATCTAAGTAGTCTAATATTGTTGTCTTACCAAGGAAAAACTCTGGTCCAGAAAGCATTCATCATAGCAAAAATCAGTCCAAATTTCTCTTGTTTTGGAAAGCTATGAGCACCAGAAAGCAGAAGGTAATAGTGGAAACTGTTTTGCAACTGTAACTACAGTGGCCTAAATGAATGCCTGCTCTTATGTGCAAAGATGTCCCAGGTGAATACTCCTGCTTTAGAAAGTATCATTGTGCTCAAATCCCAGGCAGCTGAACAAAATGTCCTCGGTGTTTTCACGGCAGGCAGCGCACAAGTGTCTGTGTTATTCTGAAATGGGAGAGAGTAGGTGTACACCAGGGTGCTCACATGGTTTCCTGTTTGGGGAGGTATTTGTCTGATGTTCATTTGTACATTCTGCTTTGGGTAATTTTTCTTCTAAATTCTCCAAAGCACATAATTAAGGAAGAGGGTTAACTGGTTAATTTAATTAAGTTAAAAACTCCTTCTAAAGTGTGTGCCAGCTACCAAGAAAACATTTGGAAAAGCTTCAGCTTTATCCTTACTTTCCGGAGTGGGCATTCTTCCAGCCACTGAGTCAAGAGGCAGAAAAACCTTCTCAGAAAACCTTATCGAGTCAGCACACATTCTTCTGTTCCCACATCAACCTCTCCCAGATGCCTTGAAGCACCAGTTTCAACAGCTTCCAACAGAGCCCCCAAAACTGCCAATCTTTTGATGATGTTAGGAGGAGGAGCACTGTTATAGAATCTATAATAGCCTAGCCAGGGCTAGAGGATCCCACCACATTATGCCCTGCACAAAAACAAGAAGGTCTTGCTCGACAAGAGCTACAATCCAAGAATAATAAGAGTAAAATTATTTCCCCCAAAGAGCTGAACTGAAACAAAGTTCAAAAAACTGGGAGGACAGACATGTCTATCTTTTTCTGTGTTGTACATCACCTAAGGAAAGCACATGCAACTCTTTCCCCTCTAATGGGTGGAAGGGGTCACAGCCTCCAGCCGTGACATGGGGACATGTCCTGTAGGTGTGCTGATCTCCAGCCATTAAGTGCACTCTTGGTAAGCTTGCAGAAGACACTAAGTTAGGCACTGATCTGCTGGAGGGTTGGAGGCTCTGCAGAGGGATTTGAACAGGGTGGATTGGTGAGCCAAGGCCAACAGTATGAGGTTCAGCAAGGCCAGGTTCTGCACTTCAATCACAATAATCCCATACAGAGCTACAGCCTGGGGGAAGTGTGTCTGGAAAGCTTCCCACTGGAAAAGCACCTGGAGGTGCTGGTTGACAGCAGCTGAACATGAGCCAGTGTGTGTCCAGGTGTCCAATGGCATCCTGGCTTTTTTCAAAAATAGTGTGGTCAGCAGAACCAGGGAAATTATTGACTCCCTGTATTCAGCACCAGTGAGGCTGTGCTTCAAGTGCTGTGTTCAGGAAGGAAATTGAGGTACTGAAGCAAGTCCAGAGAAGGGCAACAAAGCTGAAGGTCTGGAGCACAAGTCTGATGAGGAGTGGCTGAAGAAGCTGGGTTTGATTAGTCTGGAGAAAAGGAGGCTCAGGGGAGGCTTTATCTCTCTCTACAGGTACCTGAAAGGAGGTTGTAGCCAGGTGGGGAATGGTTTCTTCTCCCAAGAAGCAAGTGATAGGGTGAGGGGAAATAGCCTCAAGCTGCATCGGGGGAGTTCAATATTGGATATGAGGAAGAATTTCTTCACTGGAAGTGTTGTCAAGCATTGGAACAGGCTACCCAGGGAGGTGGTGGAGTCACCATCCCTGGTCGCGTCCAGCAGCTGGATGTAGCACTTAGTGCTCAGGTTTATTTGCCTGGGTAGTGATTGGTCAAAGCTTGGACTCCATGATCTTGGAGAACTTTTCCAACCTAGATCGTTCTGTGATTCCATTATGCTACTTCTGTTTTTCCTCACAATTACCAATTGCTGTACAGCATCCCACCTGAGCCCATGTCCAATCTGGGGCAAGTTTTGCATGGCACATCTGACTGAGATCATGCAGCAGCAGAGGCAGTGGACTTCAGGAGCAGGAATGGCAGCACTGACCTCACATAACCTGAGCAGACCTTCACTTCTTGTGTTCTCTGCCGGAATGAGTCAGTGTGGCATTGGCATGAGCAATCCTCAGAGTTAACCAATGGCACACATGGAAGGAGAGGGAGGATTCAGAAGTAAACAAATATTTAGGTAATGGAGCCTTTTAAAGTTCAAGATGCTTTGCTTATACTGTGTCTCAGTGGGAAAGGAGGACTCAGCTGAGACTTGAAGGAGATTAGACAGATAAAAGTTGAGAAAGGAACATGAAAAATATGTCAAACCCAAGCAAATAAGACAAAGCAACAAATAGTCAGAAAGAAACAGAAGACCAGCAATTACCAGAATCAAAAATAACAAATAGGTAGTCAAAAAACATAAACAAGAAAAAAAAATCACACAGGCAGACTGAGTTCAACTTCCACTATTTTTCTCTAATTCTGGTGTCCCTATTAATCAGATTGCAGCGAAACCAACGTTTGAGAAACCAAGTGAGGAGTGTCAGGTCTCAGCTCACTCCAGATGGCTCCATCACAAGGTTTGTTCCAGGGTGAGAAGTGTGCAAACTCATTCCCCATGAAAATATGTCAGTTCTACTCTGTGTGAAAATATCAGGAATTTATCTGGATGCACAAGTCTCTTTCCTCCAGCATACTTTTCCATGAGAGAGAGAGTAAATCAGCTCCACATCTTTTGACAGTATACCCATCAGGTTCTTCTTATTAATACACATATTTGGAGGATCAAAGATAGAATGTGAGAGAAAATATATTTATTTCACTTACAATATGAAAATGTAATTCCTCTGACCTGTTCAGGTTTCATAAAGAAATTTGTGTGACCTATATCTAACATCTGTTTTGGGCTTCAAATGGACATTTTTATCCGAAAACCTCTAGCTTAAAGACTTGTGTTTCCATACCAGCTGGAACAATAGCAAGCTCAAATACAATATACAGTTCAGTTTGGAAATAAAATGACTGATATTGGTCACAGTGTAGGTGGAGAACTACAAATATGCACCCATCCATGTTAGGATTGCCTACAATGCAAAAATTGCAAGGCAAAGATGACAATAATTTTCCTACTAGTTGATTTATGTTGCAAATGTTCTAGAAAAGGACTTTTTTTCCCAAAACATTGCCTGAAAAAGACTTCTTTTTCTTGCTACATCTATGTACTCCTTAATGCAATCTTCATTAGTGAAGGGAAATATATTTTACCTCTCCCACTGTGGGGGAAGCTGAAAAATTAAGGGAAGAAGCATCTGCCTCCCATAAAGGGCTGTAGAATCATTATTTTGCAGAACATGTTCCAATGCTCTTCAGATGAGACATCAGAGCCAACACAGCAGACTTTAATGGCATGAGCAAGGGGAGGGTGCACATGGTGGTTGAGCAGTCCATAAAGTGGTTGCACAGCAATTCCTTTGGTTATTGGGGTGATGATATTAACTAAAAACATCAAAAGGCACTTTTAATTAGCAAAACAGTTTTCAGTCCGAAATATGGCTAACAGCTTGCACTGTTTCTACATTCTAGGTAACTTACTTTTTCTTTGTGCTTTTTTTGTTTGTTTGTTTCTGTTTGGTGTTTTTTTAATATTTTTTGTCATCCCAAAACTTGTCTGGAAAGTCAGGGAGAAAAACACCATTCAGCAGAGAGAGGTTCATGTCTGCAGTGCCACACTCTTCTGAATAAAAATGAAAGAAAGGGGTTGAGTCATTCTCAATGGAAAAAATGGTGCAAACTTTGTGTCATGGTGGTGGGTTCAATTTTTAAGGGTTTCTACAAACATTCCAACAGGGCTCTTGTGAACATCGTTTGAAACTTGAATAACTGTCTTACACCTATAATTCAGCAATTGACCTTTCCCTACATTTAATAATGATTTAAACCAACACAGTTTCTTGGGGACAAAAGGAAAACACGGTAGCATAGTGGTTCCAGGAAAGAACTAGGTGACAGCGTGCAAGATTACAATTTTCTACGCCAATTTGCCAGCCAAGGTAGCTAACTGCTATCTTCCCCTCATTCAGTGTCTAGCTTGACAGGATTCCTGTGGATAATTTTATACCTGTGGATCATTTTATAGGGCTCCGTGGGTGATTTCAGCTGAAGTGACACAAATTCAGTGATGTACCTGGTACAGGTGTGCTCTGCTCTGGCCTGCTGGTGTTCTCGTTCAGACCTTGAGCTGCTGGACCCATCTCCCACACACCCTCCAACATTTCAGAAGTTTTTCAGAGTACAATTAAATGTCCTTAGTAAGCCCTCTGCCTACAACAGAAACACTTTCCTAGACAAATTTCATTTTTTTCCTCACCCAGGGCCTCCCATACCCTGGGCATATTTGCCTGTACACATCTAAACATGAATGCCAACCTTATATTCACTTCAACAGTAGCATTTCAGAGCTTATTTTTAAACAGAAAATTTATAAACAGTTACATAACTGACATGCAACAGAGGCCTGGCCCATCCAGTAATTCCTTCTTTTTCAAAAGCAGATGCAGGCAGAGCATTCATCAGCTTGGCAGGAACCTCTGTACCTCTCCAGGCATTCTGGACTGCTTTTCTCAAAATACAATGCTGGATTTTAAGAGTAAACTCATCCTCTTCATGGCTTCAGACCGCTGGGTTTACAGCAATTTATGGCAGCTTTAATGCCTCCAAGATAAATTATAGGAAGTAACATAAACAAGTGATTCCATGAATTCCTATGTGCTCTGTAAGTGAGAGGGGTGAAGACTGTCCAGAGACACAAAAAGCACATGGATGACAGTCTTGCTCCCACTCAGGAGCAAAGCAGACTTTGTCACCCGCAACACGAGAAAAAGCTGCTAACATGAGAAAAAATTCAACAGCTCCTGAAGCAATTAGTACTTCTTAACCTCCTTTGCGTGGTGAGGGCAAAAAAATAAGGACTAAAGTAGTAAACAGTCCCACCTCCCACCCCACCCCCTGCTGCAGCAGAGGGAACAGAGGGATTACAAGGGAGAAATGGAAAGTCCAGGTCTCCCTGGGCTACTGACTTAATGGTTGTCTATGTGATTGTGGTTTCCAATACAAAATCAAAATAGTTTCTAGTAGCAACTAGCTGTAAACATTCGAGAACCTGATGGTAATGAACTCACTCTCCAAGTAACAAACAATGGAGTCATCAAGTACTACAATTTCAGTCCTGTAAATACAACAGTAGTGAGTACCAGTGAGCTGCTTCTATCCAAACACCTCACTCTGGGCTAATTCCATTCTTTAGAAAACAAGCACATGCAGATGGGATTTGTTGTCAGAATAGGATCAGGATTGTAAATGAGTGAGGTCATTCCCAATAGTGCTGCTGCTGTAGGAGCAGGTCCTTGGTAGTTGCTGGGAACACCATGCTGTTTTTAGCAGATAAACACATAACCTTAGTCTTCCTCTATTTCAAGTAAGGAGGACACACAACATTTAGGGAAAGTCATGTAGATTACTTTTCAAACCTGTAAGGGAAATGTTTCTCCTTCCACAATGAATTTGCATAATAAACACAATTCTTTTGCCAAAGAGTGATAAATACAAATCTGTTGCGACACAGGACTTCTACTTCATTCACCTCATTGTAATCTTCTCAGGAAATTGAGCCTTGTTACAAATGAAAGCAGTGGAGCACACCAAGGCAAAGTGACCTCCCAAAGAAACATATCTGTCAGGATCAGGGGCAAAAAGCAGACTCCCACTTGTCCAGAGTCCTGGGGCACACTCCCTCTATTTATCCCATTACAGTGTAGAAATTCTTTGATAACTAACAGTAAGAGATAGTAGGAAGATGCAAGAATACCCATGCCCATGAGGTTTTTTTCTTAGCTAATGATGTACAATGAAAAATTTTCCTTTTCTCAAGACAAATATGAAAGTAGAAAAACATCCTGTAGAAAAGACCAAAATTAAATTTTCAACTAACTCAAGAAGATTTATGTTCTGTGACCCCCAGAGAGCATACAATTTTCAGATTTACCTCTCCATACAATTCACTTTACCAACTTTTCCATATTTCTTAAATATGTTTCATAACAAGATGATTTTTTTTTTCAAACAGAAGAGTTAAGCTGAAAGCAAAATAAATTTGTGTGATAAAAATGTTCTGTATGAATAGGGGGAACAAAAGTACCTGTTCCAAGAACATATGATTGGTCAAAATTCTGTGCTCAGAGCTGTATCCTTTATGATCTTTTACCTAGACAGATACTTTATGGTATATCTATCTGTTGGTAGCTTTGAGAATTAGGCCAATTATTCCTGGATTCACCTGATTTAATTGATTAATCAATGAAAACCAGGTGATATAAGTGAGCAAATATTTCCATTGTGTGTCTTTCCCCACCTGCTGTTGAGGGAGCCAAGGTGACTCTGCTGCTAATTTTATGTCCCATACTGCACCCAGATGTACGTGAGATGGAACTGAGCCCAAATGTACAAATGACATGGATTGGATTCTGATTCCAGCAGATTGTCACACAGGAAACTTTAGCAGAAACAAGATTGCATCAAGATTTTAAGGAAGGGTGTAAAATGTATTTAGATTCGCAGAGTTTTCCCATGAACATGATCCTTCCAGATACTCAATTCCTTTTTCACAATTTACTTGGAGACTCAGCTGTGATAAAAAGATGTATTGGCTAGTAGCATCATGCACATCAAAGGGTCCAATATGAGATTGCCTGTTGTGTGCCTGTTCAGGATTTCTGGGACAAAGGACTGTATAAAAGCTAGTTTTTCCAGGAGGGACAGTGATGAACTCTGCCCAGGCCTCTTGGAAACTCATATAACATACTTCAAATGGGTGCAGCACATTTTCCCATCCCATTCCATATCTGGCTGGGTCTGCTACAGACTGTCTTCATTCTTCCTCATATCCAAGTATGTCCAAGAGTGGCCTCAGAGTGGGTGCAGCTATCATCTCTCTTTAAAGAATGATGGAAAACGAAGGTTTCTGAACAATCCTGTTTCTTTCAAAATTGTACAAGGGCACACTGTAAAGCTGGCTGTGCTTAATATTATGAATACCAGTGGAGCTTAAAGATTTTTCTGCTACCTTCAAGGGGAGTAACTGTTGAACTCAGACTGAGAGAGGGAGGCAAAGCCAGAGAGATGCAGAGACAAGACCTTGTTTAAGGAATGGCTGACAGTGAGCTTGAAGGAAATCTGGGAACTTCTGTCAAAAGAGTCTTCTGTGAAATAGGACCTTACCTGCTTGTATCTAATAATGCCAAGAGAATTACAGATAATATAAAAATTCTTTCCAGGATAGGTGCAGGGCCAGTTCCAGGCTACGTATCTTGAGAAATTAGTATTCTGACACTTCGGCAGCCACGAGCTCTGGTTGGGGGAGGAAAAGACAATGCAGAACAGACAGACAGATGTCAGGACATCAACAAATGTGGGGCTTACTGCCTCTGAAGAGGACAGACAGACAGACACCCTTATTTCCCTTCACGAGCCCATGGCTAACAAGAACCTGCACCTTCTAAGACCGGTGTGAGTCAGTGGGGATTTTGAGGTTTGGCTGCCAGCACAGCATGTAGTTTGCACACAAACTCAGGTTGTTTGCTGTCCTCTGGAAATGCATGACTTGCTGAAATTCCATCCTCTGACCAAGCCTAGTCTCAGCCTTGGTTCTCTGTACTCTGTCTCTGTTCATATCTTGTTTTAGCAACATTTAACTTCAGCTGTTTGATTTGTTAAAGTGAAATCAGATCTGTCTTGTTACATACCATAGAAGTGAGAAGGGACCTAGATGAAAACCCAGTCCAGATCTGCAGAAAGAAGTCATTCTGCACTGCTCTACAAAGTATGGTGAACATGGGGCATGCAAAAAAGTTATCTTAGAAAGGTTTGAGTTGAGAGGGACCTTACAGATAATCCAGTTCTAATCCTCCTGCCATGGACCTTACACTAGACCAGGTGAAAATATCAAAGAATTATATTATTATACATTTTGAAGAACATTTGAGATGGTTGTGATGCCTGGAAAGGTGATCAATTTGAACATTAAAAAAATATTCCTTCTCTGATGTCAAGATTATTCAAACACTGGCTGAAAAAATTGCTACTACCTAAAATTAATTTAGTTCAAAATAAACAGTGCAGGGGTTTTAGAGTCACCAAAATAAAAAACAAACATAAATTAAGAACACCTACAAAATGAGGATCTGTCCTGCAGAAAGACTGAAAAATATAATTCCTTTTACATGGGGAACTAAGCAGAACTACATTAAATAATAAATTCACCAATAAAAGGCAATTAGGGGAGAATTACTGAGGAGGAATGTGGAGAGAGGGTAATACATGCCCAAAGCTGCTGAGAGCAGGAGCTATCTTCCATTTTATTCTCTGCACACTTTCCCCTGCAGCAGAGTTCATCTGCTACACAGATGAGGTGTCCTGCAGAGATCCCTGGATTCCAGTGGCCAAAGACAGTAGATGCTCCCAGCCAGAAGAGTTCAGAGGTGGTTTTCTCCATCTGTCCCAGCCACAGCTAGAATATCTAGCTCTTAGATATTTTTTTTTTCTGATGTAATAGAAAGGGGATGCAATGAGAGAAGATAAAACTAGATGTTAGGTTTACTTTAAATATGACATACATAAGGTCAATGACACCATAATTCATTAAATACAAATTCTGCAGTGATCTGTAAAGGTTATTACCTAAATATATGCCCAATATATTACATGTAACTCCTCAGTCGTCCACTTCTGGAATCCAACCATTTACTCAGAGAGTGCTGGGAAAATTCAGACCTGGAGGATAGGTGCGTGGGGTCAGAAGAAACAAATGCCAGAAGTTCACTGCTAAATGTCAAGAGTGTTAGCAATACACTGCTGATGTATCTCATAGCTTTGTCTGAATTTTTCTATCATTTCATTTTCTGTTGTATTTTGCAGTGACAAATTACTTTTCTTTGTAAGATTTCAATGCCCTAGTATGTGCATGTTTTCCTCTGTGTGTGTATACATTTTATTGCAATTTGAGGTCAGTTTGTATGAAAACAGGAGTGGCCACACAGTTCTGAGCCCCATGCTAGGTTTAAATCCCACAGAAAATTACTACCTTGCAAGATGAGGCACATTTACACAACAGCAGCACCATTGTCTCATCACTTATTATTTTAACTTACTATGAAAGGGTCACATACTTGCTCTCTAGCTGATCCTTTGGGTAAAGATTGGCACTGAGGACAACAGAAATTATATATACATGCATACATACATACATATACATTTTTATGTTTAGTTTCATATGCACTACACATTCAGAAGAAACTTAAGCCGTAGTGGTTTCATAACAGGTCTGTTACTGGATTATCCCCTGATTCAGTTCATTTGAAATAACATAAACAACACAGTATTGTCAGAAGTCCGGACAAGAGCATCAATTTTAAATTATGGAAACGTTTGGAGGGTAAACCATTTACAATGGACACAGTGAAGCATTCAAAAATACTGAATTATGCGACAGGGTGGGGAGAAAGGAATATGATCACCAATTTTTGTTCTAGGTATTTTGCCAGACTGATCTGGCAATACAGTCAAAGTTTAATATGGCTGCATCTCAGGATCTTGTTTCAAAATCAGGAAATTTCACAAATTTTTTGCCTAAGGACTTACTCAGAAGTCTCCTTTTAACTGCTTAGCTAACAGCTTGGAGTAAGAATCAGTTTTGTCACAAACGTAAGTTTGCAATAGCAAAATATTGATAAAGAAGATAATTATGTCATTTGATGACTGTAAAGGACACACCAACCTTTCCACATACAGAGTTTCCTAGCATTTACTTCAATGGCCCATTTTTTCTGTCAGAAATATACCATGAGCTTTACTGTTACCTTTAAATTTCTCTCAATTTCTCTACAAAAGAAGTGTAATTCTATGTGAAGCTAAGAAAGTTATAATTCTGATGAAAAGATTTCCCTCCCTTACCTTTCTTTTAACTTTTTTATATTTGACAGCCAAGTTGTGAAAGATCAATGATAGAGCTTTGGGCTCAATTATGCCATCAGATAAGCAATATATCTCTAAGACTCTCTAGCTAATTTATACACAAGAGATGCTTAAATTGGTTCTCTTGTGTAACTTAACATGCACTAAAAGTTCTGCCATTGGGAAGAATGTCAATCAAATCAAGAAGATCCACGCAGAAAGCAAGAACAGATGGTAGGTGATGAGTGCTGATTTTGGAAAATGGAGAAAATAATATAAAAGAGAGCTTTTCCCTACTAAGCAAACGACTTTTTTTTTTTTTTTCTGTTTGTCACTGTTTGATATGTAAGCAGTTTTTCCTGTTAGATACATCCTTAAATACTGATGGGTTAAACACAGTTTCTCAATCACCCACTCAGCAGAACTTAGATTACAGATTAAAATGACTATGACAATTGTACATGTGGGGAAGTATGTGATACTGAAATCTGCAAGGACAGAGGGAGCTTTCCCATGTCATTCTCAGGGCTTTACTGCCACTAATCCTCAAAATTGAGAGTGTCAAGCATTATTCAAGCAAAACACAGAATGAATTAATTTGAAGCGAGAAGTACATTCTGTAAACAGTTTCTACTCATCTAAAACTTCAATGAGTTTCAATTTTAGAGTTATAGATTTATGAATTTTCTTCAGGCACTGCATACATTATGAAAAATCTCAAAATTTTGTATAGGTCGTGATGTATGTGTGTGCATATACGTTATAATACTCTGCTATGAATGAGAAAGATCAGAAAGAAAAGCTCTTTATTGTCCAACAAGTCTTTTTTTTCATCCTCTTCCTCTTTCTTCTCCAAATAACAAAGAAGAGAGTCCTAGGGTCAATAATAAAGCTTGAAGCTACATGATCTGATCTCCATTCTTAATTGCTATACAGATTTTTTCCTTATTGTTTGTACATGTTATTCGCTATGGCCCAAATTTCCTTTGAGCTCTTATCTGCCATACTGGCTTTCACTCTAAGTCCCTCCTTGAAAGTGGCAGTCCTTGTGAGGAAGGGGTTGCAGAAGTGTAAAGGCAGCCCAAGAACCCCAGACTGAAGCTTCAGGTGTCAGCTCCTACAGGGGACCAGATCAATAATACACTGTGCTGCCAGACACATTGCTTAAATCTCAGGAAACAGTCATACGAGTGTTTCAATAAATACTTACCCATATCATGTAGGAAAAGAAAAAGCTGTTATGATATAATATATCCATAACAGCATGGATATTTCAAACTTCACACAGCCAGTGGAAAAAAAAAAAAAAACAAAACAACTCAACTATTTCTGAAAACAAGAGATAATAAAAGCAGCATCTCAGTGGAACAGAAAGTTTTTCTTTGAAAAATAATAGGCTGTTAAAAAACATCTAAGGAGGTTTGGAATGCTGTATTTGTACTTCCACCAAATATTTGGCAAAATGTCTAAGAGGCACTGCAAACTGTCTTAAAAAAATTCAGACAAATTTTGACAGAGTCAGAAATCAATAATATTCTTCTTATATTTGAAAAGAATAAGGGGTGTTTATTAGCTGTGGATTGATTCTATGTGGAATTGTTAAGTAGTCAACTGGAGATCCAGCAAAGTATTTAAGATGATAAATATAAGAAAGAACTGTTATTTTATTTACCTCTGTGTCTGCCTGACCCAAAAATCTTGTTATATTTTCTGAAAACATTTTAAATCTAGCTCAAAAGTGTAACTGAGTTCTTATTGTAACCCTGGGTTTTTCTGAGTTGACTTAGTTCCTGGACATCTGACTTAAACATTTGCTGTGTGTGGCACTGGCAAGGTCTGTGTTTGAGAGACTAAAAGCATTGGCTAACTGAGAAATCTTAGACACAGCCAGTGTGAAGTCATTGATGAGTAATTAATTTTCTAGCAAAGTCCTCCAGATATTACTTTTTGGTCCTGTGCTCTTTTACCAGCCATGTAAACAGGGATCAATTGCCTTTTCTGGCCTATCTAGAAGATACAGTATTTGAAAGGGTAATATATAACTGGGGAGGCAAATCACTGTAAAAGAATATTTCCAATCATATTCCTAAATAGTCACAAACAAGCAAAATGTTTAATTTGACCTGTAACCAATTCATTATGGGAAGTGGTGGTGTCCCCATGTCTTGAAGTGGTCACTTTAAACATTTTTATGGATTTCATTTGTTTCCTTCAGAAAGTCCTTAAAGACTGTGAATTCAAACATTTATGCAGCATGGTCATAACAATTTGGCTTGGAAATATCTAATTATGGGAAACTCCGAGTCCATATTTCTGGGGAGAAAACAAAACCTGCACTGCCTTTCATGTTCTCATCATTGCTGAAGCTGTGTAGTATGAAAATGCCTGTAACACATCTATCCTCAAACATCCTGGAGAAGCTGTGTTTCCTCAGATAGTTAGAGGCACTGTGATTTTGTCCCTTGGTGGATGAGCAGAAACTGGCCTTGCAGACCACAGAAGAAAAACTGAGGAAGGAAGAGGATAATCACATCCCATAAAGGATGTGATTGAAGTAGAATAAATTCACTCTTGGGTGTCTGGTTTTGCAGTCTCATGGAACTCTGCAGAGCAAGCTAATCACCGTAATTCAGGTTAGGAGCTGATTTCCACGGTTCAGGTTTGCCAGGCTGTAGCAGAAAGGGATCCATGGGAGCAGCAGAAGCACTGAGCAATGTGAGGAGGCAGCAGACACCTGTGGCACGGGGTGGGATGCAGCCCTGGCATCTGCACACCTTGATCCTGAGGGACAGGATCCTCCTTCTCGTGGAATCACCCCCAGCCGAGGGCACAGAGGGCATCACACAGACAACCACCACGCTTCTCTCTGGCCTCCAGTTCTGCACAGCCATTCCTCAGCCTGCCGTAGCCATTCTGGATTTCAAGATTTCTTTTTGGTCCCTCATGCTTTCCTCCCTAAAGGCGATAGCTGGTGTATTGTGTGAAGCACATCCAGACAAAAATTAGACAAAAATAGCATTGGGTCCAACCCGTTCTCAGAAACGCAGGTACTTGGTTGAAAAAAAGAGACAAAAAAGTACAAACAACTGGAAAAATATTTTCCTCCTGAAGTCTCTTTCAGCTAATTTGTTTGCATGTAGTAATAGCAGATAAAAATTCAGGCTGAAGTGTAGCTTTGATGTTGGCATCTCTCAAGTTGTTGTTTTGTTTTTTTTTTTTCCCCCTAGCAGTATCAGAGACTTTGATTTGGAATGTACACAACAAAGGCATAATCTTTCAGATTCAGATTAAAGAGAAACAAAAACACAATTCTTGTCATGTGAAGCTGTTAATATTGTCCAGGCTTTTGCTTTTGTATCATCCAGAGTTGGTCACCTGGGATACAAACTACAAAGCTCTAAATCCTACAGCCAATCGCTGTGCCTTTTAAGGGGGTGTTGGTTTCACGTGCTGAAGTGTGTGCACCAGTTTATAGCAGCTAAGAAAAGCTCCTTTCTGCTTGCCATAAACTGAGCTGACTCAAGTCACTACAGTAAGGTGGTTGTTTAAAGTGGGTTTCTCCAAATGTGGCATCTTGCTCGACATCTGGTTCTAGTTAACTTCTCTTGTGAGGTTTATGTGTAAATTGTTGTGTTGAATCCGTATTAAATTTCAAAACAGGGCTGGCTATAAAGCTAAAAGTTCGCCTTATTTGTACAAAGGGAATGACTACAAAACAAATGTTATTGGCCAGTTCACGCTTGGAGAATTAGGTGCTATCACATGGCAATTTTTGTCCTAAATCTGATGCTTGTGATTTTTGCTAGAAATGCTCATTTAAACATCCTTTGTAACCATGCCTAAGGGTGTATTGAGGTCAGCTTTCCCTGAGATCCGTTATGCACCATTTTACACAAATTAAGTTTTCATGTACTGTGAGTGCATATAACTTCTTTTCTGATAGACTCAGAAAACAGCATTTTTAAGGAATAAATTCAAAGCATAGTGATTTATTTCAATTTTTCATGTAGTCAACCATAGTATGTTTTTACTGGAAAATCACATTATGTATCATAGTTTAACAACTGATTTAGTCTTGCAAAACGCTAAACATAATTCATATATTCACACCTTCTTCAGCTGGTTTAAGGCAGTTAAGCAAACAGAATATAGCCTTTTAATGTACAGTGTCATCCCACCTCTGTACTGGATTTTGAGCAGCTTTTAATGATCTCAGCTTTATAACATTTCATCTCATCCTGACAGCTCATCACTCTTGTTCAGGTGAACTGACCTTAACCTAATGGAGCATCAGATACACAACTGCAATTAAACCAGCAACCAGCCCCTCCAGACATATTACAATATATTTTCCTAAAATAATTCCAAAACATGCTCTCACAAATTTCACATCCATACAATTGACTTACAGAACCCACAGTCTAGGTTTTATTTTATTTAAACTTGCAATGTTCTTTTCATTTCCTAATCTACCCATTCTGGGGCATTTGCTCATGCTTGTTTCACACCACCATCAGCAATGAAACAACACAGTGCAGCAGAACAGGAAAAATAAGTTTACATTTTGTTGCATCTTATTCCTATGCCTATGTCCAGTAGCTGCAGTGAAGAATTACTTCCTGCCTCTGTGGTTCCTCATTCCTTCTGAATACAGGGATTTCTGTATATCTCTGAATTTTGTCTCAGCTGGTCACTGATTTTTCCAGTAGCTATTCTTTTGTCCAGTTTTTCTGAATTACACTGCTGACCTGGAAATTTACATCTTGCCTTGCCAATTGCTTATTAATTTTTAATTTCACCCGTCAGTGAAAAAATATCTGAAAGGTACAAGGAAGAATGATACAGGCATTTGTCAGTGGTGGCTGGTGACAGGAACAGAGGCAATGGGCACAAAATGAAATAGAGAAGGTTCCATTTGAACACAGGAATATTTGGGCACTGTGCAGGTCACCAAGCCCTGGCACAGATTGCCCAGCGAGTTTGAAGTCTCTCACCTCACACATTGCCAAAAATCACCTAGGCAGAACTCTGGGAAGCTGGCTGTAGGTGGTCAGGCTTCTTCCCCAAAGGGAATCAGTGAGGATTTTTATCACTGGAAATTAAAACAACTATCAGTCAGTGGATTCCTTAAGGGATGTGGAAGCAGAGGTTGTTAAAACGAAGAATAAAAGGGAAACTGTAGGTGAGGATAAAGGGATTGTGGGATAATTGGGAATATTTCACTCCTTTCACTGTGGCCCTTCTCACTCATAACATTTTTCTGAGGGAGATCCCAGCACAACCAGCAGTGCACAAACCTCAGGTGTGTGGAAAAAACCTGATCAGACTGGCACAATGGCCACATCTCAGAAAAATCTAATTAAAATGAGGTCAAGGTTTATATTATGGGACTGTTGGTTCCTGAAGACTAAGTGAGGAGGCTTGTCTGGCTCTAAGCCCTTAATTTTATTTCACAGAAGTGAAGTGTTAAATAACTTAATGAAGTTATTGAAGTATATATGGCTTTTTTCCTGTCTGCAAGTTTCAGTTTTCTTAAGACAACTTGTCTTACCCCAGCCCTCATCAGAGAGACTGGATTTTCTCTGTCATTTCCTTTGGTAGATGCTGAACTTCCTAATATAAATTTGAGCCTTAGCAAGTAGTATTTTAAAAACACAAACACAACATAATTTTATATTTATATCTCAATCTCACTAGGATTTCAAGCTGCTTAAATGTCCTGTAAATCTTCTAATTTATATCATGCCTAGAATACCAATAAAACTGATAGTTTGTGACTATAACATAAAATTTCAAAAATATCTTTTATAAGCAAAATTGTGTAAATAAGAATGCATACTAAAACAAAACAAAAAAAAGATCAATATTACCTGTTTTCTTTAGAACAACTGTCAACCAGTATATAATGACTGTCAAGTGCAAGGAAAATTGAACTTATGATTCAATTGAAAAACTAGCTCATCTGCAAAATTTTCAGTCTAAAAAAATCATATTAACATCTTCTAGACCTCTGAGGTACGTCACTCATTTACATATTACAGAGGCACATCTGCTTCCATACCTGGAAACTGCCTGGCCTTTAAAAAAAAAAAAATAACCTTAATAATTCCTAAATGCTCAAAAACTTTTACATGGAAGAAGAACATTGCTAGACTGTTTAGTGCTAAAGACTTCACTGGAAGTATCATCATGAAAAGGTTTCACAAGGTAGATTTTCAGTAATCCTTAGTATCAGACAGGTCTTTCAGTTGCAAGCAGAAACTTGCTTGTTAATTAATTATATTATTAAGAATGTGGTGTTTTGTTGCTACTCTGTCCTTCAGATTTTTTTTTCCTAAAGAAAGGTCTTGCAAGAATTAACTTAATCAAATATGTGGCTGATCTGCTGGGTAGAAATAGACAGCTGCTGTAGACTGTACCATAAGAAATGTCTGTGTCTGGGTTTGTTTGGTTTTATTTTACTTCCAGATCATTACTATGAGAAAGCAGCAGCTTGAGTCTAATACTATTGCTCCGGTGATTTTTATAGAGCTCTTACCATTATTGAAATTGGACTCGCTATTTCCCCCAAGCATATGCTTGAATAGCTGAAAGATCTCTGCATCAGAGTGGAATTTTAAAAAGGGTAGAACAATATTTTAAATGATGCATACAATAGGGGATATTTTTTAAACCTTCTCCTATAATAATATATGATCAGTAAAGAGACAAGTATATTTTTTGTCTTTACTGGAGGTGAAACAAGGTGTAGATGCAACTTGGGCTACAGTGAGCAATCCTGACAGAACATTTAAGTTTTTGGAATCTGTAGTTATTCACTTCTAGAATAACACTGTAGAATTAAATCTGATTCTCCAACTTTTATGGAAGAATGACACCAGCGTATGAGCTCCAGAATGTCTGCAAGTGCAGGAAGTGTCAGATCATCTTGTTCTTCAGACTATAAACAAAAATCGCTATGTCTGAGAGTAGCTTAAAAATAGAAAAAGGCTCTGCATAATTGTAGGCTTTTACAACTGACAAAATATTGTTCATTTTAATTAACCTCTCTCCTACACTGTCGCCTGAAAATATTCTATCTGAGACCTTAGTCATCTGCCTAAAAGGAAGCAAAATATTAAACCTACAATTTCACATTATGGAGGTAACCTTCTACAAAAACAGATTGAAGTGCGTAACGCTGCAAAATATTTTGCTGGCAAGGAGCACCTACTTGTCCGCAGTATTTTCATGTGGAATAACCTGAAGTTTGAGGTTAAAAAATGTTCTCAGATAAGTGCCCCGTGATGGAACAGAATATAAATCTGATCTGTAAACTGATCAAGGTCTCACCTTTGCTGTATCACCAGGTTAGAACACAAGTCATAATTAAGGTACACTACTCACTACAATATTATTCAGAATGTAGCATAAGAGGGACAGGATACAGTTTGTGGCTCTTTCAGGAGTTCATGGGAAGGTGCAATAACCAGAGAGTATAGCTTAAATTAAATATTTGGCTTATACATTTTATTTGTATACTCCGGGGTTTCATTGTCCAAAGCAAAAGAAAATAAGGAAAAAAAAGTAAATAGTGAGGGGAAAAAAAATCTTTTCATTTTCTATTGCTTCTGTACTGCACATCACAGCTACAGAAAACTGTTAGAATATTCTATCCCTCTGCATAAAATCATGATTTTTTTTTCAATTGCACATTAAGTATTCGGTTTAATCTAGTCTATGTATGTCAATCAGAGAGGCTTTCGCAATTTCCTTCGGGAAAATTCTCCATAGGCTTGTAGATTTTGCTGTCACAGAGGTTATCCAGACAGTTAGCTTTTGTCCTTCCTTAACTCCATGCAGTTCCTCATGTTTCTGCTCTCCTTCACCCCCTTAACTGATTCCTGAGAATCAGTTCTAAAAAGGAGGTCTTTAGAAATTTGCAGAGAGCTAAACATCTGCTCCTTCCTTCTGCCAGTATTTTCTGCTATCAGTGATGCTTCTGAAAGCAGCCTTTTCAAAAACAGACTTGCAATAGGTTGGTGATGAAATCGTGTGCTGCTGTATCAGCACACCTGTGACCCTCAGCTAGTCTTGCATCCTGTTGTGTTGGATGTTCTGTGGGTGTGACGGTGGGCATGAAACCAGACCCCCGGATTTTTCACAATCAGTGGAACTCCTCAGCTCGCGCTTTGCTAACTTGATTTGGCACACCTAGATCTTTATTCCCCGGATCGTTATCCCCTTTATGAAGTGAAGGCCACCACAGTAGATATTTTATACCTTCAATTTAATCAGTGCTAGGGAAACTTCAGCATTCTTGAGAGAAACAGGAAAGGAAGGACAAGTGTGGGAACCCAGGGCTCTTGAGCCCTCCGGTAAACACTGGGGTTGAAGTTGTCACCTTATGTGGTTTGCTTGGGTTTATTGTTTTCATTTGGGTTGGGGTTTTTTGTTAATAGGAATTGGTATCTTTGCTGATAAAGCTTGGTTATCAACGAAAAATGATGGAGAAAATGTCCTCCCATGCTGAATTCCTCCACCTATCCACAGAGTGGTTCCCAACCCAGAGCATGCAAACCGCCATTAGTCTCTGAAAAGTTATTTAGTTATTGAAAATACCATAGAATATGAGTGGGAGGGTGGAAGGATGTGATGCCAGGTTCCAAAGCCTATGTTGCAGGCTTATGCCAGCCTCAGAGGCAGAGAGATGAAAGGAGCTGCTCCATCAAGTCCTTCTGGGGCGGTGGGGAGCACAGCGTCGCACTCCCAAAATGAACCTGTGGGAGCTGGTGCACCCAAGAGCACCACAGGCACCCAGCTAGTGGGTCACACCAGCCCTTGGGAGGCTGTCTCTGAACTTCTGTTGGGTCTTCTCCTTTCTGCTGCCTCATTCAGCCCGGTCCTGCTTTCCCATGCAAGATACAGGTGGCTGTTTGTCTCTTTCTTTGTCTTGAGGTCTTGCCTCAGGCACACAGGGGCTTGCTACCCCTGGTGCAGATGCTCAATTTTGTTATTCCCTTTCCTGCAGTTGTTCAACCCCTGTTTGACGCAACTTCTCCCAGGACTTGCTCTAACCAGCAGTGCTGAGAGATTTGAAACCAACATAAAGCCTTTGAGAGGTCTGAGATAACAGGCAAATGAGTAAGGGTGAGCTCTGCCCTCCAAGCCTCAGCTGAGTTTCAAGCACTCCTTGAAACTCTCACACCTACAGGTCATCTAGCTACAAATGCACAGGGAAAGTGCCTGACCGCTTTCCTTATGTGAATAGTTAACTTTTTTTTTTCACTATAAATTACTATTCCTTGTGGGATCCATTTTGATTTAATTAGCAAATAGATTTGGGGGTTTTTTCCCCTGTTAATACTGTGTCTCATTATGTCAATTAAAAAGAAAATTTTACTTCAATCGCACAATATAGAGCTGTTAAAAATTGCTATGCAAACTTTTGTGGGAGAAAAGGTCTTGGGGGGGAAGGTAATACTATGACAGTGAATCATAAATTTATATTGAAAAACAGCACAGAAATCAAAGAAACAGCCTGTCTACTTTTTGTGACACATTTTTTGTGTGTGATTTTTAAGACATAGTCTTGAAATCTGGTAGCAACATTAGTATCTTTTGGTGGTTTGGATTGGGGTTTTTTCTTCCAGTTTTCATTTTCTTGTTCTAATTATCTGAAACAGAACCAGGAAAAAAATTTCATAATTTCCTCTTAAATAGACTAATAGAAGGGTTTACCTCAGTGCAGATTGTCTACTTGCACCATTTTAATCTGACACACTGTTCAAAATATTTTTAAAGCCAGCTGAGGGAATGGAATAGGTGCATTTCTTTGCAGCAATGAGTCAGTGGAAAGAGACACAGTGGCTCCAGTGGAAACAATTTACATGTTTCGTTGCCTTTTGAGTATGGGATTAGCCATCTCTTGGAGATTACAGACTTGATAGCCCACCTCCACATTAACCAGATACAGAACTCTTTTTAGAAGCATGCTGATCATTTTTCAGTGTTTCTTTTCTCTTAGCTTTACAGTCACTTCTTATTTCTCATGATTGTACAGAACGCCTCTGAATTTACAACATCTGAAAGATGACAGTAATATGTCTTCTGCAAATGATGTACTTTGGATATCTGTCCACTTCCTGCTTTAAAAGGAAATGTTCACAAAGACAACAAATCATAGGAATTTTCTGGTTTAAATGAAATTCCCCATCTTCAGGATTCCAAGTCAAGGGCTGAGGTGAATCCATGGCTTCCCCAGAGCACTGCAATGATGAATTAAAACGTATTGTAAAGCTTGATATATATTCTAATCTCCCTGCCTTCATTCCATGGAAGGTTGCATTTCTACTCTCAATCCAAGAAATATGAATAATTTGATTATCTGTGCATATGCAAAATCCCACTGGGAGTCAATGCAAACATAAATTTCCTCATATGTTTTCTAGCACGTGAAGCTCTACTCAAATCCATGTGCGGCCAAAAAAATTTCTGAGAAAGGGGTAGTAATTTTAAATCTAAACCAGAAATTAATCCATCCGTTTCATATTTCCAATCTTCCTAGTGGCAACTGTCTTTATTCACAAGAAGTGGAGTCTTCCAGTGGCATTATACTCTGTGTCATGAACAAGATCTTGTTCTCCACTGTGATTTTCACTGAAAACTGTAAAAGATGTTGCGTAAAAAAAGTGATAAATGTGCTATTATGAAATCCTTAATTTATTTAACAGCTAAAAAATACTTCTGTAATTAAAACTAGAAATATTCAGATCTACCTGTTTTCAATGTCAGAAATATCCTTTGCTAAGTATTTCTTATGAGACAAAATGAATCCTAGTTTGACCTTCAGTTCAACATTCCCATGATTTCATTGCTTACAGCAGGCCTTTGAAATCCAGTGAGGAGAAAGCTCTCAAGATGACTACTTCTGGTGGTTCTGATGAAATTCCATCTGTTTATGTCCCAGGTACAGGTGTGATGTCATTCCCATCTGTCAGCAAAGCCATGGCAGCATGCCAAAATAACAACTGGACAGGAATGCTCGGACATACAGCAAAATAACCAGAAACACGTGCTACATCAGGAGATCTGTGCAGGAAACCTCCCTTAGCAAAGAGCAGGGAGGGAAATCTAAAGCACCTTCCCTTCCTTGCAGTGTCCCTCAGATGTGTCCCATGGCCTCGGGGTCTCATTCTCAGCTCTCAGGGAACCATGTGAACAAAGAGTTTTCCCACCATCTCCATATAAACAGAGACACAAAGTAGGATTTTTCAAATATTTCACAAAGCCAGTACAAGGCCCAAGTATATCTTCCCATGCTAAGATATTCCTGCAGACAGCTGCAGGAGTTATTCAGAGTTCAGGCTAAGTGTGGATGCTCAGAGCTTGATAACACTGATAACACTGGATAATAACATTGCCACATATACTAACAACAGAATGAGAGACCTAGGAGATGTATCTAACAACACTAAAATAAAACTATGGCACTAGTGGAAAAGCCAAAATCTGTCAGCTAAAAAAGGACAAAATTAAGATCAACTGACACTTAACTCCAGCCCTCTTGTACCTGTAGCTGAGACAGTCCTTCATGACATGGCATGGTGAATTCAGGAGCCTTCAGGAATCTCTGTCCTTTTGCTGCACAGGTAAGACAGTGCAAAGGACATCTGACATTGTGGTGACCACAGCTGGTTACCACATGTTTCCCTGGCACATTTCTTCCAGAAGGCTGGAAGGACTCTCCAGGAGGAAATGGTCACTTTTGTGGCTCCTGTAGGTACTGCCATACAGTATCATACTGCTCAGTGTCTGGAGATCTACAAGCAGGTGTGTGGGAAGCTGGTCTGGCAAAGTCTTCAAAAGGACCTCTGGTTGAAAAAAAAGGCTCAGTAACAGTTGTTTTTGTGCTTGGGATAAAATAACACATTCCCAAAGAAAATGGCTGCAGAAGGAAGAAAATCTTAAAGAGGGTTGGGGGGGTTATGGTGAGTTATGCAGTTCATTTAAACAATTTTCTTCCTGCAGATACATTTGGAGCTGATTAACGTATACATAGATATTTGGCACCCTGGCTGCAGTGAATTTCCCTTCAAGCAAAGTAACAGCTCTTTTACTTCTTTTCATTCACTGAGTTCCACCAGATAAAAGAGAACAAAGTGTACCTGGAGCCTGAAAAGGGCCCCTGTGTCCAAAACAGTGTAAAAGCCCACTTCATTAGCACACATCATTAAACATGTCATACAGAAAGGCACCATCTGCTCTTGAAAATTCTGGGACCCCAGCACAGAAGGCACTTGATTGCCCTCACCAAAGAGGGAGAGCCTTTTTGACTGAACCTGGTAGACTTGGAACTGGGGTTATTTTGCCAAAACTAGGGTTTTTCTTTGTTGTACTAACAAAATGAGATAGATCCTGAAAAAAAATTCTAAATGTATGAAAATAATTTTTCCATCTTTTGTAGAACCATGCTAGAATTACTCATTTTCTCAACAGACTACATTTTTTATCACAGCCATGATACTATTTGAAAACTAAGAAATATTATGTCTAATAGCCAGGAAAATTACCGTCTCTGAAAATGACCATCTTATCACAATTGATAAAATTACCACCTAGGGGTTGCATATCTGGCAATGTCATCTAACCCACAGTCTTCTCCTGTTTTCCAAATGTGATTGTTTTAGTTTTTTTCATGGTTATCAGCCTAATTGTCCCTGTGTTTTGCTCTATTCTTTAATGCAAGACTAAAAAACATGCATAAAGCTTCTCAGAAGCTCTTTTGTTCTACCCTTCACTTGCCCAATTACTTGTTAGAAACTGTGGGACTTATCTGAAATGCAGAGAATTTTTTTTCCTACATCATTAGTGTGAAACTGGTTTATATCCCTTAGAAATGCTTCATCTTTATTGCTTTTTAAAAATCATTATTGTAGACTGAATTATTTCCATTTGTAATTCTGGAAATACTTACTGACCTCCAAATTACTGACATCCCCCTCTGCTGAGTTCTTTTGCCTGCCTAACATCTGATTGCAATGATTCCAGCACTGCTAGGCATGTTCCAGTGTTTTATTCATAACAGTTCTTTATAAAATTGTAGGGCCATGTTTCACAATGTAATATTCATTTTCCTTATGTGTCTTTACTTACTGAAGTGTATTAACACATTTGAAAAAAAAAAAAGTTTCATAAACTTTCCTGTAAAAATAAGTCTCTTCAAGACATTTGGTATGTAGCTGTAGCGCATAGTCATTCTTCATCATTCCTAGTAAAAAGAGAATTAGCATTCCTTCAATCACTTATCTTCATAAGAATTAAAATTCTTTCCAGGATATTTAGTTCTTAGGGCATTTTATCACAGCACGTTTATGTTATAAACATGCTCTTTCTTGTTAGGAATGACATTAATTTTCCAGTTAGTTATCAAAGCAAATTAGTTCTAAATTTATAGCAGTCTGACATAGATTTACAGAATTAGAGCATAAATCTTCCTTGCTATCTTCAAAAACATAAGCTGATACGTGCCTTTGCCCAGTCACAGTATGTAACCAGATGTGCTTGTTTTTTTAAGAAAAAAAAAAATTCTCTCCTTATCTAAATCATGTGTGTCTGTGATTTGATGAATATGTTCCTTTGATTGCTTCATCACTTTCCTAACAAAACTATTTTCTAACAGGGAAGACAAGGCACTGACAATATTGAACTGTCGCTCCCCAAATTTGTACTGCAGACATGAAATGACCTTGAATTAGAGTCTGAAGCAGCACTGCTGCTTCCTCAGAAGTACAGAACTAAGGAAGATAGTCTGCCATGAGGATAAAAAGGATTCTACAGGGAAAGCCTAGTGCAAGAATAAGACTAGTTATTATTTTAGTATCAAGCTGTCTGTCTCCTGATTTCCCATTTCTCTCATGGGGTTGCTTTGGTATTTGCTGATGATTCATTCTGATTTTTCTCTTGCTCAAAGCAAGGAAAGCTCTCTCACTCCAGGACAAAACAGAATTCAAGCAAAACCCTTCTCCAGCACTTCTGAGTCTCAGATGCTCTTTTTGCTGCAGTACATCTCTGGCACTATGCTCACAGTCATGCCTCTGCTCTATTACTAATTTTAGCCTTTGGATACTTCAGCTGTGAGCCATAGCCTCTTTTTAACCACAAATTACTTTCTGGGCTCCTATGGGCTTGTTCGTGTTCATGTTTTTCTCTTCTGCCTCTCCTTTCTCCCAAAGGGGAGTGAACCTCCACCATCCTTTCATGCAGTGGCCTTTCTTAGTTGATAGTTGTTTTCTTATTTTCCCACCTCCATTTCAGCCTATTTTCTCTCCTCAGTAATGACTTTTGTCCTTAAGAACATTTTCTCTAAAAATACCCCCCAGTATAGAATCGACTAGAGTTTTGACTGAAAATTTTCCCTTTTAAAATTGAATTGGTAAACACAGTAAAAAATTAGAGAGACAAAAAAAGAAAGAAGATGCAGAAAGCAAATTATGAGACATGTTATTTAACACTTTCAGGGGAAAATTTCTCATGCCAACCTTAGAAATATCTTTTGAAGAAGATTTATACATGATATGAAGTCAAAGAAGAGTGAAGAGTTATTTCATATACTGTAATGGTCATCTCCAATATTGATATTAAATGGACAATATTGATGATCAGCTGGCCATCTCATACTGAAGACTAACCCATAAATTCATTTTTAAATGAGCTTCTATTTTCTTTTGCTTCTTTTCTTTTCATGAAAATATCTGGTGCATCTCTGATTAGTGCTATAATAATACCTATTGCTGTGATTGAAATTGTAAATATAAATATATGAAAGCAAGGTTTATAAATAAATTATTCTAAAGCCCTAACTCCAGGAATTGCAGATATAATGTTTTGAAAAATGGAAGAAAGTCAAATATTGGATGAGAAGTTAATCAACTGGAATCTCTATGGAAAGATTAACTGTTCTGTTATATGGAAGTACAGCCACACAAGAACCATACATACATCTGTAAGTGTCTATGCACCATCTGAATATCTAGAATATTTAAATTCCAAACAAAACATAGAAGCCTCTTGATCTGTCATCTCAGTAAGCTCAGAGCTTAATGAGTGAAGCATGAGATGCAATGCAAAAAGTAATAACTCAGGAGAGGAAAACAAGCGTAATTTCCCTTCCTGATGTAACCAAAGATTAGCTGGCAAATGTCACAAAACTTTGCTACTGTATTAGGATAATTTGCTGCTCTTGAAGCATCATTATACTAGTGAGTCAAGGAGAAGTGTATCATTAAAATACATATTTTAATATAAAAGCTAAACTTTGCTGAGACTTAACTTCCAAACACTTGTGACAGTGTTAGCTTTATGGTTGGGCTCAATGGTCTTAAAGGTGTTTCCAATCTAAATGATTCAGTGATTCTACCAGAGGTCAGTAACTAAAATGGAATATCTGACATATTTAGAGAAGACTTGAATGGTGAACTAGCCAGCAATATTTCATTAAGGTTATTTTCATTAAAACAGAAAATATCTGTTCCATGAAATTGAGTTTTTCTAGTGGCTATCTTCATTTTTCTCTTCTGTTTCCGATGAGAGCTACAGCTATCCCATGCCATAGTCCCCTAGCCTTGAAAAAAAGCTGCAAAGCCAACAGAACTCCCTGAATGGGCATCAGAAGAGTGGTGCAAAATGACAAAACACATTTGGCCATTTAGTTGCTGGTAACCCCAGCTGAAGATTAATATTTTCACTTATGGAAAGGAAGAGGAAGGTGAGCAGTACTTTCTGGGCAGGCAGACAACTAACAAACAAAAACTCTCTGCGAGCACTTTTTTTTAGGTGTTGTTGGTGGTGGTGGTTTTTTTTGTTGTTGTTGTTGTTGTTTGGGGTTTTTTTTACGTTTTTAAAGAAATGTCCTTCTGTTGAAGTAAATAAAAAATTATATGTGATGTTTGAAACTGGAAGAGGAAGGGAAGTCTGTTCATGATACTTTTTACCCCAATTCTGGAGATAAATATTTTCCAAACTTTTTTATTAGACCAAATGTATTTCTGTTTTCCAACTATCTAGCTGTGATCAGCCAGATTTCCGACCACGTGCTAAACATACCTCGTATATTTACATGGGGTTTCACTAGAGAAAGATTTGCATGGTTCACTAAAACCAGCCCTTCCCTTCTCCCACCAGGCCTCCCAGAAATCATGTCCCACCCAGCCAGGGTGCTGCTCTCCATCCACTCTGCTCATTCCTTCCTCCAGAAGTTCCTGATCCTTCTCTCCTCACTCTCCCCATGCTCATGTGGCCCAGTCCCTACATTCCTTGATTCTGCTGATCTTTCATAGGTATTTACTTGTGTTTCCCACATACCACTGTTCTTTACTGATAGGGAAAGGGTTCTTACTCTTTCCCTTTTGATTTCTAAGGGAATATCAGTTGTTAGATGGAAGCCAGAAGTCAGTATGTGGTTTATATGACTTTTGTAACTGACTTTTTTTTTAATATACCAATATTAGTTCAGTGTTTCATATAGTGTTAAATTTTTATTTTACTGAAAACTGTGATGCAATTTTTTAGTATTTATTTGGTTTTATTTTCTTTATTTTATCAATATGTATACCAACTTATTTTTTTTGTCTGATCATTAGCTGTCAGATTTTTTTCTTTTGAGAAATACATCCTGTTTTTAAAATCATATTTTTGTAAAAGAATTAACAATGAGAGGAACACTTATACAACTCTTTGGGCTCAGTGGGAGCAATGGTCATAAACTAAAACACAAGAAGTTTTGCCTCAACACAAGGAAGAATTTCTTTATTGAAGGTGACAGAACACTCTATCACCTGCCCAGGGATGTCATGGAGTCTCCCTCTCTAAAGACATTCAAAACCCACCTGGATGTGTTCCTGTGTGACCTGCTCCAGGTGACCCTGCCTTGGCAAGGGGGTTGGACTGGATGATCTCCAGAGAGCCTTTCCAACCCTAACAGCTCTGTGATTCTGTATAGTTATTAACACAAGCTTACTGTGACAACATAAGGAGAATGATTAGAATTTCAGAGCGAAATGGTATTTCTACAACTGGACAAGATATCAGTCAAAGAGCTTGGCATTAAATGATTTTCCCCAGAGCTGAAACAAACACAAGGTCAATTATGTTGATTCAATGGATGGATAAACAACATATTAGTTTACCACAACTCAACTGTTTGGCTGTGTGTCCTGGTCTTCCACTTACAGACACAGTGTCTCCACCTGTCCCACTCATTGTAGTTTAACTCTTCAGTGATGCTATTAATATTTTCACTGTGTAAATCTGCCACCCAAATAGTACTCACTGTACTGGGGCAAACCCTTGCAGTCTACTGGTAGAGAACATCAGTAGCTGTCACAATTTATAAGCTTCAAATTCATTATAAAGTGGGGGATTATTAGTTTATTCTATATGTATAAAATCACTGATTCAGAAGAACATGTTAATGTGCATAACTGTGTGTTTACCACCATGGGCCCCAACACATGCAGATAGCTGCATCAATGTGCAAAAATAAACATTATGCCTTGAATTTTTTATGGAAATACAAATTTTTTTATTCCATGTGTTTTATGTCATAATACCATCTTCAGAGGATCTGTGTTTTTTACAGATTTTAGTCACTCAGTTGAAACTTAGAAAGCCTCATCAAAGATTTTAAACTAATGAGTGCACTCTTAAATAAGGCAAAACCAAACAAAGATTGGCTTTTGCAGGGGGTGTGAATATATTAAAAAAATAATTATGCTTGACACTGTCAGGGTCTGACCTCCTGGAGCCCCCAAAGCATCACATACATGATAGAACACGGGAATTCTGACATAATCTCATGAATATAACAGTTTAATAAATTGTAACTTATACAGTGATCCACAGCACATGGGATTTAGTTGCCCTTGGTTATATATTTGGAGCAACTGAAGTTAAAAAATACAGCTCAGCTACGAAAAGACTCTTTATATCTTACTCCTGTGAATCAAAAAAAACGAGTTCTGATTTTCTCAGAACTAAAGAGCACACTACCAGGTAGGTTCACCTATCCTGAGCAAAGTACCTCCTAATCCATCTCATCTGATACTACTGTTATCATATTAAGTGCCACAGTCACATTCCAAGAAAAAGAAAACTTTGAGCGTGGATGTCTATTTTAAACATCCTGTAAGATGTAGCCTGGTAAGTAAAAAAGAGATACCAAAACAACCTTTGTAAAGTCTTTGCTTTATGTCCTGTATTTGCAATGTTAAGGCAGTCTATAATTAGAGTACACCAGGACCAGTGACTAATGCACATGAAGCTACAGTGAATTAGCTGAAGTGTTGTCATTATTTTTGCTCACAGATGCGAATATCAGGCATTTTGATGCTGCTCCTCAGTGTGCAAATATTGGCACACCCTGCTCAAATACAACCACAGAAAGAAAACACAAAAGAAAGAAAAAAAACCTCCAAGTGCAGATGTCGTATCTTCTCTTAAGTATTTACAATTAATATGTTCACACCCAGCATGACCATAATTGCAGCACACACAAAAATTCCATGCCTCTTCTTCAGCAACACATTTATGTGTGTGACCACTAACAAAAAGGCATCAGTTTTTTCACTTGTTCCTACACTGACTTTACTGCCCTCTCCCTTAAATTTCATGTTTTCCCTGTCTACAAGATCTTTTTGGTACCTTGGAACAATGGTTGAACATGGTAGGAAATATCAGACAGTTTTTATTATTATTCACTAAGACCTGAAAGAATGTCTTTAACTCTTGCTTTTGTCTTCAAACCAAAGGGTACTTGCAGTACTAAACGCTCAGTCACTGGTCTGTCAGCTTCTTCTTGGCAAACAAAAAGCTGGAGTAAATACTGTGTATTTGCAAAGAATATGGATGTTTTTACTGATTAAGTGGGAGGATGGGACAGCTGGCTTGCAAATATTGTCCAAAATATGTGAACAAAAGACAAAAGAAACATACGTTATCCTAGCAAAATCAAGATAGCTCCTGTGGATTGCTAAGTATGCCTGTATTAACCCATAACACACTAATATTTTTTGCACAGATACATAAAATCTATCAGTTCTCATATGTTTTAGAGTTTGGTGAAACCCAGTTCAGTGCCAGGAGCCATTATAGGATCAATGCACCTTTGAAGTAGTGCCTAGGTTTGTGTTGACCTTTGATAAGAGGATAAATTTCACCCTGTGTCATTAGTGCTGCCCACAAACATAAAAGGGGTATGTTTGCCTTGCCTTAACATCTTTGATATTTACCCACTGCTTTGCTTGAGATATCAGGTATAAAGATGACCCTATCTTTCCTGACTATGCTGAAAAGGAGAGATATTTGTGTTTAAAATAAGGTTCAAACCCAGGATGGAAAGATAGTGCAAGCTCTTGCTGAACTTTTCCCTAGCATAGTGCAAGAAGCCAGCAGAGGTGAGCTGATGCAACTTTGCTGTAATAAAAGAGTTCAAAAACAGTCATGATTTGTCAACCCAGAGGCTAAAACTTAGATCGAGAGAAGGTTATGATACCACAGAGATCAGACATTACCCATTGACCGTGACACCCCACCAAGAGGAGAGGAAAAGCTCAGAGCCAGCAGTTTTCTGACCATTTGAGGTCATGTAGCACAGTGGGTGAAGGGTAGCCCTGTCCATGGGTGCACACCTCACTGTTGTGCCCTGGTCAGCCCATTGAAGCAGGGGATGGAATTTGGTTATGACCACTGCTTCCCCTGACACTCACATCAAGTCCCTGATGTGGAGAGGAGGGGGGCTGAGCTTAGGGATTGGGCTACAAAACAAAGCACACTTTAGACACAAACTCTCTGCTATCCAAAGAACATCTGGAAGTACTGCCAGGCAGCTCCTCTGCTCTCCAAAACAGGTAGGTCCCATCCCTTAATCTCAGCCCTGCCACTTCTCCTCTCTACACCTGCTCATAAGCCAAAGGACTTCCAAAGGTTGCCCAGCTGGCTGCAGGCAATGCCAGCTGCCAGCAGAAGAGGAGTGACCAAGGCCAGCCCTGCTTGTCAATAAGAGAAGCCTTGACCCATCCTGCCAGCCTGGTACGAGTGGGGCTTTTGCACGTGACTAAGAGACACATACACAGACAGAGTGCAAAAATTAAGCTGATTTGGGGAAATTGGTTCAAATTTTGCTTATGTTTGGGATCCTTAAGAAGGCGGGTAGCAGGTGAAGAGATTAAGGTTCAAATTCCCAGTGTCGCACGCACAAAGACCATGATCTTAAAATGGAGCTTTTTTTGACAGAAAATTAAATACAAGAACGTGAAGGTACAACTGTACATGTTTCATAATGGGGTTTCTTAAAAATACTTGCTGGTAAAACAAGATTTCTTTTACAAACAAAGAATCATATTGGTAGTCAGTTCTCTATTAATTTATCAGCCCTCAGTTTCACAAAATAGGGGCTATGTCCCCAGGAGTTCCTCTGGCAAAGGGGTCCCTCTGAATCTGGAAGACTGCCCAATTACAATTTAAAGAAATTTACAGCAGGATGACTGACTTCAGACAGAAGTCTCTAACAGCATCAGGAAAATAGAAAGAAAGGCTGCAAGAGGGTGATTGTGTGTGTCAGAGCACTTTGTTTTTTTCATATGAGTGAAGTGAGGACAATTTTTCTTTTTAAGTTTTGCAGTGAGTGGAATCAAGGTCCTGTTTGCCTTCCTTTCTCTCCTCCTTCTCACTCTCTTTTACTGTGTGCAGACTCTCTATTAACATGGAAAACTTACACTGGTTATTATGGACTCTTTTTAGACTTATATGTGGTAACAAAAAGAGGCCCTTAACCTAAAATTCTCTTTTGGGAGAAAATACAACATTGCTGTTAGCCCTGGGCTTAGGCAGGGAAGTGCCAGTGTCTGCTTCCCCTGGGAACTAAAAGGAGCTGCCAGAGAGCTGTTGCATTGGAATTCCACCCAGAGCAGAATTATCATAGAATTGTTTAGGTCAGTAAAGGCCTTTAATCACACCGAGTCCCAGCCATCAGCCCAGCGCTGTAATACTTGATCATTCTTTCAGTGAAGAAATTCTTCCTAATATCGGATCTAAACTTCCACTGGTGCAACTTGAGGCCATTTTCTGTCATCCTGTCAGGTATTACATGTCAGAAAAATTCAACTTCCACCTGGCTACAGCCTTCTTTTGGGTAGTTGTAGAGATAAGTGTAGTTGCTGCAATAAGGTCACCCCCGAGCATCCTTTCCTCCAGGCTGAACACCCCCAGCTCCCTCATGTGCTCCTTGCAAGATTTAGGCTCCAGACCCTTCAGCAGCTCCCTTGCCTTTCTCTGGACATGCTCCAGCACCTCAATGTGATTCTTGTAGAGAGGGGACCAGAACTCAACACAGGATTTGAGGCGCGGCCTCACCAGTGCTGAGT
The DNA here is from genome assembly GCF_963662255.1 of Cinclus cinclus. NCBI lineage: Eukaryota > Metazoa > Chordata > Aves > Passeriformes > Cinclidae > Cinclus > Cinclus cinclus. Next base: position 4,031,490 of record NC_085049.1, read on the forward strand.
ACAAAGGGACAATCACTGCCCTGTCCTGCTGGCCACACTATTTTTCACCAAGGAAACAGTGCACCTCTTCAAGTCCTCATCAGTTAATTTCTCCAGGAGAATGCTTTGGGAGACAGCTCCAAACGCTTTAATAAAGTTCACCATAGAAGTACCTCCTTCCATACCTAAAGGGGGCTTACAAGAAGATTGGGGAGGGACTTGTGGGGTTTAGGAGGGTCATGTAGTGAAAGAACAAGGAGAAACAGCCTTGAAATGAAGGAGGGTAGGTTTAGATTCTTTATCAGGATTCCTTTACTGTAAGAGTGGTGAGACACTGGAGCAGGTTGTCCTGAGAAGGTGTGGACTCCCCATCCCTGGAGGTGTTCAGGGCCAGGCTGCATAAGGCTCTGAGCACCTGGTCTAATGTTCTTGCTCATGAAAGGGGAGTTGGAGCTAGATGATTTTTAAGGTCCCTTCCAACCCAAACCATTCTGTGATTTTATAAAATGAGAGATCAGGACCAGAAGATGAGATCAAGCGCTAAAATAATTTTCAGGAGCTAGGTTTTGTTAGCTTTCCTTCTAGTTTCTGGGAGTTGTCCATAGAAAGAAGTTGTACCATTGTGCCTGGAACAAGGATTGTTTGCTCATGCCATCCCATCCCATCCCATCCCATGGCTATCATGACTATTATAATCCAGTGTTGAGCTGGTACAGGAGAGTGGCCAAATGATTCAGAAACATCTAAGATTGATTATAATCAAGCTCATTTGCTCTTTTTTATTGCAAATATCTCCTGCCTGACTCACTTTCAGGTGTGGCTGAACCTTGTTGTTTAACCCTTGCAGTTTCCAATCTGACCTTCTGCATCAGCAGTGTGGCTGTGAGTCAGTGCACTGCCCAAACATGCACTGGGAGATTTTGGTTACCAGACTGAGAGAAAATGAGGCTGGCCAGGTCATGGGTACAGCCAGGAACCTTTACCACCCTCAACTGTGTGACCTCACCCATGAAGGGAACGGTCTTTGGCCTGTGCTGTCCTGTGAAAGGCTTTTGTAAGGCAGTGTAAGTTTGCCAGAACTCTAGCATGGGGCTTATTTCCTTCTAATATTAATAGTTAAATTGTATGGATAATTGCAGGCTAGATCAAATCTGTTCTTCAGCTGGCACACTGGTTTACTGGTAATTCATATCCCAATTCTCCCAGTGGTTATGGGAAAAGTCCATTTTCACCTAGATAGATCCCATAAATCCTCACAAAAACACGTGAAAAATTGCTCAGTTAAAGAATTTATTTGATTTAGGACAGTTCCCATGATTCGTCAAACAGTAAGAAATTATACAGAGCAGTTAATAGGCTGACAAAGTAGATAAATGAATAAATAGATACATTCACACACTTCTCAAGTAATAATAATGTAGCAAAGCACAATACTCATTAGAAATATCTGGGCTATCTACAGGTCAAAGGAAAGCAGGTCTTCTCTTCAGGTTTAATAATAACAATATTAGAACTTTTCAACATCTGAAACATTGATCACAGACACTAACATTATTTCTGGAAAGGGACACCCTATTTTATGTAAATAATTCTGTAGTATTATCTCTTTCCCCTAACATTTTCAGTTGTTTGCTCCCTAATTCTACCCTCTACCAAGTTCAAGAACCTGACCAGGATTCTGTAAGTGATTAAAACAATGATAGCTTGAATTGCTCTGCATATCTTCATTAGCTTCAGATCAAAATAATTTCAGATCAATATCAATTCCCAAGAAATATCATCATGATGATCTCACTGCCTTGTAGGAGAATCAAAAGTGGTTCCAGTCAGGTCCAGCCCTTGGTGGAATGGTGTCATTTACTTCCTCTGGCTTACCTGCCCACCTTTCACCCTGTATTACACAGGCTTCTTTTAGGGCAATAAACCCCCTGAGTCATATATGACAGAAATAGGCCATGGGTTATTCTTGCGTTGGAAAATGGGTTATTCTTATAAAAGTGAGTCCAAATATTTCTGACACACTTTGGAGACATACTAGCTAAGGCACCAAACATATTGTTTTTATGATATTGGCAAAATACATAATTAGAGTTGTGCATGTCCATGTTTGATTGACTGATACTAATTTCCTGTTCAAAAACAACATCAAGAAAATTATTTTGTGGAGGAATTGGATGAAGTGTGTCATAATATTTAATGATCTTACTTGTTCCAGTGCCTGAATTAATGACATGTCACTTTACTGAAAGATGGATTTATGAGTGATTTAGTTTCAGCTCAGTTACTCTGTTTATCATCTTTCACCACAATGGGAAATATACCATTCAAACAATTCCAAAATAAGAAAAATAAACAAAATTGATGATGACAGTTTCCCAATATAATTGCTCTGAATGTTTAATATTTTGCTATCTGCACTATTAAAGCAGGTTGCTTCATTTTCATTCAGTGACTGCCAGTGGAGTTGCAAATCTTGCAAATGTCAGTGAGCAGCATGCACATGAAACCTCCACTTCTTTGTAATGTACAGGCACCTCCTTGGGCAGATTAACTGTACAGTGGACACTGGCTGATTCAGCACCATGAAAACACAGCTGTGCTGCTTCTTCAGCTGTCTTGGGTCTGGTATTAGTGCTATGGTTTTCATATCATAACCTATCTGCACTAATAATCTTTCCAGAACTTTACTTGACTTCATGAAGGATGGGCAGACTTGATGTCCTTTCCCAGAACCAGGAGTCTGTAGGAAAACAATGTGCAGAGAACCAATGACCTCCAGACTTAGTAAACACAGGTGAGCTTTGGTTTATTAATTTTTTAACAGGAGCTGGACTTGTGATCCTTGTGGGTCGCTTCCAACTCAAGATTTTATGATTCCATGGTTATGCTTTGTACCAGACTTCCAGGACTTGGTGCTGAAGTGAGAGATGCTGCTGGAAGCAGAAGAAGGTGACGGTGTCAGTACTGTGTTGCACGGGGTGCATTGAATCAGGTGTACAGCAAGATTAGTGCAGAGCCTGACCTGGAAACTGGTGTGGCACTTAGTTCTGCAATTGGAAGCACTGGGAAACATGGGCATGTGGAATGCCACAGACATGGCTCTGTATAGTTATAGCTTCATGGTGAGCAGTGAACACAGGAACACAAAATCAACAAACCATTCACTTTAGAAGGAACACCTGAAAACCTTTTGATCCAAACACCATCTCAAAGACAGTTCAGGTTGCTGAAAGGCAGATATTGCACTGCACCAGTCAACACTGGTGGTGTCCAGAATTTTCCAATTTCTAGATGTCCAAGATTCTTTATGTTGAATAAACCAGGAAAACCACAAAGTTCATCCTGTCTTTCAGGCTTATCACTGACAGACTGTTTCATACTAAAATATAATCAACCCAGCTCTAACTTTCCTTATTCCTATGGAACTCAGAAACAGATTCAGTTAGTAGTACTTCCATAATGTATAAGTAAAAGTAAAATCAAAGCTAGATATTATTTACAACAGTGATTTTACAGAAAGAAGTCTTCCATTCCATGTTTTTTTTTTTTCTCAGCCTTCTTCCCTAAAGCAAAATCCAAAGTTTCCCCTCTATAATTCTCCAAGCCAAGAGTGGTGGAAAGGAGTTCACAGCAGTGTGTATTGATCCTGAATGAAGAAACTTTCCAATAACTTCATTCCTCTTGTTTCATTTTACTCCATCTCTCACCTTGTTAGGCCTGAAGAGCACTCCAAGAGCTTCCTGGCTTTCAATGTATTCAGGGAGAAAGTATGCTGGTTCCTTTAGGATACAGCTTTCTCATATTGAATAAACTATCTTTGTATAAACACATAAAGTTATTACTGAATTTTAGGTTTGTGCAAAGTAGATCCTGGGGAAAGATTGCATCTTTAGCTTAAAAAAACCCAAAAAACCGACAACTTATCTTTATACATTTAATTAGAAAATAAATAAAACATTTATTGAATGATAGTTATGTGTAAGTATGTGTGAGTATAGCACAGTTAGATAACCCTTAGCAAAGGAGCTGGGAGCTGGAAGCAGTTTTATCACAGCAGCATGGGGTACCACACATAGTGGAGCTCACTCTTTGCAGCAGCACAGCAAACCTGGCTGTTCCTGTCCTTCTTACTAAGCAGAATGCAAACAAAACTTCCACTTGCATTTTTAAGCTTTTAAATCAAGACAGATTTATGGGGTGTGTAGATTCATTGCAAAGTGAAAGGCATTGTGACAATGTAATCCAGCCCTTATAAAATGAAAGTTATGCATAAAAGTAGTCCAAAACCCCTCACAGTTAATTAAGGAGAGTGCTTCAGAAAAAAAAAAAAAAAGTGCCAAAATACCAATAACTTCAATAGTGCAAACAATAAAACTTCAGTTTGAAGAACTTCTATTAACTCTATCACAGGCAAAATTAAGATGAGGAAATCTGAGTTAAATCTGAGTCTGTATGCATTTATTATGTTTTCAAAGAAGTTTTGAGATCCTTCAGAGCCTGTTTTTTGCCTTTTTGTTGCCTCACAAATTACAGCAGCCAGGAAAAACTCTGACTTTCTTCTGGACAAGGGGTTTTCCATACATTTGCTGAGGTCAAGAATGAGTTTTGCATGGATTTGGCCTAGGGAAAAGTGTTCAAGAGAACAGAATTTAAATAAGCTAGAATCCCCAAAGCAAAAAAATAATCAGAAGCTAAGAAAGTGTTGCAGTTTAAATACAGAGTTTGAAAAATCCAGTGAGAGATATCAGGCACATCACAAATTCTCTCTGTCTCCATTTTCCAGCTGTGAAATAGAGATAATATTTCTCCTCTAATTCTCCAGGAGATTATAGCATAAATTCATTAACAATTTCAAGGCATTCAGATGTTGTGAGACTGAGAGCAAAAGAGGAAAGCGCTGTTGGTGAATGAAGGCCTTATAAATTGTTAAATAGATACATCTTGATCCCTTTTATATTTCCCATGGAAATTTTAACTTAATTCTGGAAAAGTATGCAAGGATAGAAAATGGGTTCTTTGAGAACTAAAGCCAGGGATCATTAATATCTCTAAGGTTGAAAAGGACTAATAACCTCTTAATATTTGCTATCTGAGCTCCTATCCCTGTTCACATTCATATTACTTCTGCCTTTTCTGTTGCTCTTCTATTCCCATTATTTATTATGAGTGGTAAGAGAACCCTTCTATGCAGTATAATATCAGGTTATTTTAATGAGACTGTCTGAAATTTACTCTTGTTATTAATAGGGAAAGATAAGCAATGAAGTCTTGGCCTCACTGAGACCAATGGGATTTTTTCTGTTGATCTCAGTAGAATCAAAACTTCATGCAGGAAACAATACTGGTACCTTAGACCCCTTGACAGCTTTGATATATCTTTGAGTGAAAGTGCATTGACTTTGTTGCACATCCTTATAGGAAAACATGATTTTAATATCACTTTTTCAAGGGTTTATTTTCTACCCAAGAGATATAATCGGTGGCCAGAGCAGTTCATTGAGCAGGAGAGTGGTCTCATACACACTTGTGTTCTCATTCCATTGGTACTTGAGTCACAGATGAAGATAAATTTGAGGTGACCTTTCACTCTCTTTCCTTCTATGGTTCATAGGCAAATAGAACATATTAAGAACAAGGTGTATTGTCTGCCTGGAAGAACACATCTCAATGTAGATATGAAAGGTCTGTCTAATTTTATTAAATAATTCTTTTAAAAATTCAGAGATTTTTTTTACTTTGTCCGAAGTGCTGGTTACAAAAGCATGTGACAGTCTGTAAGATAAAAACAGAATCTATCATAAAGAAAAAGTGTTTGCATCAGATATTTACAAGGCCAACAACCAAAGGAAAAGAGGTTTAATGTCAAGATAGTGAAGCTGAAAAACAGTCAGTAAAAGGTATTAACAGCTTTCCTTGCATATTCTTCTTTCCTTTTTGCTTCTGTTTCCAATAGTATACTTCAAGCAGCGACTCATAAACAAGTAAACAATTGTTTACTGTGATGGCATTCTTTCAAATACAAGGAACTGAATGTGTGCTCCACGTCACAAAGGGCAAGAAGATTATTGTCTGCTTTTGATGGAGGTTCCTTTCCCAGCAACTATTTGTTAGGAAAATTATTCAAAGACAGACATCCTTTAAACTTGCCAGAACAAAAATGTCTCAAATCTTCGGGCACCTGTTGAAATAATGTGGAGATAAGTAGAACTCCTAGAGTGGTGACTGACACAAATAAAAAATGGGAAGTATTCATTCTGTAAATATGTATTTTTCAAAATGAATAGATATTCACAAAATGAATTATATCAGGTGTTCTCATAATTGCAAAAATACCATTTACATTCACAGGAAAGAGGTGGTGTTATAGCACATTTGATGCTCAATTTGATCTTTTCAGGACAGTAGATATCAGGACCCAAAGTTTTTACTGTCATGCTTTAGAAATGCTCCAGCTGAAGGACACACTTGTCACCTTACTCTTCTCTGTGTTTTGCAGGTTTTCTTCCCGATTTCAAGGTAAAACTGTTTTTTCAATACAAATACATAACAACTTGGGCCCCTTTTATTACATCTAACTTTGTAAGCATATGACAGAGTATGTTCAGCTTTACATGAATAAATATGTCAGTTTTATCTTTATTTGTTGACCAGAGATCCAGTGAAAATATAGTATATTTTCTTTTTATTTTTTTTTAATCAGTAGGATACTACTTTGATTTCTTATTACTCAGATTAATTCAGAAGAATAGAATTTCCCACTTTTTTTCTTTTTAACATAAGTGCATCTTTAATAGTTTTGGGGACCAGATTTGCCAGCATTGCTGATTATGAAATGAAATAAATCCTGTCAATAGAAACACAAGAAGAAAATTTAAAGGGTACCAAAGAAGAGCTTTCATTTACTAGTTAGAAAGGGATTGGTGTAAGATTTGTCCCTGCTGGTGAAAGCCTGAAATCCCAACTCTATTTTGACAGATTTCCAGTGACTAAGTTTTGTAAGGCTTACTCACAAGTACCAGATGACCCCAGAAAAACCTAAAATCAGTTATGACATTCAAATCAGAACACAAAGTTCCCATGGATCTGTGCCCAGAAGCTGTTCCTGTGGATGCCCAGGAGTGTTTTGGTCTGGGGACCAAACAGTTGCCCAAGTTCTGTAATAACACAGTAGTGCCTTGTTATATTGTAAAGCACAGTCACTGTGTTTTTATGTAACAAACATCTTGTTGCTACCTCACTCACCATTTTGTAGTTTTGCCCTAAAGAATTTAGTGTTTATTAACTATTCTGCTCTGCTAACTGCTGCCATTATCCCACCTTTCTGTCCTTTGCCTTTGATTCATTTAATCTGCCTTCATAAGAGAAGAACTGATGAAGACTAGGATGAAAATATAATAACTCATAAAGAAGCACAAAACACACGCACTAGAAGATGCATGTCAAGCATTCAACATTTTGTGAATTGATGAGCAATTCTAGAATGGTGGCCTACTCTAAGAAAGACTGGAAGAACTACCTGGGCACCACAAGACAGTCCCAACTTGCAAAGTGAGGTACCAATCAAAAGCTCTTAGCAGCATGTAGATCATATCCTGAGCTGTGTTTTAAAAGCCAAATGATCATTTTAATTAGCATCTCGGCTGCTGAGAAGTCAGCTTCTCTCCCAACTGATTGATCAACCTGAGGATCTTGCTACTGCCTCCCTGTCCTCCCCACAGCACTCCTTTCCCCATCAACTCAGCTCCTGTGCCTTTCATGACTCACTAAGTGTAAGAGCAGAGTGGGCTTGTAGTGCCAGCAAGTACGCTTGAGAGACCAAAACTGCTCCGTGTCCTTCCTGCTAAGGCATGGTTATTGTCCTCTGAGAGAGACTGGAGGGGAAAATAGCTTCCCTACATTTCCTGAGAACTCCCCCACCATCATTTTATAGGTGAGAGTCACTAAGAAAAATGTATTGGAAGGAGTTAAAGCAGGAGTCAGCTTCTGTTTGTCCCTTTCTCCGTCCTGTTCCTACACATGATTGATCTTTCTTATGTGGACACAATCCAACAAGGAGTTCTGGTACACTCCAGCCAGGGCTATGATCTAGGTGACCCAGAGAATAGATCTAGAGGGTATAAGAGGGGTTGGTACAGCCTTAACTCACATAAACAATCTGTAGAAACTTCACATCTACAGCATGTGTTGGGCTAGAGGTGAGAGCAGAGAGAAGTATAGAAAGGCATTGACAGCAGCCTTATCATTTTTATTTTTACTAGAGAGCAGTTTGGCCAATCCCAAACAGTAGGAACACCAGAAGGAAGGGATTAGCAAGTTTATAATGTCTGTCAACACAAAATAAAACTATACCTGACGAGGAAGAGTGAATTTCCACTTTCACACCTATATTCAGTGTCATTTCAGCTTGCTGTGGCAGACATTGTCTGGGACACAATAAGACACCTTAAGCCAGTGAAGGATTCATTTGTTTCAACTGGCATTTGCAAAGAACTATGAAGAGGCTACTGAGATATTTGTCAGGGAGGCAGCACTTGGAGTGATGGTGCAGTGAGGATAGTTCCTTGAGATTTTTAAAAACCATTTAGACAGCTAAGAGCAGCGGGTGTTCAGTGCTGGTGAACAGACACATTAGATTGCACTGCAAGAAAATAAAACACACATCTGTGAGACAAGGTCAAAGCAGACTGACAGCACACAGATGCCCAGTGCTGGTTCTAGCTCTTCCGACAGCTAAGCCAGGATTCATCCCTAGAGAATTCAGCAATTGTATCTTGTGACATCGGGGCACTGCACTTGACCTATTTAACATTACAAAATAGAGGCAAATTGTATCTTTAGGAAATCTTGCCATTTGCTATTGACAAAGATCAAAACACAGCTTCCAGGTCACATGTGAAAATCTCTAAACAGAACCTTAAACCAGTTAAGAGCAACGTGAGCAAGCTGCTATTGCACTGTTTGAAGCAAGTAAACAAAAGCCACTTCTTGTTACTATTTCATAAGGGTTTAAATAAGCAAACATTTGAAACACAAGATTTTACAGTTAAACAGCAAGAGAGCCATGTTTCATTAGGAGCATTACTTTTTGTAGTCAGAAACAGCACCAAATAGATCAAAGATATTGCTCTTTATTGATTAGTCCTTAGTGTGTGTTTAATCAGAGACTGGCCTCTTCCAGGTAGACTGACAGTAAATTAACAGAGACACTCATCTGTTCTTGGAAATACCACACTGTTGGACATTAGAAGGTTTCTCTAACCAAGTCCAGTGCTTTTAGTGAATTCACATGACCGCAGTCTGTTATCAGCAAACAGAGGATTACAGATGTGTTAGTTAACAACTAATGAACAAGCAAACAAAAAATATTTGCATTATATTATTATACTCTTAACCTTGATAGTCACCTTAGTCTATTTTTACAGTTATTTTCTTTAGCTGATGGAACCAAAGCATACCTTCAATTGAATTTATTAGGCTCTGTGTTGGTGTTTCACTTTTTTTTCCAGCTATTTTTGCTGCACAGGAGGGCCAAGAAGGGATTGTAAATTCCCAAAGAGAAAAAAAAAAAAAAAAAAAGTGAAAATAAAAGCCAATCTGAGTCCCCTTTAAAAGGCTTTTACTCTTAAAAAGTATTCTCCATTTCCATGAGTTTTGAAGACAGGTCCAGCCTCTATTTTCAAAGGCAATGTAGCTGATCCACAGAAAATGTTCACCAAGTTTTCATCAACCTGTGTTACTATTCTGACAACAGAAAGAAACCTTGACTGTGCAGGCCATCAGCAATCAGTCTACAGGTAAACATTCTCCCACAAAGAGCAGAAAAGCTCTCTCTCCACGTGACAGTATGGCCAGGACCCGTGTTCCAGGAGTCAGGTTTTCAGTGCCCCATGGCACCAGCCAAAGTACACTCAAGGCTGGAGTGACACAGCACCCTGACCTGTGGAGACTGCACGAATGTGGGTGCCTGGCTCTCCATTCATGCTCACCATCCTGCATGACATAAGTCTGGGCTTGTTGAGGTTCATGCTTACATTTATATCGTTAGTCAAGCTGCAACAGGTGCTCTTATAGGGGTGAGGGAGATCACGGGTGGCACAGTCTCTTGTTTTCCCATAGATGTAGAAAATGCAATTTTCTATGAATTGAAGCACAGGCTCTTTACCCCAAAAGCCCCTTTTACCTGCTCTCAGCCATCCTGCATGCTCTCAGCTGATGCAGCCTCACAAACTAACTGGAATTAAATCATGTGTTTGCTGTCAGCTGCATCCTGCTTGTATTTCAGCTGCATATGTTTGCAGCCAAGGGGTTTCTTTTCCCCAAACTTTACAGAGTAGATTTCTTTCATAAACTATCTTCCTACTTTTTAAATGGGTAGTGCCTCAAACTCAAAGGAAGTTTTGTAAAGGTTACATCCAGTAAGAGCCTAGAATTTCACATTCCAGTGAAGAATGCAGGGTCTTTGTGGCTTTGTCTTGGAAGATCAGAAACAGGAGGGAGGGGAGGTTGCACATAAATGAAGGAAAAGTGTAATCTTTATTTGAAAATTAGTTTGGTACTTTCAAGACAAGAGTATTTTTTAATGTCCCTAGGGGGTTTCAATCTTCAGGACATATTTCTGCTACTGCCACAGCAGTTTGCTCACCAGCTAGTCCTTGGAGGACATGACAACTGCTTAAACCAGAAACATCACCCAAACTATTCAACACCTGGATTTGCACACAGCTTAATCAAGATGGTGTGGGCTATTTTTTCTGCTGTGACAGGGAAATCTACACAAGCTCCCAGCACAGGATCTGATATCACTCCTACCCTTGCCAAGTACACTAGGATGTGTACTAGGGAAGGGTACTTGAACATTTCATAGCCTGTCAAATGTCTGCCAAGGAGGAAGGGGCTAGTCCCTGTTTTGCAGTTCAAGACCTAAGGCAGAGACCATGTGAACTAGCTTGCATGACATAAGATCTGAAACTGAGCAGGGATCCAACCTTTCATCCCAGCCTTGCATCTTGGATGGGGATTCTTTCTTGCATAGTTGGATAGAAACATGGAATACCATACTCCAGACAAAAAAAAAAAAAAAAAAAAAAAAAAAAAAAAAGAACACCAACTAAAAGGAAAAGATAATTAAAACATATCTCACAATGAGATCGTAATATTCTGATGGACAAAGTAATTTCTCAGGGATCTACCCGGCTGTTACTCAGAGAAAATCAAAGGGACAGTCATGCTGACCCTGCCACACTGAGTGGTTTTCAAGAAATACTGAATATAATGTAATCATTTCTTGGACACAGTTTTGGCTCAGGGCATAGGAAGATGAGAACCAGAAAATCAGAAATTGAAAAGCCTACCCTTCAAGTGAGGTAAAACAGCCAGATGAATTTGCATCAGACAAGGTGACAGTACAATTATTAATGTAGGCAGTACTTCATTTGGAAGTCAAAGGAACTGTTTGGATAGAGGAGGGAGCTATGTTTTGTCTTATAAATGAGGATTTTAGTTGCTGTGGTAATATTCCTTGTACAACTTGTCTACATAAATGAAACTCAATCCCTGTTGTCTCAAGCCACAGAGGATTATAGAATAATGAAAAACAAAACTAAACCCAAGGAACCTAGTCAGCTGAAGACTTATAATGAAAATTGTAAGCTACACAGAAGTTACACAAACAGATTAACTCTTTCTGTTGTTTTCATTCCACTAAGGAAAACAAACTTTGGAAACACTTTACACAACTGGAAAACATAGTATTGGTGTTAAAACAACCCTGTGGAGCTGTGTCTGTCTTCTGCACCTGCCTTTTGCACCTTGGGTAGATGTCTTTCAGAAAAAACATAGAGATGCTGACTAACAGCTGGTGGAGAAGACAGCTGGGGATGGTGATGAACAAAGGCTGAAGTGGAGTATTATAAGATAATTGGGCAGATTTGAGGTCAGATAACAGACCAATCTAACAGCAATCAATGAACACAGAGTAATTTTCTTTCTTGTAAAACATCAAGGCAGTTGAAATCCATTTATGCTCAGTACTTTGGAAAGAGCAAAACAGATTTTCATAGTTTACTAAATAGAACTACACCATGGCCAATGTTTCACTGGCTTTATCACCACATTCAAAGTGTTGTAGAAGCAGATTGAGCCAGTGCATAACAAAGCAACAAGTCTGGACTGAGCATAACTGCCACCCTACAATAAACAACCCTGGTCTAATAATCAAATATTATGAAGCCCTGGGAACAGATTTTGGAATACACAACATTGCACTTTTTCCAAGTGGCTGAAGCTGTTGGCTGTGGCATGGCAGTAGTTCAGGGTCCTCAGGGAAATCCATTTGCTTCCCACTGCTCATGTCTTTCTAGCTAAAGAGGGGCCAAAAAAAGCAGCAGCAAGTAGACAAATGTCAGGATTGTGTAATCTACCATCTTATTTTTTTCCCCTCTTCAGAAAATAACTAGAGAAAATAATATAATGTATGGAAGCCATAAGATAATGTCTTATTTCTCTTGGTAGAGGGCATGGATTTAACTGTCTCCTACTATAGTAGGATTTCACAGGTCATGTCTAACCACAGAGCTATGCTGACATGTAACTGAATCTTTAAAAGAGAAAGAAAATCCCTCTACTGTACCCCTTTGTAAAAGTGCAAAATTTCCTGTCCTCATAGTGTTTAGCCAGAATATCTGTGGTACACTGATCTGATTTTACTATTAATCGTTACCTTTCCATTTGATTACCTACCTCTCTGACTAATTGCATCTGGGAGGCCAGTAACCATAAGGTAGAGAAGCTTGTGTCTATTTATGTCATATTTGCACCTGACAAGTAGTTTAAACATGGGCTCCTCCCATGGCTGACCTAACACTGCACGATATGCCTTGCCATAGGAATTGCATCAAGAAGCTTGTTCCCATCAGACTGGGTTGTCAGCATTGTCCATGCTTTTTCCTCCTTTGGATGCAAAGTTCTCCAGGTGTCCCTTGATGCTGGGATCACCTGGTGGCTCTGCACAGATTTCCCAAGGGGAGCTGGACACACAGACAGTGCTTGAACCCATATTTGAGCAGTTGTTTCCAGGTGGACGTCAGACTGTTGATTTTTGGTCTGCAACTTAGAGGCAGCATTGGCTGCCACACAGAGAATAGAGAATTGGAGGCAGAAAAGCTCAGGCAATCCTCCTCTCCTCCCCCATTTACATTGAATCCATGGTATGGAAGAGACCCCTGGAGCTGTGTATAACCCAAATTCTGAATGACTGAATGGAAAAATTAGTATGCTGCAAAATCTCACTGAGAGCAGGAGAGATACTGGAAATGGAGCCAGAAAGTACAAGAGGAACTATCTAGCAGAATTGCCTCCATCTTTGATTATAAAACCTGTACTATACCCTCAGGTCCATCAGAGACTAGTCTGGTTGCTTGTTGAGAGGGGAGGTGGGTGGCATTTCAAGGCTTGCTGTATGGAGACTTTTTTCATCTATTTTTGAGGCGGTTGAAGGAAGTATGAGCTAAAGGCAAAAGACTGTGGGGGGAAATATTTGTAGAAAATATTTTGTATAAGGTTCAGGATTTTTTTTAAATTTACGTGGCAAGCAAGCAGAGACATATAAGTGCCAAAACTGCATGATCAAAATGTTAATAGGTAAACATATTAACAAAAATGCTGTGGAATGAAGAATCATCTGAGTTTCTTTTAAAACAGAAGAGATGTTAATAATGATCCCTGCCTCAACCCACTGCCAACATGCTTCAGGGCTCGAAGCTGCACATAACTGTGAGTCCACAATTCATCCCATTTGTCCTTGCTCCCAGACTGCCAGAGTGCAGGTCGGTTCATGGTCAAGAGTACTGGAGGCAGCTGACACATCCAAAAGAATCAGAAATGACACCTGATCTTCATCCATCATTGACAAAGGATTATCAGCCAAGACAAATATGTGCTGTGACTTCTGTTATCAAGCGGTTTGTAAACAACCGTGTATTACAGACAGGATTTCAAGAGAGCTCAGTGTTGCCCTATCCAGAAAGAAAAGCAGAACAAAAGTGTGCTGACATGAACTAATGAAAATTCAGTGCTCATAGCATAAGGAGAGTAGGCTTATCTGGCCATCTACTGCAGGATCTGGGATCTGACAGAAGGGTTTGGGATCAGAGGAGATATTTAAGGAAATAACAAAGATTAAATTGATGCATGTCGTTGTGTGGAAGAGCATCTGGTTTAAAACTGGGATTTATTGGGAACACTTTCTGTGTGAAACAAGTTCAGAAACACTACCTTTCAGTCTCTCAAACTGGCTGTCACATAGAGAATTTTCATATGGCACAACTATTCCACAGATCAGTCAAAATTCATGTCATTCTGACTTTAAAGGTAATAACTGGGTTATTCTGTCTAAAATAGGGCTATTTTAATTTCTCCAAACAGAAAAAGGGAAAGGCTGTTCTCTGGACAAGGAGGCAGTTCTCTCTGTGTGTGCTTCTTCTCCAACATCAGAGCCCAGAAAATAATATTCCCCAGGTTGATAATCCTAATTTCTCCCTCACACCATACTGTCCTCAGTCCCTTCTGTCCCAAGCCTTAAATTTTCCACTCCTTCCTGCCTAAAAATTCTTTCAAATGCCTTCTGTATTGAGGCTCCCCTTCCACACTGTCCCTTTCCAAGGCCTCTGCTGTTTCAAATCACCTTCCTCCCATAAAAAATCCACTCATCTTCCTGCCCATCTCTCCTTTCTTGGATTTACTTCATCTCTGACATTTATTTTGCTATAACTTTCACTATCCCGGTTCCTCTAGAGACAGTCCTTGCAATCCCCAAACCTCTAAAACAGAGAAATAAGGTCTTCCTAATTCTTTTTGAAACCGAACCTTTCTTTCCTACCTGCCACCTTTCTTCTCCAAACCCGTTACCAAACATTTCCGCAGACCTTTCGTTCTCCTTCTGTTCCCAATTCCCTTTTTGTCTCCTGCAGCCCCTGTGCTCCGCATGTCTAGCATTCCCAGTCTCATTCCCACCTCCTGAATGGTGCCATTCATTTATAATCCATCTTTTACCCCCCTGTTGACTGCCAAGGGACTGTACAGCCTTCTCATCCAGCCTTGACTCCAGCAGAGTCCTCCCCTTCCTTCTGCTGTCCTCAGAGAACTCTTTGGAGACGCTGGGCACACACTGGGAGCCAGCTGCACTGGTTCCATCTGACAGAAAGGAAGGAGACTTCTAGCAGATTCTCACAGAAGCCAGCCCTGTAGTCACCCAGCTACCAAAAACTTGCATACAAACGCAAGACAAAAGTAATTATTCAGGTGTCATTTCCCTCCTCAGCCATTGGGAATTCAAACTCATTTCTTTGTGCAATTCTTTTCTTCTTGTTATTCTTATTTTTCCTGTGACTATTCCAACTTCAACTCAAGAAGATGCAACAAAATATACAGAACAACCTGTATCTGAAGAGGACTGATGTTCAACCAAGAAGTTAAAGACTTGACACTGAACTTTGTTAGTCTAGCCAATAAAGGCCTAGAGACAAAAATTCACATTTTTTCCCAAGTATTAGAAAATATTTTAATATACTATGAAGAAATAAAAAAAAATAAAACTTTTCTTTTAAAAAATATTAATAACTGTGTTTTTCAAGCAGCACACTCTTCTGCATGTTTGCTATGAATGTTCTGAGAATATATTCCAACTTAAAGAGAGACTTATGGGGAAATTCCTATTTCTGAAACCTGATCAAGTGTTGAACCAGCTGCTGAACTTCTCATACCGGGGGCAATTTGAGATGAGCTGCAAAGAACTGAATTCTCATAATAGCAATATTAACCATCAAACAGGGAGGGCCCTGGTGAGTTTAGGTATCTATACTGAGTTAGCTGCAGCTGAGCAGGGGATTTCAGGATCGTAATTACACTCAGCTACACCCAAGTTTATCTAGAGCTTTCTCAACCCTGAGTCCTTTTACAGATATGACCTTGTTTTGATTTTTTTTTTCCTTTTTCTCTTTCCTCTAAAATCTCTTACAGCTCATTCTCAGAAACAGGGTGTTGAAGTGGTTTCCTGCTCTTTTTTTCTCCATAATTGGACACAAGACAACGGTTAAATGACCTCAGAAAGCTTTATGGGAGGGATTATGAGATGTTGTCATAGAAAATTACCAGTTCCTCACCAACACTGGTGCTGGCTCCTCACAAAAGCAAGAAACTCAAGGGACAAGAAAAGCCTCTCCAACTGAAGGAAGAAAGGAGACTCCCCTGCCAGAACACTTCTCCATAGTGCTGAGAGGCTCACCAGTAGCTGGGCTGGCTCTGTCCATTGTCCTCTCTTAGGGCAGCACATGAGGACAGTGCAGCTTCTTCTCCGTGTGCTCAGGGTGCTGGGACTTCCCCACGTCCTCAGCCTGGGACCTGTAGCCCCTCTCTACAGAGCTATTCCAGATGGGATGTGGTTTTGGCAGCTGGACTGACATCTGTCCTTCGGGAAGTGATTCAAATGAAGCATGTCAAAGTTGTCATGCAAAGGGTGACAACTGTCAGATAACCATTGTCATTGATTTCTGTAGTTATGTTTTTTTTCCAGTTTACACAATATTTTGACTGTGAAATAGCATCTAACTGCATGCTTCCTAGTGGGGACATTTTTTTTCCCTCTTTTTATTCCATGTGCTCGAATGTCTTTCCTGTACTCTTTTCTTACACCTCCAAGCATTGCTGTAGTAATTTAATAATTGAGTAACTAGCACTGAAAACAATGGAACAATTAATTCCAGCCATCACATCCACATTAGAGAACTTACCTCTGGGGCAGATTTGGCTCTCCCATTTAAAGTTTTAAACTGTCAGTTGCAAAACAGAGCTTTTAGAGCAGCCCCCATACTGTCTAGCAAACTTCTGAAATAAACCTGCAAGTCTTTTAAAAATCTGCTTTGCCAAAATGGCACTTTTCAATGAGATAATTTGGGGTTTTTTTGAGACTAAAAACAAATGTGAGTAAAGAAACATTACACTGGGCTGTATCACTGGAGTCCCTATCTCTCTAATCTGGTTAAAGCCTAAAGAAAACCATTAAAATGAACCTCTCTGAAATAGAAACTAAATAATCCTAGCAACAATTACCACTCATTTCTGTATTAATTCCAAAAATAAATCAATAAGGAAATAGCTATCAAAACCATGATGTGCTACAAAGAAGTTTTCCTTTTGTTACCTCCCAAAAGAGAATTGTGGTGTTTTTCTAGTAAAAGTTAAATTAAATGTTTTATAAATTCCTGCAAATGGTTTGCTTTCACTTCAGTACAAGAAAGATGTCTATAGCACCAGTCATGAGAACAGGCCTTCTGTGCAGTGACCACTTCAGACAACGCTCACATCACTCCCTCACTTTTTGCTTCTGATCCAGGCAATGATGACACAGAGGTGGCCTGAGCTCCCTGCTGCCTGTCTGGTTCCCCTGCATGTCACAGCCTGACTAAAGGGCACGGTGCAAAGATGTTCCAGGGCTCATCGATGGCTTCCACACAAGTTGCAGTCCTACCCAGAAACACCTGTCCTGCCATCTGCCATTCATTGAGCAGAGCTTTGGGGTCAGAGGAGCTGGGTAATCCACAGCAACCATTTAGCAGGTGAGCAAATTTGGTCATTTCACATTGGCCTGTGCTTTGCCACACAGAAGATTCAAAAACTACCAACAGAACTGGAGAATTAAAGCTGGTTTGTCAAGCATCCCCCTATTTTACTGCATGGCAGCCAAAGGTCTGCCCTGATGTACTGGTTATCTGCACTGACCAAAGCACTGTCAAACTTGTGTGGTGCCAATAGCCCTGCTGGTAATTTAGATTTTCCTTGTGTTGTTCCTGGAGTCTCCTATTTTGAGTTAGTGGCAGCCAGACACTGTGCCAGCAGCGTGCTGAAATGGGAGGCAGGAATAGGAAAGTTGCAGACAGAGTATCATCATGAACTGAGTGTGTTGTTACGTGCAAAGCATGACCACACATGCAAAATGCTGATTCCATCCAAACCCATAAAGCCTGATTTTAAGCTGATTTAGCTCTGTCTTTTCTGCTCCTTGTTGAGTCATCACAAGGCTTTCTTGTCCAGGATTAGACCTAATCCTTGTGACATCACCCTTTACACCCACTAATGTATAAAGTGAGGGCTGGACCCTGGCCACAATAGTTCCCACAGATTTGTAAGTCATAGCATACATGAGACAGCTTTTTCTTGCCTGTGTTATAAAGTATCAGGTTCCTTTTTTTTCTTTTTCTAATTTCTGCACAACATCTTGATGCAATTTGTTCTACTTTGGCATTTTTTACAAAGCAATATGTAGCACAAGCCAACATTTATAAAAATCACAACAATCTGTATTTTTTACAATATACTTGCATTTCAGCTATAACCTCTAAGTTTATAAAAAATGTTTTTTTCACATCTTACACTGGGGTTCATGTACCTTATTTCTAACATCTAGAAGTCTACCACTTCATGTAGAGGCCTTATTTCATGTTACCTTTATTCTTCTTCCTCTCATCATGCTTCCATTGTTCATTTTCCCATTTTACACTGTTCTTTTTCAGTGATTGCTTCATTTCCCCATAAATCCTCTTACTTTAAGATTCCTCTGTTCTGGCTCTAGCTTCCCTTCCCTAGGCAGTATACAGGACACAGGAGACATTACAGTCCTTGCTTGAAAGTATTCAAGTGTTTAGAAAGTCAGTTCTGTGAAGAATAGGAAAGGGAGAAGCAAGAGGCACTACAGGTTATGTGTGTCTGGAATTGAGCAGTTCTCCTTTCTGAATGGGCCAAACAAGTGAAGAAGGAGTTCTGTCAATCCTGGAAAGACTGGAAGGCTGCAAAACCCCAGAGTCTAGAGCAACATTGGCTCTGCATTTTACTGCTGTGAAAAATAATGCAGAATAGAGGGGTTTCAGCTCCTAGGGCCACTTTCCACTCTCTTCCTGCATCTGGCAGCTCTAACTGCCCTATCCATTTTACAGAGTCAGTCTTCTATCAGTAGGAAAATACTCTTGGTTTTATCTGCTGCAGCCTTGTGTGAGAAAGAGCAGAATCCCACTTCCAGCAGCCACTAGGAGCTGATGCCTGTCCTTGGTTTCAGTGTTCTCAGGCAGCAAAGAGAACTGAGCTTCTCTCTCAAGGCCCATTCTTGCTAACTGCTAGTTTATTGCAATCTGCAGGATTCTTAAAAAAAACAAAAAAACAAAAAAACACAACAACAACAACAAAAAACCAGTATAGTTTTAAGATCATTTTCTTAAGCCAGTTATGCATATCACCCAAAAGCAATAATACATAGATTGACATAGGTCGTCAAATATATTTAGATTGCTAAATCCCATTTATTTTGGTATAAATTTCAAATGAACTGGAAAGGACCCAGCCTGCCCAGTTTTTAAAAATCCCAGATCCATTAAAGTGTAAATAAATGTAGATAAGTAATTCACTACAGCAATGGGAAAAGGAAGTGCTTAAGGGATAAGGCTAAGGTCTGAGACATGAAGATTTCCAGTCACTTGAACAGGATCAATTCAATTTATCCAGGGAAAAAACAATGAAACAAGAATTGTTGTGCAAAGAAAGAATCAAAGAAGACTCCCAGCCTAAAAAAGAGAGTTATATATGTGACATGGCAAAACTTACTATTTTCATACTACATAAAAACCAAGGTAGCATTAGAAGGGGACAAACAGAAGGAAATGCCAAACTACAGATCCTGCACTAGCAGTCAGTAAGAATTTCTTCTCAAGACAGTCTTCTATCTTTCACCCTGTCAGTTCTTGGCACAGAGATTGCAAACATAATCTACAATGCTCAGGGTTGATGAGCTTCCAGACTGGAGACAGCAGCCTGAGGAGTGATCTGTAGATTGTCTAAATGACACTGGAGACTTCTCAACTGAAGGGCCTCAGCACCTCTTCAGCACAGAATCACCACTTTGGACTAACAAAACTCTCAAAATTGATCAGACAACGGAGAGTTCTGAACATGCAGACAGGTCCAAAGAGGCAGAGCAGGTCCCAGCAGCAACCAGCAAACCCAGAAAAAAGGCAGCTGGGAAAGCTTGGAACCAGAGCACTGGTGATCCTATGTGACACCCAAGTTTGGGGTCAGTGCATGTGCTGCACCTTTCAATCACAGCTTAGATACTCCTCTGGACAGAGAAAGTGACTTCTTTGGACAAAGGAATGAACACGCTCCTTTTGCTCTTTGATTGTATTGTTGAAATACTACTGGATTTCTTATGTAAATACACATGACTGTGCTCAGCAAATTCCTTTTTGCAGTCCTTCAAAACGAGCCCTCATTTATGCCTAGGCCTCCCAAGTATGGTGGTAATACAACTGATTAAGTTATAGCAATACTGAGCAAATTCTTTTGAAATTACATTACTTTAGACTCTACTGCTGTTCCTCAGCATGTCTTTCCTGAAGAGTTATTTGGACTTTCACTCAATTAACTCAGCATCCCTCAAAGTGAGTAAGCCTCCAGATGGTCTCTTCTTTTGAGGTGGCTAAGATATTTTTATTGGGAGGGGGATGCAATTTCTTTCAGACTGCATCTGTGAGACATTTAGGAAGTTATATTGGTGCTCACAAACTAACGATGCCTGTCCTGAAAAATCATCCTGCTCTTTTATGACAGTCTATTTTAATTGGCTGCCTAGCTAGTGGAGCTGTCTTCTTGGCCCACAGCTTTGCCTGAGCTGGGCTGAGATGTCAAAAATGGAAGAAGAAAATTAATTATTTAAACCTTCATATAAAAAAGCACCCAATTCTTTTGTCATTACACTGATTTTACACCAGTTTGTAAAGTTACCATTTATATTTGTGGATTTTATGAAATCACTTTTAATTGCCAGCACTGTGAGATGTCAAACAGACATTAGGAGTTTTTTCCAGTTATATAATATTCTTTTAGTTAAATAATGTTCTTTTTTAAAGTATCTTAGTTTACCAGTCCCTCCAACCTCTATTTCAGAGCAACATAACTTTATCACCTTTTAGTATCATCTTGGTACTAATGGAAAGAATCACAAAAGGTGTCTTAAATACTCTGATTCATAATCTAGAATATTTGCCAACCTCCAGTATAGTCCCCATGTTTTGCACTGAAACCTGCACTAACTTTACACTGAACAATTTTTCTACATCCTTATATCTGTGCTCTTTTTTGGTTGGTTGGTTGGTTGGTTGGTTGGTTGGTTGGTTGGTTGGTTTTTTTATTCTCTTTTATTTATCTCTTTGCTCTTACCTGTACTAAGGCTTCTTCACTGAGGCTTTAAGAGCATTGCTGTTTCCTGACTGTTCTGGTTATTGTTCTGGTATATCAAGGACATATGGACATGCATTAGGACAGAGTATTTGGTTTGAAAGCAGAAGCTTCATCATCAATGTAAAGAGTAGCACGCTGACTTCTTCCAACTTTCTAATTGCAATAATCCCACAATTGTTAATTTGAGAATCACGAGGACTATGTTGAAAATATACCCCCCTAGCTGAAAATATACCAGGCTTTTTTTGGCTAATTGCATCACAAAAACACAGGAATAGGTTGAATTTTCCTAGAGAGTCTATTCTATCTCATTTTTCAGTTGCATAGCATTTTCTCCCACACTGCAATTTTCCTAGGCAACAGTATCACCCTCACTTAGAAAGGGAGAGAAATATTTATAAATGTGTCAGAGCCCTAAAAGACAATCCTTTATTGAAAGCTAAAATTTGCTCAAGTAAGAACTAGAGTCATCAGATTTTCTGTGCCCTCTGCTGCAGCCTACTATTATTAAACTTCACGAACGAGTATGAAAAACGTGACACAGAAAAGTAACCAAACAGTTACATAAACTGTACAGATACTTCCGATGCAAAAACTAATCACAAGTCCTGCTAAATTATGCTGAAGTGGGAGTAGTAGGGTCTCTATCACTGATCTAAAACTCTCCTTGCCATGTGGCTTGTGATTCAATTGAAATTTAATAACCTTTGCTGTAGTTTTCAGAGTGGATCATTGGTAAGTGATGGTCCATACTTGATGGCAGCAGGACCCTGTCCTCTCAGAATCTGTGAGACAGGGAAGATCTACTGCACTCTCAGTCTCAGGGGGCACTCTGAATACCTGCCATGTTGCTAAAATGGGTATAGGTGGAATTTAATGTCCCCTCCCAAGGAGAGAGGGATGTCAGAAACCTCTATCCAAACATGAAGTTTTCTCACACCAAACAAATCATGGAAATGCAGCACTGGGTTCATTGAAACGTGTTTCCTAATACTGCAGGCAGCAAGTTACAGAAAGGCTTTTCACTGGAGAAGAAGAAGTTAAAACCATCACTCTAAGTCTTCAACTCCCTTATCCTATGCTGTAATTAATCGAATGACACGAAAATTGTTAGTGGGCTTCCTCTTCTATCCATGTGCTGAAAGAAAAGTATTCATCTCCAGAGAAAATTTGTTCATATTTCTAGAAAAGCAGAATAAAGATCTAGATTTAGACATGCTCCCATCCTCAGCATGCTCTGTTAGTTAGTAATGAATAGCAGTGCATTTAATATATTAGTGGTTTTGGAATTCTCTTCACAGCAGTTAAATGCCTAACTATGAGTTAAAGTATCTATTCAGGAGGCCAAGCACTTGTCTCTGAGCTCCTTTAGATCCTTTTGCTCATCTGGCCTAATGAATTTCTTGGTGTTCTTTAGGGAGATAGAGAGGAAGGATGCTCACAAGGATCATTGGAAACTCAGCATTCCTGCAAGCCTGGTTACCAGAGCAAACCTGTTTCCTTACTAATGCAGAATTGCTATTCACTTGTTTCAAATAAAAGCATTCTCCTGCCCTTCCACACATTTTGCATTATTCCACCCAGTTTTACACTACTTCTCCAGGAGGCATGTGATCCACTCTTCCATCTGTGGAACTGAAAGGTAGAGCTTGTGACTCCAGACATGGATGATAAAACAATGGGCTGTTAGTTTGAGACTTTTTTGTTGTTGATTGTCAGAAGCTCTGCAGTGACAGTGCATCAGTCTTTGGTTTGACACTGCTTTCTGTAATCTAGCCTGAATCCCACAGCTTTGTAGCCCAGCAATTTGTCATGAGATAGTCCTTTGTATTTGTCTTCTGACAGAAATTTGCAGCATTCCATACTAGTTCTCCCCTACAGATGATCTTTGCAGATGTGATATTAAGCACCATCACTGTGTGCTGGAGAGAAGATGTGGCCCATTACAACAAAATATCAATAACTATCACCTCATGGACTGGAGTGACAGATTCTTGATTCTGGGTTTCTGTACTTGCAGACAGGAATTGGTGGGATTACCTTCATGTCTGTCTTTCCCTTTCACCCAAACAGTAAGGGATGCTGATGTATTTGTAAGGAAGGTGTTATATTGAAAATTGAACAGCCATGTGTTCTTGCAGTGGAGTTTTTGGAGAACCACATCATTCTTATGGTGCAGGCTACACAAAACTCTGAGGAATGCACAGGAACAGTGCTCTGAGGTCAGCATGAGAGGGAAAATGTGACAGAGGTGGGTGACCCATTCTGCCTGGGATAAACCCTACGTGGTGCAGGTCCCTGGAAGTGGGATCAGTGGAGGCACCAGCTGGCATGCTCCAAGGAACCCAGAGCACACACCAGTGCTGACTTAACTAAGACACTGTGCTAAAGAATCTGTGCCCAGTGGGCCATTGCAACAGGACAGGCCAGAGGAGGATCTCACTGTCAACAAAGCAGGATTACTGTGTGAAGAGAATCTACATTGCACACGTGTCCCCTCTTGTGAGTGGGAAAGGAAGTTTCTTCTGCAAAATTTTCCTGTGCTGACTTCGCTGGCAAGACTGTGTTAAGTGGTAGTGTGATCACTTGGCAAAGAGTATACTATTCCTCCTACCTTTTTCAGATCTCATAAAAATAAAAGTGAGCTTATTGGTTCATGTTTTCATCGCTAAACCATGCCTTAAAATGGGAAAACCTATCCATAGGGGAGCTATCAAGAAACAACTATTAGAAAAACCCACCTTAAAATAACTTGCACCATTATCACAATGAAATACTTAATAAAAGCAAGGGTGCTTTTCTTGCTTTTTCTGTAAATACCGAGTAAAATTCATGTCCATTACTTTGTCTTCCAAAAATAAAAAAAAAATAAAAAAATTCAGAATAAAAGCATGTCCATTGTTTTAGAATAAAAATACAGTATCATTCACTATATCTTTGTAAAGGCCCAGCTTTCCTGGAAATTCCTGGTAATTTCAAGGCTGTAAAAATTACATGTAACAAAAGAATTTATGAAAGCGTGAGAAGACATGAGGTATCATTTTTTCCAAAGAAACCCTCAATTCCAGTTAGATTTCTTGCTTTAAAAACTGGAAAATAAACCAAACCAGAGTCGCTTAAGGTCATTAGACTGAAAAATTACATTTTCTTGGAAGTACTTCCAAGTGTAGTGACAGAAGATATGAGGCTCTTTCCTTGGCTGTCTCCACCCAGTATTCAAAGGAGCTATGCAGTAGCAGAGGAGAGGAAGCTTCCTGCAGTTTGCTTTTCCAGGGGGTTGTTCTGTACCTATTCCATGCCCAGAGTGATCTGGATGCATCTCAGGGATGCTTAACCAATGGTGAATGGCCAGAGCAACTCACCATGTTCCTCACAGAAACTGCCCCAGAACATCCAGGCAAATCTTCCTCTGTCCACAAAAAGATGCAGCCAAATGGCAAAGTGTAGCCACAAAAAAATCCCCAGTAGCTGCTCATGGCAGCCTCTGGCACCCTCTGCATTGCCAGCAGAGCTCAGAGGGCTCCAAATGTGCCTGAAGTTGCTGCCTGAGGATTTTATAGTGATGGTTGTGGAAAGGAAGACTCCAGAACTAACTTCATAGAAATAAAAATCTCTATCACTCTCTCTCTCTGACATTTACTTTACAAATCTGGAATGTGGTACCATCCAGTGTGATGTGGTACATCACTGTCAAGCTGAGAGCTTGAGTAAACATGAAAAAATCACAGATAAGCTTATTCTGACTTGTGAAAGCCAAAAGTGAGCTGGGATGTAACAAGGGCTAAGTGTGGCATGTCCTGTGATAAGGAGGAGTTTAATCAGGGAAGGGCCCTTGTTTTCAATTTGCTAATTTCCTTTTCCTACAACATTGTCAAACAAGGGTGTAGAGGGCCTTTTTAATTGGAAAATGTCTTATGTCTTCACTGATTCACTTGCAGGGTGTGGCTGGGACTTTTACCATCAGCACTAGCCAACATTGTCCCAGTGTTTCAGTCTTTTCTGTCCCTCTCTATCCTGCATTGCAAGGTAAGGCAATTTGTCATGTCAACCCATACTGCCAGCAGGGAATAGAGAATAAAGTACTAAAAAGGATATTAAGTTGGAAGAGAGATGGCTGAATATCTAAGTGTGGGGAATCACTAATACCAATGTATAAATCAGCTTCATTCTTAGTGGCCAAATTCTGTTCTGATTTACACCTATGTGGTTCCAGAAAAACTCTGTGAAAGGAGGTCCTGTGGAACTGCATCACAATGAGAGAGGAACAGAATATACCTCTTTGCTTAAATCTATCCTGGTTTCAGGACTACAAAGAACTTGGGAAGACCTTTCTTTTTAGGCTTATGAACTAATGAAAAGGGTAATCCAGAAAGACAAAGGTTTCTTTGGACTCTTACACAGTGACCAAAACCACAAATAGGGTACTACTAGTACTGCTACTAGATTATAACTCTCAGAGTTGCACTCCTGGGAGGGGAGGGGGAAAAAAGTAAAAAAATCAGACTGACAGAGCACAAGGGGAAACCAGAATCATCAACTTTTCATTCTCTATAATAGGGTTTCTTTGTATTTGTTTCCACTTGGAAACAAGATGTGCTTTATAACAGGTTAAAAACACATAAAACCCATTTGTGTGAGAGCCAGTGTTTCCCCAGATTCTGCATGGCAACAAGCATGATGAACTAAGAGCTACCCACTGGATGTGAGACTTAGAATCACCAAATTTATAAAGTGGCATTTTTTTCTCTCTCTGTACAACACAGTACCACCTTTCACTGCTTGTTTCATCATACTTTTAGTGGGACAGAAGACTAAAGAACAGAATGCCAAGCCTGGTGTAATGTTTTTGGGATAGAAGGATGGGGGGAATGAAGGTCGCTGCTACTGGAAAAGAACAACATACTTCACAGAGGCAAGATGGAACAAGAAGTGGAAACCAACAGCTTTGGCTCCCATGCTGCACACACTGAGGCTGCCTAAGAATTGTCAGTGACTGGAAGTCCCCACTGATATCAGGCTGTGAAAAGAGATGTCACCATTTTTCCAGGGGCATAAAATTAGAAAGCAAAATCCAGACTAGTGAAGAGATTCTCTTCAGCAGGAGGAGGAAAGCAACTGCAAGGTTTCAGAGGGGTCGTCTGTCTTTGTGAATTCAAGCTGTGAGAGCACAGCAGAACGACCTGCTCAGTCACAAAATGGCCCCAAAATCCCTGGCTGTTAGACAGAGCTGACAGAGCTCAGCTTTCTTGTAGAAACCAGCCAGATGCTGTAGTCTCTCATATGGCTAGCTCTGTCAGGGAGAACTGGGAATGTAATCCATGAGCCAGGAAAAATGTTGCAGTGTCTTCCTCTGCCCCACTTGTCTTGGTTTCCAAGGACTGAAATAGCTTCTTGTGAACAGAAACAAGCACAAGCCTGAGACACAGGACACAACCACAAGAATTTGATGTTCACAGCTTGGTTTCAATGCCAGTTCTCTTTCTGCTCCCAAAATTTAGACATAATCAGCTCTGGAGAAGTCACATCCACTCAGCATAGCTCTCTGCCCCTCCACAGCAGAGTGGTCCCATCCTTGATGTCACAGAGGGAGAACAGTTCCAGGATCACCCTGTCCCTGGAAACAAGGCCAGGTACTTGTTGGTAGAGTCCTGGATGGGCCAGTCAAACACCTGCCAGAGGCTGGGCTGTGCCAGGAGGGACCCCAGCCCTCACTGCAGCTGTGATCCTCTTCCTGGTGCACTCATGGCCCTTGGGAAGAGGGCAAAAAGAGCAGGAGAGACTGCAGGACTCAGCAGTAATGACACTGACCTGTGGTCACCCTCTGTCACCTCCATGGGCAGCTTCTCCTGCATCCTGTCACTGCAGTGCAGACCAGACTGCCCCACAAAACCACCGTGCTTGGAGGAGCATTGGCTACCAGCGTGTGATCCACTTTCCATAAAACATCCCAGTCAAAACATTTAGGATGTACATAGAAGATAGACAAAATATTCCTGTTCCAGAGGGATCCAGTGAGGGAGTAACCTTCCACAGAAGATGGAGCAAATTTCCTAAAGACACCTTCCGAAACATCCTGTCCAAAAAACAAGAGTGCTGTCACAATAAAAGCCTCTGTCCAGTGCCATGGGAGAATGACCAAGGCACCCTGTAAAATCTACTTCTGGAGGAAAAAATGTGCTCAGATTTGATGCAGTGCACAGATTTTATAGATTGCTAAACAGTTTTGAAAATAATTCGTTTAAATTCAACTAAGAAAAAGACACACAACATATATTTCTTGAGCCCTCTTACAAATTTTCTTGCTGTATTCATTCAGGGCTCAGCAGGGATGCTAACCAATTTCCTATGTATTGCCAGCAGTTTCAGGATTTCAGCATCACTAGCAAATGCCAAGACTTTCACAGTATCTGTGATATTTGAAACAGAAGTTTGGTTATGAACATTTGTTTACAGAGTGCTTTCACTCCAAACTCCCAAAACACTGAGTACCACAGAAATCCCTGCTCTGGTACTAACTGGAATCCTTTCACTGGTCCCTGGATTATTAAAACCTCTGGCAAGGGAGCAGCAGCTCTTAATACAGCAGCTCTGTACTACAGTCGGAGACAAGAAAGAAATAATAATGTATCTAGCTAAATTACATGCAAAAGTCAGCTAGAAAAAATACAGTTACCCACACAGAATTTGGACAGAGCACTCGTGTTAACACCCTAGCTCCTGGCCAAAGTGCCAAAGCACTTCTGGAAGTTAAGAGTGTCCAAGAACTTGGTTTTACAGCTCATCTAAAAGCCCATAATGTTTGCATTAACTAATGGATGATATAATAATTACCATTTTAGTGACAAGTTGCAGCTCTCTATATTATGATCTTTTTTGTGGTGGTGGTAATGGTGCCTGACTTAAAATGGCCTGTCTCTGCTGTTGGCTTTTCCAGCTCTGAGGGGGTTTAGTCCATTTAAAGTCTTGCAGGCACTCTTTCTTGTCTGTGTCTCTTGCTGATAAGAAATTCTACAGGAGTCGTTTATTCTGACAAAAAAGAATCAAGACTTTCAGATCAGGTAATATTTCAGAGAGGAGCTCTTAGGTTTAAGGGAAATGCAGATTTTGCACTCATCTGCAAAAGTTCACTGCAGTTCAGAGAGAGCCTGTGTGACCTGCTCTTAACAGATTTTAGCAACTTTTCTTTTCTTTTCTTTTCTTTTCTTTTCTTTTCTTTTCTTTTCTTTTCTTTTCTTTTCTTTTCTTTTCTTTTCTTTTCTTTTCTTTTCTTTTCTTTTCTTTTCTTTTCGTTATTAGGCAAGTACAGGAGAAAAAAATATATGTGAGCAGCAGAATTTATTAGAGTCTGTTGACCACCAGGGGAGACTAATTATAAAACACCAATACAAGACTGACACCATCTGGCTCCTACAAGAGTTTGCAGGACTTATAACTGAAATGCTCCTTTTATACCCAGAAAACTGGAGTGTTTTGAGATCCAAGGGGCAATCCCCAGTGACCAGTCAGCACCACCTGTGTGCACCCTATGGAAGCTGGAAAAGCAGAGGGCTCCTCAGCAGCAGACACCCTCCTGCTGCTCCTCCATCACTGCTCTCAGGGCAGGTGCAGGTATTTTATCACCACGGCTCTGCAATGTTGCCAACTAAAGCTGTCCTCTAGTGTAAGCAGCTTCTGCTAAAGATTGATTTTAGCTTGTTTTATATCTGCAGGGTGAACCTCTAGCTTTTGTAGTATCTTCCCAGGAGCACGCAAGAAAACGAGGTGAGAAGCCGGAGTGTTCCTTGAGAAAATGCAGCATTTCTCCCAGCAAATCACCCGAGGCTTAAACCAACGCACTTGAACAGTGCACCCAAGTCAGTGAAATTATTCATGCTCTTAAAATGAAAAGACTGGATAAGCACATCTGAACAACAGCTTGAAAAACAAATTTAACTAAATGCAACCTATTATTTACCCAACTCCTGTACTGAGCCTGGATTCACAATCTATGAACTTCATTCCCTCCATCAGGAAAGAAAAATAAGATAATGATCAAAATTACACTGCAGTTGAATATGAGATGACAAGAAGTAATTTCTCACTTCTCTAACTGCTTTTCCCCAGATACTTGCAGCTGACTTATTTGCATTTATTTGGAGCAGAATTGCTTTTTCTTTGCACTTTCCCAGAAAGGAGTAACACTGACTGCTTTCTTGAGCTCAGTGAGTCAGAATGAGTCAGACCACAAGGCAGAGAGGGTCCCTGGCACAGAACTTCTCCCTGCAGAGGGTTTGAGGAAGAAGGGAGTTTCAAACCACTCATGGAGCTCCCTTCGTGGAGCTTTTGCCAGGATGCCACAACTGCAGCACATTTTCCCAGTCAAATCAGGGCAAGGGGAAATTGAATTAAGTCCTTGCTGACTGATAAGATGAACACTTGCACTTTTGAGGAAGGAGGAGAGTTATGCAATAAGCAATAAAGAGTATGATCCAAACAAATCATCGTTGCAATTATACAGAGAAACACTTCAAAGATATTACAAGCAGATGGAGAAACAGGATTTTCAAAATTACGATGTTTCCTTAATAAGAACTCCATCTGGGATTTAAAGTTTCCAGCTTTTTCTTGTTTCCATAGAAAACTATTTGCGTATCTTAACATAATATAGATTATTACCGTGTGTCTGACAAATTTACTAAAGGAGTGTTCAAACTCTGTACAGAAAAGGAATTTTCATTCTTCCCATTGCGTGTTAAGTTCAAATTTGTATGTTCAAATCAAAAAGAGATTATTTTTTTTTCCTTCCTTGCAATCCTGAAAACTGCATACAAGGGTAAATAAGTAAGAAAGAATTGTGAAATCTCAAATATACTTCCCTTCCTAATAAATGGTTTAGTTTTCCAGATATGTCTTGGAAAACAGCCATCACCAAAACTATGAGCCAAAGCTATGTGAATATCTGTTTGTATCGTTTGGTTGCCAAAAAGTGATCAAATAATGGAATAAAAACTACTTTGACCTAAAGTGAACTTTTCTTAATTCCTTGGGGGGGAAAAAAAAACAAACAAATCAGTGAAAAAAAATCATCTTTTTAAAACTTTATGTTTCCTTCATATACTGAACCTACTACAAATGTTTGCATTTGTTGGTATAGCGTCTTTTCTTTCTGAAAATGAGGTAACTCTTTTTAATCAGGTTACCAGATTAAATACATGCTTCTCTCATTGTTTACTGTTCTGTGTCCTGTCCTTAAGAGACTTCAGTGCTTCTGACCATGCCCCATGATTAACATTTCAGCAGCTCTGAGATGGAGTCAAATGCTGTTGTGGGGAGCTGTTTTTCTGCACTTTGTTGGAGGGCACTGGGCTGACCTGGACTCTGCCAGGGAAGCACCTCTTTTCTGTTTCACTGTTCTTTGCTGCATTTATGTGCAGTTTTCTACCTTGTATTAAAACGGGTAGTGACAATTTATTAAAAATTCTCACAGGCATTTCCATGAGTTCACACTCTGTTCTTATCATAAATGGACCCAAATTGCAAAATCTGGATCCTGAATTGAATATTCTTTTGCTTTGGTATGTTGGCTGCAAGGCCTTGCCTTCATTAAGGGGAAAAAAAGGAAAAGAAAAAATAAAGGCAAAAGGTGTTTTCTCACTTTGAGTTAGTTAACTAAAGGTTAAATCCTAGCAAAGGCAAAGAAACTCAGATTTTTGTTTGGCTTCTCTACAGTCATCAGCCCAATGCGTAGCTGATTTGAAGCCTATAAAGTGCTCTGTGTTCAAAGGAGTATGGCTGTGCATCAGCTGCTCTGAGTTATGGGTACCTATTCTCTTTAGTGAGGAAAGTACCCAAGTACCTGAGCAAGGCCTAGGTCCAACCTCAAAAACACCAGAAACATTAAAGCACTGGATGCTAAGATATTTATCATTTGGTTGTGCTGCCAGCACCCTGCACATTGTCAGAGGCAATAGTGAGGCAGGATCCCAAGATGAGAGACTTCACCCAGATCTCCAATACCACGGGAGAACGAAGGAATTCTGCAGCAGATATAAGGATTTTGTTGTTTTGCATGGAATGATAGGAAAGCATCCTGTTTTGCTTATGCTGGTTTGGGTCTAAGAACACTAATAATAGTATTTTTCACATTGTTATTTTTGGCTGGTCTGTGTGTTATAACATAAGGAAGAGGAAATGAGGACCAGTCAAAATTTAGCATAAATTAGATTATTTTGATGTAAAAACTCAAATTTTGACACGCACTTAACAGTTCTTCTGCACCCAGCAATGCTTGAAACAAGATGAACGTGTTTTGCAGTAATGCCAGATCCCATAATACCACCCAGGATCAGTAATGAGAAGGGCTGCTCTCTCTGAAGTTTACTGCAATCACAGCTTTCCACAGAAGGTTTAGTGTTCAGCAGTCTGTTAGGAAAAAATGTGTTTTAAAAGAGAGTTGGGAATAGAAAGGTGATTATGACACAATTATGCATAAAAAGAATGGCATAGAGAACTTCATAGAGAGCAGTCTGGGAGAAGTCAAAACAAACAAACAAAAAAAAAAAAAAAAGAATATATTTTTCTATGTTACACCCAGCTTCTTAACAGCTACCTCAGTGGGACTGCCACAGCTACTTCTCTGTATTGGTTCATCTTCAGTCCCGTTAAAAGATCCTCTGTCACATTCTGAACCATGCAGAGGGTAAAATACATAATGCTGTGTACAGCTAAATTCAGTGGCTCACAAATATTGCAGCCAAGGCCAAAGTCTTTGGATTGCAGTGTCAGCTTTATGACAGTACTTTGTAGTACCAAATTATCTATTTCCACTTCATAAGCATTTTTTATTCTTTTATGCTTCTTTGTATGCCTTTTGAAGCCCAGAAAACCTTACAGCACAGCATGCTGTATCACCAGACAATTTTTCCTTTAGAATTTTCTTTAGATATATCCTGGAAGATTGTCATCATGAAATTTGTACTGTTCCATGATTCATGCTTTTTCCCTGTGCCAAATAGATACATATTAATACACTACAATATATGCTCTTCGTATCACCAAGCAGAAACCCAGGATGTATTAAATGTCTGCTAAGTTTGCCATAGGAGATCATTTAAATTACGTTTAAGTGACTTCAATCTTCCAAATTCATTTAAAAACCAAAGAGCTGCCATAAGTCCAGAAGCAATCAGAAGGAAACCAAGACCTACAGGAGACAGACAAAAAAAATTAAATCTAGAGACTCTAAATCCAAACTGCTGACAAAGAATGCAAACTAAAAAAAAAAAAAAAAATAAATAGTAAGCCTAGTGGATTTTCTAAGTAAACATCCAACATATTTTTTATCATGCAATGAAGCTTTTTGATATATATCATCTTTACTCTTTTCCAGCTCCTATCTGTCAGTGGAAATGTAATCTTTTATGTACCAAAATATTAATGTTCTCAAAAAAAAAAAATAAATTCTGTTTTCAGGGGTTTGAAACACATCTGTGGAAGACTGTCCCAGGCAAAAAAAAAAAAAAAATAAAATAAAAAAAAGATAATCTTTTTGAAGTGCAAAGATCAAAGATCCCATTAAACTACATGTTTAAAGGAAAACTGTATTTTTAAAAGAAAAAACTTCAGCACAGCAAGCCAAAAGTTCAAAACAGCAGTGAAAGGATAAATGGACCTGGTCTGGGTCTGCTTTGTTTTGACTTCTCACTGCAAGAAGTGATAAAATTCATATGTTTAATAGCAAACATCAATATGAGGAGAACATTAAACATTTTGAGGAATCATGGAGGCTGACATTCACTATCATAATTTAAATTATTTCAATTCATTGCAAGACAAGAGTGTCTCCTAAAAGTTTCAGAAAAAAGCTATTTTAATTTAAATTTGGGGTAACCATTGATTTCATAAGAGCAATGATTTTTCCCCCAGCAGATTGTACACAGCAAAAATTCCATTTCATCAAGGGAATGTTTGGATAATAGGGATAAATAAAGTGAAGGTTTACTTAAGTGTTAAGAATGAAAATACTAAATCAAGCAGAAAATTTAAAAAAAAATAAAATTACCTTAAGTATATAACCTCAATCTTGTCACAAAAAGCAAAACAGCCCTTCTAAAGCATTTCTATGTGTTGGTATTTCCATAAAGGTCTGTATTTTGCAAGGTAAAAAACTGAAATACAAGGACAAACAAAATCAAACAGGGATGAATACCAGAGAGACAAAATATCAAAGAGAGATCTCTGGCATTAAAAAAATCACTGTGAACCCATCACACTGTGCTATTTAATCACTGATATTTTTATAAGCTTTTTCTTATTTTCTTTTAAAATACGTGCTGTAGTTTTGATGTTACAGGGTATATATGAAATAATAGATTATAAATCATTAAACCTGATGATATTTTTTTCACTTAGCATTTATGTTTTATTTGTGTGCTGCAATTTTTTTGCAGTCTGCCTCTAATTATAAGAAGACCTTTTTTCCTGTAGTTTATTTGACTTCATTCACCACTTCTCAACATATTCCATATTTAGGATGTGATATAACTAAAATTTTGTGTGAAACCATGCCAGTACTTCCATTTTTGGGGCCAACTAAGGAATGTATCCCTTTTAAGTGAGTGTTTAAACCTCCTTTGGTTAAATATCATAATTAAAATAAGCCCAAGAAGACCACCTCTGCGGAGGTAGAAGTGATGCTGCCTGTAGGAAAGAGCTTGGGCAGGTTATAGGAGACATCCCCAGTGATGGAATTCCTTCAGGGTTTTCATCACTGGCCTTTGCAGAAAAAAACTCAGGAATCTTGCACATCAATCTTCTGTGAGTCCAAACTGATTCTGTGTCCCTTCTTCTAGAGTGAGTCACTTTAGACATTATCTATTTAGATAGGATCTATTTTATATTCACTTTAGACATCAAATATTTGGCTATTGTTAGTATTAATTTCTAAGCTATGATCAGAAAGGCATAAATAAAACCATTTAAATATTTTTAAAAATTATGTTAACTCTAGAAAATCCTTGGGTGAAAAACCCATATTTTATTTTGGCTGTTTCCCTCTTTCTCTCTCTCTGGCTGATCAATTTCTGAAATACATGAAAGTTCTGAATCCCACCTGTACTTTACAAGCACAAAAGAAATCCACCCTCCAAATGTACACAAACCAAACCCTAACACATCACTTCCCTGAAAAAGACACACACACTTTTTGGGAATCAGTAGCAGAGCCCAGAACAAACCTAAATGATTCACTGGAATAATGCTAATAATAAATATATGATGAGTTTGTAACTTCTCTTGTTCAGTTGAAAAATTGAACATGAAAGATTACCTAGTCTCTACTCTCACACATTACAGGTCATTACATTTTATCAACCTACCCTTCTCAAATGCTTAAATATCAAAAATTAGGACTCTAAAAGAAATGTTCAAAGGCCCTGACTTGAGCTAGACTGTTTATCACATGAAGTCTTCCACTGTCTCCTTATCCCAAAGGTTCCTGCTGCTGCAGCCAGGCAAAGGGGCAATTGTTACAGCCTGCATCCTGCTGCTCCACCTTTAGACAAGAAAGAGGAGGTGGA
Organism: Cinclus cinclus; assembly: GCF_963662255.1. Taxonomy (NCBI): domain Eukaryota; kingdom Metazoa; phylum Chordata; class Aves; order Passeriformes; family Cinclidae; genus Cinclus; species Cinclus cinclus. Next base: position 4,066,301 of record NC_085049.1, read on the forward strand.
TGATGCACTGCTGGATGCACTGTCACCCCCAAAACCAGAAGCTAGATCCAAATCTGAGCTCATCTTTTCGGCACTTGGGTCAAAATACTCCGAAGCTCATCAGTGATCCTGTTTGCAACAGGGGAAATCCAAGTCTCACCAGTGTCCAAGGCCCTTTATATGATACAATGCTGAAATCATTTCTATTCCTAATCTTGCTGTTATTTTCTGCATTTCCTGTGCATACAATAGTCATGTCAAATACAAGCTCAAATGTAAATAGCAGATTATTTTATCCCTGGAGTCAGGCTATCCTCCTAGAATACTGCAGAAGTCAGTAGGAGAGTTTGCACCAGTAATAGATTTTGGTCTTTCCATTGTTTTTGACACCTCAAACACTTGCAATTTATTTCATGTGGGGCATATGAACCATCTTCAAGAGAAAGTGGTCATAAAAGGCCACTGCAGAAAGTCTTGCACTGGTATGTGCCTTCCCAAGACTGGTTTGGTGCTGTCTCTGCTGCCTGCCATCCTTCAGCTGCCTAATTTTGGACAGGTGATGCTTTGGGAGCTAGGATCTGAAAGGTGACAAATGGCAGGTAACATACCACGGTTGACCTGTTCTTCCTAATTTCATATGGAAACTTTTCTTCGACAGGCGCCCATTAAAGAATGCTGTTTTAACTTACACTGGAATCAGGCATTACCCTGGAATGAGTGATTCAGCAGACTGTTTGTGTAAATCCGTGAGGTACAGCACACATGTCAGCGTGGGTAATCACTGTCTAATACTGAGTTTCCATGCATGAATCAGGGACTCAGGTACCTTGGGGTTTGCTCATGGCTAGGTGTCAATGCCATCTTCTCTTTGCCTCATCTTAGACAGGTTCTTGAAGAAAGCTCCCTATGAAAAGCCAACAGGAAGATTTATTCCTGTGAGAAGGCTGGGTGCTGTCATGGCAACAGGATAGTGAGTTTTATGCTATTTTTGCTTTATTTCAGGACACATGTTCATGCAAATGAGGATTTGCTCTCGCTGATTAATGCTCTGCGATTTTTGTTGAGTCACTTCACAATAAAACTACTGATTTCTACTGGCTTAGTAGAAAAATAAAAGATGAAGTAAAGCTCCCATAAAAGTAATCTAGATTAGCCCTGTGATTAAAGGTGGTGCACAGAGATTACAGTAATTTAACTAAAATGTTTTGAGCCTACTTAGTTAAAATCCATGACATTTCTATATCCTTGGAGAAATTTATTTGACTGGATGAATATTTGTTTTAGGCACTGGGACAGATTGATAAACTTCTACAAAAGGGAGTGAGTCCCAGATTATGTAAATTAATTTACAAATTGAAAAATTCTATTTTCACCCTGGGACTGAAACTGACAAATGTCTTTTTCTCTCATATTAACTGAAATGATAACATGAAGATTACTGAAATTGAAGTCATGTATCCCTGATTAATGTAGAAAAAACAAACAGCTTCTATATTCACAGTGCCAAAGAGCAGAAGTGTGGTGAGGCCATTTCTAAAAGATTCCTCATAAATTACCACACAACTTTCTCACAAATCCAGAAATTATTTCTCTTATCAACCCAGGATTATTTTGGCATTAGGTCAGGGATTAACTCGAGCACTTCAAAAGTAAAACCTGGAAGAGGAGGGAAATGTCTGGAAAAGTAAATCTGGTTGACTCCTGCTAAGTTTCTGGAAGGTCAACTATTGTTACAGTTGTACTTTGTAAAATGTGTCTCATAGGTGCCACTGTACTAAGCTCTAAATGGAAGATGTGATCCCTGACCCAACAAGTTTACAATCTGCTTTTCAGTTCTGGAGCACAGGAAACATGTAAGAGGCCATAATACAGAGCCTAAAAATCTGCAGTAACCTGTCACACCTTAGTTTGATCATAACAAAGAACAGCAAATATTACCTTTGGATTTTTCCTAACTAAGAAAGGGAGTTAACTCATCTGTTAGACCAAGCTCAAACAAAGCACTTGCTCTCCTGTATCCTATTTCAGAAGGATACATGGGCACTGCAAGAGCTTGCAATCTAAAAGACCATTTCTTTGTTTGCCCCTGTAGTGTACATTACCAACTTAATGGATATTGTAATGGCAAGAAAAGAAAACATCCAATAACTGCAAATTTGGAAGGTCCATCCTTTATGACTCCTGCTCTGCTTGTGTCCTTCCCTCTACACATGGGAAGGATGTAAAAGTCCTGCATGGACTCCTCTGGCACTGACTGGTTTTGATGAGAGGAGATATTGCAGGTTGTGTTGGATTGCTTAGTACTGTCAGTAGAAGAAAAACTGGGAGAGATGAGTTTCATAATATGAAACTGGGATAGTTTCAGCCCATCACTGTGATTGTGGGTTTGTTTAAGCACAACAGGTAACAGGCTCGAGTCTGTGCTTGATTTTTAGATCCCCATCTTTCATATTTTCCCTAGGTGTGAAGGCATGGAACTCTCTGAATGACTTCAGTGGTGTTAAGGATTTACCAGCTCTGAGGAGAGACTCAGACAAAATGTCTTCCATACAGATTGTCTCACTAATCGGGCCATAGGATTAATCACAGAGGCATGGGAATGTGCACATCTGCACGTGTGAACATAGGCACACTTGCAAGTGTTTTGGGATGTCTGTACATCTGTACACCATCAGGAGTCAGTGCCTCTCTTTGATACCACTTCAGACATCCACAGAGCCTGTCTCACCAGGGCAGGGGACAAGCTGGGAACCCAGGGAATGTGATACGTGGGTATTTGTTCAACATTCTCCCATGCCTGCAGCCTCATAGACTGTCTGAATTTATTTATTTATTTATTTATTTGTTTGTTTGTTTGTTTGTTTATTTTGCTGGCATTGCTCATGGAGGTCTTAAATCATCCTAAATGAAACATCTGAATAAAAATTCCTGAGAGCTGTCAGCATGCAATTCCACTCTGTATTCTTTTGTAAGCTTTGCATCCAGCCTTCACAGTACAGATGCTTGAAGTCTGGTGTGTTATAGCTTGGTTTTATTTTCAATAGTGTATTTTTTCAACATTTCAGAGCCATACAACCTCCATCAGGACATAATGACAGCTGAACACAGCTTTTAAATAGCTGCCTGATATTTAGAGATACAGCCTTCTAGGGGTCCAGGATTAAGTCTGTGATTCATCCAAAGTTAAAAGAAGGAAGGTAGTGACTCTTCTCTGATGCACTGTGGTTAGGAAAAGGATCTATTTTCAAAAACTCTGACTAACCAAACTGTAAAGCAAAGGAGAACATCTAGTGTGTCAATGAATGACCACTACAGAGGGAGGTCAGTATTGACATACAGACAGAGAGCCATGGAGGTGTCCTTCACCACTGCTCTCCATAAGCTAAGGCTGCATTGTCAATAAAACCTTCAAAGAACATTGGCAAAAAAAAAAAAAATTAAAAAAAAAATACCAACACAACAACAAAAGCCCAGCAAATCCCTTTTTTGTCCATTCTTTGGCCCACAACCCAGAGGCAAGTGGAGTTGTGGGGACTTTCAGCAGCAAGGTCTGGGGCCAGCAGAGCACCCAGGACACGCTGGCATTCTATCAGGACAACGAACACACAGCTGAATCTCACAGGCCATAGAGCACCAGCACTGCTGGCTGTGCAGTCCTGAAACCAGGCCACAGGTTAGTTAGTTAGTGAGTTAGTTCAGGCTCAGAGCAGTGCCCACAGCAATGTACTGCTCCTGTGGCCAAGTCAACATCTGCACCCAGCAGGGCTGTGGGCAAAGCCATCACTCAGAGCTAGGTTAGGGCTCTCCTGACAGCCCACCAGTGCAACGTTTTGTCTTGCCTCAGTAGTGGCAGGTTAGATCTCAAGACTCAGGAATTCAACGTTGACATGGCTGTGTCTGACTTATTGCTTCAGTTACTCAGTGCTCACTACTGAATCTACTGGAGTCTCCCTCGCTGGATATATTTAAGAACCATCTGGACACAGTTCTGTGCCACGAGCTCTGGAATGACCTTGCTTGAGTGGGGAGGTTGAACCAGATGACCCACTGTGGTCCCATCCAACCTTATCCATATTGTGATTCTGTATGATAACTTGATTTAATTCCACAATATTTATTACAGATGCATTTTTTTTAAAGAGGTGAAATAAAATTAGGTACTGAAATCAAGTTTCCTAGTAAGCTCTGAAAACTGAGGTAGCATTACTGAAGTAAACATAAACTATTTACAGATTGTGAAATGCAACTCTATTTATAATTGACTACTTAAGAAATGTGATACAAAGAAACAGTCATAGCTGGCCACCTGAGACAATAAACATCAATCAAGTCTATTCTATAACTCAGCAACTCAAAATAGTTGCTCTGACATATTTCAACTGAGGTATTGTAACTGATTTCAAGTGTGGTGGCAAGGAAAAATACTGCTTATATAATTTTCCTAAATCAACTACTCGGACAGTAAATTATATCCCAATGCTTCATTACACTTTAGATTTGCATTTATTTTAAATTTAGAATGGTTTGAATAACTGGCAGAATAACCCATATTGCGTTACTTATTCAAGCTTCAGTGGTCACTGAAAAGAAGGTTTTGGTGCCCATCAACCAGGAGAAAACTGGCTTAAATTTTATTTACCCAATCACTGGCAGCTCAGAGATAGGAGCATCTAGTCATCATATACATCCCTGCCCTTAATCCCTAGATTTAATAGTCCTATTTTCATTTGGTACTGTATCTTTCACTCAAATATCTCTTTAATGTCCTCTGAAAGTGTCTAGAATGCCAAGGAAACTTGTCATGTTGCTATGGTCATAGATAATAAATGACAGCTGACTATAACTCAGGATACTGCCAAAATCCTTTATTAAAACCTTTTAATTTAGCAAGCAATATTATCCATATAAAGAGAAATACCAGAATATCCTACAGTATTCCCTGAACTAAGGGAGGACCATTCATTTATATTTGCCAGGATATTTTTGGATTGCTTTTCTACCAGAGAAGGATACTTGCCATTTGAATCACTGACTGATTTCACTGACTCCATTTTCTTAATAGATCTCATGGAATACATGAGTAGCACCATAATTATGGTTTGGGAGGGACACAATTAATCTTAAACATCATTTACCTCGATTGCTGAAACCTCTTTAAGTCTTTCCAAGATGAGATTCTGTTTTGAAGGACTTCTATAATGCTGAAATATGGACAGGTCCAAGGAAAATCCTCTATCTGGAGATGATAATTCCTTTCAGTTTCATGCAGCCCTGTGGAATACCCATCTCTACAGGTTGAAAACCCCTTGTGTAGTGCTCACCTGCTCCTGCTGCCTCCAGCACTGCCTCAGCGCAGGGACAAAGCTTCTTGCATTATTCCAGAGTCAATGTGGGGTGCACAGACAAACAGAAGCTGTGGTAACAGCCTTGGAAGTGAGAAAGGTCAAGAAACCACTGGAAGGCTCCAGAGCTGGGAGAGCAGTCTTATGGACAAATCCTTCCCTTTTCACATGACCCAACACAGAGGGGAGTGAGCAGAAGCTTGTCATCATATGACCCAGCCTGAGATCTGTGCAGCTCCCAAATAAAATTCTATATACACTAAAAAAAGACAGATTTAAAAAAAAAATAAAATTGGGTGTCTCCTCAGACATCTTAAAAGGTCACTGTTCTCATTTTTCACATAAAGAAACAGTTCCCCACTGCACTGTTCCTCATGCTGGCACAGCCCCATTCCCTCTGCAAACAGCTGGACTGACATAGCTCCATCTTGGCTCTAGATTCTTATTTGTCCAGTGACACCTCCACCAGTAGCTCCATCTTCCAGCATTCTCAGCACCTACCTTCATGTTCTAACCCATTGATCTCATCCCATTCTTATGTCTTAACACTCTCCCATTCTTTCCATGGGGGAAAGACCTATTAGCAATAATTTAACACCAATCTCCAATCTCACCAACCTCTGACTGAGAGAAACAAGTTAGGAGTCATGGTGATTAGCTATTGATTGGCATCACCCCACTCTACACTTTGCCATGACTGCCTCATACAACATAAAACCCCTGGCACGTTGTGTTGAATTTACCTCATTGCAGGTCATTGGATCAAGCACACAGACCAGTGGGGAAGTAGGAAGCAGAAACAAGGTTTTCTCCTTGCTGAGGAGGTACCTATAAATAGTAGCCTGCAGATTTAAACACTTTTCTGCTTTCTGTTCTCCCATCAGTTTCACATTCTGCCTGTAGAGAAAATGACCACCACCACGGTCTTGTCTGTAGGCTGCCAAAGAGTGCAATATCCTGGTAAGGACAATCTGAATCTCATCAGGACAAGAGGAATATTAAACCAGATCTCCCCCTTTCTGACTGACATCTTGCAGTACTATCTGTTTTCTTTAGCAGTGATTTGGAAAATACTGGTTTGCTTTTTTTTTTTCTGTGCTGAACTCAGTACTGTGTGATAGACAGGTCTAATTTGCTGCAAAATTTGCTTAGATTTAAGATAGATGCCAGAAAGCTCCACTAGCTATCACAGCCAGCCTTGAGGCACAAGCCACAAAGCTTTGAGGATGCCTGCAAGTGCAGGAAGGGTGGCTGTGCAGAGCATAGCACTGGAGGCACCCAGGGACGCTGAGCAACCTGGCTGAGTTCTGCAGTCCCTGTGCTCTGTGTGGGCAGCTGGCTTTGCTCAGAATTAGCTGAGACTGGTGCCTGTGTGAGTCTGTGGGACTGCTGATGGTGTCAGGCAGGGGTATCCACTCCTGGATGCTTCCTTCCCCTGCAGCAGGGAGGGCAAAGGAGAGCAGCTCACAGGGCTGAGCCACAGCAGCTTGTGTGCTGGGACAAACTCAGAAACAAGCTCAAGTGTTGAAGTACAGTTCAGTGGTCTTTGTGCAGCTTTGAATGTCTTTCTGGTTCTCTGTTTGCATTCTCTCCTTGGAGGCATTCTGTCCCCACCAGGGATGGTGTGAGAAAAAGCACTGTTTATTGTGAAGTGTAAAGATATTTGGATAATGGGGCTGTGCAGCTTCCTCAGATGCATTGTTAGAAGCCATATAGCACACACTGGTGATTTCTTAGAAAATACTGGGGTTTTATTGTTATGTCTACATAGGTGCATAATTATATAGGGGTTAACACCCCTGAATCTTTTAACAGGTTAAATCTTTCTTTTCTATTTTCTGTGCCAAGGTGAAACTTTTTTTAAAAGACACTTCAGTATGTTGCTTCATCCATCCCAAAGTTCTGTCAAGGTAAAAATTACATTTTGTTTTTCTCTTTTGGAGAATTAGAAGATTAGTTTTACCATGACAATAACTCAGGAATACTTAGAAAGGAAGAGACAGACTGCCACCTACTAAACACACCACACAAAATAAAAATACATGCCCTATACTTCATAGCTAGAAACATGTTTCTTTTAGTTAAAGGTTTAACTCCATATAAGCAATAACATCAGTTACTATAGACTAAATGGCCTAAATCAAAATGGCAATATCAGACTATGAAGTGCTCTCAAGTAAGGTAAAAACCAGCATGAAATACACTTTCATCTGTGTATATGGTTGAATAAACCAATAATGAGATTTGCTAAGGTCTGGCTGCACCCAGGTGTCTGCTCCACCAAGGCTGCATGTATACAAATAGGGCCCATCCTAAAAAAATCAGCTGCTGCATAAAAACTATCATTAGTTACCTGACTGTATCCTGATAAAACCCAAGACAATAAAAGGATGAGGGATAAAGGCATAAGACTCTTCTCATGTCAAAGAATTAGAGTTACCAGTGGTCAAATGATGTAGTAGAGGCAAAGGTGTCATAGTGGACACCGTGAAGCACATCTCATGTGTGGCTTTACACAACGTCCAGAACAGACACTATGGCATTCAGTGGTGATATGGCAGTGAGAAATAGCACCAGGTTTATTCACAAATTAAATTTCTTAAATCATATTTATCTCAAGCTGGGAATTTCCATGATCATGGCAAAGCAATGAGGTGACCTCCAGCACATTTGGGGAGCAGGACACCCCAAGGTACTCCTCTCCTTTGTTCTTCCTGATGGAATCCAAGCCTATGCCTGTGTCTGACACCTGTGTCTGGGCAGTTCTGTGCCATATTAAAGCTTCACAGCACAGCATTTAAAAGTCTTTTAGGGGGACCTGATCACCTGGCAGTACTATGAAAAAGGGTATTGTGACTGCTTGGGGAGTGCTAGCATCTGCCACGGAAATCTGACTATTTAATTAAGGTCAGATGGAATAAATATATAGTAACACAATAAGCAGTGCAGAAAAAAAACTAACTAAGAGATCTGCACCAAAGCTTATCAAGATGCCACTATTCTGGAGGAAGCACTACTCAAGAGTTTGAGAGCTAGTTAAAAGACAGAAAGCAAAAGATAGGGTTTAAGTGTCACTTACAGGATGGAGAAAATGCTGTAGTATTCCCAGGTACAGATGGTGGAACTAGTTTTATTTAACTTTATTTAACATTTATTTATTTATTTACCTTTGTGAATGGCCTGGTAAAGCAAGTAAACCCCCAATTATCCAGACCTTACTACTCCATGTAGTCAAATGCCACCCCAATGGAGAGGAGACACAAAGGGCTTTGCTGGCCTGAGCAAAAGTGCAAAGTTCCCCTTGAAAGAAAAATTCCCTTCAGAACAGATTGCATCTGCATTAGTGTTCTTTACTGACACAGCTGCGTCAGTAAGGAGAGGACTTCTCATGTGGGCAAGGATTTACTCCTTCATGGGAGAGTCCATTGTCTGTGAGATTGTAGCAGTAGATGTTCCTTTTCCAGGTACTGAGAGCTATTAGTGCAAGCATAGTGACAGACATTTGCAGAGCTGAAGCTTTGAAGTCTGTTTTGTTTTTTTTTTTTTTTTTTTTTGTTGTTGTTGTTGTTGTTGTTTTTTTTAATGGATGTCTCTGAATTTTTAGGAGTAGGATCTAGCTTTGGATTAAGACAATGAGGTCTTGGTGTTGAAATTATTTAAAGTATTCAAGGAATACTTGTAGGTTCTTGTGCTACTTTAGAGAACTCAGGTACTCCAAGCCATTTGGAGGTAGCATATGACACTGAATTCGCAAAATATTTGAAGTTTCTTGGAACAGCAGGTGGTATGTCTCACAAACATTTAAAATTACACACGATCTACATTTAGATAAGTGAATCTAGATGCACATGAGTGTACTCTAGAATGAAATAAACTCGAGTTTTGGCAGCTTAGATTTAAACAGCTAACTTTTTCAGCAAATGGTGTCAGATGAACTTTGTTTCTATCATATTTGTTCATGTAATGAATACAGGTTTCCTCCACGTTTTCTTATTACCTCACATTCATTGCACTATTGCTTTAACTATCAGTGACCTCCTGTTCCCAAGTGGCCAGGCAGAGTATGAGATCACAGCCCTTAGATTCACAAGCATTAAATATGCACACCCTGTATGTATCTCTAACATGAATAGAAATTGCATGGCCATGACTCCAGATAGCTTTACTCAGATCAGCCACTACACTGAAATAAATTCACAGCAATGTTATCTTGGCTCTGGGCTGGCACATGCTTACTCCAGCTGCTGGCCTTCCTCCTCCTCAGCAACCACTCTGTGAGTGGGCAAGACCAGGCTGACCAGTGGCAGCTGGCATTGCACTTGCAGAGCAGAAGGGACACTGCTGGTAGCATTTAAAATACATGCCAGTGCAAGGCAGGAGCCAGTTTTATGACATTTGGCTGGTATGGAATGTCTGTCCTCGATGCTTTAGGGAACAAGAAAATAAACAGCGCCAAATATGCAAATTGAAATCATTCTGTTCCATGCACACACTTTACCAGTATGACAGTGTGCCTGGCAATTATGTCCTCAGCTAACCCTGTATCTAGGTAATTTCTCACTCCCAGGCCAGGCCTTTGTGATTATCAGTTATGAAATTTGTGTTTTCCACTCTACCTTGAAAATTATTAAGTTGGGCGTTGCTTATACATGACTGCAACTCACTGAAAGTAATTTGGAGAAATAGGGTAACATGGAAACATGTCTTTCCACAGTGGTATGACTTGGCTACAATATCGTTTGTAAATTGACATTTATATTTAAATAATGAACTTTGTGTTCAATTTGATCTTTCTTGAACTCTTGCACTATAAAATACATATACAGGAGTATATATGTGCAAGGATTTTTTATACTTTTTGACTTTCAACCTACTAAAAAAACTGCTGCAAACAACTACTTGGACTCATACATTTTTCACTACTACATGACTTCTGCAATATTATTAAATTATTTCTTTCATACTTTTATCTGAGCTAAAGGTAATGCTTACTGGAGCATAATTCTATGGAATTTTTCAGCAAAACCTCTTTTGCAAAGACTCTGAAATGCACACAGAGATGCTTCAGCGGCTTGGTACTTAACTATCAGTTGTAAGAGGGATGTTCTGTGACAGCTGAGGCCATGAAGCAGCTTACAGGCAGCATTCAGAACCATGTATGAACACATCCAAATTAACTGCATGAACACAAGCACCCTCCATTTACTTGTAAAGCCTGACTGTGAAAGAGTTCATTGTATCTGTGTGTACGTGTGTGTGTGTGTGTGCAGAAACAATCACTGGTGACTGGCCCTCCATGGCAAAGTCAAACAGCAAGTGAAAGTGAGGATGAAAAACAACCTGCTCTGCAGTCACCTTAGTTCTTCCTTATATTCACTTTATTTTTTTTTTTTTATGAAGGAGATCAATTGTGCCAAACAAGCAGGAAACCAAGCATGACAGTTATTCACAGTCCAACACAAATATGCAACCAAGCAGCACAGAAAACACCCCAATAAAAAGGCACAAAGATAAATAAGTGAAGAAAGGGAAGTGGTGCATGTTGCTTAGCATGGATATGAATAAGATGGGGTAGGATGTGCACAGCACAAGCCATAAAGCACCTGCTCATAGACAGGGGTTGGAACTTTTTTACCATAACCTGGTTACTCAGAAGTTGTTTTGCAGTGTGGTTGATGTAAGCTTAAAGCCACCATGACACCTGATGACCACTCTGAAGCACTGTCAGAAAAGAGAAAATGACAATATCTGGGACTCCCTGGGAGTGCAAGAAGTAGCATATTTCCAGCTGAGTTCAAGAGGCCAGGATGTGGAGTCTTCATTCCCCTTCTACCTGGGGTGATTCACCTCAATCCCCACCAGTACTTAAAACGTTGAGTCACCCTAGGTGACCACAGAAAGCTACAAAAACCCTATTTCTCACAGTGGCTGAACCACAGTGTTTGCTTCCTGCCTTCTGGAATTTCCTTCTATAAATTGGAGCTCAGGGGATTCCCTCTCCTATTGCTTTTACAAGAGCTGTTCCTAGGCTGTCCTTCCTTTCCCCTTCCTGGACACACTGCTGCTTGTTATGACACTGCACTTTTGACCTGCAATCGCCTGCCTTTTTTTTTCTCTTTTTTTTTCTTTTCTTCTTATGTTAAGAAAAGGGATTTCCAGCTGATTTTCTTATATCACCTGGTTTCTGAGAAGCTCTTAAATAATCTTGCAGATTTCTCCAGTACCTTTAGTTCTCTGAATATAACTCAGATTAGAACTGCACAAAGCAGAGCGAATGGGAGTCCCTGATACTGGTCCCTTACCCCAGCTGAAGAGTTCCTCCCTATCAGCCAGCTCCCAACTGGAAACCTCCAACCCAGTACCACTGCACACTGTGAGCTCCCACAGACCCTTTGAAAGCCTCAGGGTCAGACACTTCATCTATCACCTAGGTCAAACTCAGCCAGAGCTCAGAGGAAGTCTTCAAGTTGATTTTTACAAACAAAACAAATCTCCAGTATGATCTGAGGGTGGGGAAGGTGCTCTTGGAGCCTGGCCCTTGGCTTTGCTGCTCAGCTGAGATTTTGAGAGTGCTGAGGCAGTTAAATACATTAAAGCCATCAGCATGCTTCTCCATCTCACAAATGCTTGGAAAACGTAAGACAAAGATTAGAAGTTTTAAAGCAGGATGGAAGGTTTATTCAAATTGACTTAAATCAGTGAAACATTCCTAACTGAATCCACTGATTTTTTAAGATGGACTACTTCCAAAAGTGTTCAAGGCATTTTTAGAGCTTTGGGAAGCTATAGGGAGCAATACAACAAGAAAGGACAATAAAGCAAGCTGTGAAGAACTGGTGACAAGATTTCTGAAATTTTTGGACAATGTGCCAGGGACTTGACACTACACTCAACCATAATAAAATATCCCAAAAAGAGGGAAGATGGTAGCATTTACCCTGAAAAGAATTGGGAAAGGTATTAGTATTGTTGCTACTATATCTCTGAGCTCAGAGCCCTTCTCTTGGCCCTAAGGGAAGCAAAGGATTTCATCCACGTGGGTTTACTCTTAAGCTGTCACATCTCTCTAATAAACTCATGGGACGTGAAAACAGCAGTGGACACAAACCAGGTGTCTCAGCTCTACCTGCAACCCAAACTTACTTAATCCACTGTTTCTGAACAAATATCGTAACTGCATGAGGGAATGTTATATCTCAAATATATTCAGATAATGCATACATATTTTAAGCTTTCTCCTTTCCATAGAAACCGAGATAGCAGTTTCTTCTACCATTTAAAGAAGTATCAGTGAATGGCTCTTTGTGAAGCCAAGTGTGCATATACTTGTCCTGGCATTATGGAAATGATGGGGATGTGCATGGGTTAAACTTTTGCCTGACCAGATTTCATGTTCTTAGCAGTACAAACACTACTGGAGCAGTTGTATGTCCATAGAACCAGATATCCAGGGGGCGGGAGGAGGTTTTGGGATATCCTTGCCCTCCTCTGAGCAGCCAGGAGCAGCAGCTCCTCACCAGACACCCCATCCCTGCCTCCACTGTCCAACTGGGTGAAAGGGAAAGCTCCAAGCCCAGCCTGCTCCTGCCTCTGTGGGCTTACCACAGACACAGGCCAGACCAGGCAACGAAGCATTACACAAATGTGTATTAGCAACAAAAAGCCCGTGCTCGTGAGTCCCTAAATCCTGGTGCTCTGGCACAGAGCCACAATTCCACTAGCAGCTGCACGACTCTCTGGAGAACTCCCCAGCAGCTTAAAAACATCACAGGTCAGGTCCCTGCCATGGCAGGGTGTGGCACAGGTGTATGGACAGACACAGTCAGGTGTGTGCTGTGTAGAAATAGGTAAAGATTGGCATATGCAAGAAATCTCCAGTTAGGAGTGTAAATGGTTTTTGGCCTTAAGGATGATTATTTTGGGATCCATCACATGCAGTGTTTAATATATCTATACACATGCATACAATTACTTCTACATACAAATTTCTTAGTGCTGTTCACTCTGTGTTGGTTTTTAAATCAGCACCCTGCTAGCTTTTCCTTTGTATTTGGGCATTTGCTGTTCACAGACAGACATGAGCCAGAAAGAGTTCAGAACAGATAAACACTGCATTCCCAGACCTCTTTCACTTTGCAAAGGGAAGTCAAAAAGCTCCCCAATAACAGGATGTAGGTTTTTCCAATGGAAAACACCCAGGGAACTCCCCAGGCCTTTCAGCAAGCCCAGCAGCTTTCCAGCCAGAAGCTAAAAATGACCCGATGAGCAAGTGGCACCTCCAGTAAGGGAAATGGCAGCAGGGGTGCCTTGACGTGGCCCACACAGCTTATTTGAAGAACAGATTCGTGCAGGACGTGAAAGCCACTCCAGTGGAATTCATCAACCTAGATTTCTACCACCCCCTGGATGCCACAGGTCCCAGATATGCAGCTGCTGGAACACTCAAGGATGACACATCACACCTTTCTGGCACAGCTCAGTAAGTGCTTTTCAGGTAAAAGCACATAAAAGAAATAACACATAAACAGTACATTTCCTCTAGTTGAAGAAAAGAAACAGAAAGAAATTTAACTGTAAAACCAAAGTAAAAAAAATAGATTTGTGCCTGTGTTAGTGACTTTATGTCAAAACAAAAAGTTTAGAAGGTGGACAGCACCCATCAATTAGAAAAATGCAGCACTGCTTTCTGTTTCTGTTTGCTTACAACACAAACAGGTTCTTGCTCTCTTGGAAGCCTGCTGCATTTTACATTTGTGAGTTATATACTTTTAATAGCACCTAATGATCCATCTTCTGCAGAATCCTCCTCTGTTCATAAACGTGATCCATTGCTTGCATGTGTAGTATCACTTACCAAAAATAGCTCACAGCTCCTACCCATATTCTGAATATATCACACAAAAGAAGCACCATAGAAGCAGCACACAGAAATAGAAATCGTGGGCAAAGTAAAAAGGATTATTGTAATTCACACTCCTGAAAGTGCATTGGCATTGTCTTTCCTTACATGGTGTCATCCTATTTTTAGCAAGATTCATATCTTATTTAGTACTTGCAGTTTGAATGGGATAGAGACAGGTGAGAAAAAATGTTCTTCCAAAATGGCTGTAAGCTCCCAAAGAAAAAAAATATCTCTTGGCACTGAAATTAACCTTCACACTTTGAATAAGACTAATGTGGGGGGCTTTAATATAAAACTGAATCCCTTAAATTTATAGAAGAGACAGAGGTTTTCATGAGCTCTGAAAGAAACAGGAGAAGTTAGTGCCACAAAAAGTGGTGAGGATGCATGTGAAGGTCAGAAGAGCAGTCATATGGTGAAGAATGTATTTAGTGGTCACCACTTCTGATCCATTTTTGCTTAGTCCCTCTGGACTGGCCTCAGTCTTGTCTTTTCCACATCCCTTGTCTTTTCCACATCACTGCCTCTGAAGTTTGCTCCTATTTTCCCCCTGGGCCAGTCCTGCTCTCCCTGGTAGAAGGCTGGGCAGTAAGGGGTTAAGTCACCCCTGCCTTGGCTCCCATCATTCCTCTCCACCCACAGGTCTTGATCCCAGGAGTACAGATTTCTAACTTCTTCTCCAAAGCCTCAGCCAGTTCCAGCACCCTGTCCTGGGGCACCCCAGTCCTTCCCCGCGTCCTTTCCCAGCCCATCTCAAATCTCCACCTGCTGCCTGGGTTCTGCTGCCTCTGTTCTCCCTCCGTCCAACCTTATCTTGCACTTCCATGCTCTTGAACTTTCTTGCAGTTTCTTTGCTTCCTTCAGAATTCATCAACCTCTATGCTATTCATTATTTCTTTTCTTTCTCTACAGCCCCAGTTTCCTTATCCAACATGTCCCAGGTAATGCAGCAAATTTAATCCAGCCATCATAGGAAACTTTATCCAAGTTTTTAAGTCCTGAGGAAAGACAGGGGAAGAATGTCAAAGAAAAAGCTCCTAGAGATCCAGTGAAGACCTTGGTTAGCCTCTTTAGTTTTATTAGGAGACAGTTTTATATGTCTCAGGGGATCCTGCCAAAGAAGCCCCTAGGAAGAGAAATCACTTCTCTCTGCCGTCCTGGAGTAGAGTTGTGGAAGAATGAGTCATTTTGCAGATCAAAAGGTCTGGGAATTGTTCATGTTTACAAGAGACGTGGATCCCAGATCTAAGCTGAAAACACACTGATTAGACAGGAGATCAAAGTAAGAACATCAAATACATCTGACCCAGATGTAACATGGCCACAAGGGCCTTTATGGTTTTGTCATGCTATGCCAAGCCATATTTCCATTTAAAAACAAACAGTACCTTATCTGAGTAGAACGGGACATCACAGACAAATGCAAGTTTCATCATTTTGCTTAATATATGTAGTTTCATTTCTTTATCCAGGTGCTTGAATGCATAACATCTGTTGCTTTCATCTCTAATTCCCAAATGATCCACTGCCAAACCACTAAGGATGGAGTTTTTACTGGTGCCATGTGCTCCCAGTCGTTTCACTATTCCTATTTCATTGTTCACATGTCATTTCACTATTGCTGCTGAGCTGCTTTGTTCCCCCCAGGAAACCTGACCAGAACTGCAGAGACACCAAGCAAACACACCCTGCATAGCTGTGCTGGTCATGTCCACAGGAGAACTGAAGGGAAAACCATCTCAAATGAGGGGAATCAAACCACAAACTAATTCCACCATCCACTACAACAGGCTCCAGGGCCACAGTTAGCAAGCCAGAGGGAGAGCTGCAGCTTTTAAGCAGATACAAAAAACAGATTTTGTGACATTAATGCTTATGTAACTATGCATGGTTCAGAGTGACAACAAAATTGTCAAAGGATGTCAAAAGGAAAGATCAAGAAGAGCAAATGTGTAACATTTTTAATGATTTCTAAATTGTTGATCATGATTTTTGAATGATGGGTTAGCAGCTATTGTACAGCAAACCATTATACACATAATGTAAGTAGCATAAAGTCTTCTCACAGGTAATTTCTCCAGCGTCTGAAGGCCTCATCTGCAAACTGATGCAACTTTGCTGAACTCTTCCCAGTTAATGATCCGCCCCACTGCAATGAAAAAGGGGGTTTATATCTTTCTTTTACTTCCTCCATTCCATTAGGTTAATTAAAATAACAAAGTATAAATGGTCTAAGTCATGAGGTCTTGATATTTGGAAACAGTGGTTTCAAATATTAGGACAAGAATCAGCTGCAGTTTTAGGAGCACCTTAGTAGAGACACCTAATGTATAAAAGGCAAAGATTGCAATGTGCAACATCAGAACCTGGCATTCATGCAAACTAGTGTTTGAATCATCTTGCTAAGGACAGCAGTAATAATGACAGCTACCTATTAAATACCTGAAAATGTTCTTTATAGTGTTTTAAAGCATGTGAGGAGAGAAGAGTTTCAAGACACCTCAGTATCAGTCAGCAAGAGAGGAGAACACACAGAAAGAACGCATCATCTGCTGACCAGAGGCACTGACTACCCAGTCAGCACACAGATACCTGAGATCAGCATGCACTGATGGGACACTCACAAGGTAGAGAACCATTTAACAACAGCTTCAAGTCTGTACCTAAGCAGGAGACCACAAGAAAATAAAGTTTTTGTCAGGGTCATTACCTCCTCAGCTGCAGTGAGATTGAAGTTTATTTTGAGCTCTTCAGTGATAACCCATGACCATTTTCATCACTAGATTCCAAACCAAACACAACCCAATTAATATAAGGTCTGGAAGGAATGTTAAAACCTAACAAAATTCTACTCTGCAGATAATCTGACACCAGGTTGAAGTAGGTGAGGCTTAGTATGTAGCAGGTTGAAGTTATACCAAAGAGAATGAACACAAATGCTTGGATTCAAAGTGAAAAAGAGAGGGATATGCCACTTCCTGCTAAAAATTTTGGTGCGTTTGTCAAGAGCATCTTCAGGACTTGCTGCACTCTCTGATCCGTGTTTCATACAACACAGATCTCCTTTTTCTTAGGGAGGAAGTGGGAAAAGGTGGCTTCAGTGACTTTTGTGGGTTACAGTTGATAAATTGTTGTATTCTGCAAAAATCTAATTGTGTTTTGGATGCTTTTCTTTCTGTTCTTTTTTATTATTATTTTTATGAACACTCAGCAAGTACCGAATGACAAGAACAGAGCATTTTTCCAGTGCAGTTTAATTACTCTGAAGAAGAATCTCCTTTTCTCCTACAATTTCAGCAACTTTTTGTCTCACTGAGCAGACACACCTACCATAGCTTTGCCTAGCTGTAAGTCCAGGAGAGGAGCATATCCTAAGAAGAAAGTAATTTCCTGCTCTGATTTGCTATAAGCAACGAGTCTCTAACACTTCACAGGTGGTTTTTATGGCTTAAACTATTCCTAAAGCTACCCTGTAAAACAGCTCTGTAACAGATCTATTTCTGACTGAAGATGCTTGTGTGGGTAGGGGCCATTTATGGGGTTTGACTCACCAGGGGCCTTGTGAGGAAACATTCCACTTGCCTTGAGTAAGGAATGGCAGAGTGTCCACAGGGGGAGCACATGGAGAACAGTGATGGACTTCTCCCACCTCCTTCAGCCCAGCTAGAGGTCAAAGTGGCTCCTACCAGAGTTTATAACAGCACAGAGGTTCCTTCCAGGTTAGCAGGGCCAGATCTGCTAAGTAAGTGAGAGTTATGTTTCTAATTAAGGAACAAACTTCTCCTGCTGCTGTGCTGTATTAATCCAATTCTGGTGGTTTCTGTGCAAAGGAATCCCTGTGTGTCCTGATGAGTAAATCCACACCTTCTTATCCTGAAACAAGTGCAACCCAGACAACAGAACTGCCTAGAGCTTCTGAACCCAAAGGTTTTGGTTTTGAATGAGGTCTACAAACGCCCAGATGATTTCTCAAACTCAGCTGCTGTGCACAGGTGAAGCTGACCTGAGATCCCCATGCTGCTGCTCTGGAGGGAGCTCAGTGTGCAGAGGGATCAATGCCAAACACAAGTGCTGGTCCACAATCAACACATCAACATTGAGGAGTCCCTGGGCACCTCCTGACCCTTTTAAACAGCCCTGGCAGTATGGCTGTGGGCTGCAGCAGTGGGCAGCTTATCACACAGTGCACCCAAAATACTGCAAACTATACAGGACAGCAACACTTGCAGCCTTTTTGGAGAGACTTTGACAGAGGAGCAAGTAATTCCTAAGTAGCCCTAAAAGCCACCACTGCTGGACACCACAAATTTTGTATACACAAAACTGAACAAAGAACATTCATGATTTTTGGGTTTTCTTTTTTTTTAGAAGAATAGGAAGATCTTAAGCAGGTGTTATCAAAACTACTAAATAATTTAATTGCAACATACAGGTCTGCTCCCAAAATATAATTAAGGCATTTCATATCTTATCATAAACTATCCTATTGTAATTACATGTTTTGTTGGTTTTGGAGAAACTACAAAACTGGTCCAGAAAGCAGACTATCACAGACAATTACTGCCATAGATAATTGAAAATTAATTCATTAATAATAATGGAAAATTAATAATACAGTTTACTGAATTGCTAGACATACTCAACCAGCATAACAATAGAATCTTATATTGAAAATACATTTCTTGCATGAGAATCTTCACCCTGGAGAAATAGCATGTTATTTATTAATAACATAGCACAACACTATAACTACTATACAACTGATGGGATTTTGGGATTAATTATCACTGCTATCAACCATAAAACTTCTGCAAGCATAAATTTTCATCAGTGTGATAAAATAGGTGTTATAAAATATGTCTTTCTGTTGCCTGAGGGGTGTTCAGAGTGTCAGAAAACCTTTTTCCAATTAAAAAAGGACACATTTTTCTGATCTTTTCCTTGGTGAAACCGCAATGCAGATCTGCCTTGAAAAATGCATGTTGATTCTAAAGTCTTAGTACTTTTACATCCAAGCCTCATTTGTATCCTTGGTCTGTGATAGCCTGCATTCAAAATGGTGCACTACTTCACAGCCAGACTTGATTTCCATCATTGCATACCCATTGCAATGACATTTCTGCTAATTCAAGCCAAATTAAACCTCCCTGCAGGACAAAAGACTATTAATTTCTAAACCAGGAGGGACTGACTTTGTTTGCTGAGTGATACTGTTTTCTCAGCTTCACTGGGGATATAATAGTCTGACTTTGCATTAACTCTCCTGATACAACCAAAACAAGAACCATCATCAAGATAGAAGCCTTTTTTTTTTTCACTGAGGGGTATACTAGCTTTTGTACATCTATGTTTTACTTGGGCAACTGTTTCATAAATATTTCTGCTTGCAGTTTTACTCAGCAGACAATCATGCTTTGTTAAAAATACATAAATACATTGCCAGCCCCAATCAGAACTGCTTAACTCTTGAAGAGAGATCTGCAGTCATAATAAACAACTTGTGTTATCTATGTGAAGCACCTACTGTGGACTGGCACTGTACCAAGAGATTTTCAGCCCCTCCAGCCCACTGCTCTGGGAGGAAACTTTTTAGGAGGCATTTGGCACCACCAACAAGCCCAGAGATGCAGCTACCAGTGTCACCCAAATTACTGCTCTGCTCACACTCAGTCCTTATTTGCAAGAACTTCCCATGGGAGGGACTGGCTTATAAAGGTATTTTGCTTTTTCTCACATATGAGCAAGCAAACTCATTTTCTATTCAATTCACCCCTTTGTTTAGCCTCTACTCTTGTGTATCTTTGGAGTTTGAGATTTCTCTTTGTGAGAGAGCCAAAACAAATAAAGTTGTATCTGTTATGCTATTGTCCAATTCTCTAACTGAAGTATTCAGACAAAATGCATTTATCTTTTTTTCTCTTCTGAACTTTTGCTCCTTTCTGAAAGCTCACTCACTCCAGTGCAGGGGGGGTCCCCAATGACCAGGGCATTCTCCTTGCAAGAGACCTCTTTAAAACATTGGCAGAAAAGTTTCTATTTTCAGTGCTCTAAGGTCTCAGCCCTGGTCCAGTTAAAACCTGTGGGTAAGTCTCCCACGGAGTCACAGCAATGGTAACCCCTGATTTACAGTGATACCCCCAAGTGATAGGCTTGGCTGACTAGCTCCATCCCTTCAGGGGTGTTGAATCTCTGTGGATCACCCCAGGTTTTACTGGCAAGGGAAAGCATTCCATCTCTCTCTTTAGACACCAACAGAAGTGAGGTAAAACTACACCAAGGGCAGGAAAAAAGCAGCAAGCAAAAGCCTTTGGACAGCTGAGGTCTGAGGAAGGAGACTGGCTGCAGATAAAAGCAAGAAGGGAGTGGGGAGGAATGCAGCGAGTGAGGAAGGGAGGGGCAGAGAAAGCCAAGGAGTTAGCCAGAAAAAATGATCCTCAGCATCACTTAACCACTATCACCTGCCATCTCCAAAATCTGTTCAGTGTTGGAAAGCATTCTTGAACTTCTCCCTGTCTGCATGCACAACTTTACAGTAAATTAGCTATATGTTTAACTTGGAAGCTGGAGAAGGGCAAATATAATAGCCTGTGTTTGCAGCTGCAAAAGAATAATAATTTCATTTGTCTGGTTTCATTGATTTCCACTACAACATCAATTCTGAAAACCAGTTTATACTTTAAACACGAGTCACTGTATCTAAGAGTTTTTATGTGGGAAAATATGTTGTTACTCCTGCTAGTAGTAGAAAAAATTATTCTAGAAAATCTTTCATGATTTGGCACCACAAGATACATCATTAGCTATGAAAGAATGAGAGGTTGAAGAAGTTTGATGAAGTTTAGCATTTCTTAACAGGTCACATAACAAAACAAATAACATAATGCATAAGCAAACGCATAACATAAGAAAAGATGTCTCTGTGAAGAAGAAGAAAAAAACATTTTGTCCTGCTATTATTGCCATCCCCTAAAAATATGTTTTTTATTAAAATTGGTAATTTTTAGGCAAAATAAAGGGAAAAAATAAAAAAAAAATCTTATTTTGGATAAAAAGAGATTGAGACAATATGCCTTTGTCATGTTGCATTTTATAATTTTCTCTGTCCATCTATTCTCTTCTTGCTGTGAGCATACAGCAGCACTGATTCCCTGAACAAGAGGCTGCATAATTCTAATTACAACCATACAACCAAACCTTGTATCATCAGAAGCAACTTTTTCTTCCTGCCTGTTATTTTCCTTGAGTTCTGGTCAAAATTGCAAGTACCTGTCCTTACAAGGTTTACAGTAATTCTTGGATTTGTTTGAACTGATATGTGTCATGTTCCACGGTCCATAGCCTGGAGTTATTTCATCATTTTGGACACCTCACACTGGAGCTTTTGAGTGGTTCTCCCACTCCTGTGGTGATACAAATTTCACAGAAGCACTAGAAAGCACAAAATCACAACGATCCCTGTGCTCACTAGAGATGTTTGGTTTGCACCAGATACCACTGAGTTCATCCAAAGCCCAGGCTGCCACAGGCCTGCCAGGCTCTCCAGAGCAAGTCAGGTAAACCACAGAGATGCCTTGAATAATAATTACTATGTGTGTTGCACTTAGCCCACTAAATTCCCTAATTAAGGTCAACGCTTTTAATTCTTGAGTCTGGCCTTCAAATTCAATGAGAGGCACCAGAGACATTCTACTCTCAGTATTAAGAGATGTGCTCTCCTACCTCACACTGGGACAACACTCTCCAGGCCAGCTTATCAAGTACAAAGCTTTATCCCAAAGGATAAAGCTCATTGAAGTAAACGATCCAAAAATCACACAAATAATTTATAGGACAGCTAGAGCTAAAGCTCAGGGATCTCATCCCTGCCTGCACTTTACCATGGATTTGTTTATGGACATGTTATCTGAACATCCTATGCTTTGAAAAAGGTACTTCAAAGGTGGACCTGGAGAAACTCAGAGGAATCTTTGTGCTGCCATTACACACATCTCAATTCATCCATCATCTGTCCTTGCTCACAGGTGTAAGTCAAAAATCTTTGGAGACATATTTCACAGCTCTTCCTGTGGAAGAACTAAAATAAAAAGTCAGTGTGCTACCTGAATGACTTCTGTGGCAAGGGCCTGCTCATTCCATTTCACTGGCATCACATTCACCATATATTCTGGACTACCCTGGTATTCAGAAGGTTCTATATTTTTTTCTACAAGTCATCACATCTAATTTTTCCTATAGTCCTATCAGGTTTTTTAAAAAAATAATCGTCAAAGCTCACTTAGGTTGGATGCTTTGGTAAAAATATTCTGCTTGCTCCTTATTCATAGAGAAGGATTTAAAAAAGTGATATTAGCAATGACAAAACTCAACAGTAACTGTTTCCCACAACTTCTTATTTTAACAAATTCCCATAATCTCTTCCTTCAACCTGCTGCTAGGAACTGTAAGGGTTTCAATGGTTTCCTGGAACCTTAAATACAGTTATCACGCTTAGTTTGCAGAATTATGATGTTTTTTCCTCCTTCTTTATATTTGTAAATACAAGGACTCAAAAAGTGTTGCCTGTTCATTCTTTTACTGGCAAGCTCAAAAGCCCATGATCCTGTGATAAAATCCCTGTCTATTCCAAAGAACAGTGAAATGTTTTGTCACAGTATGACTATTTCCTGGAACCATTTTTAAGTTCAGAAATAAACAAATTTACCATGAAAGTTTATTCAACTGCTATTCAAAGAACATCAACTTATGTAGCTGCTTCTTTCCAGTACTGTATTTCCAACTCATATAAACACTGTGTTCTTACTTCACATTGAGGGAAGTCCAAATATTATTACAATACAGAATGCAAGCCAATACGAAGCATGTACCTCCACTGGTGATGCTTTCCCTGGTAAATATCAGACTCTTTTCAGAGCAATAGCAGATAAACTCTTCAGAATATTCTTGTTTATAGAATTCTATGAAAGCTGGCAGATTTTTAAATTGCTGTTAATGGACACGTAAGTTTACAGGATTTGAAACACATGCTCTAATATAGCTAAATTCAACAACCATGGATGTTTCCCGTGGAAGTTTGAGATGTAGAACATCTTTTCAAGTGCAGTGTACCAGACTACTTTTTTTCCCCCAGCTAGAGGCAAAGTGCACTTGAAAGAGCTCAGTGGCAGCTAGAAAATACTGCCTCTGAAGGGATGACCTCTCCCCCATTTCTGGCACTTTATGTTGTTGACCTTTGCCTTCGATGGAGACATTTCAGCCATATGCAGACCTCTCTCTCTGCAGCACCTTGAACCCTCCAGGATGATGCTGAACCCTTTCCCATTAAAATTTAAATGCATCAGTTAAAGACTGAGATTATTCATAACCTTAAAAAGAAACAAGTAACAGAAGACTAACCTCACCTTTCTTCAGGTAACAAGAATGGTAACTATTTGGTCTATACATACTCCAGCACCTATTTCTTTCTTTGTTAATCTCTTACTTTTTCCAAACATGAAATCATAAAAAATGAAATTAAAAGAGAAGTACACTAAATTGTAACCTTCACAAAACCATATATTTTTCCTGGCCCAGTACATTTCCACAAGGTTTTGGGAAGAAATAGGTAGAATTTAATTGACCAGAGTGTCAAGTCAAGGGTCTTGTACAAAATACTGCTATAATGCCCCTAATAAATCACCAGCTTTCATCAACTCATCTGGCTCACGTGGTGCCAGGTTGCAAATTGGTCATAAAAGTGTTTCCATTAGTCTCAGTGCTCTAACAATCCTGGGAACTCCAGATGCACCAGCAAGAATTCTGAAAAGGTCCCAGGTGTTTCTTGCCACCTTATTGCTACACTTGTGATCTGCAGAAAACGTGCAGCTGTAGAGAGCAGGAGTAACTGGTGATATAGTTGGCTGGTAGAGGAGAAGGCTGAAGAACAATGAGGGAGCAACAGCTGTGCTTTAATAATCTCTGTTTCTACACATGAGTAATGACATAAATATATTTGGTTTTTAGAGAAAGATTATGATCCTTTAAATGTAAAAGAAATACTTACAGTGAGGTTTTCATCACTCTGTCAAGTTAAATGACCATTTGTGCCTTGTACCTTGGCTATCATATCACAGGAGAAATATGTAAGCTATATAAGAAACTATTTTTCTTCTTGACATATTATTTTTCAAAGAAAAGATGAAACTCTGTTCCTCTGTTACTCGCTGAATAGACTAGAAATGATGATGTAATTTTTTAGTTTCACCTGTAGTAACATAGTGTGAATCCACAATCGCAATCGTACGTGATTCTAGTAAATTCATTCTATTAAAGGCAGTGGAACTGTTGATTTGAATGAGAATGGAGTGTAAATACAAGAATTCATAGAAAAAGGACTGACAGTGCCTTATAAAACTCAAAAAGGACAAGCCCAGACTGCTGCCCTTTGGAGGGAAGATCCTCTTGCAGTGACACCATCAGTGACTGAGAGCTTCACAGCAACTCTGTGTAAGAAAGCCCTGGGGGTCAGGTGGGCAGTGAGATGATTGTGAGCCAGCAGTGGCCTGGCAGCAGAGATGGCCAGCAGCCTTCTGGGATGCAGTAGAAGGAGCAGAGCCACTAGATCAGGGATTCACAGCATTGCACAGCAAGAGGCAAGAAACAGCAGGTGTAAGGTGGAACACAGCAGGTGGAAGATGGAACACATCAGATGAAGGTGGAACACAGCAGGTGGAAGGTGGAACACAGCAGGTGGAAGATGGAACACATCAGATGAAGGTGGAACACAGCAGGTGGAAGGTGGAACACATCAGATGAAGGTGGAACACAGCAGGTGGAAGGTGGAACACAGCAGGTGGAAGATGGAACACATCAGATGAAGGTGGAACACAGCAGGTGGAAGGTGGAACACAGCAGGTGGAAGGTGGAACACAGCAGGTGGAAGATGGAACACATCAGATGAAGGTGGAACACAGCAGGTGGAAGGTGGAACACATCAGATGAAGGTGGAACACAGCAGGTGGAAGGTGGAACACATCAGATGAAGGTGGAACACAGCAGGTGGAAGGTGGAACACAGCAGGTGGAAGGTGGAACACAGCAGGTGGAAGGTGGAACACAGCAGGTTCAATCTGAACACACAGATGAACATTTTGCCTGTGAGAGCAGCTGCCAAAAGAGGACGACATGCAGACTCCATCTTTATGGGTTTCCAGGAGTGGATAAAGCACTACTCAGCTGTCACAGCAACCTTGCCTCACCTCTTGTTTGGATGACAAACAACCTGGAGTACCTCCAAGCCTGAATTTCCCTGTTTTTAAGATTGCGTTATACTGACAAGATCTTGGTCTGTGCTTTTGGAAAAACAGCAGTGTAGTTTTATTCAACAAAGTAAGTGGCTTATTCAACACTTTTACTTAAGTACAATGAGGCCCATATAATTAAACACGTTTTCAGTCCCTCCCCTCAGTACAGCAACTCTGAGGCAGGCAATCTAACATATTCTGGGAAGCTAAAGAGTACCCTCTGCCGGCTTGACACTGAAGTTGTGAAAATCTGCAGCACAATATCCTGAAAAGGCACGGCGGGGAGAAACTCCTTTTCCTGAGTAGCACAGCTGTGCATCCCTGCATGGGGCAAACAGCTGTTCTGTAGCATTTATCACCTACAAAGGGCATGCCTGAAGCAACACTGCACCACAGGCCACAGAGCTCTCTTTCCCAAACAACTGCAGTTCCAGAACTGTCCCATTAGAATGACTGTCTTGTCAAACAGTCTGTCAAGCACCATCTGTGTGAAGAGCTCTAGCCTAAAACAAAACTTATTCTAGGGACACCCTGTTTGTTTTGAACGTGAACAGTGTGTGATGAATTGATAACAGAATTATGTCCTAAAAAACACAACAGCTTGTCTTAATGACTCATCCTTTCTCCCCTGCAAGCTCATGGGAAGAGTTTATCCAGCTTCTACAGCTCACACTGCAACAAAATCTCTTGTTGCAAAAGTTGACGTCAGGTAGGAAGAATTTATTTCAATCACTGCGTATCTTATGATGCATAATGAAAAAAAAATGAAAGTTATGAAGTACTTCAATTGGCAGCTGTTTACCTATGGCACACAGGTCTATATATACCTACCTATGAAACTGTTTCTTTACAAACAAGCATTTTGATGTATAGATGAGTAAGTGAAAAAAGGGAGTAGAGACAATTCTTTATTTCCTAACCTAAATACTAAGAAGCTGCTGCTTCAGTGCAGGCTTTTGGCCAAATTATTAAAGAGCTCCAAGAGATGGCCACTGAAGGTGGATACCACACCATCCCTTTCTGGTGGCTGCTCCATACACCTGGTGACTTTGTATTCCCTCTTTTCTGCTCCCAGTGATGTGTGATCTTTCTATTTGGCCATGCTGAGCTGCCACAGCTAACCTTGCTGTTACTTGATAAATAAATGAAAATAACTTTCTTAAGGTTACAAAATCACTGAGGGGATACACTCACACAGAAAAAAAAAACAAAACAAAACAACCTGAATTTCCCAAGAGCAAGTTGATTTATCTTAGTACTGAAATTGTGTTTCACTGCTGCCAAGAGTTATGGTTAGCCATTTTGTTTAGGTGACTACATTTCATACAAAAATGTCAGCTGTTGTTATGCTTTTCTAAATGGTAGTTTCTGATCTTCTTTGCTTTAGTGCTTGAAAATGTGACACTGCTTATTCCAGAAACAAAAAAAAATTTGAAAGCCAACTAAAAGGCTGCATATTTTTTACACTAAAGGTCAAAGATGAGTCTCAGTTCCCTGGACATGTTCCTCTTCTGCCTTTTGCAATGCAAAGATCTTATACAGGACTATCTTTTGTGTTTGTGCATCACCTCAAATGAGGCATAATCACAGCTGCCCATGGGAGAGTTCTTGTTTATTGTTCTAGTCATTAAAAAGAATTACTATCAAATTATAATATATTCTGATAGATAAAATAATGTGGAATGATGGAAAATACATTACTTCAGCAATTTTTTATTTAGATACTGCACTTCCAAATGGCACAGAGAGAATAATTCCACATTGGCAAAGGAAGAATAAGATGACCCACAAAGTCTCACTTGTTAGAATACTGACTAATTTATTCACTGCCATTTTTTGATAAAAATGAAGGAAAAAAATAACAAAACAAACAAACACCACAAAAAACCAAGTAGGACACTTTATTTCTTAAAGTGTGCATTTCTTCTTCTTCTATCTCATTAAAAAAAATAGACCTTTTTAAAAATAAGAAATACTAAAGAAAATCAATATTTGATTGGTTTTTAATTACAGAGAATTTCTTACATGTACACACAATGGGCAAGAATATCAGGACCAAACTCCTAGAAGCCACTGAAAAAATCAGTGTGAACCAGAACTGATTTTATATAAGGGGCTTTTTCTTTTTTTCTCGAGGAAGATAAATTTCTGTAGTCCAAGTATGATATCTATCAAAACTCCCCCAGAGACACAGGAAGATTTATGAAGTTACTGTGTACATAATCTACTAAAATGACACGCTATGTGGACATCACAATTTGCAAAACATGAAGCGCCACCACCAAAGTATCCCTAATTTCTCAAACACGCTTAAAAATACTGACATAGCAGCCCCAATATGTATTTAAAGATCCAACTGTTTTCTTTTTTTCTACCCTCTTGGATTTACTTCTCTGTGAATACAGAAATCAGCAATAGAAACACAATCCTCTAGCTGCACAACTTTGCAGCTACGGCACATGCAGTTTCTGCACTAGTGGATGCAGAGCTAGATGTGAATCCTACACATCAAATGCTGTGGTGCAAACTGGGGGATGTGTGACAATTAGGGCGTACCTCTAACAAAAGCAGATGAAAAAGATGATCCTTAGTCCCAAAGAGCCTATGGAGCCCACCCCACCGACTAAAACTGCATAAGAAGGGTTGGATTCTACAAAAAAGCACTATTAAGTAGAGAGACAGTATTTTTACCTCAGCTGTAGAACAAGATGTGTAACCAAAGACTATTTTGCCTTCAAAGCAGTAGCAGCATCACAACCCTTTATATCAGAAGAGTAGATCTGGGCAGTTCTGGCATCAGTGTGAGAGGAAAGCTAAGGCAGACAGTCCTAGACAGAAGGGTCCAAGGCAATTGGTTCATTTTCAGTGACCACTTTCTCCAATCCTCATGTGTGGGAAATCAAGCAAGCTGATTCCTGAAATCAAGGAAGCTGACAAGAATGAACAACCAGCTCCTGACTTAAGTCATAAAAAGGAACACACAAGGTGGGAACAGTGGCAAGTGAGCTGGAAGGAATACAGAGCCACTGTCTCGGCATGAAGGAA
Source organism: Cinclus cinclus (assembly GCF_963662255.1). Classification (NCBI taxonomy): domain Eukaryota; kingdom Metazoa; phylum Chordata; class Aves; order Passeriformes; family Cinclidae; genus Cinclus; species Cinclus cinclus. The sequence continues at coordinate 4,094,847 of NC_085049.1, forward strand.
TGGAATCAAGAAAGCCAAAGCCTGCTTGGAGAACTGGCAAGGGATTTGAAGAGTATTAAGGACTGCTACAGGCATGCCTGCAGCAAATGAAACCATGAAATTAGACAAGGTGTGAAGTTGCTGAAGGGAATGAGAAAAATTCAGTTTTGATGAAAGGAAGGGGGGGGGGAAGCACAGGCAGTTGCTCTGAATACCCTCAGAAGATTCCTTTCAGAACAGATAAAATACAGTCTTAGGCAACAATCCATGGCAGTCTGACAGACAGAGGGAAGGGAGGGGTATCAGCGTCTCTAGGACCATTATGGACAATTGTCCTTTATAGTATTGCTACATGTGATCCAAGACTTCTTGGATTTTTTAAAGCTTTTATTTTGCTGCTGGGGGTTTTATTGTCTATTTTAATCTTGACTCATTTTTTTCAGTTAGTCACTTGTTAAGGCAAACCTGAATTATTTGTGCACCTTACTTTGTGCACAAAGAGTGGTCTAAAAGTAACCTGAAGGGCAGGGTGCACCCTGTTCATCAGGGAGAATTGTCTCAATATATCCACATAGTGCCACATACAGCAAGAGCTTTATGCTAGAAGTGTGATTTGGTGATTTTCACAATTCTTGGTGTTTTTTCAACTTGAAAATGTCATTGTGTGACTCTTCAAGTGACAGCTGCCTGAGCAGTACCTCTCCCATACACGTTAGGATGATGTATGATCAGTCCTCATCATCCATATAAAGTCCTGTGTTTTAACAGTATATCCCATATATTTTACAGTCACCTGTGTCCTAATCTTGTCTATAACTTATGGACTTTGGCACCTTTCTGAGAAAGATTATGATCTGAACCCTTTCAGGTGATCACTGACTTCCTCAAGGTGTTCTGCAAAAGAGAATTCATTTACCCTATTTAGGAATGGATGGTATTACACCTGGAAGAGAACTCAGTGTCTAGTACAGACAGGCTGGGAATTCACATCAAAGAAAATATTCAGTATTATGTAGCAATGTTGAGCTGAAAACATTTCAGCACATTCCTTCTAAGTTTAGATACTGCAGGGTTGTGGTATAGATGCTGCATACTTGAGACTGCTTTTCTGGTCTTGTTTACAGCCTTAACTGAAACATGAAGGTCTCTGTTTGCTCCTGGAATGTGTTTCTGGTCCTTCTGTGGAGTCCAGCTATCACATACAAGAGCATCTTGTCCTTTCGAGTGCCTAGATACACTGTTCAGTACTATTTCCCATGGCAAAAAAACACTTAGTTTTAGGTCAAGAAACCCAAAAGCAGCAGCAAAACAATTTAGGACAAGCAATGCTGCTTCCAGTTTGATGCCACAGAATGAAGTTTACAAAATAAATCATAGGTGTGAGTCTGGAAGTTCACCTTGGTATTTATGACAGAAGTTCATAATCAACACTTCAACGAGGCACAAACCTTGTTTGTTGGATATCTCAGATCACTTCTGAAGTATTGACCAACGTATTTGTACAGCTGAACATGAGACCTATAATTCCAGGCAACCCTAAATACAAAGTCTAGTACCACATAACCAGACATCCTAACAATGCAATGAATAAAGTAATGGAAACAGCTCACTTTCTTCTTGCACCGAAGTATTAACATATACAGTAGAAAGCACTGATAGTCTGAACTGGCTTGGTTAACAAAATGCACTTCACCACCAGTTTTTGCTTAACAATTCAAAACCTGATCCTCCACCCCCTTCATTCTGATTACAAAGGGCAAAACTCAAGAAAACTCAAGAGTCCAATACCCCCACAGTATTCAAGACAGAGGAGGTAAACAAAGATTAAGTTCAGTCAAAACAATTTTTAGTTTCAACTTCTAAAATGCAACAGTAATTACAAGCTGAAACAGTGAAAAGAGAATACAGAAGAAGGGAACTAACTCATTAAAAGCTCATCAAGAGGGCATAAGACATTGGCATAGTACTAAATACTTATCACGTACCTTGGCCAGTATTCCTTCAGTCTCTATTTGAATTCATCTTTCTGGACCCAAGAATTTAATACAGAGCAACATGTGCCTATAATTGGTGGCAGGAGAATGGGAGAATTGAGGAAAATAGAATATCAGTGACTCCTAATACCCAGGTACTACATCTGTATGTTTCGTAGGGAAGAACACTGCGATGGTTCTACTCTGGTAATGGAAAGCTAAAAACATTTTTCTCCAGAACTGAAAACCAGTCTGGTTGTATCCCACTATTCATTACTTTTGCAGGTCAGATGAGGAAGAGTTTCTCCTCTTTATCAACACAGAAAAATAAATTATTGAAGTTTTTGGTTTTTATCAGCTCATCTCAGAGTTGAGCTTAACTAAGACAATTCAGTGGAAGGCTTTGTGTCCAAAGCTTTGGGAGGTGGGAAGCAAATGTTTCCACAATGTAGTTAAGAACCTCATCAGGTATCCCCCAGAGTCCCAAGTTAGCTGAAAGGAACTCAGAGTAGCAAGTTCTTCTTCATCAGGAAGTATTATTTCAGGCTTGGATCATTAACAGAAGAGTTTGTACTGGACAGACAACTCCCTTGAGTATGAGTGGATGGTAGTTTCTAAACAGAACCAACATCTCCTGTTAGATTAACAACCATTCATACCATAACCTGCAACACCTGGGAGTTAAATCTGAGTAACAGAGAGAAGCTACACTCCTGCAGGATCCTTAGGGGCTAATACTAATGTAACTGGTACACCTGTAGTAAAGAAAACAAAGATCCTTGAGTTGTATTCCATGTGCTTCCCAAACCACCTTCTTTTTCCTCCCTTTAACTTAGTGCTCATTAAATACAATGCCTACCCTCCAACTTGCAAGAGTTTGAGATAAATAGGCCCATCTTTGACAATTACAGCTGAGAAAGCACTGCATGATAAAATTAACTTGGCAAGTTAAGAAACATCTAGATATAACAGCTAAAGAAAACTGACTTAAAGAAAACTGTTACAGACACCTTACTACCACTAGGTATTTAAACTACCATGCAAAGATCAGCTTAGACAGCTTTTGACACAAAATGCAACAGAATCAGATTTTGTGCAATATTCACCTAAGTATCCATCACACATACAAATCTTCCATGAATTTAGTTTGAACAAGTCTTCACCAGTATGTAGATGATGTCTGATCTTTACTGCTCAACAGAATAGGTCAATCCTATTCATAGCCTTTTTGTGTCCCCTTACCTCAGGGTACTGTTTATAACTTCTTCATAGACAAGCCTGAACTGTGCCCTTCTTAGCTGTATTCTACAAGCCCTTGCTATACTCCCTGTATCCACCACCACAATGGATTCTAAACTTTACTCACTTCCACCAGATTGTATGTGGACGGTCCTTATTTTATTTACAGCTATGACAGTCCTACAGGATACATCCATTTTAGCTCTTACACTTGCCTTTAAGCTTAGAGACAACACACAGAAAGTTGTGTCTACCTTATGCTTATAAGCTTTCCCTCTGAAATGGCACAAGAGCAAAGATGAAAAAATTATTGTAATATGCTTGCTCTGCAGTAGACAGGAAGCTATGACACAGCAGCAGGCTGTAGTGAAAGTCCTGTATTCATCAGTTCTAGAGAGTACTCATACAACAACTATGCAGGTATGTGTTAGCCAAAGCTACTTTTCATCACTTTGTAAACTAGTTTACATAGTTGATGCAAGTATCTGTCAGAAAGACCTGCTTACCCACCTTTGAAAAGTTAAATTCACTTAATTCTTCCTTCAGAGGAAAGTATGTGTGACAGAGGGGATGTTGCTGGGTTGGGGTTTTTATTTCATGTATACTCCAATACAACTGAGTGCTAGAATTCAGTGATGAATTTCAGTTCAGCAGCTTACAAGGTTCTGGGGTTTTAGTTCTTTAAGAGTTGTTTGGGCTGCTTTAGTGGCTTTGGGATTTTTTCCACTGACTTAAAAGAAAAATAGGCATGACAACACATCAAGGTATTAAAAATTTTAAGGCACTTTCCAACAAAATAAACTTTTATTGAATGCAATATTAGGCATTCTATTTTGTTTAAGGGAAAAGTGCTTCCCTCCCCCCCAGAGAGATTCCCTTTGACAATTTCCAAAAGCTGTATTTCAATTACAGAAATGTTTCTCATGATTAGAAACAACAAACTTCAGTCTAAATTTTCCTTGAATTACGAAGTGCAACTAAATTCTTCCAGAAGGTAATAGCTTTCAGTAGGCACTAGAACAAGAAGCCTGCAAGTTGTTAACAGTTGCTGGGTACACTGTTATGCTCGTTCAAATTTTATAGTAACCCATCTAGAGTGTAGTTTTTGAAGAATTATATAAAAAGTGGGATTTAAGAATAAAGAAATGCAGCTTAAAGAGCAGGTTGCCACCGTTGAAAAAAACCAAGTCTTAATGGCAATCTGTGTATTTCATACCACTTTCATGGTACGTCAGCTAGCAGAGGCTTAGTCCAATAATTTAAAACTTTAGATAGGAATGTCTTTTGGTTCTGAACGCAGATCATAAGTCAACATGTTCAGTATGTGAAGGCTCAGTTGTTCCACTCTCTACTTCCTCTCCTGTGAAGTTAAAATCACAATTAGAATATAAATCTACTATCAATTATACATATATAATTAATTTTATATATATAACTATGATCTTTGAAATTAGGATGTTTTCAAGAGAAACCCAAATTAACATATTTATCAAAACCAGAGAAGCAATTAAGCCATATATAACACCTACTTCCACCATTCACCTAACCTAAGCTTGTATTTGTTATTTATTTTTTTTTTTACTATATGGAAACAAAAATTTTCAAGTAAATTGGTATTGTACTATTAGTGGAAGGGGGAAAAAAAAAAAAGCACAGGCACTTCTATTCTAGGCTTTTATTTTCAGCTATTCAGTGAATTTCCTCCTTTCCACACAACCTGTCAGTAGTAGTTCCAGTATTTGAAAAAATAGGGCAAACCTTACTTAGAATTGTTTTTGATAGTACAAACTGCTCAGTTCAGACAACCTTTAAAAAAGCAGAGCAATTTTATTCTATTGAGAAGAGCATTAGCTAAGAAAAAAAAAAAAAACAAAAACAAACAAAAAAAAAAAACCCAAAAAAACCCCTAAGCCAATTTGTCAACTTTTTATTTCACTTTTAGTCTCAAAATGGCAGACCACATGAACAAAGGTAGTAACTGATACCCTGAATATCTGTATCAGAGAAGTACATAACTGATTCTAAAGGATTAATAGCAGTAAGCACTGAGAGTAAAAGGAATTAACTAAGTGGCCTTGAGAAGCAATGCTTTACAACTTATTAGTACAAGATGAAAAATCAGTCTTGGGGATAGAAATGGGAGGACATAAAAAACACTCAACAAGTGGAAAGAAAACAAAGGCATGAAATTAGGTGTCCCTCATCCATTTTCTAAAGCTGTTGTTGCAAAACAATCCCACCTTTCTCTATGGAATTGTAAAAGAGGCCTAGATGGAGTAATGGAACATTTAATGAATGTAGCTCTGTCCATATGGGTCAACACATCCTAATAAAAAACGACAGTTGAATATTTTTAATGAAGGTATAATTTAAGGGAAGCTGAACAGTTCTCTATGACTGACAGATGGATGTCTTCCCCATTTTCACCTCAACACCAGCTCAGGCACTTACATCATCACAAACTAGATAAATTCAACTTTGTTACCCAGCAAAAAGAATTCATTTTTTTTTTAATTTGTAATTTTCTGAGATTTCAAGGACTTGAAGATTGCATGCAACCAGATAAACCCTTAAGTCACTACAATTAATGATAAGGGAAAGTAGTGAGGAGGACAAACTCCTTTTTATGACAGCAGAAATTTGATAGCTCATTTTATATAACAAAGCCAAAACCCTAAGTGACTTAAAAACACAACCATGAGTTAAGCAAAAATATAGCAACACAAGAACTGAATGTTTAAAAACATAACTCTTTTTAAGCAAAAAAACACAAATCAGAGTGTGGCCTACACTATAAACTATTGATACAGGCCACACCTGTATGAAAATGAGAAATAATACAGAGGGGTTTACAAGTAACTAGACCCTTAGATTTAAATAAAATTCCAAGTTGTTGATACAGCATTTTTGTTAATTGTCCCTGAAAAGATACTTGCCTGGTTTTACAGTTTGAACACAGGTTCCATCCTTATCTTCAAACCCTTCTGAACATACACACTTGTAACTACCTGATGTATTAACACAGTCTTGATTCTCTTTCGTGCAGACCTTTTCAGGAAGATTACATTCATCTATATCTAGAGATAGCACAAGCAAAGAAAGTCCACTGCTGTTATTTTGATATAAACCTTATTTGTGCTTGGTAATATAAACAAAATTCCATTCAAGTATGAAAAACACTGATGAGCAAGAATGCTGATGGAACAGATTTAACTTTTGTTAAAATAACCTAATTCTTCATGATTTGAACTGTTTCAAAGTTACTCAGATAAGACCCAGTACTCCTATTTTTAATTTTTTACAGGTCCCTTATGGAGAAATGTATTAAGCAGTTATATTTGTCACAATTAGGCAATTTGTCTTAACCTACTGAACATTTCCCCCCCAGTCATTTTCTACTTATGCCATCAAAGTATAGCTAAAGGGAACAGAGCTTGTAAATACTACATCATCACAGTTAATAGCTACTTCAGGTTATGCATACGTAGTTCCCACAGAGGAAGTCTAATTTCATGTTGTAATTCTATAAGAATGAATATCATTTGAACGTGGACACTGATGGATTATCAGAATGCCTGCCTTTCTGTTACAAAATGAATAGAAACACAGATCTGATAAGTGGTAAATAACTGACAAAAGACTCATACAGCTGTCTCCTGAACCTACTACAAAACACCTTGTTCCTTCGTACCAGTGGTTCACTTTAAGCCTTGTCAAGCATATTAGCTCAGTAATATAAAGGAAGTTATTGAGAATGCCTGTGCAGCTAACACCAGAACAACTTGGTACATTTTGACAGGCATGAAAGCTGAAGCACTCAAATATCAATGTACTTATGAGCTCCTCAGCATGGCTAACCAAGAGTGAGCTAACCAGCATTCCACCAAGTACTGCTAAATCCACCAACCTGTACACTTCATCTCTTCCTTCACGTATCCAGTTGCACAGGTCTTACATTTTTCAGAACCTTCTCCTGTGCAACCGACACAGCTGGCATCACATGCTAAAGATAAAAATATTTTATGCATTAAAAAAATTGTAAATCTGGGGTTTAAAATACCACCCCTAAAGTCAGACAGTTTACCCACACAAGGAATCATAAAATGGCTCGGGCTGGAATTTGACCCTAAGGATTATCTAGTTCCAACCCCCTGCCATGGGCTGGACACCTTTCACTGGACCAGGTAGCTCAGAGCCCCATCCAACTGGTCTTTGAACACATCCAGGGACAGGGCATTCATAACTTCTCAGGTCTGGTGCCTCAATACCCCCACAGCAAAGATCTTCTTCCTAATAACTAATCTAAGCCGACTCCATTTCAGCTTGAAGTCATTCCCCCTTGTCTTGTCCACTACATGCCCTTGTAAAAAGTCCTTCTCCACCTTTGTTGTAGGCCTTTTTAGGTATTGAAAGGCTCTGGAGCCTTCTCTTGTCCAGAATGGACAATCCCAGCTCTCTCAGCCTGTCCTCATAGGGGAGGTGACCCTCCTGATCAAGACCTTCACAGCTGTCCTCTGGACCCACTCAGGCAGGTCCATGCCTTCCTTATGTTGGAGGCCCACGAGCTGGATGCAGTACTTGAGGTGGGGGGGGGGGGGGGGGGAGGGGTGTGTCTCACAAAAGCCAAGTAGAAATAACCAGAAATCTCTTGTTTTGCTCATGCAATAGGTCTAAAGCCTCATCCTCCCCATGCCCAGTGAGGATCAGACAACACTGTACCAAATACTTATCATGCATTTTCTAGGCGTTACCTCTAGCACTAGTTTAGGATTCTAGACAGTAAAATACAACAGCAGATTGAAAAGAAACCTTTGCATGAGAAAGATCCATCTGTGTTCAAACAATACTGGTGATCTTTGCAAGGAGAAGCCTCACATTCATCTAAATCTGAAAGATAAAAAGTGACAAGTTACCTAAAGCAGTCATGATTAAACAGCCAGATTAACACTTGAATGCTATAAACTGACTGCACTGAGAATACTTGTGATGAGTTTGGGGTCAGGTATGCAACATGGCAGACACAGAACTAGGATGGTAACACACACTATTTTGTTCAGCTTAAACCTGTATTAGAAAGTCAAAACTGATCCTCATATGCTTTGTGATGACAGTAAGAGATGTATCAGAAATTCAAGAGTTCAAATTAAATAAACTTCCAGGATACCTGCAATCCTTGTCATTTTCAAGTCGTGCCTTTATGCAAATATAACAAAGAAGCAGACAGACTACAGTTCTGGAACACTCTTTTCTCCTGTACTCCTACATTAGCAAGATACAGAACTTTTTATATGACTAAAAAACTTATACTAATGCACATACACATAGCTCTTAGTATTCTACACAAAGCAAATTGGAACAAACTAGATTATGATTAAGACAAAGCTGAAAACCAATTCTACTGCAGAGTTAAAACATGCAAACCTTATGATTTTGAGGAAAGTTAAATTTAAAAATTCAAAGAAGGGCCTCTCTTCCTGTCATTGCTGTCACTCTTATCCTGTTGCTGCACCCATCATTCATACTGATTACTCGATTTATAGTTCATTAGTGGTAATAATTATTTGGAAAAAAACCTAGTTGTACAGAAAACAGTACCAAAGCATCTTAAAAATGCCCTGGGAGGGTTCAATAGTTGCCTAAGCAGGTACTGCAAGACCTGTAATTCAAGCCCATTCTCACTGGCATTTTATAAAGGAAGCAGTGTTTATATAATTTCTAAGACACTGTTTCCAGGCATTATGTTAGAGGTCTTTAAAGGGTCACATTCAACCACTTAAACAAAATGTGTTCCTGTCCCCTAGTGCATTCCTGCATCGGGAATACTTTTAGGGTTCACATTTTTCCTGAAGTGACTCATACTTATCTCCTCATAAACCAAGTTAAATGCTGAGACAGAAACAGTTAAGAGATGAATAGAAGCACTGAGCTTGATATCACCTGGTATTTCTGTCCAACAACAGGAGAAGTTAGCATGCATGGCTTTTAGTGAAGTGTTTGAACTCTGTTAAGGTTGAGCATTTATGACAAAGTTATGTGAAAGCAAATGTGCAATTAGTAAAAAATACATAGTTAAGTTTACACCAGTCTTCTATTAATTGACAAAATAGCTTAAGTCAAGAGCAGGACATTGTTTAGTAGTCAAACAAGCACCAAGAAAAGTCATCTAAAAAGAAACACCCCACTTTGCTGCTCTATGTATTCCACTAAACTAAAGTCACACAGTGAACAGTATGATAAAGATGGCTATCATCACCAGGCAATCAGGGGTGAGAAATGCTGCTTTCCTGCAACACTAAACAAGTTAGGAAGAGAGAGACTAATAAAACTGTAGAAATCTAAACTGACAGATCATTTCCATAGAATACAATAAAACCAGGAAGTGATGCCATCTAATCTTACTAGGCATTGTTACTACAAGAGCTGCTTGAAGTCTGCCAAGTATTACTCACCCACACAAGCTCCACCTTCATTTTTAATCCAGCCTTCTTTACAGTCCTGGCAGTCCCTGTTACTTGAACCAGTACAAGTCTTACAGGCAGCATGGCAGGCTGAGAGAAGAAAACCACAACCTGAGTTTTGTTGAGAGATTCCAAGACAAGTTCAGCCACACAAACTCTCAGAGACAACTTTATTTAGGATTCACTGGAAGCTATCATTTTTTAGTAGCTTGAAACTCCCATTCCAAAGTCAGCACCTCCATAAGGTCAAGATTTAATTTAGAAATGTGCAGCTATCTGACCAAAACAACTGCAAAATCCCAAAATACCCCTGGGAACCAAACCTAGCAATTACAGTCATTTGCACCACTGAGAACACTGCCATGAAATTCTAGTGACTGGAAGTGGCAGGTCCAATTTCTAAATTATTTGGAAAGAGGAGATTAGGAAGGCAAACTCAGCTCTGTCCCTCAACACTGGGACATGAGTATAAACATCAAACTCTGCAATTCTCTACCTAATGAACCCTCACACTACTTACATTTACAGTTAGCTATGACAGCAATGTGTCAAGTGATTTAATTCTGAAGAACTTCAGAAGGAAATATCCTAGAAATATGTATATGCAGCTGTAAATACATATTGTAGACATATATATAACATGCATATATGTATGTATATAGTAATCTAAAACAAATCACACAGAAGAATTACTACACAACCAGATTTAAAAAAAAAAAAAAAACAAAACAGAAAAACAACAAAACCCAATATAGACTATTTAAAAAACCATCTTATTAAACCCCAGGGTCAGGATGTAGCTATCACAGAATCTCATCAGGGGTCTAAGAACAATTGAAAATCTGACCAATGCGAAATTTTATTCCTATGACATGACTTTGTTTCAAAATTAAACTTAGGCATATATAACTGGAATCTAAGTAGTTTGCAATACAGATTAACTGTTTCCATGCTCATTTATTCCATTTAAGCTTATCTGAGCTATGAGGAAAACCTAACTTTTAAAGCAGTCCAGTATGTAGCAATTTCACCTAAAGATTTTAACAGTACTTTGGGCAGTGAAGCAAAGATTTTTATGAATTCTGCTTCTTAAAGCAGAAAAAAACCAGTTTAAAAATGAAGGGCAATGTGGAAAGATGACTTAGCAAAACCTTAGAATTCCACTAAACTGACTAACACATCTTTTATGCTTAAAGCTGAGTGACCAAAATATGTTTTGTTTCTACATTTGTTAGTTTCGAGTGTTTCTAGTTTTCCTTGCAAAAACTGAAGTAGTAACACAAAGATATAAGCACATGTTAAGACTCTGTTACCTGTACAAACAGAATGTGTCTCATTTCTCAAGGAACTGAAGTAACCACTAGAACAGTCCAAACAGAATTGTCCTGTGTACTCCTTCTTACAGCTGCATGAGCCATCTCCTCCTCGGGTACCATCACCGTCACAGCGGCCATTTCCATGGCAAGGTCGTTCTGATCCACCATGACAAGCTAAAAAAAGGAGCAAAAACATTTTTTTAAATCAGATGTTAAAGGAAATAACTTTCTACTCTCAGACACAAGCACCTGAAGTCCCCCTCCCTTCACAGAAAATAAAAAAAATAATTTTAAAATGTCACACAAAACCAGAATATAATTTCCAACAGTCTTTCTCACTCCTGAGAGTAAGCAAAAGTTTTGCAATAAGGCAATTCTCAATAATATATTCAAGTATAAGGGAAACTCGAAACAATCTCCAGGAAAGTATCAATTTGATTTTGGGTCAAAACCATGGCTCAAAATTTTAATTATTTTCCTAGCTTCCTGGATAAAATTGGTATCTTTATTTTTTTTTTTTTATCTCTGAGAAGTCTTGTATCACATTTGTAAAAATCTACTGGCTATCATTTACATCAATATAGGGAATGGGGACTTAATTTTTACCAATATATTAAGTGGCCAAAACCAATCTCTTAACAATGTGCACAGTTTTAGAGACTTAAATATTGTATCAGCTTCAGAGGCCAAAATATCTCTCATCGCTTTTGCAAAGACCTTTCACCTCCCACCTACTTTTACCCAATTTTTCTCATTGCCTTTTTAACTGATCCTCAGTTGCAAGTTTCTTCATTTAAACCCCAGCAGCATCTGGGTTGTTTTACTCTTGAAACTGGTCAAGGATTCTTGTTTACACAGATTCTGCAAGGTCACCTAAACAACAGATTTCACGTTACAGAAAGCCTTTAAGGATGGGTCAGGTGTGGAGATGAGCATCAGGTTGATTGTTTCTGCACATCTCAGTACCCCTGACAGCTTTGTACATTACTACATGCCCAGAAGGCTTTTATTCAGACAGGATATTCACAATGTAGCCACTCAGTTATGAGGCAGCAAGCAGGTACATGCTACACAGCAGCCTGTGTCTCATGCAAAATATCATACATCGTGTATTTGTCCATGACAGTAAGGTCTGAAACAGGTAAAAAAAAAATAAAAAAGTATCTGCTACTGAATGTTTCAGAGGAAAAATTACCAAGGCAATCTGGTCCATAAGTTCCAGCAGGACAGCAAACTTCTATTGTTTCAATGCAAAACCACTTAAACAAATCTGGATACTTCTTCTTTCTGTATATGAAAGACATTAATTTACAAACAAAAAGAACAAAGATTATTTAAAAGCCAACTCACACAATTGAAGCAACTCAACACAGGAGAGAAACCTGTTGCATATGACAGATCAGAAACCTACTTCTTCTGAAGATTTCAGGAATCAATTTCTAGAAGAAGTCCTCCAACTTGAAAATGTACCTTTTAAAATCCTAATACTATTAACAAGTTCTATGCAAATTTTATAGATTATATTTAAGAAAAAAGTGAAATAAGAGCAATAAATAAAATTTAATTCATCTTCATACAAGCACACACCCCTTTTATTAAACACCTTACTTTTAGGGAATGTTCATATATAGTTTAGACAGTCTTATTTATGTCTTTTTCTTATAGATAATTGCTGTATCTTTATCTCAAGTATACAGAAGAGAAGTTAACATTTGTTCAAATTATTGGCAAGTAGATAAGGTTAAAATGTCTCCCTTTTTTAGCACTGATTGAGTATTGCTTAGGAGACACTTTTACAATTAAGGAGTTAGTTATGTGCTACTTGAGCACCAGCATATAGGCCCAATTAACTGAGTCCAGCTCCCTGCTCCTTGCAGGACTTCCTACACTAAACTATGTGAGCAAGAGTGTCCTCCAGATGATTCCTGAGCTCTGACAGGCTTGGTGCTGTAGGGAACCTGTTCCAGTGACCGACCACCCTTTATGCAACAATTTGTAAAAATTGCCTAAGGTATTAATGGGCAAAGAAACTGTCTTTGGAAACTGCCACAGAAACCAAATGACACTCGGATACTGCAAACAGTCAACTGCATGCAGTCAAAAGATCTATTAAACACAGGAACTTCCAAACCCCAATGTATTCTATGAATTGCTTTGATTGTTTTAGGAAGTCTACTTTGGCAAATGTTCTAGTTTAAGACCAGTTCTGCAAATTTTAGCCAAATTAAAGACTCTGGGTTGCATAGTTTACCTTTCTGGAAGGCATGTCCTATGAGGAGCACCTAAGGACTCTGTGCTTGTCTAGAAGCAGGTGGAGGGGGTGGCCTCATTGCCCTCTGCAGCTTCCTGAGGAGGGAAACGGGAGAAGGAGGTGCCAATCTCTGCTGTATTTAATGACAGGACACAGGGGAAGGGTTCACAGCTGCACCAGGAGAGGTTTAGACTGGATATTAGGAAACATTTCTTTACTAAGAGAGCGATCAAACACTGGGACAGGTTTCCTAGAGACGTGGTGGAGGCCCCAAGCCTGTCAGTTTTTTAGAGGTGTTTGAACAATGACAACATGCTTTAAGTTTTGCTCAGCCCTGAAGCAGTCAGGCAGTGGGACTAAGTGATCATTGTAGGTTCCTTCCAACTGAAATATTCTACTTTCTGCTCTGCTATTCTAGTCCCTTCCCAATGTGTTAATATATACAATCCTGTATAGTTAAGTAAAAGGACAAAGCAGTCATTTAGAAGAAAGAGGAGTATCAATAAGCCTTATCCAGTTATGAAACACTATAATGGCAGTTAACCCTATTGAATTCTAGCTAATTAGGAGTGCTGACAGTCTAAATTAGTGAAAAATACCCAGAAGAAATGTGATTTGGAACTAAAAAAAAAACAAACATTAAGAAATCTAAATGTTACACTGCCATTCATGCACTAATTGTATTTAGGACTAGAATACAAAAAGGTTAGCTATAACACAAACCTCACTTTAGCTTAAAATGCAGGTAGGAAAGTCAGCTGATATTCTACCATCCTCAAGAGATCCAACTTCTACACTGATTAGCACCAACTATTCTTTTGATTGCCAGGAGAACAAAATGTAGTTTCAGGGGATAAAAAGCAAGCAACCAAAAAACCCACAAGAACCAAAGAGCCCCTTGCAATTTTGTGACAAAGGAAAACAAATGAGGAACTAAATGTCAAAATTTTCCAATGTTAATTTACCTTGACATCCCACTGGTAAGTAGGGGATGCGTGTAAGAAACAACTGTAGATGCTTTGGTGCAACACTGCTGGAATTGGTAATCCAAAAGAACACAGAACAGCAGCACACGATACTAAAAGTTAGTCTGAAACCAGCTGTAGCCAAAAGCAGCTCTTGAAAGGCAATGAAGAATTACCCATTCTGCTATTGTCCAGGCACAACATTTAACATAATTCGTTCATCCCCCCAGATAATCTATCAACACACATATCTCCACCAAGAAAATGATACTTACAATTTGAACCACCATTTCTCTATGAGTTCTTCATGTTCTTCTACCATGTTGTTACATTCGAAGTTACTGCTGTCACACAGATTCTCTATGATCTCAACAAGACGAATTTCACTACAAGCAGAGAAGGAAAAATGTAAATTTCATTTAAATGTTCAATACAACTAAAGACCTAAAACAGAGCAACCAGACATCAGTGAGACTATTTCATCAGTTTATGGTGTGCCCTGAATTAGTTTCAAAACATAACAAATATCAGAGTAAAAAATTAATAATCATTGTTTCGGTTAAAATAAAAAAACAAACCTAAACCCAGAATAATGACCACAAGAACCTTATGACTTGCTTGCATTTACTGTATTTGCAGACTGTAGGTTTGATAGATTTTTAGCTTCCCAGAAAATTGGAGTGCAGTACTTTTCTCTTGTGTTCAACAACAAATTTAATATATTTTTATTTTATACAAGCCTGTGAATCTCACAGTAACATCTCAGTGCTCCAATTAAAACAAAAAATGAATTGAAAATGCAGGAGAAAGGTATCAGGTTACTGTTCTCCATGGTTAACCAGATAGCAGATTAGTGTATGCATATCTCTTTGGCACTGAAACAGTGACAACTCCAGGGAGGAGATACTGCTTTAATTCTAAATCAAGTATTTCAGTACACTGCACCTTTTATGACTACCAATAAAGTACTGACCACTATTTACATTCATTATATTAAGACTTAAATAGAAAGAAAACCTACTATGACTAAGAACTAACTTTTTCTGCTTTCAGAAACAAGACAAATAAAAGTAATAATAAAGCCTACAATTACTTACTGCAATCTTTAGATTATAATATAATGTAACATTATAATCATTAAGAATGTAAGGTTTAGATAAGGTAGCTGCCAAGCTCAGTATTTAAGTTCCAAACAAGCACTGGTATAGTGAAGTTACAAACAGTGAAGACAAAATGCAGCTGAATGAGAAGTACTGAGACAGCTCACCTAGACTCATACTTTGACAGCGTCTTCTCTTCCCAAGCAGTGTTTCCACCACCAAAGTTTTTTTTAGCTGTATCTGCTAAACCCTACAAATAAAAAGTACAAGAAATCACATAGGGTTTGTTTCTAACAAAAATTAAGGGCAATGACAAATGCTTATGTAAAAATTGTGAAAAGCGCCATGCCTAAACTACAGAGGAGCTCTCAAGCTGCTGATCAAATTCCTGAGTGAAAGCAGCAACTAATAACAACATGAAAAGTGAGAAAATATATGTTACAGCATAACATGATTAAATTTTCCTAATGCATAAACAAAGCCATTTTACAGTCTTGGTTTACCAGAAAAAAAAAACAAACAACCACAAAAAACAAAAAAACCCATGCATGTATGAAACTTTACACCCTTCTCCCTCAAGTTCTCAGGAAATTTATTAGCATTTGAACAGAACCTCCGCTTCATTCAGTTTAGACAACAGTCCGGTCTGTACCACGTTGTAGATTAAGCACACAACAGGGCGAGCAGCACAGCTGCTCCCAAACGCAGCCAATGCCACCAAACGACGGCTCGCAGAAAGCCCCGCAGTTCGGGTGACTTGGCGAGCCGCAGCAGCCGACAAGCGCATGGGGAGTACAGAGCGCCGGGCACCAGGGCCAGAATTCACTGTGCCACACGCATATGGACGGCTGCTGCGAGTGGCAACAGACAGGGAACGTTCGGGGACATTCCACCAGCGCTTCCCGTGCAGCCAGCCTTTTTGCACAAAAATCACCAGAAAACCTTCGGCGGCAGGGATGGAGGAGCTCCGCCACCCGCCCGCCTCAGCACCGCGACCGCCGCCGGAGCGGGACCCGCCGCTGCCCCATCACAGGGCCGGGCCGCCTGCCCCGCGGCGCTCCCGTAGCGCGGCCCCTCGGCACCGAGCCCGCCGCACCCACGCCGCTGCTCGGCCCCGCCGACCCTGCCCCACCGCGGGGCCGCCCGCCCGCAGCCCGCGGCCCACCTGGTTGAACCTGTCCACGATGCCCCGGCAGGTGGAGCACGCCAAGAGCCGCCGCTCACCGGCGCCGCGGACAGGCGGCGGCAGCAACAGGGCGGCACAGAACAGCACGGCCAAGGCCACGCGAGACGGCCGCGGCGCGGGGCCCGGGTGAGGAGAGGGGCCGGGCCTCATGGCGAGGCCGCGGGACCCCCGGACGCGGAGCGGGGCCGCCCCAGCCGAGCCCCCTCAGCAGCGGCGGCCGCGCTCGCCCCGCCCCGGCCCCGCCGGCCCGCGAGCTCCATTCAGAATTCCGCGTCACCCCCACGCGCGCACCAGCCGCGGGCGCTCATTGGTCGACACGGCGGAGCGAAGGGACGTGGTCCAATCAGCGCCCGCCACGCTCCGGACCAATGGGAGCCCCCCGCGTGCCCAGGGAAGTGGGCGGGGCAGAGCTGTGGAGCGAGCGATGCCCGTCGGCCGCCATCATGAGAAAGGGCAGGCACCGGCTCCGTAGGGGCTTCACAGCCGGCCGCCATTTGTACTTGGCAGCCGCCTCCGAGACCTTCTGCTGCCGGGGGCGTGCCCTGCCCTCACCCAATATGGCCGGCGGGGGAGGCGGTCACGTGTTCGCGGGGCTGGCGCTGCCGGCGCCCTCTGCGGGGCGGCCACGTGGGCGCGCGCGCGGTGAGTGCGGGCTGCGGGCGGGCGGCAGGGAGGGAGAGCCGCCAGCTGCCCGTGCCTTTGCTGTAACCGGATCAGGAGCCCCGCCGGGCGGTGCTAGGCGGCAACACCAGCTCTCCGCCTCCCGGGCGCGGGAGATGTGGTGTGGTGTGGTGTGGCGGGAGGGAGCGCGGCCGGGCAGGGCAGGGCCGGGCCGGGCAGGGCCGTGCAGCCGCCTCCTGAGGGTGTGCGCGGGGCCTGTCCCGGCCGCGGGGCCGGGCGGGCTCGGGGCGGTGCCGGCGGCTGCGGGTGGAGTTGGAGCTCGGCCTGGAGCCCATCCGAGGAGCGATCCGGCGGGGGCCGGTGTTCCCGGGATCCGTGAGGGCAGGGTGGGAGGGGAGGGTGTTCGGGTTGCATTTGGGTAGGTTTCAGTCCTGACATTCTGTGCGCTTCTTCCCCGGCCCCGAGGCTCCATCTCTGTCTTTCCCTATTGCTCCGTCCTACCTTAGTTTCTGGTAGTGTCCCACACTGTATCTCCTGCCTCAACTTTCTCTTTTTTCCGCCTAGTTTTTTTCTTTTTTTAATTTTTTTTCTTTTAATCAAGTCTCGAAACTTATGAGCAAGTCTATGTGAGAATGGTAACTGTAGGGGTTTTTTTTCCCCCTAATACAAGGAGAAAAAAACAATCCCAGCAACTACAAGGTTTAAGTGTGACCTCGTTATGGTATTAGCTCTAGAGCAAACTTGGAAGAGCTGTGAAAGCATAGGAAAAAAAGCCATGGAAATCTAAGAAAATACAGAATGGGTTTTGCCACAGCTAAAGAGGGAAGACCTTATGCAGGGCTGAGCTTGGTGGTTCTGCTTGGATGCCTCCGTGTGAGGAAGTGAAATGCCTCTGTGGACAGATTTAACATGCAGTTTGGCTGCCAAACTCTATCATAGCTCTTCTGAAGCATGTCTGGGAAACGTAAGTCAGCTGAATATGGTAGGGTTTTCACGGGAAGAGTTAAAAAAACCTGTGTGAACTAATGATACTTCGACTGAAAAAGTATAAAACAGCAACAGACAATTTTTGATGGAAATACCTTAACTTTTTTTTTTAATATGAAAACCCGATTTTTTTTATAATCCCAGGGAAAGATGAATCCTTTGTGTTAAAAACCTCTGCTCTTCGGTCTTGATGTAGATTCCTGGGGTGGGGGTAGTCAGTGTGGCTGTGTTGTAGAGGCCTAAGGAAGATTTTTCTAAAGTTGCCAGAATGTAATCAATGGACAAATCTATGCGTATTTGCTTATGATTATTTCTCTAAGCTTCATTATTAAATTATTTTATTAAGTGAAAATCTGTTTCTGTGGTTTTGCCATTTAAAAATAAAAAAAACCCTATATTTGCTTTTGTATAGCAAATGTATTTTAATCATCGAATTCAATGTCAACCTGTCTTGATGAATTCCACTTGAATTTTGATGCTTGTCAGCATCAGTTGTCAACAGAGCAAGTTATCTTGGGTCTTGACAAGACCACTGAATTTGTTAGGCTTTATCTCAGAAACCTGGGTGTTGTCTTCATGCTTTGGTTTTTTATCTTCTATCATGTTTCCCTTCAGGGAATTTCAGTATTCATAATGCATATAATTATCTTCAAGATGTGCAAGTATGCTGGCATGCTTACTTTTTTCAGGCATACAAAAGGATTGGACTCAACAATATTAAAAAAAAAAAAAGCTTGTGATAAACTGTATGGGAGATGCAGCTTCACTTTCATTCTGATTTAGGAAGCTGGGGACTGATTACTCATGTGGTTATCAGCTAAAAATAAGGGAGCAGGCTGTGTTGTAGATAGGTCAGAGGATAATGAATGCACTATTTATAGGTGATGGGAACAGCTCAGTGTTATGCAGATGCTGTCCTTAAGAAGGAAAAAATATACTTTCTTGGCACTTGGGTGCTTTTGTAGGGATTTATTGGGTCCTAAAATACCTGCAGTGTTAAGAAGCCGTGAATTTGGAGTCAGAGCTACCTGCCTTGCAGGTGAATCTCCTGTTTCACCTGATGCACGAGCTGCTCTAGTGCCATGTTGCTGTGTGCAGCAGTGGATTGACCCTTCAGTGTCCATTCTTCTCAGTTAAGTTTGGCCAGTAACAGGAGATTCTTCTGCATTTGTTGGAAGAATTCTGCAAGATTGCCTTCTATAGACAAGACTTTGTGCAATGTAAATTGCCTGTGCAGGGACTTAATTCCTGCCAGACCCTTTTTGGGGTATCCTGGTGTGGGAGATCAGACTTCAGAAAGTGGGACTGACTCAATCCCCACATCCTCGTGTCAGTCCCTCACCTCTCTTCCTACTCCTGTGGGGAAAGGATTCTGTTGTAGCATAAACCATCATTATCCATTCTTGTAAAAAAGTAATTCTAGGCACAGGTTAAAAAAGCTATTCCCACTTCCTGGGATGAAGGGCCTCTTCAGGCTCCTGACAATGCTCTGTCTTTGAGCCCAGGCTTAGAGCTTCAGTTAAAGCAATCATCTGAAACAGAAATGCAGTCAGTGAGATATTTAAAATGATACGCAGATACATGCAATTTACAGGGAGTACACAAATTTCAGGATTTATTGGTGGTAGTTGTGAATACAAGGAATATGAGCTCACTCATTTTTACTAATGAGCAGCACAAACATCAGTTCAGGAAAAGGTAGCTCTAGGAGGCAGTTGCAAAGTGATCCCAGGAAATCTGCCAACTGTCTTACATCTGTTTGATGGACATATTTAGACCAAAACACAGGAGAAAACATCTCTAACCAAAACCCCAGTTATACCTTACAAGTGCTGGTTTTGAAATTTGTGAGATCAGAGCAAGAACAGCAATAACCAAAATCTCTTGTCTTTTATTAGATTGTAAACTTGCATAAAATTGTGAAGCTTAAATTAAAAGAACATGTAATAATTTGGTCTGGCATCACCTGGACACGTGATTTTTATCATAATGGTAAAATACAACAGAAATACTACCCTAAGAATGGCTCAGTGGTGTTGTGAAATGAAGCACTAGGGAGAAGTGGCCTTCATTTCTGGGTAGAAGTGTGAGGTGTAGGGTACAGAATCTCTTGCCATAGTGAGATGTGTGGGTGCCAGAGGGGATTTGTCCTTCTCTGACAGAGTCCAGACCTAGCTGCTGTCCAGCTGGGGAGATCAAAGTACTCTGTGCTGAATATTCTCATCCTCGTGGATTCTTTCCCGCTGATTTTGGAGGCCTGAACAAAGAAGACACTGTTCTAAAGATCTTGTGTAAATCCAGTGTGCAGTTAATGTGAGGGTAAATAACAAAGCTGTCCCCAAATCAGACATAACTGAGGTGACACTCGGCAGTGGGGCAGTGTGGAATGCAAATGGATGTGCTTTCTTTGGTAGGATCCATGGTTTTTAGGTGAAAACTAAAACAATTATATTTACAGACTGGAATTCTGAAGTGCTCCTGAATATATTTTTTGAGTACTTTAATTCATTGAATGTAGTAAAAAAAACCTGGATGTTTTGATTTACTAGTCTTTGTTTAAACTTTTTGACGGCTGTAGTACATTTTCCTTGCATCATCAATCTTTTTTTCTGGTTGTACACTTCATGTCATGTTATTTATGTAATTTTTTAAACTTTTCTTTTTAATAATAATAGAACATATCTGAATTTCAAACCCAAGATGGCTCAGAAGAGGAGCTCAAGTGGGCGGTCATTCCCATTGCTTCTGCTGCTTATTGTGGTGGCCTTTGTTCATTTAACTGTCTGTCCTTTTACAAAAGTGGAGGAAAGCTTTAACCTACAAGCCATCCATGATGTGGTGTACCACCAGCTGGACTTGGATAAGGTAAATTTAAAATTATATCTTCACTTTTGGACAGTGTTAAAGGTGGCAATTCCCTGCAGTGTCTGTAGGACAAATGTGGTGTGAATATGATTTATTTTCCCTTGTTTCTGTTTCTAAGTAGATTCTCCTTTTTGCAGTATGACCATCATGAATTTCCTGGAGTCGTCCCAAGAACGTTCCTTGGACCAATTTTTATTGCTGCTCTTTCCAGCCCGGCTATCTACGTACTTTCTGTGCTGAGAATGTCCAAATTTTATTCCCAGCTGATAGGTAAGAGAACTTCAAATCTCAGAGATGTCAGCCATTAGAGCATCAGTTAAAACATTGTTACTACATTTAGATCAGTGGTTAAATTGTGATATTCTTTTCCTCCATGAAGGAAAACCCAAACTTTGATGCTTGGGTCCAGCATGGCCATTCAGCTCCCTCTTTGGGGAGTAACTAACAGCACACAGAAATCTATGCTGACAAATGTCAGGCAGTGTAGAAAAAGCAAGTGTCTCAAGTCTCTTCAGAGACATGTACACTGCCATGTATGGTCCAGAAAGGATTGTTAACTTTGGCATGGAAGCATTGACCTTTGTGCAGAACTACCAGACAAGTTAAAAGTTGATTAGAATAGATAAATTAAATGGAGTTTTGTTTGGCTCTCTGTTTCTTTGAAGGTAGTTATATTGTGGTATCTTATGTGTTAATCTTCAGATCCCATTACATTATATAACATGGCCATTCATCAGTGATCCATCTGATGCTCCTCTTTGATTCCCATTTTTATTCTCCTGATAGTCCGAGGAAGTTTGGGGCTCAGTGTGATTTACACGTTATGGAAGCTGCAGAAAGAAGTTAGAAAACAGTTTGGAGCAACTACAGCATCAATCTTCTGTCTCATCACTGTTACTCAGTTTCATTTGATGTTTTACTGTACAAGAACCCTCCCTAATGTGTTTGCACTTCCATTTGGTAGGTATTTCCTGGGGAAAAAAAATGAAAATCTAAAACTTATTTTCAAACGTATAAGTTAAAGCACACAAATAGTATGGTCAGACCAAATTAAAATATCCACTTGATTAAATTGTTTGTTAACAAGGCTAGAAAGCTTGAGATTTTTCTTTTTTTTTACCATATATGCTTACAATGACTGTCGAATCAAGTTTCATTGAATGTGAGTACATGTGGGTTTTGGCAGATGGCTTTGATAGCTAGAGGTTTGAGTACACATCTAATGCATAAAGCACAGATTTATGAAAAGGGACAAGTTACACCTGCAGTTCAAAAAACCCTGTGAACCTGGCTTGTACTTTCTCATGGGAGTGTAGAAGAAATTCCAACTGCAGCATCTCCACCTTCCATTTCTAAAGCTGTCTACAAATGCAGCAGTTTCTATACTTAGAGTTAAACAAAAAAAAAAAAAAAAACAACAAAAAACAAATCCAAACCCTTCTTTTCATATAGAGTTCTCCCCCAGAGCTGATGAAGAGAAAGATAATTACATGTGACAGATATTAACTGAGTCACTAAATGCTTCAGTGCAAGTTGTTCAGCTAATAGATTTGTGAGGTTGATGTAAGAATCTGTATGGATGATAAATGAGAAAAAAAAGCAGATGAACTGTCAGATAAACTGTGTAGTAATGTCTCAGATAATTTCTGCATATTAAAAAATACAAGTTGTTTCATGATTTTGTACCTTAGCATTTCACGTTTTCCTTAGGATCACTTTACTAGATTTAAACTAAAAGTAGAGACAACTTCATCTGTAAAGATATGGTGAGTCCCACCTAATCATGTAAATGAGTTTATAGATCTTTCTCCCTCAGCAGTAGTCTGTAGGCTCATTTTTATGTTTGAAATGGGGTTGTGTTGTCATGAATATAGACTATACTTAGCCAAGAGAATAAACTAACTGCCCAGCTGATACTGAGCAATAATAATCATGAATCATAGTTTGAGAAGCTTTTAGTACTCCCTTAAGGTTTTTCTTCCCCCCCACCTCCCAACAGCTATTAAATATACTACCTAGGAAGAGTTCCCATGTTTTCCTTCTGTGGTTATACCTTTCCTAATTACTTAAGCATCAACAGTATAAAGCTGTGCATTATTCCAAATTACATTTCTCTGGACTAGAAATGGTATGAAGAGCAAGAGAGGATTGGTGGGAAGTTAGAGGAACAAAAAGGTAGCATTGAGTGTTACCCTTTAGAAAAGAAGGAATTCAATGTGTTGGATGATGTGTTTTGGGTTTTTTTGGTTTGTTTTGTTGGTTTTTTGTTTTTGCAGTGCTCCTGGCATTGACATTTTGGATACAGCAAAAGCAAAGGCCATTCATTTGGTTCTCAGCTTTGGCGATTATAGTCTTCAGATCAGAGCTCTGCATATTCTTAGGCCTCATGCTCCTGGTGACATTATTAACTAAAAGAATCTCCATTTTCAAGGTGCTATCCCATGCTGTTCCTGCTGGAATATTTTGGTTGGGTAAGTGTTTTCTTGGAAGAAAGCAAATGACAAAAAGTTCAAGTAGAGTTTTGACTGAATTATCTGTTGAATGGCCCTGAAGGGTGTTTTTTGGGGGTGGCAGTGGAGAGAGGGTAAGTGGGGTGTTGTAAATTGTTTTTGTTTTAGTTTGATCCTATTTGCTAATAATAGGACAAGATTTTTTTATCTCATTGAAAATGTCTGTGTGAGGAAATAGATGTGCAGAGCAGACTGAGTTAGTGTGTCCTCTGTCTTTAGATGCTTACAAGTGTAGTGTCCTGATCTTAAAGAGGCTTAGATGTGCAAGTTGACTTCTGTAGCTACTTGTGCATATTATCAGTTGTAGTATCTATTGCCATGGTGATGAGTCCCGGGATAAAATACAGCTGTGTGACTGACAGAGATACCAAGCAGGAGGGTTCTGGGGAGTTGCAGTTCAGCTCTGTTCCGTTATTAAATTCACTTTAACAGCTTAAGTGATCTCCATACTGGAGGGGTTGAAAAATTCCCTTGTCTCTACCCATCTGTGGAAGACCCGTGTATATGCACATAAATACTCCAAGCTGCTCTGCCAGCTTACCTAATTAAAAATGCTGTTGTCAGATATGTGATGATGACCCCTGGCCGTGTGCTGTCCCTTGCACAGAGTACACAACAGAAACACTAAAACAATTATGGAAGGTACATTTGGTGGCACCTCATGATGTAAGAGTTTGGAGGTCCAGTGGGAATTAACCACTGGCACTCCCATTTCCTATCTGAGCAAAATCTTTTAAGTACCAGAGCAGTTTTCACAGAGCTGAGTGGAGGAAGTCAGGCTGACAGTTTTGCTGCTTTCTTTTTTCCTTTCATCCCTTATTCTCCTTCTCCCTCCTCCTAATGAACAGTAGCAAACTTTGTGATTGTTTTTTCTTAACAAAAAACAATTGTATCTTCACAATAAAAATTTGTGTAATACAATTTGAAGTTAACATGAGCTTCTTATCATTCATTACATTTAATGCTCTTAATACTAAAGCAAAACTGAATTAAACCATTTTTCAAACCTGAGGTTGGAGTGGGGTGAATCCAAATTGGATTCGTGTCTAGCATGCTTCTTTTAAGGCTTCTGTTCAGCAGTGCCTCCCTTCCCTTCATTTCCCCTGCAAGACAGACATGATCAGCCTTCTCTGTGCTTTTGTATGAGGCTTACAATGCATGTTTCATGTTTCAGTTGATGTTGGTCTCAATATCCTGTATATGTGCTATTCGGTGTGTTTGTTTGCTTTTCCCTGGTTTTTAGTTCATGCAGATTTATATCTCTTTAATTCTTTTAGGGCTAACAGTTGCTGTGGATTCTCTATTTTGGAGGCAGCTCGTGTGGCCTGAGGGGAAAGTGCTCTGGTATAACACAGTTTTAAACAAAAGTTCCAACTGGGGAGTATCCTTTGAAATCCAGAGGAAAAGAACACAACCAGCCAAAGCAAAGACTTGATGTGATTTGATCCCAAGACTAAGGGTGTTAGATTCTACTTTTCACTATTTAAAACTTATGAGACAATGTCTGTCTTTTAGGTTTTTTTTTGCAAATTGTGAGTCTCCTCTGCTAACTTTTTTCTTGCCTCTTTATGTTCTACCAATATAAATCCAGCTTTCTTCCCCTTGGTTTCTCATGTTGCCCATCATTAGTGCCGTTTGATGTGCCTCTGTTGGGTGATGTGAATGTAATTAAGCAACTGCTTTTAGTTCTCCAAAGATAAGACAGGAAATGAAAGGCTGGAAGAATGTGTATACAAAAAGCATACTGCATATTTGCAGAATTTGTGGGTACTAATGTAAATAATAGTTACTTGTTAGCAGAGAAAGCATCCTTAACTCTTTTCACCTTGAAGACTTCTCCCTTCTTGTGGTATTTCTATTCAGCCCTGCCTCGTGCTTTGGGATGCAGCATAATATTTGTACCTTTAGGGGTAACAGAAAAGAGAACTCGGATTTTACTTTTGCCAGCACTGGGCTTTATTTTCTTGTATTCATTTCTCCCACACAAAGAGCTGCGTTTCATCATCTATACTTTCCCTGTTTTCAACATAGTGGCTGCTAAAATGTGCTCACGAATGTAAGTTCAAAATCCTGTTGGTTGTTGGGGCTTTCTTCCTCTGAAAATGCAAAAAGAGAACTATTAGTACTGTTCTATGCACTTTTTTCCATCTTGAATTTTGGATCATATTGAAATATTCATATGGTGTAGAAAGCAGTTTGAGGTCTTTGTACCCATTTGACGGTAGAGAGAAGTGAAAACAGAAAAGTCAAATGCTTTGATGGGGCTATTTGGGAAGTCTGAAGGAGAATTGAGAATAGAGCCCTAATTTTACTGTTACACCATTACAATGCAATTTATTTTATCTACTGAAAGACACATTGCAGTGTACTCCTGAGCTGTTAACTTACATCAGGGGATAGTTTAATACACAGGTGAGGCTTGTGAAACATGGAGTTAAATAGTTATGTTTGGGTATATTGAGTAAACAAATTGAAGTTCAGAGTTTAACTTCTTTAAAAGAGAATATAGTCATAGCTGAAGTTTTTAAACACAGAAATACTTAGCTTTATTGATAAGTTTGTCTTAGCTTTATTAATGAGAATTTAAATGTCACTAGAAGTTAATCTTCTAGAAATTGGTAATAAATACATGCCATATAGGATTAATAAAATTTTCATTAATCTTTATTATCTAGAAGTGGAGTTTCCGTAACAGTTGTCACAGAAGTCAGTGACCAGTATAAAAGAAAATAACAGTTTATTCTTCCTTGTTTTTCTCTTCCTCAACAGTCTGAATAACTACCGGAGATCCTGGCTGTACAAACTTGGATCTTTCTTTATTATAATGCATCTTCTACTTAATGCTGTTTATTCAGGGACATCTTTATATGTTTCACATTTCAATTATCCTGGAGGAGTGGCAATTCAGAAGTTGCATGAGTTGGTACCTTCAACAGCAGGTATGTAAAGCTGACTTAATTTCAGTGTATCTTTTCATGTATTGAGTACTGCTTCTTAAAACTATGTGCATTCATCTTCTTTGTTACTGTTTTGTTAATTTATTGTTAATCAGAGTGTACCTGGAAGAATTTTTTTGAAACGACTGTATTTTCTTTATTGATGTAGATGTCTCTGTTCATATTGACGTGGCTGCAGCACAAACGGGAGTGTCTCGGTTTCTGGAACTCAATTCTGACTGGAGGTATGTTCTGAAGGAGGTATTTTGGTCTGAGGGCAGTAGCCTGCTTTCTCCGTTTTTGCACGTGCACAGGGACAAGCATTGCAAGCACAGTTTCTGCCACAGCGTATTTATTAATCTGGCTTAAGAACAGAATGAATCTTCAGAGAATTTTTGATGTCTGCAGTGCTGCCATTTCAGAAATAAAGCACTGCAGTGTTTTTTCATTGTTTTGGTTGATTCTGATTTGCCTGTGTAGCATAGAATATTTCAAAGGACAAGAGGATATGGCTTCAAGTTGTGCCAGGGGAGGTTTAGGTGCAATACTAGGGAAAATTCCTTCATGGCAAGGGTTGTCACAGGCTCCCCAGGGAAATGGTAGAGTCACCATCCCTGGAAGTGTTAGAAGGGTGGATAACTTGGGGCTGTGGCTTAATGGTAGACGTGGTGGTGGTGCTAGGTGACAATTGGGCTTGATGCTTGTAGACATCTTTTCCAGTCTTAATGTTGCTGTGATTCTAAAGACATCAGAAACAGCAACAAAATTGTTAGCTTACCAAAATTTGTACCAGAATGTTTAATGCAGCTAGGTTTGATTCCCTACTTGTGAAACAGAGCTGTTCTTAGCAGAAGAGTGTATGTAATGATTTGTTTGTCTGAATGATGTGTGGCAATGTGAGGCTCATGTACATTTTAAAGTTGAAAGTCTGTTTTTATGTGGAACATCCTTCATATAGATGGGATTGAAGGTGCTCCTGTGAATACATTGATTAGCTCTGAGGGAAGGCTGTTGAGTGCTTTGTTACTATGACCAGCAGTGATATATAGACACTTTTTTTAAGAGTTGGAATATTGGAAGGAATAGTAGGAGGCATTGTGAGGTGGTATCATTTGCTTTTCAGGATGACAACCATAAATTTAAACCTTTCTTAGGTCTACTTCTTCAGCTGAAGCACAAGTTTTTAATTTAAATAAAAATTATCTTAATGATTCATTAGAAGGTGACACACACCCTCTCTCCATACTGCACAAAACAAAAGCAACACAAGCAGTTTTTGATGTAAGAAGTATTCTGAGCATAGAGTTTTTTTCTTCAGTTACAGTATTAAAGATCAGATGAACAAACATAATTTAATTATTGGTATGTTTAGAGATAAAAATACTTTGGAAGTAAAGCAGAAGAAGGGGAAGGAATGCTTCCAAGGGAATTAGAAAAATCATCGATCTTCCTATGCCTTTTTATTTCCAAGCACTCTCATGATGGTCCAGACAGTTTAAAGCCTTCACAATTACCTATCTACTGTTTATTTCTAATTGTTTTTTTTTTGTATTTTGAATCTAGAGACAGCCTTAAGCCATGAATTGGGAGGAGACATTAAGCTGCTAGAGTACAAGGGATAGAATGTGCATGATAGCAAAAATGTTTCATTCTTTGGGGTTTTTAAATATACTTAAATACACACACTACTCTGAATACAACTCCGCTCTTCAGTAGTAGTGCTTCATCCCAATGAGCTTTTTGAGTTGGTGAGTGTTGGATTGCTTGGGGTTTGTAAGGCTTGTAAGGCCTTGTGGGATTGGGAGGTGAGTGAATAATACCCCTGGCACTGATAGATGTTTCATAGTGTTGCAGCTACAGAGCAGTTTCTCTCTTACTTTTATCTGTACTCAGCAGAACAAAGGCTCAGGGTCAGCACAAAGTTTCACTTTAAAAAAATCAGGCAAAATCCACAACTGAGCATCATACACGGGACTGCCACTTGGTCTGACAGCACGGCAGTGCAAAGTGTAGTGGCACCAGCTCTCCATTTTCTGGTTGTCTGAGAAAGTCAGAGTCTTTCAGATGGGTGAAAACTAACTTAACATCTCCATAGATAGTATCTGTCAGGTGGAAACAGATTAGGGATGGGGTGGCTGTGAAGGCTGATGATTCATCAGATAATTGCAATCCATAAACAAAAGTGTCTTAAAGTTATCAGCTTTCAGTAGTGTGATCAGATTAGATCTATTTGCCTCAAGAAAAATGCAAGCAATCTATTATTTTTCTTCAAAGGGTGATTGAAAGAAGCTTCATGCAGGTTCTTACATAGAACAGGTGTTATAATCTTGTCTTCAATTAGTGCAGTCTCTTTGAACCCTGACTACATATGCTGTGTAAGCTTAAAGTATTTAAAAATAATAAAATTCAGAAATGCTTGCAGCCAGATGAAAGGCCTTTTACTTGCTGATGAAGAAGATGTGAAATTAGTATTTGGTAAGGTTGTTACGAAGTAATGCTATTCCTTCTGCCAGTTTGCATGTGTCTACCAACCTAAAGGCTACTGTGATATTTTTTGGAACTAGCAGGTGAAGTTAGCATGCAGTTGTTTTAGAAGAAGAAAGCACCTGTTCAGTGTGCACAGTCTAATTCTGCATTAGATGGTGTATTTAGTGACACTTATGAATTCTGTCAGCATGGGGTCTTTTCTGAGTTGCCAAAATTTTAGTTAATAATCCACACAAGAATTCTAGTTTTCTGTAAAGTACTTCCTTCAAATATCTTAAATGTTGATGACTGCCCTGTCAGGCAGGATTACAAAAATATCAATTGAGATTTTTTTTTCATGGAATTCAGGCAGATGAGAGGCCAGGCCTTCAAAGATGTAGGCTAGATTTAATCCTAGGTGCATTTAAGAGGTACATAGGGCTGGGACTGCACCACTTCCCTACCTGTATCCACATCTGCAAGGAAAGTCATGGCCTGAGTGAGATGCCTGTGAAATATGTGGAAGGGTTCAGGTGCCTAAGAATAGGAGTTCCAGGTGCTGGTAGAAAACAGTTCACAGAAAAGGTGAAGAATAGGGCACTACTCTTCACTCAGGCTGCAGAGCCTAACAGTGGTTTGTGGAGTGTTCTGGAGTGAACTTACCTCTTCTCCTTGGAAGCTGCTGGACTGAGCACTCAATCAGGCTGCCGTGACCAGTATGAATATCCTAACCCTTAAGCTGCTGTAAATTGCACCTGGCTCTCCTCAGTGAATGAACAGATAATTATTGTGAAGTAGAACCATGTCCTCATGACACAGTGAGGATGATCTGCCTCAATTCCTAGAAGATTAAAGGGGTTCATACAGCTCTTAAGAGATAATGAACTTCAGTTTTGGGCTTAGATCGGATGAAAAGTGGCTGAAACTAGATCTTGCACATCCCTGCCAAATGGTTAAGTCACTTGTTTTCTCATCCTGTAAATTCCCTCAATAGCTAGATTAAACATAAATCCTTTTGAGAAATAACTGTAAGGTACATAATACATAGTCCTAGAACTCAGTAGTTACTTTTAAATAGCTTTTTAAATTTTATATAGAATTTATATGTATTCTGGTACTTGAACTTAGAAATAACAAGTGCCAAATTAGTACTGTAATTGCCAGGATCTATCTTTCCTCTAGTGTTAAGGAGGTTTTCTCCCTGCTGTTCTCTGGGGCTCCTATTCTGATGTGACTACCAGAAGAAAAAGGTTTCTGCTTAAGTACCACATAAGGTGTTTTTTAGAATTAGTAAAAAAAAAAAACCACCACAAACAAAAAATCAGCAAAAAAACCCCAAAAAACCCAAAAACCTCACATTTCTCCAAATGCAATTTTTGTAGTGTCAGACTTAAAAGTGGTTCAGTTTCCTACAATCTTAGGCTTTGGAGTTTTTTTTCCACTGAATTCATATAGGGAACTAGTAAGAAATTTTCTAGGATTTGTGATTTATATCACAATTACAGCAGAAAGACTTGCATGGAATAACTGAGTCCCTACAGTCTTCAAAAATACTATTTCCTCCTCCAGCTCTATTTAATCAGGAGATATAATTGAGAATGTTAGTTCCTTTTTTGTGTTTCATCTTGGATGCTACATGTGTCTGCAGTAATGGCCATCTTTAATAAGTAAAGCAAGGAATAAAAATAAACTTTCTTTCTTCTTCACAGGTATGACAAAAGAGAAGATGTTAAACCAGGAGACCAGTTGATGTTTTCTTACACACATATACTGATGGAAACAAATCCTCTTCAAATATCACATTACAAGACAACCCACAGGCCACTGGCAAATATACCTGGCATCAGTAAAATTGGGTTGAACCTTACTGCACTACCTCCTTTTACTTTAAACTTGAAACCAAAATTAGTACTGTTGGAAAAACTTCCTCTATCATCTTGAGTGTGAATTTTAACTGTCTTTTGATGTGATCTTCCTGATGACTGAACTATATAAGAAAGCAGCAAATTGTCATTCCAGCACTGCAACTCAGCTTCTGTGGGAAGGCACAGAAAATCTCTGTACCAATTGGTATTTAGCTCCGTCCTGTTTCTTACATAAATAATCCAGTGCATTCCCAGTCAGTACATACTCAGTGTACTGACTTGTAGTGTTAGATATGTTTGAGAGAGGTTGCCTACAAGTTTAGTGATATTCAGTAAAACCTGTCTACTTGGTTTGGTAGTCTGTTTCATCATGTAGCACAGGTATGTCCTAATTATCCTATATAACATAGAAAATCAACAGGTTTGTGCTAGGGCAATAATTTGATATGTAATTTATGTGTGCAAAGATGTATTACTTAATGTATTTGCAGGATTGTAACTCCCTCAGCTGTCCAATTGCCTGTGTGGAACCTAATGATGTTATCAACATAGGAAAGCCATGTTCATCATAGCTTCATTGTAATACCCAACTGTGCCCTATAGGCTACCAAACTAATGAAACATTCACTTAAAAAGCACTTGGGACTCCTGACAAGTGCTGTTTGATAGCAGATTTGAGTACTAAGGATGATTATCTTCATTCCATCTGCTCATGAAAAAGCAGTAGCCTGGATTTCCCGGGAAAAAGGAATTTTTAAAATAATGTTTCTTCTGTTGTGATGATATCTTAATTTGCAGTGCAAAAATTTACTTACAAAAATGTCCACTTTAAGATAGATGCTGTTTTCCTTTGTTTTTTATTAAGTAATCCATTTGGAAAGGAATACTCTAATGTGCCATGTGTGCTGCATTCTATAAACTAGAGTAAGATTGCATGCTCTGTAGTTTTTTTATTAGATGTTTTTGTTCAAGATGTCTGCATAGATTGCTGAATGGAACAAGGAAAAAAGGTTAGAATTTTGTTTAGGGCCAGTTGTAATATGGCAGAAACTCCATTAGTGCAAAATGTCAGAATCACTGACATTATCATGGGCAGAAAGCTATTCCTTGCTGACTGAAAACTTGAGTAAAATATGATTATGGAATAAAGTAGTTTGGTTTTTTTTTATTTTGTTTGTTTTCTTTTTACTCTTAAACTTGCTTGATTCAGGAGCTACCTTTCAGTTTGTTTCAGTTTTTGGGACCGTGTTTTCTTTTTATCCTCTAGATTATGTATCAGTGGAACTGATCTGGTGGGGTGGAGCCTGCTCTCGGGTGGGTGGCTGTTGTTGCCCAGGCTTCATTGGCCTGAGCCGTTCTGGCAAAGGCAACCTGCAGAACTTGTTGGTCCAGTCTCTGGCCGCTCTTGAAATTTAAATAATTCAAATATTATCTGTTTGACTTGTCTTTGGAAGAAAATGCAGCTTCCTCCAGAGCCAGTTTGAACATCAAACAATTCACAAGAGACAGAAGGAAATACATATGCAAATAGCTGCAAATTTGGAACCACAAGAAGGAAGGCTTCTGTTTAAGGATTTAGGTAGCCTTCATGTTAAGGCTAATTATTGACTTCATGTCACTCCCCCACACTGGAATCCCCAACTCAAGAACCTGGACTAAAACTTACTGTGCCTGGGTGTATACAAATGTCTGCATGGTTGCTTCAGCTTTCCAAATCCCCAGTTGTCAGAATCCCTCTACGGGAACTTGCTTCTCTCACCTAGAGAGAAACCTAGGGCTTCTGTGCTTGCAGAATAGGTACTTCAAGCTACTGTCTGAAGGGGCACTGAGTATGTTACACATGAGGCATTTGAAGAGTTTCATCTTGCTGAATGTCAAACTCACATCATACAGAGCTCTTTCCCAGACTTACTCTGGTGTGTAGGTGCTACCTGTGGGACTTAAACCAGTGACAGTGTTCAGCTGTCAAGCTCAGGCTCCTGTTCACAGCCTCATCACCCATGGAAATAGAAGCCATCAACTCAAACTGGCCTTTGGCTCTATTTGCTGGGGGTAGAGACAGATAAAATAAATACAAGGAGTTGGGAAAGAGATTCTGGATTGCAGTTCTGAAGAGTGCCTGAAATTTATTTGGGTCCTGTTACATGTTGCTCTCTATCTGAAGTTACTGAAAGTGCGTAGTTTGAAAATCTGCAACTTTGGTTTCATAACTAAAAGGCCTAGATTGTGACCCAGGTGGTGCAGGGAGCACCACAGTACCTCTGTCTATGTGACCTCTGGTTTAAGCTGGATAGCAGGAGAAGGTTCTTTCCCCCAGAGGGTGGTGGGGCACTGGAACAGGCTCCCCAGGGAAGTGGTCACAGCACCAAGCCTAAGAGTTCAAGAGGTGTTTGGACAGGTGCTGTGATTCTTGGAGATGGGGTGTGCAGGACCAAGAGTTGAACTTTGCTGATCCTTGTGTGTCCTTTCCAACATGTGTTACTTTCTAACTGTGATTCTATGGGTAACTATTCTCAGACACAGGCCATGAATATTATATTGTGGCCAACACTTGGAATAAACAGGGACAGCTGGCAAACCAGGTTGAAGATTACTGCAGTTTTCCCCTAAAGGCTGCTTGAATAAAACAAGCAATCCTTGGAACAGAAAATAAAGCCATCTCTCTCTCAAATTAATCTTTTCATCTCCAAGTCATGTGTTGCCTTTCTTTTGCTCTACAAGAACAACAGAGATTATTTTCTCCTTTAATATAAATTAATATTCAGTGTATTTGCATGGAAGAAAAAGGTTCCTTTAACTACAAGAAGACAAAGTCTCTTGCTCCTTCTAAAAACTTGAAGTGGGGTATTACAAGTTCTGCATTTGGGGGGCATAGGAGGAAGCACCAAGGTACAGAATGAATAGGGCAGGTAGGAGGACAGAGACTGAGCACTTGGAATTTTTGAAGGGACTTTAAAGTAATACAGTTCTCATACCTATTTAAGTTTTTAAAAAGAAAAATACCTTTTGATTTGACTGATTGCAACCCTACCATAAAGTCCAGACTTTCTTAACAAAAGCAGAAATAAGGTGAGCATATTGAATTAACAGAAGGTTGAATTAACCTGAATAAAGCAAAAAGACAGCTACTACAGTTCATCTACAGTGCTGCTACAGAATGAGATTTATTTTAGGGTGTCATGTTTAAACTCCCCAATGGTCAAATGTCGTGTAGCATCATACCTTGCTCTTTCAAATTTGACTTAATTTCTTGGAAGCAATGCTTGTTCATGTAAAAAGTCCATCAGATTATTTGGACAAAAGTATGTCACCATGCCATTTCACATGGAGAAGGTGAACAATCACAGTCTTACAGCCTGAGATGTAGGACATTTTTGTTATAGAACTAAATAAAAGTAACTGCATGAAAAAAAAAAAGTTGTGGAACTTGCCAATAGAGGACATTTCTGGAAGCTGAAAGTAAACTCTGCTTCCAAATAAAGGTAAAACTAATAACTCTTGCATCAAGAACCAGAAGAACTAGAGATCAAAGAACACCTTCCAGTTCACAAAGTCTCTAATATCAAGAGCTGTAAAAAAATCAGACTGTATTGACCTTATACCTGCCCTAAGTACTTGCTATGGGTCTTCTTTCTCAAGCTAAATTGGGGTGAGGAGACATGGAGAATGGTTGTATTGGATCTGACATCAAATACCTTTATCTGCTGCCACTGAGAAAAACCAGAACATGTCAGGTTCTTCCCTTGTTTGTCCATCAGAACAATCTCAATGCCATCTATTTCGTGTGATGCATTCTGAAGCACTGAGCACACTCCCTTTTCTCACTTCCTGGCCATTTCACACAGCCCCTTAGTGAGACAGGTTACACATTCAGAACAAGTTGAGACTGTGCTGCTGCTCCTGCAGTTACAGCTGTTCCAGGACCATTCTTATTTTCCTGAATAATTCTAGTTCTTCCTATAGTGTTAAGGAGCTTGAAAACTTGATATGAGTTCTTAGCATTGGTTTGCTGTATCAATTTCAATGCAAGAGAGTTCCCTCAGATCTGACAGCATTTTTTCATAACTTAAACAGAAATTCCAGAAATTATAGCCTAGTGTTGCTTCCCTTTATTACATGTGCTCACTCTTACATACTCCCCTTCTACCACCACCCTCCAAGAACTTTCATTCTTAGTATTTAAAAGCTTTCTTGTACAAGTGACTTTATTTTGTGCTTGCAAGAAAATAAGAAAACTTGTCATCAAGCTGAGTTTATGACTGATGTAAGCAAGAGGTGTTAGCCACAGCTATCTCAGTGAGCTAGTTACAGAATTAGTCTCAGCTATGCCAAGACTTGTGTTGAGGCTGTTAAATAGTGATGCATGAAATGTATCACTATCTGCTTAATATGTGACACCAAAGATTAAAAGGGTATTTACAAAAATTCCAAAAGTTACATAACAAATACCTCTACAAAGGCTTTCTTCATTTCCTGTTTGTATGTGTATCATTTCAAAGTGTAACTGGTCCACTTTATATGCAGCTACTTGTTTTACATCAGCTCTTTAGATAAACATGAGCAACTACAACTATTTTTTGGTTGCTCAATTTAGATCTTTATGATAGAAGGGGCAGCCAGTGTTTCCTCTGAAATTCCACATCTTAGTGTCATGGGCAGTATTTCACCAATTCTGCTTTATTTCAGGTGCAGCTGCCCTTGGTTCTGTATCAAGGCTTTGTCTGTCAGCTTGTGCCAAGTGTAAGGTAAAAATGGTGCCTGAAATGGAGTCCACGTTTTCCTTTAAAACTGCCAACTTAGGGAGCTGGAAGAAGGCACTGGTTCAGAGATTAAATACAGGAGTCGGGGACATCTTAAGCAAAGATCCAGTCCTTAGAACTCAAGCTGACAGCTGAGTTAGGGACAGTGCCATGGTTACTGTTTCTGGTTGACATAATTTTATGAAATCACTGTTGGGTCAGTTTTGCAATGAAACCAAGAAGGCAAAGAATCACTAAAATTTTAAAGAATAAAGCAAAAGACATTTGTGAAAGAATAAAATGCTTAGCTTATAAAAACGAAACAATCTAAAACTAGAAAGAGTTATTTGTTAATTGTGTATTATGTACATGTATTTAGTTGTCCTGTGTTTGGAGGTATTGAAATTAAAGTTTAATCTGGTCAGCTCTGAATAATGGCAGAAAAAAAAAATACTACTATAAGGGAAAGATCTCAACAACTGTAAACACCTACTCTGAGCTGTCATCATCAGTTCTATCAGTTACATCCTTACACTAGTCTTGACACTGCTCTAGTTGAAATTTCAGTTCTTTGTAAATCCAGAAGCTACTTTTGGGAAACAAGGGGAAGCTATGAGTATTTCTGGCAAATACTCACTGGCTAAATTCTGCAAACACATTTCCTTCACTTGGACTTGGTAGGCAGGGAAAGATGCCACAAATAAAAAGAAGCAAATGGGGGGGAAGTATTACCTCAGGTTTCTGAAGCATAATATACATCTCAATAGATACTTTCTATTATACACCCTTCACAAGACCTGAGTTCTTTGGAAAGGCTGTTGCAGATCTCAACTGCATCCCCTTGCTACCTTCATTTCTACAGACTATTTCTTACTGCAGCGTACAGTTGTTACACCTGCCTGCTTTTAAAAGAAGCAAAAGATGCTTCTTTAGAAGGAAACGTCAAGATTTTTATGATGACCAAGTATCATCTACACTTTACTTTCTGTGCTAACACTGAAATAAAGTCTGCTTACTAAATTTATTTCTGAAATTGTTAATATACTGAAAGTGTCTGTTTAATAATCACTGTTGCAGGATCACCACATTATGCATTAGGGAACTGTCTGCAGCACAAACCCAGGTTGATGAGAACTCCCACTGTTCACAGCTTTATTAGTCTGAGGGGAAGCAAGCACTGTAAAAATGGAGGTGTGTCTTATCTATTACAAATATGAGAAGGGTTGTAAAAACCATAAAATTTTAGCAATCACTGAGATTTTACATAAAAAATAATAAGGCAAACCCAACACAAGACACAGTCACTCAATAACTTACCTCAAGCTTCAATGAAAGCTTTCAGCCCTTCTTTTGGAATCATTCTTTTCTCACAGGCAGCAGTGCCTGAT
Organism: Cinclus cinclus; assembly: GCF_963662255.1. NCBI lineage: Eukaryota > Metazoa > Chordata > Aves > Passeriformes > Cinclidae > Cinclus > Cinclus cinclus. The sequence goes on from NC_085049.1 coordinate 4,131,691, forward strand.
CTGAAGGAGATGCTCCTGTAACTCCTATAGAAGGATCGAGTCTTACAACTGAAAACAAAATGTTCTCAGTTTCCCTTATATTTATTTAAGAATTAAGTGTTTCAATTTTAAGATCTTCTGGGCCTGCATATTACCTTAAAAAACTATAACATAAGCATTTAATTAGTTCTTAACCAAGCTGACACCGATACAGTGTGGTCTTAAGAACTAAGACCTTTAAAAATCCACACCAAACCAAAATTAAAAAGGGAAATCACAGGTATGAATAGACTAACTTGATGAAATTTTCCTTTTAAAAATAGTGACTAGTTTTTGTGTTCGCAGAATATTTTGACAAAAAGCATGACTATACAATTAATTATCTGTATGACTCAGAAGCAGATTTTGGCCTACAAAATGTCATCACTATAACTTTCCACCCAGGGAGTTTGCTAGGAGCTACAGCAAAGACTCCCTTCAGAGGAGCCAAGATTCTTGCGTGCAGAGAACTGTGATTTTCAGGTGAGCTTGTTCACTGCCAGCATTCCTCCTCGTTTGATGTGACTCCACAGTGCTTGAAGTCATAGGCTGTATTTACATTCAAGCCTTGAGTGACATTTATATCACTTGTTTAAAAAGAAAATTGATTTTTTTCATCCTCTCTCCACTGGTTTGGGGAGATTAAAAACCTCCTTAACAAGGGTCAAGGTTATATTCGCAGTTAAAATGTAAGAGAAAAACCTGAGATAATAATTAACCAGTAACCATTTAAACATGTTTCCCAGTAAGCTGCTTCAAACTCACCTACTTCCAGCTATATATAAACTAGACCAAATTGTTTTATTCCTGCAGGAAAAATGTGTGCTGCTCTCATTTAACCCTAGAAGAACAGAGAGATGCTGATTGTTGATAGAAGTAAACATTATCTTTTAAAATACTGCAGGGGAAAAGGCAGTATTAGTCTTTCCCAAGTGCACTATGTACTACTTAAATAGTACAGGTATAAACATAACATGATGGAATAACACTTGAAATACTTGAAACTAAAATGTTCAGAGAAACGACACATGGAAATGTGAATTACTTGGGAAGTAATTCAACCAATTTTCCTAAAGTTAAAACAGCTTTTGGAAAATGAAAAGAAGCAGAATCCAGGCTCAAGTCCAAAGAGCTAAATGGAAAAGCTGTCTTTTCACATAGCTTGTTCTGTGGTATGATTACAATTCTTTGAATTAATTTTTATTTAATAGGTTGTCTTAAATCCATCTGAAAATAAAAGGCAGTATTGACTACCACTAGAAAATTGCAAATAAAATGTTTAATTTCAGAAACTGAGTTCACCATTTATAAATACACTAAAACATAGTAAATGCAAAATTGGATTAGGCATAGGTAGAGTATTTTAAGAAAGCTACAACTTTTCTAAAAGGTCATAGGCAAATGATGACTTGTTTCCCAAAAATGTATTCAATGAAAACTGAAAAGATGAATCTTTCTAGAGTTAAACTAAGGAGAATGTTCCTTTCAAATTAAAATGCTGGCTATTTTTTCCATCTTATTTGGAGTTTTAAAGGCTCTATATCCCATTTGCCTGATGGACACCAACAGTTAAGAATCAACCCTACTATATAAAGTTCTAAGCAGTGCACCATATCCATAAGGCTATAACTGAAAACCAGAAGGTCAGTTATTTCTGTACTAGGAGCTTTAAGACAGGCTGTTCTACACAACTGAAATTACATTAGGAGTAAGGGCTCAATTTTTACAATAGGGGCCTTATAGTTTTGATGCACTAAAGATTAGAAAAGGCTTCAGAATGACATTAGAGTCTTCTTGGTAAGTTACTTGCCTTTTTTTGTACACTGCATTAAACAACAAGCATTAATTCATAAACTTTGAGAGAACTTCCAAAGACCTTTTATAAATACCCAGAATATTTCTATAATTCATTTAAAATGTAAAACCTGAACAGGAGAACCCAGAACAGGAAGTTTTACTACCGATTGCTGTATAAGTGACATTCCATCTCAAATTTAAGATTTATTTTCAGATACTAAGTCAACAGTCTCCTGTAAACACATCTTCCTCAATAACTCTTCTTAATCCTTTAAGTACTTTAGGGCTTGCAGTTAAAAACACCATATGATAAAAAGACAGCTTGAACCCCATCTTTCACGTACAGCTTTCTTTTGACAACTACAAAACCTGTTCTCTTGCAATTAAAGCAATGTTCAACTAAAATACAGTACCTGGTTTATGGTTTTTACATAATAATTGAATAAAAAACTACAGAATAGAACTGTTTACATCTTTTTTTTTTTTTTTTTGCCATTCTATTAAAACAAATGACTGAGCTTTTAAAAGTTCATTTACAATTATGGATTAAAACCTACATAATTTTGTATAATTTGACGAGACAGGCTATCTCTAGTGTGAACTTTTAAAAAACATATATACAATATCTGGCCTGAAGTACTATGAATAAGGCACATGTAGACATATTGAAAGCTGGAAAAAAAATGAACCTAAAATTTGGAATTATAGTCATTGATTAGATGTCATACATGGCCCCTACTGGAGCAATTTAAAAATCCGAGTCATAGATAGTTAATATCCAGTGAGCAACAATAGATTTAGTCTAGCAGTTTGTTCATTAGTTTCAATACTGGAAGTATATTAAAGGAAGATTCACTTTCAAAAAGATAAGCTTTTCAAAGTGTTCAATCATTAACCTTGACTGACTAAAGTTGTTGCTTTCATTGGATGTATTGAACAACCTCTCTGAAGGAACAATGCTTGGTGGACAACCCAAGAACCTGACAGCTAATTTTGACAGCACTGGCCAAGATGACTTCTTAAAGTTCCAGTAAGTTAGAGGATCACAGTTATGCTCAAGCACGTCTTCCTCCAAGTAAGAAAGCACCATTTCCTCTGGTAACTTTGCTCTCTCTTTCAGGTCTTTTGTTTTCTTCATGTCACCCATGAGTGACCAGAGATTATCTTCCCCATAGGAATTTGTAGATGGTGAACCTATATCACATCCATTGGAAACAGGTTTATCATCATCTGAGGTAGAACTCATTATTTCCAGCTCCCTGATTAAGTCTTGTTTATATTGTTCAGCCTCCTCTTCTGTAAATAATGATGTTTTATACCGGGGATCCAGAAGTGTAGCAAAAATGTACCTTGGATCATGAAGCGTGGAGGACAATCTACTCACCATAGCTTCTTTCAAAGATTTCAGCATAGTATCTATGCCCATAGTTTCCTCAAATAGCATTTCTATTTTCCTGTTAAGTATATGAATCATTGGAATCACTTGGCTTAGTGTAGACATGTGTGTACTCATCTCCCTACTTGCAGCTTCAAAAGGTTTGAGAGCGTGACACACTGACTGCATGACTTCCCACTGATCACAACTTATTAGCTCCCGAAAGCTGCACTCAATTGACATTTCATCAATTGCTCTTTTCTGTTCGATAAGACGTTCAAGCATATGAAATGATGTATTCCACTTGGATGGAACATCTTGTATTAGCTGATGCTGAGGCAACTCATACTCCTTTTGCAACTCAGCTAACTTCTCTTTTGCTTTTGCTGACCGATGGACGCGTTCACAGATCTTTCTTGCAATACTAAGCAAATTCTGAACCATTCTCTGGCTTTTAATAGCCTCGTTTACAATTACATTAACAGTGTGACTAAAACATTGTACACTTGAATGATCACCTTCATTTAAAGTTTTCTCTATACTCTGATTATCAGTAACAGTAATCCCAATCTGAAGTCCAATGGAAGTAATCCATGTTTCCCACCAGTATTCTAGCTGCTTTTGAATACTGATTCCATTGTAGTCGCAGTCAATCTGTGATACATTTAATAGTGCTGAACAATGGTAATCCTCACACTGTGGTCGAAATGAAGACTCAAATGTTACCCAGTGAGCAGTCAGGGTTAGATATTCTCGTGTTTGGTTGCTCATCCATATTCCAGATGTAAAATGGACCACTCCACTTTCAGCTTCTTTAAGATGTGAAATAATTATTTGTTTTACATTATCATACATATCTGGAATTGCTGTCCTAGAAAAGTAAGATGGAGAAGGTAAAGAATACTGAGGTTGCAAATATTCAAGCAGCCTGTTAAAGCCAATGTTGTCTACAAAAGAATATGGCTGAAGGTCAAGTGCAATCATTTCAGCTACAAGACTTGTGATTTTTTTGGCAACTGGATGAGAGTCACAAAACTTGTCATTGGTTTCATCAAAATTTGAAGATCCTAGTAATTCTGTGCGGAGTGGCATATGATTATCCGTAGAAGAGGATAATACTGTCTCTGGGACATCAGTTTTCAATACATTGTTATGAAACCGCTGCAAATGTCTTAGAAGGCAACTTGTGCCTAGGTTTGTTGGCTTTTTCCCCCTACTTATTATACGTCCACAGTGTGTACATATTACTTTTGTTGAATCTGCAGAACAAATTGAAAAGTGATTCCACAGTTTTGAGGTCTTCTTACTATTAACTGGAAATATAATTTGATTATCATGTGTAACCATTGTAGGCAAGTCAGTCAACTTTGAGGATGAACATTCTGCAGAAGCCAAAGTGGCATAAGGAGAGTTTGCCAAACTCACATCGAGAAAGCTCTTTTGGCTTCCAATTACATCAGGATGACGTCTATATAGATGCCGCATTAAGCAGCTTGTGCCCACATCTCCCTTCTTACCACGGCTTATCATACAACTGCAGTATCTGCATACTGCTTTTAGACTGTCTGCAGGTGAGAGTGAAAAGTGGTGCCAGACTTCTGACTTAAGCCTTTTCATAATCCTTTTATTTTGCTGAAACACAGCAGTAGGTTCAAATATTAGTGGACCTAATCCCTCACACTGTTTTTCAGGAGATGAAACAAAGGAGACTTCACCTATATCATCAGAAGATGACAGCATTGAGTCTTCCACTAGAGTATCTCCAGCAGTGAGATTGGTATGGATCTCCTCGGAGATTCTGTCTGGAGAAGAGGAAACAGAAGTTGGTTCTTTCATTAGTTTGCCAGGAGAGGATGACATAGAATTCAGATCGCTGTCTGACGGTAGTAAAGAAGGCAAGAGAGTAGGAGGTGCAGTGTAGAGAGGTGGTATGCTGGTACCACCCCCATTCTCTTGCAGGACAATGGAACGATGGGCTCTCCACATGTGTCTTATTAAACAACTCGTTCCTAGGTCTTTTCCATTTTTCCCTCTACTGAATTCATTCATGCAGTGGATGCAAACAGCTTTAGAATTATCTAGAGGTGACAAATAAAAGTGTTTCCAGACGGCAGATCTCCTTCTAGAACCTGATGCACCCTTTGGAATTACAACTGTTTTTTCTGCTACATTCTCAACAGTGTCATCATATTGGTTGTTGGTTTGCTGTGGAGACGAACCGACCATGACTTCTTCTTTGCTGCACTTTTCAGAAACTGAGAGATCTGATATTTCTTCAGAAGAAACAATTGAAACAGATTCCTCAATTATTCGATCCGGAGATGGTATTTTAGAAGCCATTTTCTTGACCAGTTTTATGGGTGATAACATAGAACTCAGGTCTCCAACATCTGCAGACTGAGGTGGCAGCAATAACGCAGATGAAGAAAAGGAAGATATACCTGGCATAGTTCCATTTTCTTGAATTAGTACAGTGGGATGTGCTCTCCTTACGTGTCTCATGAGACAACTGGTACTCAGGTCCTTTTCATTTTTACCCCTGCTGAATTCTTTCATACAGTACATACATATTGCTTTAGTGCTATCTCTAGGAGATATAAAAAAATGGTTCCAAGCAGGTGACTTTTTTCTGGAGCTTATGTTTCTGCTAGAAAGGAGGCTTTGTGTCACAGCTTCCATTGCTACATCATACAATGTATTACTATACTGAGAAAAAAGAGATCCATAATCATCTTCATTTTCTGTAGACAAATATTTGCCAGGGTGGTTGGTAATGAAGTTCTTTTCTTTGTCTTCCTGTTCATCACTGCTGTCCGCATGTTTGAAATCATCTTGTTCTGTCTTTATATCCGTTCTTTCCAGAGTACAGTTAATGCCGTCGTCTTCTTGCTCTACTTTCAAGTTATTGATTTTACCCAATACAAAAGTATCATCCATTCCGGGGAAATCTGCTTTACTCATGTCCATGGATGATCAATTCTTGCCAAGACTTCATTTATTAATAAATATAGATAATTTAAAAGATTATTTAAAATTTGATTAAAATTACTTGTCTTGTTTAATGAATGTAAAACAGAATGTGTGCATGTGTTAAAATAATCTCTGGTTTATGAATTCTGTATCCATGTTGCACATAAGCAAATATAATTAGTCATGAAAATGCATTTTAAAATTATAGACTTAATTAATGGAATCTCATTTTTTTTCCCAGGATCAGGACATTTCAGGTCATAGATGAATGTTCTCAAAGACAGCTACTGCTAAATGCTTCATGTTGTAGATAGAATCCTAAAAAATGGATGTTCTATCTTCTTGTTGAAGAAAGCCATTCTGTTCATCTTGATTGGGCAACTGAGATTCTTTTACACCATCTACAAAAAAGTAAAAATCAGAAAACAAAGTTGACTAACACACATTAAAAAACTACAGTAAAGGTGGAATGAAAAAGGCACTAAGTATTCTGTATGTTTTGGGGTTTTTCTCCTTTGAGGTAAAAACAATTCAATGTACTAGTGGAAAAAAAGAAAAAGAAAAACCCAACATTTACTCAATACATTTATTATAGGCAAATATGTGTCTACACATGCAGCTCTGGCTCAGCTTTGACAAAAGTCTGTAGTTCAAGCATCAGTTTCATATTTGCTTGCACATACGAATATACCTTATCCTATACCTCATCCTCCGTCATCATTCAACCACAACTTGCATACATATACCAAAGTACACACACATACATAGCTAAACCCATATATTAGATAGGTGTCTGTATCTACCAATAGATATATGAACACAAGCAGGCATTTAATTATGTTAGCACAGAAATATGTACTTAAAACCAAACACTATATCCCATCATACTAACAGCAGTCTTCAAAAAGAAAACAAGGAACCTCTGTAAGGGTGTTCAGGCTTTGTCACACTAATCACTCTTCCTCTGACCATACCCACATGTTTGTAGTCATGCCCTAACACTCCCAGACAACAACATGCTATAGAACAAGCTACATTTAGAGTTTCATTATTAAAAACTGAAATGTTTAATTTAGAACAACTGAGCTGTATAAATGCCATACAGACAGAGAGGTTTCCCAAAAGTGCAGCAACATCACTCAGAAGCAGACACACTGAGTTGCATATGCCCAGTGCAGCACTGCCAGCTGAAATCCCTCACATGCCCAAAGGTTACACTAGAAAGCCCATTTACAAGACAGCTAATTTCAGTTCTGAGTGAAGATTCTTCACACCAATTGCAGTACAAAAGAGTAGGTTTTTGAAGCTGCATATTAAGTTACATACAAAAGGGCAACAGCAGCTTCAAAAACTAGAAGTGAATAGTCCCTCACAAATATGAAGAGGCTATCTGCATTTATCAGTCACTTTTTTTCCACAGCAACTATATTAGAACATTAAATGTTGTCAAACCCTTTCTTATTTATTCTTCTGTGTCACTAATGCAGTTATTGATGTCTTCCTTCAAGATAACAAATATTTTTGGCCACCCTGCTGATGCCGCACTATGCATTGCAATTTTTGCAAACTAAATTTTATGGAACTCTTTCTCCACAGCTGAAGCCAAAACACACATTTAAATTGATTATTTTAAAAACTGTCCACAGCTTGTATGTGTTACTAAAACACAGAAAGAATTGGGGTGATTCTTGGGGTGTCCTGTGCAGGGCCAGGAGTTGGACTTGATGATCCTCATAGGTCCCTTCCAAATCAGCATATGCTATGATTTCTGCAATGGTAAAATTAGCCATAGCCACAAATCACATTAAAAAGGCTGTTAGTCACACTGACATTTTCCCCCTGTATCAAGATCAATGTCTTATGAGCTTTGTAACCTATTTTGACTATTTTTTCTATGAGGTTTGTTCACAGAGAAATTAGGAACACTCACTTTCTGGGGATTTCTGATTTATGGAAAGCCTATCATCATGGTAACTTCCTTTCTTTTCCAGTGCAAGTAAAGGGGCAGGGAAAAGGAGGGGCAATGGTCTTAATGCAGCTGCTTTAAGGAAAGGGAGATGGAGCAGTCAGAACTTGCTAAGAGGTAGGGAGCAATTCTGCTTTTCTTTCTGTGCAAGTTTTAGTATTTGTGCCTTTCTTTCTTATTCTCAGGGGGAAAAAATATTTTCAGATACCAAAAGATATGAAGGTTGAGCATGAAGAATGATGAAGGGAAAGACTTGAAGAAAAACCTTAGAAGAAAAACCTTACAAGAAATTTACACTACAGAGACTTTCCATTGGCTTGTGAAATCACATCTGAGAACAATTCTGGCAGCCAGACTAAATTTACATGGCTCAGTATAAAACTGAATGAAACAGAAATTAGTGATCTTGCAAGTACTGATGATATGGACATGTGTGGATCTGGGACAAGAGTGAGAGTGTAACACAGTCAACTTTTTAAAACAGCAATCCAATCAAGAGGATTTTTGTTTCTTTCCTTTGATCTAATCTATGAATTTGGAGTTTTTACTGCAAACAGGAAAAGCAAGAAAATATAATAAGCTGTTGTGACTTAGGATCACAGAATAGGAAGGTTCACAAGCAAGTGGCTTGATGCAGAGCTTACAGAACATAAATTATGCATGGAGTGCCAAGTTACAGTAAGGACATTACAGATTCCTAGCTAGAGTCACACAAAATAAACACGTATATCCACTGGCATCGGATTCTGATAAAGCTGTGTGCGATTTCTTTGGCTCAAAACAGGTAATCACATCTTTATCCTGCAGTTCCTATAATTTCTCAACTATGCAAAAATAAATCTAGGCTTTAAACAGAAAAATCTGCAGAGACCAAGTGCCTCTGTTCTGATAAGCAGTTACTGCTCAACACAGTGAAGCTTAAGGTAGCTGTGATGGGAAGATTTGAAAATCTGATAAATAAGACCAGTTGCAAACTTTATAACCACACTTAAGTAGATTGACATTCATTAACAACACATAGCTGGTGGTTAAGTTCTTAATCATTATCAGCCGTTATCACTACATATTCAAACACCTAGGCCCTAATCACCTTATCCTAAATTAGCTTTGAGTACACAATATCACCGAGCTGATGCCATGTAGTTAAATACTGATGGCTGTAGTCCTTGACAGTCTTACTTACTGAAGCTGAGGTGAAGAGGTGAGGGAGTTGTTTGGACTCTAAAGCAGGATCCATGGTGGTAGACTTCTTTCTTCCATATTTCTCCCTGCTGTCACAGCATGTTTTTAATGTACATACTCTCCTCCACCAAAGCAAGTGGGAAGCAATCTCATCTGCTCCTGACCCTCCTACCTCCATTTCTTTAGGACCAAAAGTTGTTCTTGCCCCACTAGAAATCTTTATTATTCTGTATCCTTGGTTTTCGATTGCAGTTTTTACTGCTTGAATTGTTGATTCACATGCTTTTTGTCCTTCTTTTGTGCAATTAAAGCTAGGTCTCCCTTTGCAGCTCTGTGTTATTTCTATATTTATGCTTAGCTGTGAAAATGCCTTCATGCTGTAAACAGTTATTATGCTATTAGCAGCGTTAAAAAGTACTTACAGTCTGTGGTCAGTTACACTACTTTAGTCTACTTTTGACTGAGTGTACGACAAGAAAAAATTACTTATATCTTGTCCACTTTATGGCTGTATTAGGTCTCTGCCTGCATAATACATATTTTCCCCGGCCTTGTTGCTGCCTTCTAGAAATGAGCAGAAATATCCGAGATTAGATAAGACAATCACTTCCAGGGAAATCCCTAGTTGGATGCCCCTTAGATTTTGAATGTATTTTTTTTTCCATTTTCTTTCAAATATCTAGGAATTATTTTTGTTGCTTTGAGGCCAAATGGCACAGCTCAGAGGGCTGCAATCAGCAAGACAGTCTCGACAGAGGAAACCTAACTAGAAACCTGAAACACAGGAGGGTCCATCTGAATACAAGGAAAAAACCTTTTTGATAGTGACAGAGCACTGGAAGAAACTACCCACAGAGGTTGTGGAGCCTCCTTTGGAGATATTCAAAACCAGACTGGACAAAGATAAAAGCAGGATTGTCCAACCTGCTCCAGCTGAACCTGTTTTAGCAGGGGAGTTAGACTAGATGATCTCCAGGGGTCCCTTCTAACCCCCATCATTCTCTGATTCTGTGTTATGATGATACATCACACTGTAAAATTAAGTCAAGCTCCTTCTCTTTGCATACCCTCACATGTTCAATGGAAAGTTTCTTTAGAATAGAGTACCCAGAATACTGAGCGTTAGAAACATATTTTTCATATCCTCCTCCCATGCCAGCTCTATGTAAGAGTCAATCTGTTTTAATAAGAAACAAAAAAGGATGTTTTTAAATTTTACAGTCACCTAGAACAAAACATGAATTTGGTTGTGACCATGATTACATAGCTTATTTATCCTTGGATCCAAGCTACTCAAAATTAAGGACTACTACTAAACAAACAGGATATTCAAGAAGGAAAATATTTTCAAAGGAACAAAAAGCTATAGGCAGTTAGTTCAAAGTGATTTATGTTTTTGAAATCTCCACAATGAGATAGTCGCTTTGCAACAAAACCATCTTCAAAGAAAATAAACAGAACTAGAAAATAACTATACTCAAATGCACTCCTCTGGACTATTACCCCCTGAGCCAGTAGTTTGCTGTGGTTAAGAAGCCTACAGAAACATTTTATAGGATTTTCCATTCAAAATGGGATTGCTGAAAGTGTGCAGTGGTTGACAAGAAATGTCTGGAGAATGTCACTGATCCTGAGTGCCACAGCAAACTGTCACGACCAGAAGAAATCACTGCTGAAGGAAGGAGGTAAAAAGTGAAACACTGGTGTCTCAAAATTGCAGAGACATACATAAACACACGGAGAAGTATGAAAAGTATGCAAGAACACTGAACCATAAGCTGATTATTTTTTGTAAAGCAGAGAGTAGCCTGCAAGCTTTAAACAATTTTAGATTTTAGATTGAATAGTTAGGCAATAATAATGAACTTGATTATATGACAAAATCTTGGTGCAAATAATGGTCTAGAAAAAGTAGTTTAAAACAACATTAAAACAACAACAACAAAAATACATTATTACTGAAGAGCATGTAGTATAAATACAAAGACACACCTGCAAAATGCCAGTGCAGTTTGTTCAAGAAAGATGTGAAGCATTGAGACAGTGAAAGTAAAGCATTTACTAGTTTGAAGAAGAAATCAAAAGTAGTGACAGATTTTGAGTATAAGATGTACATAAAAGCTTAATAGTAATTTGCACAAACAGATGTCAGTTTTATAATAGTGTCCATCTTGTTTATTTTTGGAAATGTACAGGCATCATTAGGAATACCTAAGAGCAAACTATACAGGCAATAAGAAACGCATACTTTAAGAAGTGATTTGCTTCAACTGCAATGGCAGGTACGATGCTAATTAAGGAATATTTGCTAAAGAGAAACAATCAAGCAACAAAGAAACACAAACACAAAAAAACCCTCAAAAATCCAGAGAATACATATCCTAAATCCTAAACAAATAAACAGAACATATTTGTATAAATTTATAGTCCAGATGAAACTTACTGCTTTTCAAAGTTATAACTCCCTAGAAGAAGGAAAACTAAGAACAGTGCATTTTTTCTCCAGAAATTTTTGATGACAAAATATCAGTACTAGTTCTCCTGCAAGAAACTACAGAGGTTTGCAAGATACTGATCAATCAAAATGCAGAATTAGAAATGCAAAACTGGCAAGTTAGTGACAGTGAAACAAGGTGGGTCCTAGTCTCAAGTCTCATAGAGGGTCACAGGAATTGGCACAGACGTAGAAGCACGAACTAGAAATATGCAGTAGTTTAATTTTGAATAAAGTACAGAAAGTTAAGCTTAACAGAAGAAAGAAGTCATTCTGGACTTCATGGGAAGTACGATTTGTAGAGAACTGCTGGAAGAGAAAAGAGGTGACATCTTTACTATTCCATTCCTTTTAAGTCACCTGAAAGGCAGATCTTATGGAAACCAGTAACTGTTGTGGTTTTACAAAGTTTTTCCCTCCAACCTGTAAAACAACCTCTCACACCCACAACCCCAAGTGCTCCATCTGGACACAAAGGAATGAAGAGTGGAAACAGCACCACCAATATTGAATACTGTCCCTTGTTGACATGAATAGTCCTCTGTGAGCTCCCCAGGGTGCTTGTGCTATTTGCCAGGACATGACACAGAGACCTCTGATTTGCTGAAGTATAAAGATCACTCATGGCCCTTCATGTTACTGGAAAACTCAGGGCTTGGTGTAAGATGGGCTTAAATCAGTCACTGCAGGCAGAAAAAAAAAACAAGGTGTTAAAAGCTGAGTGTAAGGGTCACACTCCGAGTACTCAACTCCAATTACAAATGCAGGAGTTTAGCTAAAGCAGAGACTAAAAAGATAAAAATGTCCTCTAATGTAAATATTCCCCTCTTTCTTGCCTCTTGCCCCACAAAACATCAAATAATTTTACTGTGAACACAAATGATTTTAAGCAGTAAAACAGATCTGCTAGTACCAAGTTACAATTTCTGGTTCTGTGGACTCTTCTTTATGTTTTCTATTTTCCCCACCACCTCTAAATTAGTAATAATTCAAGAAGGTAATAGCTCAGAAGTGAAAATTTTAGTCATTTGACTATTGTTAAATGGACAGCGTTGAGTTAAAATGTAACCAGCACACAAAAACCACCTAACACTCGAATGAGTACAAACTCAAACTTCTGAAATTTAGCTTCTTACTCTCAAAAGATGTTTTTATTTATACAGCTGATTTCTTGTTGCTGTAAACATGGAAAGTCAATGGGATGCTCTTTACTATTTATTTTCAAATAATTCCTGAAACCTCCGAAAAGATTCAAAACTAAAAGCTCCAGCTTTGTACCAATATTTCTGTCTCAAACCCTAAACCATCTGCAACACAGTGTGCACGTCAGCTCCCCCTGCACAAAACTACACTGGCTCATACTCCAACGTGCAAAAGGTTGAAAATAATTCATGACAGTGGTAAAACCAAAAAGAAGCAGTATGATTTAAAAATTAGCATAATTTAAAAAATACTTTGGAACAAAGTAGAAATGAAGATATATATTTTTAAGTAATATTTATTTCAATTCAGTTCTTACAGTCATACATCCTCAATCATAAAACTTCTTTAAAGAACTGAGATAATGCTTTTAAAATAGGATACATTACTATCACACACTATTATACATTTCATATTAATTAATAAGTGTGATAGAACTAAGGATGTTCAAGTTAGCATGCATATTATTTACACTGAGCTGACATTTAGTTCTGGTATCTGCGTTTAGTGATGTAGCAGGATGCTCTGCCTGGAATGGGGTAAACCAACTTGAAAATGCCCTGTTTACAAACCTACAAGTGGTAAATGAAGAAGGGAGCATCGTGCTGCTTTTGGTGCTGAAAAATGCTGAAATCAGCCTGACTCGTCAGTCCCAAAGCTAAACATCCTGATAGTGAGATGAAGGTGTGGTAGATGTGTTCCTGGATAAAGGAACAAACAAGTGATACTACTGATAAGTTGTCCAAAGCTGTTGAGCTGACACAGCTGGAGACATCTGACCATCATCAGTCACTTTATACTATAAAAGCCCAGTCAAAATTTTCATGCAGCATATTCTGACATAAGCCTTCTTGGAGTGTATATGTTCCAGGATTCCTTCCTTGAATGGGGAACAACCCTCAAGGTTACTCCTCTTACTCCTTGAGGCTGAGCTAAAGAGATTTACCCAAGGTCATTGTTATGGGTGAGTAACATCAATCAACTTAATTGTTTTGCCAGCTTTGATACAACTGCTTCAATAGGACTGCTTCATAGTGCAAGATATTATAATAGTTGTTACAGTTCCTGTGCTGTGTAGTAAATAATTCGGTAAATGGTTTGTATCTAATCATTATCAGAACATCATATATATTTATATACACATCATATATATATGTAACTATATATGGTTTGCCATCCTCTATCCTGCAAGACAAAGTTGGATAAAGGTTCAACTACACCTCTGTAATCATTTCGACAAAACTGCTGAAAAGACTGGACAAGACTGGATCCAGCCACATCCAGGCTCCTCTCTGAGGAGTTTAGAAAGCATGGAGGCCCTTTCTGCACCCTCTGACTCAACACCAGGGCTTCTTTAACAAAATACGAAGCTCCCATTCAGCCCCCCCGGCTTTGGTAAACAAGCTCAGTACCCAAACATTTCATCAGACTCAATGATGCAGGCTCACTGCACAGCATGTGTATGAATAAAGCAGGTGTTTGATACAGGGTACCGAGTCAAAGCTCAAACTTATTTCAGGAGAATAAATCTCCATCATTTATCTGCCAATGTATTAACCATATATCTACTTGAAGCATCATCCTCCAGCACCCAGACTTAATAAACTCTCTGAAACATGCTAAAGCCCATAGCACAGAGATACCCATTCCACATGGTTTTGAACAGCATTTACCTTAAAGTTAAAATAAAAATCTAAAGCTACAATGAGACAATCACTGGTCAAAACTTCACTCCCGACATTTAGTAAAAAAAAAACAAAACCAAAGAAGCATGCTGCATTACCACCACACATAACATTAAATATCACCGGAATTAGAAGCACTATTCATACCTACAACCACCTGATAAGCCTTTAATTGTTGCTATTTTTTTTCCCTTAGTGCACTAAAAATACCATCAGATCTTAAATGGGGCTATATCCCTTCACATGTCCTTTACTAACTTCCCATTGCAGCACACTGTAATGAAGAACAAAAAAACCCAAGTTGTACACATGCTAATAATTTGTCCCAGCTTCTACTAAGAAATTACTCATTAAAAACAGATCTATCACACTAAATAAACCATGTCAACATTTTTCCTGGATCCAAACTGTCTCAAGTGTTGAAGTGTTACTTCTCATTTTCAGGCATGCAATATTTGCAGGATAAGTTTCTGAGCTATCGTTCACACCTACCAAATGTCAGATCTTTCGTTTGTTAAGATACCAATGCTTTAAGCAATAGTTTCATTAAAACTTTAAGAAGGATCTTCTCAAGTCTTACACATCAGTTCAGTATTGCTACAGCAAATTATACATTTCTTTTGATATTTTTATCTTCTATAATTTTTGACAAATATCATGTGCTGATATGATGGGGAAAATCTTAATATTACAGGAAATTAGGTGGTTTGCTTAAGAAAAAAATTCAATTTTTTATGCAGCTGAAGCATGTATTGTTTGGCTTAGAGCATTTTTGGAGCAGGACATCAAAGCTGCTTTTAGTATCACATGCTGTACAATTTGGGGCTGACTGGAAACGAATGAAGGTTGCAGTAATACAACACAAGGGTAAAATGGAGAAGATAAAAATAAGAACAGAGTAGGAAAGATGCATCAGGAATATCAGAGAATACAAAAAGCACACAACCAAAACTGCAGCAACAAAAGTTGTCAGAAAAGAGCGAAAGGCAAAAGACTAAAGATTTACTCCATATTGCCAGAGAACAGCAGCCTGCTTTCAGAACAGCATCAGAAAATTCAAAGCAAAGCTTCTCTAACAACTCTTCTCTCCAAGTGATCAATTCTCTGAATAGCCCATTAGACTCTTCTCTTTCTCCTCCCGTGCAGCCCAAAGCTGATGAAGTAAAAGGGACAGGATTAGGACAACTGATTTTTTTTATTTTTTTTTTCTACTGACTACTCTACCTTCCTAGCTTGCAACATAATAAAAAACATACAGTTTCGTGGGTTTTATTTTTGTCAAATGTCTATCTTTAAATCCACTAAGAGTGAAACTTCAAGCATTTCAAGGACGACTTCAAACAGTAAGAAATGAGACACCTGTAAAGAAGAAAGCTGAATAGGCAGGATGATGAAAAACAAGAAAAAAAAAACCACAATCATGAGAGACACACCATGCTTCGTGTAGTCAGACTTCTTGGAACTGTTGCTGAAAACATCCATGTAAGTAAAAAAGTGGAAAAAGACGTGACAGAATGTAAATGGAGCACTTTACAGAATATATTGCATTAACCTGTTACAAGTGTAATTTTTCTGATATACAAAACAGAACCATAACTGCTAAACTGCTAAGACTACCCTGTAGCAGTATTTAGTTTCATGCTAACCAGATGAAGTCTGAAGATGTCTGGTTAAAAAACACATCAACCCAATTCTGTGCTCATATTGATACCAGTTAGTTAGATGTCCTCAGTTTCAACAGTGCTATTGAGAGGTTTTCCATGATTTATATTATATTTGTATACGTGTAACATGATATAATACTATACTTCTATTAAAACATTTGTATCCTGGAATGTCTGTGAACTCAAAGGAAGGTTAGAAAGAAAATGCAATTCATCCAAAACCACAAAAAATACGTATTCAAGAGTATGACCAGTAGTTTAAATACTTCACAGGGGTTTTTTTTAAAGCTAAGGTTAATCTTCCTTTTATCACAAAACTTTATTTCAAGTTAAAAGATACACGGTGTGGAGAAGGAAAATTTCTTTGGAGAATCTTTTGCAACTGAGGGGACCTTCTTTCTTCCTCATGTAATAAACTGAAGAAGCATGTCAAGATTTTTCTTGAAGTAAGGAAAAGGTCATCTCTTTACTAAATCTACTAAATAAAACAGAAAACAATATTCACAATACTATCCAAGGTAACTAGAGTTCAGAAACACTCAGTTTCACCAAGGTACCAATGAGTGCAAGAACTGTAACAAAAACAAAGGGGTAACTTTAAAACCAAGCTTCAATATCACATGCAGGCATAATGCACATGCCCACAGCAGGGATGAACTTCTTATGGCTCTCTCAATTATTGTTTTGTCATTCTGTGTTTTCTAAGTATATTGTACATTCATCAGTTGCATCTGACATATTCACCTAAAATCCCAGTTTAAAAAACAATGATCACACCTCTCTCCTTCTCAAAACCTTCCTATTCATGGAACAGGGAAGAGGGAGGGAGGAATGAGTGTGCATATCTTTCTATTCACTTGTCAACCAGCCTGTTCCTAGCCTCCATGACAAGAGCTATTCTCCTCTTAATCTCTTTTAGGGATATATTATTTTTCTCTTCTTCAAGGCAAGGTGAGATTTTGCAAAGACTTAGCTGACTCAGACAACCAAGCTAAGGAAAGCCAACACTGTTTCCACCAGCACCACATTGAGCACTAGCAGCAAGTACAAACACCCCTAGCAAACAGCTCCTGCCAATAGCTTCTTCTCACAAAAGAAACTAGTTTTAGAAGAACCATCTAACTGCCATAGACAGATCTTAATTTGATCAAAGAAGGTTTTGCTCAAGAAGCAAAAAACACAAGAACTTTTAAATTAAGAATAAAACATCTTGTAATACTTATTCTAACCAGTGCAGTTCATGAGCTTTAATTAAGGTAATACAACTTGTTTTTTAAATAAGTTTTACATAGTACAACTATATGGGTGTCCTATTCAGAGCAGGATCCACAACCCTATTAGTACAAGAACAGGTAAAGAAATCGATAATCCTTTCCATTCACTCGATTTCTATTATTATTACTAATTATTTTTATAAGACTAATATAGTGTGAGGTACAGAAAAGGGAAATAAAAACATTTAGAGAAAAGGACGAGGAAGCTTTATGAGCATCATTGTATTTCCTGTCATAAATGGATTATGGTCTCCCCACAGTTCATTAAGCCACTGAAGACAACTCAAAATCACTAAGAAAGGAAACAAACAGAACCTCAATCCCTCCCATTTCCCAGTACCAAAGCAAGGAAGCTGCTGACACAGCACAATCTGCACACTGACTCCCTGAAAGCTGACCCACTCTTCCCACTGCTTCAGCAGCTATTAATGCAAGTCACAGCAAGTGACAACCTCCCATGAAATGAGTTTTACAATCTTGTCTTTCGGTTGTTCTTCTCAAACTCCTGTCTGTACATATGTTCCCATATCATGCATATCATGTTTCACATCTAATGAAGAATAAAGAAGGGGAACCACAGAGTAAAAAAAAATTAAAGAAAAGAAAAAAAAAAGAAAAAATTATAGGATTGCCAAGAGCTATGCCACATTTTAGCATTGGGATTTGCAGTCTCAAATCTTAAATTAAGAAAAGTTGTCATGAGCTAGGAACCAGTAGCTGGGTAGGAGACAAACAGGCAGTAGTTTTCACACTGCTTTTTCTCCCCCACCTTCTCAGAGCACATCTAGCACTACTAGATCCCTTGAATCAGGAACTAGATTTTCTTCAGTAATCTAAACTGCACATAAAACTTACTGTATCATATATGTATTATATACATAAAACACACTGAGACAAATTCTTACAGTGGATGCTCAACGATGTAGACACTGTGGCACTGCCAACCTACCAAAATTTAAAATTTTAACAGGTAACATTTGGACAGCAGAATCTTTGTTCTCAGGAGACTCCAGCTCTATATTAGTATCTGGTTTTAGGGTACCCACTGTCAAGAGAGTGCTGCTTTATTCACAAATTAAGAAAGGAGCTATCAGTCAACAATTATTTCATATGGGACTATAAATTGAGAGAAAGTCCTTGAAGGTACAAAGACCAGGTACTCATTTTCATTAGACAGGCAGTACTAAAGTGGATTATTTTAACTGAAGGCATTTAACCTTGAGAGTCACAATGGAAAGGCACTTTATAATATTATACAGTGCTTGACATCATAGAATGAAACCATGCAAAGCATTCAGTGACCTTGAGGTAACTACATGGAGAGTGAACTTCTGGATATTCTGGAAAAAGAAAATATTGTCTCTTTTGTCAGATTTCTTTACAGTGGTCTAAAACTGATGTGGGAGGCTGGTACAAACAACTACTCTCTCCTGCTCTTCAGCTCTCCTCTGGGTTTGGAAAGCACTAGCAGTTCATTTTTGCTTAGACTGATGAAAATCCATAGACAGATTTAGTATGTAATGAAATCTCTCTCATCTTCTGTATGTGTCACTTAGGAAAAGTTTCCTTCAAGGAATGAATCTGAATCATGCTTCTAATTTTCTCTTCCTCCAGAGACCACAGTCCTACAGGGCAAGGCTGTGAAAGCTGGGGTTGTTCAGAAAAGAATGCTCCAATGAGACTTTAGACTAGACTTTCAGGAAGAGGAGTTTGTAAGAAGGATGGGGACAAACATTTTAGTAGGATCTGTAATGACAGAAAAAGTGGTATAGTTTTAAATGACAAGAGGGTAGAGTCAAACTAGATATAAGGAATAGATTTTTCTGGCAATGGTTAAATGTTGAAACAGGTTTTCCAGAGATGCAGTAGGTGCCCCATCTCTGGCAAGACTCAAGGCCAGGCTGGATGGGGCTCTGAGTGATGTAGTCTAGCTGAAAATGTCCCTCCTCATGGCAAGGGGTTTGACTAAGTGGCCTTTAGAGGTCCCTTCTTCTGATTGAATGACCCCACTAAGACTTCCTAGCTCAACATTTTCTCCACCCTAAACATTTTGTCTATCTGTTGCTAACATGCATGTTAACCAATAATACAGATAGTTTAAAAATGGAACTATTTTATTCAGGGCACAGAGGGGATGGGATAAGAAATAAATACAAAGCTCTGAAACATTACACAAGAACAACATTTATTGTTACTCCATATAAAAATGCTTATCTTCATATGAACAATTTTTTCTCTATGGCATTGTACTCAGGAACCTCAGGCTCCCAAAAAAATCTGTATTCAAAAGCTCAAACAGAATATATAAAGTTTTAATATTTTCAGACAAAAATCCTAGAAGAAAATATTAAAACTAACTCACTCAGTGAAGACTTGAAATCTGATTATGACTCCTGTAATCTGAGTACAGGATGAATGCAGCATCTAAGTTACCTCCCCTTTTTAAACAGTATAATTCAGGGTAAGAATGTATATATGCCAGCTGATACCACAGAGTAAGAAGTGTCCCATAAATCATAAAATAGTTACTATTTCTGTACCACTCTAAAGATATCCAGGCTTCCAAACTTAATTTTTAAGGCTCAGGCACTCATACAAACCTCCTGCTAAATTATTAAGCTCCATACAAGTCAATGCAAAGGCATACAATTATTCACTACCTTTTCCCATTGTCTTTCTTTAAATTAATATAAATGATACAAGACCCAAAACAAACTTCTGCTCAGTATTTTATTGAGAAAAACAAACAAACTTACACATCTGTTCCACTGCAGGCAGGCAGCTTCATTTGAGGTTAAATACTTGCTACTCCAACTTAATGAGATGATGTATCTAAGGAAAAGAAGAAAGTAATTACTTTTGATATTTTTTAAACACAGTAACAGTCACAGCAGAAACTCATGGGATGTTTCAAATTTCTCTTCAGGCCACAGCTCCAGGAGCTGCACTTACCTGACTCTCACCTTTTTTCAAATCTCTAGCCCTCACAATTATCAAGAAAAATCAGACATTTTCACTTCTAGAGCTCAAAGCAAAATAAAAATAAAAAATAAAGATAAAAATAAAAATCATTCCGATTATTGCTAAAATAAAATTTAAAAGTAAAATTTTTGTATTTATTTTAGCACTGCTCCATTTTTTTTATACTTGTGCTAAATGAAACAGAAACTACATTACATGCAAGATTTCAAAGGAGCTTGCTGACACCTTTCCATGCACTAGAGGATTCAGCTTGCTACACCTTCTCTTCATAAGCTAAATATATTGCTTATACACTTGACCAACCACGTGTATTAATCAACATGCAATACCATAGGATCAACACAAGATTATCATTCCCTGTGTATGAGGAAGGAGTGACTGCAAGTGGAGCATATTAGATCACTTATTTTGACTTAACAACTAAACAGAACAAAACAGTCTATTGCAGGACACATATTTTGAGTTTTGCAACTTCAGTCCCACTGATATCATCAATATACAGACATGAGTGCCATAGTGCAGAGGCCCCAGTACACTGAGAAAAACCCAACCCAACAAACCAATTAAATGTTTTGCCACATTAGAAAATCCATAATGTGCAAGGCATTCTCTCTTATGTTGAGCCTTCCTGATCAGACTGAGATGTTTAACACTATATGTATGTACAAACATGCATATTTCTATGCACACTTAGGGCTTTTTTCCCTTAGGAAGGAGATCACCTCTCAGAGGGCAGACGATGATGATTGGCTTAGTGTGCATTATGAAATGAACTATATATCACTTCTCTTACTGACAATTTTTACTTAAAAAACACTCCTAAGTGCCTCTTAAACGATTGAAACACCTCCAGAGCTGTGCTGCTGGCTAATCTGACTGTTGAGATCCTTTAGCCATCCCTATTACAGCAACACTTAAATAATGTATGCAGAGAGGAAGGTGTCAGCCAAGGAGACACAGAGCCACCAGAGGCAGGGTGATCAGTGGAGCAGTTAGGGAACTCTCCTCAGATGTGGATTAAGCTCCTCAGGCAAAGCAGGGAAGTAAACCTGGCTCTCCCACATTCCTTGTAAGTGCCAGAGCCATCAGACTACAGGCAAAATAAAGTACAAATATGAATCTTTATGCTCCCTGGTGTCTTTAAAAAACACCAGAATCCCTCAACCCTTCCATTCCCACTTTCCCCCCTCTCGGATTTGTTAAAGAATTGTTAAACTTGTTATAGCTTCAAGCCAGGCCAAACATCTTGTTCAATTCAAATTAATGTTTGGGTTTTCTTGATTGCTTATTTTTGTGAGAAAAATAGAAAAGAAAAAAATAATTTTAGCTGGATCTCAGATTATTTTCTTTAGAGGCAGACACTGATTCAGAAAATAGCATACAGAATTACAGCAACAGGTAAGTAGAGTAATTACTGAAAAGCCACTTAACCCATTTGGGGTGAAGCAGGCACAAATTCTTTGATCACAGGAGAGAAATATATTATTAAATATCTTTTCCCATATATTTTGCAAATAATTGCAAAAAAGTATTGCTAAAACGTTCAGCTGTTAAAAATTCTATTTTCACCCTCGATTTTCAAGCTTATGAGTACTGAATCCCAGAACTGGCTTTTATATTAAATATAAAGAAGATCTCCACAGTAACTGCAAAAATGACTCTAACCACATCATGGGAAAATCGTATCTGTATGACACTAGTGAATGCAAACTAGAAGATGTTAAAAAAAAAGGAAAGAAGAAAAAAAATCCAACAACCTTTCACACAGCTGTAGCAAAAAAAAACTAGTAAACTTCTGAGTCCTTCAGAGCTGGATTGTCCAACCCTACAAGTCTTTAAACAACAAAGCAGGAAGGGAAGGAGGTGAGATGGAAAGGATGCAACTGTGCAGCAATTGCTAAAGAGAGCACACAGGTTGTGAGTTTACACAAAGATTATGGTAATATAATAATATTTCTTATGTCAACATCCACTGAAAACCAGTCTTAGACTATTGAAAAGGGTCATACCTCATCTTCTAATATGTTACTCAATATTTAAAAAAAATAAAAATCAGTATTTATTGTGAATCATCACACTCAAATGAAAATAAGGGCCTTTAAAATCAAGCCATTTCCCTGTTGTTTTAACAACCCATCACACTGAGTTCTATCTCATCACAAAAAAAAAAGAAAAAAAATCAAAATCCCCAAACCTAAACCAATACTACCATGGTTAAAATACATAACACACTAATTTAGGACAGAATTTCCTTCACTTCAGCAAACAAACAAAGAAACAAAAAATCCCAAACAAACAAACAACCAAAAAAGCACCAAAAATTACAATAAAAGCTTTCGTTTTTCTTACTTCTTAACCTGAGAGCTTCAAACTCTAGATTTCACTTGAAAGCTACCATTAGGCCACAGACACTACTCATTGTTTTTCACTAATTGGCTGAAATGAAACAATTCCATAGTTGTAAATTGACCAATACTAAGGATGACAGTAACAAATACAAAATAAATAGCCAAAGATGTGCAGAAAACAAGGCATATCTGCCATACAAGAACTCTTTCTCTGTGAAGTCTGTTTTGAAAGTATGCACTACAACAGACAACATTATGTAAATTACCTTATGTTGATACTACTAATACATGAAGATTACCCCTACTTCAGGAAAAAATGTATCATGATGAGTTAAATACTCCACTCTGTAAGGTGCAAAATTCTCCATTAAACTACCTATAATATTCTTTTCTATATGAAACTAAGCCAATATACATTTATCATCATGCTATTTGCATATGGCTGATTATTTTAACTGTTCATTACAGTGGCAACCCCATAGCAAAACATGCTCACTTTGAAGATGAAACCCATAAAAAGTTAAAAAGCAAGCTGCAAAGAAACTGGATTTACAAACCCCCCAGTAAATATTCTTCACTGTGAATGGCAATAAAATGCAGCAAGCTTTTGGGAAATACAACAGGTACATTCTTTAACTCAAACATTCTCAGAGGAAAAAAAAAAACAACCTCTCAGAAGTTAATGTATTTAGGATTCTAAAAACTCACAAGAGAACAAATTCCAAGAATAAAGGGAGAAGAAAACAGAAAGACTCATCAGGCTCCTACTTTTTAAAAGTATTGGATAGGATTTTCTACTTCAGTGGATGGACAATTTCAAATAAACTTGTCAAGTCCTGTCACCCTCTTGCACTTTCCAAGGCCCTGGTATAAGTCTTAGTGGTGTGTTAATGTTTATTGAAGAAGACCCCCTCTGCACTAAGCACCTGTGACACTGGCTGTTCTGCAAACACGGTTCTTGCTCTGGACATTTACTGTCTGGGTTTAAAAACAAGCCATAGTAGAGGGAAGCACCAGATAGAGAGGCTGCAGCAGCCAAAGTAACAAAAAGATAACAAACACTACTCTAATTTTATCACCTGTCTAGCCTTTTGCTGTTCTATACCTTGCCTCTCACATTATCAACGACGATGCCATACCATTCTGCTTTATACAGATGTCATGAATGAGAGGTTTGCTTAAAGCAACACTGTCAAAGGTACTGGCAAAAGCAGGGCTTAACATGGATATGTGAAAATGCAATTTTACAGAGTTCAATGGCAAGGTTCACTCTACTGCTTAACTACACAGACTAAAGCATACAAAGGAAGATCAAATAAGAAGCAATTTGGAATGATTTATACAAAGGCTGTGAATGCAAAAGCAGTAAGACTGCAAAGGATATGGGTGGAAAGATAAGGGTGCAGAAGGATCTAGCAGCACTTAATATTTGAATATTTTAACATTTACAAAGTGATTTTATAGTTTTCACAGTAACTACAAGAACGACTTAACTATGGATTCAAAATAGCAACATTTGTAGTGTAACCATTCACTTACACATAGGTAAATGGTGCATACACCTATTTCTACATATGCAAAGGCTCATGAAAAATTCCCTTCGGATTCACTAAAATACATCAAATCCTTTTGCATTTCCCAATAGGCAATGGCTGCACCTTGAGCAACATGGAGCTGGAGGGTGAGGGGCTGACAGTCCTTGAGTACCACAGACTTGAGGGTTTGTGAGATCTGGGAGGCACTGACACAGGCTGCTGCTGTCCAGGTGAGCTCAGACAGCCTCACCTAGGACTGCTGTTTATAGGGTCAGAAGGTGATTGACTTTGGTCATCAGTAACTTTCCTTCCTGACCGTAAATCAAGTCAGTAACTACTAAGCTTTTTTCCCCAAAGTGCAGTAACAATGATACTGTTCTACTCGGGCTTCATCCAGGTAAATGGTTTACCAAGACTAAGAGAGGTAATTGCTGATCCTTTGTTTCCCACCTTTACCACGCCAGAGCTCCCAGTGGGATCAGGGAGTGCCTCGTGGCCCAACTGGCACAGTCAAGGCTCACTTCATCACTCAGCTGGTTCAGTCAGGGCTCACGAGGAGCTTCCAAGAAGGCAGAGCAGTCACAAGGATGGGGGACATTACACCACAAGAAGCAAGAGTTATTGTTATGTAACAGCACAAATGCTTAGAAAACTTTTCTCCAAGTTATTTAGTTTAGGTACTTATTTTAACTTATTCTCAATCAATTCTTACATTTGACTCCTCTAGAGAACTCCTATGGAATAAATTCCTCAATATCTGTTACAACTAACAACATAAAGTACCAAAGTAGCACCTCACCTGTTTGTCTTATAGGACCTAGAGGACAGCACTCAAACTCCTAAAAGCACACAAAAGAATTTATTTTGAACAGAATTTTTTTCCTCTGCACAACCAGTCTCCATATTGAGCAATAATTAGAATACCCCTGCCCAGTATTTGCACAAACACAGGCTTCCTACTAGCAGCATAGTATCTTGGGGATAGTTGATAAAGTCTTCCACACTTCACTCTCCCCAGTATGTAAGCCACGAATGTCCTCCCAAGGGTGCACGCCTGCACTTGAAGTGAAACACTGCATTACAGAAGACAACCTTTAGAAGAAAAGTGCTATGCTCATGCTCTTGAAAAGCAAAACAGATACACATGTATAGCGGGCCATAAAGACAGCAACATGTAAGGGAAGTCTGGAAAGTACATTTGTATTACAGGGGCTTGAAAAGCTCTCTCTGGTTAGTATTATAGGTGTAGCATGACAGCTCATGCTAAATTATTGAAATCTCTCAAAGGAAGCCCCAGAAACAAGACAGGACTGCTTCTAACACATAAGCACTACGGAGAAAGGTCTCTACGCTGAAAAGACTAACTCTACTAAACTTAGCAATGACAAGTAGAACCACCATTAATGCAGAAGAGGCTTTCATTACAATAATACACGTTTTTATACTTTTAGTAGGCTGTATATGCAGCAGACGACTTTGAGAGTATTGGACACCCTGAGAACTCCAGGAAGCGTTCTAATACAAGCTCTCTAACATCAGCAGCTGTCTCAGTGTAGATCTAAAAGCTACAAAAGACACTTTTAAGCAAAGTTACCATGCCCCAAGCAGAAAACGAGAGCAGCGCTACAAGAAAGCTAAATTCTACACTTTTCCGAGACACCATTCTTGAGCGACTCTCCCCAGAAGGGATGGCTGGAACTTCACCGCAAACAAGCGCGGACGCGGTGCTTACGCCGCGGCCGAAGCCGCTGGCGGCGCCTGCCCGCCTCGTGTCCTGTTTCTCGGGGAGGGGGGGGAAACGCTTTTCAGGATTTCCCGGGCTTTCCGGTCCCGGCACCGACTCGGGAGCCCGTACCCGAGCCGGCCCCCAGTGCCGGGTGTTCTCACCCTGAGCAGGGCGGTGGGCTCTCCACGCCGGGAGCTGCCTGGGCCATCTTGGGTCGGGGAAGGCAGAGGCCACATGGTCACCGCTCCCTCCGCGGGCCGGGCTCCTGCGGCCCCGCCAGGTGGGCGCGGGTGCTCAGCCCCGGCTGGCCCCGCCGGCCCGGCCCGGCCCGCACCGGGCACAATGCCGGGGGGGGGGGCTCGAGGAGCACCCGGCACCGCGGCGGGCACCTCTCCCCGGGCGGGGGGCGGTGGGGCCCGCCGGGCGGCCCGGGACAGCACCGAACCCGTAGGCACCGGCGACCTCCGTTCACCGGGGCGTCCGGGCCCCCCGCGGGGCCCCGCAGACAATAGAGCCGGCACCGCGGGCCTGGTTCGCGGCTTCCTGCGCTGCCCTGCCGCCACACGCCCCCTCCCCGGCCTAGCGGCGCTGTCCCGCGGGCGGCTCCCGGGAGGGACGAGGCGCCGCCGGGCCCGGGACGCAGGTCCCCGACCGCGCAAGGCACCGAGGCCGCTGAGGCCAAACGCGGAGGTGGCGGGCACAGGAGGGGGAGGGGGCGCCGCGGGACCAGAGAGCCGTACCACCCTGCCCGGCGCCCTGCCGGTACCGGAACAGTGCTACTCACCTCCCCGGGCGGCCGCCGCGGGGGAAGCCGGAGGTCGCCGCTGCCGCCGCCCGGCCGGGCCCGAAGGAGTTAAGAGGAAGGGCCGGGCGGGCCCGTCCCATTCATTACCCGGCGCTTTGTCTCCGCCGCCGCCGCGGCGCTGAGCAGCTGCCCCGGCTCGGCCGCCGCGGGCGCGGGGCGCAGGCGCGGGGGGCGGTGCCACGCACGGCGCGCGACATGTCAGCGCTCCGGGCCGCAAAATGGCGGCGCCGGGCAGCGGCGTTCTGGGGCCGCGGGGTCCCTTCGCGGCGGCGCCCCGGGGCGGGCCGGGGTCCGATACCCGATTCCGGCCTTCTCCGCAAGGGCGCGGCCGCTGGTCGCTGCGTCCCGCTTCGTTCCTGGGGCGGCTGAGGGCGGCGGGCCGGGGTTGGGGCGGTTCCTGCGGTGCTTCAGGCCTGCAGGGACCCCCGGGGCCTCTGCCCGGCCGGTCTGCGCTTTCCCCGGGAGGCTGCGGGCGGGCGCCTCGCATTCCCCGCGGGCCGGCCGTGGAGAGACTGTCGGGCACGGACACGCTGTTCCGAGCGCAGCCCTCGCCTTGTTAGGATTTAGCCTCCATTGTTCGTGTCCGCAGTTAAACCCGCCCTGCTGTGTACGCGTGGTGTAACGCACAGTGCGTTTGGTTCTGGGCGCCGTTTTGATGCGCTGAGCCTGCCTCGGGAGGGGCCCTTGGCGTGGCGCTCGAGTCTCACCCGAGCAGCATCCCAGGGAAGGATGTTCAGGGCTGAAGGGAATGCGCTGCGCCGCTTCAGGGAAACAGTGACCTGCTACATATGATCTTGAGGTCGTGTTCTGGATGAAGCTCCTCCAGTTCCTGTGTTCGGTTGTAGATCGATGATTGTCTTCGACTGAGAAACATTAGTTAAGGTTATCAATGGGCCGAGTGATCCAGGCTTTTCAGGTGGGGTGAAGGTGAAGAAGGGTGGTTTGTTGGGTCTTTTTGATATATGTTATTTCTCCGGAGAGCTGAGTGAAATATAATCTGCTATGATTGTGATATTTGTTTTCAAATTCCCAGTGGCAGTCAGAGATTACACTTTTCTGTGCCTAAAGTGTTGGT
Source organism: Cinclus cinclus (assembly GCF_963662255.1). Lineage (NCBI taxonomy): Eukaryota > Metazoa > Chordata > Aves > Passeriformes > Cinclidae > Cinclus > Cinclus cinclus. The sequence continues at coordinate 4,159,787 of NC_085049.1, forward strand.
AGTTGTAACTTGCTGCTTGCCTTTGGGAGTTAAAACTGGAGAAAAACCTTAAGAGTACTGAACACATTATTGGTTTGAAAACTTAAACTTTAGGTTAAGACAGTGTTTAGAGAGATAGTGCTTAAACAAGTCCTTGTTTTTTGGTTTGAGTTACTTTCATGTCTTTTTCTTTGTAATTTGAACAGGTTTAGTAAAAAGTGTTTTGGTAGGATATACAGCAGTAAATTAAGAGATCAGTCAATAGCTTTTTGATTTGAAATAGTGGGGCTTCTCAGCATTCTGCCATATTAGGTGTATATTTGTACTTAAGCACTGGTGTGATTTTTCTAAATGGGTTCTGCCAGTCAATATACAGTAAATAATTTGTTGTGGTTACTACTTCCTTTGGAAATCTCGTGTCAAAGTGGTTTTTTTTTTTTTTTTTGTTATACTACTCAAACTGCCAACAAAATAGTTGTTATGCTGTGTGCAGGAAGTCCTTTGTTCCTTATTACTTTTTAATTTACAGTTCCTTTTTATTGGTAGAGTTCAACTGTATCAGTGTGTGTGTATATGTATATACAGACAGTATTATATATATAGTATATGTATTAGTTACAGTAGGTGATTTGGGCCAGGCAACTGAGGCCAAAGTGATTTGAGGTGAAGTTACTTGTGTTCCACTGTTCACAGTACAGTTATATGAATAAAACTTCTTAAAAAATGAAGCTTGATCTTGGCTAGATCTGCCAACTAGACACAGTAATAGATGTGCAAGAGCTTAGTTAAGAAGTCTATCACCAGTCTGTTGACAAGACATTATGGTGGTGATAGCAACAACTGTTATTAGTACTATCAAAATATATCATCTCACAAAGCATCTTTTAGAGAACTATAAAATTGCAACAGTTGAAATGATGTAGTTATGCTTATCACGGTGTGGAAAGATTAAATATTTGGGTATGTGGCTTTGTTAACAGCATTTTTCAACAGCTGTGATTTTAGAGAGTTTCACAATTCACAGTTGGAAATTTTTGAAAAGTATATTTTAAAAAGACTGGAAATCAGTTTTGCACTTTGCACTGCATGTTGCTATTTCTGTAATCACCTCTCTTCATTTTTTCATACGTCCTCTTCTGAAAATTTCCTTAACAGTTAGGGAAGTTGAGATTAATGAAAGTTAATTATTTCTTTAAAGTATCTTTTAGGTGGCTTGAGAACCAATTAATGACTCTATATATAATATACAGGTGTATATAACAGATTGAGTGAAATAACTGGAATTTCTCTGTTGTTGTTGTTTTACAAAAGTATTCTGGAAACTCAAGAAATTGGGTCTTAAATGTCTGAGCAAAGCAAATCTGGAACATTTTCTCACAAACAACCAAGTAATGTGATGAATAAAACACAGAGGTGGTGATCTGGTGACAGGCAAAAGGAAGAGTAAATAACTACAATTCCTAGAGAAGGCTCCAGACTGCCGGCTTGTGGTGAATGTAGCAGCAATGGTGTGATGGTAGCCTAAAGATACAGATTTTCCATAAAAGTTGAAATCTGAGGTGTAAATATGTGAAAGAACATAGTCATTTAGGAAGACAGATAATTAGGAAAACCTGCAAGGCATCCTGACAGGAAGAACCCAAAACTTTGGTTATTTAACTTCAGAAGAGTGATTCTTTTTCTTTGATTTTTCTCTCCATTTACACATTTATAATCTTATCAGTTTCAGATATTTTGAATAAACATCTTTATTTGCACGGTTAACTGTACCTGGCATGAATTAGAAGTGATAGATTAAATGAATATATAAGAAGTAATTTCTCACTCCAGTCCCTGGAGCAAACTGCAAGTATCTGGCTCCCCATTATGTTTTGTAGAATAGCAGAAGTTCAGGAGACCATGCTTCCAAATAAATTGTTTGGTTTCTCTTGTAAATAGGTAATACAGGTTCAGAGAAGAAAGAAACATCACTTAATGTAGCTGTAAGTAACCATCTCTGTCATTCTCTGTGCTAGGGTGTACTTTGAACTTGAAAGGCTCTCGGGGAGGCTATAGCAAGGGCCCAAGACCAGTTGGAAACTAAATTAACTTCTTGTATCCCATCTTACTGTGACCGAACTTAAAATACGCTTTAAATGCACCTATTTCAATATGTTATTAGCCAAATGTAGATGTTTAGTGCTGCAGACAGAGTTCTGTGGTCCCAGGGTCTTTCCAGTCACTGGGCTGTTCATCTTAATCTAGTTTTATTGATTCCTTCCTTCCATTTCTTTATTTGTAGCAAACATAATGTTGATACTGCAGTGATTAAGTGATTTGGTTCTGTCTTTTTGCGTTTGTATACATTTGGAAACACTAAACCTTGATAATAACAGTGTAGTTAGCAGTGGAAACACTAAACGTTGATAATAACAGTGTAGTTAGGAGCATCGGTTCTGTTACCTTTTTTTTTAGCAAAATTAAACAGTTAATATTTATTTCCAAACATGTTCTGGTAAGCTTATTTTCACTCAAACTTCTGGCTTCACCTCTAGCAACTTCTGCATCAGTGATGCATTTTCCATATGAAGTCATGAAGAATACAACTACATCAAGAGATAACAGTTCTTAAATAAAGCACAAAGAATTGCAGATTTTTGTACGCACAGAGGTAAAACATTTAATAAAATTACCTCCTTTCCTCCTTTTATAGACCCCAGCCTCTTTCAGGAATCTATCTAGTTAACTTAATGATCAAAACCTTAAAAAAGAGGTCAAAACTACTAGATCTGGATGTCCTATTTAGTATCTATCATGGGGTATGGTTGCTAAGAATTTGTAGCATAGCAAATTACTTACGTTTAGCATACTTACCCATTTATTTCAGTGGGTACTTGGCTTTGCTCATCAGATCCAAGATGTCAGGGTGGGTGCTCAGGAAATAAGGCTTGAGCAATCATTCACTGCCAAAACCACAGTGCCCTTGTGCCTTTATATTAATTACCTCATTTGTTAAGAACACAGCTCTTTCATCTCAGTCATCCTCTGTAACATATCAGAGGTGTATGTCACTGATTTTTAACTTGAATTGAACATACAGTAGCATGTTGACAGGATTTACTCCTACTTGCCCTTCACGTACAGTGAGCATGGTGCTGGAGTATGTCTTTCAGGAGTGGTTAGTTTTGAAGTTCCTATTCTAGCATTTTTATTGGGCCTGTGGAGATTTTTGTCTATATTATGAAGCCATCAGTATCAGAATTGATTTATATATACATGAGTTTGGAAGTTTTCTTTATTAGACAGCATCAGGCCTTGGCTGAGGCAGTAGCAAGTCTGGGACAAACAAGGTTGTGTAGGGCTCATTACTGCTTGTTAAGGGATACACGAGTGGGGTTTCTCTGAACAGAGGAAGCTGCAGGCCATGCCGCTTGCTCTTAGTGGTTCAGGCTTTTTTGTGGATGTCATGTGTTGAGTCTTCTGACTTATTTTTCACTTTCTTTTTCCTTCCCAGATTTTGATATCACCTTCCTGTAGTCCTTCCCCATATAAACAAGGCGGCAAGGTTTTAATTCTGAATAAGCCCATCTGTTTTTGAAGTTATTCTGTGATAAATGGCTAGGGATTCTAACAGTCGAACTTCCTCCATTGCAGACCATTTTAACCATCTGCAGACCAGGTTTTTCCTCTAGAATGAATGAGGAAGAGATAGTAAAGTGATTAAAACTGGATTTGGGTCTTATTGCTAATTGAATTTTAACTTAATTATACTAAGGCTGAACTTTTAACTCACTGTAAACATTGGGGATTGTTTCTTAGAGATTGTTTCTGAGTGAGCTGACTAGGAAAAGAGCTTCCCTCAGAGCTTATCCCTCATCTCGTATTATATTTGCAAGTTTGGCTGTCACCAGAGGAATTGAGAATAGAGAAGTCACTCTAAGGGTTTCAATAAATAAAATAAACTTTATGTGTAATTAAACTTTACGAAGGCAGTCTTTGCTTGGATGAATGCTGTGTAGAGAATCCTTTCCAGTATAGAGGAGAGGATCAGGAAGTAGGAAAGGGAGAAGGTAACAGTGTATTTGCATAATACTGTTTGCATGGGTTATGCTATCTTAAGAAGTTACTTCATTTATCACAAACTCACATATCTTCTGAAATCCAAACCTGATCAGGAGAAAAGAAATTGTGTTTCTCAAAACTGATTGTCAGATATAGGTATGGAGCACACTTTGTTTTCCCTTTGTTATGGCTGCATTTGACAAAACTGTTCAGTTCAAGCAGGTCCCTTTTTTGCAGTAACTTTCTATAAATTCTGCCTTATATCGGCTACTGAGGTTTCCTCAAAGTGTCTTGCAAAAAAAAAGAGTTCAAAATCCAAAGTAGATTGGTTAGCCATGCTGTTTTATAATCTTTTGCTGTGTAAGTATGATATTTTTAGAACTTTTTGCATAGCAATTGCTGTTTTGCTTTTTGATTCCTACCCATTACCATTGACATTCTGTCTTTGCCCATAATTTGTCTCAGTTAGTTATGCTGTGTGAATTGGCAGACACTCCAATTCTAAACATGCAGCTGCTTTTGTAAGCTAAACTAATGATGGCTAATAACTGGGGATGCTGGAGGGGCACTCCCAAATCCTGGATTTACTTTACTGCTGCTCTTTTGTGCTGGTAATCATTTTCATCTGATCATGCAGGGATGCTCTCCTGGGAGCTAAACAGAAAATTGGTGACTTGTTTATGAAGGGGTTGTTCTGATGGCAGCTATCCCATGGCAGGAATAGCTTCCCACAAAGACCTTTGCAGGGGGAGTTACTATGCAGAACATAATCAAGGTGCCAAACTGTAAGCACTAGGAATTGAATAATTAATACCGAAGAGACAATGATGAAAGAGAAGGGGGATATTATTCTCTTGATTATGGCTCTGTCTACTCATTTGGAAAAAACAATATTATGCATAAGAGTGCCAATAACTCTGTACCAAGGGTTTGTTCTTGATAAAATAGTCTCTAAAATAGTAGATGGTAGTTCTGCTGTTTGGCAGACCTACAGGTCACTACATGGGCAAGCTCTGTGTTTATGTTGCAGCATGTTGTAATTTGGGTGTGGGTTTTTGTTTTGTATTATTGAAGCATAGTTTACATACGTTTTCATGTATATCTTAATTGTGAAGTTTAATTTTGCATCTTTGCAGTGTCCAGAGGAGCGAGGTCAGTCCTCACCTTCCACCGTGCAACTGTTAGGAGCACATTTTGTAGAGAGCACCTTAAAACAGCAAAATCCTAAAGGTATGACGTTAAAGGATTCAATATAGGCATAAGTAAAGCAGGCTGTAGGTTTCCCTGTCAGTTGTGCATCTCAGCAAAGTGCTTGGTGTGTCTCTCTGTCAGCAAGTGACAGGATACATACCTCTTCTTGCAGTAGGTGACCCCAAACATTAGTGCCAACAAATGCTTAAATGGAAATGCAGTAAGGGCCTTTGCATAGCAGCTTTACTACTTGAAGACCACTCTGTTAAATGATCTTCAGGTTTATCTGTAGATAACATTCCATAGGACTGCTTAGCAGATGCAGCTCAGTATTTCTTAGCAAGCACTCTGATCAAGTGGGACTTCTGGTGGTGCTCTGATGATAAAAGGTCTTTGGACCTTCATCAGTACCATAAAAGGCACTGACACAGCTCCCAGTCTGTTTTTAAACTTGTATTTTGGTGAAGACTCTTCTTTTGGATCGACATGAACTGTTCTGAAGGGTCAGACTAAATGGTCTTACCAATTTATTAACAAAGAACCACTTTGGCTGTGAGAATGTGCAGGAAGTAAGAGTTACTGAGGCTGTAAGAAACAGAAAATCCTTGATTCCATAGCAATTGGTGAACATTATGTACACTGATATTATTTCATTTTTATTCCCCCTTTTGTCATAATACAGCTAAAACTTCCAGATCAGAGCACTGAGAAGGAAAATCCTGACAATTTGTCCTACCTAGAGAACAAGGAATATAGTCAGTAAACAAATAGGAATAAAATGGACCAACATTTCTACTATATATTTGAAGCAAAAAAAAAAAAAAATCTTCATTCTGGGGTGGTCATCTAGGATTTTGAACCATATATCCTACTCAGTCCAGTATGTTATACCAATCTTTCTGACAAGGTATCAATGATAACTAGGAGATGGATCAGTGAGATGTGTATTTTTCGTTAAATACAAAAAATTTGCAAAGCGCCCAGAGGATGTGAAGTGACTCTGCACCACCACCCCACAGACTGAAAATAAACAGCTGAAATTTGGTCAGCACACTGCTGTAATATATCTATTGGTAAGGTTACAGCATCTTTTCCACAGTGAATGCTGTTCTAGCTTTTGTGAAGTTTGGGAACAACCTTTCTTTTGTGAACTTGTAAATCATGCCCACGAGTATTCCACCAGTGCCACCTGGGATGACTGATGAAGTAAGTGAGATCTAAAAGCATCCCCATGTGGGATGAGAGGACCATGGTAATGTTGTATCTCATAGATAAGTGTGAAGGTGTAGACTGTATAATGGAGAAGCCAAACGTGAAAACTTACCGGTGATGCATTACCTTCAGGCATTGTACAGAAGTATCGCATGCAAGGTTAGGCAGATTTGTCATCATCATAGGAGGACCCACACGTGCATGTTTTGGCAGTCCAAAACCTTTCTCGAAGTGCATATTCTTGCAGGTTCTAAGGAAGATGTGGAGTGACATCTGATTCTTTCTTGTCTCTTCCCCAGCCTGCTCTCCAGGCCAGGAGAGGGATACAAAGTTGCATCCAAAGTAAGTCAGTACCCTTACAAGTTATTTAGTGCTGCTGTGAGTCTTGAGTTGACTTTTATTAATCTGTAAAAAAAAAAGGTGATACACTTTAGAAACATAGTAATGTGTCTCATGAAGTTTGATTCAAGGAGAAAACAGAGGAGGATGCTGAGGCTGATAAATAGTGATTGTGTGGAAAAGACCAAGGTAACAGATCTTTGAGGTTATTAGGCACATGTGCTGAGAACTGGTCACATGCCCCAGACAATACTACATACTGTTCTATTTTGAAATACATGGGCTAATGTACTAATACTTAAAACGGAGAGGTTGAGCATCCTGCTCTGGTAGCCTGTCATAAGGTAAATGAGAAATTATTTCAAACTCTAAGACTCCTAACACAGAGCTTTTTGTGGAGTGTACCCTGATCTTTGTGCCATTACTCTGAAATACCATGTGAAGGAATGATGTGAGTTCTGTGTCCTAGCCTGGATGGTCCAGAGCAAAAACTCTACATACCACCTTCTTACTGAAAGCAGTTGGGAGAATCTAGAAGCATGAGTTTAAATTACAGAAAAGTGATCAAATGGGGAAAACACCAATAAGGAATACCAGATTCTCAAAGGGATGTCCAGGGACTATGGAATGCTGTAGTACACCTGGTAGAAAAAAAGAAACTGGAAAAAAAATGACACTTGCTGTGTGTCAGATACATGTAGAATGTGGACACCATCAAGGTCTCTGTGGAAAAATTGTCTCCACTTAAAAAGTATTTGCACAGCTGCGCAGCAGATACACATGTGAATTATCCCTTAAAAGATAAACCAATGTATTTCCAACATAATATGATGTTTTTGACATTTTTATTCATTTTTATACTTTGCACATTAATGTACATGATGTGGTATGATGTTGCCTCTTTAATACCTTTCCATCACAGGTTTTATTCCAGTGCAACAACACTAACTTATATCAGCATGTTATAAGACTTCTGAGACTGATGGCAGGATCATTAAAATAATTTGAATGGAGAGTAGTTCCTCACAGGTAAATACACAAATTACTAGATGACCTCCATAGTCAATATGAATTTTCTTATATTGGAAGTTGAAGGAACTTTGTCTATCTGAGCTTAGGGATCTATTCCAACACTGAGCACACTGCACAAGTGTTAGATGCTTTAATAGCTTGTGTTTTATTCAGAGATCAGTGTGCTAAGTGGTCCCTAATGAGAAAAAAAAAAAGAATTTGGAAAGTACTTTTCCTATTCTACAGGATTTCCACAACCTAGTTGCTTAAACTCTCTGGATGTTAATTAACTATCTACAAGTAATAACAGGTGTTACCTACTTTTGATTCCCTACTCATATATTTATTGTGAGACTAACTGGTTTTTGAGGGAAGGAGACATCTTACTGCTAGAGAAAACATAAAAATGAATTGGTAAGTTGTTCTGCAGCAATTTAGCTGAGTGGATGCTAAATACTGTTAAGTAAAGAGAATCACACCTACTCCCAATGATTTATGTAGGACTTATTCTGGATGATCAGCACTGGCAAGTGTTTGTGTTAGGCTGGGCCACCTAATCGTTTTATAAGGATGTGGGTGCAGCTGCCTTGGAGAAATGTATTGCAGGAAAATCATCCAGTTCTTGAATATGGCTGTAATGGGTGTCTAAAAATAATACCTAACAAAGGGTGTCCTTCGCAGGGGGAGCCAGAAATAACCTTTTTCTCTGTCAACGTGTAAGGCAAAGATCAGTTAATCTACAAGCAGCAGCCTGACCCAGAGACCACGAAAGAGCTGACTTTCAAGCACATTTTCTACGTAAGGAATCTTGAGCTTGGACATCCCCCCCTAAAGAGATAATAAATACCACTCGCTTCAACTTTTGAGCCTCGGTTTTGTAACGAGCCTCCATCCGTTCTTTGGCCCCCGCGCTGGGCCGTTCTACCGGGGACGCGCGGCGGGTTCGGGTTGGGGCTCGGGCCCTGGCCCTTGCCCCGGCCCTGGTCCGGGCGGAGCGCGGCGGTCGCGGGGCCAGCGCGTTCCGGCCCCGAGCGCGGCCGGTGCCGGCCCCGGGCGCGGGGAGCGGCGGCGCGCAGGCCCCGCCCCGCGGCAGCGGCAGCGCCGGGGCTGGGCGGCGCCTGGCGCCCTCACGTCCCTTCCCTCGCTCGCTCTCTCCCTCCCTCCCGCCCGCCTCTCCTCCTCCCCCCCGTCGGCGCAGCGCTGTGGTGAAGCCGCATTGTTTGTGCCGCGGGGGGAGGGGAGCCGCTCAGCCCCGGGAGCCGAGCGCCGAGCCCGCAGCCGGACGGCGACGCGCGCCGCGCCTCACGAATGCGCCGCGCCCGGCGGCAGCAGCAGCCCCGCACCCAGCGCCGGGTGACCGCCGCGGGCAGCGCGGCCCTCCGAGCGCCCGCTCGCCCGCCCGCGGCTGCCGGACGCGGGGCCAGGCGGCAGCACCGGCGGGGCCTCCGCCATTAACCCGGCCGAGCGTCGGCCGCAGCGGCGGAGCGGGAGGTCTGTCAGCCGCTCCTCGGCGGCTCCCACAGCGTGAGTACGGCCGGGTGGGCGGCGGGGGCCGGCGGGCGGGGGCCGGGAGCCGGCGGGTCCCGTCGCAGCGGGACGGGAGAGCGGCATGGGGGAAAAGAGCGGGGCGGACTGGGCACGGCAGCCTGCGGGGGGGTGGGGGTGCAGCTGCGGGCGGGCGGGGAAGGGAGGTGAGCGCAGCGGTCTGGGGGAGGGAAGGGAGGGAGGGAGGGAGGGCGCCGCTGGAGCTGTTTTGTCAGCCGCCATATTTGTGGGCCGAGTATTTTCGCGGCGGGGAGGGAGTGACTGTTGGGAAGGGCTGGAGATGATGGGCCCGGGCAGGAACCATCCTGCCGGGGGCCGGGAGGGGCGGGGGGGGGGAGCGCCGCGCCGGGCAGGAACCATCGGCGGGAGGGGAGGGAGCGCGCTGGAGCTCCCTGGGCGTGGGCAGGAAGTGCTGGCGCGGCACCGGCGGGGGCGGGCCCGGGGGCGTGAGCGGCCGCGCGCGGGAGGCAGGGTTCCGGGATGGCTGCGGGATCTGGCGGCCGCGGGCTTCTTCCAGCGGGCCGGGGGTGGGAGGGAAGGAGGGAGAGCGGCTCTGGTGGTCCCGCGTGGCTTGGCCGCCGTGCCCGCGCACGTCCGCTGGGCCCGGTGAGCCCCCGCTCCGGGCCGTGCCGCAGGGAATCGCTCCTGCTGCGCGGTTGAAGCGGCGGGTGGCGGCCGCCCGGAGCGCGTGTAAGCGCTGTTTGCTTACCGTCCCTCCTTGTCTAGGACTAAAGAGCATTCCCGTGTCTTTCTCTCTTTAATGGTCTACATGAAAGTGCCTTTGAGAATGGAATTCCCTAGTCCATTGAGCAGGGGATCCAGGGACCAAAGACAGTTTATTTGAAGAGGAGGAAGGTAACTAGGGCAGAGACTGTAATTTGGAAGTGTATGGTACTGTACTTTTCATGTTGGTTTTAGCTATCGTACACCTTGATAAATAGCTTTTTTTTTTTTTTTTTTTTTTTTTTTCCCTCATACCATGTATTTCACAGCGAAAGCTATCCCTGTGCACTTTTGTTATGGTGAGGAAAAAGTCTGCTGGTGATTTCCTTCCCAAGTAGCTGATGCAGTTCTAGGAGATGGGAGCTGTGGATAATTTTCCTGGTTTATATCCTGCAGTTTTCGAGGGCAGGACAGTGCTAACAGAAGTGCATTAAAATAATTTTATGTTCGGTTTGTGCAGTATCTTTGTGAGCATTGAATGGAAACTTGTCTTAGTTTACTCTTCAAATTTAGGTCTTGGTCCTCATTCCTGTCGATCTGCAGGGTCCTGGGAAGGGGGCAAGGGGTGGGAAGGAGAAGTGCTAGCTAGTAATTGCCTAAAGAAAGCCAACCAGTTGTAGGTGATGAATGTGCTATGCAGAACTCTGGTCTTTTTCCGGAGTATTTATAGAACGTTTGCAAACAGAAGGATTTTGGAGAAACAAAACAGTGCTCTGGCCTCTGGCACATTTAAGTTATTCACACTAAATTTGCATGAAAATCGGCCTGAGCACTACCAGTTTCAATTCTGTATGAGTTACATTGTATTTGTAGGGTATCCAATCTGTGTTTGAGACTGTATCTTCTTTCCTATGTCAGCTGTATTTACTGTTTTAGCATTGAATTTAATTTAGTATTTTTTGGATGTTGCAGTATTCTTAGGTGTTAGCTCAATAATTTTATCAGTCTGGTTCATACAGTTTCTTTGACTTTTGCAAGAGCTGTCCTAAATCTTTAAGTAACATTAAAGATCTTGTGCTTTTGAATATTTTCTTCCTATTTTTAAGGCCTGAAGCCATGTTTAAGAATCTTGGAAACAGAGGGGGATGTAGAGCTTGAAAACAGCATTAATGTGTTTTTTTTCTGTGGTATTGGGCTAAGGCAGTGTGGACAAGTTACACAGGGTTTTGATTTCTGAAGGTCATCTCTCATCCCCCCCTGTATGTTTTCTGAAACAGTCTCTATCCTGAGGAGCCACTACGAACTGATACACAACCAGCTAAAATGTGGGAAGGGGCATTAAAAATACCAAAACAGGCTTTTACATCTAGACAGAATTGAAATGCAATTACATGAGGTAAACGTGCTGTAACCTGTGTTTCTTGATTGATAAGTCCATTCTGATCTGTAATCAGTTGCTGTACATTGACACATCAGTGTGTTTTAGCTGAAGAATCCATCATTATTTGTTCATAATAACAGAAATCAGGGCCTTTGTATTACCTTTGGGTCTCTGAATTACAAAATCTGTATTGAAACTGGGAACTAACTTTCAGTTTTGGTTACATTACTGGTATATTTCTGGTTTTGGTTGTTGGACCTTCTTTGGCAGCATTAGCTGTTTAAACTGTTTTTTTACAGTTAAGAAACTGGTGTGATCGAATCTTGTGTTGTTTTACAGAATTTAATTATTAAATGCTTCTTCCAAAGTTGAAGAGGTGGAACCTCTTTTATTCTCCTGTTGACTATAAGGAGCAGATCAGATATCCATCATGATTAAGTACTGATTGTTGACTATGATATAGAAACTACTAATAAGGGTTAAGAATTAGTTGTGTAAAAGTCAGATCTGTGAGAAGCACAATTCTCTCATGAATAATAAAACTAGCTTAGATGGTGAAAGCAGAGTCCGTTTGTGAGAGAAGACAGATCAGAGCCTTTCAGGAGCTAGTCTTAGGGTTAGTTGCCTAAGTGATCTAATCTTTCTGTGAAAGGAGTTCCTTCAGTACTTTGAAGCCTTTAGAAATGGGCATCGCAGGCAAGCAAAAGGCAAGCAGCATGGAGAGGTTCATGTAGTTGTTCAGTGCTTGCTGTTGTCTTCCTGAAATAGATGCACTGGTCTTTCACAGTAGCTGTGTTTTGATTTCTCTATTTCTCGGTTATTTTGGCAATACATGCTAATGACAGTTGTGTTACAGTGAGCAGCCCTGACTCAAAATAAAGTGTTGAAATGATGAGCCCTTAATAATACTTGAGGCAATGATTAAAGATCACGTTTTTTTTTTTTTTAATGTAGCTGAGGTTGGATGATGCTATTTATTAATGATTTATTGGGAGGAAGGAATGAGTGAAATAGAATTTTAAACTTGATGGTGTCCATCAAGGTTTGTAATGTTTTCAACCCTTATAGGAGAAAAGCCCCACCCAGTGTGAAGATGTCAAAAGGCCATGAATATGTATGGAAGCTTTTAACTTAGAAATTTTGTGACCAAAATATGTGCTCATGCTAGTCATGGGGCTTTGGAGTTCGGGGGAGGAAGCTATCTTTTTGTATGGTATGTGATCTTTCTGCAGTGGGTTGTAAACTTAAAAATTGTTTTAAAGAGCTTGGGAATGGGTTTATAAACAGGGAGATTTTTATCTATCAGCAGTTGATTTGAGAACAGCTCCTGAAGAATTTGTTGTAGGAGAAGGGTGTGTGTACACACATACTTAAAAGCAGGGAACATGTTTTGGCCCTAAGTCAAATCTGCTTTACAGGTGAAGTATTTACTAGTTGCAGTCCATACTGCACCATATTGGGCACTGTGAGTTCTGTCATGTCCTTGTCATGTTGTGAAGAATAATGGGCTCACTAAAGATTGAGGAAAGTAAAACAAGTGTAAGGCTGTCAGACTGCCCACTTGCCAAATGTGGACGTATGTGTGCTTTTCTGGCTTTTAAATATAGCTATGGTAATTGAGTTGATAACATGAGTGTTTGAAATTACGCTGGAAAAAAAATTCAGAGAAAATTTGTTTTTCTTTCACAATTGCATTAGTACTTTTGAAAAGAGGTCTAGAGGACAATCTGTAGCTGCTGCAAAAATTTTCAAACTGCAGGCACCCCTAAGGTATTAAGAAGTATTGTATTAAAGGTTTTCTTACAGGGTACCAAACGCATTTTTTTTTAATCTGTGATACTTCCGAAATGTTTTTGTTCTCTTGCAGTGGTCTTGCCAACAGTGCTTCTGTAAGGTTTCTAGCAAGGATTTTGTATAGCTGTGTTTACTCAGGGAAGCTGTTACTTGGAAGATCTGTTGATATTTAGGTTAAACTTGTACGAAACTGAGCAGTCTTGTTGAGTAAGAGCAACAGTCTTTTGGTTTTGTTTACTTTTAGTGAAATATATGTATGGAGGGCTGTAGAACTGAAGGTTTGTTCCCTTACTACAGTAAAACCAATATTTTAATAGGATTGTTTGGTGTTCATAGTATTAACTGTTGCTCTAATTTTAGGTAAACATTACCAAATGAGGAGAAAAGGAAGATGCCATCGAGTATCGGCAGCAAGGCATTCTTCTTCCCCGTGCAGTATTAAACACTCCCCGACACGAGAAACCTTGACGTACGCTCAAGCTCAAAGGATGGTTGAAATAGAAATTGAAGGTCGCCTGCATAGGATCAGTATCTTTGATCCTTTAGAAATTATATTAGAAGATGATCTTACTGCCCAGGAAATGAGTGAATGCAACAGCAATAAAGAAAATAGTGAAAGACCACCGGTTTGTCTAAGAAGCAAACGCCATAAAAATAACAAAGTGAAAAAGAAAAATGAAGCTCTTCCGAGCTCACATGGTATACCTGCTACAACAGCTCCTCTTCCAGAACCAAAAGTACGGATTGTTGAATACAGTCCCCCTTCAGCTCCTCGGAGGCCTCCAATTTACTACAAATTCATTGAGAAGTCAGCAGAAGAACTTGATAATGAAGTTGAGTATGACATGGATGAAGAAGATTATGCGTGGTTAGAATTGATAAATGATAAGCGTAAAAGTGATGGAGTGTCGGTTGTTTCACAAAATATGTTTGAATTCCTTATGGATAGGTTTGAAAAAGAGTCTTATTGTGAGAACCAAAAACAGGGTGATCATCAGTCTTTAATTGATGAAGATGCAGTGTGTTGTATATGCATGGATGGTGAATGTCAGAACAGCAATGTGATCCTGTTTTGTGATATGTGTAATTTAGCAGTACATCAGGAATGCTACGGGGTGCCATATATACCTGAGGGCCAGTGGCTCTGCAGACACTGTTTGCAGTCCCGCTCTCGGCCTGTAGACTGTGTGCTGTGCCCAAACAAGGGAGGTGCCTTTAAAAAGACAGACGATGATCGTTGGGGACACGTGGTGTGTGCTCTGTGGATTCCAGAAGTTGGATTTGCTAATACTGTTTTTATTGAGCCAATTGATGGTGTCAGGAACATTCCCCCAGCCAGATGGAAGTTAACGTGCTACCTCTGTAAACAGAAAGGTGTCGGTGCCTGCATCCAGTGCCACAAAGCAAACTGCTATACCGCATTCCATGTGACGTGTGCTCAAAAGGCTGGTCTGTATATGAAAATGGAACCTGTGAAAGAACTGACTGGCAGTGGAACAACGTTCTCTGTGAAAAAGACTGCCTACTGCGATGTGCATACTCCACCAGGTTGCACACGGAGGCCGCTCAATATTTATGGAGAAGCTGAAATCAAAAACGGTGTTTGTAGAAAGGAGGGATCAGTCAGAACTGCTAGGTCTACATCAAAAGTCAGAAAAAAGACTAAAAAAGCCAAGAAAACAGTGGTTGAACCTTGTACAGTTATGCCAACAGTATCTGCTCCTTATATCCCCCCCCAAAGGTAAGCGCACCATCAAAATGTGAGAAACCTTTACTTTTATTATTGATTTAAGTTTAAACCAGTGCTTTTAGATGCCACCTTGAAGTTTCTGTACATTTGTTACATGCTTTTTTTAAAGGCCTTTTTCAGAGAATTACTTAATTATGCACATTGCACTTCTGTGGAGTTGTATTAAAATGCAGTAACTTCCTCAGAGAAATTATTAACTGATCAAGTGATCTGTCTTGTCGTCAGAACATTTGGTTTGGGCTTTTTTTTTTTTTTTTGTCAGACTACGTTACGTTGTGTGTTCACATGTCATTCACTGTACTTCTAAGAATTAACTGCTAAATTCAGAATACTAGATGCAGTTGATCTTCATATTAAAGAAAAAAAGCCAAGCTCAAAGTTAACTTTATTTGTGATTTTGGATTCTGAGCTTCTTTTCCTAATTTTAGGAGATCCAAAATAAAAATTACAATTAATTGTGTATGTAAGTTTTGAATCTTGTTCCTCTCACATAAATTAAGAATAAAGTTGTAGTGTAAGATCTATGTAAGTTTTACAAAAAGCCTTCAAGGAAGTGTTTTTCCTTGTGTGGCAGAATAACTTCTCCAGAGGTATTTCTGGAATTTATGTTTGTATGTTTACAACACCAGCATATTTGTTTACCACTTGAATTGAAATCTTACAAATTCAAGAGCAGTGGTCTGGAAAGTTTCTCAAACAGACACTAGTTCTGTGTGCAGGCTCATTTCATGTACTGTGACCAGACTCTGAATGCACAGAAGTGAGGACCTTTAAAATAATAGGATGCCTTTCAAACAGCTGACTCACAAGTCTCAGGTAGTGAGCAATTAAAGCTGGTTAAATGAATCTAAATAAATACATGTTTAGAAACTGCAGTTTTTTCCTGTAATAAGTTTTGGTAATGTAGGAAGCTACTTATTGACTGACTTTGACAAACAGCCTTCAGCTCCCATGTGGTGTTTACAAACAGCAGATTGATTGCTCTGTTCTCTGTTAGGATTGGCTTGGTAAAATGGTATTTTTGTTTAGTGATGCACTGCAGAAAAGCTTGAGTTGTCAGTAGGCAACTAATAGTGCTATTTAAACAGGAATTACTGTCCATGGAAGGGGGAAGTTGGTGTAAAATGATTCATCTTTGTCTTAATTAGGACAATCCCAATTGGTAGTGTAGTATGTTTTTCGTTTTGCTTTTCTTAAGACAGTGGAAGAAAGAATATGAACTAAGAGTTGAGGATTAGAAAGTATGTTCTCTGGCAGCTCATGCCATTTTTAAAAAATCCCCAGACTCTAAAAAGCTATCATCAGAGGGCTTTTTAAATAACAGTCATTAGATGCCAGTAGCAAAAATACAGAGACATTTTTTCTTTTTTTTTTTTTTTTAATGTTTATGATTGAATTTCTTTTCAAGACAGCAGAAAAATTCACCTTCTATTTATGCTTCTCTTCATGTTTCTAGGAACAAGTAGAGTTCCTATAATGTATGTCAGAAGTGTAAAAAATATGGACAGTTTAAAGGTATTTTAAAGTTGACCTTTATTATAAATTGCTTGTCTTTGGCTGAGGAGGACCCTTGCTTAAATACTCTGTAACATGAACTTGTTCAGTCCTAGAAAACTGATCACTAAATTAAAAGTGAAACAGAAATGGGTGTATTAAAAGGAAAAGTGAGTACACTGCAGACCAAATCTCTTGTTTTGGAACCAAAGTTGTCAAGTTTTCTTTGGCTGTTCTTCAGCTCCTTTCTGTTTTGGAAACACTCTTGTGTTTCTGCAGGTATTAAGTACATACCCCTAAATTATAAAAAAAAATTATTTGGATCATTTCACAGTAGCCTTCATTTAAATTATTATTTTTCTCCAATCTGTTTTTAAAACACTCCTTTTTTTCCCTTGGAGCTGAAGCATGATTTTTCAGAGGTCTTGAGGAAGAGCAGTTAAGCTATTTAAGTTACTAGACAATAAATATATGCACCCAGTGTTTAAACACTAGTGCTTTTTTACCTGAAGAATTTGATTTTAATATGTTTTCAACATCTCTGGATATTGAGGCACACGTGGAGATGTTTGGTTTGGACTGCTTTCTTAATAATTCCCCAGACTGTAACACCTCCTTGGCATACTGCTGGCTCTTCAAAGTTGGGAGTTGGAAGAGAGTACAAGGATGAAGATCACAGTGAGCAGGAAGGTACCTGCTGGATGCAGCCCCTGAGTACATCTGGTGAAGCTTGAGGAAAACCATCTTGCAATTTATGTTCAGTTCAAGGAGAAGGATTTGTATTCTTTTCTGGATAGTGAGAGTATATGAATGAGCATTTTAGTAACACAGTTTAAAATAATTCTGTTTTCCAAAACAATTATCTTAATATTCAGGGTATTTTAAAAAGACTGGGTATGGAACAGTATGCTTCATAATTTCTGCACAACTTTTGTAGCTTATGAACTTCTGGGTCAGCTTACCTTAGGTCAGGTTTCTGTGCTACTGCCTTGAATGACTTCAGCCAGAATTTCTTACACAGGTGTCATACTCTTAAGCTTTTTGCTGTTCACTTATATAGATAGTGTTGTTATCTAGGTCGTTTATAATCTAATTATGTGACCTCTCAGACTTTCATCTGTGAACTCTTGATTTAGGGGTGCAGATCAGAAGTTGCCAACCATTGATCCATTGATGATAAGAGATAAATGCTTACCTTCCCTGCCTTTTTATTTATATTTTTTTAATGTTATTTTTATTTTTTCCCTGTAATTTATTTTTAATGTTAGGCCTGTATCTGTCCTGTTGCCTAGGTATTTTGGAAAGTCTACACCTAAGTATCTACTTCCAAAGGTGCAGTAGTTCATCTTAGAGCCTTAAGGTGGTTTCAGTTTTCAGTGCTGTCAGTGCTGACTTGTAACTTGGTTAGCACTTGTAATAATGTGTGGGACTACCAGGGAACTCTTAAGCATGGAGGGGTATGTCAGACCTGGCTAGAGAGATGTGTTCTTTCTTTACTAGGAAATTCCATTCAGTTTTTATTGAAATACAAAACTTACACTGTGTTGTTCATACTCATCAGCTTTTTTTGTTTGCCTGTTTTTGATGCGTGGTTTTTTTTTTAATTATTGTTTAAAGGTAGAAATGAGCATTATCTAAAAGTTGTGTTTCTGGGAAATGCCAGAGCAGCTGTGCTGTGTGGGGAGAGTGGGAAAGGACACTCTAAAACTGTCCCACCCTATGGGAGGGACAGACAGTACCTTCTCCTCTTGGCAAATGGTAGTTAAAAAGTAGCCTCCCACTGCCACCAGCTAGTCTGGCTGAAGAAAATGGCAAATTTCTTCTTGAAATATAGTATTGCTACTAGGGATGGGTAATGGTTGAATTTTGCTTAGTAGAGAGATTTCCCACCCCTCCCAAAAACATAAATATACTAAAAGGATTTTGTTTGAACTGCAGGTTCAGAATTTTCAACTTAGGAAATCCTAACTTTTAGGGTTGGCTTGACAATCTAAACCTAGTTGCTTCTCTCTGTTAGTTATCTTGTGCTGACTCTGCTCAATTTCTTGTGGTTTTTTTTGTTTGTTTTTTGGTTTTTTAAACTTGCTGCTTCTCATCCTTGTCCTTTATAACTGTTGCCTTATCCAGCAGCAGGATGGGTACAAGAAGCAAAAGTGTTACAATGATAGCTGGGAAAACTACATAGTTTCTCTTGTTTTTGAGTGCTTGATTCTTCACTACAAATAGAACTGGTTTTGTGTTGCCTCTTGATCTTATGTGTCAAAAGAGGCATTTTAAAAATGTTTGCTCGTTAGCAGTGTCAATATCCACATTATGTAAAAATGCTGTGAAACTATGATATTGTAGCTATATATTTGGAGGGAAATAGAATGTGATATAAAATATTTAATCATTGGTATGTTAAAAGTATACACTGAGATACAGTGTAATCTACTTTATTAAAATGCCATTTGTGCAAGTACTGCTCTATTAAATGGGAGCTGACATTAGAAGTATATAAATATTTGCTTTCATCTGTACTTTCTGCAAACATGGCAGGTTTGTTATGTCTGAAATTAAGGAAATATTTGAAATGCAATGCTTGTATAGACAACAAAGAATAAGTAAAAAGGTCCCACTTTTATTAGAAGTAGCAACACTCTATGTTGTTGCATGAGGTGTATGGCATCGTTAATATGAAAAAAAAAAAGTTTAAGATTGTTCTGAAATTAGGTAAGTAGTAGCCAACAACTGGGAGCAAAAATTGCTGAGACTCTTACAAAAACATTTTCAGCTCTTGTGACAGATCAGCATTTATGTGCCCCACATTAACTGATTTCTGTATGCTGATCTTTGGTTTCTTTAGGAGGAATACTGTGCCTGGCAGTAAACTGGGTTTGTGTTACTGTGTCTCAAGGCAGAGCCAGTGCTTTCTTTCAGTTTATAATTTACCCAGTGGAGCTATCCTGAACTTTCTTACCAAGTTAATTGAATGTGATCTTGTTATCTTAACACAGGAATCTTGATTGTCTCTGAAAGAAAGTATGGGCCAGAAAAATAAATAATAAACAAACAGAAAGTGTTGAAATGCAGTATAAGGGGAAAGGAACATCAACAAAGCCTTCAAGACACTGTTGGTCTGCATTCACAGCTAATGCTGCTTGTTGATATATGTAGCTTGTGGAATTATTTTGGGAATTTTAAAAAATGTTTTCTAGGGAACTCTGGGGTTTTTTTTTAATACATTGAGAAATTTTTTAAGGTGGGGAGAAGGATCAAGAAATTTGGCTTAAAATTCAGCATAAAAAAGCTGTTGAAAAATATTGCTGGGGCCAGCATTGCAAAGAACTTGGAAGCTGAATAAATCCAGACTAATGTCTGTTAGCTCTTTATCCTTGAATATACATGTATGTGTAATTCACAGAATCATGTGAAAATGCTTATTTTAATTCCAGGGGAGCATGATGTAGGCATGCCTTGTGACTGTACCTAATACTTGGATCACAGAATCACTTAAGTGAAGGAAATGCCAGGAATCATGGGCTGCTGATGTTTCTTGTCTTGTCACGTTGTTTGACTTTGAAACCTTTCTGTTATGTGTAGAAACTACTGCTGATGTCATTCTGATCTCTTTGCTTAAATAAAAAAAGTAAGTTTCCCAAAATAAAATAAAAGAGCTACTGTGGTGTTCACTAGTTTTGCCTCAGTGGTATTTTAAAAAAGTAAAGATGACTTTAGAGTATTATTTTGAAGCTAGTTCATTTTGACACTGGTTAGCTAATTAAATAAGGATTAATTAATGTGTTCAGAGAATTTAACTTTCTTAGTAAATTGTAAAGTAGATTTTGAGTAAAAATAATACCTTTTTCCCCCCTTCTGTTTATTTTACATGTAACAGGCCAAGAAGCTTAAAATAAATTAGTATGTTACTTCTGTAAGGCATATCAGTAATATCCTATGTGCTTTCTAAGGGGTTTGATCCACAATGATTGTATATGTGTTCATGCAGTTATGAAGACCAAGATTTATGTGATTTTGTGTTTCAGAACTTCTGAGTTTCACCAGTTATGTGAACTCCCAGTATTTTTTTTTTTTTTTTGGTGGCAAATAGAGGCTGTTGTGATTTGTGCCATAGCAAGACATCTGAAGAATGCATTGTCTGAAGAACTGTCTCCTGGCATGTTCTTTTATTCAATGATCAAGTTACGGAGTGCATAAAAAATTGAAGATAAACACTGAGCTTTCTTCTTACAACAGATCAAGATGTGGTTTTTGATTACTATATCTGATGTGAATTTAGCCTTTTGATATTAGGTTTCAAAATTCTGTGTGGTTGCTATTAATGTATAGGAGCTGGCAGAAGTAAATCTGTGTATATTTCTCTGAGAAGAGATTTTTCCAGTTTGACACTGGTAGGGGGATTTTGTTGTTTGAGTTGGGTTTGGTTTTGGTTTTTTATTTTATTTATTGTTTTGGGTTTCTGTCCTTACCCAAAGTTTTGGAATATCACAAACTCTAGTTGTTAGAATAGGAAGAAGATAAGGGATAATCAACTGAAATAACAATGTTTCTTTAGCTCTCCAGTTCTACTTTTCCTGTCCAAGGAAAATTTTACAAGCTGCTTGCTCAAATAGAAAAATGGGGTCACAGTCATGTAAGCAAGACAAAGTGCTTCCTACATGTGCATTCAAAATCAAATACTATTTAAATACCAGTAAATGTTGAATAAAGAAGCTGGAGAGACTTTCAGGCTTCAGAAGATGTATCAATAGATTAAATATATACTGGTAGACTCTCAGCCTAAGAGAGGCAAATTCAGTAGCTTGACTTTTAAAATATAACAGACAGAAAGAAATAAAACCTGCAAAGTAGTTCTAATTAAGAAAGTGTGTATTTGTTGCATGGGGATTCTGCAGACTTGTATTGCAGGGGTTTAAATGAAAGCTTTTTCAGTCTCTCCAGGATTTGCCATGTACTCTGTTAGGCATGTAGCTGACTTCTGCTTGGTATTAAAGGAATGTTATCTTTTTTTCAAAAGGAAGTAAAGACATGCAGATGAATTCTGATTTTTACATAGTTATTCATTTACCTCTGTTGTCTTTTAAGTTGGTCAGAACAGTTTGAGGGATATTTTATTTTTAAGTTAATAAGTCATATAGTAAGTTTTAGCTTTTATTGAGCAATGTGATAACAAAGTTGTGGTTTTTGACTGTTAAAAAAAAAAAGTGTTATTGAAAGACAGGTTTTAAAAACACTTTGTTAAGCAATTTTCCGTGAGAAGAGTAGAGAGAGTTTCCTATGTCCAGGTGGGCATTCTGATCTTCAAAAACGGAAGTTTTTGGATATGGAGCTAGGAGAAATAATTGGTAAGGCTCAAGAATTGATTCCAATTCCTCAACTAAATTCTTCCATAGTTTTTTTTATTCTAGTTTTGTGCTAATTGTCTTCCAGGGTATGTCATTGGAATTACTATAATTACCTGTAGGGGAGTCTTGTGTCCTTCCTACAAGCCTCAGTATATTTTGTGGAACTTTGCTGAACAAGGCTTGAAAATTCAAGTGTTCTAGAAACTCAGTTTACTGTGTTGCAGCTTGTTCAATAATTTTGTTTACATTTTGTTCTGATGGGTTTTAAAACATATCCACAATCTTTGTGTGGGAAAATAAGGGTATTTTATTTACTCTGTAAAATGGAACTTGATTTCATTGTTAATGGATATTAGCATAGGACAAGAGAAACTGGTGTGTTGGTGATACTGAATTAAGTTTTACAGAGTAAATACAGTTTTCCTGTGTTCTGTGTAACTTTAGTAGGGCTATGCTGGATAAAGGACAATGCAAAATAGCAAACTGATAAAACTGGAGAATTGGGACAGTGTGGTAATGATATGGTAATTAATGCCATTGGTATTAATACCAGTGGTATGGTAATTAAATGGTGTGGTAATGGCAACTATGGTAATTAATGTACTAGGGTTTGTTCATGTTCAAAAATCACTTAGTTTTAATGGATTCTTGATCTTCCTTTGGGTGTTTGATCAATACAGGTTTTCATATTAAGATCTTTGAGCTTCAGTTACTATAGTAATGTCCAGATCACGTACTTGCTCAAGAAAATGTTCTCTCCAGTTTATATTCCAAAAACTTAAGAATCCTGAGGTATTGTAATACTGAAAATAATACCCATGAAGGTAAAAAAACATGCATGGTCTGTGCAGTGGTTAGTAATGATTGATAATCTCTCACTGGCTTTCTTAAGTTCAACTGCCACACCGTTGGTTCCAAAAATACTGGTTTCCCTTTTCCCTGTAACCAGTCACCCTAGTTGCCACAGTGATATACAGCTGAAACTGGGGAAGGAAGTCATGAGCCAAAGAAGGCAGCTGTGAGATTTGCTAATAGATAAAAGCACATCTCTTACATTGACAAAGTCTGTTTTGTGCATTTTTCTAAAAGGTGAGGAAACAAGGACGGGGTAACACACTCAGCTCTCTGAATGCATTGACCAGTGCTTTAGGTGTATCATCCTTTCCAGGGCAGATTATCCATCAGATGTCTCCACGTGAGGAGACTGTAGGTGCCATTTCAACGGTTCAGTTCTAAAGGGACCTTTGCCATTTTAAAGACAAGCAGGGAATTGTATGATATCCCCGTTTGTAGTGCACATCAGTGGGGAAAGGAAGTAGTTCTGTCCCACTCAGTTGGCTGTGGCACAATTAAAACAGTTCTGAAAAATGTTTTTTTGTCATCTGTGTAGTTTTGGCATGTAGCTCTAAAAAAAAACCAAAAAACAAGAATCAGTATGACTGCTGGTGCTAAGGCATCAAAAGGCTGCAGTGGTCACCAGCTTGAAACTTAATGCTTCTTCTATGAGACCAGTTAGATAGCAGCAGTCACTGAATATCCCTGGAACACAGTCACCTTTCTAAGAATTTCCATGTTCCTCTATCAATGTACTTTGCTTGAAATAACTGGTAAGTTGAGGGAAAAATGATTTTTTTTTCTCCCAGCAGTTGGTATGCTTGTCTTGTCTTTAGAAAATAGTACAGAAAGCTGTTCTTTTTTGATGTGCTTATACTGTAAAAAGTTCTATTCTGGACAGATACCTTAGCAAAAAAATGCCTTTGCTGAGGTGTTTTCTGTAGTTCTGGGAGGTGCCCTAAGTTCTCTAAGCCTTGTCTCCACACTGGGGATTTATCAGTCTAGTGTAGCAATTAATCCAGTCCTGTCCTAGTCAGATCCTGATTGCAAACTGCTGAAGTTTTTAAACAGCTCTCCCTTCACTAGCCCAAATACTTGCCCCTTTTTTTCTTTTTTTTGTTTTTTGTTCACTATTTCTTTATTACATCTTGGGGGAAAAAAAGGGAAGTGGAATGTATGGAAAATCACTTTAGGTGGCGGGAACTTCAAAATCAGTACCCAGTTTGTGCAACTTACAGGATTCTACAGCAAAGTTGTCTCATTTCCCCAAAATGATTGTATCACCCATTAAAATTGGAAGTGCTTGGGACAGTAAAAGTCTACCTGGAAGTATCAGACTAAGCAAAAAGATGGTTAAAGAGCTGTGATCCAAGTAGAGTCTAACAGCAGATGTAACATCCTCCTAGCACGAAGTTCATAGTGTAGAGGCTCTGGAGATACCTGCACACGGAGAGTTTCAGATACACAGCTGCTGCCCATGTGTGGCATTTAAATGAAATGCTTGGTTTCATTTAAAGGGGAAGGCAAAGACGAGCAGCTTCCAACCTTAAGTAGTCTCTGCACTCCAAATTACCTTCTGTTTTTATATTTTGAAAGTTGGAGATTGTCTTCTGTGAACATCTCTCTTAAGCTTCTTTTAACACTCGGTTATTATATATAAATAGTATGGTTTGTTATGTGAATTGGTAAATGTACTTAAAGCTGTAGCTAAAGATGTTTGCGTAGTCTTGCCACATCTGATGGGCATGAAGCCAAGGCACCTTTCTTCATGTTATGATTCTCTGATCTTTCCAAATAGTTGTGTATTTGGCTGTGCTTTTTCTGACTCGGTTCAGTAGGTTTTACCATTTCCAAGAGATTTGTGAAAGCAGTTATTTGATTTTGATTGCATTCTATAATTAATTTTAATTATGTTGTTTGAAGTTTAGTAGGTCATGTGTTCTGCATTGAATAAATCTTTGTGGAGCCCATGTCTGCCTGCCAGTGAAAGATGTACAAGACAGTCTGAAGTCTGTCTGCAGACCTTCTAAGCTTTAAATTACACTGGAATTTTTTCAAGAATACCTAACTAGCTTAGTTATTAATTAGAAAAAACAAAACAAAGCAAACAATGTCATTGAGGAACCAAAGGACCCAATGGCACTGTATTTTAAAGAAAACTCGGGTTTGCTCTGTCCTTGCCTGGTGATGACTGAAAACTTTAGCTATGGTTTGTGGCACTGAATAGACCTATGGCACCTTATCTAGACAGTCCAAAAAAACCCCAAGGATAGATGACCTTTGGTGAACTTAAACTGTGTTAGTCTGAAAAAATATTTATTTTTCCCAGATATTCTTAAAAACCATTTTACCCCAGGCGTACTTCTAACTTTACATTTTCTTTAGGTGTTTTGACTACTTAGCTTTTATCACTTACCTGCAAAACTGCTTTCTTCCTAATACAAAAAGGGTAAAAATAGAAAAATATTGGTATGTATATACAGTTATGATTTCTGTTTAAATGTCTCATGGTACTGCTCTACAAATCAGACACTTCTTGAGTAAATATTTGCTTGATTTAGTATTAAATTTTGGAGAATGGGATAAACCCTCCACTGTCAATTGCAGAGTTTTTCTATGGGTAGTAGAAACATTCTGAGTGTAGATTTCTTTTTTCATTGTTGTTATGCATTCTGTAACTGCTTTACATCCAGCTCTCTTTCCAGCTGCCCCCAAAATGAAGGAACTATCTCTCTTGCAATGCAGGGGATTGGTACCTTGGGGCATTTTGTGTTAATTTTACAAGGGCTGCCACCATTATCATACAACGAGCAAATACTTTCATTCTATAACCATTGACTTTTTCTATTTTGCTGTAATTTCAAGATACTGTAGGCACAGACAGCTGAAGATTTGTTTCAGATAAACTTTTGTTTTAATATATTTTCAGAAGCCAGTATCATGTTTGAGACTTGGACATCTGTCTAACTTGTCATTATTTGAAAAATAGGAATCAGTATTGTTGCGTGTGGTGTTCATAAAGCACTTTTCTTGAGTATTTGTAAATAAGGGTATGTGTAGAGTATTTACATTTTTTAAAAAGCAGGTTTGGAGAAAATACTAATTGATTTTGATCAAAATATTTTGTTAAGTGTTTATATCATCCTCATGTCTTCTCTGTTTAGTTATTTTCATTGTATGTGTGGGGTAAAATAATAATTGTTCCTATGTTTTATATTTTTTGTTTGACTTATTTGTCAGAAATTTATTAATAGAGTAATACAAGGCTTTCATTACATGTTTTAATGCAAAAAAGTTTGAAGATGTATTGTCTGTAAAATAAGCTACTAATTCTTTCTGTAGATGGAAACAAATGATCTGATGATTTTCACTGTGATTTGGGGCTTTTTATCTGATTTCATTATCAATAGGAAAATCATTCTGAAATGCACATTAAGCTTTGTTCTCAGCCCTAATGTGGGATTGCTTTTCCAATAATGATTACAAAACAAGTGATTCCCTTTGGCTTGATAAGTATCTTAATGTATTTGGTAGAAACTGCAGTGTCAAGCAGCTCTATTTGGTCATCATTTGTAACTCACAAATAATTGTACTGGAAGGGATCTTACCGAAGGAAGTTAGTAACATAGTGACTGCTTCTGGTTTTACAGTATGCATTCATATATACGTGATGTTTAACTTCCATAGATAAATGTGTTTTCTGCTTTGCTGTGAAAAATACAATATCAGTTTTTCCATGTTTTAGATTAAATAAGATTATGAATCAGGTGGCCATTCAGCGAAAGAAGCATTTTGTTGAACGCGTGCACAGTTACTGGTTGCTTAAAAGGCTGTCTAGGAACGGTGTTCCACTCTTGAGAAGGCTGCAGTCCAGTTTACAGTCACAAAGAAACACACAACAGGTATGTGGCATACTTTTTACTTACAAGAAGAAGTAGGAAGTTTTCTATTTTGTTGAGTTAAAACTAGGAAACCTTGTACGAAGTAAAAACTTTCTTTTACTCACGACTGAATAAATTATTTATCGTGAAAGTAAATATATCTCAAGTGATATTGCTTATATTGCCAGTTGGGAATTTTCTAATACTTTTTAAGATATGAGATATATATAAAAAAAAAGTGCCTCTTTTTCTTCTGTTTTTGCTTAAATGTTTCACAAAAATACTATAATTACAAATACCATAATGCCATTATTCTTTGATAAGTGTTGTACTTTTTTTGAAACTCATTCTTCAATGTACTGTCAGATAAAAAATAAAAGTTATTTTAAATTCATCAAAAGATGCAAAGCAGATGTCTTATTTGACACTTGAAAAAAATGTGGATTTTAACAGGGTAAAGGGTTAGTTTAAGTTTTAAAAAAAGCTAGTTTACAGTTCTCAAAATCAGATCTGTATTGCCCGCCTTGTTCAGTAATTACAAAATGCAAGTTGTTGATGAAATTCAAAGTGTTTCAACTTCTGGTTTTGCTTTTGACACAGTTAAGTGGGATTGTAGACAAGCATAAGTTTAGTTTTACACTCCTATGAATAAGTTGCTGAAAAACTTCACAACAGCAACTCCAGGTGGTCTGTTTTGGCTTTAAGTTAGTGGATAGCTTAAAAAATAATTAAAACTTCTGAATTGTGTGGATCCATGTGTATAGACTTGAAAATGCTGTGAAGCATCATGGCATGGAAATGTTTTCTGCATCCCAGTTACCATTTTTAATGGAATGGAATGTGTAGGCTGTGTTCTTTCCATTCTCCTGGCATTTGACTTCCTGTAAAATAGCCTCTAAAACTGAGGAATTAATTCTGTAATAATTTACTTGTTTCAAATGGAGTTTTTCCCCCTCTGAAATGGAACTGTTTTCTTTTGTTGGAATTGTATTTCTGTTTGCTGATTAAGTCATTGATTTGGTCATAAAAATACTGTGTTCAACACTGCTTCCTAATTATTTAGTCTGTCATGTTTGTGTCTGTTTATTTTTGTTAGCTTTTCTTGTGGAAAAACTAATTAATAATTCCCAGAATAATTAAGGTTAGAAAGGGCCTCTGGAGTTCATCTGGTTCAACCCCACTGCTCAAGCAGGGCCACTTAGAGCAGGTTGTCCAGCACCTCGTCCAGTTGGTTTTTGAGTATTTCCAAGGGTGGAAACTTCACAACCTCTCGGGGCAGCTGTGCCAGTCCTTGGTCACCCTTACAGTTTAGAAAAAAAAAAACAGGAGTGTTCTGATGTCCATTCTTACTTTGTGCCCATTGCCTCTTGTACTGTCACTGAATGGAGCCTGCCTCCATCTCTGTGCCTGCTCCCGTCAGGTATTTTTGTGTATCAGTGAGATTTCTGCCCCTGAGCCTTTTCTCCTCCAGGCTGAACAGTTCAAGCTCTTTCAGCCTTTCCTCATAGCTGAGATTCTCAAATTCCATTTATGTGACTCCTCTTAGGTGGAGTCAACTTCGAATATAAATCAAGCTCTTGTTTATCTTGTTTTCATTGTTTCTGTGAAACATGTTTTTATTGTTCCATTTTGAAGTTGGATTAATCTTTTAACTTCTGCATGAGAAGTTCTGAAGAATGATACCTGGCAGTGTACCTAATTGGTGTTACCTAATAACAGTTGAAATTGATTTATTCAGATAATAAACTTATTTTTAAATGAAGTTGAGTCCTTATAAAATACTGAAGTCAAACACATAAGTGTGGTGCTATTGTGGCACTATAGAACTAGACCACTGTTAGTGTCTGAAAAATGATATGAGCCAGTTTTCCTCTGGGATGGCATGATAAGGGTGCAACATTTCTATATATTTAAATAATGACTATCAGAATAAAACTATTACTGTAATTGATGCTTGATTAAAATCAAATAGGCCTTTGATATGAGCATTTTAAAATTCAATTGCCTGTTTACACTTCAGTACAAACAGTATTTCTTTATTTTCTAATTTGAGAAGGATTCTTAAATAAGGAAATAATATATTCTAAATAAATTGGAAGCTATTTATATTGCTCCATTAAAAATTTTATTCTTTTGAAAAGTAAAATCTAGTTTCAAGGCGAGCTGAGCATTAAATGATTCTGTGGATGCAAAATGTGAAGTTACTGCTCTTCAGTGGGTAGCCAGTGTCCTAGTATGACATTGTATCTTTTCCATAGCACCTTCAATAGCTATTTATTAAAGCAATCATAACTGCAAGGCATTTAGTGTATTTTGTTACTCCCACGTGCAAACCAATTTATAATCAAGTCAATAAACAGTAATGGCATAGCTGTTGTGAGAACACCTTAAAATTTTAAGATAGGCGTGATTATTTTGTTCATTTCAGTCCAGATGGGAAAATTATTTTTATTTTGTATGAGGGGTCAGAATATCAAGAAACATAGATTTTTTAGTTAATCAAATATAAACAGTGATGTGATAGAGTCAGATTTTTTTTTTTTTTTTTAAATGTTATTTAAACAGAAAATAAATGTTATAATGACAACCCAAAATCCTGAAAATGGTTTCAGGATGCGTGATGAAAAGTGGTTTTGATCCCTGTTTGTTTGGTTACCAGGACAAATTTGGCAAAGGGAGAGGTCTTTACAGTCTAGACTTACTTCCGAATAAATGTGTTTCAGAGTTCACTTGTGGTATGGTTTTGAGGGTTTGAGAGTTCTAAACCAGGCAAAAAGACCTGCACTGCCTCACCAGGCAGGAACACTGTAAGAAGATGGTTTCTACTCTCCTTTCTCCACCTAGAAATTAAGGAAACATAGTGGAATACTCTCATAGATTTACATCCTCAGTATTTTAGTTTTATCCCCCTGAGCTTTAAGAAAGCTTGAATGAAAATAAGGCATGAAATGTAAGTGTAGAAGCTTGCTGCTACTGTAGTGATGTTAATTTAAAGTCACTGTTAGAAGAAATGAAGACGGTGCTGATGACTTAAGGTCAGACGTGCACTGAAGATTTCATTAAGAACACAACTTGTAACCACTAACTGGTTTTGTCTGATTGGCATACAAGTCCAGCAGAGCATGCTGTTAAAGCTAATTGTATTGCTCAAGGTCCAGTTTCATCACTGTCATTCTATTTTTGTGTGTATCATGTTAAGTTGCAGTCTCTGTAAGGAGTGAGGCTGCTCTCACACACTGGCATCCAGCATAAGGAGGGATATGGTGCCACACTGCCAGTATTCCTGCTGGTATGGAGACTCTGGTAGCATACTAATGGTGAGGCGAGTTCTCAGTTGCTGCATGTTCTTTGTCTAGACTTAAAAATGTTTTCCTCTTCCCTCAGTATTAATAAATGTATAAGTTTTAGCTTTTCTAGGTAATACTGTGTTCAAGAAATAAGTCCATTGGAAAATCACAGACTCACAGAATGCTTTGAAGTGGAAGGTCACTTAAAGATCACCTGGCTAAAGATTCTCACCCTCCTGCCATGGGCAGGGACAGCTTCCACCAGACCAAGTTACTCAATGCCCCACCCAACCTGATGTTGAGTGCTGTCAGGGATGGGGCATTAACAGCTTCTCTGGGCAGCCTGTTCCAGTGTCTCACCACCCTCACAGTCAAGAATTTCTTCTTAATATCTAATCTAAATTTCCCTTCTTACTGTTTGAACTCATTGCTCCTTGTCCTATCAGTACAGTTCCTGATGAAGACTCCCTCTCCAACCGAGAATTTCTCCATAAATTTTTCTTGTGTCATCAGCCAAATGAAACTTGGTGGCTCTCAGAACAGTTGTAGAAAGAAAGACTTGGAAGAATAACTGTCTTAACAGAAAGTTAATAGAAACTTTTCTGTGTCAGAAAGCTAAAAATTTTTAAAGGAACTCTTTCTGTCTTCAGTTTTTACTGTTTGGTTGTTGGAAACCAGTGCATCATGCTCTCTTCAACTTACCTGGACCTTTTAATCTAATCAAGGCATATGTTGTAAGTCAGATAGTCAGTAGGTTAGGGCAAAGGAGAATTCTCTTAGTTATTAAGCTGTAAACTGTCTGCCAACATTACTTTGCACAGAAGTGTTAAAACATTGGAAGCTCACTATTAATCCCCAAGCCAGAGTGCCATTCAGAAAGGTGCTGAAAAAAGGCAGGCAGGGTGCTCTTGATATTTTGGGTCACATCTGCAGATTGACAAGTACGTGCCTGTTTTATGAAATGAAATTGGTAAAACTACTGATTCATGTAAAATATTTTTATTTGAGTGTGACTACATCTTGAGGTTCAGCCAAATAGTTAAGTGTCTAATAAACTACCCTAAAGCCTACTGTAACATTTTTCTTGCTGTATAAAGTTTCCTGACCCACTCTAGAATTCATATTCTTTTTTGACTTAGCTTTCATCAGGCTCGATTTCTCAGTTTCTTAAATTATGTGGTTACAAAGGGCAAAAGAGCAGGTTCTAAATGTTTGCAAGCAAAGGGAGGACAAGCCTTCTACTTCTGGCAATTTAATTTTGGTTCTGAAAAACAGTAGAGCTGGAAAAATAGTACAGCTAAGAGTTGGGTTACATTTCCACACATGAGATTTATACTCAGAGATGAAGGGGTTCAGGAGAGCAGTGGTTAGTGACAGTGTAGACTTCCTGTTTCAGTGAGTCTCTTGAGAATTTTAAGGTATGGAAAATTATTGAAAAATATTAATATTATTTTCTGTCCAAACTTACCTTGTGTCTATATAAAGATTTAACTCTTCAAAAGAATTGCAACTGTCAGTTGTAATGGTCATTGGGAAAAGCAACTTGAAGTTTCTAGCTCCAGTTTTTAGGTTTTGTTTTTTCTTTTTTTTTCTTACTGAAATGTGGAACAAACTTATTTCTAGTGCTGAAGTAGTTGATATTTTAAGAATTTTCAACTTCAGTGAAGTCAGAGATATGAATAAAACTAAGCTTTACCTTTACAAAGTATATAAAACAATAAAATTCAATGCAGATGATAGAATTGTAGCACTGGCTATAATTCTATTAGATAATGGCTATAATTCTATTAGATAATGGCTATAATCTATTAGATAATGTTTTTAAGCTTCCAGTTTTTTGTAATTCAATTTTTAGAGCTGACTATCTAAAAAATTGCACAAGCTTCCTTTAGAGGACCTATGGTACTTCTAAATTATTCTTCTTTTAAGGAATTTATGGCTTTCGGTGTAATAATTTGTAATGTTGTTTGCTGTTCATCTGCTTAGCCAGTTTCCTTTATTCCTTTGTCTTCTATATATAGAAGCAGATGGAATTTACTGGTTTTGTTTTAGCTTTTAGCACACCCTCCAAGTTGACTTAACAAGTGTATATTGCATCATGCTAGTTATGGGCAAGCATACAAAGTTTTGGATATCTCTGCAAAGAGGTGATTTTATAAAATAAAATACTGCAATAAAAGGAAGAGGTGCTTTTATAAATTACTCATTTTTCAAATGTAATAATTTTCCAAAGGAGGTGTTTCTTTTGTGTACTTGGTACTAATATCAGGATTTCAGTTTATGGACTCATTTTTGGTGAATTACCAATACCATTTGAATTCTATAAGAAGTAGTCTAATATCCTCCCTTTTCCTTATGAAAAACAGTAGAGGCAAACAAACACTCTGGGTTTTTGTATGTACAAATCAGTCTAAATACTGCAAGTGTTTAAACATTGCTTACTGTGAAATACGTGTAAATTAAGTTCTTTCATCCATTTTTGAAAAGGGTGTATTGCTGCATTATTCACCAGCAGTACCATTTGAAGTTACTATATTATCTAATAAACAGCTTTTCATTTCCTGTCCTCACAAGCCATAATTACTTTGTTTTGTTACAAGTGTGTCCTAGTTCTGCTGGGTGTGAGGGAGGTGGACTGTGTTGACCACATGAGTAATTTCTTTCTCCCAGGCTGGAGTTTCTGAAGAAACTGGTGGTGTTCACCTCGTTTGGATTTTGATGCGAAAATCCTGTATTATGTTTTGCAGTTTTTTTGTTTCTTGGTTGTTATTTGCTGTGTTGGTTCTTCTGATGTCAATAGCCATTGTCATAGGATTGCTTTCCAGTTTAGATTTTATTTTCAATTAGACCCTTGAGTAACTCTGGAAGATACCCTGAGCACAGATTTTCTGTAGCTGGAGCATGAAGCTCATGAAGCTTATGAGCAAGTGCCATAACTAGAAGACAGTAGTTTCTCCTTCCATGTGCATACATTCTGTAATTGTATAGAGCTATCTTAAATAAAAGAGGTATGCATTTTTCATTTCATGAAAATGTTTTGATTCTTTTCTTAGACAGAAGATGATGAAGAAATGCAAGCCTTAAAAGAAAAATTGAAGTACTGGCAAAGGCTGCGCCATGATCTTGAAAGAGCACGTTTGTTGATAGAACTGATACGTAAGCGTGAAAAATTAAAAAGAGAACAGGTAAATGGAGCACCTTTTAATTTGATGAAACTTTTCTGGAGGAAAGACAATCTAAGTATTCTCACACACTGTATTTTATTCAGTAGAAGAAAAGGTGTATTTTAATCCTCACATAACATGTCAAGTAACATGTGCATTCTGTGCACTCAAACTATTTAAAAGATAGAAAATTTTCATCTAATCATAGAATGGATTGGGTTGAAAGGAACATTAAGGATCATGTAATCCAACCCCTCTTCAGTGAACAGGGACATCCTCGGCCAGACCAGGTTGTTCAAAGCCCCATCCAACCTAGCCTTTAATTTTTCCAGGAATAAGGCATCTACCATCTCTCTGGGCAATCTGTTGTTGCAGTGCTTCACTCATTGTAAAAAATTTCTTCCTTATCTGTAGTCTGAATCTACCCTCTTTTAGTTTAAAACGGTTACCCCTGGTCCTGTCACTACAGGCTCTACTAATCAGTTTGTCCCCATCTTTCTTATAAACCCCTTCTAAGTACTGAGAGGCTGCAATAAAGTCTCACTTGAGCCCTCTCTTCTCCAGGGTGAGCGACCCCATTTCTCTCAGTCTTTCTTCAGAAGAGAGCTCCAGTCTGATCATATCTGTGACCCTCCTCTAGACTCACTCCAACAGCTTCATGATCTTATGATGGGGGCCGCAGAGTTGGATGCAGCAGTGCAGGTGGGGCCAAATGAGGGCAGAGTAGAGGGACAGAATCACCTCCCTTGACCTGGTGGCTGTACTTTTTTCCATACAGTCCTGGATACAGTTGGCTTTCTGGGCTGCAAGCACACACTGCCAGCTCATATTGAGGTTTTTTTCATCCACCAGTAGTCTCAAGTTCTTGACAGGGCTGGAGCTGTTTTTCCCTCAACCCTTCTTGATCCCTGGGGTTGGCATAAGCCAGGTGCAGGAACACTGGAACTTGGCCTTGTTGAATCCCATGAGATTCCTGTGGGGCCCACTTCTTGGGCTTGTCCTGGTCTGGGTGGGATCCTGTGCTTCAGGTGTCACTGCAAAATTCATCTTGGTGTCATCTGCAGATTTGTTGAGGGTGCACTTGATCCTTTTGTCTTATGTCATTGGTGAAAATACTAAATACTACTGGTTCCAGTGCAGACCCCTGAGGGACAGGACTCTTACTGATGTTACTGATGTCCATCCAAAGTCCAAGCCATTGATCACTGCTCTCTGGATGCAGCCATCCAGCCAATTCCTTACCTATGGAGCAGTCCACTCATTGAATCCATCTCTCTGCAGCTTAGAGAAAAGGATGTTGTTGGCAGAGGCCTTAGAGAAGTCTAGATAGATGACATCTTCCCTTGTCTGCTGATAGTTATTCCATCATAGAAGGCCATAAGGTTGGTTAGCCACTGTGTTCCTTAGGCAGGACTTGCCCTTGGAAAGGCTGTCCTGGCTGTCCTGAATCTTCTCCTTGTGTCCCACATGGAAGCTTTGCCTTGTGAAGTTATCCATAGTGTCCTTCAGGAGTCTCCTACAGCTTGTCATGCTACTTTGCCAGATGTCAGGGTGGTTCCCAGCAGGAAAAGAGCCTGCAAAAGCAATGTCTGTCTGTAGCTGGAGCAAGCAGGCTTTGTCAATAGGCTGCCCTAGATCTGAAATAAATACCAACCACAGTGTTCCTGATCTCATCTTGGTGTCTAACCTTTCAACCTGCTCACGACTTTTCTTGAGACAACTCAGCACAATATATTCATTTCTCAATGTAGAGGGCAGCTCCACTGCACTTTGGTATGCTCTTGGCCTTTCTGACCAGCTTGTAGCCATCCATAGTCACACTCCAGTCATGGGATTTGTCCCACCAAATTTCAGTAATGGAAATTAGGGCATGACTTCTACCAAGATTGACCTCCAGCTCCTTCTGTTTGTTACCCATGCTGTGCTCATTGGTATAGAGAAATTATTTAACAAGACATTCTCATAGATTTGGAAAAATGATTGGTTTCTGAAGAACTTCAGAAGATTTGATCATTCAGGTTTTCTCAGTGCATGTCCATATACTTAGTAGCATTCTTATCCTTCTGTCACAAAAAAAAAAAATCCAAAAAAACCAAACCAAAACAACAACAACAAAAAAACAAACATAAAAGCTGCATCTAAAGTCCTACAGCAGTCTGCAGTTAACATTACCAGGAGAAGAGACTTGAGGAAGTGATAATGCAGAAAGATGAAAATCTTACATGAAAACTGTGAACGCAAAATGTTTGCACGTAGGAGTTTTTAATGATCCTTATTTGTAAAAGCAATTTCACTTTCACTTTTGCAAACTGTGAGCATTCACTGCAAGTTAATATAATTTGTCCTTCTGGAGTGCTTTCCAGAATTCTGTGCATCGTTCATGTGCATTCACTTATCACTGGCTTTACCTACACATGTATTATTATTTATATGCATGTACTTTACACATGTGTTTGCTTATACTTTATTTACACATTTTTATTGTATTCATGTGCACACACCTTTAATCTTTCATCTAGAATTTACTTTAGCCATAACAAGACTTTCATTGCTAATAATTCTTTAAAAGTGCCTGAAAATTAAACTACAGGGGAATTGAATTAGTGTTAAAAATAAAAAAAAATTCTGAAGGATCTTCAAGTATTTGAAGATGTTGATTCTGTTTTCTGAAATAATTTTCTTGGAATTTATGTAGAATATAATCTGAATTATCAGAATATATCTGTCTTATATAGACTGTAAATCGGATTCTCTTCTTAAACTTCAAAATGGCAGTACAACTGAAATTTAATTTGAAACATTACCTTTAAATTCTTACTATTTTCACATTGTTGGTGAATTGTGAAGCTGTTACTATGTAGAATCGTTAAAAAAGAAGCATTTAAAAGTGGAACAAAATTCTTACATATAAAGTACAAATTCAAGTTCTGGGAAGCTGGAGTTGGAGGAATAAGAATGAATTTTTTGTTATTGTTGTTTTCTTATAACATCATTAGCTGAAAACCTATGTCAGATAAATGCCAGCTGATGATATTGGAAGTAGTACTGAACTCATTTACTTACATATATTTATATTTTATATCTTATCTAAAATACTATGCTATTGCTGCTAAACAACTTCAATGCAGGGTGTTAATGGCAAATGCTCAGTTGGATAACTTACTTGTTTAGGTCAAGATTGAGCAGGTTACTATGGAACTTCAGCTTATTCCATTCACTGTACTGCTGAGATCGGTTCTGGATCAGCTGCAGGAAAAGGATTCTGCTCGTATATTTGCTCAGCCAGTGAACCTTAAAGAGGTATGTTTGCACTCTGCTTCCTGGTGTTTGCATGTGGCTTGGTGGCACTTAAGTACCAGAAACGAGTCATTACATGCAGAGTTAGAAGCAGTGTTACCTTTTAATCTTCATTCTGATAATTAACATTATGAGTTATGAGTTTACTGTTATGAAAGCCTTTTTATGTTTATATACCAAAGTAATTTCTGAGAAATACTTGTGTGGAATGTTGGGTACATATTGGTGCTTTTCAGTAAGATGATTTTGGTAGAGCAGATTTGAAGGAAATCAAAAATTGCAGTGCAGATACTATGTTCTTACTTGAAGGTGAAAGTAGACAGTACACGTGTGTGTGTACGTACACTGTGTACACAGCTGGTTATTATGTGTAGAATCACTAAGGTTAATAAAGATTGCCAAGATCATCGGGTCCAGTCTTTGACCTCATACCATCATGACAACTAAACCCCGTTGCAAAGTACCACATCTGTTTGTTTTGAACACTTCCATGGATGGTGACTGCACTACTTCCCTGGGGAACCTGTTCAACTCTAAACCACTCTTTCAGTGTAGAATTTTTTCCTGATATCCGACCTGAGCTGCCCCTGGTGCAACTTTTTTCCATTTTCCCTTGTCCTATCACTAGTTGCCTGGAAGTAGGAGTACATAAAACCACAGAGCTCCCAAGAAAACGTAGTTTCTCTTAGCAGAGCTCAGAATTGTTACCCAAGATGCAGAATATTGTGATACGTAAACTTCAGTTGGCATGCAAATGTTTGCAATATCAAGTTAGATTTTTAATTTCTTGTCTGGAGGTGTTACAAAATGTGCTTTAAAAGTAGATCAGTTAGTAACTAAACCTTGTCTGGAATAAGACAGTTTTACCCATTTGTGTTTTAAATATTTCTTCAAAGGTTCCAGACTATTTGGATCATATTAAACATCCTATGGATTTCTCCACCATGCGAAAACGGTTAGAAGCTCAAGGCTACAGAAACCTCACAGAGTTTGAAGAAGACTTCAATCTGATCATAGATAACTGTATGAAGTACAATGCAAAAGATACAATATTTTATCGAGCTGCCGTGCGGTTAAGAGATCAGGGAGGTGTAGTTCTCAGGCAAGCCAGGCGAGATGCTGAAGGAATTGGTTATAACAATGAAACTGGAATGCACTTAGCAGAACGGCCTAAACTTGAGTCACCCCAGCCTTTCTCTTGGGAGGATGGTAAGATGTTTTTCAGTTATTTTTGAATGTTCCATTTTTCATTGCACGCAGCGTGTACGTTCCATACGGATGTTTAGGATTGTTGCTGTTCAGTTTGCTAACTAGATTCCCCCCCATTAAAAGCATTGCTTGAAAGAGTCTGGTGTTTCTCTTGTGCCAGATCTGTCATTAGACATCAGTGCTATCTGGATTCTGATTTTGGCAGAATCAGAGCCTAAGTTAATTTACACGGAGAAGGATTTTAAGTTGAGTGCTTTCTTTCACGTGATTGTATATGTTTGTAAGGCGTGGCAAATGAATACCAGTGTTCATAAACTTCAGCATATTCCTAAATAACCTATTCAAAAAATCGAGCATGTTTGTTATACTAGGAATTATTATTATTTTTTTTTATTACATGTGAGTTTTCTAAGGTTTGAAAGTGAGGAGAATAATTAACACATTTCTTTTATAACCTTCCTTCTGACCTTTTACTTCTTTGCTCTACTACTTAGGTTTTTTTGAGCAAAATGCTGATTAAGAAAAATAGTAAATATATAGTAGGAATTAATTTCAGCATTTCTGACTATAATCTAAATAGGTTTTTGACAGTATTTTTTAAATTTTGGCGTGTGAATTCAGGTTTCTTTTCTCCTGTTGGTATTACTGTTCTGAGAAATATTCTGGGAAATGCTAACACGTTTTCAATTGTACGTGTTTTGACTTCAGTGGATAGGTTACTGAATCCTGCAAACAGAGCACATATGTCCTTGGAAGAACAGCTGAGAGAGCTGCTAGAAAAACTTGATCTTACCTGTGCAATGAAATCCAGTGGGTCAAGGAGCAAAAGAGCAAAGCTGTTAAAGAAAGAAATCAGCATTATTCGCAACAAACTCAGTCAGCAACACAACCAAGCTCCTCAAATAGAATCAGGTATTGGAAGTTTTGAAGAAGAAAGTGCAGCAT
Organism: Cinclus cinclus; assembly: GCF_963662255.1. Lineage (NCBI taxonomy): Eukaryota > Metazoa > Chordata > Aves > Passeriformes > Cinclidae > Cinclus > Cinclus cinclus. Next base: position 4,198,149 of record NC_085049.1, read on the forward strand.
TAGAGCAAGACGGAGAAGAAGAAGGTAAGATTGTAAACCAGGTTTAAATGAGTACTGTTCTGAACTGCTTCACTCAGGTGCTGTGATGTAAGTAATAGTGTGAATTAAAGAATTTGATAGAGTAACATTAATTGAATTTAAAATACTGATTTTTGAAATTAAAGGAGTAGTTTTATAATGTGAAAATAGCTGCTTAATCACAACAAATATTTGAAGAGTAGAATGATCTTAAAAAAACCTCCCTCCATTATTTTTCATGTTAGCAAGGCTTTAAAAACTTAAGTGTTAAAAAATGAAAGTGCAAACCATCTTGTACAAAAAGCAGTTGGAACTGCCTGAGTGGAAAATGCCTTTGTACTTTTGGAAATACACTTAAATGTCAAAATATGTATTAGGGGTCATGTGAGCCTAGGTCAATGGTAATGAAGACTCAGGCTGCTGTACTAGGCTTTTAGCCATTTTTATTCACTACTCCACACTCTAGGGTGGAGGGTGGGTAGGCTTTGGGGTAATTTGCTTATTTATTTATCTATTTTAAATAAATCTAGCTATTGGTAAGACTTAACAAATTTCATGTTGTAGAATCAAGTCAGCTGTACCTGCCCAGCTCTTCCCCTTTTGCTTCTCTTCCTCCTCTAAACATTTGTCTCAGAACTTGGCTAATTGCCACTGATTTCAATGAGAGCAGTGTGCAGGAAGGACTGAGTTCATATTTTAATTAAATACCATGTTTGCATTTTTAACTTTTTTTTTTTTTCCTGAGGTTTAAATAGCTCATTTTTAAATGATGCAAAGAGAATCTGTCACTCAAATTAGAATTCTATTGACTTTGTGTCACGATTAGCTCTAAGAAACTAAACTTTTCCTTTAGGAGAGTTAGAGATGTGTTTCGTTTTTGAGTAAGTGCATTGAATAGGAGGAGGAAAGAGCTCAAGGGAAAGTGGAAGCCTGGTAGTTAATAAAATAGTCTCTATTTGTTGTGGCTTGATGCTATCAAAATTTTTGAAGGGTGAAGCCAGTGAAATGATTGTCCTTAACTGCCATTCAAACAGCAACTTAGTGTTTAATTCCAAACACAGAACTTGCTGAAGATTTGAGTATTGGTAGGAAAAGCATACGTGAATCAGCACACTGTCTTGTCCTGAGGCTTTTAAGTGTTCTCAGAATGTTTAATGGTGTGGGTTTTTAAAATTTGGGTATTTCTTTAATCTTCAAGTGGTGATGGTATTCAATATAGTTCTTTAGGAATGTGGGGTTTGGCATCTTATGAATCCACAGGTTTTTTTACATTTGTAGCTTAACTTCTTGTTGCCACAGCCTTTAACTTCAGGGTTTTTTTTTGTGTAAAAAGTAGTCCAAAGTGAGCAGTAGTGGTTTTCTTCTATCTACAGTATGCTTTTTAAATAAAACATGATGGGAGGCACGATCCAGGGTTGGTTGTTATGGTTCTGATCTAGTGGAGAGTAATAATTAGTTCAAATTTCAGTTTCTCAAATGAAAGGTACATAGAGGAGTAAAGAAAACAAATTGCCAAAAAAAAAGATAAGAAAAGTCTTAAAGTCCTGTGCCCAGGATCTCTACAGGAACTGACTTTAATAGTACTGTGAATTACCCTCTTGCAATTCTGTTTCCAGTCTTTGATCATGTGAAAAATACAGTACCAGAATAACCCCATGAAATTTAGGTTTTACTTCTAAAGAATTCTCAAGTGGTTTTATGTTCTTCAGTCTTTCTGTGAATATTTTCTGATTAGTCATAAGAAAATCAGAATTTGTTGACAAATAAAGTCACCTCGGAGATTCTAAAGTACAGGATTTTTTAATGGCTGGTAGTTTAAACGTGCTTATCTGACTGAACATTTCATTCTGTGGTCTTCCTGAAATATTAGTTACCAGTTCTGATACCTCTGTGCCTTCAAATGATGTAAGCACAGTCATGCTGTTATTTTAAAAAGAGGGGTTTTTTTTTAATATGAGCTGTGCTATTGTTTAATTAAACCTTAAACAGTAGGGTAAAGATTTTTCTGCACTTAGAAGTTAATGATTTCCAAGTAAACATTGCTGGGCCAAAGCCAAACAAAATAAACTGCAAATAGAGAACTTAAACACTTGGGGGTTTTATACCTTTCTTTAGGTGGCATCGAAAATTTAACTAAGTTTAAATATTTTATGTGATGACATAACGAGTACATTAGTGTTATATATACAGTTACTGTAGAATAACTATTTCCTTTCTTATATTTTGAAAGATTCTTCTGGAAGCTAGAAAGATTTTAACATCGTTATGAGTCTGTAATTATAGTTTGGGACATCCTTCTATTTGTATTAGGGATTGCTGCAATACCAGAATGTTTATTTTCTTTCCCATTACTTGTGATGAAAATTGAAACTACTTTTATACACTCACTGTCATATCTCTATTGTCTTTTCCCAGCATGGATTTAGTGGGATTGAATGGGACATAATCATACTAAAAAAAAATGAAAATTTGAGGGGGAAGGGGCCTGGAGAAAAATGGTAGAGGGTGTTTTTTTCTGATTTCTCCTATCAAATCTGCAAGTGTGTTATTTGTCAACTAGTGCAAGATTTTGGGGGTGTTGGGTTTTTCTTCCCCATTTTTATTACTTTTTGATAGGTAAAACTTCTGGTCACAACCATAAAAAGGCTTTACAAATCATGCCCTTGTGTAGATTTTGTAACACATTTTAATTCACTCAAGTTGAACAGGTTACAAGTACTTTTTTTTTTTATTGGTTAGCTGATAAAACTTTTCATAGGCAGGTAATGTGAATATTGATAAGGTGAAATAGATAAAAATGCATGTTATCAAAAATTTTACTTGAATGGCAGTATAGTTGCATTTAGCAGATAATCATCCGCCACCCCAACTTAATAATGAAAAAATTGATTTTCTAGTTTTTAATTAATGAAACTAACATAACTGCATGAGAAGAACAAAGTACTTACCCAGGTACAAATTGTTAACACCAGCTATATACATCTCCTTTTCTACCCCTGTTACATTCCCAGTATAAAAGTAGGAACTACTAACTAGGACAGGTTGTTGCTAGACAAGTTTTGGTTTTAAAATGTTATGCTTTGTTTCCAGACAACGATTTATTTGGTGGGCTGCACATTTATAGTGAGTTTTATAATAGACTTTCTAACTACAGGTTTTCAAAAATCACACTCTATTTATAATTTTTTCAGGAGATAAATCTCCCCCTAAACTTGAACCATCAGATGCATTACCTCTTCCTTCAAACTTGGAGACTAATTCAGAACCACCAACCCTCAAACCAGTAGAACTCAATCCAGAGCAGAGTAAGCTTTACAAAAGAGTAAAATTTGATAATGAATTATATAGCACTTCCATTCAGAAAGAAATAAATGGACACACTCCAGAACACTTACTTGACAGTAATCTCAATGAGTCGACTGTTTCTGCTGTAGCTGAGTCATCAACTGATGTAAACAGACGTACATCCATTCTCTTCTGCAAATCGAAAACTATAAGCCCCCAAAAGTCTGCAAAGAACACTGAAACCCAGCCAACTTCTCCACAGCTAGGGACCAAAACCTTTTTGTCTGTAGTCCTTCCAAGGTTGGAGACACTTCTGCACCCAAGGAAAAGATCAAGGAGTGCATGTGGAGATTCTGAGGTTGATGATGAGTCCCCTGTAAAGCGCTTGGATACAGGTAAATGTTTACGAAACTTATTTGAATGGATGCATCTGGAAAGTTAACATACCTGTTCATTTTTACATATGTGTGATTGTTAATCTTCAGATTTTAGCACTTGAAACAGTCCTCACAGTTGTCCTCACAGTTGAGTAGCGACAGTTTGGAAAATAATTACTCATTTTTGAGTTGGCCCTTGACAGTTAGACTTACAGACCCAAGTTGGGTTCTTTAGTTTCATGCTGCAGTTTTTAAAATGACACGTATGGGTGTGTGTGAAACCTGTAGGAAAGATGAACCAGCTCCTCTTTTGAAAATTCCCTGCTAAATTACATGGAAACTTGACATGTGATGCCAAAACCAGGAGGCTTGTAAGCAGGAGCGTGAAAAATACTTGTGCCATGTGTGATTTCATTTTGCTGAGTGTTACTCCAAGAATATTTTTACATTATGAAATTGATGACTGTGTATGGGGCGCTTTGTATATCCATATATTTTATGGAAGTGTTAAAATCCCAACGTATAGTGACACTTCATGTAGTTTTTTTCTTTAGTCTGTACCCTTTAAGTAGAGTTGAGGGTAAGATTATGCTCTTAATGAGACTTCTCTAAAGGATATTTTAAAGAAAATGTTATCTTGATACATTAGTGCAGAACAGCTCAAGGCATTAATTATATCTTCTCTTAGCACACCATGGTTCTATTTATTTGAGAAATTAATTAAAAACCTTTAAGGAAGACAAGCAGCATGAGGAAAATACTTAAAAATGGTTCCTTTATTTCATGGCCATGACTATGACTTTTATATTACCTGTGAAATATTCTGTTTATTGTTGTGTTGGGAACCCTTATGCAGGTATGAAAACAGCATGTGAGGATTTTGTCTCTTTGAATGAAAGAGTTGTTTCTTTTTTATTCGCTGGGAATTTTTTTGTTTTGAATAACAGGATTTTTTGGGGTGTGGGCTGGTGCACTTTTAAAAATTGGTTGGTTGGCTGGGTTTTTTTTGAATGGTCAGGTGAGGGCTAATGATTCTAATGCTGGAATCATAGCATGAGAGAACCTTAAATAAGATTTAGTGAGCGGAATTGTCTTTCATTGATATTTTTGGGGTTTTGTTAGGTTAGCCTGTTTGGAAAGCCCCAACTTCTATTCATTTCCCTAGCAGCTTGGAAAGAGCATGCAGATTTGGTCTGGTACTTTAGTTCTGGAGTAAGTACTGAGTGAAGGCAGTGTGATAATACAAATGAATTAATCTTTATTAAGAATATAAAAAGCTTTGGTTGCCAAATATCCTAATTTGCCAGTTTATAATCTAGGTGATTTCATTATGTATCTGTATATAAATTGCATTTTATCACACACAATGAATCACTTTGTGCTAGATCACTCCAGGAATTAGTACTAATTCCTTGAAATTTTTATGTTAAACATTGTGATTTTTTTTTTCTTTAGGGGAAGAAAAGTTTTTATTTTGTAAGAAAACTAACTTAAAGGGGAAAAAGAAGGCAGCAACAAAACCTAAACCAACCAGATTTCTGAATACATTTAAATTCAGCTATTTTTCTTTCTTCATGTGGAGTTAGGTGTATGTAGAGCAAATATGCTTTTGATTATCTTCAAAACTAACAACCCAGTTACAGGAATAAAATCCAGAAGTTAAAAAGTTTTTCTATTGTTATTTTAAAACAAAATTATGTAGTCGTTTCTTGAGCTAGTAAAGATATGAAGAGAATTAAATTTATATAGAACTAATACTTAGGGGGCATTCATAGTTAGAATTTGTACTTGTTCAAGAAGAATGAATTGAAACAGTTTAGCCAGTTAATAGTCCCCTGAAAATGTTCTAGTTATTCTTAATCTTGTGTTTTAGGCATGTATGGTTCATACACATGTGGCAGTTTATCAGATATTATTCCTTTGATTAGTTTTCCTGTTTGCAAGCAAACATTTTGCTTTCACATAGGAAAACTTTATTCCTCTTGTTATTTTCAAATTTGTATCTCCACACTAATTTAAGCAGTTTGCAGTTGGCAGCTACCTTGAGCTGCAGTTCAGCAGGAAACCAGTACCAATGTCAGATACTTACCAAGATTTAAAAAACAGTTGAGATTTTTTTGTGTATGAATCGATATTTTTGGTATTGATTCAGGCAGCTGCCTATGTTATGATTCAAATGCATAAGGTGATGTATACATCAATACATTCTTTCTATTTGGTTATTTTTTACAAAATTTAATCTCATGCTGTAGGTAAAAATGTTTTTATTCAGTAGAATCCAGCAGAGCTTTTCCTTCCAAAGCCATCCAGTCACAGGAAAAGGCATGCAGCAGGCTTCTTGTGTGCCTTAGCATGAGCTAGCAGCTTTGTGGGAAGTCCCTGCAGTTGAAAATTAATTATTGTTGCACAGTTTTCTTGGAATGGTGTGAATAGTAACTATTATTATTATAACTGAATTTTACTGAATACAGGAAAAAATGCAAAAAAGATCTTTGCTTAATATGCAAAGCATTGACATTTTTAAGTGGTCGACAGCTGCACTGTCACATATTTTTTCTTTCTTACTATTCATAGCTAGTATGAGGATTCTTGGCATTATTTAAGGATATGTTGTTTCTGTCCCTTACTCTTCAGTCTCATCAGTGTTTCCCCCTTTCTTGTCACTCCTGTATTTTTACATGGCAAAGTCCAAAAGAAGACTCTGAAGTTTATTTAGTTGAGTAAAACCACACCTACCTGGTTTCATTATTCTTATAGACTGCTTTTATTTTGCACTCTTAACTTCCATTTGGGGTTGATGTTTTTCGTTGTTTTCAAGGAAGACCCATACAGGATCCACAGGTACACTCCTTTGAAACATGGTGTCCCACTGCTGTTGCTTTATACAGAAAATACTGAAATGCCAGCTCGTTTTCAGAAATTGGGCACTATTGAACAGCATGAGTTAATCTTCAGAGAGGACTGAAAGGAGTTCATTTCAATACTCTGACCTTTCAAATGAGAATCTTTAAAATACATGAAGCCAGGAGTGTAGTTTAATCTTAAATTTAAATTTCCTAGTGTTCTCCTAGAGCATTATCACAGAGTACCTCTGTCTTCGTAGTTGCTATGTAGAAAATGACAGCTGCATAGTGGAGACATGCTTTAAAATTTCCTATACATACTTGATGTATTTTGGGTTTGCTTCGTATGGTGTCTAGCAGCAATTTCCAAAAGAAGGGTGTTGGTTTACTTAGGAAATTTTGGTGACATCAGAGATTGATGTATGATTCTTGAAGGTTGGGACTGTCACGTCTTACCTGTGACAAGTTCAATGACCTTTTCAAAATATCCATTGTATACTGACCTTGCTCTTGTGTTATGAAGATGAATTATTTTTGTCAGGGACATACTTTGTGCAGTTATTGCATCAGAGGAGAATGAAAGTGATTAAGGGATAGAAGGTAGATTTTACTGACCATTAAAAATTTGCCTGTATCAGTTGTGTATAAGTAAGACAGCAGATGGAACAAATTATTGTTTTAAGAAACCTTTTCTAACATTGTGAAAGGCTAGATTATGAGCAGATGAGATTTGCCTGTGTACTTGGTGTTATTAATCATCTCTAAGCTTTTGTAAATTTAGGTTAGTAATTCACAGTTGCGGGGACAATACTCCTTATTTTAATTAGAAACTTATGTATTTTAAAGTAAACAACCTAAAACAGCCACTGTAACTTACCACAGAATCAGGATTTCAGATAATATTATTATAGTGCAGTGTGTTGTGCTTCTATTATTTCTTGTCCAAATTCAGTAGTAGAAAATTTCAGTGAAGTGTATTAATTTACTTCATAATTTTGCTTCCAACTACCCAGATTTTCTTAACATACTGAAACACGTGTAGACAAGTATTTAGAATGTAGATCACTGAAGTAGAATATTCACACAGTAAAAAGCAGAGTGGAGGAATTTATCATTTCTTAATACATACTTCACATACAGTTATCAGTATACAACAAAGATTCCTTATTAAATCTGTTAGGAAATGTTGGGCTGCCTTTGTTTCTGCATGGCTAGTACAAAATGATGGCAAGTAACCTGTGTATGAATTCCATTTGCATTTGATAGATTTTAATATTGTGGTGAGGACCACTGTTATTTAATTTGATGTGATAAGCGTAGACATTGTGTCTGGACTGAAATGGAACACAGTTTATTTTTTTTTAATTCTTCAGTACTTGATTTCTAATGAATCTCTGCCTCTGGATCACAGGCCAATTTGGCTAAAAGTCAGGTTTTGTATGTACAGCATTCAGGTACCATTCACTAAATGGAGGAAGTGAAAGTAAAACATGCATATCTAAGAAACTTAGGTCCTCAAAGTAAATAATAAAAAAAAAAACTAAAATAAAGGTTCCTCAGTGAAAAAAACCAAACCAAAACAACAACCAAATTGATGTAATTTCTGGTTGGCATAGACAGGAATGATAGTATATGTGTATACATCTTTCTATCTATCTATAATTGGTATTCATTAATCAAGAGTAATAATTTGACTAAATCTGTTGACTGTTGATCCACAGACCCGATTTGTTATATTTAAATGCATAGTGATTGTTTCATGTGAAGTCTATTTGAAATTTAATTATTTGAGCACTTAGTGGTGTCCAAGAACTTTAGCTGCCTGACTGCAGGAGTTTTGGAAACTTAAAACGTTTTAAGGTGTATTTGCAAACAAAGTATTGGAGATTGTGAGGAGATTGTGGAGGCCTAAAGGGAATTATTCCCTGGATTGTTAAATTTGTCTGTGTAGAGACTTGGGGACTGCAGGAGTCTGACAACATGTTGAGTTGTCAGGATAAGTTTGGCTAATTGGTTTTCTAGTAGGTTGATAGGCACTGGGAAATGCAGGACCATTTGCTAAGAAAATAAAGCAAATTAAGGAGAGAAATTACGAGGGGGGAAAAAAAAGGACCCCTGCTGCATTTCTTAATTTCTTTTTGGCCCACTCCAACTTTAAATAGGGGTTCTTCCAGCCATATGAAAATTTCTGCCAATTTAATTTCTGGGAACATTCTGAGAGATAGGGGAGGGTTTTGTAATACACATAAAGTAAAATAAGTGCATAAGGCAGAAAGGTGGAGTAGGAAGCTCTTTTATTCCAATCAACACTCACAATGGTTTTTAAGGAAATAAATGTTCCTTCTGGTTTTATTAAATATAAATAATAGTAGTATTAACTTTCTGAGAATGAAAACTCCTTTTCCTATTTCTTGATTTATATTATGAAAACAGGGGGAATTTTGAGCAAGGTGGTTAAGAATGTTGTGGATTGATGAACACTTGGATCAGTGGCAACTTGGTGCTTTTCTCAAGGCTTGTGAGTTGTGTACGTGCATAAGGTCCATCATGCATTAGTATTCTGGAAATTTTTCTTTGGTCTTAAAAATGCTAATTTCTTTGAAAGTGATGCATTTTGGGTTATTTTTAAGATCTTAGTTGTTAGTACGCAACATACAATTGCTGAATTTTCTAAGATGTTTATAACCAAATCTTCTGTAGAAATAAACAAGTATTTCTAGAAGCCCTTCTGTTTTCCTTGATGCTGTAGGAATTGTGGAGCCTTTCACTGTATTCTGGTATTGCTTTTTAATTTTTTTTTATTTATTTTTTTAATACTTCGCTCATTTCTTGGCCCAGGTTTGTCTTTCTAAAAAATTAAATAACATAGTCCTCTATGTGCTTCATCTGTGACATTTAAGACTATTTTTTTCTGTAGGATTTATTGAAAATATTCTAAAAGTCAGTGAATTTGGAGATTCACACTATACCTTTTATAAGTCCAGTGTTTGGGGATAGTTTTAATTGAATAGCTCTCTACTGTGTTTCTCACTGTAGTACCCAGATGTAACTTCTTAGGCATGCACAGGGAAAGTGTACATGTTAAGAAGATATCCCATACAAAGGAAAATGTAATATTCCAGAATGGGTAAAATGGAAACAAAGTTGCTTTGTTTTGTTTCTAGCTGGCACTTTGGCAGGCCACGCTATCCTAATGTGGTAATGCTCCCACTTGGATTTCATTTTCTCCTTCCTTTTATTCTATTTTCTTCCTTGACTTCTCCTTTTTCCCTTCCCTCCAAAGCTATAATAATGCTCAGAAATTACTTCCTAACAGTATGGCATTGGAAAAAAAAAAAATGAGACAGAAGCAGATGCTAAGAACTAACCTTCAGCTGATAACTCCTGAGTTCTCTAAAAAAAATTCTGTGCTGATGGTAAAAGTATTTTTGGTCTGAGGGGAAAAAAGCAACTATAGAGTCATCTGAGTAGACACAAAGATATGAACATGCAAGTCAGCCTTATTTTAACTCTTCTGTTCAGTTTTGCCTAAAAATAGCAAAGTGGGCTGGTATTTCATAGCTCTTGATTATGTTCACTTGCCAATGCTTCAAGCACTTTCAGGTTGACTGCATGAGCAATGAAACATCTCATTTGGTCTTTCCAGCTGCTGTCGATGAAGCCTGGAAGACAATCTTAGGATAGCAAGCACTTTTAACTTTTGCTGGGCTGGATTACATTTTTATTATGATGTTTCAGTCTCAAAGGACTCAGGTCATACATCTCCTCAAGTACTCTGCAAGCTATCATAGAAGGAGGCTGTAAAGCACTGGATTTTTTACACTGAATCACATGAAGTTTTAATCTCTCTGCTTGAAGTACCTCTCAAGGTAAAAAAGGCCAGGAAGTTTAGGACTGGGAATGCAGCTGTGTAACTTGCTGAAGTAATTCAGAAAGATCTACAGTTTACTGTGGTATCTGTATGCCATCTCAGGAGTGGCAGATCTCTGCCTTGATCTTTCATTCAAGTGGCCACTTCGGTATCATTTTCTGTTCCCTATCCTAGAAAGAGGAACAAATTATGAACCAGTTTTCCTAAATAGCTGAAGAAGGCAAATAAGTGCTAAATTATTTCTTTTTAATAAAATTACTGGACCTGCTTACATAGGAGAGCTCTGGAGGTCTCTGTCCATCTGTTTCCTTTTCTTTGGATACCATACCCAAAAATGGTGTTCTCACAATTACAGGGAAGCCCTTACTTTCAATGAAGAAAAAACTGTGTTGATGAAAGCTCTGTGTAAAATCCTGGTGATGGCAATTTGTGAAAGTTAGTTCCATTCAGGAACTGCTCAGTTTAGGAAATGGAGCAGCCTTTGTAGGTGTAGGGCTGCTCTGAAAGACTGCTAGGCACTAGGATTTTCATGCAGTATATTGATAAATAATTATCATGCTTTTTCTTTATACAAGTTGTGAATTAAAATAATATTTATTGATTTAAGTCTTTAAGAAATCTCTAAAGATTATTTCATTTATATCAGGCTTTTGTAGGTAAGAAAGTAAAAAGCTTAAAATGGAATATAGTTTTTTTCTTAAGGATCTTAACTGTTGGGCATAAATCAGTAAAAAATATTAAAAAAAATTTCTGATCTTATGTCCTCATAAGTAATTTTTGCCAAGGTAATTAGAAGTAAATGGCCTGAATATCACTGACTTTCTATAGTCATTTCTTGAATCCTGACTACCATTGGTCTGTTTGTGATTCAGGCACTTAAAGGTTGTATTTTGTAATCATCTGTTTTACATGTCATAAATTATAGAAACCAAAGCTGATTCAGGAATTCAGTTTGTAAAGTTAACTTTGAATTTTTCAGATTTTGTGTGTGCACTTTGTAATGGTGTTTTCTACTCTGCTGCTTAATCAGTCTGTACCATAGGAAAAGCTGATACTGTCTTAGAAGAAGCTGTAATTTTTTTTTTTTTTTTTTTTTTTTTTTTTTTTTTTTTTTTTTTTTTTTTTGAGAAATGTTTCTTCTGGTATGCTCTTCTTTAGTTTCAGAATTTTCTGGAGTGTTTTCAAACTCCTCCACTAAGGTTGCCTCCCACTTGCATATTTTAAAATCCTATAGTACAGAGATCCTGTTGTAGTGCAAAGCAATGTGTGATCCTTATCTTATGGAAGCTGTAGTTATTAAATGTTGATTAATTTTCCTTTCTGTTGTGTAAATCAGATTTTGCTGTTGTACCAGAGTCTCATCTGATTTGCCAGAGATACTTCTTATTCTCAGATTTGAAGAAAGTTAGTAGTCACAAGGTTAATTCTTCAGCATTCTTTTGAACCTATCAAACAGGCTATTCATTGAGCCACCAAACTGTATTTGCTCTGTGTCACTTAAACCTTTAAAGGTTAACATTTTCTGCTTAGGATCTTGGAAGGTGCTGCTGTTTAGTGTGTAGGTGCCACATCGTGGGCTCATATTGAGCTGTCTTTGCTGTCTTTAGCCATGACCAGGCTTTAAGCAAGTTCTAAAAGCTTTATTTCCAAGGGTATTCTTCACATCAGGCTTTGTAGGCTTTGAGTAACTGGCTTCCATTTTGTGTGCATATTGAAGACTATTTTAAGCACTGGAAGCTTTGATGTCCTCTGATAGTCATCTGTGTATTCTGAAAAGAAGAATTGTGTTTAATACTCCTACTGCACTCCAGAAGTTACTGTTTGAAGTAACATTTAAAGGGTTACTCTTAGGCTCTTAGTCTCTTACTTTTGAAAAAAAACTTAATGGATGCCCTCCTGTTTCTGCAGTCTGCCCATTTCCAAGATTTGCATTTTTAAAAACACAGTAACTTTTGATGATTTATTGCGTTCAAGTATTCCATTATCCTATGTGTGCTTATCTGTATATATAAATCCCCTAAACTGGTGACATCCCCTCTCTTGCTCCTACTGGAGGTATTTTTTGATATATTTCTAAACTGTGTTCTTGATGCACATCATTCACGTGGAGGTTGTATTCTGTGTTTTCAATGACTCTGAGTATTTTCTTTTTCAAGAAAGAGGCCTGAATCAAAGTGAAACTTACTTAGATTGTCCCTTTAGAAACCTTAGTTTTTAGTGATAGAATATGTGGGACACTTGTGTCATTCTCACTGTCTCTGGACACTGCTGTAAGGATGGCTTATTTATTTGAAAGCTCTGTTTCCTTTCAGAGAGACTTAATGGCTTTTTCACTGTCTTCCAGGTTCTCATATTAACTAATATCATGCTGGGTATTTATCTCTTTGGATCCTAATTATTTTCTATTATCCTCAACATGGAATGGAATTCAATTAAATGATCATTTTGGAACGCAGAAAGACAATTACATTTGAAGTAATTAATTTGGATCATGTTGGAGACACCAGCCATCCTTAAAACAAAAAAACAAATAGAAATGAACACTCTTGGAGGAAGTCTTTGACATATATGAAACTATGTTCTTCATTCAATATATTGCCCCATTTCCGTAAGTTACAAAGTTGTACGTGTTGTAGTATATGTGACACAGATTGGTGGCAGAGTTTTACCAGTCCCAGCACTCTTATTCCCAGAACGTGTTCTGTGAGAGCAGATTAGCTAAGAATGCTGCATCTGCATCCTCTTCCCTTCCCTCCAAAAATGTCTCATCTTCCTTGGAGAAGTGAAACCTATCAAGAAAAAAAAAAAAAGTGGTTTGTTTTTTTTAATAAAAATACACATTTTCCTCTACTGTGTATATATTTTAATGAAGAGTAACGTCACTGGTTCTGGGTAAGTGCACAAGTTGTGACTGCAAATTAGACTAAATAGTGTTATACAAGTGCTGGTGCACTGTGTGCAGTGATTTTTTGAATGGTCCCAGTTTTTTTAGTGGTTGAATCTCAGCCCTTCAGCTCTAGTTTTAGGAGAGTACTTCATCTTACATTTGGATGTGCTTGGTTTTGCATCAGGCTATGTATAGTGCACTTTTAATTGCTTTAGAATAATTTTGTACACCTTCTGCTTCTTTCTTTTTGTTTCAGCAGAACTCTAAGATGTGGTTACAGTCTGAAATGTACAATTCTGTATTCTGGGGCAGCATTTTGTACACTCGTGGACTTGCTGTGCTGCTCTTTGGACTATACTGAGCTTTGTTCCTCTTACCATATTTTCCAAACTTCTGCTCTCCTTTGGAAGTTACCTTTTTCTGCTTCCATTAATTTAGTATGGGCAACAAGATTCTGACTTGCTTGATGTGATGTGGGTAGCCAGTGAAAGTTTTAATTGTAGCTAAAGAGCAAACTGACAGTGTTGAGAAAAAGTTTAAACTTTGCCTGATAAACACAGTTTTCAGTGCAGCGAGAGAGGTGTGGAAAAGTATCAGGCTGACCGTCTTTGCCTTACTTTTCTTCTTCTTAGTTAGCATTTCTTTATTTTCAAAATGGTTGTGTTATGCTATGATTGGCAAGACAGTAAATTTTCCATGTAAATTGAAATTGAGCTGAAGATGAGAAATGGCAGTAACCCTGCATTTAAGACTGATAGCAGACTTCATTGTTTGAGAATTCCCTTTTTAACTGAAAAACGTTCTGCCTCTTGAAAGTGGGCGGCTTTTTTTGAAGAAACTTCAGAGCAGAGGGGAAAAGTAAAAGAAATGAACTACTAATGAAAGGCTTTTAGTTTGATCTTCAGGACTTTTGGGAAGGAGAAGAGGATCATTGGTGTTGGTGAGGCAATATGTGTAAGAAGTTTAGTACCTGACATAAAATTTCACTCCATGACTGTAGAGAAAGCTCATTTGATCCAACAGAATGATGAGATTTTGGAAAGTTGCAATCAGGATGAGTTAAATCTCATGGATTTTCTTTATTTGGCCTTCTTAGTTATATCTACTGATTCAATAAAATGCAAGTTCCTTAAAGCAAATAGAGATCTTTAATTTCACTTACTCTAGCAGCTGCAGGACATTGGGTGTTTCATGATTCATGGCAGAAAATAGTTCTGTAATGATATAGCAGAAACCAAATAGTGTAGTATATCTGGTCTTTTTTTGCACATCGGTGCTGCTACCTTCAAGCACTTAGATTTTATTGCCTCATTTTATTTCTGGCAAGTTACAAGGTCACTTGTGAACTGCTTCATCTATGACTAGATATGAGTGTGTTTTATTTAAAATAAGCCTTGAGGTTTTTCTTTCTTAAAATAATGCCTATTCCTTATAACCTCGGAAATGTGAACTGTATAAACTGGAGTCTCGTGGATTGTGTAAGCTCCTGTCATTTGGGGCTTGATGCTCAGGAAAATTACTCCTGCTGATAGCTTGCATGTTCTTTGTTTTTCATACTTCCACAAGCAAGAGAGAAATATGTCTGGGAAGCTCTACATTCTTTTGCACATCATTATTATTCCTCTTTTTTTGTCGAAAATGTTGTGGGGTTTTTCTCCCATTAGCATATTTTAATCCCAGCTGACACCCAAGTACCACCCAGCCACTCTCTTACTTCCCCACTCCTCCCTCCCCACAGTGGGGTGAGGATGACAATCAGAAAAAGGTAAAACCTCTGAGATAAGAACAGTTTAATAATTGAAACAAAGTAAAATATGATAGTAATAATAATAGGAGAAAGGAGTAAAACCCAAGAGAAACAAGTGATGCACAGTACTGTGGCATAGCACCCACTAACCAATCTCCAGCCCTGCCCCCAGCAGTGATCAGCCCCTCCCAGCCAGCTCCCATCCGTTTATCTCTGGGCCATGGCACTCCATGCTATGAAATATCCTTTGGGCCAGTTTGGATCAGCTGTCCTGGCCATGCTCCCCCCCAGCTTCTTGTGCACCTGCTCACTGGCAGAGCATGAGACACTGAAAAGTCCTTGACTTGTTGTCAGCACTACTCATCAACTCAAACATTTGAGTGTTATCAACACTCAAATCAAAATAAATCACTGTACCAGCTACTCAGAAAAAAATCTGCTCTATCCCAGCAGAAACCAGGACATCACTGTTAGTAACCATTCTACAGATCGATAAAATGTTTCTTAATGTAATCCGAAGTGAATTAAATGAGTCATAAAACTAATAGTTTCTATTTAAACTAGAATAAGTCTGCCACCTCAGAGAGGTGTCTCCATTGCTATAGTTGCATGTTTCTGTTGTATCCCTTATTTCTTAACTTCAGCAATCAGGCAGTCACATGGTTGCTTTGTCCAGTGCATTGCTGAAATCTGGCTCCTTACCATGACCACGTATTTCTTGGTACTGACTTGTTGACAATGGGAAGATGCCATTGCCAGGGACTGAGAGTGCCAAAATGTCCATTTTGGTGACAGTACAGTCATGAACTGATTGAAGTAACAAAAATATGAAGTCTTTTTGTCCTGGGTGTTCATGTACATGCAAAACCAATGTATGCAGAGATAAGCATCCAAGTTGCATTTGGCTTATATATGGTTAAATGTTTTGCACATGCTCTTATAATACAGGTACTTCTTTCCACTTTCACAGTCCACTGGGAACCTGAACCGTGCCCTTGTTCTAGCAGCAATCATTGCTTGATGTCTTCCTACTTAAAATCCAGTCTGTGATCTGGCTTGTTTCTGCTGATAGCTGCTCCACATGAACTAGATGCCTGAGCGATAACTTGAGTAATGTGTCTCCAGCTTGTGGCAGGATGAAAACAAAACAGTTTATACACCTCACTTGAAAGATAAGTCTGACAGGATATTGAAGAATAAAAAATAGTTTTTGCCAAGGCATAAGAGATGTCCTTTGCAGAATGGGATTTTTTTTTCAGCTTTTCATTTCAAATGCCATGTGATAACTTAAATTCCTGTGATAACTTAAATTCCCCTGTACACTTTTTCATAAAGCGTGCTCTGTTCCAGCACAGTCTAGTACACAGCTCCTCCTGAATCTGCAGATATTTTTATCAACTTGCTGAGAGTGAGAGCAAGATTAATCAATATCACTGGTTAATAGCTTGGTACTTGACACTCAGGGCAGTGCTACTTTTATCGTTTTTCTCCTGTAGGAAATCAAAGGTAAATGTAGGAGTTACAAAACAAACACTCTTGAATGAATATTTACAGTGTAAACTAAATGACAATGAAAGAGAATGCTTCTATGTAAATCTTTCAGAACCTTGAGTAAATAAATATAATACTTTTTCTCTTAGAAATCTAAAATTATGTTGATAATCCAAATGGAAGGTCTCCTGGGGTGGAGGGGGAAGCCCCATATGTCACTGTATGGAAATGCTTGAAAACTTACTGGATTGTACAAAATAACTTGTTAAGATCAAGTTCCTTAGTTATCAGCCCCCTTTGCAGAGGTCTTTATATCTAACAGACTGGAAGAATTAATACAGGGAGTTTTGCCATGATTGTTTTATAGTACAGTGCTCTGTGGAGGAGCATGTGGAGTTCTGTCACCTAGTTTGACTGTGTCTGGATGTACAGTGATCATGATGGCCTTCGAATCTTGGTAGTGGTAAGGATGGCTGGCATGGGTAGCTCTGTCTTGTGTTGTGAAGCACATGCTCAGAACTGATTTTGTTCTGAAATTTTGTTTTCTCTGTGGATTGCAGTTTGCAGTAGCTGACTGCAGACTGGTACCATTGCCTTTTGTTGAGTGCATTTCTGATGGTGTTCTAGAGTCTGTGCTGGATTCTTTCCGTGTTAGTCCTGATGTCTGCATCTCTGCACACACTCCCACACGCCCTAGAGACTCTTCAGAATGCTGTCTTAAAACTTTTCATTTGCCTCTTTAATTAAGTATAGAAATGGCTTAATAGAGACCATACCATTTGTATACCAAACCCAGAGCAGGATTGGCAACAGCCCATCAGATAAGTAGATGGTAATATAAAAAGCCTTTTTAATGTTTTTCATTGCAATTATGAAATTAAAATATCATCTCCTTTGATGTATGTAAACTTGTGTTAGGGGAAGGCTAGTTGAAAACAGTACCATGTATGTTATTGATTATTGGTGACAGAAAACAGTTATCATGTCAGACAGTCTGACCAGGAAGAATTAGATAGTATCGTGAAGAAATCCATACCAGTCCGTACTTCCAGTGTTTGAAAAGGATTTTAATGATTATAGCATTGCATTCAGATAAGCCTTTTGTTGACTAGGTAATCTGCCTGATTTGCAACATTTTATTTTCTTGGGTTTTTTTTCTACTTAGTGTTTGCAGCTGATTGTTTTAATAGTTGGAAACATTACTGCAAAGACTGATTTGATACTCCATTTAGTATTTCCCATATTACAATCTTTGCTTGCTTTTTTTTTTTTTTTGGTACCTTACCTAAAGGTTCATCATGTCTTTAAAATCTGGATAACAGGAAATTTCTAATTATAATACTTCCTTGAAATTACATATTTTGTTAATATTCACGTTCTTTTTCATCACACCAAAATACTTGATGAACAAAACAATAATGATACGTTGTCTGAATACAAAAAGTTGTTAATGAAAATGGTGTGGTTTCCAGTTTGATGCAGTTTATTTTTTGTGTTATGCTGCAGGTCTATCAAATGGTTTTGGAGATGAAAGTAAAGAGAGAGCATTAGATGATACTCCAGGAAGAAAAGTTGAACCTCGTCGCCGCTGTGCTTCAGAATCTAGTATTTCATCTAGTAACAGTCTCTTGTGTAACTCAAGGTAAAACTGTAAATATGAAATGCAGATTTGAGACTGGATATATCAGTTTTCTATAGTGCTTTTGACCCACATTGGAGGATTGCATAGATTTTGGAAAAAAGAGTGCATTTCAATTTTCTCAGTCATGTTAGATCCGAGATACCTTTCAGGATTGCTGGGATTCTTCTTCTGAATTCATGTTATTACATATCCAGGCAGTTACATTTTTAAACTGATTGTGCTTCTCTTGCTCTGTAAAGATACAAATATGTTTTTGCATATAATGTCTTGGCTTAATTACCTTCCTAATTTGGAGCACTAAAAATGTGTGTGTTTATTTTTGTCAGGACAAGAGAGAAGCAACTTAGAAAGCAGAGTATTGTACCCAGCAAAGATAGTTTTATAGCTTTGGAACTGTGGGTTGTCAGTCTGTGGGTACTCAGTCTGTCTAGGTACTACAGTGGTGACAGTAACTCTGTACCAGCTATTGGCTTTCCATGAAGTCTTGGTAAAGGACTCTCAGAACAGACACTTCTGCCACCACTGATGTCTCCATCCCCAGTGGTGTATCTTCTTCCAGAGCACTAATCTCTGGTGAAAGGTAGCTGTCTCCAGTATTGGGCTATGAGGATGGGACATACAGGAAAGTTTAGAGTAAATCTTTAGTCAGACAGAAAAAGAGGACCTTATCCATGTGTTCAGGTTAAGGGAATGGTGTTAATGCAGTCATGCCAAACAGGCTTTCAGAAACAAAGACAATTTAATATTGCATCTATTTTAAATGTGATATTCTAGATCAAACTGTCAGTATTTCAGATGCTATGTTTTCTTGAAGACACCTCAAGCGTGCAGAGAACAAATTTTCCATTTTGAGTAGAGACATTTCACAATTGAAAGACTGGAATTTGTAGTGAAAAATTAAAGAGAGAATGGTTGTGTTTTCTATGTAGTAAAACTGTTGGAGCAGTTGAGCTGTTTTTTGCTGATAACCTGGCAATTCTGTGTATGAAAATAATCAGGACTTTGGCTTTTATGTTGTTTATATTTGTTGCTCAAAATATTTTTAGAGCTTGCTCCATTGATTTTACTCTGTACTGATGAAATTTAAATTCTTGTTCAAAATTTTGATTTATCGTGAACGATGTTAATTATCACTTGATAAACTTGATGGTTTTAATATTGGTACTTTTGTAGTTTCAGTCTGCCAAAGTGTGGTAAAGGTAAACCTGCCCTGATACGGAGACATACACTGGAAGATCGAAGTGAACTGATATCTTGTATTGAAAATGGAAACTATGCCAAAGCAGCAAGAATTGCAGCTGGTAACTATACAGAATTGAATTCTTAATAGGTTTTTTTTATCCATTTATTTGACACATTCTAACATTCTTATTTTTACTGCTTAAATACATTAAACCTTTTGAAAGTGTTGTTGACATCCTTCCAGAAACTACTAAATTCTGCTTTTGACTCTTTAAAGACTTTTAAAAGAATAGCATCTGACTCTGATTTTGATTAATTTTCTCTCCTTGCTTGAGGAAATAAAGAGGATGAGTTAATGAATAAAATGATGAATAAAAAGTGAAGATGAGTTTTCTTATGCAGATATTGTAAAAGAAAATTAATAATCATAGGTGCCAGATTAGTAACCCCTTATTACCATGTGGAATAAATTCTGACTAGGAAGTATTCTGAGTCTTACCTGGATACACACCTGAGAAGTCTCCTGAGTGGCTGTATGCATCCTGTCAGCTTGTGAATGATTTTCTGTTCAGCATTAAAATACCGTTTTTGCAGAATGAGAATAGTGTAGATTTCCTTATTGTTAGCTGTGCTGAAGAGGACTTGTAACTGGTTTTATGTACCAGATACAGTTCTACATACATATTTTTTAACAGTTTGTAAGAGAAGGATGAATTAATTGACACCTTAGTGGCTCTTTCTAACTGACATGTGAATACTTTACAAACTGTTAGTAACAGAGCAAAGAAATAGAACTTACTGTGCAGAATGATTGAAGTAATTTTTTCACGGCATCACTTTAAAAACTTTTTTCTTGGTAATTCTACTTTTAAAAGGTCTTAAACCACCTGTTTTTCCCTAGTATGTTTTTGTAGTGTTGAGATAGAACATGCCACCTTTCATTATAAATAAGTGATACCCATTTAAAATGCATTTTCTCTCAGCAGTAAGTGCTGCCTGACTGCTGAGGGAAAGTGCAGCTGCAGCCCCTGAACTGTATCTTGGTACCAGGTTTCCCCATACAAGAAGTGCTGCCCGACCTTTACAGCATATCAGCTTGGATAACTCTTCCCCCTTTGATCACCACCCCCAGTTCATCCTGAGGGTGTAATTCACTATCTGTTGATCAGTCTCTGGACTGTATCTAGAGGACCAGTTGTGGCTTCGGTTGACTGAAAGGCTTAAACCTGTCTCAGACTTCAATCCATTACTAAGTAACAGAGAAGAAAATTGAGGATTCTGGTAGAAGTGTACAGTAACATGAACTCAGTTCTTCACTGCCCTGCTTTTTGAGAAGAAATAAAATACTAGTGGTGCTGCCTGGAAACGTATTGATGTTTTTGAACTTGACTGCAGGAAATGGCAGATCTGAGAGACTGAGAAAAATTGTTAAGAATAAATAGAAATCAAAATGCCAGTTAGAATTTAGGCATAAGAATAGAAAGGTGTACCAGAGAAGTACTGTTAAGTTACCAGGTGCTAAACTCAGTGTGAGTATCCAGGTATCCAGCACTTGGAAACATATGCTATGCAACTTGCATCTTGAAAATCATCGCCTCTGTGACAGGATTGTCATCACGGTAAAAGAAACTGTTACATGAAGTACCATAATTTTATATTTTCTTTGGAGCTTTTTCAAAGGGAATGAATTATCGGAACTTTGCAAACCCTTCCTAAGAGCCAAGACGTTTTAAGATGTGCTCTTTCTAGAAGTGTCTAAACCCTTGTTCTTTATCTGTTGTCTTGGAATAAAGTAGTAGTATCATGTAAAGAGCTCTTATGAATGCTGCCTTGTTTTATTGGTATGTGTGTGAAAGTTGATAATAGTATTTGGATTCTAAGGACCATGAGCTATTGATTAGGAAACCAAGAACTGCAGATTTGTCTGAGGTTTCATTCTGGAGCTTTTTAATTTTATATTTCCTTGTTCTTAGAAGTTGGGCATAGCAGTATGTGGATTTCAACTGATGCTGCAACATCTGTTCTTGAGCCTCTAAAAGTAGTGTGGGCCAAATGCAGTGGATATCCCTCTTACCCAGCTCTGGTAAGTGCCCAGCTTTCCAGAAGTACTGTAGTGACTGCTTCTGGTCTGTTTGAAAACACCATGCATATGGTGTTGAATAAAGGTGGCTTGTTCTGCCTTCTTTACCATTCACTGAATTTGTAAAGTTACTGCACTATCAGATTTTAAGTCAATAACTTCTGCTGCCCTGCCCACCCTTGGAGATGTGCAATACTCCTGTGTTGAGGTTTAACCAGACAGCAGCTGAGCCTCCTGCAGCCGCTCGCTCACTCCCCGTGGGTGGGGGAGAGTCAGAAGAGTGCAAGTGAGAAAACTCACATGTTGACATAAAAACAGTTTCATAGGGAAAGCAAAAACTGTGCACACCAGCAAAGAAAATTCATTCACCACTTCCCGTGGGCAGCAAGTGTTCACTCATCCCCAGGAACAGAGCCAGCATGTGTGCCTTGGGAAGACTGATGACATCACACTGAACGCCCCTGCCTTCCTCCTTCTTCCCCCAGCTCTACATCCTGAGCATGATGCCATATGGGATGGAATATCCCTCAGGTCACTTGGGGTCAACTGCTCCAGCTGTGTCCCCTCCCAAGTCCTTGTGCACCCCCACCCTCCTCACTGGTGGGGCAGCGTGAGAAGGAAGAAAGGCCTTGACTCTGTATAAGCATTGCTCAGCATTTACAAAAACATCTCAATATTTATAGTCCATGCAGTTTTCAGCCCAAATCCAAAACATAGCTCCATACCACCTACCACGAGGAAAATTGTCTCTATCCCTGCTAAAACCAGCATACTTGTCTCAGTAGTCTTTGTTTCTGCATTATATATTATTTCTGCTGCAGAATGAGTATAAAAATACTCTCGATTTTGCAGCTCATTAAGGAAACAAAAAACTCAGTAGCTGGAATAAACTGACTGCAGCCAACTGTGAATGATGTACTGGAAACTTAAAGCTGTTGTTAATATAGGATATATATTTGTGTGTTAATAAGGGAGAAACAGACACAGTTCTACTTACATCAAAACTTGCAGAGAAAATATTGATGAGGCGTTTGGGGTTATATGAACAGTTCATACACTGGCATGATTTATATATGAATCTGGACAACTGCCACTTTTAATATGTGTGTTCTAAGGACAACGTGAAATGTGATCATACAGAGTGAGGTTAAAACCTCTGGAGGTGGCATTCAGAGCACTTAAGTACCCTCAGTGGGTGACTCGAAGACACTTGGGTCAGATGCTGAAAATGTGATGATTTGATGATGGTCTCTTGAAAGGTATTAATGCTAGATTTAAACTGTTGAAGACCAAGGGGTTCCTTTTCTGCCTTCTGCTTTATTCAGCCTTGGTGTTGCTGAGAGTGGGATAAGTTGATTGAGGAGTAAAACCTCTGTCAAGAGAAGAAAATTCTTCTGATTTCTACAAGCTCCCCACAGTATTAGCTTTCTGTTTGTTTATTTCCCAAAGTGAGTTTACTGTGAATTAAGATTGGTGCTAGTGTGGATGGTGGAAAAACAACAGGACTTTGTAGAATAGGAGATGGGTGGAGCAGGCATGGAGTAAAAACCTTTCTTTGGGTGGAAACTAAGCACTTCATAATGCTGTGAGCTGCCTGCAAAGGAGTTTTTCCATCAGGATGGTTTGTTTAACTTCAGCAGCATATTCCCTCTCTCCCTCAAGTTTTGTTTAGAAAGACTTTGTTACTGTAACTGTATTTTTTCTGAAGACTGAATCATTAAATTGGATATACGAGATATTTGGAAGTAACACCTTTTTTTGTTTGTTTGTTTGTTTTTTGTTGTTTTGGGGTGTTTTTTTGTTTTTTTGTTTTTTTTTTTTTTTTTAATTTTACTCCAGAGTTTGAGTAAGGGAGCATGTATTTTACAGAAATACTTACTCCTTAGCATAGGTTGGTTCTTTTAGGTATATGAATTTCAAACCCCAAAATTTGAGTGAGGCCAGTTACAGCTTTTAGAAATCCTGGTTTGACTTTTTCATCCTAAAACCTGCTTGTCAGTCTCAAAGTTGTACTAAGTTGGAATTCAAATGGGACTTTTAAGAAGAACTGATAAGGGTAAAAAAATGCTTTCTTTCAATGTTTTCAGTCAAATCTGCCACTGGATCTCCACTGTGCCTATTCAGCTTATGTCAAAACGTGTGTAACACAAAGTCAGTTTATATCCAGTGGCTGTTCAATTTATTATTTCTTTCTTGTTAACTTAATTTTAATACATTTTTAAAAGGAATTACATCATTTTAAATATGAGGAACTGTCCTTTCTTCTCTCTTACAGATTATTGACCCTAAGATGCCTCGTGTTGCTGGCCATCACAACGGTGTTACCATACCAGTGCCACCTCTAGATGTACTGAAAATTGGAGAACAAATGCAGACCAAATCAGATGAGAAACTATTCTTAGTACTATTTTTTGACAATAAAAGAAGTTGGTATGTTATTGAGATGTACTGTTTGATGCAGTGACTTAAAATTTTAAGAACCTGTACCTTTGGTCTAGAAGAAAATTGAAACATTATTTTTTCCATGGATCTAATTCCTATGGAAGTATAAACTGTAAGGTTAAAATTTCAGATTTGAGTCTGTTTTTTGAACTAAGGCTAAGGCATATATCATCACCAAAAGATACCTTTTTATTGTCAGTTTGGAAAAAAAACACTGCAAATCATTAAATATTTTTTTTTTATTTACAAGCTACTTTAATTTATTGGCCTGATGAAATTGCTTCATTGCTTCATAGTTTATTTTGAAGGAGGATAATTAACCCAACAAAACATTCTCTTTCTCTCCACCATGGTCTTTGGTTTTAAGGCTGGTGGGATTTCTCTGGGGAGGTAGGGGGAGCCACACTAGGTTTTTGGTGTTCTTTTGGTTGTTAAAGTTGTTTTTGATTTTGGTGGGGTTTTCCTAGACATGGAAGTTTCTCATCTACCTTTCATCAAACTATGTATTTCTCTTCTGTGTTCTCTGTAGACCCTCTCCTCTCCTTTCCTAGTTTCCATAAAGGTCAAGCTAACTAAATCTGCCCATGTCTTGTTTTTCTCTTCAATTTGCTTACTTATAGGTATCAGTTTCCTCTTTGGGTGATTGTATGTAGCATCTAGTGATGCTGACATTCTCCTGACTCCCTCTGTGCCAGTATGCTATCACTTAAATAAATTCCTGCCTAAAATATATGACTAATGTTTGCTCTTCTGCCCCTTAGATTTTTTTGTCATAATTTATCTACTCTTCAGTTATTTTCTTAATTATTTGGTACTTCTTCATAATTTGTTTACTTGCTCAGGATTCCATAAGATCCTGCATTCTTCTGCCTTTGAACATACTCAGCCTTCTGTTTCTCGTTTTTTTTCTCATGCTGGATGTCACCAGTGTAACACATGTTTTCCCTGGTCACTTTCTTAATAATTGCTCTGATTGCTTCTTCATCTGGGGAGTCCTCTGCACCTTAAACTTTTTTGATTAGTCTCTATATGCAGGTGGTCCTAAATCATGTAAATATTGTGCAAAGTTGTCTCTAATGGGTACTCTGCTTAGAAGGACAGGAAAAGACTCAATACTTCTTGCAGCCCCTTTCCTCCCCTCCACCCTGACCCCACCAACTTGTTTTGGTAATGATTCTTTCATTGTGATTATTTTGGCACTCATAATTTTATCTCTGTTGTGTCTATTTTAGTCTTGAACCCCTGTTTGTGATTTTCATTCATTTGCAGGGTGTGTGTCACCTTCAGTGTGTGATACCAGTGTCTATCCCCTATGGATTTGCATATTTGTTTCTTCTTCCCCACTTATATGTGGAGGATTTGCAATGCTTTCTTTTAAAAATACGTTCTTAAAACTTCCTCTGATCTGTATTAAAACTGCTAACGGTTAGACTGCTGATTTTCATGCTGCTATCATACTGTCTCTGTCCTTGTACTGACTTGTCACATTTTATTTCAGTGTGTGTGCTCAGTACAATATGGCTCTTGTTTAGAGTCCTTTAAGAGAATGAAAATATTTCAATAACCAATTTCAGTCATGTAAAAGAAAATTTTTGCAGATTTGACTGTCTGATTTCCTTTTGGTTTGGCTTCAAATGGTCTCCCAAACTTATGTTTTTAAACAAAAGGAGGGCTTCTGCCTTTTGCAGGATTGGGATTGCAGACTACAGTATCATATCTTAAAGATATTAATTAATTTACCTAATTTTTATTTTCTTTAATCTCTGTAACTTCAGAAAACAGGATTACAATCAGCATTTATGATTATGATGTCAACTTAATTTATACTTTTACAGTAAATATTTAGAATGCTGTAAATAGAAGAATGGGATATAGAACTTTTTCCATTATCACTTCTCCATGCCCAGAATTTGAAGATATTTATGGAGCTTATAACACAAAAGTACCCTGAATACAGAGCTAGTGGAATTTCATACTGCAGGGTAAAAGCATGCTAAAGCTTTCCCCATAAAGAACAAATTGAGATGCCTGAAATCTAAGGCAAAAATCCATCATCTGAAAATGGCTTGTAATAATGTAAGGGGAAAGAAAGAAGAGAAACAGTATTGTGTCAGGTGAATCTTGAGCCCTGGCCATTGGTAATTGCTGCTGCCTGTTCTTCACCTGCATCAGTATTGCAGGCTAATTTTCTTCTGTTGGTACTTAATCACTACTTACATATCACTGAATTGGAATGCATTCTCTCTTTGTATGGAAGAGGTTTTCTTAATATGTCATGTTCTTTAAATATTTAAGGCAAGTAAGCATTATCTGAAAAGGTGTTTTATTGTTTTGTTTAAGATGGTAAAGCTGATCTGTGATATGAGAAACATGGCGTAGTAGCCCTGACATTTCTGGACAGACTCCATGATTTTATTCTATATTTAACAGATTTAATTTTTGCCCTTTTCTTACAGGCAGTGGCTTCCCAAATCCAAAATGGTTCCCCTTGGGATAGATGAGACCATAGACAAGTTAAAAATGATGGAGGGACGTAACTCGAGCATACGAAAAGCAGTAAGAATCGCTTTTGATCGTGCTATGAATCACCTGAGTCGAGTCCATGGAGAGCCAGTCAGTGACTTCAGTGACATTGACTGACAGAGATTCTCCAGCAAGGCATGGAAGATACCACAGAGACTTGAACTCTACTAATGAACCTCTTTGTCTAAAAGAATGTATTGAAGATACAACCCCTTAATTGTTGATTCAGTGGCCGAGTTCTGCAAACTTGAAATAGATGAGCAATTCTTCTAAATCACCATTGCCATATTGATTAATTATTTTATTGTGTTGTAGATCGGAGGATTTTCCACTAAACCTGTTAAAATGTCTTGTTCATAGTGTTCATAATTGTACATAAATGTATATTCAACACTTAACTTATTCTGATTTTAGAAGTAGCTCCTTAATTCCTTTTATAATTTTGCTGGGGAGGGATTTGGTTTTTGTTTTTTTCCACGCTTTTTAATTTTTCTTTCTGAGGTTAAGTTACCTAAGCACCATCTTCCATCTTTAGGTGTTTAGTGGATCTTAAAGCCTAATATCAAAAGGACATCAGATATAAGTTTGCCTAAATCATATATAGTATGGTGCTGCTTGTATAATTTCTTCCTTGGTCTTTAGCTTCTGGAAAAGACTGCTGAATGTTTGTGTAAATTGTTGCTCTTTGCACAAAGTACCACATATTTAAGATTGATGTAAATTTACAATTACAAATATGTATTTTAAGAAAGGAAGTTGCATTATTTTGGAGGGTACTTTGTGAGAAAGACATCAATAAAAATTATACTATGTACATCACTTGCAAATCACCAAAAACACTCCATTGCTGCCCAAAATGACTTAAGGTTGTTATTGTTTTAAACAAACCTGGCTTAAAGCCTGCAAGCACATTATTTCTTTCAAAACCATATCCCATTTATCTCCCATTGGTTTAATTTTGTTGATATGTGTGCCTCCCTGTGTTTTATTTATTGTAGAAAATGTATTAATTTGCTTTATAATGAAAAATAAAATTGACAAATATATTGATATGCATTTTTATACAGGCACATGAGAAGACAACTTGCTTTGGGAGAAAAAATGTATTGGAAATTGTATAAAATAACTTGATGGTTTGTGTGTAATTTGGTTTTTTGGTAACTTGTAATCTTTTGTTTCCAATGAGGGGATTTATGTAACTTTTAATTTAGAACACTTTGGTAGCAATAGAAACTTTGGATACATTTTTGTATGGTACATGTGATGTATATAGAATTAGTACTTTATTTTTATTTTTAAGAAGTAAAGCATTATGTTTGGGCAGGGGGAAGAAGGAGGGTGGGTTTCCAGAACTGCATTTTTATATGAAAAAGAAAAAAAAATAAAGTCAAGATATTGATTGTTGTAGCTACTTTATTCCTACCTTCACTGAGATACTGAATTTGTAACAATGAAAATGGCAAGGTATGTTTGCAATGTGATTTATAATGGCTCCATTATTTATAAATGCACTGTGTTTGAACTCTTTTGCAGTGATATCGTAAATACTGTACCAAGTTATATAATATGAAACACCAAATAATGCATAAGAATGCACGAAGTATTTATGCCCAGCTTTTTTATAAAGGATTAGCAAATACAGCAAAACCAATACTTTTTAAATCTTTTTTTTTTAAACTTCATTGAATAGCATACTTCATTGTTAAACCTGCTTGAATCTTTATCTTAAAGGGACAATTACTTTTTAAATAGTTTTTAATGTTTTTATTCTCTATTGTTTGTAATACCCCCGTAGAAGCTTGAAATAAAATTTCTTTCTCAACTGTAAATTTTGTCCTGGATTTAGCCCCTGAGATTTTGCTGCAGAGCCCTTTTTCTTACTCCATGACTGAGCTGTTCCAAAGGCACTGGGCCCAGAAGCTGAGTGTTCTCCTATGGCACCCAGCATTGTCCTTGCTGAGCCCTTTGCATAGGAGATATTCCACTTAGCTGAGACCAGTTGCCTGTGATGGACCCTGGTAATTAGGCATGAGTTGGATAAATTTCACTAATTATCAAGCAAACAGTTTTCTCAGACTTGACAGCAGACCCAGCTTCAGGGAGAGCAGTGATGGTAGGTATCCTGGAAGGACCATCAGTGAGATATGCTGCTCTGATGGCCACAACAGCCATAGCAGTTAGAAAAAAAATTAAAATCTGGTTGTTTGCATTAAATATAATGGCTTCGAGTATTTGCCATACAGCCGTGCTCTTTAAAGGGAGTGGAGCCTAATGTGGGCAGTGTTGAGATAGTAGAACCACTTGTCATCCTTAGGACACTGTTAAAGGTATTATAAAAATATGCTGCATCAGGTTTTATTTCAGGCTGGTTCCACAAAATGTACTCAGGTTCTATATGTAAAATAACAGAGTGATTCACAACCTCATTTTGGGGCACAGAGGAATTTTTTTTTTTTTTTCTGATTTGGACCTTGGAAATGCAGTTCCAACAGAAGTTTGAAGATGATGGTACTTGTACAAGAATGTTGATACCCATGAAATACGAAATGCCAGTTCAAAAAAAGCATACACTTGCAAAATGATTCTACATTCTCAGCTGTTTTGCACACTAACAACATTGGGGGGTGAAAGAGCTCATCTTTTGGAAAAAATAAAAAAAAACAAAAAACCCCCAAAGCATTAATTTAATTATTTTGGAACATTTCTTCTAAATATCATGTCTTCAGGGAAAGCTCTAGTGTGAATTTTGCTCAGACTTCCAACTCTTATTTTATGACTGTTCTGTTTCAAAGATGCTTTCCTCAGTTCCTGGGAGAAGGAACATGTGCTGCCTTCATCTTACAGGGGGGACTCCAGAATTACCAGCTGGAAAACTTCACTGATTAAAAGAAGCCTGTTGAGTATCCTGACAAAGCACACTGCATCTTCTGATGAAACTGGCACGAAAAACTCCTTTATTTTTGTTCTGGATATGAGTGGAAACTGTCCCAGGAATTCTTCCCAGGTCCTGTCGAGAGGAGGTTGCAACAATGTCAGTTCTTCCCATACTCTTAGGATGAAGTCCAGTATCCTCCAGTGGCTCCTGAGATTGAGTTAAAAATTAAAATAATTTCTCTGACTTGCCAGTCTTTGGTGTGACTTGGGCATTTTTAATGGATTTCAGACCTACTTAGGGAAGGAGGTCTGAGCTCCACAGCTGCTTTATTTCCAAATTCTAGGGCCTAACCAGATACAGTAGTCAGATGAACCTGTGCATATTGGAGTGTACTGCTTTATGTTTTAGACCAGGTTCTTCTGTGGTGGTAATAATAACAACATGGAGTGGAAATTAGTATTCTAGTGGAGAGAAAAACTGCAACACGCCACATTTTGGCTTGCTAACTTCTTGGGGAGTATTACAGTTTTAAGTAGGGGGTGTAAGTTTGCACATTCACTGCTCAGTTCTGGTGTGATACCTACATTATCAGTTGAAACTACGTGAAAATGTCTTTTCTTGTATCAAAATAAGATGAATTATGTTATAAGCATTTAGGGGGGAAATGTGACTAAAGAATAATGGGTTCGAAAAGTTTTTACCGACCTCAGTGGTTCTTTGGGGAATGTTTGTTGAGATTTTCTGTCTTTTACACTAGAGGGAGCAATGCACATAGACCATCAACATCCACAAAGTAAGTATTCAGGTTTTCCATTTCAAAATGCTGCTATTAAAACTTACTGCTCATGAGCAGTCTTTTCTCCTTCTGGTATTTCTAGTTCATCAGAAGTAGCTTTCTCTGTTCTTGCTGCTAGTGGGCCAGTGTGGGAATGCTTAATTTTAACTAGAGCTAGTACAAAGGAGAAACAGCTCTGGATTTCCAGGCTCTCATGTCCAATTACAAGTGACAAACGAGTAACTTCTTACACTTCTATTTAGTTTTTTTTTTTTTTTTTCCACAGTTTCATTCTGTAGTGTTAGAAAATGGCTCAGTATTGGGTGCTTCCTGGTAGCACAGTGCACGTCAAACATGAATTAATTAATTAACAGGAATATTCAAGTTTGGAGGTGAATGTTCCAGATGAGGCAGTTGCTCTGTCCTGCAGCCTGGCAAGGGGAGATTGTCTCGAAGACGTGTGCAAAGGAATTAAATAAATCCAATCTTATTATCATATGGGTAAAGGTTGTTGTCTATGTAAGAAAAAACTTTCTCACCCCTGGTAGATCTGTAACAAAAAATAGAGAAGTGGAATGTAAATGGAGGAGACATTTACTGTCCACATCCAGCACAGCACCTTTGGGTTACCTTGTTTAGATTTTTGTTTAACATCATGCGGTTGCTATGACTTGCCTGTTTGAGCAGTTCTCCCTCGAAAGATTTACTTCCTCCAAAACTTTTAGTGTAGAAAAATAGTAAATTCAAGGTAATGAAAGTTTGGAAAATGATATTTTGGAATAGCATGACGTTAAAAAGCTTTTTTAAAATTTTTGGGAGTTGGTATTTTATGGGAAGGGGCTGTAAATTTATTTTTTCATGCCTACTTCAACTTTTATTGGCTGTGCACAGGAACTGCTATCAAATCTCTGATGGTCAGGAAGGAAGATACAAGATCTCAGCAGCTCTACTTTAATGCTATTCACAATGTTTTTCAGTTGTTTCTATGTGTTAAACTAACAGTGATTGCAGTCACCCCCATTCTATTTTCTGCTTATACTACAGTGGAGAGAGGCGACAGAATAAGAATTTTATTTTTCTTTTAATAATTTAAAGTATCCTTTAAATTTTTAAAATTGATCCCTGTGATATCACATATCTTCTCATCACGCTGCTGCTCTGCTGCCTTTCTATTTTCACAGTTCCTCCAACCTCAGGTCATTTTTTGATTGTTTTGATCTGTTTTGAAGTCTTCACTGCAGCAAGCCAGCACTGTCAGCAGAACAGGGAGGTCTCCACTTATTGGGCTAAAGTGGCTGAAGTCTGTGCAAAGAGATCTGGGGTAATGTGAATAATTTCCATGTCTTTGGTTGCTCCTCTTTCTATGAAATTTTATGTATCGGTACGTACTTTTCTCACCTGTCCTATTGAGCTGCATTTTTGGTCTTGTCTCAGCTGCCTGGAGCCATTCTCCACCATGAAGGGCTTCACACTGTGAATTCTGTACAAACACCAGAGGTAACTGTATTCTCTGTTCAGCTTCCCTGGCAGCAGTCCCAAGTAGGTTTAACCTAAGAAGATGGGTTGGGAATGCTCACACATCTTCCTCTCCTCTGGTCATTTACTCAGACCTTCACTCCTCCATGCTTGATTCTATGAGGAGACTTTTACTGTCCACATCCAGCCCTATGAGGATAGGAATTTTCACATCCTTATTAAAATAAAACAACCCAAACCCCAGAAAAATCTTACCTAAACCCATGGAAAGTACAAGGAGGACAAAGGAGAATCTACACCTGTCATTTTAAATGGGAAAACAGAGTTGCTAATAGATGGTGTAAAGATGATGAGGGATTGGAGTTGTTTCGATTAATTTTTTGGGCTTTGTCACTGTTTGTGAGATTGTGACAGTTCATTTTTTCAGACTTCTTGTTTTAAAAAGGTTGATAATATGCTTCTTTTGTAATTTTGCTTTAAGTTCACGTACACTTGATGCTCATTCTCAAATAGATGGAGAACCAGAGGAACATTTTTGTATTTTTTGTCAATACTCAATAAGGAGCTATTGAAAAGCATTAACAATTTTTTTCCATTGAACTTGCAGGATTTTGGGATTTTGAAGATTGTCTAATTTTTTGGTGTGCAGAGTTCACAAAGGTATTATTACACTGTAAACTACTTCGGTTGTAAGAAAACCAATCATGTCTTCTTTTCTTAGGAGTTATTAAAAAATAATTTACAATTAAGGTGTGCATAAAATGTTGCTGCTTAAGGTTTTCTGTTTATCACTTCTATAAGGAAAGTGTTATAAGAAAACCATTTGATGAGGGAAAGAGGATAATAAAATCATCTTATTTAAAAATAACCATAAAATGTAATGATTAATGTAATAGCTATAAAATATATATAATATTTAAAAAATAATCTTAAAAATAATGAAGATAATATCATTTTATGTTGTAGGGATCCATTTTATTTACCACGAGATTTCCTTTCCTAATAATTCTGATTTTCAGTGCTGCTTTAATAAAAGTCTGTGGTTCCTCAGCTGTTCCTCTCTCACTGAGAGTGACTGGAAGCAAACCAGCACTTGGTAGGACACACAAAACAGAAGTCACAAGATGTGACACAGACATTTGGACAGTTCCCATCCAGGTGCTCAGTGCAGCAGAGCTTCCCTTCCATGAATCACACAGTGCAGGAACTCATGGGCAAAGCAAGCAAGCAAACTTCCTGCATGGATTTGACATGTGGCCATTGAAGCAGTGGTGTAGAGACAACTGGGCATGAAAAATAAAACAAAACAAAAAACTTAATAATTTTGTGATAAGAACCATGCAATAGCTCATTGTCCTTGGTAGCCCAGAAGGTCTCTTCAATCCTGTGTTGTTAATTCTTACGTTAAGCTGCCTCAGGACAGGTAAATATGACTTTTTGCCTAATTTTCTTAAGTCTAATTTTACTATTTTCCTTTCTCTACCCCCAGTTCTTATGTTAAAATAAAGTCAGAACAAGTATTCAGAATTAATGATTCCCAGGATGAGAGAAGCAAGCATGCTGTAGTTTTTTCTCTCTCCTTTTCATTTACTTGCTCTCACATTCTGTTTATTATTTATTTCATGATATTTTGCGTTGTTGTGGTGGTGTTTATACAAGTCATATCATTAAGAGGTACAAAATTTCTGGTTTATATAAATATAATGATATTTATGTAAATAAAAAGTGTAATTCAATATTGTAATTTTTTTCTTTTTATCATAAGATCTTTTGGAGTGGAGAAAAAAATACTTCTCATAAAAATAAAGAGTACGAGAGAATTGTTAGCAGTTAAGAGAAGTTACTGAATTATTTGATGTTTCAGAGACTGTGCCTGTCAACCAGAAAATACAAGGAAAAGGTAAAGAAAACTGAAGAGGTAAGGATTACAAAGATTGTAAAGATTTACAACGGTAAAATAGTTTTTATTTTGAAAGTCCAATTTCTAGGCAAGGAAAAGGAGGCTGCATAGAAAACAAGAGCAGGATTCTCAGTTTAGAGTTAGAATTTAAAAAAATAAAGTCAAAACCAGTAACAGCAGCAGATAGTCAAGACACCTCCTCCAGAGCCTTGCATGCCAGGGACTGTTGATGCTGCTTATTACTGCAATTGTTCAAAGTGTCTGTGTCCCATGCTTCATGTAAGCTATTTGCATAAAAATAAACCATTAGCATTTTAACACCTCAGCAATAAAAAGTTTTAGTTTTGAAAACTATGGTCTTATTCTATATTTAACATTGGGTAATTTCATTAATCTTGGTTGGTGTGACACTTTTCCGTGTCCAAGGCTACTAGAGCTGACTGTGATGTATTCAGTCAGGTTAGGTGCAGCTAATGGACTACACAAGTCTGTTTTATTACCTGTCTCTCTAAACATTACTTTTGGGGACAGCCTGAAGTTCATATTCAACAGTTTTTTTAAATGTCTATATGTGTAAAATTGCCAGTTAAAAAATAAACAGCCTTCAGAGTGAAAACACATTTGGAAAGCTGAAGCTGAGCCTGTTTAGCTTTGCATTTGCAGCAAGAGAGCACAGGAAACCTTGGCAGTAAGTATTGGTGCTCTCAAGCACACATAATCAAATTACCACTTGCTTTTCTGATATTCATGGGATCTGCTATAGAAGAAAACCACGACCTGTTTAGCTATAAGATTAGACATCCTCTTACTGATTAATTTGATTACAAACAAGAGGGAAAACAGTTCCAGAGCAAGACAAAAGCAATACATGGCTTAGCAGTGCTGCTGCTGCCATTAAATTAGTTCTGGTAAAGCTCCCGTTGGTGGAAATTGAGTGAGTTGTCCAAGGACAGAAGGAATTCAGATTGTCCAGGGCCACAGAGAAAGCCTGGGACAGACCTAGGAATCAAACAACACATTATTGCCTCGGTGACAAAATTACGTCTTCTTTTTTATTCAGTTGATAGATGTGGGATTTAATCACCGGCTCAGCTGCCCAGTGAACTTTGTTAGAAAAGAGTGTGGTGGGCTGACCCCAGCTAGCAGCAAAGCACCCACAGAGCTACTCCATCATTCCCTGTGGGAGTGCAGAGGAAGACCAAAAGCAAGAGAACTTGTGGGTCAAGATTAAACAGCTTAACAAGCGAGCATGGAAAAGGCCTTTGGGCAGCTGTGGCTGCCTTTCCTCCCAGTCTCCTTCCCCCTCCCAGCAGAGAGGCAGAGTGACAACCAGAAGGACTTGGTGCTGTGCAAACACTGCTCAGCAGCAGCCAAAACACTTGTATGTGATCAACACAGCTCAGTCACAAATCCAGAAAGTGGCACGATATCAGCTGCTGTGACATTCCAGCCACACTCAGTACAAAAGTTTAAGGTTTTTTCAATTTGCTTTTGTTTCGCACCAGCATCAATAGTCTTATTATGGTTATTTTTTTATTTCAAGGCAGAAGTTCTCTAACCTCTTGTTAGAATAGCCAACAGTGCTGTAGGCAGAGCAGCCCTATGGGATATGGGAGACAGACAGATTCCCATTTCATCCTGTGGACACTGAACCTGGGCTGCTGTTACCCCAACCAGCCATCCATTCTGTAAACAGGAAGCCTTCTAAAAAATGCCTTGTCAAAATGAATATGCTTTAATTAAAATCAAAATTGTTACCAAAACCAGCTTAATAATGATATAAAAAAGTTTTGCTTCAGTACATTTATTTATCTTGGTCTCTTATCTACCCATAAATCTTGATTCTACCTGATTTCTGCCCCTGAGTTGCAGATGTGAAGCACAATATAGAACTTTGTCTTATAAAACAGATACGAATTGTTCTCAATCTATTTACTGCTGTTTGACTGCTGATACCAGTTGTTCCCAGTATCCAATCTATATGGGTATTGAAATAAACTGAAGTTCTATTGTGCATCCTGGGAATGCATTTGGGAACTACCAAAGCAAATAGTGTGTGTATTAAAGAGTATAAATTCAACTGTAATGTGTTTAAAGTTATGGGGCTTTACCAGTCTCTGCTTTATTTAGAAACTCCATTTCCTTTTCTTTATGTGCTGGTAAAAATATGAATGTTTTAACATTTTATGTAAGTTAATTTCATACTGCCAGATCTCTGGGCAAAAAGATGACAGGTTGTTAAGTATTATTCCCTAAATACATGTTAAAGTAGTAAAAGCAGAAAAAAAATTCTTTATTTTGGAAAAGCGGAGGCGACGGGTTTTAATCAAATGATAGCACAAAATTAACACAGTGGTCTTTAAGGGATTTGAGCACTGCATTCTGATAGATAAGCTGCTCATTTAGTACAAATATACTACAAAGAGACAGGAGAACTGTGTCAGGCATAAATTTTCTCATGGAAAACTTTTGTTAGTAAAAGCAGCTTATTGTGAAAACACAGTAAAATTATAAATTGTGCTTATACATTTCACTAATATAATTCATTTTCACTAAATGAGTACAATCTTAGTTAAATAGCTTTCCCTCAGAAGCAAAATGTAGATACCTTAATGGGC
The DNA here is from genome assembly GCF_963662255.1 of Cinclus cinclus. Taxonomy (NCBI): domain Eukaryota; kingdom Metazoa; phylum Chordata; class Aves; order Passeriformes; family Cinclidae; genus Cinclus; species Cinclus cinclus. The sequence goes on from NC_085049.1 coordinate 4,234,181, forward strand.
TGAATTCTGCCCAAACTTAAGGCTTGAGCTAAAATTCATGTATCATCACTGAAAAATAACAGCTTTGGACAAACATTTTGGCAACAAAAATCTAAACCTGACTCTCTTGCTCAGTTAAGTTTGTTTGCTTGCTTGTTTACTTGTTTGTTTTTAACAGACATAGTCAGGCTTCCCTTGAGGTGATTTCCTCTCTCCTCCCGTGCTGTGAGAGGGGAAATGAAATTGTTAACTCTGAAGGAGGTGAACAAACTGAGCACATCTTCCCGTGAGGCTTTTACCATTGCCCAACGTGAGATTAAGAAGGTGCACAAGAGCCAGTTTAGCTGGATCCTGCTCTGTGCTCCCAAACAGTCCTGCTGAGGTAAGCAGCCTGAATTTTGGACAGCTAATATTTACAATTGCATTACAATACATAACCAATATGAAAATTTAAATTAGCCACTTGGCTCGATTTCCTGTATTGCCCATTTTAAAACTACATAGTACAGAGAAATACAAGTCTGCAAAAGTGCTGATTTCCAGACAATATTCTCTAACTAGCAGTTCAAACAGAAGAAATATACACAAAGGTAGTTAAAAGAGTTTATTCTTCAGTAAGTATGCCTGCATTCTGCAGAGTAGAACTGACTCGTGTCCAATTTGTTTCAGTGAACTAATGCTTTTTAGACAAAACCCTCCTTCTGTATTCTGGAGACTTGTGTAAAAATATTATAATATATAAAAATTACTCCTTTCACTCAATTTATCGCTATTTTCCATGGTTTGATTCATGCAGTCCACAAATGAGAGGGAGTTTGCTGCGTCCTTCAAGTGCAACTGAAGTCCCAGCGTTGACTTACTGCTAGTGATGTCTGCAGGATAATGCAGACAATAGCAATATCAGTAGGGCCTTTGTCAGAGAAAGATTACAATGTTCTAAGACTAAATTATGAAAGTTAGCTATTTAGAAGGTCATGGGAATCTCTAGAGTGGGACATAAATCCTGACTGGTTCTCAGAGGAAGAGTTGCTGGCAAAGGATAAATCTAGGGCATCAAGCTTTGAACGACTTTTCCGTTTTAAAAAGTTTGTTTTTTCAAGAAAGATCACTTGCTGAATTCCATGCTTGCATGAAATAGAGAAATTTTGACACCGGCTTTGAAAATTAATGCGCTGGGGCCTGTTTAATCCATTGGATTGGATGGGCAAGGCCTTAGTAGAGGAGGGGCTGCAGAGGTATCTCCTGTGAGAAGATTGCAGAAGGTTCCCCCATGTCTAATGAAGCCAATGGCCCCTGGTTCCAAGACAGATCCGGTGCTGGCCAAGGCCGAGCCCACCAGAGATGGGAAATCAATCAACCCAGGAAAACAGATTTAAGAAGGGGGGGATGGAAAGTGCTGCAGGAGAGCTGGAAAGAGAAGTGTGAATTATGTGAAAGAGCCTGCAGTACAAAAGGAGCTGGAGGAGATGCTCCAGGCAATGGAGCTGGGATCCTCTGCAGCCCCTGGTGCCCATGGAGTCCATGGGGATGCAGGGATCCACCTGCAGGATGCACCAAGGATGCTCAGAAGAGGCTGTGCTGCTGTGGGAAGCCCACACTGGCTCCTGGCAGTACCTGTGAGCTCATGGGGAGAGGAGCCCGGGCTGGAGCAGGTTTGGAGGCAGGATTTGTGGCCCCATGGGGGATGTACCCTGGAGCAGGGCAGGGTGGACTGTGTCCCAGGGGTGGGACCCAGGCTGGAGCAGGGCAAGAGCGTGAGGAGCTCCCTGTCTGAGGAGGAAGGAGTGACAGGGACAGTGTGAGATGGATTGACATGACAGCCCCTATTCCCCATCCCTCTGTGCTGCTGCTGCGGAGGAGGAGGAAGTAGAGAAATAGGGAGTGAAACTGAGCCTGGGAAGAAGGGAAGGGTGGGAAGGTGATTTAAGATTTTATTTTTTTCTGATCCTACTTGGATTCAACTGACAATCAATTAAACTAATTCCCCAAGCTGAGTCTGTTTTGCCTGGGATCTTCTGATCCCATCTGAGTAATCTCTCCCTGTAACTGCTGAGTGATATCTCCCTCTCTTTATCTCAACCCAGGAGCCTTTTTAACACTTCTCTCCCCTGTTCGGTTGGGGAGGGGAGTAAAAGAGTGGCTTGGGTGCCCAGCCAGATCAGGCACCCCACACCAGCAACTCTCATGGCCCTGGTAGGCAGCAACCATGCAGGATGGATCTGAGAGATCCCCTCTGTGCCCTCCTGAGTCTGCCAAGGACTCTGAGCACAGCCATGCAAATGCTGTCACTGCTGCCCTCATGTCTGCAGTGCTAGCAGACACTCATGGTTTTGTTTTCTGGTGGAGCTGCTCAGCTCTGACAAATTTCAAACTGTTTCCACAAAGACTCACTCCTTAGGCCAGGGAACAAGCACGAGATATAAAATGTCTGGATTCATTGCTTCATAAATATTTAATGGCTTATTTAAAGTGGAATAACTTCAGCAGTGATAAAGACCTTTCCCATCACAGGCAAAAATAATTAACCATGAGGATTTAAGCTTATCTCCGTGACTTTGCCTTGGAACAAGAAAACTGTGCTGACCAAAACAGATCCTATACTCACCTGGAAAAGGCTGCTCATTTCTGTCTTTCAGTCCATATTTTATGCAATGTATTTTGTACTGGGGGCTTAAAGTGTACTGAGAATGGATGTGTCTCCCTGCAAACTTTCTGAGGCTTTCCAGGGTGAAGGACACCTCACCTAAGCAATAACCCTATAGATTTTAAAGAACTTTTGGTGAAAAGCTTGGGTTTTAGACATACAATGCAGATATTTTCATTGTTTTCATTTCTCTTAGTTTTCCAGAGTCTTGAAGTAAATAACTAAAAGTAATTGAATTTGAATTTTTAAAATAATCTCCTGAAACAAATAAACTTATTTACTTGAAAAATGTTGTTTTCCTGACTGTCATTTCCTTGCAACACAGGTCCTACCCAGGTATTCAGTGAATGAGGATATGAGCATAGAAATCTACCCATGGAAGGATGAGAATCTAATGTTTTAAGCTGCTACAATTTAAACATAAAGCTGGAATGTACTGCTGCAGAATTAGCATAATTTGGGAATGTAATTTGGTGACCTTTTTATTTATGTTTTCCAAAATTATTTTGTTTAGGCCATTTGCAGATTGCTGTTATTTCCCTCTGTCCAGAACCCAGCTAGCCAGAACTAACTTCTTGCTTTTCCTGATTCTGAGGGCTGCTGTTTCTGCATCCTAATTCATCGCTACCTGTCCAATATATGAAAATGCATTTGCTAGTTTCTTCCAAAATTTACTGAGAATACTGAGTGACTTTCCATTAAATCAGTATTTACTAGACTGATGAGCTGTAGATCCTTCTGTCTGGAGTATATGTGACCAGCCCAGCACTATTTGGAAAGATCTGATGCTAAAGCAGATATTTCAAGATAGTTCCTCTTCCACTGTTAATGAAGATTTTAAAGTGATACCAGATCTCACAGACTGAGTGGTGACCGTTTTATCAATTTCAAAATAATGCAGGATTGCTTTTATATTGAAATAGTTGGAATCACAAGGCTACTGAACAAGGTAGAGTAAAAAGGATTTCTACTTCAGAGGAAACAGGACAAGCAACAATTTCAGGTATCTTGAGAGTATATGTCAAATGAATCTATGCATATCATTTTTTTGCAATTATTTGCAGCTCTGTTGTTGAGTCTGAAGTAAGGACTTAAAAGGTTCACTGAGGCCTAGGAATAAGGAACAGTATCTAATTATTACAGAAAACATTGTTTTGATGAGTGCCACGTGTATAATTCAGTTTCTATATGTCTGTCTCCATGTGTAGGTAAACCTATCTGGTGTGAATGGGTTCACAAAGGGACTTTTCATTCCCTCTGAGTGCTCTTTATGCTTCACAGACATCTGAAGTGGATCAAAGCTAACAAATGGTTCAGACAATCTCTAACCATCTTCCAAGACCCTTACAGAGGCTGAAGCACTGTTTCTGTTCCATCCTCCTCACATTTTAACATACAAAAAGGGGTATTGTAAGACATGGTATTTGAAGGCATAAAGCTACAGAGAAAAGCCAACAAGGAACAGTTTAGTTGTTTTAAGCTCTATTACCAGTTTTGCATAACCTGACAATTATTGGAGCTTTCTGGCACTGCTGGTATGGATGATGGGCAAGTCCTTCTCTTGCAGTGTGGTAGCACAAGTCTGACTGCTGGCTTCAGGCTTGGATAAATGAGGTTTGCAGAAAAAGAGACCATATATGCTTAGCAAGTACATTTTTAATGACAACTGGGCGAGAAATGTCCAAAGATCTTTTCTCCTCACAAAGTTACTCTTCTAGTCAGCTCTTTCCCATCCCTTTCTTGCTCTTAATTCTCCTAACAGTAGCAACAGGAAAAAACAAAGCAGCATCAGCCCTGCTGTTTTCATCCTTTGGGAGATTTCCTGCAGTGTGAAGCTGTCTCTGTGCTCAGACAACAGGAATTATTTCATTTTCTACAGGAAGAGAAGTATCTGGTAGAGTCCAGCCTTCTGCTGGTTTAATTCTGAGAAGCCAAAAGTGAGCCCGCAACATATAATATATAGATTAAGAAAAACCAAACCAAACCAAACCAAAAAAAAAGGAAAAAAAAAAAAAAACCCCGACCCACTTTTTTTTCTCAAACAACTTTTGTGTAAGAGAAGAAAAAACAGGCTTCAGCTGCTGTCAAGGTGTTTTAGGTTTGACATTAGGGAAAAAAACTCCCCAATACTGATACTTTCACAGCTCAGGTTTAGATGGCTGACAGATTTTGTGGAATTGTTATAATTTTCTGTCTTAGCAGAGTAATTAATTAAATTATTTCAGGGCTTCCCCCCCCCCTTGTTTTTGTATAATAATATTTCAGTCATCTTTTTCTGCAAATGTCATTGTGGTTAAGATTTTTACATCTGATGTGAGCTATTTTTACTTTTCCCCTCTTGCAGGCAGTTAAAAATAGATCATTCCGAAAGTAAAATGTTTCCAAGTGGAAAACTGCAAAGGTGTGCACACATTAAAAAAAGGGCCAAGGTTTTTTAAATTTTCAAATAAAAAAAAGACAAACTGTTTTTTTTTTCAAGATATAATTGCCATCAATGTTTCAGTAATCAGTTACAAGTGACACAGATAGGTAATTTTCTTGGTTTTCCTGGGTTTTTTGTTTGTGTTAAGAAAAGAAAACATCAAAGCTAAATTATTCTATGGAAACTGCACTAACTCATGCTCAAGACATTTCACATGATCTATTAAACACAAATATGTTTTAATTTGAACACTATTTTTATGTTCCATATTTATAACATTGATTTAAGTATTTATAGCAAGTCTCATCACATTTCTTAGTATTTTAATTGTGAAACACTTAATGGTACTGACATTTAAAATAACATTATCAGTATTAGAATTAATACTGAAATTAATAGAATAGTGGAAACTCTAACAACAGTGACATACGTACAGTGACATTATGTAGCACTTCATTACAATTTTAATAGGAAATTATTTCATTATTTTGAGTCTGCTATCAGCTCATAAATGTACCCTGAGCAGGGAAGCTGTGTGTGGCTGAAATACAAATCTTTTACCTTTGCTTGACACTGTAATTCTTATTATCAGTCTGATAAAAATTGTGCCTGGAAACATTTTGGAGGCTTACAGAAAGTAGAGCCAGAATGTCCTACAAATCTAGATTAGCTGCCTCCAAAACCTTATCAAAGCTCTTTCTTCATAGAAAGTTTCTTACATCTTAATATCCTTATCTTAAACCCAGGAGATTCCTCTGTTTTCTACCAGAAATTAGCAGAATGTAGTCATTTGTGGGTTTTTTCCCTATGTCAGTCTCGATTTAGCTTCACATCCAAATCCTATTTTAATCTTTCCAATGAACACGGCCTTCTTCATTGCACTCAGCTTTTACTGAGAGAACATTCCAGCTATGATTTGACTAAGAGCTCGAGAATATTGACAACTTTGAAGAGAATTGTGTGTTTTCCCCCATGAAGGCCTGCTCTTTATGCTGCAGATACTCTCTTTGATGGGTGATGCCACAGGGACAGTTTTGTTTTAACATAGCATATTGCCTGTTAAAATAAATCTAAATGAACACAGAGGTCACACTGAGCTGGTCCCAAATGTCCCTATAGACATATGTACAGACAGGTGGTTAATGCAGCCTCCTGTCCAAAACCAGACCTGGAGGGATTTCTCCTTATTCCTGACAGATGGTCAGCCCTTCTCAGAGAACCTGAATATGTTCATTTAAAATATTTACGTGATTCTAAGATGGAGCTATGAGTTCTTCGGGTGCAATACCATGATCCACCTTTCAAAGATGGTTTACTTGGGACTTTGAAATTAATTTCCTTTTCATGAAAACACAACTACAGAAGTACTGAGGACAAAACTTCAGTTATTTAGGGATAAAGCAGTAGAGATTAATTGTATTGTATTATGCTCAATTTTTTTTTTTTAAGTGATTTTAAGGCTGCCTGTGCTGGTCAGTTCTGTGGAATGCAGCTGATATCATTGCTATGACAAAAACCATTTGCCTTGGTGCTCTGGTCAAGTTGCTTGGATGGTTGGCCCCATAACAACCATGGAAAATAACACCCACAGCTTTAAATTTGTTATTCCATGAACTCCCAAGCAGCTGAGAGAAGCCCAGAATATTGTTGCTCCAGAATAACCCAGCAAATGAGTCATATAAATGTCTGTAAAAAGCATGAAGTATGTATTTCTGAATGTATAAATATATATGTGTCTATGTATGTATACAAGTATGACGTATATATGCAGTACTAATATCTTTTCATCTTTGGGTTACAGACAATTCCCATAATGTGACAGACCTGTGGGTGATAATGGCAAGGCTCATGCTGTGGCACTGCTTTAAATTATTACTGTAATTCCACCAAGATTATCTACTTGCACAGGTAGAGAAAGTACGTACAAAAATGTCTAGGCTTAATATTCAGAGAGATTAAAAATGTGTTCCTTCACAGGCAAGAGTGGATAATCTGAGCCTTTGGGTCTTAAGTGCTGTATTCTGCTATGGAAATGTCTTTTAAAGCTTATTCTAAAGCCACTAAAACTTAAAGCTGATTTGCAAAGAAATTTTTCTCTGTCAGCTTCTGCACAATGATCGTTTAGTGTCCTTATAAATACAGAGGCTCTGTTAAACTGAATGAAGTAGACCAAGTTTGTCTTTTCAGAAAAACATATTTCTGAGAAACAGCTGTGGCATTTTTTAATCAATGGAGGTTTTAGAGGGAATTTCAGCATCTGGCTGCAGCAAACATGCAGACCAGATCATTATTAATATACAGAAATTCCCAAGAAATCCGTATTGTTTTGATAAACGAAAATGACTCCCAGTAAGAACCAGACTCTCTTCTGTACTAAAATAATAATAATAATAATAATAATAATAATAATAATAATAATAATAAATTACTTTGCATGGATAAAGTGTGTTAGCTGTAGTCATTCTGGAGAAGTTTAATCCTTGCTTGGTTGGTGACCAAGATAAAAGTCTAAAACATTTCTAATGATGTTTCATGTTTCCCAAAGGAGTAAAGCCTACATAACCTGTTTTCTTGTAATAGTTTAAACTTCTGAAATGTGCAGATTACTACTCAAATATACAAACAGTGATTCTGCCCTCGTATTCCTGTTAATTTCATTGAGGAATTATTAGCTGTGGTCCACAGCAGGATTCCTTACATATTTCTCTTTGCAGTACCAGGCACAAGTGGAATTTTCATTTAGTGTGGAATTTTCTGTGTCCCTGTGTCTCTCTGGGTGGTAACATAAAGTGCAAGCTACAAGCAGCTCGTATCAGGAGCTCATTGGTTTTATTTCTTTATGTTCTTTTCAGTGGAAATACTGGTCTCCATGCTGTCAGTATTGCATTAGATAGCTCTTTAAAAATTGACCTTCTTAATGTTCCATGTTGAAAGAAACATTGGGATACAGCAGTAATTAGAACGGGAGGAGACTAAAATGATTTTGTGTTTAGTATCAGAAGATACTTTCAGAATTTGGATTTAGTCAGCTGATACATGCAGGGACACTAAGAGTACATGGCCTCTTTAGATACTCACATTAAGTTATTTTCTACAGGTACAATTTATTTTCCTTTTTATGATGTTTGATGTCACATCTGATGTTTTCTTCAAAACTGAAATTTAACAGAGAGGTGATAATGTAAACGTGTCAAAAGACATCACATGAGGATATGTATATTTGTTATTGTTGTGACACAACATCTGCTCCTACTCATGTGCTTTGTATGAGTATTTCATAGCAATAAAAAGTTGCAAGGTTTGAAGAAAAGATAAACCAATAAAACGTGCAAAGCTTACTGCAACAACACACACCAAGAGGAGAAGGATTTTTTTGTTTGCTTTTATCTCTTCTGTGTTTACAGACTTAACAACAGCAGAATGGAGTCTGTGACCACCGTTCTGCCAAGCTGTGAGTGTCTTAGCATGGCAGTGCCTTTTCTCAGCCAAATCCACACCTTAGTGCCTGGTGGAAGGGGTCCAGCCTGTTTGCTTGCCTTTCTTGTTTTAAAGGACTGCAGTATTTCCCCAGACTTTGCTCTGGAGTGTGCCGTGTGTGCTGTATTGCAGACCTGAGCTTTTCAGACATCTGCTGACGTCCATTGAGGCATCACCTTGTATGTTCTCAAACGCAACAATCTTTTCTTCGTGGCCCATCCAAGATACTCATGATTCTTTTTCAAAAGTGCAGCAACATTTCTTTTTATTTATTTCAGGCAGGAAGAATTTTAGAGCTTCTTAAAATCAGCTATAAATGATTTCAACTCGGAAAGTCAAAATAAATGTACACTGTTAAAATTAATCTGATTATTATGGATACAAATGGTTGAATACATTTGCATTTTTTCAACTTCTGTGATAGAAGTCACGTGTGTTCACTTGAATCTCCTCTGTGTATTACTGCACCAAATAAAGAGCAGAGTAAATAGAGCTGAGACAAATTTAACTGAGAATAAGTGATCATTATATAAAATATTGTGGAAAATTGCACTTGAAATCTCTTACAGTTAACTAGCTGATATTATATATTTAATGCACAGTTTAAAGTGACTGCAATACAGTATAAAATATTAAAAGAAAGCTTCCATTTATGAAAATGATGCTGTAAATTAAATGCAAATCAGGCTGATAGTAATTGATTGTTACTGGATTGCTACTGTGTGATTAGATTTTAAACTTGTTATTATTGTTCCTCATTTGTAGCTCTGAAATAAAATGCAAAATGTTTAAAGAAAAGTAGTATATTTTCAATAATGTCCCACTTTGACACCCTTTATATAATGTATGCCCAATATATCATTATTATTGACCAAGGGTCCCTTTCAACACAGGCTCCTTGGCTTCTGCAATGAGTGTGGCATTTTGAGGTCTCATCTTAAGATAACAGTGCAAAGATGGAGCTGCACATTCTACAGGGTCTTGGAAAACATAAAACAATGCTCTTAGCTTCTGTCTTGGGGTGAAATAGTCTCCTTGGCATCAAAAGACAGCGCAGGGAGTGGGGCTCAGGGTTCCCCATGGTGAACCTGCATTCTCCAGATGTTCCCTGTTGTAGGGAATGTCCTGAGTGCAGCAGTGTCTGAGATTTCCAAGCCCAGCAGCAGCAGGGCAGTGTGCTTGCAGAACAGGCAACTTCACAAGTATGGCAATGGTAAACCTAAGTAAATCAAACACACTTATATGCATCATAGATGTTTATTTGATATATACTGTCTGGACCACATAATTGTGCTTAAAATCTTTCCTTATTATACACATCTTTCCTTGGGAACAGACTCTTTTTTTATGTGTTGATTTTTAAAATCAGCATTCTAAAATATATTTAAGTAGTATGCAGATATATTAAAATTTTTTAGATCCAAATATTGAGTAAACAAAATAATTTATTCCCACTAACATTTTAAAGAAATCAGTTATCTGCATAACTCGGTAGGTGAAGAGTTTTCCTATATTAAAACTGCTTTTTCTAGCTAAAGTCTTTTGGGAAAGAGTATTCCTTTACTAAGTCACCTTCCGAAAGGTTTAATTAAAATTTTATATCGAAATTTATAAACCATTAATCATAGTCTTGGAATAGAATATTATGGGTTGGAAGGGACCACTAAAGGTCATCCAGTCCAAATCTCCTGCAATGATCAGGGACATCTTCAACTAGACCAGGTTGCTCAAAGCTTCATCTAACTTAACCTTTAATGTTTCTAAGGACGGGGAATCTAGGATCCCTCAGTGCAACTTGTCACATTGTTCCTCCATCCACATTGTAAAAAAATGTTTCCCTGTACCTTGTCTAAATCTAGCCTCTTTTAGTTTGAAACATTATTCCTTGTTCTGTCACAACATGCCCTAATAAAAAGTTTGTCCCCATCTTTTTTATAGTCCCCCTTTAGGCAGAGGAGGGCTGCAATAACAACCTCGCTCCCCTCCTCCTGCTGCCCACACTGCTTTGGATGCCACCCAGGACACAGTAATTGTAAAATGTTGATGCTGTAAAATTTTTATTATCAGAAACTATTAACTTTTTGTAAAGTGAAATTTCTCTTATTGCTTAAGAAGAGCCGAAAATCCTTAATTTGATCTTAAAGATTCATTGAAAAGCAATAATTTTGTCTTTTTTTAGAGTGCAATAAATTTGTCATCACTGACCACAGGATAACAAATCCAGATCTAAAAAATTTTCTTCTGCACCTGCAGCCCACAAGATGGCAATCTTGGACTGAAATTGTCTCCACAAATTATTCTGCTCATGGTTTTGCTGCCCTTTCCAACTTTGGGAGCATGTTTGAAACCTGTTGTGCTGTCCTCTTGTCTGGGGCTGCACTGTGAGCAGCCCTAGGGCACGTTCCAATGGGCCCCAGTACCCTCAAAACTGGCAGCTCCAGTGGTGCAGAAACACCTTCCTTTGGTCTAAGCAGTTTTTCAGTGTTATTCACTTTCATAAAGGCATCTGGTTTTGAAACAATCTTTTTAGAAGTATAGAGGCTGCTTAGAAGTAGGGACACCTCTTAATGGCTTCTGTATGTTTAATTCAAACAAAAGCCTCACACATAACTATGTATTTATTGCACATTATCTGCTCAGTGTACGTGAGCATTGGAAACCTCTGATAATCTTTTGGAGAATACTGACCTAATATGTGATCCTCAGCATTAAGAAGCCACCACAGTTGCAGCTTCTCAGCCATGAGAACTCGTCTGGCTCCACTGACCTCAGCGTTACCACCATGGGAGGAGTTGTTCATCTCTCTCCTGGGGCACTCCAACATTTGGAGGCGTTATGCTAATTCCAAATTCTCTGTTTAGCAGGTAGCATAGTCCCAGGGCATAAACCAGCCTTCCTGAGAATGATTTCAGAAACAGGCATCAGAAGGCCCTGAGAAGGTGCTTGCAGGATGACATGCAGAGTGTGTCACAGCTGTGTATCAGCCCTGGGATTCTGGTTGTCTAGTTTTAAGCTCCAGCTTAAAGTATTTCAAAACCTGGACAATGACAAACCCTCATATGCTAGTTGTAGCAGAAAAAAGAAATCACAACCAGTATTAAATCTGTCTGTATTCATTCAATGAACAAGCTGCACCTACTCATTGCTATTTAGGACATGTCATCTTTCCAAGGCTTGAATCTGGGATATGGAAATGTTGAAATTCAAGAATTAAATATGAAAAGGAAATTATCTGAAAAAAAGCCGAGAAAAACAAGATTAAAAGTTTCATATTTTCTTCCATTAGATTTCATTGATATTTTCTGAGTTACTGAAGGCTTCTGAGCCTCAAAAAGAGATTCTGTTACCTTTCTTTAGAGCATAAAGTGGACAAAACCCATTGTGACTTCTCTATCCCCAGGCTTAGCTAAAAGAATAAAGATTGGTGGAAGGGCAATGAAGAAATCCAGCTCATTCTTCCATGTCCTTCAGAAAAGAAGACAAAAGCTAAGGTAGTCACAGAGAGCAGCTCAGGCTGAAGCTGTGGTCTGCTCCTATGCTCGACCTGAAGTGCCTTAAGTTGTACCACTTTGTGATAGCAAATTTCAAACTTCAAATTTCTCAAGATACTTTTTTTTGTTTCATTTTTTCTTTTTTACTTCACAAATTTCCTTCCGATTTTCCAAATTTGATGGAGGAACTTAATAAAAAACTGAATCTTCAATACTTCTTCCCATAAATCAAACCTTTATATTTATTGCTGTCATAGATTTATGGCGATTTGGATAGTTTCCACTTGGTACTATTTTGGTTATTACTGTTCCAATTGAAATAAATTTTGGAGATATTAAGGTTTTTATGAGACATTAGACAAAGCATTTAAATAAATATATCTTGCCTTTATTAATCACCTGCAATATTTTTTGGTTCAGAATGTATAAGAAAAATCATATTTTGCACATTTCAGCTAGTATTTCTGGGGAAAAAAAAAAAAAAAGGAGTTTACCAGGATGCAATATTACTGAATTATAGTGTCTTCCACTGACAATGTTGATTGTAAGATAAATTTAGAATAGACTACAATAATTTTCCCTTAGTATCTCAATCTTATTAAGGAAAAGTCTGATTCAGAAATGCAGATGAGATCCGATGCCCATAACTGTGTAAAAAGTTCATAAAAACCATAATCTAAATACTGAGAAAACCTACCCATGTAATTTCTTTTTTTTTTTTTTTTAATCTCAAATTCCAGCAAAAAAACACACCTATGTACAGTGGAGTAAGGTGACAGAAAAATTAGAGGTCTTGTCTTAGTCTTGTGATGTAATAGGGAGTTTTTAAATTGCTTTCAATAAGAGAGAGATAAGGTCTTGAGAATGTAAACAGTCAAGAGTTATTTGTGTTAATTGCTTTTATCCTTAAAAAAGCCCCAGCAGGAGCTCTTTTTTAAATCCAAGCTGCCTGAAGAAACGTTATAGTGTGTATACATGAGCAGAGTTTCTTCTCTTCTTTTACCATTTCTGATAACCTTGCATGCACTGCTGGCTTATGTTTCTACATTTAAAGCTCTATTATTTGCAGAACAATTAAAATGTGACTGTTCCTCTGCAGTAAACACATGCAAGATCAATATTATCCCTTTATTTATTGCATACACTAATAGGTACAAGAAAAAATTACTCTAAAAATAAAAGAGAAATCACTTCAGAGGGCTGTGTTTGGGTTGTAGGTTATCACAGGGAAACTATTATAAAAAGAATTACAATTAAAAAATTGTTTTCTAAAATTAATTACTGTGTATAAAAACATTGTATTGGAAACTGAGATTTGTATAACAACACCGTGGAAAGCATTTGTTCTTCTAAACCCAAACTACAATACCACTTTGTTGTACTTCGAGGGAAATGCAGAGCTGGGTGCAGTTGGGTGTTCCCATTGGGAACTGCTGCTCCAAAGGGTCTCTTGGCAGTTCTTCCTCATGGGTTCCTGCTGTTAAACTGTGGGAGCTTTCTCTAGGCAAGGAGGAAGGGGTTAAAAAGGAAAATTTAGTAAAAGATTGTTTTTATTTTTGAAGCTGGGACAAGAGGGAGCACACAGGGATCCTGTGTGTGTGTGTTCCATGCTGCTGGGCAGCCGCTCTCCCACCATGGTGGGATGTGCTGCCAGCGCACCTTGAGCAGCCGTGGCACTTCTGGGCTTCCAGCTTTTCTGAAATTCTCCTCATCCTGCAGAGGTGAAGCAGCCCTTGGGAACAGTTCCCTTACTCCAGCACAGGTGTGTGGTTCTGGTTCCTTCCAACGCGGGAGAACTGGAGAGTGCGTGAGTGACCCGTCACCGTTCGCAAACGGAGGAGCAGCTCCTTTCAGCACCGTGGCCGAGCCAGGATCTGGTGGCAGGAGCTCATCGGACAGGGAGGATGGAAGCGGGCTCTCCTCCCAAGCAGAGTGGGAGCTGATGCTGGCCAGGAGCTCCTGGCACCCTGCAGAGCCCTGACAGCAGTGCTGGCTCTTGGCAATGCATGGCTCTGTCCCAGGGGCCGGCTGCTCCCCGATGCTGAGAAGTCACTACCCTTGGTTGGTCATGCAGCCCCTCTTCCCCCCTCTATGTCAGAATTTTATCGACCTCCTGTCACCGGCACTGCTCTTCCTTCAGCCTCATTAGTGGGGCAGCTTGTTCTGCTCCTGCCCTGGCTGTGGCTGCTTTTTGAGGAAGTTACCAACTATTGATTAGATAGGTCTCATGAAGATTTATTCCTTGTCAAAAATAGAGGCAATTAATGCACTTTCCAATTAAATTTCTTTTCTCCTCTCTGAAAGGCTTCTTGCCAACTTCCAGTATCATATTTAGTTAAGTAATCTGTGAGGATTTGTTATATTATTTACACTGGCATAAATTATATTACTTTCACACGAATTTGGCTAATCATCTGTTGCTGAGATTTTCCACTGAGTTCCAAGGCATGGAGAACTGCAGGCTGGCTTAGAGCGAGCGTCTCTGGCTTTCCAAAACAGAGCCTGTCAGTACAGTCACCCTGACAGGACAGGGCTTGATTAGTTTTCTCTGAGGCAATAGCTCATTACATGATTATAAAGTCTAAAAGGTAGATGAATATAATTTGAGCTTTTATCTGTGGCTTTTGGGAACCTTAGTGATCCCTCCTGTCTCTGAACCCTAACACTTGGCTCATTTTCAAAGCACCTCGCTCTGATCAATCCAAAACCCTGCTTCAGTTTCTTCATTTGTGAAATGGGACTAACAGTTGCATTGCCAGCCTCAAAAACTGAAATATGATGAGCAGCTTTCTGGAGCATTACTAGTTTGTTTTCAGTGTTCAGAGGAGTTGTGGGGACTCTTGTAGGCTTGGTTTTGTTTTCTTTTTAATTGCTGTGTAAATTTTTTTATGTCATTAAATATTAGATACATATTTTTGCTTTTTGCTGTTGGTAGAACCTTCCTTGAAAATAAGAAATCAAGACTGGATATTGTCATATATTCACAATATTTACTAGTAAGGCACTGAAAAATGTTCCAGCAATTATAGGAAGATGATAGTTCACAAAATCATCTGAGAGCTAGCCTGCAAGAATCAAATTAATCCTTATTTACAGACAAATTTGCAAGGTACCAATCATGATAGTTTTAGTTTGACTTCCAAAGAATCTAAACTGTACCATTACATATAATACAACTTACTTTAGTGGTTTTAATATTTTACATATCTTAGAATCAAGAGAAAAGTAAATTTCTCTTAAACATGCAGAGACTGCTGTGGCAGAAGACATTCAACTGGTTTCAGTAACATAATTCTGTTGCCTTCAGCAGAGTTTTTAGATTGATTCTGGTTTGGGATCTGGCCCAAAATGAAGAGGACTCGCCCCGAATTAATCTGCTCTTTGAGATGCTCTGTTTCTGAGATCTTCACTTCCCCAGTGAAGGTCAGGGCAGTAGAAGGTAAAATACTGTCATGATTAATATTCCCCACATCTGTCTGGAGCAGAATGCCTGGTGCAGAGAGCCAGCTGACCAGAGGGCATTGTTAAAGAAGGTGATGCATTCCTACAGCTAAAAGCACAAAGACTCTAGTGAGCAAACTTTTCTTTTGTAAAGGGAAAGGTTCAGGTCTCAGTCTGGCAAATTGTTATCATCTCACCTTATTCAAAGATAGAGGGCAATTGGTTTGAAGTAGGGTTTTTTTTTCAGCCACAATGAGATGTTGCTTTGTTTCAAAACTAAAAATTAAAAAAAGCTCAATGAGTTAACTTAGTAAAATCATTAAAATTTGTGGGTTTTTTTTTTTTTTTTTTTTGGTCCCTAGAAAATCTTTAGAATGTTAAGATTTTCAGTAATGTTAGGAAAATGACCTGCAAAAAATGATCTTCTATATTTAAATGGCTCATTAAAAAAAGTTACATGGGACTAAATATAAGTTTGCACATTTTAGTTGTGATTCAATACCACAGGAAACATTCTGCAGCAACCCTGGAAATGCCAAGATTCCATGGTGCAAAGAAAGTATCAGGTTTTTTTCTGGGGAAGGCTTAATGACAGTGTAAACACCGAGTACTCCCCTACCTGTGAGCACCTCATGATGTGTTCAGAAACAAGTCACCAAGTCACCTGTCAGATGTTTCCTTTGAACTTATTCCTTTCAGTGAAGTTTTTGATGAGAAATAAAAGAATAATTCTCAGTTTTTCATTTAGTGAAGAGAATGTTAAGTATTTTAAGTAGACTATAAAGTGCTCTAAACAGATACAAAATTCAAAGATGATCTTGTTCAATATTAACTTTTCTGATTTCCTTTCTACTCTGCTCTTATTTCATAGGCTAACCAGTTTATTATCTAGATCAAAATGTCAGAGTTCCTGAAGAACAGAGAGTTAGTTAGTTCACCTGAATGGCAGGTATTTTACTTTTAAAAATCTCTTATAAATGGAAATCTGACCTATGATTTCTGGAGAAGAGCTGAATTGTAGCTCGCTGCTTTTTTTCTTCCTTGTCTAAGTGGGGAAACATTTAATCCTGCTACAGAGAATGAAGCACTTTTGTAGAATATGTACTAAAAAGCAATGTTTTCCCAACTAAAGTCACTGCTGTTGAAAGTCAGTGCATAAAACACATTAATAACATTTTGATTTGTTCTTCTTGTGGAATCCCAAAACAGAAGTCGTGTTTAGAGAACAAGAACAGAGCTGGTCTCTGGTGTGAGGCAGTGCTTTGCACAGTGGAGGTTGGTGACAGCAGGCTGTTATGGGTTTCCTAAAGAATAATGGCTCGTGTTGCCATTAGACCAAGGCAGGGTAGGAGCAGTCCTTACAGTGCTCCATCACTGACAAACCTTGCCCAGTAAATGTCATCAGTGACAGCCCTCACTCCTCCACACCCTCCTGCACACCCAGAAGGAAAAGACAGGAGAAAGAGCCTCAATGCATTTAAATCATGGAGAGGAAAAGAGCTTGATCCTCCCTGGAATCTTTGGGTACAAAGTAGAATGCAATGTAAATTATAGGACTCAAGGTACCAATAATCATCAGTTGTGACTATACTGAGCAAATGGTCCTTAATTAAATACATGGAAAACCAAAATGTGTGTTTAAGAATGTTCCTCTGAGATCCTGTTTCTTCATATTCCAATTGTTTGAGAGGCTGCTGCTGGAGGAGTCTTCCCCATTTTATGTTCACTGTAAACAGAATAAAAGAAGCATCACTGAAATTCAGTAAATAGTTATTTGAAGGTTGACCAAAGCTCTAAGAAAATAACTTTTATTTCTTTAATGGTTGGGCATATATTAATGACTTCAGTCACGTTAAGAGTCATTTGGAAATGGAAAGCACCACCAATAATTTTAGGAAGTTTTCTAGTTATGCTTGTATATCCTCTGTGTAATGATGCTGTTAACCTGAGATTTCAGCCCCTAAGCTTACCAGAGCTATTTATATGTTTACTTACCCCAAGGTACTAGCCCTGAAAATCCTTGAAAAAGTACCATCATTAGCACCCAATTAAAGAGAAAACTTATGCTAATAAAGCCAGGAGTTGCTTTTTAATGCTACGAAAAAGAAAAAAATATTTAATGACTGTATTTCTGGAAACCTTTTGATGTTCATGATAATTAGTTCAGTCCAGCTACTAAATTAAGGGCAGTTAAAGTATTCTACAGACATTTGAAGGTTGCTATACTCAGAGAAGAACTTTTGCAATCTTTTTGGCAGTGAATGGCATCTTATTGAAGATACAGACTTAGTCAAAAATGTCAGCAGTGGAAAACCAACTCAAGGATTCTGTTTGGGTTTTTAGAGGTTTTGTGTAAATCCTAGATGAGGAAAATAAATGAAAATATTTGAAAAAGCAGCTGTATAGCTGCAGAAAGTTCCTGCATCTGCAGAAAGTTGCATTCTACATTCAAAATCATTGTTATTATCAACACATCCACTGAAGAATCTAGAGTATATCAGTCTTGAATTTATCCAATAGCAGTTTACAACTTATTTCAACTGCAATGCATATCTGAACCATTCTAATACTGTGCAAATACTTCTCTCAGCTAAGTGACTTCAAGTGTCTGGTGCTAGTTTCAGAGGGTAAACAAATACATATTTTTGAATAGTCTAGATTAGCTTTTGATCTTCTCTCAGAGCAGTTCAAAGTGACAGAATACCTCATTCTGCAGGTACCTAAGAGTTGGCTGTGGCAGAGATGATCTGATGGAGTTCAAAGGAACTGTACTGAGGGGGTTCAGTTCTTTCCAGTCCCTGGATGGTCTTACAATCCAGAGAATGGTGTGGCACCAAATGGTGCAAATTAGGGCTAAAATTACTTTTAATTTCATTAACTTTTTCACATCCCTGTGGCAACATTGCTCAAGGAGGGTTGCAGACATCTAAAGCTGCCCTGGTCCTGCCTTCTTCAGTGAAGACCAGGGACTGCTTTGGCCACCTGTTGTACACCTGACTCACCTTTCACCTGATGCACCTATACACAACAGATAGAAATATAAATAATGAGAGATTATTTTTAGTATATTAAAAGATGATTAAAAATTGAAATTTTTCTTCTGTTTCGTTAAAAAGGCATTGATCTCTCCTCTCCTCTCCTCTCCTCTCCTCTCCTCTCCTCTCCTCTCCTCTCCTCTCCTCTCCTCTCCTCTCCTCTCCTCTCCTCTCCTCTCCTCTCCTCTCCTCTCCTCTCCTCTCCTCTCCTCTCCTCTCCTCTCCTCTCCTCTCCTCTCCTCTCCTCTCCTCTCCTCTCCTCTCCTCTCCTCTCCTCTCCTCTCCTCTCTCATTTAAATGTATGTCCATTCTTATTTTCTTGTAGCTTTTTTTGACTTTGACTTATTGTGTTAATTCTTCACAGGTACATCTGAAGGGAAACATTTACTGAGCTCATAGGTGCTGAAGAATGCACTGATGTGCATGAACTCACTGAATAGACCCCTACAGACCAGATTCTTCAGGATCCAGACAATACAGCTCCTAAAAACATATGTATCTGTCCCTAAAGTATAAAATGGTGCAAATGCCATCACTACTGCAAGACATTTGGCTATTACAGTAAGGAAAGGTGTGAGAGTTTTGATTGTACATTTGTCAGAATATACCAGGGCGTATTTTTAGTCTAAGACACTACACAGAGCTCAAACACGCAGCTGACTTTGTAGTGAGCTAAAGAGATCAAATGAATCAAAATGTAAAAAATGCAACATTTCATGAAATAAGTATCTGTCTGGTCATGGACAAAATGACAAAAGCACCCAAAGATGCTTAAATAAAAGTCAAGAAAAGCTGTTTTCATGCTGCTGCTCATGCCCTGAGAGGCAAAGCCCAGCTGAGGCTGCTCTGTCACCCAAGTCAAGAGCTGGGACAGCCCCACCGAGACATGTCGGTGTCCCTGTGGCACTGAGGGGGGAGTGTGTGCTTGAGGGACGGCAAAGAAATGCCACAAAGGCAGAGGAAGAGGGAAAAAGGTGCAAGGAACGGCCCTGCAGACAGCAAGGTCGGACAAGAAGCTGTGGGGTGAGGTTCTGCAGGCGCTGGGTCAGACACGTCCCTGGAGAGACCCTGCTGGAGGTGGGTTATGCTGCAGGATTGCAGCCCATGGAATAATCCACTCTGGAGCAAGGACCATCAGAGAGGAGCTGTTCTGTACTGATCACAGCCCCATTCACCATCTCCTCGTGCTACTCAAGGGCTGCGATGCTGTTTTAATCTTTGTTTCTCGCTTCCAAATCTATTTCAACTGTCAATAAATTAAACTGGTTTTCTCTGAGGTAGGTCTATTTTCTCCGTGACAGTAACTGTTCAGTGACCTCCCTGTATTTGTCTTGTCCTATGAGCATTCTCATGCTCCTCCTCCCCATCCTGTTGAGAGGAGCAGTGGGAGAGCAGCTGGGTGGGCAGTGAGCAGCAGAGGGACAAGGTCAGCCCCCCACAAAACCACAGCAGAGGCTTCCAAGTGCTGCAGGTGGATCATTTCCAAGTGCTGCAGGTGGATCATTTCCAAGTGCTGCAGGTGGATCATTTCCAAGTGTTGCAGGTGGATCATTTCCAAGTGCTGCAGGTGGATCATTTCCAAGTGCTGCAGGTGGATCATTTCCAAGTGCTGCAGGTGGATCATTTCCAAGTGCTGCAGGTGCATCATTTCTAAGTGTTGCAGGTGGATCATTTCCAAGTGCTGCAGGTGCAGGAGTGGTGGATCCTCACACACACACACACACACACACACACACACACACACACACAAACTCCTGTCAGGGCTGCCTGTTGTCTGCCACACAGAGAAATGTTTCTGTGGCCGTGCTTCTGTGTGAATAAGGAGACAGCTGCTGTGTAAGTCCGTGCTGAGTTAGGGATATTCTCCTGTCCTCTGGGGCAGTGCTGTGGTGGCAAACATATTATGCTTGGAGAGGCATTGCATGATAGTCAGCACTGGGGTGGAGCACAAGCCTGGGAAGTAGGTCCTATGCTTGTTGTGCTAGATTAGCTTCCTGACATAGAAGAATGTTGTTAATTATACTGCCTTTTTTTGGATGGGATTGATGAGCCCTGAGGCTGAGGCACAGAATTTTACATATTATCCAGAAATGGATCAATCTTCCGGATCAAAATTTTGCAAACAAATCTCAAGCACAGAATCAAGTGAAGACGAAAACATGAGACTTAGATTTTTCCCTCCATGATGAAGTAATACCTAACATAAGCAGCAGTACACTACTGCACATCACAGTGATCAATTCTGCACAGTCAGTTTTGAAGAGAAGGGGTCCCTACACATTTCTGCAGTGTTTGCTACAGTCCTGCACATGCAACTCAGAGCTGATTTCATCTACTCTGTCAAAACAGTGATTTTGCTGGTCAAAAATTCCTGCTTGTGTTAATGGGATGTGCTGCTTTTCTGTGCATAGTTCTTCACAGGCAGCTAAAGCTTTTTAGGTATTTATCAGGATAACTTAGTGAATTTTCTTCAGATACTGACTTTTAGGACATTTTCCAATCCTTGGCATCTCAGTGATATTTTTCCAGAGGGAATTCAATGAAGTTCTGTTATGCTCCTCATAACACCAACATCCTTATTTAGGGACATATTCCTCAGGGTCCCTAGAAATTAACTCAATAGTATCAATAAATAAATATACTTAACATCTAACTAAATATTAATAAAATATAGCAAAATTGCATTCTTGCTGTTGATATGTGTTCAACTTTTCTTCTGTTCAGGTTACAGAAGCCATCAGCCATACTGCTAGAGAAGAGTACGTCCCTGCATATTTCAAAGTAGTCAAGACAATGTGAGTGCAGTCCAGAACTGAAAGAAATGCAGTTTCACATGTGTATTAATGAAGAATGCAGTATTTTTATAAATTGTAGCTGATTAGTAGGTCAAGTTTGAGATCTTCCCCTCTGGTGTTCAATTATGCTGGGAACATTAATATTAATTACCAAATATTTTTATCAAACATAAGACTCCCTAATCTGATTTTTTTTGTTTTGTTTTGTTTTGTTTTGTTTTGTTTTTTTTCAATTATGAGATGGTTGACCTGGTGGTAATAACACCAAGGTTGTGGGTTTGATACTCATATGAACCATTCACCTAAGAATTGAACTTGATGATCCTTGTGAGTGCCTTCCAACTCAGAATATTCTGTGATTGTGTGATCTTAATGACAAATCTATTACATTTGCTAATGTCTATTGGAATTAAAAAATAGAATGAAGAAAACAGTAGCATGATCATGGGTGAATGTATTTCAGTAAAAACAAAGAAAAGGAAAATAAATACTTGAAGTGCATGTTCAGACCACAAGATTGTGTAGAAAATTTAGGCAGGTCATTGCAGAAACTGAATGAATCACTATATAGAAAAGAAATGAAGAATGTAGGAAGGCCTTTAGAATGGAATTGCGAAGGCAAAAAAGAAAATAGAGATTGTATAAAAAGGGTGAAAATAACTAGAAAGGGCAAAACAGAAATGGAAGAAGAGGAAAAAAAGCATAATTTGATTTGGCAAAATGAGCAGGAATGGTGAGAGAGAACGTGAACAACGGCAATATCAAGAAAATGGGTGAGGAATGAACTGGTTTTATTTGATGATAAGCCTGTTTCTTAATTTCTGACTCATTTTAGTGGATTGTAATTGGTTAGGCTGTATTGAAATAGCTTAGCTGACTGAATATTCAGCAGTCATACCTTGGGATTATTCCATCCTGATAGCTGAGAGAAGCTGCATGTGTGTAGCAAACAAGGCGATCAGCTCATCACCAGATTATCTCAGAAGTATTTAATTCAGTTAAGAACATGGGATGTATTGGATTGTTTTCCTGGACTTCATCCTGTGTTTCATGAATTTTTTTATGCACAGGAATTCCCCTCATAAGTTCCACTCATGAAGGCATGGAAGAACTATCATAGGCTTAATCAAAATATCTCTCTTATGTCAAGGAGACATGTGTTCACTAAGAACTAAATGCTAAAAACATTTACACTTGTGATTACTCCTTTAAAACATAACAGTATTGAAAACCCTTTTATGTTTAGTATTTTTTTTAGTAGAAAGAAGACGTTAGAAAGCAGAGACAGCAGAATATGAGGCTTCTCCTGTTTCACCCACCTTGAATGGTGGATCTAGGTGTGGTAGTGACTGTCACAGGATGTGGTTCCAGATGAGAATGTAAGGGGAGAGCTTATGAAACATCAATGAAACTCAGCCCTATTTTAAATATCTGCTTCTCAGTTCTGAAGCAGTATCTGAATATAAAGGTAAAGAATCATGTTCCTTTCCCCTGTCTGACAAGTAAATTGCCAAGCACATTTTATAAGAATAAAACAAATGAGATTTTTCAATGAACATGAATAATTCTGAGCAAGCCTGCAAAAATCCAGGTGCCCGTATTGCTCTAAGTAAGTTTTGAAGGCCAAGCTAGGCTACCTGTCTGTTCATTAAACAGCTATTTTCCTGATCCTTTGGAAAGAACTATCACCTCATGTGAATTCACTCTAGCACAGTCAGAAAGGAATGACTCTCATCACAAATTTGCAAGAGCAGGGTCCTGAAATTGCACTACGTGGATGGACTAAGCAGAGGGATGATGTGACATGCACACACATGAATGCCTTCACCTGATCCCAAAGAAATCTGTCATGTGAATGATTTGTGTTCTAGGACTGCCCTCAATACTGCTGATATTTCTGGCTGTTCAGAAACACACTCTGCAATGGCCTTTTGTTATTTTCATGTTTCTTGCACTGAGTTTGTTCATTCTGGAGACTTAAGAGCCTTCAGATCTTATGTTTGCACTGTTCAGATGCTCTGTACAACTCTTTTTCAACACTTTTATGTCTGCAGACCTTCTCTTATAAGGATATCTGACTTGTCATTAATGGTTCCTCTTCTCATACTCAGAGAAATATATTTTTGAACTGTAAGCCTATATACAAGCACGAATATAAGCACAAATACAATATAAAGACTTGACATGGGATGAAAATAATAACTGAATAATAAAAAAACCCTGAAATCAAAAATGTTGCTCTTAGGAAAACAGAACTGGCCATCTGCCTACATCTTTATTTAGAGAAAGAAGAAACTTTGGATGCTTCTATTGTTAAGTGTAGTTAAGTGTAGTTATGACCATCTTCGTTCTACCTGTGGAAATTCCTGGAGATCCACCACACAAAAGTTCTCATGGGCAAGATTTGGTAATTTTGAGGATTGTCTAACCAGACAATAAGGAGGAATGAATCCTGGCACTTACTTGCTTTTTGAGAGATTCTAAGCTCTAGCAGAGAAAACTAATATGATTTTCCTACAATGCTGATGTCCAAGGTACCCTTAAATGGGATGTGAAATCTTGCTGGTTGATGGGAATTCTCTACTGTCTTAATGGATGGTTTACAGTGAATAGAAAAGGTCCCTGAATAATAGAGGGATGAAAAATTATCCGTCCCCATTATCAGATGGTTTGTATTCCTTACTGTAAAATTTGAAAGCAATATGCACCTGTTAAATTAGTATGTCTGTTTTGTTACACATCTTTTTTTTTGGTTTTTTTTTTTTCATGTAATGACTGGGCCACAGAGAGATAGCTGGGGAGATAAGGAATGCAGCAGGGAGGAGGAGCTCTCCCTGCACACAGGGGAGGGAGAGTGTGCTGCAGTAAAGGTAACTGGTCTATGTAGGTTTGGACAGATTTGTTGGAGCAGGCATTAATGAGAATGTTTATTAGTATCGGATGAACAATTCTGCAACTCACTTGACAAACACCAAGCAAAAAGCTCCACAGGGGAGCATCCCGCTGCCTTAAGCAACTCCATGATCTGTGCCACAAAATAATCACTGAAGAAAAACAATCTATTTTCCATCTATTGAGTTTTTTTCTAATATATGGAAGTGCTTCTATCAGAATTTAAAATCTAGGCTAACCCTGCATGAGGTCAGGAGCTTTGTTTAAAAATCAGAAGTCTGTGGTTAAAACAGCAGCACAAACCCAAAATATTGTGACTGACTTAATAAGCTGTATGTGCTGTACTGCATCTGTTTAATTTCTGGGTTTTAAAAGTTCTTTGTTTTTAAATTTAAATTTAAAAGTGTTACCTTAGCTACAGCATAGCATTGGATTTTCTTACTACTGAAAACTGCTCTATTTCCCACATCTGTCTGCTTTTACTGCATGCCACAGTGTTTGAATCTGTTTGAAATGGATGTTTGTCAGCTAACTTCACAAGAGGCTTTTGGTTTTTTTTCTTCGGGAATACATTCCCTCAGGGTCTGCCTGAACTAAGCTTTGTCTGTAGCAAATACTCTTTTTGGCATATGTGTACACTATTCACATGAAAACTGTGCGTGCCTAAGTATTTCACATATACATAATCTTTCTCTTTCCCTCCTTCCATCCATTTGTGCATCTATCTACATATCCATTCACTCCTCCAGTTTAAGAGGGATTTCTTATAGTATAGGATAAACAATAGATTTTGCAGGGTTTTCATATTAAACTTTTTTGTGTCCATGATCCAAGATCATCAGAAAAGTGAATGTGGAAGGCTGGTTCTTCTTCTTTATTAAGTAAGTCTAGGAAAAGTGACTAAACTGAAAGGAATTGGTCACACCATGTCACTTATATTTTGCATTAATGCCCAGAGTGGTTTATTCAATTGGTTGCTAAAGTGATTCTATGATTTCTCAGGTCATATGTACTCTAAACTGAGCCTTAGTGTTCTAATGGAAGGTATACCACAGTGTTATAACTGAAGTGTTTTAATTGTGTGTAATTGTTAGAACTGAACAATGGTTACTGTACCATTTGGAGGGGATGTGTCATTACCATATTCCTTGTGTTACGCTTTCTTTTGATAACCAGATGCTTTCCTGTTTGACTCCATCAATGTGAGCTGTCATTGTGATGTCAATGTGTTAAATACTGAGTACATTCTTCCTTTTCCTCTAGATCACCTGCTCCTGTCATTCATCAAGACATGGACAACTCTCTTTTAACTCAGCAGAAAAGTTGCCACACATATCTGTACTCATACACTGTTCTGCTTCCACAACCTTGAAACAGTCATTCTTGAATTCTCATTTGATTGCAGTTTTATGGGTTTAGATTTAAAGTGTTTAGTACACCACAATTTTCATTGCTCTCTAAGGTTTATCTTCCCTGACTCTCACAGGCATTGCAGAAAATGAAGCATCTTTCTGTTCAGTGGGAGAACTGTCATGATTGCTAACAAGCAAACTGTATCTAGAAGGAATTTCATCCCTGCAGTCAGCTCTTTGAGTGAGCAGGAATGGATTGGCAATAACACCTGTGCTGGTACATGGAAGCCAGCTACCTACTTGGAGAACTTTTCCTTATGTGGTTCAACATAAAGCAATATCATGTAGTAAATGCAGAAAGCTGAAATGTCTGCTTAAATAACCTCTTGGTTGTTTATTAGGAATGGTAAAATTATATCTACCTTAGTACAGCTGTGGAAGAAGGAGTCTCTGTCACCACAAACTTAAGATTTTAATCAAGCCTAGAAATAAATTTCTGTCTCAATGTGCAAGGGATGACTCATTTTTGCTCATATGGATATTTTGACTATAAAGAAGTAAAACTTAACATCACAGTAAATAGCAGTCATTATTTCATGCAAATTCTAGGTTAAATGCTTTCAATGTAATGCTTTTTTCAAGGTCTTATGTGTATTGAAATTCCAGTAGATATTTGTTGCCTATTTAAAGCCGTAAGTCTCATCATTATGAGGGTGGTGAGATTCTGGGTGGAACAGACTGCCCAGGGATGTTGTGGTTGCCCCAGCCCTGACAGTGTTCAAGGCCAGGTTCAATAAGACCTTGGGCAGCACAGTCTGGGGAGAGCTGTCCCTGCCCATGAAGGGGATGGCTGGGACTGTGCAGAGGAGACAAATCCCTCTCTGAGGGCCCCTTGTTATTCTCTTTGAGATAAGAAAAAAACCTGCTCAGAAATTACTAATGCTAGAAAAATGTAGAACCCTTGATATCTTTCTAGGAGATTATTGATTCTTTATAATTGGTTATTTTATACAAAGAATCTTGATGCATTTGGTTAGTGTTTCAATCCTGTACCCTATTGCTCTACTTTTGATCCTCCTGAAACCTATAAAAGTACATGTAATATCCCACGTATTTGGACTTCTGCTGGATTCCCCTTCATAGAATAAAGCCTGTGGAAAAAGTCTGAGCAGTTTCCCAGCTTCTTTCTTGTTGGCTGAAGAAGGTCTCTGTGAGAGAAGATGAAATCACAACAGAGCTGACTGCCTAAGACAGGCACTGCCTACAGACCTTGTGGCTGAAACCTGCTCAAGAAGAGGACTGGATGATCTTTACAGTCTCTTCCAACCCTTAACAATTCCATGACTGTGATTCCATGATTTATTGAAGAGCTCTCAGAGGTGGTCAGATGGGCTGTCAAGGCCCACAGCTGCTCAGCTAGGAAAGTGCACTGTGCCAGTTCAGCAGCACTCTGTAGGCACAGCTAATTGAGGCTGTGATGGGTAAGGACTGAATGTTGTGACTGTGTCCTGGTAATGACTCACAGTGATTACGAAGCAACCACTGTGACTGTGTGTTGTTAATGAGCAGCAATCTAATCAAGCCTTGTTTTGAAATTTGAAACTGGCCTGGCTTATCAGCCTCTTAAATATTTCTATTGCAGTGATCTCTAATTTTCTGACTGGTGTGTGTGTCTGTGTATATACACAGATAAAAATACACACACCCCTTCCTGTATTTCCAGTTGTAATGCCAGTGTCAGGCAGTCACCAAGAGTCATTGAGTGTGACAGAGAATTTTACCTTTAATCACATATTCTCTGATTTCATCTACCTAGGTCTCTGCACTTTGGCTGTCTAGACTTTGCAAGGCATATGTGGACCACAGTCAGCAAGGGAGAAAGGTACCATCAGGCCTCCCTCATTCCAGCTCTCCTGGACATCTACCTTGGATTTGGAATTGCCTCTCTGGGGTATCCACATCTCTCATCTGATTACAGAGAAAGGTTACATGAATTTCTTGGGTTTGGAACTGGCTACAGGTCATTGCTGAACTGTTTCCCATCCCTGGAGGCTGCCTCTTCTAGGTGCTTAAATTTTCTTTTAATTCAGGTTCAAGTTGTCTAAACATGGAACAGTCAGCACAGATTTTTTCAGAGTTATGCACCAGCCACCCGTATCAAGAGGAATATTAATTTATTTCAGTTGACTTTTTGCTGAGAGTTTTGAATGTATGTTTACGTATCAGTGGTGAGGAGAAAGCTCAGTACATTATCTAGTGTGCCTGCAGCTAGGCAGCTGTACTTATTTTATTGAACCAAGTTCACAGATTCATAGATCATAAAAGCCAGAAGAAACCATTGTGATCATTTGCTGTCACCTTCTGCATAACACAGTCCACTGGAGATTTTTGAATTAATTCCCATATGAACTCAACTGTTCCATTTAGAAAAATAGTCAATCTTGAAAGTGTTTCCAGAGATAAGTCTGCCATAATCAGTAGCAAATTATTTTAATGTTTTATTAGTCTATAGTGCTTTACAGTTGATCCAAATTTGGCTTACTTCATCTAGATAATTTGAACTCGTTACAGAATTACCTGCTGCACTGATGAATCTGATATTGTGAAGTGCCTGTTTGTCATATGGGTATGGAGACTTAAGGCATGCAATAACCCAACCTTGCCCTTATTAAGGAAGACTGAATGAATTAGTTACTGAAGGACATGTATTTTGAGAGGTATTTTTCTGATCAATAGAACTTGTATAAACATTTTCTGCACTATGAACTCCCTCTTAAAAATGCAGGCCTTGGAGCTGGACAAGAGAAGATCCCTGTAGGTGTCGTACCACTGCCAAGCACAGAAATACAGATATCTATTCCAAATAAATACCCCGTTTAGTGAAACAGGATTTATATGACAGGTTTTGACCTTGCTGTTGTATTTGAAGGTTGAATTAGCTATTAGCTGAACAGGTCTCTTAATACTTATGTCTTCAGATAAAAAATAAGAGGCAAATTATTCTGTTTTGTAAGCATTGGCTACATTTGGACCACTAAATGCATTAACAAGAAGTACTCAAAGCCATGCTAAATGCCTGCACTGGTGCTCATTTTAGCATGTGATCTACCCTTAGTGTTAGTGACCTTACTGTTTGCCTTTCATACACTGTTATGTCTTCGAGAAATATAGTGCCTTATTTTATGTCCTCTCTAGCCTTACTTCTCTGCAATTACAGATATATCATGCAACATATATTTAAACCCTAGCTGCTGTCCACTCTTGAGCAAATAATGATATTTATTTTGCCTTCTCTGTCTGGGGGATTGAATCTTTAGTGATCTCAGTTACCAGTCTCCTAGAATTCCTAGCAGAATTGAAGTAATTATTTCCAAGTCTATTTCTGAACATGAAAATCACATTTTTCCCTCTGACGAAGTTTGTCTTTCATTTTCTCTGATACCTACAGAAAGAACCAAGGAAAGCAAGAACTAGCAGGTGAGGTGGATTCCTGAAGGTGGGAGCTGCTCATACCTATTTGTGAAATTATCAGCCAGTTTTAACCCTTTGATAGATTTCATATTCTCTTTCTGTTGCTCTGTTTTTGTAAGCAAAATGTGTCAAATCAAAGGCTTTAGAGTAGTCTCAAAACACTACATCAAGACCACTAATCAGCTGCAATTACTTCTGTTACTTTATTAAGACTTACAATATGATCATAAAGATATTAAATTAGGTAATTATACACAAGAGGAAAGTGCCCTTTCTCCTTAAACTCATTAATTCTGAACTGGACTGTAGCTGCTGCATGCTGTGGTTAGGAATGATCTTGGGATGCCAGTTTCTTTCCCATTTCTGGGATGTGTTAGTGAACACATTTCTCACGGCAACTCTTGAGACCTGCTGAAAGTGCAAGGCACAGGAAACCTTGACAATTCCTGTCTTGAACATTGTTTTCAGTGTGAGTCATATTCTTCATCTTCTGTGCACGTCCTGTTCTGGGGTATGTTACTGCACAGGAACATGATGACATAATTTTTTTCCATCTGTAGCATGAGTTGACTTTTCAGGATGATTGCCTGTGTGCATAACCTTGGGATGATTAGATTTGCAAATGCCAGAGGAACATGCTACACCAAAATCATCTGGAGCACATGTGTATGGTTTGGTTGTATTGTGTATATATACACTGAAAGCAGCAGTGACTTCTCTGAAATTCGAATTGTTTAAAGTGGAGCACCTGGACTTTGCTGGGAGTGGAGAGGGTTCTGCACTCTATAATTATTTGTGTCACTTATCAAAACCAGAAAAGCTTGCACAGGGAATTTGGTCATGTTCACTGTACTCTATACTTGGATTTCTAGATAACATTCTATTTTCTCTTGGTATAACAAATGAAAGAGCAAAGAACTCATGAAGATACTGGAGACAGGCATGCTTTCATTAAATTTTGCCTATATGGAGATATTTACATAACTAGAACAAGAATGAACATTCAAAACATCACCATAATTCAACCAAAAATCAAACTGGACAGAAAAGCATTGCGGTAATTCTTTTTTTTAATCAGTGTTATCTAGATTGCAGAGAAGAGAAATAAAATTTAGAAACTGAAGGAAAGGGGAAAAGCCTGAAAGAATAAAAATTTTCATAGGAAAATATTTAATGAAAAAATGAAAGAAGACTTCATTCTTCTTTCATTCCAGGCAATTAATATTTTCATAGGTTACAAAGCAATTGAGGCCCAAGGCATCACAAGTTGTATTTCAGGTGGCAGATAGTTCCACTTGGTACATGAAATACTGCTGCCCCAAAGAAGTCAGTACCAGGCAAGGGCAGCTGTAAGGAACTTAGCTGCAAAGCTTGATACAGCAGTACACAGGCTCCTGTCCTTTTTCTTTTCTTTGTCCTTACTTGTTAGGTTAGGATTGCATAGAATATCTAATAATGCAGAGGTATGAAATGAAAATGGTGACATATGTATTTATCCAGCTATAATGACACCTGGGAGACACATGAATATGGTTTGTATTTAAGCAAAGTGTTAACTAAAATATTTTTTTTACCTTTAGGACTGTCTTGCTTTAAGACAATTTAAAGGGGTGGACAATCCCAAATGAGTTACCTCCACACATTTTTTTAACCCTCTTTTCACCAACATGGAGAGACAAATGTGAGAAGATATAAGTTAAAAAAATAACAGTTTAGTGAAAAATGGAGTAACAGGTGAAAAATAAAAGTGATGAACACCAGCTATAAAGCTCCTGAATCTCACAGACTTGGAACAAAGAGAAACAAAAATAGTGAGCAGCCCCCAAGATGATGCTCTCCATTGGCCACTGCGCATGGGGAGAGAGAACAAAGAGAAAAGCAGCACGGCCAGTGAACCTCTGCCACTACAAAAACTTGTTCTTCTCCCCTAACGACAACCAAAGGGGAACAAGGACAAAACAGAAGGAAAACCTGGAGTCCAAAACCAGCCAAATGCTGCTTTTATCTCTCTGGCAGCCTGAACTGGGTCCAGAGCTGGAACTTGTGGAGGGACTTCGCCTCATCCTTGGCAAAAGCAGCACGCAGCTGGCTGGGGTGACTTGGACTCTGTGCCCTACTGGGCACTGCTGGGAGGCTGGGGTGGTGTATGGAGTGGGACTGTTTCATTTTCCTTGGCACTTTCCTTGGCATGGTGCTGTGCTGCTCGTCTGCCACAAGCTCCCTTATGTCTCCCGGCAAGCACGAGAGGGTAAGGCAAGAGAACCCCTTCCTTCCAACCTTAAAAGAGTATCACCTCTTTGCTGACATCCTCATTCTCTTTCTGGCTGCCAGGTCTTAAGAAATGATAACAGCTTTGGGTGCAGGTCGTCATGGTATGCAATAACATTTTGGGTTACTCATGTCTGGTGCTACTCCCTTCTCACCCTCCTTCAGCGAATGCAGTACTTTGTTAGCCTATCATAAAGGTTAGATGAATAGTTCAAAATCTCTTAATGCAACATGGAATGGGCCTGTGATAATATTTAGTGCATTCCTCCCTCTGTCACACGCTGGTGCTCACTGGCATGAAGGCAGATTTTCAGGGAAGAGAGGCAGCACAAAGAGCACAAACAGCACAGATCAGATCAGATCAGATCAGATTTTGTGATAGTGCTGTGCTTGTGCAGAAGGAGGCAGATCCTATGTCATTTGCATTTTGAAAGATGCATTATAACTATTTCACACCTGGCACCCAGTCACTGATGTGACATCTGGGCACTCGGAGGGCTGATGACCCTAAGAGGGCATTCTTGTCTAGCTGTGCCCCTCTGAGATGTAACTGTTTGGTGCTAGAACACTCATGATGGCACAGCCACTGCAGACATTCACCTCTCTGCTCTTTAGTCTCTCAAGAGGTTGCATTTAGGTAACATAAATTGGCCACAAGCCTTAAGCATTCCCCAGGTCAGTGCAGAGACAATTCCTTCAGAGAAATTCCTGTGAGCAATAGAGCTGGCACAGCTTTCTTCAGTGTTTTAGATTATTTAATTAACTGTGAGACTACTTCTCTTACTGCATTTAATTATCACTACATTTTCTAGATCTTTGCAAAACTCAATTCTCTTGCCAAGGTCAGGTTTTTTTTTTTTTAAATTTTAAGTGATATGCACTTTCTCTTCTTGCTGATTTCAGTGCCATTTGTGTGTGTGATGACTGAAGTGGCATTGGGCAATTAAACACACGAGCACAATGATTCACATCTTTCATACTTTTTGGAAAGAAATACAATTTTTTAAAAATAGAAACTTCTATTAATTATGCATATACCAAAAAAAAAAAAAAAAATCACTAAAAGTTCAAGGTGGCCATGACAAAGAATTTTAACTTGCCATCAGGAATTTCTTTTCACCTGCAGAATAGGGTTAGAGTATTGTGGCATGTATCCAGGCAATGTATGCTTTCCTGAAGCAAATTTAAAAAGTGATGAGAAAGTACTAGCAAAAGCTTATTGCTGATTTTGCAAACGCAAGCAAATCTTCATGAAAATTAAGCAATCAATGAATAGAAATTTCATTATGTAGCATCTTTGTGCTCCTTAAGAAAATGTATGGTTTAAGTTATAAATATTCAACAGCCTGTAAAATACCATATTTAAGGACTCTTCTAATAGGCCTGAATTATGAATAGTTCCAGGAAAGGTGGCTCAAGGTGTAGAAGGGGAATCTAAATTTGTCAATTTATTCTCAACTGAATTATATGCTAATATTATTATATGTAATTTGAATATTGCATCTTATACTTAATTTGTTCTTTCATTCCTGTGATCCAAAAGCATTTAAGAAATTATATTTAATGAAGTGAAGAAACCTGTCTAAGAATGAAATTTACAACAGGTGTTGTAAACTCAATTTAAACCAAATACAATAAATCTCTAGGTGGCAATTGCCACACAGAGCCACGTTTGAGTAACATGGTAATGTATTCAAAAGGACAAAATGAATGAATGGCTACAAACAGATAAAAATGCTAAATTACAACATAATAATTGCCAGTGAAGAGGCAGTATCTTCCAAATTGGGCACATTGATGGTCCAGGGAATGAACTTCTTCATCTAGAATAGGTCAGAGTCATTTTGCAGAAGTCTTTGTTAAAAGCAAATTTGCCAAACCCAGAAGTGTTTCTCAGAAATAATTTCAACTGAAGGCGACTGGAAAGGTTTCAGAGGGGACTACAAATGTTCCAAAGAGAATAAAAGCAGCAGCTCCATTTCCCACAGTGTGAGATGAACCCACCTCTGCCCTCCATGGACCTTTCTGCGCACGGGAGAGACCCCAGAGAAAGGAACAAGAAGGGAAACAGTACTTGCTGAGAGAAGGGGACAGAGAGGATTTTGCTCTTGCAAAAGCTGAAGAGCGGCTCCTGGCTGCTCTGGGTGCAGAATCCTGAATTCCTGGTCATTCACAAAACGTCCTGCACAGTTATGATCTGCCCAGATTTTCTTTTGCTTTCCCTTCCACCCATCTAAACTCTGGGGAGATGGCCCAAGGAATTGCAAACAGTGGCATCCCATTTAGTTCAGTTAAATTGCTGCAGTTTTAAAATTGTGAGTAGCAGGTTATTGTGCTGTCTAATAAGTGTAAAAATTCTCAGCGCTTTCATGTAGCTATTCATCCTCAAAGAGTATCACTAATATTAGCTAATTAATTTTCTGTTTTTCTTCTAAGACACAGTATTGCAGGCTGTGATCATGCAGACCACCCAGGAAATGATAATTTTCTTTCCATTGAAGATTATCCCAAAGACAATTTTTGTTATTTTAGGTGTAGTCTTGAAAATGCTAATTTGATCAGATAAAAGTTAATGGTAAAGTGATTAAATTATAGAATTTTTGTTTAAAAACTTCAAGGGTGGGATGCTAATAAATCCTTATTGAAAAGGGATTCTTTCATCAGAAACTTGACTGTTAAGTACTGAAAATAGCATTAATGTATTGGCTTTGACACAGCCCAGGCACAGGAGAGATATGAGGGGATCTAACTTTTATACTATCAGAAAATTATAAAATTAAATATTCAAAGTTCAGAGCAGTATTTTTATAATGCTTTTCAAAATGATTTTCAGCAAAGCAGTAAGTAGAAATTGGCCCTTTTCACTTAAAAGGGGAGGTATAAAAGATGCATTTTGCAACAAATAATTTGGTCAAGATGCATAACACATGAGACACTGTTCTACTGACCACCATTTTCTTGATTGCTTTTGTTTTTTTTACTCTAGTGATTATTGCTTCTTATTTAAGGGACAGCAAATGGTTAAACTAACAGACTTAACTATTTTTTTCACCCCTCCTCTTAGGAAGTAAGAATTAAATAATAAAAGGCATTCAAAATGAGCAACAGAGCAGATTCCTTAGATGTCTTCTGTCTCCTCTCTCCAGAGACAAGCACAACAAGGTGAATCTCATCATTATTTGTCTTTTCAAGGGCAAAGCTGTGATAGACAGGGCTTAATGTGTATCTTGGTGGAATTGGATTTGATCCTCAGGGCTGGGCCAGAAGGCTGCTTTGTTAGATTTGTTAGATTTACTCTCTCTCCTGTGTTCTCTGTCTACCACAAACAAAATTACCTCTTGGAGACCTGCATCAGCCTCAGCATCCTGAGACTATCTCCTTTTCTTGATTTCAGTCACATCTAAATCTGTTTAAACTGTCGACATGATGATTTGTGGAGAGACAGGGATTAAGCAGAAGGGAGATTAACACAGTTGTCTGTCTTCTTTGAAATAATATACCTGCTGCCAGTAAGGGCATTCTTCAATTTACATAATTTAGCTCACAAGGAGGGCTTCATGGTTGTTATTGGGTTGCTTTTTTGCTATCAGCAATACAAACTCGCCTGCTACCTGCACATTTTCAAACTTGACAATCCATCTCTTCAGTTCCTGTAAGACTGAGACATGCCCTCTTCTTTTCCTAGACAGAATGAGGTTTTTTTTGGTATTTGAGTAACATGCATTCAAATAGATTATTTAAAAAATATGTATTAAATTCTACTGAATTAGACATGAATTTCAGATATTCTAAAGAAAATACCTACATTTCAGTAGAGTCAAAATGCTGTGAAAAATTGTTTTGAAATGGAATAATGATCTCTGTTTTTCTTTCATTTGCTGAAAGAAATTGCCAGATTACTTATTCTTCTAGTTGTCTAAGAAAGAAATGCCATGCTATATCTTCTTTAATACTTAGATCATTCTTAACAGCAGTAACTAGAATTGCTTGTTCAGAATTTTAGACTTGGCCTTATTGTAGTGGGGAACAAAGGACTGCAGAAAAGAAAGAAGAAAATTTTATCTAAAAACAGGAAGAAGCGTATCTATTTTTCTCACACTTTATATCTTTTATCTTTATTCTGTTATAGAGGATAAGGCACAGAGCCTATTCTTCTGTATATACAGGACTTTGTAAAAGAAACCTTGTTTTTAATTAGGAAATGAATTGCAAGATAACACTATGCAAGTTAAGGCAAACCACAGATTTTAAGCCAGAAAACTGAAAAATGTACTGTCATGGCCACAGAAGCTGGAAGACCTGCAGGACAAAAAGGAATAATTACAAAGGAAAAAAAAAAAACAAAAAAAAAAAAACAACACAGTAGTCTCTTAGGTGTGAAACTTATTTTTTCGGTACTTTTTATTTTTGTATGAAATCTCCCATAAAAGCTGCTTCACGATTGCAGGGCAGTGTGTGCTGCTCCTCATTGATAGGCTGAGGAAGCTTGTGTAGTTTTCTCCAGCCTTGCTTCTCTGGGAGTCACAGTATTTGTGGAAACATCTGTTGCACCAGAACCAGGAAAGTTTTTTGTGTTAAAGAACTTCAGCTTGTTGCTCAGCATTCTGCAGAGGAATGAAGGCAGAGGAACAGGCAGAAGTGCTCTTTTCATCCCCCTCTGTGTCTCACTGAAATACTAAGCAGTTCTTAACATGCTATAAGGTTGGAGGTTTTTTGTTTTTTTCAAAATGGAAAACTAAAGGATATGAATGACTACAAGTGATGACATAAGTCAAATGTATGAATGAGTCAATTTCTTGACCTATTTCCTGGGTCAAATATGTTTCTGAGGTCTGAAGAATTTGTTTATTTTTATTTTTGTTCTTTTTTTTCAGACCTTTTATTTCATAATTATCTTTAAGCGTCCTCAGCTCTATCTATTAACCATGCATCAAAAAACAGATTATTTTCCTGAACTTCTCAGCTAAATCAAGCAGCTGTGAATAATTCAGATTTTTAGTAAAAATTTTCATATAGGTATCCAAACTTTGAGGCGCTTATAAGGCTTGAATTGCATCTTTCAGATTTGTCCATTTTTTGGTAGAAATTCTAACAGAAGATGCTTTTCCATCTTTGTATTAGCTCCATCTTTTAAATAGCTCCCGTGACATGAGATTTTGGTTACTTGACACCTGTAAATATCAGGATTTCTTTGAGGAATTAAAGACGCAGGCTCAGTCCTCAGGTGTGCATAGGTCAGGACATTGAGCTGAAGGAGATTATGCCAGTGATGACAACGTGAGGAGGAGTAAATAACATTATCACTGACACACACCATTATGCAAAACCCTCAGTGGACTCCATAGTCTCCAAAACCTCACAAAATTTTCTGCAAGTCTTTGCATTGGTTTCACTATTTGCTGATTAAGACCAGAACCAGTTATTACTATTATTATTTTTGTTTTACCTATCAGCTAGTGCTGGGTTTCTGGTAGCTGGAAAAGACTCAGATGTGCAAAGAAAGGCTATGTCTCACACAGCCTTAGCACAGGTCTGGTAGAGACAGATAACTTTACAAGAAAGGACACACAATGATTAACAGAGGGAGAATAGTTGATGAATAGGTCCTTGCACTAAAAGAGATTTGGGCAGCTGTATGTTCTCCAGTACATTCTATCTGTAGTAATTGTAGTTGTTTCTGTAGGTCAGGTCTTATTTTTAATTGAATTGCTGAATTGCCCTATTCTTCCTTTTAAGAAGGACAGTCTTAATTCTAGCCTTAAAATCTTTAAAGGCTTACTCCTAACTAAATAAATTGGTCAGGAAGAATAGGGCATCTCTATAAATTATCTTGGCATACCACTTATGGGAAAAAAATTATCAGGAAATTACCTTTTATTGCCACAGATACAAGAAGAATAAGAACTGCCAAAGGGATGCTGAGAAAGGCTTCTGTACTGTCCCTGTCTAGTTTAACCCATTAGTTTGTTTACTTTCACTCTGAGACTTTTCTGAAAAGAAAATTGAAAACAACCTCTTCACAAAAAAAGTTCATTTTTTCCTTTCAGTGTGTGAAATTATGTCAGCTGTTGCCTCCCAATCGATGATGTGAGAGGAATTAATGTTGTGTACTTTCTGAAATGTTTGTTTTGTTCTGTGCAGGTTTAGAAATATACAGAATTTTATTTATACCTGCAATACCTCATCCAAAATGGAGACAGAAAAACATTTCCTCTAAACTCATTCTGTGAATTTAATTGCTCACAATATTATCTGTGGGAATAAAAAAATTGCATGAATGCCCAGCATGAAGAGGCACTGGGATTAAATACTAAACAATTCACCTTACTGTGACTTCATATCAATGGGTTAAACATGATAAACAGTTTATGTATTCATATCAATTTAAGCTGCTGGGTCTACCAGTGAAATGAATACATTTGCTGTTGTTTTTTTGGCTCATCAGTAAATCTAGTACAAAATCTGATGCTATACCAGTTGGATTTATATTGCTGCAACAGATAGAGATTATTACTGATGCCAAGAAGACTGATTTTCTGCTGATTTGATTAGGACAGTAACTGTGCAAAGCTACATATTAATATATTAGAACACTGCAGTGCCCTAGAAGCCTGCAGAAGGGGAATTTTGTGTTGGATTAGGAAAAAAACCCAGATCTGTTGCTTCTGTATCCTACTGCATCTATTAGAAAATTCATACAAATTCTTTAATCAGCCTGTTCATGTGTGCTAGGAAATGGGCTTTCCATATTAACCAGGGAAATGTCAACTCAAGGCTATGGGGGCTGCTGCTAATAAGGTTAATGAATAGCTGGCCTGAAAAGCAACAGATGGGCCTAACAGAGCGGGAGCCTTAATGGCATTTGTAATGCCTAGGGTCAACTGCAGTTTATCTTCATTTTTTTCTCATTTAAAATATTCC
Organism: Cinclus cinclus; assembly: GCF_963662255.1. Taxonomy (NCBI): domain Eukaryota; kingdom Metazoa; phylum Chordata; class Aves; order Passeriformes; family Cinclidae; genus Cinclus; species Cinclus cinclus. The sequence continues at coordinate 4,272,369 of NC_085049.1, forward strand.
AACGGAATAATAAAATAAGTTTGAATTTTCCCCACGGGGAGATGAAATTTATGCGGCACTGTTTATTGAATATCAATGTGTTTGGTTATAAACAGAGGACTGCTACACCGCTGCTAGAACTGTAGTTGTGTATTTGCATTTGCAGCGGAATTTTTCATTTAGCTCATTTAAAACAGTACTCTCTTTTTTATCATTTGCTTCTGCAGAGCTCTTTTGGATTTTTTTAAAATTTTGTTTTGGTTTTGTTGCTTTTTTTGCTGAAGACAGCTACCACAGCAGGTCAATTTATGGCTGCAGCTAGACACATGACCATTATGGTAAATTTGCATAGAAGAATTATAAGAGTAGAGTTTGAATGCCCGTGTGGTGGCGTCCTCTATGATGACAGAAATTATGCTCATTATAGTAGAATGTCATAGGATAGAATAGGGTAGAGATGACAAAAATATATGGCAGAAATCATAGATCTTTCTAGATAAAGAAGAAGTTTCTGTTCAAAATATATTTGTTGGAGCTGAAATAACTTCTGTGACCTTGTTTTCCTTCATCTCAGATACACTAGTCTTTAATCAGAAATATTCTGCACAAGACACAATTGACACAGTCCTCTCTACTCTAAACACAGGCTCAGGGTGATGTTAAACTATTGTTATAGCACATCTATTGCCTGAATTTAGTCTACAAGAATAAAGCTCTAATACCAGCTAAGCCAGTGAAACAGTGTTGAGGGAAGTTTTAAGACTTGTCCTAACAAATAGTTTTTTGAATAGGCATTGCTCTTGAAGAAAAAGAAAACACTGAATTCTTATTTGTCTTATGCCTCCCTCAAACAGCTTCAAATAAACATATGGATCCACAGGAGTTTCATTTATGAAACTCACTCGCACACTCTCACACTTCGGAAATGCATGGTAATAGTTAGGATCATATTTAAATTTGGGGTAAGACTTTTTAAAACACTTAGCCCTGAGCTGATGCTGCCAAGTTTTCCACATCAAATGCTTTTGATCACCTCTCTTCTGCTTCTTAAGCACTCTCTTCAAGTCAGTGTTAAAACTTCCTTTGATTTGAATGGGGGCAGAGTTAGGCCAATACTGTTGGCTTTTGAAAGTATCACTTAATGTGGATTTAAAAAATATTATTGGATTATTCATAATGAAAACCATAGGTTTAACTGTAAATTTGGGCTCTTCAATGATTTCAAAGTATCTGATTAAATTTGTCTCACCCAAGGTAAGGTGTTGGAAAATTGGATGTCCAAGTCAAGACTAGCCAGCATGCTATTCAAGACGAATCTTCCGACTGAAGTTGTCCAGCAAAGAACAGAAGACACAATTAATTATTTAAGATATAATAACTGAATTAATTTTCATACTCATTGTAAAAAAAAGGATTTCTGTTATAATAATCTTGACATTTTAAGATGCTTTATAATATTGTCAATTTAAACAGACACAAATGATCAAAAATTTCAGATATCGGTTGAATTAACAAATAGCTTTATGTATTTTGCTTAAAGAATACAATATTTTACATACAATAGAGATTGCTTCAAAGCTGGTGTACTGGAAGAGAGATTAATATATATTTGAATCATTTACTAATTGTCCTATTATTTCTACAAATTTGGCAAAATTAAGAAAAATACTACTGAATAATTTATGTAGTGAATTTCAGAGAATTTGTCAAGTAATATTTAATCTGATTTTCTCACGGATAGCTGTGGTCTGGAGTAAAACTCATCATATAAATTCAAGACCAGCAACATCTAATTTTATCATGGAATGACTAAAATCTGCAGGTTGGTTTGTGATAGATCTGTACTGCTCACTGCTCTGGGAGTAGGACCATCCTTGCACAGTACTGCACTGCTGCAGCTAACTGCAAGCTCTGTAGATACAGCATAGAGGAGTGGAATCCACTCACTTTTCCCTTGAGCACCAGAGAACTTAGGTGTTTATTGAACAGGTGATTTTTATATTCTTTCATGTTTGCTACTACCCAGTGACAACCAGTCTGTTCCAAGTCTGGTTTTCAGTTCCACTTGAATTCTGAAAAATACCATTGCTTTGCGCCCCGTTGTATCTTAAGAAGTCACAGTTTTATTTAAGTGTACAGATGACATCTACTTTTCCCTTCTGAACCTTCTATCTTGAGAGTATTGCCTGTCCTGTGATTCACGTGGACATTTCCTTTATTTGAATTATTTTACGTCACAAAGCAGTTTAGTTCATTGAAGGAAGAAGAAACTAAAACCTTCATGTTAAATTGAAAGTTGGGTACAAAGTAGTGGTCTTTTACTCCTGAAGTTCTAATTGCATTCAATGTGAGTTTTGGGAATTTTATAGGTTTTAATTTATCCTGCCTGCTGACTTTTCAGAAGAAAAGACACAATTTTTGCTAATGGTAATTTTTCAAACGCTAACTTTAAAAAACTGTGCTCATTGAGCTGTGTCTTATTTCATTATTTTAGATGGCACAGACTATATTTGTAAGCCTGTTGGGTGGCAAGTTTCAGACAGGATTTCAATCTTCTAACTGCAAAAAATCAGTTGGTGACCACATGAGGAGAAAGGATAACCAATTTACTGAAGAAGAATGTAGCCAATTTCTATCTAGTAAATAGTTGTAACATTTTTAAAAGATAAGCTTTCCTATTTTTCCTTCCCACCCTCCACCTTGATAGCTTTAAGATTACCTAGAACTCTGCATGCATTAATTGAATGTATAAATGAACAGTGTTTAGTCTTCTGTACACTCTTTGTAGGTCAAATCTGGAAACTGTTTAGCATTAGAAAATAACACATTGCCATATGGAAAAATATAATGCTAATGAAATCTGATAGATGGCACTGTTGGATTGTTGATAAACCATGAGCCTGACTCCTATGTTGCTAGTACTCAGAAGGACTTTATTGCTTATTAAAGAACTGTTGCTTTAGAAAACTTGATAGGAACACATTTATTTCAGCCTGTATTTGCTCTGTAGTGGGACTCAATGGATTGGTCTGGTTGCTGGTCTGTAATTCTCCCCTTTTTATATTTTCCAGGGCATATCTATATCCCACTAAGACTTGCTATGCTTATACCAAGGTGTGTGGATGTTTCTTAACTCACACAGCTTCTGGTTAGAGCAGAGATTATGGGAACAAAAACTTTGATTCTTTCTTCGTTTGTTATAAGTCAGAACATTAAACATTGCATTGCACATTCCTTTCATATTCCATTTATCCCTTTCTTTAGGGTTTTAAGAATGACAACCACCTCCTGTGGGATTGCTGGTACTTACAGATGAATTGCCTGTGATTATCTGAAGCAAATTAAAGGCTAGCTTGTCTAACTTTTGCACTAACTTAAGATCAGACAAATGCAAGAGCACTGCTGGAACTAGTCCAGGTAAATCCATTGGATTTCACTTGAACTAAAGCCTAATGCAGCTTTTGCAGGAATATTAGAATGAGAATTTTCTTGATGTATTATCTGACATGCAACTTGGACTATAACCGAAAAAAGGATGCCAAACAATGAGCAGCAATGAGATGATTCATCTATCCTTAAATGTTCAACAATGTTGATGAGTAAAAGCTACATTAAAGAGTTATTTTGTGTACAAGAGGGATTCTGGTATTCTTCATACTGGTTGTGAATTCTATGATTGTTATGGCAAAAACTAAAGCTAGACAGAGACTTGTCGAACATCTGTTTTGCAATATTCGTTCTGTTTGTGCTGTGTAATTTATTCCCACTCTTAGCACTGCAGTGAATAAAATTCCACAATAAACTTCTAAACATATAAACATGTAGCGTTATTAAATAGTTGCTCAAAGTTTTCTATTTTAAAATTGACAGTTGTGCAACTTCTGTGATTTCAAATAGTGAATATAGCTAAAATCATCCATCCACCTTAGAAGATCTAAGCAGCATGCTGAAGGATGTCATGGATTTAGGAAGGTAGAGTTGATATAACTGCATAACTTGAAATGTATCCTGCACCACTAAAATTTTACCTTATGACAATGAAAAAAATTATAATGTGAAAACAACAGTAGTGATTATCTTCTTTCAGGTCTGAGGTACATGGGAAATATGGGGACAGCTCTTCCCTATTGTGATGAGAAATTGAAAGAAAAATGTAAAGCAGAAACTATCCCTCCAAATTTTCTCCTGGATTTCCTTTGTCCTTTTAATTTCTTCAAAAAGCAAAAGGTTTGTTCTGCTGGAAAACCATTACAGGGACTGTAAGAACTCTGAACTTGAAGGCTGCTGCACAGCCCAGGTATGTCTGTGATGGTGCTTTGCCTCCACATCCTCTCTGTACTGAGCTCCTTTTGTTCTCTCCCAGCAGAACTTCAGCCAAACTCTTCTTGCTTGGTAGCAGCAGCTACCCTTGGCCTCGAGATTTAAAAGGTTTCAGAAGTCCATGAAGGTGTAAATGGGGAGAAAACACCGTTGTTTTCCTGTGAGGTAGGACATGTGATGCTGCTACAAGTTTGCTTTAAGTTGAGGCTGCCTCCTGGCCTGTGCTCACATGCACAATTTTTGGGTAAACACAGTTCCCTGTGTGAGAGCAGGAGAATTCAGATATACAACAATTCCTGCCAAGGCTGTACATCCCTTTACACAGAGTTCTTATTGGAATGAACTAATACTCAGTTATTTTAATAGATAGTAGGGATTCTAAAAAGATGCTAGTCAAATACAGGAATTAATCATGGGGACTATACATACATCTCAGTGAAGTACAATTTATTTGCTTTGAGTCAAGTCACCTAGGTAGAAGTACATTTTATTTCAGCTAGAAGTATTTGTGCAGAAATAGAGTATGCCTATTATTTATGACTTTCCAGCATTGATAATTTCATGGCTGCACCAAGTTATCAAGCTGTTCCAAGAATACAAAGGACTGTACCTAATTCAGTGACTCTGTTCCAAGAAAACCCTTTAATGATACCTTATGATATAGCAAAAATCAGTTTATAATGGAAAGTTTGAACTTTTGATGTTTTGATGAAAACTTTAATTTTGCTTCTTTTATTTCTGTGGATACTTTTTACTCAAAAATAAGTGTTTAATAGGGTAAAAATTGATTAATGGGGGAACATGAAGTGCATGTGGTATAAGTCCTTTTTTGTAGATCAGATTTGTTCTTAAAAATATCCCTGAAAAAAAAAAATGCAATTATATCATTTATGAGTTCGGTGTTTTGAACATTTATGCTTTTAAAAAAGTAGCCTGAGAAATACCAGTTTGTGTCTGTTCTTCAACTCTGTAATTAAATTCCAGAAATGGACTCTAGTAGACAAAGATTTTAATCTCTACAAGCACTTGCAATAGACACCTCTCACACCTGAATGTATTCTGGATGACCAATTGCACCATTTGAAAGGCACTGGTGTCTCAACTGCTTCCATAACCAGATGCTTAATGGTCAGAAAAAAAAGAAGTAGTAGTAGATTTTTTAAAAAATCTACTCATTTAGGTGGAATAAAACAGGTTCTAGGAGTAATTGGGGACTACTTCATTGCCTGTAAGAATTCATCAAGGTAATCTTTTTGTCTAATGATCCAGCCATGGCTGTAAATTATAGAACCATTGTAGTTTCAGCTACCTTTTGTTTCAACAAAAGAGAAAAAAAAGAGGGCCTTATCTGGCATTTAAAATAATGTTTTATCATATTAAAGATTTGAATTATATTTACTTTTCAATGATACCTCCACTTGTCATCTCAAAAACATTTTGTCCTTCCCTGGAAAGCAGATAAGGCTGGAGATGTCTTTGTTCTGTACTTTAAAAAAGGGAAGATGTGCTTTCCAGTACCTTATGTCAGAGATTCAGATGATTTACAAGACATTGCATGTAAGAAATTCTGTTTAGAAACTTTTTCAAATACTCATGCAAAAATTTTGTTTGCATAAATGAAATGAAGGAAAATGGGAAACTTAATATCAACATGATAAATTTGTTCCACTGCATATGAATTAATGGGGTAGAGATGACAACTATATGGTAGAAATCATGAACATTTCTAGATGAATTTATTGAGAGAAGATATTTTTACAAAAATGAAGAGAGAGGCTCAAAAGATGGTGAGGTTTGATGGTGCCAGGAAAATCTTTGCTCTGTTGAGGACACACAAAGCTGCAAAGCACCTCAGTGAGAAACACAGTGGAACTGATAGAACCACAAGTCAGAATTAGGTACAAAGAAATATATTTTCATGATCTGAGCCTTCTACAAAACATAATTAGTCCTTTACTTACTGAAGGAAAATACTGAGGTTTGGATGTGAGACAGCTTCTTACAAAACTCATGATTTTGGGAGGAGGAGTATCCAAACACTTGGATATTCTCATATACCTGATTTGGAGGTTATCTTCCTCTTGAAAAATATGAAATGCAAGTAACAGTTTCTTGCTGTTTTAAAAATTGTAAGCCATTTGAATGAATTTTAAAAATACATCTACTTATTACTTATCTAAGAATTAGTAGAAATAATTTGCCAGTGGCAAATTTTATTCTGAAAAATGTTCAGCAAACATTATAGACTAAAGCATTACCGTTTCAGTTATTTTTTTTCACTAAGGAATGCACTCAAGAATGTATGAAAATACTTTAAAAATTACTTTAGTTAATCCATATTCATTTACTAACTCATCATTATTAGAAAAGTTGTGTATGAAAAACATCTGCAGAAAACCTATGTTTGCAAAGGTTGAAGCTTGAAATAAAGCCCTCTATTATTCAGACTGAATTGAATCAGATGTATTTCTAGATTTTCTTCTTTCTACCTTGATGTTTTAGTGTCCATTTTCCCACTGAAGATCCAGGGGATGTAACCACTTCTAGAAATAAGAAATAAATTTAGATTTTATTATTAAACATAAACTGCTGTGTGATTGAATGATTAGAAATAATATTCAGATGATTATTTAGTGTAACCTTGCCATGTGCTGCAGTTTATTTTAGCAATTTTTTTAGATATGGATTAGAATATTTCTGCTTGTGATATGATTATTTCAAACAATAGAAAAAGAAGATGATGAAAAGTTCTACGTTAATATTTTTTAAGAGGGAATAAACAACCTTTATGTAAATATTTCTCATTTTCTCCATTTTTTACTTTATACTTTTATACATTTATACTTAGTGATTCTATTTTAAAATATAATTTTGAACAATTAATGATTTTGCCCTTTATCCAGGCCTAATAAAACCACTTGGTTATTGAAAATAGTTTTTACTAGAAATCTTATAAAAAAGATACCATATAAAAACATGCATAATCTTTAAAAATAGGTGGATTTTTTTCCGTGAAAAACGAAAAGATATAAAATACGTAAAAATAAGTTACAAGATTTTTTTTTTCCAATGAAAAGATGTAATCTCATTGTAATTAACCTCACTATGTGTCTTTACAATAAGTAGTCATGCTTCGATTTCGAGTATAAGGAGAAAATCTATTGGATAATGCCTCATCTCAGGATTCAGAAGGATATATTTGCTGAGCAGTAATACTTCAAATTCTATTACTTTTTCTGTTGTAAGCCTTTTATGACTTTTTCATAAGAAAAAGAAAACCACAGTTGTTGAATAATAATGTACGGTCTGAAAAAGAGAAACTCATACATGACTGAATATTTGACACACATTGTACTAATTTCTACTTAAAGCAGGGGATTTTTTTGTTTTATTTTTATTTTATTTTTTTTTTGGTTGGGGCTTTTTTGTTTCTTTTTTGTTTTGATTTTTATGTTTGGGGTTTTTTTTTTTTGGGGTTTGTTTTTTTCTTTTTTTCACTTTATAACTCTCTTGAAGCTAAGGGAATATTCTGTAGGAGAAATTGGCTGCGCAACAGTCCAGGCTCCCATCATCCATTTGTGAGTCAGTTCCTGATCCTTGCTTTGTAATAAAATATTTAGTCACCTTTCCCCCAGAGCTGTACCAAGACAGGTTTGATTTTGGTGTAAATAGTGACATTATTGAGTGGCAAATAATCACTGTGAGTCCTGTGAAAACTGAAAGTCAGTCATTTCTCATAGGAAGGCTGATTGATGCCTTCTCTTTTCTGCATGCAGAAAAAGTGCCAATTATTCCCACTTGCACACACACACACACACACACACGCACACACACACACTTACGTTACATCTCCTTTTAAAATTAGAAGATTTCTCTCTTTCAAGGTGACTTCAAGGGCAAAGCTACAGGCCTGGCTTGGGCTCACAAAAGTGTTCATATCCCTTTCCTGGTTCATTCACTATATGTCCATTTTCCTCTAGAAACATTCCCACACAATTGTATACATTCCTTTTGGCTTGTATGGATGCAAATGAACGACACAAATGAACATTACTTAAACTTGCTATTCTGAGAAAAGAAGAGCTTTAAAAATCTGTTTTGAATGAGCTCCTCTAAGTAGAACCATTTTAAGTCTCTGATCTGCCCATTTTAGAGATGTTATGGTGCATTTATCATAACTTAAAGGAAGACAGTGTTTATGGATTTTTCTTTTAAACAGCAAAACTAGAAGAGAACAAAAAAAGGGCTTAAGAACATTTGTATGTTGGATTTTTCTACCCACATTTCTTTCAGGTCACATTTCTGACCATGAATCTGAGTGCTGCTGGAATTTTTTTAGGACATTGGTCTGTACCTCACAAGTGAATGAAGATATCAGCATCTGGACAGTGTACAATGAGTGTGGAAATATTTTACTTTAATATGTTTAAAGCATAGGAAAAGACCCCAACAACTTGCTTGCATGAGTAGAAACTGCAAATACTTTTTGACCTTGAACACTACTGCTTTTTATAAGTGCCATTTTAGGAATCTGTCTAGCCCAATCTCATGGGGTTGATTTTCTATTCTGATTTCTTGTTCCCTTTTTTAGAAACCTGTTTGTTAGAACACACGAATTTTGTGGTGTCTGATGTCTCTTTCTATTCTGAGTGTCCTGAAAGCCAGCCAGATGTAGGTGATAAACTGGAAAATATTTGACTGAATTATTATTCTTCACTTAAGAGTTAAAGATTTTGTGTTAGAGACAGTGGAGTGCATTCTACTGTTTGGGGAAAAAAGTAACTTATGAATGTGTGTATCTATGACAGCATGTGTCAATCATTTGTGACTCTTCTTCTGAAAGCCATTGTGAGTTACTGTGAGTTAGCTGCTGCATCCAAAGTGGACCCTCAAATATTAACCAAGAGAATCACAGGATATGAGTTTGGATTAAGCACTTCCTTCAGAATTTATTATTTTTTTCTATGAAATCCTTTGTCTAAGTGTGTTCCTCAAAGTCTGTAATCAAAAAAGATAAAACTTTTAAATTAATATTAGTAATTTAAATATGATTGCAAAAATGAATTTTTTATGCACTGAATTTTAGTTGTGCTCTTGAGTTGTAGTTTGTATTCATGAGATTTGAAAGCACTCTAAGAACAGTGAAAGTTATCACTTAACTAGTGAACAACAGAATCACAGTTGTACTAGCAGCATTCATGGCTTTTATGATGTGAGAAATGTGATGAAACCAAGGGCCCCTAACCGGTGATTTTCCACAGGGGACAGTTCTGGTGTCAGTGCCCAGGTGCTGGCAGTGGGAGCTGTGGGACGAGAGGATGGGGCTGCCCGGAGAGGATTCGAGCCAGCCCCAAAACCAACCCACCACTGGCCAAAGCTGGGTCCATCAGCAGTGCTGGTGGTGCCTCTGTGATAATGTGTTTAAAAAATGGTAAAAGCAGCTGTGTGTCAGCTCTGAAAGAGGAGTGAGAAAATGTCACACAGCCATTGATGTATCAAGGCCAGAGGAGAAGGAGGAGCTGAGATTTCCCTGCAGCCCATGGAGAGGTGTCTGTGGAGCAGTTTATCCTGAAGAGCTGTAGCTCATGGCTGGACCCACGCTGGAGAAGGGGAAAAGTGTGAGAAGGAAGAAGTAGCAAACAAGAGCTGTAAGGATGCTCCATTCCCTGTCCCCCTGCACCACTTGGGATGATGTTGAAGGATAAGAAATGGAAGTGTGAAAATGGGTGGGAGAAAGGTTTTGTTTTAATTTTTACTTTGGTTCTTGCTACATGAATATGTTTTTATTGGCAAGAAATTAATTTCCTCTAGTTTTTATCTCAACCCTTGAGCTTTTTCATTATGTTTTCCCTCCTGTGCTCTTGGTGAAGAAGGGTGAAGGTGCATCTGGGTGGGCAGTTGGCAGGTGCTGGTCACTGTCAGCCCACTGCAGGTAGTAACGTTTTCAGGTTTTTCTTCTAATGTTTCTGTAATTGTTGTATTTCAACCCAGGTTAATTGTGCCTCATTTTTAAATTCAGTCAATAGCATGGAGCAGTCTTCCCACTTTTGGAACACACAGGTTCAAATTATATTTACAGGCAGAGTGACAGGGCAGGTCTCTTTTTCTTGGCAGTGCTCAAAGTGCCTTAACACCTACCTGCATTATAGCTAGGCCTCACTGACTGCTTCCTTGACTGTCATGGAAATTTTAAGTGCATTAAGAATAGAAAATTAGCATTAATTTACAATGAAAATGCTCTTTTTCATTCTCCCAAATGTGTTAGTGGGATTTAATACAGTTCTAGCTGCAGCTGCAAGCAGAATCCCTTACAATGGTTGACTCTGTAGCTGGGTTTCACATGCCCCGTGTAGGAGAGTTCTTACAGAGTTGTAATTAATTTCTTTAAAGATGATCATGGTTTTTTGTCACACAGTTATGGAAAATGGAAACTGGCTTTTTGGTGTCACTGTGGCTATGACTAAATAGCTGCTGTTGAATGCTTTTGTATGCTGGCACAAAGCACTAGGTGTAGTGCTATTGTACTTGATTCTGTGTTATTCCTGCCTTGGCAGTGCCCCCATTCTATCAAAACAGGTGTACATTGCACATTACAAAACACAGTTTCTAAAATTGACTTCAGTGAAGAAATTTTCTTAGCTAATGTGGTCCTTACTTTACTTCCACAGGCACGGAACGCCTCCCCAGCACAGTTGTTACCTCATTTGTATTCTGTTATCCCCATTATTCATATCACAGTAGTGCCCAAGAGCCAGCAGAGTTCTCTTTGTTCCAGGTGTGATATATAGAATATATATATGATATATAAAATAACAGACATTCAGTTGAGGAGCTTACAGTAGGGATTGCAGAGGCCTTAGACACCCCATAAGAAGCATGACAAACTGTCCCAACTTGAGACTCACTAAGAGTCATCCCAGTGATCCGTCCCATCCTTCCCAACAATCCCCTGTTGCCCCACCTGACACTGCTGTGAATATTCAGTCCAATTCCACGGCCAAGACCAGGAAAAGGTGCAGCACACACATGCTGGTGTCATTAGTAGATGTTCTGTTCTGTGCTCTTTATTGCTTTTTTACTCTGTTTTAAAATAGAAACAAATACATATACATAGGTAGATACTTTAAAGTGAGGATATGTTTAAAGGAACTTCCTCCTGATTTCTGTAATCAACAGGAGTTCAGTGACTTATATTTGAGCAATCTGAAGTCCACAATGATCTATTTCTAACATCCTGGATTTAAAAATAATACACTTCAACATTTAAATATTTTTCTTTGCCAGTTATTTTCTTTTGCAGTTATTAATATTCTGGAAAAGCACGGCTGTTCAAACTTGGACAAATACATAAACAGGATTTAAAAGGTGAGAGTTATTGATGTCAATAAAGAAATTCTTCATCAGTGTTTATAAATCTGGGTAATCATTTACAAAAGTACTTTTCAGATAAACCACCTAAATATAGGCTTGAATTATTTTCTGCCATGCTGGAAACACATAAGAGATAATTCACAATTTTTCACAACTTAAACGATTGTTTAATGGAGAATGCACAAGATTCTCCACATTCTCTTGGGCATATTGATAAATCATGCAAGAAGTTTTATATCCTGTAATTTTCTACAGTGCATGTAGAATCACCTTCAGTTTACATTTTTTTCTGGTGATTAAAAATTACATTTTTCTTTGTGGTTAAGTATTTCTTTCTCCCTCCTTCCACATAAGGTTACTGGAAGTAATGGTTGTATCTAAGAACAACAGTCATCTGTTCTAAGGTGAGGAGTTACCCCAATAATGGTTATTTTACATGCAACTTTATCTTAATTTTCTTATTCATACCAGCAAGCAGAGTAACACGAATAACAGGATCTTTTACAATAGCTGCCATAACAACTGCTAGCTGTTAAATTAATCAAAGAGAAGATAGAGAACAGCTCTAAACTAAAAATGGTTCAACTGCATGGAAAATTTGAAGTATAATTTTTTTATCAATTATCTTTGCAAATGAAGGGTAGGGGTAGTACACAATATTTCTCTGGATTAGCTATATGAAATACTGCTTTTTTTTTTAGTTTGGTTTTGTTCTACTTTTATTTGTTTGTTTGTTTTCTCTTAAAGAATAAACTGTAGTTTTACAAGAAAAATATTTGACTGATTTATTATTCTTCACTTCAGAGTTAAAGATTTTGTGAACTTCTGATAATTCTGTTGATAAGCAGTACAAACCTTAAAGCAGCAACACTTATCCATACCCTAACATGTTTAAATAAAACCGTTCAAAGGATGTTCTGCTCTTGATGTCTGTGTTGAACATGAGATTAAAGGAACTACTTTTATTCCCTGCTTTCTTTTTAGCTCCAGGTTGGTTCAACTCTTACTGCATAAGAGGGGCAAATATTTTATGATAAACCAGAAGCAAATGTCAGATGATGTGTTTGTGTCATGTAATCCTTCTCTACCAAGTCATAGTTTTCTAAAAGATTAAGGGAGGATTCATACATCTCTACTTTATCTGGTGATTCACTGATATTGGTTAGAGAATATTATTTTATCTTTTCCATCACATTACTCGTTGTTAAACAGTGATATGTTTTGTAAGCAGTGGATTGTATTTGAATCAAAGAGTACAGCACATTTTATATTTCCATGAGATGTAAAACAAAGCCCTGGGAGATCTTATTTTATATAAAGTCTGTCTGGTGAAACAAAGTTTCTCTCTAATTAAATGGTAGTGATTTGGCTTTGAGTAAGAATGTCTGGATTTTGCGGGCAACAACAGTAACCTGCCAGGTCATGTGATGTTACAGCAACAAGAAAATGCTTATTTTTAATGGAGCTTTCTAAGCATACTTAGGTAAAAAGAAATTAAGCAACTCAGTATCACTATAACATATATTTTAATAATTTTTGGAGGTTTTTTTTTCCTCTCTATTTAATTTTTTTGCAGTAGGATGCTGAGGATAAATAACTAACTCAGACAATGCATAGTATGCAGCATGCAAGAGCCTCATAGGGAGAACAGAGTACAGAACCTGTACACTGACCTTGCCTGGCATTTTGTGAGAGTTTCCCATGTGCTGGTTTTAAGAGGCACAAAGCCTAAATTTCTAATTTATTCGAGATAGTTTAATTTTATTTTTTTTTTCCTGAGATCAGGTGATATTCTGAATGAGCTCTTCTAAGAACTGTTGTAATAATACTGACAGGGAGGATAAACTAGTCTTCAGGTAAGTTATCACCTGTGATGAGTGCTACTTGCTTCAGCTCAGAAAGGAAGTTAGGTCAAGGAGGAATTCTAGAAAACGGAAAAAAAATCAGGTTTATGCATACTTTTATAGTAGATTATCCTCTTTTACTCCATAAGGAGACTGTCTTTTTTTAGCTTTTCTACTAAAAGAAGTTGAGAAGATCCATTGTTAATGACACTCAACCTTGTTTCTTTAAATTTCTAATTTACAAGGAATCCCCGCTCAGTTTCAGAACATATATTTAAAATACTAAAGTAGTGGTAGAATGCCTGAGTTACTGTATCAAAGAAGAAAAAAGAGAAAAATATTTTGTATGAGTATGCAACATACCTTTGACAGTTGGCCAAGCAGAGTTCATATAATTCAATTTCTGCTTGTGTTCAGGTTGATTTGTGTGCACTTGCCCATAGCTCTTCTGATAGGGTATGAAAGTGTAAAGAATGCCTGGTTTTGTTGTCCTTTCTGGGGGAAATAGAAAAATCACAGATTTTGTTCCAGTGTAATGCTGGATCCATATTTTCCTTTTGTAAACACTCAATCAAGCCAGAGAGGTAAAGAGCAGATAAAGAGATTACAGATTCTTTCAGAAGTTCAGAGCTTCAGATAGCTGAGTTTTCTAATAAAGGTGTACTTCATAAAAGGGTCGAACTATATGAAAACTCTCAACTAAATCAGAGAGCTTATATATACAGCTGCAACTGCATCTTGTTCAAGATTTTAACCATGTAGGGCTTAAGTTGTAATCCAGTGGGAAAATGAAGATTCATAGTCATGATTTAAATACAACAGCCTTCCAAGTTTGCAGCCAAACACCTATGAAAGTCTTATTTCCACAATGCACATTAGGATAATTCTAGCAGACCTTAATGAAAAGGAATGTCTGGGGTAAGTATCATTACCCCATGGGGTGAGAAACCACAAATCACTGCTTTATACAAAAGCAGTATGTCCCTACACAATGTCACTACAAGGTTTCCAACCAGGAGAAACTGAGATATATTTGTTCTTGTATAAACAAGACGTTGTTTAATCAGACAGTTCCAGCTTCTGCTGGATATTTGTGTTGCACTGCATGTGTTTTTTGGGTTTTTTTTGTTTTTTTTTTTGTTTTTTTTAAGTATAGCACAAATCCCAAGCTATTCTGCTGCACAGGGCACAGCAGAGTACCTGAATCATCCTGTGTTTGTGTGTAGCTACAATTTCCCCTGTGTTCCCAGTAGTGTTTGCAGCATGGATGTTTGTTGATGCATTGTGTCTGGAGCACACTAATTTGAGGCAAGTTTGGAAACGAAGCGAAGGGTTTGATTTCCTCATCTAGCTGTTGTTAGTTTCTTTGCCCCCAGAATGGCTCCAGTATAGAGATGTATTCCATAGGTGATATTCCATATATTCCATAATATTCCATAGGTGAAGGGACTATTGTTATTCAGGATGGAGGTTCTGAATTAGACAAGC
This sequence comes from Cinclus cinclus, assembly GCF_963662255.1. Classification (NCBI taxonomy): domain Eukaryota; kingdom Metazoa; phylum Chordata; class Aves; order Passeriformes; family Cinclidae; genus Cinclus; species Cinclus cinclus. The sequence continues at coordinate 4,287,371 of NC_085049.1, forward strand.
AGGAAAATTGTTAGGAACAGGGTGGCTTCACACGGGAAAGCCTGAAGCTGGTGTCTGGCTTTTGTTGCACTTTCTCTAAAGGAAAACCCGAGGACTTTCAGAGAAAAAAAGGAGGTAAGTGTTGGGCTTTGGTCTGGATGAAAAACAAAGGATGTGTATGCAACCTACTGATGCTACAGTGCAAATATACACTTGCTTCAAGGAATGGGGACTGATGAATATCAATATAAGAGTGCTGTGGAAAATAGAACAGCACTCTTACAGGATATGGTACTGAAGATTGGGAGCCTCAGAAACTGCTTAGTTAAGAGATTATCGAATTGTGGCTTTAATCTTGTCTAAGAACACTAAAAATATTCATCCAATCAATCTAGTCTTCCATTTGCTATTAGCAGTTTAATATCTGATAGTCCTTGGTTTGGGCCCTCTGTTTTTGGGGCTGGTACTGGAAACTAGCTCTGCATAGTCTGTGCATTGCCTTTCATTAGTTGCATTCTTTCCAGAAATGGGGAAAAACGTAGTAGCAAGAAGATAAGCTATTTAGGAAGAGCACCAGCCTCACCACTTCCTGTGATCTGTTCTCCATATAGGCATTTTGGTATCCACATCTTTCATGTTACAGGTGACAGAGGATACATTCCTTATTATTGCTTACCTGTATTTGTTTACAGATTTGCTGCTCAGGGTTTTTTTGGACCTTTCCAAACCTGCTGATGCTGTCATCTTTCAAAACCTTCTCTGGTTTTGAAACCTCCACATTCCAGAAATTTAATACATTTTGAAAAGTAGTATGACTTTCATTGTTACATTCTGTTTAAAGGAATATACTTTTACCTGTTTGAAATTGAACTCCTACTGTTTTTATCAGACACTCCCTGTTCTTGCACTGAGGAATTTAGAAATTTTCGTTTTGTATTTGTCTGAGTCACCGACACCATGAGTTTTGAAAACTTTGATCATATCTCTTGTCCCTCTGCTTTCCAAATTGGAGAGTCAGAATATTTAGTCTTTCTGTAACATAGCTGCTTTATTGTTTTTAGCACATCAGCTGATCTCCAAAATTGCTGTGTCCTCCTTGACATGCAGAGACCAGAGCAACACACCATTCAGGATGTGGACACCTGCTGGTTTTTATGACACAAAAGTTATACATTTGTCTTGGTCCCCATATTTTTCCAAATATCTTTTTGACTTTCTTGGCTACCATTGCATACAGACCTCATGATTACAGTGAACTGTTTATGATCTCAGTGGCTGTGTTTTGAATTACAGCTGCTACTTTTGTGGTCAGCATTGCACAAAGCTTCATTAATTTCCCCCTAGTATTATCTTATATTACTCTACAGTGAAGATGATCTAACATGCCTTTCACATCTCTGTAGACAAACTCAGGAACTGTGGACAGGATGAGTGGACAGTGAGATGGATAAGAACTGACTGAATGACAGTGCCCAGAGGGTCATGATCAAGGATATGATCATGAACAAGGAGTTGTTAGGGGCCTGCCACTAATGGTGACCCCCGTGATTCAATACTGGACCCAGTACTGTTTGACTTATTCATCAATGAATGATGAAGGGGCAGATGTCTCCTCAGCAAGGCTGCTGATGGCACAAAGCTGGGAGAAGTGGCCAATGCCCCAGAGTGCTGTGCAGCACTTCAGGAGGGCCTCGAGAGGTTGGAGAGACGGGCAGAGAATTGTCTGAAATTCAGCAAAGGCAAATGCAAGGTTGTGCACCTGGGGAAGAGTGAACTCATGTACCAGCACAGGCTTGGGGCTGATGTGCTGGAAAGCAGCAGTGTGCAGAAGGAGCTGGGGGTCCTGGTGGACAGCAGGTTCTCCATGAGCCAGCCAGTTAAATCCTGCCAAAAGGAGCATCCAGCCCTATTCTGAGATTGCAGTGCGATTCACACAACAGGGAGTCATTCTTGGTTGCACCGCAGGCACTCTTAATGGTCAAAAGTATTTAGGAAGGTGACTTGAATCATGAAAGGATGGCCTGAATTGTCAGCCTATATAATCTCTCTGTTCACTTACAGCACATCTTTAATGTGTTTGTGTTTCAATCTAGTGGCTTGACTGTACCACACGTAAACATGCCAACTCTGTTTTAAAACTAGCTTGCCTGGGGACAGACAGTAGTTTAGCCATGATAACTGTGGCTTTCTGTGCTCAGCAGCACCTTATGTGTGCCTTTCAGAACTCTTGCAGCTGACTCCTTTGGTATCTGAACCTGTCCAGACCAAAATTTGCTACAAAATTTCTAGACAAAGGTGCAGAGTAAACTACTGGAAAAACAAAATCCTGGTTTGCAATAATAGGTTTCTGTCTGTTCTTCAACTCTGTGGACACTATTTTCATTCCTTTTGCATCTCAATAAGGCTTTCAACATATGCCTGATAGGTAATTGAGAGCACTAAAGACAATGGCTGCAATATAATAGCTCACCTGGTATTATGTGCTGGGGCATTAATGTGCAGGAGTATCTAGCAGTGACAGTTACAGAAGGCCAGCAGTCTTTGTTTTAGATGGGTATTGCAGTAAAAAAAGAAAAAAAAAAAAAGGGAAATGTTCCTTAAATAAAAGTTTTATTAATTTTACCAGCACTTCACATTTAAATACTGTAAGTGATAAATTTGAAAAAGACTTAATGTTTTTCTATTAAGCTGTTATGACTCCCTTCATCTTTTCACTATATAACAGTTTGCAGATAGAATACTAAAGACAACTGTGGATCATTGCTAATTCTGTTAACTGGATGATTAAAATGACAAGAACATCTGCAAACAACTGTTGCTACTATTATTGCTGTGCCTGAAATCTCTGATCTTGCTAAAGATCTGACAGTGTTTCCAATACTAAATCTCATTGCAATCCTCATTGGGTTTAAACCTGGAATTCATATTCTCAGTCCAAAAACCAATTTTTTTGGCAACGTTTGGGATTAGCCATATTTTAGTTACGGAAACGTGAGAGTTCCACGAACACTTGGTATTTTTTAAGATACAATGTATGTTCTAAAAAATTTTTTACGCTCCTAAAGTTATTCAGGTAGTAACGTTTTTATGAATATCATGCATTCTTGGTTACCCCAAATAACAGGAAAATGTGACCATTTGAAATTACAAAATATGTGAAGCATGTGGACATAGATTCTGCAGATATTTACACCTGTACTTAATTTCTTAAACAAGAATACACCCCCCCTGTTGATTTAGTGAAGCTGTTTAAGCACAAAAATTTAAATGAACATGCAGATATTTTTTTTGGTGGTCAATAAATTGCCCTGTTGCTCCTGCAGAATTTTATTTTAATCTCTCTGGAAGCCAAATTGTCTGCTAAGAATCATGCTTAATAGAGTCTGATGGCACACACTGATTAATCTCAGTAAGACCCTGATTTCATGATCTAAATAAGACAGATAATATATTTTTTAATTTATTTCATAGCCTATAGAAAGCCACTGCAGAAGCTTATAAACAAACTGCTGTCATTTTTTGAATTACAGATTTATATTTAATAGTCTTTCCGGCATAAAGGCATATGAATATTCTTTTGATATGTGTCAGAACCGTCAATTTCCCAAAGAATTGTTTTTTATATATGGAAATATCAGGCTTCCTTTTTTCTTTGGAGAAAACAGGCCAAGAGTATTCTTACCTGTTTTACTATTTTAGTTGTGAAATGCTGGTCATCTAACTTAAAATACCATATTTCCAGAGAATCCTAGCACATGAGCTAAAATAAGACTTAAAAAAAAGTCAATAATTTTTCCATTTTATTATTGACACTATGCAATGAAAAAAAAATATTTTTAGAATAATTTTCAGCTAAATTGTCACATTCAGATGGAAAGTATGACCTAATAAATGACCCAAATATAAATATATGAATTGTACAATAAAGCACTTTGTGTTAATAATAGGAGATATAAACCTCTTACCAATTCAAATCTGTGTGCAATTCTGCTGCAGATTTATTTTAAAAGTGAGGATTTAAATGGAGGACAATTTACATCTAGTTCAAATGATAGCTCAGAACAGCTGATTTATACAGAAAATATTAAAAATAAATATTGTTTTAGTCTTGTCAACACATTGACTTAATCCATAAGAGAGTGAACAAAATTGTCACTATATGGTTTTGAGTCACTAATTCAATTTTATTTGCCATAGTTGCAATATTCAAGAAAGTGACTTTCACCATTTTCTTAAATACAAGCAGCCATGAATGTTTTATAGGGGAACTATAGCTAATCCCTCTGCTTGCAGATACCATCTAATCCTAATTTTCCTCAACCCCACATACACTTCCTAGGAAGACACAGAGCTTGCACATTTGTACTTTTAACTGTTAGCACAACCTTCAGCACTGTCACATTGTGAAGAATTTTGTCAAAATTGAAAAATTCGAATCTTGCAACAGGCAGATTATTCAAATAAATTTCATTCCAGGTAAAATTAGAAAACCTGCAGTGTTCTTTGCAGATTTAGATTTTTTTTTTCAATTTGTGTTACTCCGAAAACATGAATTTAAAATCACATTTAACAATGGTTGAATTGGGTCAATTTTTCTTTTATATTATATTTCAATCAGTTTGCCACTTTTCCTTGATGAGGTTAAGATGCACAATAATTGTGTGAACATTTAATACCTTTTCATGCAATTTCTCCATCAAGTGTTGATAAAAAGTACATTTTAATTTTCATCCTGACTCACTTTTATTTTTTTTTTTCATCTAAAATGGCTTTAATAAAGGCTAAGTTAGTGAGTAAAACATCTACAAGAAGAAACTATAATCAGTTTTTTGACTTTTTTTAGTTACCACCATTTTCTCCACAGTGTCCAAGTGGGCCTTGCATCCAGTACTTTCCTATGCATTGGTTCTTGTGCTTTGACCTTGGCTGCAAATTCTCCCACCAGCTTTTGTGTAACTTGAAACAAGGATTACAAGCCTATTACTAAAATTTTCATGGGGAAGCAGAAACACATTGATGGTTTTCAAATCTAAGCACATTAATTGTTAGGAATAATCCTCTCTACAATGACAAAGATCCCAGAGCTTTTTTTTTTTTTTTTTTTTTTGGTTCTAATCTGCTTTCTTATTACCAGTACACATTGTAAGTAATCTTGTGCAAACAGAATGAAGGTATTCAAAGAAATACTGATTTAAATTATCCTACTTCATGTAACTGGGTCACTAAGATGCTTGGCCTTCATTTTTTTACCAGCCAGTAGTAACAAGATGACTGCGTAGCAGCTTTCTCATTTAATGTGGGAATAGGGTTTTTTTGGTCATTGTCCACATCACTAAATTTGCTCTTAAGTGTGAGGAGCTTGGTGTGTATCTTGTCAAAATCCAGCTTTTTGTACTGGTGGCTGTTCCTCAGTGGAGCAGGAGTAAATGCCTGCTGTGCTTGCTGGTGCAGAACAGGGGGTGGATGGTTTAGAAAAAGGTAAAATCAGTTACTATAATTTGAGGAATACAGGATAAACCTGTGTTGTGAAAATCTTATACAGTCTAGGTAGTGTACTGAATCTGAGCATGCTAGAAACTGAGTTTGACATCTCATAATTTCTGTATGTTTTTGTTATTATTTTGTCGCTTGTTTGTTTGTTTGGTTTTATTGATTTTTTAAAACCTGAATTATTATTGTGGGAAAAACTCGTAGATAATGGTGCACACTAGTTCAGTCTGTGATCAGGATACATTTACTGTTGTCAAACACTGCTTCTGGGATTTTGGAGGGAAAAGTGCTTTACAATGGGAGGCATTATTTAAAGAGGACAAGTCTATTTTCTTCGTAATGACTTCCCTTCACTGTGTAATTTTCTACTTTCTTTCTTTCTTTTTTTTTTTTTTTTTTTTTTTAATCAGACTTCAAGCCTGATACCAAACTATCAGTACAAGGGTATTGTCAGAATTGGTACTGTATTGGCAGAAAGGGGTATATAAATGTACTGAAGGTTTATGCAATTGATAGTTGAAGTTTTATACATATAATCCTCATTGCAAGTAAAATATAGACATGTTAAATGTTTTATATTTACATACATACCATGGTATGACAAACTAAAATACACAAAATATATTCATTTCTAAAGAAATGCAAAATTCTTTTTTGAAAAACAAGTAGAAAACTATTTAATATATTGTGTTATGGTATAACTGGATAATCATCCTGACTACTAATCTGAGCTAAGCAATTTTTCACTGCCTTTGCATATGAGGCTTGAAATAAGTAATAAGTGAAGGATGAAACCAAAAAAGAAATCTAAGCTTAAACTCATGCTGATCTATATAGAGAGTTAGGAGCCTGTATGCTTTGATGTTGCTTTAATCCACTTTTCACCAGCTATCAGATATTAAACATCACGGGGCACATCAGAGCTCATGTAATTTGTAAAAGTGCTGTTGAAAGTTAATGGAGCTGGAAGGCCAGCTGAAGGTCTGGCCCTATAACACTTCAGCTAGTGTACACAAATCTGTAGAGCTGAGCTATCACAAGTCTCTTCCTCAGGAATGCCTTCCTTAAACACTTTTCCACTTGCATTTGCAGGGGATATATCATGTCAGATTTGAGGAAGAAAGGTGATGTCTTCTACTAATTGGCTACCATAGAACCGAATGAAACCTGAATTACAAAATGTAGAAGGTCAACTTCTCCTATTCCTATTCTGGCATTCATAGTGCTCCGATTTATCTCATTTAGCAAAGAGCAAGAAGCCAGCTTCAACTTGCAGTGCAGTTTCATAGACCTAGCAATGGGAGTTGGGCAGTAGCTTGTAATGAATCACTACCTACTACTGTACCACTGCTTTTTCATGAGTTGGAGACTGTATCAGTGCCTCCAGAGCAGAGGACAGCAGGAATTCAATATCCATTTAAAACTGGACTGGCAAAGAATCATGTATAAGTCAGCTTTCTGGAGAAAGCTTGTCTTGCATGTGGCGATGTAACTAGGAGTGCTGACTTCTTCCTAAATATATACTTGCTGTACTATTAGCAGATATAATTTTCTTGTATTTCGTTAAATGAAATACTGAGGCAAACGGTGTGAGGTTCAACTAAGCCATGTGCCTGATCCTGCACTGCTGTCACAACAAATGCAGGGCCACAGGCTGGGAGAAAGCAGCCCAGCAGAAAAGGACCTGGGGCTGCAGTTGACAGTGGCTGAACATTGGCTAGCATGTGCCCAGGTGGCCAAAAAGGCCAATGTCATCCTGCCTTGTGTCAGCGAGAGTATGGCCAGCAGGATGAGGACAGGGATTGTCCTCCTGTACTCGGCACTCGTGAGAACACACCTCAAGTGCTCTGTTCATTTTGGGCCCCTCACTACAAGAAAAAAACATTGAGTTGTCCAGAGGAGGGCAGAGAAGCTGGGGAAGGGTCTGGAGCACAAGTCTGATGAGGAGTGGCTGAGGAAGTTGGGATTGATTAGTCTGGGAAAAAAGGAGGCTCAGGTGAGACTTTATCTCTCTCTACAGGTACCTGAAAGGAAGCTGCAGCCAGGTGGGGATTGCCTCTTCTATCAGGCAGCCAGCAACAGCACAAGAGGAAATGGCCCCAAGAGGGAGGCTCAGGCTGGGCATCAGGAAGAATTTCTTTGCTGCAAGGTTGTGAAGTGTTGGAATGGGTTGTCCAGGGAGGTGGTAGAGTCACTATCCCTGGAGATGTTCAATAAATGACAGGACCTTTGTCCCATGGTTTAGTTGGCAAGGTGGTGATCACTCAAAGGTTGGACTTGGTGATCTTGGAGGTCTCTTCCAACCTATGTGTTTCTGTGATTCTGTGATATTTTATACTCAGGAGTGTAAGATTGGCAATGTCTCTGAACAAATATGATCTGTGGGTGTACTCTTTGAACCCCTTCCCTCCTTCTTTGCCAGTCATTTGAGTCACAAGTATTGTAGTTTATGATTTTGTCATTGGTATCTGATCTTTGAACTCCAGCTTCATAAATGTACAAGAGTGTTTTCACTTTGACAGGAATATAGTTCCTGAACTTCATATGTGCTCTTTAATGAAAAGAAATGTTTCCACTGAGATTGTAATTTGATTTGTAAATTAATTTTTGATGAGATTATAACTAGTAAATAGAAATTGAGATTTTTTAAAAGAATAATGTTTCTGAAGACCATTAAAACTTCAATTACACAAATTTTGCATAATGATTGAACAGTCATACTATCAAAGAGTTGAGTAAGCTTGTTTGGTCTGTGTCCCATGTTCATTATCTTCAAATACATGTGATGTTTATGAAGGTGAAAGAGAAAAAGAAGAGCCAAGCTAAAGTGTTGTGTAAGTCTTGTTTCTCAGCAGCTCTCAATACTTTACAGAGAGAATAACATCTTGATAATTAAATTGCTTTCACATCTGTGCAATGGTGTCAGCAGGATATTGCCATATTGCATATGTTTAACAAATTACACATAATTTGTCTTTATATTTTCATTATGGAAATTGCATTCATATTATTCAACAAGAAGTACCACCATGTAAGAATGAGACAAGAAAATGGAATAACAGAACTGATTTTGAATATTTGCAACCTAAATGAATTTTGACAAAGACAATAAAAATCTTGCTTTGGTGAGTTACAAGAGGAATAAGCAAAGCTGGCATTCTGAGGAAACTTATTAATGAAAAAATATTTACTTTTGTACTGTTGGAAGTGTTTGTAGCATTAAAAGATAGAAAGGAAAATGCAGTCCAAAGGGACTGCAAAACTTCAAGGTTTGATGAGGAGTGAGACTTGACAGAACAGTAGTGAATATGCCACAGAGCTTTAGGACATAATTTGAGTTACTTGAAATTGCAGGTTAAATTTAATTGTGATTGTTATCAGTTGTTTAGTGAGAACTATTTTTTGATAAGTAAACCTCTATGGGTTTTTTTGGATGGAGAAGAGAAGTAAACAAAACATCCCAAGAATAATTTAAAAAAGTGATTGGCTAAAAAACAAAATGGAAAATCGGCTCTTCTCCACTGTGTGGTGTAATAAAGCTATTTTACTTTTAAGTAGCTTTAGTCAATAGTCTATGTCTGTAACAAAGGAACAGATTTTAATTTTTTCTGTTGCTCAAAGTTAACAAAGTACATGAAGCTGATACCTAGAGGTAAGAACAACACCTGAGAATACAGTTCCTTATAGATTAAGGCAGGTTGCTCTGTTTAAATATTTGCATGACTGCATCCTCTTAATTCTTATTCTATCAATTTGCATCCAATTTAGAGTGGTGCCTCAGGTGCTCATTGATTTCTTTTCTTTGTTACCAGTCTCCTTTCTTTCTGGCACTAAATGCAAACAAAACATAAAAAATGAACTGTTCCTTGCAGCTTTTCCTGGTAAATAATTGTATTACTTGGCATTAATCTAGACTTTTAATTAGTGAAGGAGTATACTGACAAAGGCATCTCTCTCTTCACGAGGCAAAAGATGGGTACATACCACGAAGAACAGAAGCTAAATTTGGCGGAGAGAGAAGAATATCTCTGATTTCTGTGAGCATTTATATTCCTATGTTGAGAGGCTCCAGGCAGCAACACAATTTGATAGCAGATGAGGACAGGTTCTGATCTCAGCAAGGACACCTATTTAATGGTCAGCACTTAGAAAGGGAACATAGTTGCAAGGCCCTGTGTAAAACTTGGCTTGGAATAAAATGGTATTTCGAGGAGTTACAGTCTCTGCACCTAATCTCTACTTCCCCTCTTGGACACACCCTTGCTCTTTCCTCTTTTAGGAAAACTATTATCCATAGAAAATTATGGTTTTTCTTCATTAAATGATTTTTTTCATCTTAGGAAAGACTCAGCAAATCAACCTTCTTTTAATTACTTAGGAAAATTGTTCATGAACTATAAAAGAAATAATCTAGACTTAGCCAATGATGATGCCTTTTTATATTTGATGGTCCTGGGGCTAAATCCTGGGGATGGTCCCCCTTGATTTTGTGCTTCTTTGCTTATGCAAAATTACCATAGCACTGCTCTCTCTTATGAGTATGGTTTTTGCCACTTTCTGGGGGGAAAGGTGCATATCCACATCATCCCTCTCCCATGGAGAGTTATGTCAGTGAGGCAGGTGGTCAGAGCCTGTACAGAATGACTGCCTGTTTATTCAGCCCTGGTGGGAACACACGGGGTGTTCTGTGTCCAGTTCTGAGCTCCCCACACAAGAACAACATTGAAGCAGTTCCAGTGAGGAGGGTTACCAAGGTACTTAGGTAAGCATATGATGCACAAATAGAGTCTGAGAGGACTGATGCTTTTCAGTCTGAAAAGGACAAGACTGTCTTTAACTGTTGAAAAGAGGTTGCAGAGAAAATGGAGACAACCTTGGCTCACAGGTGTATGATAAAAGGGTATGACACAGTGGGCACAAGCTGTAGCAAGACAAAATCTAATTCAAGGGGGAAAAAAATACATTCTCCAAGAGAATGGTTAAGCTTTGAAAAAGGTTGCCCAAGGCTGTGGAGTCTACATCTTTAGGTATATCCAGAGAGTAACCTAACAAAGCCCTTAGAAACTGAATCGAACCTTTAAGTAGATCCTGCTTTGTGTAGGGAACGGATAAAATGACCTCCAGATGTCCCCTCCAGCAAAAACTATTTTGTTGTAGTGTGACCTTTCCCATTTCCCATGCTGTGTAAGGACAGAACAGGGATCTTGCTACCTACCTCAGAGTACATTCTTCCTCCCCCTCCTGATGCTACATAAAGTTCCCAGTGGTACTTCACCAACAGTTGAACAACAGAGATATGTGAAAGATTATAAATGCCTGATTTTTAACAGATAGTCATCACTATTAATGAGCACAACCCAAGAAGGGGAAAAAACAAAACATTTCAAATTCAAATTAAAGTATAAAAATATTTTCATTGGCTTTGTTCTTTTCTTTTTGTGGGGAAAAGAAAAAAGTGAGAACCAGTGCTATAGCTGTTTTTCCCGGCATATTTTATCCGTATTACCTGCATATGAATTGTACACAAATAAAGAAATTAGGGACACGCAGCACAATTGTTAACACTTCAAAGAAGATTCTTCATCACTATGGGAGGCAGCAGACATATTCCACTCTCCCAAATCCTTGAGAGTGAAGATCTGCAGCTTAGAATTCAGCCAATGGCTTTCAGATTTTGATACAGACTGCCTTTATGTGAAGTAGAATTGAAGGAGTTTGAATGCTCGTAATGGATCCCTCTGAGAAACAGTATAATTGGTATGGCATTGGTCTGCTCTATTCCCTCTGCCTTTAGGGTAACTACTACATGCTCAGATTTCCCTTAAGATGAAAGGACTTTGGCTGACAGATGCCCTATACATTGAATGCATTGCTATAATCCAAACCTGTATGAGGAAAAAAATTTCAGTTCCCTTGGAGTTTTAAGAACTGTGAATCACATATCTGAAGAGAAATAATACCTTTCTTGCTATAACTCAAACCTATTTCCCTTTTACTTTTATTCACTACTGTTAAATCCACACCTTATAGAGGAGGAAATGGCTAAGTTGTTCAGATGGATGTTCATGTGCATCACTTTTTGTTTCAGTAGTGTTTGGATGTTTAGCTCCAGTTTTCTCCTTTTACCCAAAATACTGTTGTTTGAATATTGTTGCATTCAGCTCTGAGAGAAGCTGAGCAGCATCTGGAAAATTTAGCATCCCTCCACTTTGGTAAAAAGGATTTCCTTCTTTTCCATGTTTCTCTCTTTTTCTTAAATTCCATTATGTTTATCTAGATATCCTTCAAAACATATTCTTCTTACTAGTTCTTATTTGCCCATTTTTTTTCTTTGTAGATTCATTTCTATCTGCCAGTCAGCTTTTTTGTCCTTGTCATTTGTATTTGTCTATGTATTTTTTCTTACTTATGCCTTTGTTTCTGGTTTTCTTGTTTTATCTTAATCCATCATTGCCCCTGCTTTTCCCCCTCTTTTTACTCTAATTAAACTTTCCCTTATCAATTCTAACTTCTCCTTCCATGCAGAAAATGTGTATTTGGTATTTGTCTTTGGAGTGACAAATCTGTTTCATACCCTACGTCCATTTCTGTTTTGCCACAGGTGCTTTCTAGGGAATATGAGAATAAAGGATGAGAATATGCCAGTTTCTTTGTTTCAGCTGCATGTGTTCCATATGCACATATTAATTTTCCATTTTCCTATTCCTTTACTATTGCTCTCTGTTCATCTTCTCCTCTGCAATGAGTGAAATTCCACTGTACATGTCAGCTATCCATAAGAATAATATATTGATGATGCTATCATCTTCTGTCTGATTTGTTTCTGTCATGCTTAAGTCAAAAAGGTCAGGTGGAAATGCAGAGACATTCACAGATGAGTAGAATATTGTGCTCTGCTCTGTACACCAGTACAGACTTCAGACTGGAATCATAGCCTGGATAGATTTTGAATGGTGCAAGGAACTGAGTAATTCAATTAGCCTGGCATTCTCACAAACAAGCTTGAGAAATGCAAAGGAAAACCAACCGAAGCAAGACTGTAGAGTGTTTTCGTTTTGAAGAAAATGTTTCCTTCTCTGAAATTTTATTTTATACAGTCCAGATCTTTTCTGGGTTAAATGCATGAAATAAGGTTTTTTTTGCACCTAGCTCAGACTAGATGCAGATGAGAAGGGTTTGGGTTATCTTAAGAGTTGTAAAAAGTGCATAGAATCAGAGCAGAAATAACAGTGATCTCTTCACACATATGAAGAGCTAATGCTGGGGGACCAAATTCTAAATCCAATCAAGAAAATATTTTCCCTTCACTGCTAATGACTAGATAATTACAGTGCAGTTCAGAAAAGAAGTCAGAGGCAAAGAAAGATTTGTAACAGGTGCAGTGGAAAAAAAGGAGATGGCAAAGAGCCCATTTCTGTGTCTTGACAAGATTTTTCTTTGCTGATCTGTTTTTCTTGTGGTAGAAGTACTCTTTTGTGGTTTGAGTTTCTTTATTTTATCAGCATCTTGCTGGAGGTTTTGTTGTTTTGTTTTTTTTTTTTTTTTTTGCCTACAGTACAGTGTTTTTTAAGGAATGGCTTTCAGAGAGGATGATGCAAACACATCACTAAAATAATCACAAGGATAAGTAACCAAGACATTATAATGATGAAAGATCACTAGAGAAAAAGTTTATTCTATCTAAGCAAATGTATAAATTGCAGATTTTCTTCAAAAAGGTTTCTTCTTGTAGTTTCATTACTAATTATAAGGCAAGTATTGTTTTGACGTTCTAAGAAACTACTCTGAAAAGAACACAATTACACTCTTCTGTCTCTGTGGACAAAAATATGCTTGATATTTGAGCCTAAGTGCCAGAAAACCTATACTCTACTTTGTCTTTAAAAATTTCAAGGATTCTTTCATAGCAGTTTGCATGGTGCTATGTTTTGGATTTGAAATAAAAACATTGTTGAAAAGACAAAGGTGTTTTAGCTATAGCTGAGCAGTGCTCAGTGGGTGAGGGCCTTTTCTGCTCCTCATGCTAGCAAGGAGGCTGGGGGTGCACAAGGGACAACCAGGACAGCTGACTCCAACTTTCCCAGGAGATGTTACAGGCCATGTGGTGTCATGCTTATAATCTAGGGCAAGATCATGAAATGGCCAACATTTGGAGTGGTGGTGGTATTTTTCTTCCAAAGTAACTATTATGTGTGGAGCCCTGCTTTCCTGGGCATAGCTGAACATCTGCCTGCCCATGGGAAGTGGTGAATGAATTCCTTGTTTTGCTTTGCTTGGGACCCCTGCTTTTGCTTCCCCCAATAAACTTTTATCTCAGATCACATGTTTTCACACTTTTACCCTTTTAAGTCTCCCCCTTAACCCACTGAGGGGGACTCTGAGCATCTGTGTGGGGTTTAACTGCCCTGGCAAAACACAACAAATACTGCAGTCACAATGCACTTCAACTTAAAGATGTGGCTCTTTTATTGGGTGCCTCAGAAACAAAAAATACCTGATCCTTTCAAAATTTAATTACAATAAACTGTATTAATTGTGGTAACTAAGTTAGTAATTTGAGCTAAATTACAACAAATAGTCAAGAGACAAAGGCAGAAAAAAACAACAGAATAGAAAAGCAGAAAGGAAAAAAATGTTGAAATACTTCAGAGAGATCTCAGTCTCCTCTCTCTGGTGCCTTTGTTTTTCCCTCCTTTCATTATCTTTGGTCACTTGTCTAGATCATGGCTCTAAGAGATGTTCAGAGAACTGACAGGTCCATTAGTTCCTTGAGGCCATTGATTCTCATTCTTTCTTTAAGGGCACTGTCAGGAAGGTATAAAAATTGGTAAAGCTCTTTGGTTCTCAAAGTGCTGGCTTAATACATTCTTTTAGAAGATGTCCAATTAGATGCTTTAAATCTACAGCTACAATACAATGTAAGAAAAGTTTTGAGCCTTATGCTGGCTTTTGTTTTGAATTTCTTCCTCCCTGAGTGGTAAACAAAGTTAACTCTGTTAGAGGAACTGAAGAAAGTACAGACCACGGAATACTCCCTCTTTGTGGAGGCTTATAATAATAATCTGTGTCAGATTATTAACATTTTTCTTCTTCAGGCAAAACAGTAAACATATTTTACAGTATTATTATTATTATAATTATTATTATTATTAAGATAAATTATAAGATAACTTTTAATATATACCTCATCACTGTTTTAGTAAATTGGAAAAAGATTTCTGTGTTTAATTTTGTCAAAACTTCAGTGTGCCCTGCAAGGTCTTGTCACCGATCCAGTCCTGATTCTGAAGGATGGAATACTTCAATCATGTTCCAAAGTATTTTGTTCAAACTTTTGATTCGTAGTGCTGTATAATTTTGAAATTGCATACAAAATATATGGTTTAGGACTGGAATGATAGAATATTGCTCTCTGGTTTTCCATTTAAAACTAAAGTTACGAGTGGCTTAGTTACAGTAAAATTTGTATTCAAGTGCTCAAAAACATTAATCCTAAAATAAAGAGCTGATTTAATAATAGATTAAATGAACACATGATGTGCTTCAGCACAGTAGGTGATCAATGTTTAATACACTCTTGCTAAGTTTATGTAAAGTCTAGTCACACCCTTCATTAAGATATGTTGACAGAGATGTTCATTTAGTTGGACAAATACCAGGATTCAAAATCCAACTCTTAATTATGTTGTATTATATATGGTGAATGAATAAGAGTGTGGACATTAGCAGTGAATAAGGCTGTGGACAAATTGATTAACTGCAATTAAAATGCTTGTGCATCTGTAAGACTATCCTACTTGTCTGAAAATGAATACTGCTTTGATGTG
The DNA here is from genome assembly GCF_963662255.1 of Cinclus cinclus. Lineage (NCBI taxonomy): Eukaryota > Metazoa > Chordata > Aves > Passeriformes > Cinclidae > Cinclus > Cinclus cinclus. The sequence continues at coordinate 4,302,667 of NC_085049.1, forward strand.
CAGCAAAGCATTTACCCATAAGCTAACTGTATACAATGCACACTGTAATTAGCATGCTTTGTTTTAATTGCTTCAAACACTGGATCAAACCGAAAAAAAATATTACCTGAATGATTATGACATGTTAATTTTTCTTATAATATGTTTTGTATTGAAAAAAAAAAAATCTCATTAAAGAAACCGAAGATTGGAAAAGAAAACAAGGGCTACTTTCTTACTGTACATATTTACCTGTGGTGATATCATGATAGCCAACAGTTTTATTAATAGGATCTCATGAAAATGCTGTTTTCTACAAAATGAAATATTATTAGATATGTCAAATTTGTAAATGGATTTCCATTAAAACAACTTCTAATAACACAAATTTAGGTTCTGTTGATAATAAATATTTATGTGTATGGCAGAAAACTTGCATTTGGGGAGAGCTCAAGTGTGTGCATATATATATATATATGTATATATATGTGTGTCTGTGTGTGTACATACACTTTAGAAAAAAAAAGTGCAGAAATGAGGCACTAACTGCAGCTTCACAATTCAAATAAATAACAACTGTCATTGCATCTAACCCTTTTGAAAATGGCCACCAATTCCTTGGACAAATTGAGTATGACCAAATAGATTCAAAAGACTGCAATGTAATTAAATAAAATTTGCAAAAGAGCGTATCTGCTCCCATTTAAACTGCGTGAGAATTAAAGAAAAGGAGGCAGATGGAAGCCTCTCACAAGACTTGTAGATACAGTTTTTCCAGACCTTTGCATTTAAAATAAGGTGAATGAATAAAATCCTCTGACTAATGCAAATTCACCCTGTCTGCTTGGGAGAGAGGCACCAGAGACCTGTCATATCTATTGTGCATTAAGTGAAATATTTCATCACTTATTTCTGGGTAATCAAAAGAGCTTTAGCCTAAGTGTAAGTTTGCTTCATTTGTACCCTATCACTTTTATTCAAAGCAGTTCCTCTTTATCTTCCCTTTGTAATAGGAACAAAACAAGAAAATGTAATTTAGGCAGGAATGCAATATATAAGAAAGTTTTTAGATCAATAAATTTAGTTTTCATGACACAATGTAAAAGGGATTTGCTATATTGTATGCATGAAAAATGCATTGTTTAGTAATCATTCTGATATTATGTTGTTCTAAATGCAAAGCTTGATGTAACTGTGCTATTAAAATATATTCCAAAGTATATCCCAGGGGTCTCTCTTGTCATTTTGGCTCAAGCTGGTGCATAAATTTCAAGTTGTAAAGAAATATTCTAAGTTAATCTTCTCAGGAAGTAGCTGAATGGTCCTCATGAGTCCTTGCAAGGCTTATAAAGACAGTTTCAGTAAGAACTTTTTCTAGCAAGATGTGTATTATATGAATTCAAACACATAATTCTACCCATAATTAAGTGAAACTGTACTCAAAAGTCCCTAGCCCTAGAGTATTTCAGTGTAGGCTCCACAGAGCAGAATGGTATCCTGAAAACACTAGAAATAGAACTGAATGGATTCATTATGTTTGAATTTTTATTGTAATTCGAGTTGTATTCAACCTAATTAAATATCCCAAAAGAAATCCCCTTTTATATACAAACCCGGGCTTTATTTAGAAAGACACACATCCTCCTGAAGTGAAGCAAAATCTCTACTGGCATAAATTTGGAATGTAAATTCTGTCTTAGTGTAATTTTACACAGTGGAAAGTGCCAAGAATTAATTATTTATAATTTCCCTGCTGCGTTTTGTCTATGGCATGAAACAAACAGGAAAACTCCCATCACTTTAGCAGTGCTTTGTGACCAGTGAAAAGTAACATGTAGCCAAGTATTTTCACACTTGACAATAGTGGTCATGGAAATTGATATCACTTTATATCACCAAATATCACAGTGATACTGTGGGCTCATAGGCTTGGGGGTTTCTCTGAAGACAAGAACTGATTCTCTTCTGTAGAATCCTTCAAAGAACAGAAAGGAACGAAAGCTATCCCTAAAACAGGACATTTGGTTTGAATTTGCACAGTCTTTGTACAGGCTAATTATATTGGTTTTCTCAATCCAGAACTATTCTATGAAAGCCTAATTCAAGGAATAGATGAGCCATTACAGAAGATTATTAGAACTCCTTTCTTATCCCCCCCCCTTTAAAAAAAGTCCTTTTAAATATTATAGCCCTGTTTTCCATTCCTGAAAGGTTACAGCATTTCATGCATCTCATTTCTTCCTCCTCCAGCTTGTAATCCTTTGTAGGCACATATATGCTCCCTTTCTCACAGATATTCCCTCTAGCGTGGATTATTTCCTTTCCCTTTAATCCTCACAGGCTGAGGTGCTGTGCTTAAGAGTCTTACACAAGTTTGCATAGAAAGCCTCTGTTTAGTGGATCACACGGCTGCCAGGCTAGCTGGGCAGAATTCAGGCTGGATAAAAACTGTATACTGTGTAGCAGGGAAAAATTACTAAATTCATAGCAAATTGTTTTTTGTCATAGCAAATGAGGATTAAACCCATTTCATTTATAAATTGTGCGACTCAGAACTATACATTCAGGATCAACCAAAAAAATCCCAGATACACACACATTTATGAAAACCTTCCCATTGCTAATCCACCAGAGTTATTGCTACACCCAGCTCACACTCACACAGCACCACACCTGGTAGCCCCCTGGTAACTGCTTAATCCATTGATTATCTCTTGCTCTTGGAAACAGGGTCTATCTCAATAAAACAACAGATTATTTAAAAAAATTTAAAAAGCAAAAAAGAAACGCTTTAAGAAAGGGGAAAACGGCCATTGAGAGGGAAAAAAACCTTCCCAGTTATGAAAGAAGTCATAACTGCCTATGTCATAACTGCTTATGCCTTATTTTATTCAAACACATATTAACCTGTCATTAAAAATAGTCAGTGGAAACTAAGTCATTATAAAAGAGGACTGGTTGTAATTTATGAACCCTATTTCTTATCATATACACACTCATTTTAAAATTACACTTTACAAAATTGTAATTGCAACAATACACTCCTGTGTGTGAAATCTGAAGTATTATTTCACACCTTATTGCACCAATGACACTTGTCTTTAACTGCATGTCAGGCAAGAAATAACAGTCCATTCTTCTCATTCCACAATGTCATTTTACTTATCCCACACTGTCTTTTGGTTCATGCATTTTCCTGCATTCTCAGCATTTCACAGGCCACTCAGGATACAAGGGAACATGGGAGCTCAAAGCTCCCTTTGGAAGAGTCTTTTAGACCTCATTCTGCAAATAGCTGTTTTGCTTTTTTCCCCCCCATACTTCTGTTAGGGATTTTAATATTTAAGGTGCAAGACTTGAAGGTAGTCTCCCTGACCAACCTCTAAGGGTCCCCTGTTATCAGGGCAAAGGTGACAAAACGAGGAATGGTCCACGCCACAAGTCAGGAACTAAATACTTTAATAACCATAAAAGAAAAAGTGGGACAAAGCCTAAAACACGTACATGCACTGTAAGAGGTAAGGGTCGAAAACAAGGGTGAGGGAAAATCCAGGGTATTTATAAGGGATGATGAGAGGTGGGTCCAGGGTGAGAATCCAGTGGGTAAAGGGAACAGTGGTGTAAGGGAGGAGCAATGTAGGGCAAGGGCAGATAAGGTAGGATGGGTGGAACAGTGCGGTGAACATAAACCAGTGGGGGTACAAGGATACAAGAACTTTCCAGAACTGGGAGGAGAAAAAGGATGACATAACTGGAATTAGGAATTTCCAATAGGAAATGAGGGTTATAAAGCTTTACCATAAACAGTTTTAAACCTTTGACAACTTTCTTAGGAACTGTTATAAACTTAAACAAATGCCCTCGAAGGCCTGGGGCTGAGGGGCAGCCCCTCACCAAAAACACTGGTCTGGTTTGGGATGTCAGTCATGCCGACTCCCACGTACTTCAATTTATAAGGGTTGAAAGATTGAAAGTTTATGAACCCTTGTACAGTTTGTCCACTAAATGATTTCATGCACAAGACTATTTTTATTATTTTTTGATTTTTTTTTTCTTTTTGTGTGGGTTTTGTTTGTTTGGTTTTGAATCACAGTGTTTTGGCCTGTTGTGACAGAGTAGAGTGCTTGTGAGGCTTTTATCAGAATGCGCAGATGATGTGCAGGTGATAGAATGAACCTCGTTCTGAAAGCCTAGTCTGAGGAATACCACCAGACCCCGAGCCCTGACACACATCAGAAAGATTTGTCATATTCTGAAGTTTAAGTGTAAGGCATTGCATTTAAATTTGGCATTGCTCATCTGAGTTGTCCAGATCATCTGTGGAGAGCAAATGCAATTTATTTAACTTGTAACACCTTGCGGATCTCCAGGAATAGAAGAAATAGCCATACAGATATAAGTGGCATCAAAATGTGTTGCATGCAAACTGATTTAAAATTGGTAAACAGAAAGAGTGTTTTAAGTTGTCTGTGTTAATACAATTTCAAAGAGATTTGGAGCTAAGCAGTTCATTATGCAATTTTTTGAAGCTGTGTAGAACTTATTAAATCTTTGCTCAGTTCTTTCCATATATATGTAGTTCCTTTTTAATTGCTCAAACTTTCTCTCTTCTTTAAAATTATGTTAGAAAATATCTATTGAATGTGTGGTTTTGAGCTATTTCTGTGCAATTATGGATGCACAGTACTTCTGTATTTAGAACACAGTTTTATTTACCTGGAAACATATAAAAATAAACTCTGAAGTTACTTCAGAAAGAACTTTTTAACATGAAAATAATATCCTGGGAGATCTGTTGAATGGAGTCAGAAAGAAGAAAGCACCTGGCTAAGAAATGAAATTGAAAGTCTTGTTAAGGCAAACCTATGAGTTGAAGCTTAGTTTGAAAAATTGCTACAGCAAGAATATTCAGAAAAAAACTTTTGATTAACCCAAGGATCAAGTATCTGACCAGCTGGGACATGGATATATGATATTGTTTATTTTATAATTGTAGGAAGAAATATTCCAAGTAAATTATAGAGATTGGTTTGTCTTTCACAATTTAGCAAGCCACAGAAGAAAACATAAAATACAGCTGCAAGAGACTAATAATATGTCCTGATTCTTTACCTCAGGAATATTTTACTTTCATGGGATAGACCCAAACTTCTGTATGTAAAGCTCTCTTTTTTAACCATCTACAAATTTTGGCTCATTAAAAAAAATAGTTATTTGGATAGACATGAAATGCTTTTTTAATAATCATGATTTAAATCTTCAATTTTTTGCTCTGTTTCTTCTCATATTTGATTCTGTCTTTAAAAATAAATGAATTATCATATTATTGAGATTATTTAATCCAATATTGAAAATAATTAAATAAAAGGAAAATGAAGAACCAAATTAATTTCTGTGTCTGTTTTATTTTAAAACCAATGAAGTCTAGCACCAAAGGCCAAATCCTCTGTGCACTGATGATTGTCCACAGTGGTCAGGACTTCCTATGTCATGAAGATTAGTTCATAGAGAAACTTAGCATGTTAGTCTTAGCCTAGTACAGGATTCTCTGGATTTTACAATGAAACACCCACAAATGTTAGCGTCTGAGAATGATGAAGTGGTTTTGCTAACAATACCGAAGAATGTTATCTGCTTTAGGTGGCTCAAGATCTCTCAGTTACTCATTTAACAAATGAACAAGATAGTTTCAACTGATGCCTGCATGTGAACAGTAAATGAACAGAGATGCAAAGACCTCAAACTCCAGCACTGGTCATCTACTGATGGTGGTTGCAACAGAATCCATGGAACACAGTCATGTAATCATAGAATCATGGGTTTGGTTGGAAGGGACCTTAAAGACCATCTAATTCTAAGCCTCTGCCATGGGCAGGGATGTTTTTCATTAAACTGAGTTGCTCATAGCTTGGTTCAGTCTGGCCCTGAACACTTCCATGGAAGGGATATCCACAACTTCTCTGGGTCTTCTGCTGGTGTCTCATTACCCTCATAGTAAAGTCATCACCCTCATGATATAAAATCTAAACTTTTAAAATGTCTTCCAGTTTGCAGCAATTCTTCCTTATTCTATCACTACATGCTGTTGTAAAATGTCCCTCTCTATCTCACTTGCAGGTGCTTTAGTTGCTGGAAGGCTGTCCTAAGCTCTCCCCAGAGTCTTTTCTTCTCTGGGATGAACAGCCACAACTTTCTCAGCCTGTTTTCATAGGAGAGATGCTCTAGCCTTCTGATCTTAGTGGCTCTTCTCTGGACTCCTTCTAACAGGTCCACATCCTTTATTTTTTTGGTGTTCTGATCTGGAACAATTAAGAAAAAAGCTCTTTATTTTCCATGCTAGGCACATGTAAACTCAGTTTACTGAAGTTCAGTATCAGTCATAGTCTGGGAATAAATCTTCAGTAATAAGTAGAAAAGCATTTTCAATGAACTATTATGTTATTTTTCTATAAAAACTGTAAGGTTACTAAAACTGAAGTTATTCATATATTCTTTTTCCTAGTTTCGATGGGCTGCTTTCTCAGCTGCAAACCTTAGTGAGAGGCATCTGTTCCATATTACTCATAAATACAATAGCATAATAATGTAATCAATAATGAGCAGCATACACATAATTTGTGGGAAATTATATGGCTAATTTTCCTTATTCAGTAGTCCATTTAATTTATTACCTCTCATTTGGAAAATTCATGCTTAGGATTATGGCAGGAGCTGGATACCAGCCTTGTATGCTTCCACTGGATTGTTATAATCACCAACAGAGTGTGATGGCTGTAGCCTCTGCATTTCTTACGTGTTTTACTTTGTATTTAGTATGATAAGAGTTTGTGTTTTCAGAGAACTTGAAAATATTTTCTGAAAAATCCCATTTTTTCCAGATATGAATTCTGAAGTACATGAAAGAGAAAAGGTAGCAAAACAGGTAATTAATTCTACCAGTCCCTCTGATAGTAATAAATTTCTAAGGAGGAAGATAGCTCTGAAGATGTTGCTATGCAACTGCTTTCAAATGTATATAAATCTGTTAGTTGCTGTTGTTTATTTTTGCAGGCAGTATTCTCCAAAGGAAAAAGTGAAAAATCTAGGCCTGGAATTGATAAGTGTAGCCCACTGCTACAATTCGACATTTTGCCTATCAATTTGATATTTGATGTTATGTAGGTGCTCTTTGAAGTTTAGCAAGCTCCATGCTGAAATGGTTTCTCTGGTCAGAAACTGTAGCCACACCATGGCATTGACTTCTATGACCTTTGAGTATAAAGCAGAGTGAATTTGAATTAATTTCACAACAGTTACCCTTTCCCAAAGTGTATTTAGGCAGGCTCACTCAATGTCCCCAAGCAACTAATTCAAATGCCCTTTAGCGCTGGAAGGAAACACTTTAATTTTTTTTTTTTTTTTTTTTTTTTTTTTTTTTTTTTTTACTTAAGGGACTCCTCTGTCTCAGCCTGACCTGCCTATTGAGTTCAATAATATCCTTGAACTGTCTCTCACCCTGTTTTAACCCATCTCTTTTCTTCATTTCCACAGCACAGTTGCACTACCTGTGAATTCCCATTACTGTTCTTGGCTGAGATCTGAAGTTTCTCAGACACTGCAGGGAGAGGCATTGAAGAGTGTAATACCAGATTTAGTGTCACTTAACTACTGGGAAAATTAAAGTATTGCTTTATTACTGCTTCTACTGCCAGCCCAGGGTACCCCAGGAGACCTCCCTTACCTCATGGGTGGAAGAAGTTTTGGCTGCTGGGGCTCAGGACCAGCTGACAGCTAGTGCTGCTGATGGTGGCATTACCTCACCTTTCCTCCTGTGACCATGGGATGTGCTCCTGGGCACCATGAGGTGACCGTGGCCAGGGCTGTCCCCCAGCCTAGTGGGGACACTTCAGCTGAGACATACCTGCTGCCCCATAGCCATAGACCTGACCTGGTCTCTGCCTGTCCCTGTCCCACCTCAGCTTTCTCCCTCTGCCCTGATGGCCCTGCCGGGTGTGATGAGCCCTGGATGCTTGGCCCTGCCCTGAGATCCCTGGAGCAGTGGTTCCCAGCTCCCTGGCCTGGCCCTGGTCCTCTGTGGCCCAGCCCCAGTTCTCCCTGAACTGGCCCCGGTTCTCCTGACCTGGCCCTGGTTCTCCCTGAACTGGCCCCGGTTCTCCTGACCTGGCCCGGTTCTCCTGGCCTGGCCCCGGTTCTCCCTGGTCTGACCCCCCTTCTCCCTGGCCTGACCCCGCTTCTCCCTGAACTGGCCCCGGTTCACCCTGAACTGGCCCCGGTTCTCCTGGCCTGACCCTGGTTCTCCCTGGATTGGTCCTGCTTCTCCCTGGTCTGACCCCGCTTCTCCCTGGCCTGACCCTGGTTCTCCCTGGCCTGACCCTGGTTCTCCCTGAACTGGCCCCGGTTCTCCCTGACCTGGCCCGCTTCTCCTGACCTGGCCCTGGTTCTCCCTGGCCTGGCCCCGGTTCTCCTGACCTGGCCCGGTTCTCCCTGACCTGGCCCCGGTTCTCCTGACCTGGCCCTGGTTCTCCCTGGCCTGGCCCCGGTTCTCCTGACCTGGCCCGCTTCTCCTGACCTGGCCCCGGTTCTCCCTGGCCTGACCCTGGTTCTCCCTGAACTGGCCCCAGTTCTCCCTGGCCTGACCTTGGTTCTCCCTGAACTGGCCCCAGTTCTCCCTGAACTGGCCCCGGTTCTCCTGACCTGGCCCTGGTTCTCCCTGGCCTGGCCCCGGTTCTCCTGACCTGGCCCGGTTCTCCCTGGCCTGGCCCTTGTCCACCCAAGCAGCTGGCATTGCCTGAGGGTCACAGACGGTCCAAGGGAGGAGCTCACCACATCCAACCCCTTTTCTGGAGCAGGCTGCCCAGGGCTGTACAGCTGGGACCTGAGGGTTTTAGTACCTCCAAAGGTGCAGGTGTCACAAATTCTCTTTGGCTGCCCTTGCTGTGTGGTTCACACCTGGAAGTATTTAAACACCTCATAGCCCCAGCATATGTCTGAGTGCTAAATATGATGTTTAGACCTCTAACGGAATCAAATCTGGGGATTTCATTGTAAGAAGTGTACCCTTCTCACTGTCTTTTCAGAATTTTTCACATTTCAATATTTCTTCTTGTGTCTTCTTCCTGCCTGCTACACCTCATAGTTCAGAACATTTTTCTTGTCTGGAAGCCAAGAATCTCCTTCCCCAGAGGTATCATTTTGACCTCCATCTTAACCTTTTAATCTTAACTGTTTCCCTTCCATGTGTGGTGATGACACTAACACAGATTTTTGAAAATCACCATTGTGGTTTTTATATTTAAGAATTTGTTTTTACGGGCAAGAAACAGAAATCTTTAAAGCACATCTGTTGGATCAGTCCTTTCAGAACAGACAGTGTGAAAACAAACCTTACAATCCCTAGCATGAATGTGTCAAGTTGTTGCAGAGCTATCAAGATGCGTCATATTTAGAGCACTTAAATAAATAACATCTATATTCTACAAATAAATAAAATCTATATTCTCTAAAATCTGTATTCTACAAAATTTTAAGTGTTCTTTATTTTCTAGACTTACATTTTTAAATTGTGCTTTAAAACTCTTGTGTCCCCTTCTGGATCTCTTCCCTTTCTCTAATATAATGCATTAATCATAATTCTGTAATCATATACATATATATATGCATACATACACACACAGACACACATATACATATATATATATATATATATATGTAATTTTTTTCTTCCTTATTTCTACTATGAACTTTTCAGGACAAGATTCTTGAGCTTGCCTGAGATAGTAATAGCAAGCCCAGAAGTCTGTAAGAAAGATTTGCATGGTCAAGGAAGGTAATTGTGGAAGCTGATCAAGTGGGAAGGACTTTCCTAGTCTGTCAGTTCTTATGGTGTTGATATATTGGTGGTGACTGTGAGTACCTCAAACGAGTAAATTAAACAACATTATTGGTTCCTATCATTTAGTCTTTTCCTCTTTATTTCTCCATAAAGAAGAATTATGGCTATGGGACAGTAAATTGGTATTTCTTTTGGTTTATATGTTAGCAGAGATTTTTTATGGATGCAAGATTAAGTGGATTTTTTATTAAAAGAAGCAAAATCACAGAAATTCACCTGATACTTGTGTCAGAGAATTTTGATGCCATCAAGAGCTTTTGAGCCTGTTCTTAGCTCCACCTCAGGGACCTCAACTGGATTGTCCTCTGCAACAATGGTCTTTAGTTTTTGTTTTTTTTCTCCATTCCTCATTAGAAAGATTACTGATGACAGGTTTCATGACAAGGCATTAGTGATCTTTTAGATTACTTTTAGATAGAAATCATTTAGATTTTAGATTACTGAGGCACTTTGTAAACCAGACATTTTTTCATAAGAAAACAGTGAATAGAGCTCAAAGGCACAAATTTAATTTCAGTTTTGATAACTAGAAAAGACATTGTACAGATAAAAGCATTCTGAGTGATCCTAGTAATAATCTCTCTGGACAAGTGTATTCATAGATGCTCATTGCTGTAGAAGAACATTTTGTTGGGAAACCCATTGAATAGACAAATTATGGAGTAAACCATCAGACTGAAAGGTTGCCTCATGCCTAGGAAAATCTGCAAAGTTGTTTTATCAGTTAAGTAGTTAAAGATGTTCAGTGAAGTTAGACAATAAGCAATTAGTGAAGCTATGAAGTGTATGGTCATTGTACTAAAATTCACATTGTCTTCCCCCTTCTGCCATCTTTGTTAACTGAACAAAACAAAACAAGAAAAATCCTACAAAACCACCCAAGCTTCCTCCCACAAAACCACAGCCAAAAGATCAAAACACAAACCCAAACCTCTTAGTGAGAATAGCAGGAAAGACATACCTTAATACTAGTTCTTTTGGCCTCCAGTAAAATTCTGGGTATTGGAGGCAGTCTTCCATCCACATAAAAACATAACATTTTTTTCTTGCCTTTATTTTCAGTTTTCGTAAATATTGATCTCACATGTCACTATAAAAAGTGTAAAGCAAGTTAAAATGAATATTTTTCAGGTATTTCAAAAAGAAATTCTTAGAAGAGAAGAAGCTATAGAGCCATGTGGCCCAAAACACCAAACATAGCTCTCTGATCTTCAGGGCTCTGGAAAAATTTTAGGTTACAGAGCATCTGCTTCTTGTCTCTTTCTTACCCTCTCAATCCTCACCCAAAAGCAGCCCAAATCTTGAAGTGCGTAGCTTAAGGTAGAGATTATTCTTATCATGTGTGCTGAAGCCGTAGGAAAGGAACAGATTCTATCTCTAAAGAGAACTTGGAGATACCACTTATGGTTTTGACATGCTTCCAGTAAAGTCAATGAGAAAATTTTCCTTCATCTGCAGGAAGAGGATTTATCTACTTTGAATACTCTCAGAGGTTTTCAAGATGCGAACAAGTAGGTGAACAGGGTTTTTTTGCATGATTATGTCCTGTCTGTTCTTGCCGTGGAAGTAATTTGTGCAATACAGAATATCTTTATATGTTACAAAACTTCCACCTGTTTCTTATCATCAGCAAAACATGAAAATACTTATTTGCCATTTTAGCGGCTCCAGGTAATACCAAACAGAAAGTTTCCTGCAAATTACCAGATAATGGCTCATCCTGGGAGCAATCCAATGTATAGTCTTTGAGTCTTTTCCTTCTTGAGAAGATGCTATAAGAGCTTAATAAGATCAATATCAAGATATTCAGAGTATAAGAGATTATAGGTAATTATTACATTTTCAAATTACGCTCAATATTCCTATCCTTTTTTTTTTTTCTGCTGTGCAGTTATGCCAGGTGATTATTCTATCTTTGCTATTAGGGGAGTTATATTTAAGAAAAGAATTGGCTTATATGATAGCAAGTTACTGTTTCCTGAGCTGGGAGGTTTCTTGCTATCCTGTATTTCTCTGATTCTTATAAGAATAGATTCTTACAGGTCCAAAAAGACATTTCTCTATCTGAATAGAGGTTTGGAACTGCTCCTCAACCAGGGTCTGCAAGAAGCTCTGTATTTTAAACATGTTATCCCTGAGATATTGCTTAAGTCTGTATAAAGTCACATAGCATGAAAGCTGTGAATGTCTTCTGCTCCCTCAAAGGATACTAGGGCTTATAAAACATGGATTTATATGTAACACCTTTAGAATAATACACTGCACAGAACACAACAGCATCAGTTTTTCTTGTGAGTGAAACTGGTGATAAAGTGTCAGAGAAGAGGTAAATTTCTTCCTCCAGCTTCCATAAGCCCCTGCCTTTGATGTTTTTTCTGAACTGCTTACATTGACTTCAATTGCAAATCCAGCTCATTACGTGCTTTGAGCTATTCACTTCAACAGAGCCTTTTGATTAACCAGGATCTAAGAGTGTGACTCTCCCTGGTGCTCCCTAATTCATGGGAAGCATTAAGAACAGCGTTGCTGCTGTAAATGACAGTGGATCAGACAAAGTTTTATATACATCAGTTACCTACTACTGCAGCCTTGTTTGAAATGCTTAGTGCTTAACAACCTTCTACCATGCAGCCTTGTGTCACACTGTAAAGGGAGTATCAGGATCACTGCACAGATGTTCCTGCAACCCCTACAAAACCCTGGCCTTTACCACAGAGACCACCATCCTCCTTAATGAATTCTATGCATAATAAATACGGACTTAATGATGAATATCCAAAATCACTTAGGGTGATAAGGCCGTTTTTCATCCTCTGCCTGTTGTAAAGGGAGAAAATTGAGAGACATATGTCTTTAAACTGGAGAGGGAAAACTGTTAATTTCCTGTGTGTGCAGAATATTTTCATGGTTTGTTTGCTTTTATAAATATTTGTTAGAACCTGAACCTATTTATGATACAAACAAGGAGATGGTGAATGTTGGATTTTTCTATCATATTGTATTATACTTAACCTTGGAAGAATTTGGTCATCTAAACATTAGTATAATGTGTGAGAATAGCTGGAAAATGTGAAAATTCTATTCTGTTGCAAATGCTGAAATTTTTATTGTGATAGTAAGTAATTGATTAAATAGTTATATTAGTAATTGGATTAGAAATTGAAATATATTGTAAAAGGACAATATTACTTAAATTTATTTAAGGAACATGATGTAAGTAATAGACTATGTAAAAATGCTAGATAATATTATGCTGTGACACAAAGAGCCATATTTTATTACCTATATTACTCTGACTTGGCATGACGCACTGTTGATGATTTAACAATTATAGTACATTAAATTAGCATAAAATCTTGAACATTTTGACTTTGTTGAACTAAGAGTGTTTCATACGGTCAATATAAAATATGTTAACGCTAGCAGAATATGCTGCTTCTGTTATTTCTTGTACTTTTAAAAATCACTCAGGTAAAAACCTTCAATTCCATTAAACCATCATTTTCTAGCATGATTCAGCAAAGCCTTCTCCAGCAGCAGTAAAATACATGTGAGGACTGTTAGGTTAATGTGCCTTATCTGCTTTGTCTTTATCCAAGCAATACACCTTTCTGGCAGCTGAGGAGGTGTCCTAATGTTCCTCTTCATCCTCTTGTCAATCAACGCTTTTCCTTTTATCATGATATTGGGAAGGCTAGGTCAAACATCTGAGCTTTACATTTTGGTTTTGGTCACTGATCTCTGTCACAGCAAATCTCTTAGTCACAAGCCAACTGCTGAGAAAACTGTCTGACACTCTCATGGGTCTTTCTTTGATGTCTGACATTTCCAGCTCCCCAGAGGAATGCAGTTGTCATGGGAGGTCATGATCAGGGAGACTGGAAGCATCTGTTAGGTTGCCAAGGCCAGTCACATGCTGGCCTTTAAAGAGCAGGACCGAAACATGGAGCCACAATTTTATTCAGCTGGGAGCCAGCACTGAGAGCAGGGATGTGAGTGATGCACTTTTGATGGTCAGGTCTGCCAAGCACTTACAGGTTGTTGCATTCTGCAAAACATGCATATCTGGAAAGAGAAGGTGAAGAAAAAATAAAAACCTGAAATGTCTGATTGTTTTCTAGTGATCTAGTTGTACTTCCAGGGCTCCCTTGAGAGATAAAGCCCTGGGGAGGGGGACAGGAACCACAGGAGTGGCTCATACAGGCCATTATCACCATGCAGGATTTGTCCCACCCAGCCAGGAGCAGGAAACGTGGGATGCCAGGGAAATCCCAGCCTCAGGAATCAGACATGGGCTGAGCTAGGAGTGGGACATGGGCCCATGTGCTGGGCAGGGCAGAGCTGTGGAGACTGGCCCTGCTGCAGTACTTCTGGGCAGGGAGAGATTCCAGGGGGCTGGAATGTGGTCCTGGAGCATGAGCAGGATGGGGGGAGCCACGAGCAGAGCTGAGCAAAGACAGTCAGGACACTTGGTGACTTCCAGATGTCAAGAGTACAGCACTGTGATCTGCTATTGCAGGTAACTCTTATTAATTGTAAATCATTATCATCTGACTATTGGAGGATAAAATGAAGCTTTAAATCAATGATAAGACTTTTCCTTTTGCCTGCAAACTGACCTGAGGGAATTTGACAAATATTGGTGGAAATGAAAAGGAGACTTTCATTAGTGCCATCTAGTTGTCCTTAAGAGAGATACCCAAATATTCTAAACAAAGTCCAAGTTTGGTCTTGAACCAAAGATCTCCAGGCATTCTCCTTAGAATTTTAACTGAAGCACAAATCAAGACAATGCATGACACAGCCACAAACTATCCATCGGGCCCTGGGAATCAGCTGTGGTTCAAAGATCACCCCCTGGAACTCGATGCTTCCAACGAGTAGGTGGCAGTTTAACAAAATAAGGGCTTCCAGGATGTACAGCAGATGTCAACTAAGACATACAGAACTGGGATTTTGTTTTATTTCTGATACTTTTATTATAATACGAGAGACTGTATCCATGAGCATTTCATACAATCTCTTAATGTGATACAAAATGAAAACAAGATTTCCAAGAAAACAGCCTAAACTGGTTTCTAACTTTAATTGATGGTAACTATAGACAAAGTCATGTTCAGTGAGAGTTAGCCTTTCTGTACTTATTTCAAGGTAGGGTAATTGGGCTTCATGCAGAGTAAGAGACGAGGGAAGCTGGCAAGATTCCCTTCACAATGCCACTACCCAAGAGATATGCTTTTACTTGTTTGATGCAGAGTAGCTATTATCTCTGAGGAAACAAATACGTGTTATAGTCTTGTACGAGTAGGAGTCCTGGAAACTCATTTAAAGTTGTCCCTGTGCTTTAAAAAGAAAATATTGATCTATTTTAAACTTTAAAAATTAAGTTGACTTTAATGGTAGTGATTTTAGTGTCACAAGGAAAAAATTACTTTCAACAAGGTTTGAATACCCCTTTGTTGTCAATAATTTATGATTCATAACTGAAATATACTTCTATATTTAATGCTCAGAATAAATATGGGATCTTTAACAAGAAAAAAGGACAAATTTGAGGAGTGAATGGTACACACTGTTAATCTGATACAAAGAACTTAGACCCTGGGGAATCATTTTTCAACCCTAAAAATACCAACAAGGCGGTGTGATCTAAGAGTTGTAAAAGCAAAATAAATCTAAGAGCTTGGAACTGACTTTTTAGTCTTCAAGAATATAAATTGCTGCAGCTTCTTGAGTTGACATTTATTTACCATTTTGCAGTATGAGCAAGAGCCGCAAGATTAGAACAGAGAAAATTAAATTATGTTCCTGTTCCTTTGGCTACTAGGAGGATTGTGCTTTAGAGATAGCTTTAAAGGTACATGGTCACTCTTAAAGGCCAGTACCCAACTTAATGTAGTTTATTAATAAATGAACTGTCATGGAATCACTCAGCCAGAACTAAAGAAATCAACCAATTCTGTTGCCTACTAAATAATTACTTATTCCTAAGGAACACTTAGAAATATAAATAATCTGTAGATGATGTTGTCACTTTGGGGGCTGATAAGAAGTTCATATTAAATTATAAAGTCCAACTGAGGAAGCAGCAGTTCCACATCCAAAGCAGCACTGTTTTAAATTAGTTGAGATTTTCCACAAATAGCACTATAATGAAACAAAGATAATTTACTGTGTTCTGGCTAGATTGAGTTTCCTGTCTACAAAGATTAATTGTAACTGTTTACAGTGTTAAATGCCTTAAACATCTTTTATTAATACTTCTTTATGTAGAATTTCTATATAATATTTAGGCAAGTGTTCTGACCTAGTAAATATGCGTTCAGAGACAAAGGGGATGAGATGGTTATAAAATACATAAAGTTCTTAAAAGAAGGGCTGCTGCACAGCTTTGAATTCATACTAAGAATTTAGGTAATAAAACATTTTATACCCAGGTTTCAGGCCCGTAAGAAATAACAGTTTTCATAGCTGTTTCACTGACAGTGATTGATCCAAAGTACACTGTTTATTTTATCCTGATACAAAATATATTTTGTTTCTTACAAGTCTTGCTGAATTTATTAATAGATTTTTTTTTTCTTTTCTGTCAAGTTCTTATCATCTAAAATCCCTGAGAGAAGACAGAGTGTGAGAGGAATATGTTAAAATTACCAAATAAAGCATGGAGGTGGAAAATATTAATTAAGTGTGAGAGAACTGACATGTCATAAAATTAGTATGAAAAATGAGTAATACAAAAAGAAGTACTGTGCATCATGAAATAATGTGAGCGTTTTGAACAGGGATCAGTGCCAGAAAATTCTAACTTCTAATAATAATCTAAGGAAGATTTAGGGAAAAAAAAAATGGTCTCTGAAACTGGGAACCACCGAAATTTATTTTATCTGCTATGCTATTGAATGTTGAAAACTGTGGTAATTCTGGTATTGAAGACTGGTTTGCCACTGAGAAGTGTGGTAATTTAATTTAATAGCTGATTTTTCTGGGAAAGGCCAACCAGTCAGCAACTGCAACTCCTTCCTCTTCACTGCCTCAGAGGACAGGGCCCTTCCATGCTGAAATTCAGTGGCAGGCATGGTTGCTGAGTCCCAGATGACTCACTGCAAGAATAAAGCTTTTTCTGTGCCTCTCCCAGGCATCTTCTGGGATGGTGATAGCAACCACACAGAGACTCACTGAAATCACAGGTGTTTTCTACAAGTCCAAATCTGCTTCTACTGAAAACAGTTTCCAAAACCATGTGAGAAGAACAACTTGCACATCTCTGTAGCACATCTTAGGATATGAGCTTTCCAATGTACTAGGAAAGAGCACAATCACAGTTTTATTGTCTCTGTGTTGGAAAATACTTTGATATTGTTCTTTATATTGCTGCCATATGTGACGCTCATTTAATAGGAGATATAAAGCATAATAGAAGGTAAGCATAGGAGGTCTTGGGCAGATGTCTCATTTTGTTGATTGCTGAGGAGGGTTCTTGGATGAGGCAGCTACTTTAGTCACTTTGGAAGAGCAATTACCTTGAGCTGCAGTCATTCAAATGGGGCTGTAGTGCTAGATCATCCATAGGCAGTTTAGGAACAAGAAAAATTGCTGTGTCTGGAGCAGATTAAATGGCCCTTCAGCCCAGAATCATGTCTTTGATAGGAGCCATCTCTAGAAAAATATGATAAGAAAAGGTTTCATATGGAGTGGTGCTTCCCTTGACAAATGCCCTTGCTTTGGAGAAACTGTAGTGCAGGTATTTCCTGAGGTGAAAGCTGTGGCTGCATCTTTTGAATAACAGTCCTCAGCACACTTTTCATCCGTGATTTGTGTTACTGTCTTTGCAAGCATTTATACTTTTGACATGCACAGCACTTCATGACAATACGTTCCACAGGTTTATGACCTGTGTGGAGAAGTTTGCTTCCTTTGTTCCTTTCAAACCTTCAGATTATTTAACAGGAGGGTATAAAGCATAACCACAGATCAATATTGCAGAGACATGGGGCCATAATGGAATCTCCTATATACAACTGAGTAAAAATAAGGTAAAAACTTAGAATATGATTAAGTGATTCTTGTAATTATAAATCATTTATTCTCGCCTAAATTAATATCCCTAAGGAAAACAGGATCCAAAAATAAATAGAAGCATGTTAAACACAAATGTACACCAGGTCTAATATTTTTCTTGATTGACCTTATTGACCTCCCACCTAAGCTAACAGAAAGGTCTCTCAACAGCCAACCCAGAACTCTAAAATTCTTGTCATTGCTGATACTGTCCACCCTTATTTGTAGTTGTAGTAGTAAAAAAATGTGAGTTCTCTGCAGCTCTAGGGCTCATTGGGCTCTTTCCATCAGCTTATTATTGGAGGAAAAGGCTAATAAATCATAGCAGGTTTGTGACAGAGTATGTAATTGTTCCCTCTTGTATACTTGAGTGTGAACTCAAAGACTGAATATGTGCACTAGGACACTTGGCTGTTAAACATTAAGATTTTTTTTCTTGTAAGAAGTAAAGAGGGTTCACAACAACTCTTACAAGTGATAAATCATGGTAGCTTGGACATTCTTCTGAAAACTGGAAATTTACTGATTCTAGAAGGCTTGGTTTCTTTTTTTTAAACTTGCTTAGAAAAAGGTATATTTTCAAAAACCTATGAGACGCTTTTAGAACATGGTGAAAGTGTCTTTGTGTATGGACAGAAAAGACACCTCCTTAGTATTGAAGAGATAAGTGAGCTCCCTCTCCAGTCTGCTGCTTAGAATCTTGTTTCCTTTAGTGATTTCTTTCACAAAAATTGTTTGCTTGAGCTGTGAGCCTGAGTTAATAGCTAGTGTGTATTGATATTTTGAGCACCTGGTTTTCAAAGCTATAAAAAGAACTGCATTACAATCAAGCTGCTGCATTTTCCAGCGCTTGACAAAATGACATTTCTCACATCTCAGGCTTAAGCTTTTAAACTTGAATGTTCTAACTTTCATAATGGTGACAAAAGCAAATAACAAAGCAACTCTTGCAACAGAAGCAGTGTAACATATTCCTTGGTGTCTGCTCACTCAGGATCTTCACACACAACTCAATGATCTTTGGCTTTGCATTTTCCATTATCTGAAGCATCACAGTAGAGGATCTTTCCTGTCAACATTAGTAAAGAACAGAAAAATAGATAGTTATGTTTGCATATTTATCACAACTGTGGTCATTTTCAAAGAGTAGCATTATTTATTAAAATACACGTTTACATTACCAACTTTTTTTCTTTCATTTCATTAATTACCCCAGGCACTTCAGGAAAAATTGGGTAGAAGTGCAAGTTTTTGAAATTCAGTGAGGTTCATACAAAAGCAAGTTATGGTTGCCTCTATAAAAGCAGAAGGACAGGAGGGGAAAAAAAAGCTTTAGTTTGCAAACAAAAACACTTTTTCCCTTTTCTCTTCCATGATCTTTATTTAATCCCTAAACACCTAGCATGTACCATTAAACAAACATATGCCACTTTAAGTGCAAATGACAACATTTATAAACTTAAATCTAAGGGGTTCTCCTGTTGAAAGACAATGTGATTTTCCTGTCACATGCTAAGTACATCTAACATATTGTCTGTGACATCTGAATATAGAAAGATTACAAGTAAACCTTACTTACAATTATCAAAAGAATCTGAAGCCTTAGTTGTTTTTTATGCACTGCTTTTATTAGTATTTTTGCTGTCACTGTTTTTCCTTATCTCATTTCAGTTTTTCTAGTAAATTGTTACCTCTGCCTTTTTGTCCTTTTCTCACCAGAGGGGATGGAGGGGAAGGGAAGCACCTACTTGGAGCATAATTTCCAGCCGCTTTTAAACGACAAAAATTATTAAACTGTAATGTTTTCTATTATTTTTAAAATAAAATTATGTTAGAAAATATTGGTTCTGATGTTAACTAAAAAGGAAATAAGACTGCCAAAAGTCTAAACTCCATGTTTTAACAGGGTAATAAGAATGTCTATTTTAATTATCCACTGATACTCTTTTTTTATCAAGTGCAAAATACACTTCACCTGCAAACACGTTGTACTATCAGAGCTGGTGTTTGGAGGCTTGTACTACTAAATTCAGATTCTTAATAATGCACCTTTTAAAAATGAGGATAACTAACCAGTGGTAGAAATTAGAAATGTGGTATATTCAGCCTTTAAATCAACAGTGGATGGCATTTAAAGAGATACATTATGTTTTACACAGAAATTGTAAGATTGGTATAACATTGATGCATATATGTCTGCTATAAAAGGAGTTATAATAGATTATAATATCTTCCTTTCATTTTAACATGCATAATCTAAAAATAACAAGGTGGTTTTTTAATCTCAATTCTTAATTATGGTACTCAGCGTGAGTTGCTGATCAGAAGGTACAAGTCAGATTGGGATTTAACAAAATACAATTTAGAGCACTGCTTTCAGAATTTAGGATTCTACTGTATCATCATTAAGGTCAATGAGTGAAAATTTTTTGATGTAGTAAGGATCTTATTCATTGAAACTTAATGATTAACATGCTTGCTTATTAATTTGCAGCTATGTATTTATTTATGTTTTTAAGTTTCCATATTTCCATCTCCACAGCATACATATATGAAAGACAATAATTGTTGGTTCTAGTGAGTATGACTGCTTTAAGGACTTAATGAAATCAATTCAACAGATGGCCCAAATCTAGGATCTGTTGTGATCTATCAGCTGAAGGAAAATGGCAACCAAGGGCACAGGAATCTTAAATCCACACCACATGACTTCAAATACATGACACACAGATATTGAATAGATCTTTGCAAATAATATTTTCTACTGAAAGAGAGAACAAGAGAATTCTTGACTTTTTCCAGACTTGACTCTAGACAGCTTTGCTGACTATGTAACAGGCAGCACTGGGAACTTTTTAAGAAGCATTTCTGAATCATTCCGTTTATCTGTTACAAAGTCAAAAGATCAGATGGGATACATGAACGTAATAGGCTGGGTTTGATCATACTGAAGACTGTACATGTGTGACACCTGTTTGAAGTGAGTAAGTCCTTGAGGTGTCCACCTTTCCCTTTTCAGGTGTACCGTGCAGTTTACCCCAATGCCCAGCTCTGGGTAGACATGGAAAACCAGATCTTCAGATTGTTCTTTATGGCAATGTAGATACAGCTAGTGTGTTCTAGGAATGGGTGCAATAGAGAGATGGCCACTATAATAGAAAGCTGGACTGTTGAACGGTAAAGCAAAGAGTATGTCCACTGAAAAGTTCCAGGGCAAATTGGAGAAATTCCTTCGGTTTGAGTAAGTCTTGAAACAAAACTTTTATTTGGATTTCTCCAGACATAACGATGTTCTGCACACCATTTTCATGACCTTGCACAGAAACAGTGTAATTCCATTTCAATTCCACTGTGGACAAAGAACATTTCATTTATTGAATATAAATTCTCCTTTTGTCTTGAAAAATATCTGTGGCTATGTCATATTTTTTCATTCCATTTTAAAATATGTGAACAAACTTATTTAGTCCCAAGAAATGTGAATGAAATTAAAGTGAGTTTTCTATTTTCATCAGTTAGACTTGATCAGTTCAATTATTAAAAAGTTAATGTGAATGGTTTGAATTACTTAATAATCTGACCAGTGATTTGAAGGAAAGATTCTGGATGTAAATTGTAAATTACAAATTTAATTTTTAATATCAGGCAATTTCCTTATGGCTAAGAAACTCTGTTGGTGCAAAGAAAGATGGAAGAAGCTTTATGTGCATTGCAAGCCAAGCAAGACAAAGTCCCTTATCTCTTTGTTCATTTTCTAATTATCTCCTGCCCCTATTGATCTACAAACATGCATGCACAAATAGAAGTACTTATAAAAACTGGGTCAAAGATACACTGCAGAGTGAGTTATGGTCAAGACACTTCTGATCTTGACTATCTCTTATGAGAGATTTTTACTTTTCCAGTTTTCGCTACGGAAGACAAAACAATGTAATATTTACTAAATTGATTAAAGGTCTATTGTCATTAAAATTATAATAATAAATAAATGAATTCTGCTGCTATTTTAATTATATCATTCAAGAATGTAAGGATGAAAATTTGTCAAATATTTAGCTTAAATGTACTTAAAATTGACAGTGAATTCTCCTTCCTTTTTCTTTCAGCACTTTATGATGCTTCTTATTGCCATCTAAACATGTAGTCCATACTAAGAGATTTGTCTACCTGTCCGTCAAAATTCTACTGCTACTAGACTTTTCTCTAGGGAGGACACTATTCAACAAAATCTGAAGCTACCTCATGTTAAGGAGATAATTCTACTCAATCTATCCACTTCTGTTCCCTCCCTCAATGAAAATGACAGTATCCTAATAAATAACACTTGAGAATAGAAATTGAAATAATCACTTACGAATTTATCCACAGCCGACAGCTTTATTAATCTCTGTAGCTGTTGTCACTTGATAAAGAACAACATATGATAAAAATTGTGCAAATTACGTAATTAGGCATTCTGCAGCAGAAGCTCTGCTATTATAACAACCAGTAATCAGGTAGAAGACCAAAACAATAACATTTGTCTTGGAAAGGAAAGCTCTTTGAGAATCTTCCTCATTTATGATGATCTAGCTACAATCAAGGAAAGAATAATGATTCATAGTCAATGGCGATATTCTGGCATGTAGCTATTACTGCTAACAGATTAAAAAAAAATCTTGTGTTTGACAGGAAATTCCTCTTCCAAAAAATATCCTGGAGCACATTTGTTACAGCATGCACAGAAATGTATCCTAGAACCTGAAAGTAGTCTTCATCAGGAGAGCAGGACTTGGAGGGAGGAGATCAACAACTTTCTTCCCTTTGTCATTTGAAGGAGAAACCTAATTAATTTCAGTAGAGATATCCAGTGGAAAGCCTTTAATGCAATTCCTTCCAAACATTAATATTGCCTGAATCAGTCATGTATTTTGTATAATAGGGTTGATTTTTATGAGGTCATTGTTTGGCATCTCAGTATGACCTAGCTGCCAAATGTTAGGACAAAATAGGACTTTTGTCCTTTGAGAAACTGTAACTAAAATGTTTATTTCCTTTGGCTGACAGTAAATGGAGCCTAGGCTAAGTAGTTAACATGGCAAACACCTGATGCTAAGTGTGATACCTCCAGAATGTTTTATGCCTCTGTGTTTGCTGGTGGTATATATAGTTTTATATAATTGCCAGAGAGTCATAGATACTGTAGTCCTTCAATTAATAATTAAATACTGTGGGAACGAAATGAAATCTCTACATAGTTTTGAAACTTTCATAAATTTGCTTTTTTATGTTGGCTCTTTTATCTTGCCTTTGCATAAACTACCTCTGTTTTTCTTATTAAACTACCTTTTTCTCAAACAATTGACTTTTAAATCTTATTTTTTCCTGTCCTGTTAAAGAAGGGGAGTGAGAAACAGAGTGGTTGGGATTTCTGGCAGAAAGCCAAAGTCAACCCATCACTAAATCAAAAGGTGTATGAGGGGAGAGCAGTGGATGTTTTCTGTCTGGACTCAGTCAGGTCTTTGAGACCATCTTCCACAAGATCTTCACAGAGAAGCTGTTCATATACGGGCTGCAGGAGGAGACAGGGAGGTGGATTGAAAACAAAATCTAGATGGACACCAGTGAGCAGCAGTGTTCCCCAGGGATCAACACGGAGCCCAGTCCAGTTTAATATCTTCATTAATGATCTGGCTGGGAGGGCTGCATACCCTATGCAAGTTTACTGATGGCACTAAATTGGGAAGACTGGCTGATTCACCAGAAAATTGTGCTGCTGTAGGAAAAGAACTTCAGTAGACTGGAGAAATGGGCTGAGAGTAATGTCATGAAATTCAGCAACGGAAAGTGCAAAATCCTTCACCTGGGGAGTAACAAACCCATGAATAGAAACTGGAAACATCTTGCCAGAGAAAGACTTGGGGCTCCTTGTGGACATGTGCTTGAACATGAGACAGATGTGTACCCTTGCTGAAAGAAAGATAATGGTGTCCTAAGATGCATGAGGTGAAATACTGGCTGTAGGCCAAGTGAGATGATTCTGCTTATTTATTCAGAGCTGGTGAGATCACACCCAGAGTATTGTGTCCAGTTTCTGGGCTACCTAGTACAAGAAAGATGTTGATATACTGGAGACAGCCCTATATACTGGAGTGTGTCTAGACAGCAAAGATGGTGACAGGACTAGACCATCTCTCTTGTGAAAAAGGCTGAGAGATCTGGGACAGTTTTATCTGGAGAAGGCTCAGGGGGATCCTATTTGTGTATTTCTGCAGGGAGGGTGTAAAGAAAGCAGAGTCAATCTCTTGTCAGTGGTGCCCTGTGATAGGAACAGAGGCAATGAGCTCCAACCATTCCATTCCATTCCATTCCATTCCATTCCATTCCATTCCATTCCATTCCATTCCATTCCATTCCATTCCATTCCATTCCAAGACGTTCAGAGGTTCCATCTGAACATCAGGAAACACATTTTCACTGTAAGTAGGCTTGTTTGTGAGCTGCTTGTTTGACTTCAATGCGTGGTCAAATAATTTCTTTCCTCATGTGTGTAATTAAAGAATTTATTAATGAACTCTAGAACTAAGGCTATAGTTCCAGTTATTTGTTTGTGTATAACAATTTTAAAAGTTCAAATGGTTAATCAGTTAATTAATATCTGGGTCTGGTTGATGTTTCATTAGTCTTTCTCACGAGAAGTCCTTGGTTCTGTCTTTGTTCTCATTGATCTCATTAGATTCCTTTCAGCAGAGACAAACTGAACTGCTTGAACATCTGGATTAATAAGATAGATATGCTTTGCATTCCCTAATATAATTTTCAGACATAATGCATTTCTTCTTTCTGCTTGAAATACTTTGTTCACTCTTGCAATCTGACAATGCCACAAAAGAATAGCCAAGACATGAAGCTGAAAATATACAATTCAAAGATTTTTTTCCTCCAACACACAAAAATGTTTTAATTTTTGTGTAATATTCAGAACAAATAGTACATGTTGATATCTTAGTATTCTATATTGAATTGTATTGATGTTTATGTGTTTATTTCCTTCTTAATTGCAATACTGTGAATATTTCCACTTTTCATTTTAATTTTGGCTAGAGTTTTTGGCAGTTTCCTCTATTCCACAACACAGTAAATTGGGATATTCAACAGTAAATGACTCTTTGAATGTAGGCAGACTTTTTAGAAATAAGATTGTCTTCTTTCTGAGGTACATTGTGTTCTTCTGTTTGCTGTAACTTTCTTCTCTGAAAATGTCAAGCAATAAACATATCTTTTTGGTTTTATGTGTTAATCTGTGCATAATATTAAACTTTGTGATAACAAACTTTATTGAAGTAATTTTTTTACAGGGCTCCCAGAGTGTTCTCTGTTCACTCTGTGAAAAAAGAACAGATTTTATTCCAGATAGAAAATGAAACTATTACTCCATACAAGTATAAAAAGACACCATTTAGATTATTATACAGTAATAACTTCAGTATTTTAACTCTTCCAACTTAGGCTTTTAAGTACATGTACAGACATGAGTAATACCATAATAAAGAGTTAAGAATGAATACAAGAAAAATAGGTTCTTTATCTGTTTATAATGGATTTTGGTAAGAGAAGTGGATAAAAAAATAATATTCATAATAATAACAAAATTCAGGAAAAGGTACATGACACAGGTTCCTCGTGACTAACTCAATTCATATTTGCTTAATGGAAAAGCAGAGAAGATAATAAACTGCATTGCAAATACATAAAATCATGGTTTTCCTTTGGGTAAGGCATCTTAAACAGCATTTTTTGGGATTTGGGAGTGTCCAAGGCTTTCAAAACATGCCTTTTAATACATTGAGAAGTAATTTATACCTTTTGAATTTCTCTGGTCGTAATTTTGTGGACCTATTTTTGCTTATTTTTCTAGATTCCTTTAGAACTGGAAAAAACCTCATTATATTCTCTCATAATATTCAAGCTTCAGTTTGCTGTTTCTCAAAAGATGAACTCTACTTTGAAGATCTTCTGTGAGCTATTAAATTCTTCTGTTAACTGTTGATGTTCTTCATTTAGGAAACATGCCAGAGAAGCAACCCCTACCATAACTCTACAGACATTTTTTTTTCACTCAACCATGTCTTTTCATTCAGCTACACAGCTGTGCAAAATTCTTAGCAATTTCAGAAATCCCTTTGTCATCTCTATTGCTGCTAGTTTTCTTGAGTCCAAAATAATGAAATGTTATGAGTAGAAAGATTGGGGAGAATTTTTTTAGTTTTTGGGTGGTTTTCTTGTGTGTGAAAACAGCCTCTGGCAACATTAAGTACAATACAAAAAAGGTAAGTTCTAAGCAGAAACAAAATCTTAAAATATTTTTTCATATTTTTGTACAGTAAAATGAATAAAAATAACATTAGTAAAGCCTGCAAATGTGATCTTTAATAAGTTACATTACAGTGCAAAATGCAAGTATAAAGACAAATTAGAAAATCAAGATGTAATTTAAGATTATCTTTTATTTTTCATTATTTTTTTCTTCCTTTTTGATGATTCCACCTCTTCCAAAGTTCTGTCTTTTTAAACACTTAATCTGACAGTGTGCACCCAAAGTAGTTCTTATCCAATATAACACAGAATAAATGAGAAATGTAAAATAAACTAAATATTCCTTTAGAAAAAGATTGTTATGTCTTATTTATGCAGTGAAAATGTATTTAGGCATGAATTTACAAAGGCTGCTATTATTGTAGTACATTGGTAATGTTTTGGAGCCAAAATGGGTAATATTTTCTGTTTGTTTTTGATTTTTTTCCTCTGTGTTTGTTTGTTTCTAAATCTGTTTCCACTTGTTAATGCCTTTTTCTCTGATACAACTGTGTAGCTCTAGTTCAGGCTAAGTTTAGTTAAAATCTGAAATGCATTAGATGATTGATTGGCTTGCTGGACTTAAGTCTAACCTGAAAATTGGCATGACCTGACCTTGTAATGTTCTATCTCTCTGCCCTGTCACAGCAATTTGAATGAGCCCCATATTTTAACAGCCATTTATAGTGCTTCCAAATGCCAAACCTCGTCAGCTTGGCTATGGCCTTTACAATTATGAGTGGAATTGCTTCCTTGTGCTGGGGAATGGCTTTTACACTATGCTATAACCTGATATAGATTTTGCTGTATTTCCTTCCTTTTTAGAGCAAGAGTGAGAAAACACAAACCACATCAATTATAACTTTATTCTTCTCCTATCCTTACCTTCTCCCACTTACAGTTTATGGTTTGCTTGTTAGGCTGTTGGTGTGTGGGCTTTTAGCAAAGTTAGGTATTCCAGGTTCAGCTTCTCCCTTTCTTCAGCACAGCACCAACATGAAGATTCTGTTGTTTCAGTGGCTTTCAGTAAGGTTTTTTTTTTTTTTACCAGAATGAATAGCAAGCTGGTAAGGAAGCCACCCATTTCCTTTTCTTTTGGAGGTATTGAGAGGAGACATTAAATATAAATTTTAATTCTGGTTCCTATAAAGAAATTTTACCAAGGATTTCAGTTACAAGACGGCTGATACTGCCTCTGACAAGTATTTGTTCTACTGACATATCCTCTTTCCATTGTCTTTTCCAGATATATCCATTTTGCTGACCTCTGTGAGAAGAAGCTGGGGCTGCTCCCATTTCCACCTGGCTTCAATGAACCCAGTGCAGGGCACAGCTGAGCTTATCAGCAATGAGAGTGGTGCCTCTGGGAAAAAGTGTTTGAGCAAAGGCAGAAAACACCACGTGGGCAGAGGAAACAAAAAATAGTGAGAAAAACGGAGGGAATACAAAAGTCAAAGGAGGAGGCAGTACTCTGTAGGAGGATTTTTTTGTGGCATGTGGGTAACCTGCACCAGAGCACGTTTATCCTTACTCTTAGTCCAGCTATCTTTTTAATGAGAAAATGCCAACATGAACCAACCTGAAGTATTTCACTACTCACATATGTTTAACGAATATGATTGAAAATCATGAGAAAGAACAGGAAGTTTGTGGCATCTGAAAGCAAAATATTGTAAAAAGTGAGTAGCGAAAAGTCTAAAGTGAATTCCTAGTGCTCAGAGCAACAAAAATAATGGAGTGAAATGGTAGTTCTTGTTGTCACACAGGCAGTATCAGCTCTATGTGGGTGCTGGGTGAAGCTCCAGGAAACTGGATCCCCTTCTGAGAATTCCAGACATGCTGAGGCTGTGTCCACACAACAGGTACTGTTTGTACTGGGTGAACCAGCAGGACATGCCTTGTACACAGAGCTAGCTGAGAAGAAATTATCAGGTTCTCTGAAGAAATTGTTCTTTAAAATTCTCCCATTATTGTGTTAGAATTATTGTGTGTTTGTGTTACTGACCTTCTAGGTGACCACATAATGTCTCCTCTGACTTGTTTTTGAACTTATTCTTGGAAATAAGGCTGATTATTTTTATCAGTTATGACTTAGGATAAGTAAGACTTTTGACTTCTGCTGAAGTAATGCATAAATTTCAGTATTTCCTACTTTTCCACTCTGCCATGGTACTTAGTACACTGTTTATTTCTCTCCAGGTCACATTAGAATGAAATATGCTGTCATCAGAAGCCATGAAGTGCACCATAAAATGCCATTTGTTGGCCCTAGCAGTAATAGATGCAGCCCCAGGACATCAGCAAGATGTCCTTGCTTACACCAGAGTTGGTGCCTTAAAATATTAAGAAAAATGGTACTGTAAAAAATATATCTACAGGGAAAACAGTAACTTATAAATAAAATTCTAAATTCAAATTCACATAAAAAGGTTCCAGTAAGTCTCTCTGTAATACCTCTAAACCCAATTTCTTAAAGAATTCAAGAAATATAGCTATAGGTAACCAAAGAGATACTAGATTTGGTTTCTACAGTAAAACTGATTTCAGCTCAGGGATATATGTGTAAACAGATATGTGAAAGGAATGACTTCATAGCAAAATAGACAGAAGGTGGCCAATATTGAAAGTATAAGGATATTACTAA
This sequence comes from Cinclus cinclus, assembly GCF_963662255.1. Lineage (NCBI taxonomy): Eukaryota > Metazoa > Chordata > Aves > Passeriformes > Cinclidae > Cinclus > Cinclus cinclus. The sequence goes on from NC_085049.1 coordinate 4,331,577, forward strand.
ATTTCAGGCTAAGATTACAGTTGTGGATATATGAATTACAATAAACTACTGATAGCAACGAAAAAAATCTAAATAATGAATTAAAATATTTGATTATCTTATGGAATTATATTAGCTAAAAACCTGCAAGTTTTTTTAATAACTTATCATTGCTTCAAAAATATGTAAGAAAGAACCTGAAGCTGCAAGGTTTTTGCTGTAGAGATCCTGTGGGTGATGATGACAGAAGCCCTGTTTCCCAGGGTTGTGACTTTCACGTGTGCCAAACCAAATTTAGCTCAGTTAACATAAAATTAAATTGAAGTAGATAATAAACCACGTGTAAAAGTGGATCTTGATGACAGACTGTGATTGCTGGCTTGCAAACCAATGCTCAAAAGTTTATTGTAGCTGTAATTCTCCAGCTAACTGTTTAGGCTATTAACCTGCACGTGTGAAGTGCAAGTGCTTCAGCTAACACTTCAGGGTTGTACATAGGTCTACAAGTTGTAAGGAAGAGGTTATTGTTGAGAATGTTGGCCTGGGCCTTCTTGGCAAGAGTCAGGGAGTAGGAAAGGAGCTGAAATGTGGTAGTCACAATTCACTGAATCACAGGGCCACTTTCTGATGTAACAGAATCCAATAAAATGTGGTATGACTCCACTGCTGTCAATTAAGAAGTTAGTGCGAAGGTTCCACAAGAACATGGGGAAAAACTTTTATTAATAAACTGAATTAAATATGATAATGAGAATGTCTCCTCTGCTTCTAAAAGTATGATTTGTTGATCCAGATCCAAGGGCAAACTTTATAGAAACGTACAGAAAAGGATTTCTACGGTGAAATCGGCAGTATTTTATGAAGCAGGATTCTGTCAGAGATCACATTTTATACTCCTAGTGTATAAAAATGGACACTCTGGACAAGTTAATGAATGAATGATTCAAGGCACTATAAAGTAGCAAAGCACAGTCATATTTTAACTCTACTTTTCTTGGCCTCTTAAATGTAGAAAAAAGTTTTATTTAATAGAAAAAGTGAGTTTATTACCAGAAATGTTAATATTTTGGAGGTATGTCATCAATCTTGCTTTATAATTAACCATCAAATATTTGTCTTGATACTTGTATAAATTGTTCTGTTAATGCAAAAATTTTAGATTAGAAAAAGACAATTAGAACAGTTTTTAAAAGCATTAAATTTAAGTCCATCATGAAAGTTATAAAAATGTTAACACTATTGCAGTTTTTTATTGCACAATCCTTTGTATAATTTGTTAAATTATAAGAGAAATATATGAGCTACAATTACAAATATCTAACTTGATTAGAGTAGGAAGTTCATATTATGCAATCCAAATCTAGTAAGTAAAAAAAATATACACTTTAGGTGTCCTAGTTTCTATGGATTTATATTTGCCTGGAATTTTCTTATATTTTTGTTACTGCAGAGTTCATTTTGTTCCTCGGTAAGCAGGAATTATTATTTTTAAATTGATTTTTAATCTCCCTACAAATGATGAGTGTTTTTGTCTCCATGTCTGACTTTAGATACAATAAAAATGAAAGGAAAAGTATTTTAATTAACTGATTGAGCAACACAAAAGTTGGTTTGTTTTTTTCCTTTGTTCCTTCAGTAAAGTGAACCATGTTTTTCATGAGAAAAATAACTTCTTTTTGATATGTTTGAGTCGGTGCCAAATGAAGGAGCCCCAATTTATACTGCAGATGCATTATATGAATGTTTTTTGGTGAGATAACTCAGTAGTAAGTGTTCACCAACAAGACTAAGGAGCCAATATCACTTTTACAAATACAGGAATGATCAAATTTTTGTTACTAATTTTATGTCATAGTGGAATAATTTTATCCTGTTGTTGTCTCCTGCAGATAAATCACTTTCTACCAAAATCTTTGAGATAAATAATAATAAAAAAAACCCAACCAAAAGCCACAAAACCAAACAAAATAGCCTCTGAAATTTTAGGTTTTCCAACACTTATGACAAAGAACCTGTTAACCTTTTATAAAACTCAGCTAATACTTGCCTGACTCTTCTAAGTTATTCATAGTTTGTAAAATTGTTATACCTGAGGAAAGTGAAAAAAACCTATACTTCTCATGTGAATAGAAATGGAGACATCCACTAAGTGTCATTCAATAAGTGTACATGAGACAGGGACTTCACTTTTTTATAACACAGATTACAAGCCCGACTTTGTTCATTTGCACAGCATGATAAATTAGTTCTTCCCTAAAGACTAATTGAAATGAAGCACAGCCCATGAGTTTGGCTTTCATTGTCCACACCTTTATGTACTTGTTTCAGGCTGTGAGTTTTCTGTCCCATACCAGAGGATAAGTGTGCCACTGAAAAAAACAGTGGTTGTTAATTTTCCAAAGAGTAAAATACTGCTCATCATCAGTCAGTTTTTTTCAGTTCATTTGCTGGCATCCAGAACTGGGTGATGCTCCCTGCAGGAGGTGCTCTCCCTGAAATACCTTTGCTCCCAAACCTGGCCTGGCTTAAGAGTCTTGGATATGTTTACCTTCTGTGGTTTAGACAGGCATATACAGGCAATGGGAAAATTATTGGATAACTTAGAATAATTTTTAAAATTACTCCAATTTAAAAACTTACTGCCAATTTGGAGTCTAAACAACATTTTCTGATGTCAATTGAAACCCTGCTATAGATCTACACACACAGCCACAAATCCCCTTTGATTACAGTCAGCTTTGAATGTGACCTTTACTCCACAGAGATTAATATTTCTCAATGTACAAACTTCAGCAAGTTGAAAATACTTAAAATATTTTCCCAGAAAATATTTTCTATGAACTGTAATAATCAAAAGGTTTCCTCTCACTTGCTATGTAATGAATTGTCATATCTCAAAATAAAAGTGAAGTTTAGCTGAATCATATGCTATATTAAACATGAATGATTTTTTTTTTTTTTGCCTTTGTGGTCTTAAAGCAGGGCTGGTATCCTAAGATTGCTTTTATATAGTATTATGACTTTACCTTCTACCTTCCTTTAAAATAAGTAAAATGCTGATATCTTAGCTACATTATATAAATGTAGGGGTTTTTTTCTCTCTCTCTCTCTCTTTTATTTTTAAATCCATAAATATGTTTCTTTAAATGCTATTGTTCAGGCTATATGCATACATATTCCTGGAAAGCAGTTATTGTCATAGCATAATTATAATTGTATTAAAAGACATCAAAATTATATGCAACATCTGAAGGTTTTTTCCTCTTGAAACATCCGCACTTCCGAGCAGCTCATAAATTTTAGACACACAGATTTAATACCAAATGAGTTTTATTTTAATGCCATCTTTTCCCCCTTCCTCCCTGCTTCTATTCTAGTAAATTTGCACTTTCAGGACATATGCTTCTGAAATGGTATACAGCTTCAAGTCATGGAAAAGTCAGTGCCATTCTTTGCAGGTCATTTTAACTTGTGTCTGAATTAGAGCACATGGCAGTGCCAAAGTGAAGCCTGAACCCAAATAACAAACAATGGTAGCATGTGCTTGATGAAATTTACTTTAGTCTCCTTGCTAGTCTCTAGGAGGGACACAGCCACAGAATGTGAACCTTTCAGTACGGAAGGGCAAGGCAAGGTCTGCTTCCACACCATACCATGGTGGAATACATATGTTACAGCTCTGGCTGCCAGAAGTTGTAGTCTCTTCAAAACAAGCAAGTGGTTAATACTGTGATCATTTTCAGGAATCTAGAGGTTCCTTTGCTGATTAAGAAATGGCTCTAATAAATGGCCACTACTGCAGCTATAAAGCCCCATCCAGTGAGCTGCCAAGAGTCTTCCTGTGCTGCTGAATTCGTTATTGTTGAGGTGCATTGACCGTGTCCTTGGCTGCGCTTGCAGCCGTGAATCACTTGGGAAAAGTCTTTCTGAATGGTCACCAACTCTCCTTAATTTACAAGAACTGCTTGGACACCCTGCTAATCTTATTTAACACACATTGAAAAGTTACTGACTTTTGTGAGATGCTCAAGATTTTTCATTTGTATATTACCCAACCTGTGCTCATTTATCTGGTTAAACACCACATTTCAGTAAGCAATCTTCTCAGTTCTGGGGTCTTTATTATTTCCTATGTATATCTCTATTTGATTCTTCCTTTCCTGATAGCTTACATTGTAATTATTTATTGTCTGTCTCATATAAAAATATTTTCCTATTTTTTATTTCCTTGTTCCATATATTTATTAGTTAAAAAAAAATGAAGTTTTATATTCCTTTGTCCAGGTTCTGAGTTTTCTATTTCTGTAACCTTTTAACTGCTCCCTACACTTTTTTTTCTTCTTTCTTCTGCTCCATATATTTATCACATCCTCTTTGCTGCTGACATACCCACAGACTATCTCACATTTGTTCATCTAGGCATGTTCATGCCTTATCTCTTTCTGCCATTCTCAGTGTAAAGACTCTTACTTTCCTGCCATTGCCTTCCTTTTTTCTTTTTATTCCACACATTCTGAGATCCAGTCCAGTAACTCCCTACATGCAAAGATAAGCCACAAAAAATGTTGCTAAAAGTATTAAAAAAAAAAAAAAAAAAAAAGAAGGAAAAAAACCCACAAACCCAAGAGAACTCACTTTTTGGCTGGTTTAATACCATCTTAGGGTTCTCTCCTGTGCATTGTTACCATTAGCATTCTTCTCTGAGCAATAAAAGAGGACAGTGTCAGATGGAAGCATTATAGAAACTTCAACACTTAAAAAAAAAGGACTAATTAGAGTGAAATGAGAAATGTGAGCTATCTTTATTAACCAATTGGACAGTTTTATGGCACAAGTGAATTGACTAGATAATGGAAATATGGTCAACCTCATCCATGTGGAACACAATAAAGTGAGAGACATTGAGTTACTTGAGGGAATGACCAGCAAAGTTAGACAGGACAGATAGAGCCAAAGAGTAAGGAAAAAATCAGCAGAAGTGGGAACAGGAAGAGAAGAATGTCTTGTTTATGATAAGGAGTTGGATATTAGGCCTGCTACTCTAACAATTATTTGTATAAGTTATCTTTTGAATATAGTATTGCATTAAACAATAGAATATGAAAAAGAGTGTAGCAGTTTGATGCAGCTATCAAAACCTATCACAAAAGTGGTCTTTGGAGTATTTAAAATATTCCAAGGAGCACTTTTCCAAGTATTTTTATTATGTAGAAGGACTAGTTTACAGAAGGAAATAGAGATACCTTACCAAAGTACTGTACACAGACCTGATCAGCCACGTTGAAGAAAGAACAACTAAAGTATAGAAGCAACAGATAGCTTGAGTGATGCAGCTGAAAGCATCTCTCCTGGTAGAACTTGTTAAAAGGGTTTGTTCTGCTGAATCTTCAGTGAAGGATGAAATAAAAATGATCACTTTTTTCCCCTAAGAATTTTAAGGCCCATATATCCGGACAGTGCAAGGAGAGAGAAATGAGTCACACTTGTATGAAAACAAATGACACATACTGATCAACAATGAATGCACAGTAGAAGCATTACTAAACTTTAATTACCACTGTAAAAAGAAGTAGAAAAGCTTCGAAGCAATTGATTTTAAGATGAAATTTGCTATATTTCTGCACAGGATTTTGTGATGTGATAGGGAATTGTATCTACTGAGCTGTGATGTCCTGTCCAATTCAACATCCTCATGGGCTGTGCAAGCTAATGCAATACTGGTTCTTCTCCCTAAACCTGTAGATTTATTTTTCTTACTGCACATCAGAGCCATGATAGATAAGCTCCAACTGCTCATCCAGTTTGTATTGCAGCACCAGTTTTACTGAGGCAAAAACTGGTGTGAACTTTCAACATGGTCTATTGTTCAAAGTGCATTTTATCTTAAATGTAACGTTTGCTGTGTTATAGGAACAAAGTAGGATATTTATGCTGGTCTCTATAAGCAGCATATTTTGACATTTACTCAAACCTTACCTTCTGTAGAAAACTGTCATTGGGGAAAAGTAACATGAAAACAGTTTAGTCTCAGAGTCTTTAGAGTTTTGGTTGATCTTTCACTGTCTCTACAGAGACAACAAACCCAAACATCCTCAGGAAATCCAGAGATGGAAGCATTATGTACCTCTAAAATCCGCTGCTCGGCTATCTTTTCTTATAGCTGCAGACATATAGACAAAATGCCAATGGAAGGCAACATTACTCTATATTAAAATATTTGAGGATCAACAGTTGTATATTCTGAAATATTTAAATACCCCTAATTCTTAATGAATTCCCAAGAACTTTGGTAAATCATTGAAGATCCCCAAAAACTGCAAATAAGAATTAAAGATATATAATTCTTTTCAGTGGTTACAATATTGTTTTGACAAGTGGAATCTTCAAAATGGAAATTGCTAGTTAGCTGCAAAATGTAAGAGTTCTCAAATTTGAGAGATGCTGCTGGATAGGATGAATCCCTCAGTGAATGAAAATATAAATGTAATGAATATATGAATGCTCATAACTCCTGATAAAAATTCAGAGAAATTACTATTTTTGACTGTAAAATTCGGATTTTACAATAGATTCTTTTCTTCATTAAGTTTGAGTTTAAAATATTTCTGTTTGTAGTTCTAAAAAGGGATATTTCTTCACACAGTGAATTTTTAAAACACCATGAATAGGAGAGGAATAGGAAGGGAAACATATATGTGCCATTTTAAGGAGATATTTGCTTGCACTTGCCACGTCTTATCCAGATATGGATGCTGTGGGAGGACCTTTTTGGACCATTTGCATTGCTACCCTGCTCTAGGTGTAACACAGCTACCATTCTATGAGTGAAATGTGCTGGTCCTTCTTGCTTGAGATTCAGTGTCAGGGAGCTATGTGAAATATTTCTGAATATTACAATGGCAGACAAGTAAAATATTTTTAAGTTATGTAAGTGCTTCACAGAACATTAGGACATAGATTATTTACACGCTGTACCTGAGTAAAAAGAATTTGTTAGGAGTTTTGTGCACTGAACTGCCTGCAATTCCTGTCTGGACATAATGTTTCCTTTTTCAAAACCAGTTACCATTTCTGTCTCTTTTGTAATCTTGTAGGATTATGTCTTCTGCTAAAGTGACCTGATTTGCATCCTTCCTATAAATTGCAGTCAAGCAGCAACACCTCAGAGGAGAATAGGGAATGGCATTTTATCACTTCTGGAGTTGTGCATTTTAAGGTCAAGGTTGGAGTGTGCCAAAGGGAAAAGTATTTGCTGCTTGCACTTTGTTTTCTTTGTGACTATGTAAAAGGACTTCAGTCTCCAGAGATATAATTACAGCAATTCACCCAGGCACTAAATCTGTGCACGTGCTGCTACAATGAAGAATAAAGCTGCGAAGAGAACAAGGCAAACCTTGGGATTTTTGTCTGATTTCTTGACCCTATGGGGACACCTCCCACTCTTCAAGTCTGGGTAAGAAATTCAGGTCCTGTATACCTTTTTGTCAACCATAACTGGAATTTGGATGAATAGGCAGCACTGTAGTTAGAAATAATTTGTCAGGAAGTGCATTTGTAACCAAAGTTTAAACCATAGAGGTCAGTGTTGATCTCTGTCAAAAGGCAGCAAAAAAGAATTCACAGCCTTGAGCTGATATGTTAATCTTTCCCTTTCTGGTTTCCTCGAGCTTCCTAACTCTCTGGAATAATTTATAATAAGAAGAAAGTTTTTAAAATCAACACCACAGCATTTTAGCAAGTGAAGAGATTTTTTTCTGTCTAAAACATTAAATGAAGAAAACTTCATGGAGACATGTGACTTCCACATCTGAAGGCTTGTTAAATCAAAGAAGAAGCAACACTTGTGTACATTCACATGACAGCAATAAATGTACAACAAATTAAAAGAGAACAAAGCCATTAAAAAAACATGCAGGTACCATTTTAAATGCTTTGAAAAATACTATGATTCCTGGACTTTTGCCACTTGAAGAAGATTGTTTATGTACTGTATAATAACAAATGTTGAAATGACATATTCATTTCTGTGCACTTCACCATGATAAAACATTCAGAACAAAGACTTAATGCTAAGAAAAAACAAATCCTCTCAGTGGAGAGAAGCTATGGCCTTTTAAACTATGATTAGTATTATCTTTAAGAGGCAAACAACATTACAAATTATCTATCTTTGATATATTATCCATGTCACGTTTTAAAGAACTCCTATTTGTTATTTACTGAGTTTAGTCTGCTGATGAGAAATATAATTATGCAAAGAAGTCGTATAATTATCTACAACTATCTGCTCTCGTAATGTTCTCTACAATGGCAAAACATATATTAGAGGAAAAATAAGTTAACTGTAAAGTGCCCACTGCTTGAAACATCAGCATTGGCAAAACTGGCAATAAAAATTAGAACCATTCTACACTTCTTAAAAGCTCTTTTTTTGAGCTCTTTGCCTGCTTTTTTTCATATAGGCGAAAGAGTTGTGACAGCTGTCTCCTGCTAAAGTAATTTAAATAAATAAATAAAAAATGTTGGATAAGTTAAAATAGATCCTAAAAAATCATATTGAATATGCTCTCTGGATCACTGAGTTATAGTGTTCTGCCTGCATCAGCAGAGAGTACCAGTTGCAAGAAATGCTATAGACAATTACAGAAAGATGTGCTTAGAAGCACATTCTCTTTGTATCATATTTAATTAGTCATTGGTTTATGCCCTGAGGTATAAAGGCTTGAATTCTAATTATTTTATACTACTTAATATTCACGGTTGTGATTCTTCTCCTTCTTCATATCAAATTGAATCTTTCTAGTATTTTTCTGAGTTAATATGCATCTTCAGCCATCTGCCTTGTGTTGACTATTAACTTTTGATAATGAGTACCATTGCTGAATTATGCACATGGTAACAAAGCACTTTCATTTATAGCTTAGAAATGGCTGTAGTTTGAATTAATATTCCCTTTTCTTAAATTAAGAAATTACATAGGCAAAACTAACCTTACTTTTCTACCTTTACGAGTTCCTTCTAATTATTTTGTAGCTATGTCCGAATGCCATAGATTTTAACTTTTCTCCTATTTAAGTCTTTCCATCAGATAGCCAGTATCTCTATTTGTGTCTTTCCTTTTCCGTGTCTGTCACATTTTTTCCAAAATCCTAATATCACAGCTGTATTTTTTTACAAGTAGATATTCTCTGATTTATTCTGCAGTACTATAAAATTTTGAAGATTAGATGTCCTCCCACCTTTGTGTTTCCCAACGTTTTGTCTTTATCACTGGTAGGGGCTGATGAATCCCGAAGTCTGAAAGAGCCAAGCTTCTGCATCTCTGTTCCCCCAGGTCCAGCCAGGAGTGATGCTGAGATTGTTTTCCCAGTGACTGACAAGCAGGCACACATTGTACACCTACATGTGTACAGCTGACTGGACACACAGGCCAACCCAGGCAGAAAACACTAAGCACTCACACAAATATTCAATACCACTAAAAACCTCATCCTGGTCCCCTCTGGCTAATTAGAATAAAGGTTTATTAGCAGGAAATGTAAGTATATATATATATGTACAGTGTGTATGTACAATGTGCAAAATGATTACCTTGTCGGTGTTTCCCTGGATCTTGCTCCCCTTGCTCTTCTCAATTGTCTCACTCTCAAATGCAAATGCTCTTGCACACATGAGTCCCAGCAGATTCCCCAAGCCCCAGTGTTCCCAGCAGTCTTCCTGAACAAGCCCTGGTATTGCTGGTGCTGAACTTCTGCTGTCTCCCTGTGAGTGACACACTCACCCTCCTGGCTCCTGGGTCACTTCCCGGTGCTCTGGATATTTGCAAGGGATCACACTGTGATTTACACACCCTGACATCTCCAGATGCTGGCACCCCAAACCAGCAGGGTGGTTTCACTCAGACCTAAACACAAACAAGCACCAGCAGAAAGAGCCCCTTCACTCAGGACAACATTTAGAAAGGAAGTTTAATGACAAGACATGTCAGATCACTGATCTAGTGCAGGGTGTGCTGATGAGGGCTAGCCTGTATTGACCCTTTATCTTTCTGTATTCCTGTGCTTGCTCATAGCAAAACCACCTAGATAGCTCTCTGTGTTCAGCTTTAGTTTAATAGCATAGGGTTCAAATGTTTCTGAAATCATGGGAATTGTATACAATAGATTCAGGGGGTGGTAGGAAAGGTTGGGTCTGGTAGGGCTGGGGAAGGGAGCTGAGCCCTGGGAATGAATTAGATCAGGTGAAACTGCACCTGTGTAATCACCATATGATAAATGATACAATTGTTAGTGTAATGATTGTTTGGTAGTTGAATATAATTATTGTTTAATTGTAATAAGAATCATGAGAAAGGATGTTATCGTAACAAGAATCATGAGAAAAGATGTTTGGGGGGACCTGATGAAAACTACAAGAATTCATGCTTGGATAAGATCAATGTATATAATAGAACAATATGGGTTTAATAATTAATACATAGTTATATAACAAAAAGTGTATGAACACATGTCCATCTTGAATCCATGTCAGAGTCAGATTTGGGTTTGTACCCCTGAGTCCCAGAGCTCTTCAATGAAAGCTCCTGCACATAATCATCCTGTGGTTATGTGTTTCCATGCTAGCAGGTTCATCCCTGAAACCTCTCACAATAAATCCTGTACAATCTCAAAATGCTTTTCCCTGCCATCCCATCCTGTGTGAAAGCTCCTTCCCCTGGCTCATGGGGCTGAAGCTTTCCTGGGACAGTCCTAGGGGAAGGCAGGGTAGATTTCTCTGCATGAGATATTGGGGTCCCCCCCCTCCCCTTTGTGCCCCTGTGCTCTTCTAAGCTCATGGAAGTGGATTTGTAGATGGTGCAGGGTGTTTGGTTTCCCCCACCCTTCCCTTTGAGGGAGATGAGCTTGAACTTGCATGACCATGTAATCACTACTTCACATGGAGCTCTGCTTTCATGGAGCTACCAGAAATAACGCTGAGGTGTCTTTCCTAAGTTCTTTCCATTACTTACAATATGTCAGTAAGCATAAAGTAATCAAATTCTCAAAATCTGCCAGTCAGAAAGGGAGTTGTTAATACATATGGATAAGTTTAGACACAGATTCAAAATTGCTCTAATAATCAAGACATCTGATAAGTCATCCACCAGATATATTTATTTTTGTGGTGAATATTTTAGCTCAGTTTAATTTGTATTAATGTGCATTAGACATCTATGTTTTAGTTCTGCTGCAACACATATTGAACAGAAATTTTACCTCCTGATATTTAAAAAGAAGACACAGTTTCAGTAGGCCTCCTCTATACAAACAGGGCAACAAGGTAATAGTACCAAACATGTTTTCCACATTTTATTTTGCATTAATATGGTAGTAATTTCCTCGTGTAATTTCTTCTCAAAATTTTATATTTCTTTCAGGTAGATTTTCTATTTGTCGTTTAAAATTTTTGTATGGTTTAAAAAATGTTTTGAATGTGTAAAGCAGTAATAGACTTTATTTCACAAGACTTCAGTGGTCCAGATCATCTTCTTTAACTGGTAATCACTATACCCCTTGGTAATAAAAATTCTGTTTGGAAGTTTGGAACATCTGTAAGCACATGAAAATGAAGGAAAACATGCAAGGAATTTGTGGGGAAAAAAATAAAAAAAATTCCCGTTTTTATATCCTAAGGACACATTAAAGGACAGATGCTTGTTGCACTTAATCTACTGTAGGTATCAGATATCACACTGAGTAGCCTAGCTTTTTTTGGGGTTGTTGGTTAGTGCTGTCAGAGCTGACTACTTTTATAAAATGATGGGATTGTCAGAGTCTAAATTTAATTTTCCATGGTCTTGGAACAGAATGGCTGTAAGATTGTAAAAAGAAATAGAAAGCCCTATTCACATGCTGTGAAAGTTTCATTTCTTTTGTGAAATCAGAGATTATTTTCTAGGGGGGAAAAAAAAAAGTCAGTGTTAGCCTGGAAAGCAGCTTTTCCTACAGCATTTCTTTGAAATATTTCCTGTAATTCATCAGTTAATACATTATGTTCCAATTTTACTCTTGATCGTGGCTTGTGGTCAGAAAGATTAGCCTGAGAGGATTCCACTTAGAGATGCAGTTATTGGTTTAAAAAATTGGGTGAACACTAAAAATGTAATATTTTTTTTATAACCCAGTCTAAAGGCTTGCACTTACAATACAGCATAGTGTCCACAGTAGGCATTTAATTTCTTATTTCTGTTTATTTATTTGTAGTCAATAGTTAGCTCTTTTCTTGACACATATAGTACAATTTTAGTGTTAGCAATCTTTGAATTGGTCATTCTTTAGAGATTGCAGGACATTCTTCTGGAACACTCTTCAGTAGAGAATTTCAGTGAGAAACATAAGGAAGGGTTTTCTAGATGGACAACAATAGATTGTCCAATTTGCACTTTTAAATGTACTTTTTGAAAATGCTTTTTCCCTAGTTTCTATTTCTTGTTATTAGAGAGATCTAGTGCTTGCTTGATTTCAGAGCACAGGCATTTTACAACATTTCTACCAAGAGAAATTGTCACATATTCTCCTGAATCTCCTCCCTGTTCTATGACAAATTTAGTACCCTTAAAAATTGTCAGTCTTGTATGGATCAAAACAGAGCAAAAATATGACTTTTGTCTTGTTCTCTTGTCTGTCATGAGTTTTAAGCAGGTGGTGTTTTGCCTTTGTCATCACTTGCTGCAGAATATACCTCAGAATGATTGTGTAACAGATGGTTTCACTGAAGTATGTGACTTACTTTTCTAGTCACTGGTGCATAAATTGTGATGGAGGGAGAAAGGTTCTATACAAGAGTTTAAAATTCCTCAGACTGAAACCTTCAAATGCCATCCACGGATGAAAAATGACTGAAACCAGTAATGTGAACAAATTGATTAGCATATTCAGTGACAGGTTTTTGGATCTATATATTAATTTTCTTTGCCAAACATATTCTAAAAAGTAATATAGCAAAACAGACGACGCTCTAGAACATCCCAGATGATCCTTAGACTTCCTAACATTATCTGTTGTGCTGTTAAAAGAAGTTTGTTTGCTCAGGCTTAGAAGATATTATTTGTACAGTTGCTGTCAAAGCAATAAGCTGGAAGAGATACACTGTCTGAAGAGTACTGGAGTGTGCATCTCATCTTTTTCTTCATCTTTCAAAGAGTTTTACATACCAAGTGTTCTTGTTTCCTGTGCTCTGATTAGTCAGGTGGTATTTATTTATTGGGAAAGATGAAAGAAATGAAATAAAAACTAGAACGATATGCTAACCAATTAATGGGGATAATAAAAATTACGATCAGCAAAAAAACCTCAAATATTATTCTACAATGTTACAATTTTATATTATTCTGAATTATTTTTTTTTCTGAGATCGGTGTCTTCAGAACTGAATTCCATGCAAGTGTTCAGTTGCTCTCACTGGGAGAAGGATGGGCCCTGAGCTGCTCAGAACAGTGCCTTTGTGGTAAAGAGTTAGTGATATTTTTATCATTTCATTTGGAACTGGGCAGAGTCTAATGTAATGCAAAGCACAGTGACAACTTGGGAAGAGGTGTTTTCAGCAGTTCAATAAGAAACATGTTAAGATGGCATGAAGACTCTGAGGTCTGCTTATATTTCTGTCAGGAAGAGCTTTGTGTACCTATTTGGAAAGAGTAAGACAGCTGTTTAATAGGAATCTTACAGGAATAGGCAGGAGTGGAGTGTCTGAAGAACTAAAGCTTGGTCTGAGAGTGATGTCACAAGCAGGAGAGTAAAATAGCCTAAGAATGAGAAAAGAAAGATAAATGAGGGTATAGCTGTTGAGGATTTAATGAGTATTAACTACAAGAGAAGCAAATGAAAAGACAGTAGAAAAAAGACAAAAAAATGATGGCATGGAATTAAAAACAATGCAATAAAAATGCAGAAGTACAGTTGTACTGAGATATATGACAGGTAGAAATCCTGAGATGTTTTGGACAAGCATAGCTTAAGGATGCATTCCTGTGCTGCATAAAGGGAGCACCTTTGGGGCCATTCAGCAACTTTTCTTCTGCCTCACATGCCAGGCCACGACTGACATATGGAGTCCAGACCAGGGAGTCAGCTGCTGCAGCTCCCATGGCAGGGTGTGAGACAGGAGTGCCATGGCAGGATGATAGGTAGATGACATACATCTATCTCACAAAATAAATTTTGCAGGATGGTGAAGGTGCTCATGCATAGAATTTAAGATAGCTGACCAGTAGGACATCTTGAATGTTCCACATATACATATGTATCTGGCAATAGATTGGATACTTTCATAAGTCAGAGGAGCAGATGGTGTCCACTGCTTGACTTCTGGCTCTGAACCTGATGAAAAAGGCTGTGGTTATCCCATTGCTGTGCTCTCCAGATGGGGGGCTAAAGCTGAGCTGTCTGTTGGAGCACAATGATGCCAGGAGCTCCTGGGAGAGTGCTAATTGACACAAGTGATATAGAGGTGCTAATGTTCAAGATAATATAGGGCTGTGCCTAGGCTCTGGAACTGTTTTGTTTCCTTGGGAAGGTCTCCGATCCCAAGTCCATTCCAAGCTAGGGCATGAACATTGCTTCATGGTGCTGCCACACATCAGGCACAGAAGCCTGCCTAGGAATTCTGGCAACAATAATAATGTGCTGCTTGTGATTTTTATGTCTTTTTTTTTTTTTTTTTTCTCTCTTTTCAAGTACACTTGACTTTATTTCACCCTGAATTGTAGCTGCAAGATTTTTCAGGGAAGATAGACATTGTCAGGGAAGAAAATGATGTTGAGCCTCAAGGGAGCACATTGAAACTGAGACACAGTGTGGGAAGGATCTGACCAGACTAGAGGGAGCAGTCACTCCATGAGAAAGTGCTCTGAAAGCCCAGACTGTCACTTTATTAATACCTCAGAGAAACCAAACGGATGTTTCAAACGGATGCAGTTTTGCTCTGACAACTCTTCTCGGCTCAGAAAGGCTGGTACTACAGGAAAACACCAGCACTTAACTAAATCTACTCCTACTCTGCCGGTGAAAAACACAGAGCATTTTTGAAATATAAATGCTTTTGTAAGCATTGCTAGTTCCTTTAAAAGCTGGTTTTGAGGGGTCTGAGAGCACCTTGCCCCTATGGTTTGGCCTCTAGAGCCAGGTGAGCACAGCTGGTAAAGAGAGGAGAGGCTCCAGGTGCTGTTTGGCATCCATAGGCAGGGCAGTGGAAACATCCCTGGATGCAACGTTTGTTGTTGTTATTTATTAACTTTTCAGCTGATCTTCCTTTCAAGTTCTTGTTAATTTCTCTTTTAATCTATATATATATATCTTGCACTTAGCATAGATTTTGGTTCACTGTTCTACTGGTCTGATACCAATTCAGAGACCAGCCATTTACTTTGGTTTGAATTAGATTCCTGCTATCTTCATATGATGACCTATAATTCTTTTGCTGGAAGAGACAATGGGTTTTTGATCCCTATCCTCTCCCTTTATGACACTCCTGATTTTGTAGACCTTTATTACATCTATGTACGCTACCTCTTGTCCATGTTGAAGGGGCTTAGCCTTGCCCATTTTCCATATGGAATTGTCTGCTCAGATGGGTGTTGGACATTCTTTTGATAATCCTTTCTGCCTTTACCTGCCTTTACCTAAAATAACATCACTCTGTTCCTTATTTCCTATCCATACTTTCAGAGTTTTGTTGCCAGTTGTTTAATACACAGCTAATGTTTACTTTACGTAAGTGTTCCATCCTTCAACCTTGCTTGATTTGATCAGTCTTGATTTATGTGAAAAAGCAGGTGACAACAAAGAAAATGTGATGGTTTAACAGGTTGTATCAAGTATGTTCACACTGAAAGATTTTCAAGGAGCATTTAGTCTCCTGTTTGAAAGGCATGATAATAGATAATGAAGCATATTTTCTCATAAGAATTAATGTATTTGAGGGGCAATGAATACAGGGGTTGGAGTACAAACCTAATGCTTAGACGGTATACATCATGTGGAGGATGGTGTAGCTGAAGGACAAGATGGCTTTTCACATTCCAGAAGTGGTTTCTATTCTAGAAAATCTCTGCCCCTTCAGATAGAAAAAAAACCCAAGGTAAGCGTTCAATTTAATAGATAAAGAAGCTGTCAAAAAAGGAACATCTCCTCAAGTTGACAGTCCTGATTATTCTGCTCCTCTCTACGTCCTACACATTGCTTTTACAGACAGTGTTGTTAAGCTGTGTTCATTTCTCTAGTCTTTGCAAACATCCCCCACTTCTGCATGAAATCCCACCATAAAAAGTGATTTTCCATCTATTGACTTACTAACTTCCACTTTCTTCCTAAACATCTTGGGAGTGACTTCACATTTCTCTGAGATGAACAGGTCAGAATGCACATGAAATTCAACATGTGAACTATACCAGAGATTTGTGCAACAGCATAATGATATTTTGTATTTGTATATAGAATTACAGCATCACAGAATGGTTGATGGTTGGCAGGGACCTCTGGTCATCTGGTTCAGTTGTCCTGATCAAGCAGAATCATTTAGCTTGACCAGACAAGTTTTGATGTCTTCAAGAATGGAGACTCTGCAATGTCTTGGGGCCAGTGATTATCATCTTCATAGTGAAAAAGTGTTTAGTGATGTTCAGAGGATGCTTCACACATGCTTCCATGTCTCAGTTTATGCCCATTGCCTCTGGTCCTGTTACTGGGCATCTCTGGCAAGAGCTCTACCTTCGTTCCACTTTCCCTTCAGGTCCTTAGATACATCAAGATATATATTCTCTGAATCGATTTTTCCTGGGCTAAACAGACAAAGGGTGCTCCAATCCCTTCACCACCTTTGTGGTCTTGGACTCTTTCCATTATATCCATGTCTCTCTTGTACTGGTGAGCCCAGAACTGGACACAATACTCCAGGTGTGGCCTCACCAGCAGTGCACAGAGGGGCAGAATGTCCTCTCAGTCTGCTGAAATGTTCCTCTTTATGAATTTCAGGATACTATTGGCTTTCTTTGCAGCACATTTCTGGCTCATGTTCACCAGGGTCCCGAGGTCCTTCTCTGCCAATATATTTCCATTTTGCTGGCCACCAACACATATTGGTTCATGGCTTTGTTCCTCATCAATGATTTCCTCTTGTTTAACTTAATGAGTTTCCTGTTAGCCCACATCTCCAGCTCATTTGGGTCCCTCTGCATGGCAGCAAAATCCTCTGGTGAATCACCACTCTCTGCAGTTTTGTGTCATTAATAAACTCTCTAAGGGCACCCTGCCCCAGCATCCAGATCATTAATGAAGGTGTTAAACTGGACCAGGCCATGTATTGACTCAAAGTATATTGATACTTATTGGCCTCCAACTAGGTTTTGTGCTGCTTATCACCCCACTCTGGGTCTGGTGGCGTGATCTGGTGGTGTGGTCAGGCAATTTGCAGACCACCTTGCTGTCTGCTCATTCAGCCCATTCTTCAACAGGTAGACAGTATCCATTGCTCTCCTCTCACCTACCGGGTCAATCCTTTTGTCACAGACATTTATCAAGATGGGTAAGCATTACTTCTCATTGGTGAATCCATGCTAACTACTGCTAATGATTTTCATCCTTCGTGTACCTGAAATGTTTTTTATTTCTGATCTTTCCTACCAATTCTATCTCAGCAATTACAAAGAGCTGCTCTCAGTGGCCTTGTTCTCAGGGAGATGACACAGGCTGCTTATCAGCCTCCTGGCACTCCAAACCTGCCCTGCTCCCTGCCTGGGGCAGAAGAACACTCATGGCTGGTGAGGCTCCTGCCCTGCCTGTGCAGGGGCTCCCAGGGAGCTGCTGGCCCTTGCTGAGCCAGGACACAACTCTTCTTGGTGATTCCACAAGGATTTCTGAACAGCATTTTGCTGCTATGGCTTTAGATAAAAACTTTATTATTAGTCTTTATTCTTTTCAGTATTTGCTTCTCAAATTCTTGCTTGGCCTTCATAGTACTTCTTTTTACATTTACACTGTCAAATTTTATCAGACTTTTCATTTTCTTTGTGTCTGTACAACATTTTAAAAAGTACTTTCTGGTTTCTAGTACTGTGTTTTGCTTTGCTGAATACCCACCCTGGCTTTATATTGTACTTTTCCAAATCTTTTTTTAGCAAATGATATGCACTGTTTCTGTGTTTGCTGTATGGTATCCTTCAGAAATTTTCATGCTGCTGGGAAGGGTTTAATTCTCATATGTATGTCTTCTGGTTACAGACAAGGCTTTCTCTCTGCTCTGAAGTAAAGCACATTGTTTGGTCTTTGTTGGTCCTGTGGTGATGTTGAAGTTACATGTATATTCACATCAGGTTTGGACAGTGGTACTGCTATAAGCTTTGCCCTGAAAGAATTTACTGCATTTTGCACATAATTAACTGTAAAGATTATTGAATATTTCAGTTGTTTTTGTAATTCTTTGAGGAATTATCAAATTAATTTGAATCCACTTAGGTTGAAAGGAACTGAATTTAATAACTCGTGAGTATGGATGAACTTTCTAACAATCAAGGTGTTGTAGAAAGATGTGCAGCAATTCCCTCCCTATAAATTGAATGATCGTTATTGCATTCTTTAAAAAAAATAAAAAAAAATTAAATGGTAGACAACATTTCTTCCAGGAAAGGATTGTGGGTAGGGTATAACTGGGAAAAAAAGTATATTTGTGTGAAACCCTGACCCAATATCTAAAGTGTGAAAGGTAACACCATTTCCTATGCACTTGTGCATTCATTGTTTCCTCACAACTTCCTCTAAATGGCTTTGTGGTTGTTGCACTAGCCAATAACTACTTCAGGTAGCCATTCCCACTGTTCTCAGGACACTGAACATGGATTTTAGGATGGACATTGAGCTCTGGGTTCTGAATTAATTGATGAAACACTGACATCTAAAAATGAAGCATTTTTTTCACATGAATTTTAAAAGTTAAGTGTTGGAGTGTTTAGTTTGAATCTCTACTTTAGCCAAGAAGTATTTCAAGGATACTGTTATTCCCCAGGCAAACACCACTCAACTCCATTAAGAACATTTTAAACAAATTTTCACACTCAGATGTTTTAATTTATGTAATGTGACTGCTATAGCATTTGAATCAGAATGATGACAGTAAGTATTGTTTACCTTTACCTTTCTTAATGTTGTGATATTTTTGGCAATCCGAATGGCCACAGTTAAATAAAAAATGGGTTTCTAAGATCTCAGAAATTCATACTAGGCCATATAAACTGCCTGTCATCTCCTGTCAAAGATTCAGTCATAATATTTCAGGAAAATCTAGATCATCAACAACACATAGAAGGCTTAGGCTGGGCATTAGGAAATATTTCTTTACTGAGGGATAAAGCACTGGAACAGGCTACCTAGACAGGTGGTTGATGCCCTAAGCCTGTCATAGTTCAAGAGTCATTTGGACAATGCTCTTATATGATTTAAATTTTCAGCCCTGAGTGGTCAAGCAGTTGGACTAGATGATCATTGTAGGTCTTTTCTAAGTGAAATTATTCTATTCTATTCTATTCTATTCTATTCTATTCTATTCTATTCTATTCTATTCTATTCTATTCTTCTCCTAAAAGCAAAAAGCCTCTTTCTCCTACACCTGATATTCCTGACCATGAAATGCAGAATTAAAATATGAAGAAAGTTCCTGACATTAAAGGGTCTGACAGAAAGAGGATGTGATTTAAAAGCATCTGAAATATGCTGTCATTAATAGGTCCCTGAATTTATTTTTTGTAGATTACAGTACACCAAATTTGGATAAGGCTATTACTGAGGATAAAATCTGCAATAAAAGTTTAATGGCTTTTGGATTTCAGGAAGAGAAGCAAAGTAATATCTTCTCACTCTCATACTGTTTTTCTTCAGTGGCTTATTTCAGTCCAATCAATAACATAAAAATTCATACATCACAACATATTTGTGCCTTTGTTTATTGATATCTTCTTCTTTTCAAATCCTCTTGTTTTTGTATTTTCATCTATGCAAAAGTTTTTTTTTGAAACAGTTATTGGATACAGTGTTCTGAACTGTGAAATAAAAATTTATCTTCATTTGGTTTGTGCTGAAGTATTTGTTTACTTTGAATTCAAGAACCCTTTTTTTCAATATTCTAAAATCTATAAAAGTGGAATGTTTCATTTAATTAAAAAAATGTATTAATGTCATTTGTTTCAAAGTTCAGCACAAAAATTTGTAATTAACTGAATATATTTCTTTGCATCTGAAGTAATCCACACTCTGTCCAAGTAACATCTCCACTATGAAGTGCTGCATTCTCAAATACTTTTCAATGAGAGAAGGATAGGCTCCCCTGCTCTCTTTATGTTTAATACTATGAAGAATTCTCAACCTGTAAATAAGGAGTGCCTGAAATGGAAGGAAAGAGAACAGAACATTTACTAAATATTATCCCTTTAGGAACAGTGAAAATGAAATGCAGAGAATTTGAAGGAACTGCTCCAAACCCAGTTTCACAATTCTGGCTGGAAAGCATACTGCTCTGCCCCTTCAGTCTTCAGCACATTGACTTCCACCAGGGGACGTAAATCCTGGCTCTTGCCTTCTGCTTACCAAGCACTTCGTAAGACATCAGAACCCTCTGAAATGACTACCCAGAGAAGAAATAGCTCTGCTAAAAATTGCAGTTTTGTTTCAGCAAGGCTAGCCTTTGAATAAGGTCAGTCACAGAGCCATAGAATAATAGAATGTTCTGGATTGGTAGGGGCCTTAGCGATGACCAATTTCCAACCTCCTCAGCTGTGTTTGTGTTCAGGAGATTCCTGGACTGGCTGTTCAGCAGACTGGCTCCAGCAGTCACTCCCACACTCCTGAGGATGGAGACCCCTCCACAGCTCCACACCCTGTACTCACACGGTCACACCGTGAGCCTTCTTCACTGGCTCAAACCTGGGTCCTGTAAGACAGGCTCAGATATCAGATCCTTAAATCATTTAATCCTGGAGCAAGAACAAAATCACAGCTTGAGCTGGGTTTGAGGAGAGACCCCTGAACAAAGGAGAGCCTGGGCATTTAAACCCTCACAGTTTAAACATGTGGAGGTCAGGATGTGTCTCTGAGTGTCACCTGGCTGGGCCACTGGTCCCATGCCATGCTTTGGGTTTGTCCTGCTTTGGGCAGGGTCTTTGTCTAGCTCTGTCATGATAAGGGCAGTTCTCAGCTCTGGCCTTGGGCTCCCCAGCCAGAGCTCGATCTGCAGCCAGTGCTGCAGCTCCTTTGAATCCCCGGTTCTTTGGTCCATTATTATTATGCTACCCAAAATCATACTCCATTTCAGTAGCTGTCGTTTACACTACTGAGCTGTTTTAATCCTCATCCTAACCTGCTGTTACAGTCTGTTCTCCTTGCAGAGGGAGAAGTGCTTTCAGTGAGATTCTCAGCACAGCGCATGATCTCTGCAGAGAGGTCTGGGGAATCTGGGACCCCACATCAACAACACAATTAGCAGAGCTGCTCCACCGAGGCTGTAGCATTTCTAATGGATTCAATGACCTTTATGCCATTAGTGTATTAATAACAAGAAAATTCTGCTTTCTGACTTCTCTCAAATGAACTGTCCTTCTGGTAGCTCATCTTATTGCTACTTGAAAATCTTCTTTCAGTGGGCACAATGGCATGATAGCACCTACACAGAGTCCTTTATCAAGAGGTGAACAGTGACTATAATATTTCAAAATTGTTTCTGTGTTCAAGAGCAATGGATTATAAAGGGAAGAAAATGGAAGAGAGAATTTCTCAATAGCTGGCCCATGGCTAGTTTACTTGTGCAGGAGAAAGAAATGTCTCTGAGTGCCTTTATTTAGTCTTCTTTTGAACTCACTAAAGGTCAGTCATACTATGTACAGGTAAAAATAAAAATAAAAATAAAAATAACTGTAGTATATACAGGGCACACTTTTAAATATCAGTTCATAAATGCAAAGTATCCTGGCCCAGTAATGCTCAGTTTATGATCAAGCAAAAGTGATGCAAATGTAGAAAATTGACAGTAATGAATTTGCATGTTTTCCAGTCCAGTGTCTCAAATATAACTGCATTACCACTCTGGCATTATCTTCACTGTAGCCCTGTAAGGGTGTTATCAAATTTTGTGATCGGTGCGTAATAAAAGTATGCATTCTTTCTAACCATAGATTAAAATTTAGCTGGAAAATAGTTTGAATTTAATAATCCAGTGATGGAAATCTTGCACAGCACAGGCAGGAAAAGTGACTGTCAAAGAAGAGAGGATATTTTGTCTGAAGAAAGGAATGACATGAGTAGCTGAGCTACTGCCATCAAGACAGCTTTGAGCACAGTGAAAAGGCACAGGAAAGGTATAATCAGAGAAAAGAACTATAATTTTCCAGAACAAGATGAGGATATTGAGACAGGACTATTCAACAAGACAAAGGAGCACTCCATCTCAGTGCCTGGTGTTCATGTTCGTGCACAGATATTATCTCCTTGGGAGATGGCTCCTCCTGCCAGATTGCTCCCCATGGGTGCAGAAGGGAAGGGACATCCTGTGACAGAGCAAACTTGTGCCCCCCCCACCATCACATCACAACTCTGGGTGATGCCCGCACCCACTGCTTGTCTCCTCACTTCTTCCCACAGACCTTTCCCTCAGAACAGGAAGATCCTCCCATGACGTCAGCACAAGGTCTCATTTTCCCTTTCTTGGGCAGATCCTCTAACCCTTGCCTATGCTGCTAAGCTATACCCAACCCTGATAGGCTCCTGGCTATGGAAATACTATGCCTGATCCATCTCCCTACTGGCTACCTACTTACTGTCTTATTCCCTCTGGCATCTTCCATGCTGCCTGAAAAGGTAGACACCCCT
This sequence comes from Cinclus cinclus, assembly GCF_963662255.1. Taxonomy (NCBI): domain Eukaryota; kingdom Metazoa; phylum Chordata; class Aves; order Passeriformes; family Cinclidae; genus Cinclus; species Cinclus cinclus. The sequence continues at coordinate 4,354,439 of NC_085049.1, forward strand.
TCCTCACTGCAGAGTGAAAACATGTATGGATGCTGATTTTAAGGAAGTCAGTATGATTCTGTAGAAGCGTCTTGATTCTCCTTCAGAACCATCTAAGAGTACCACTAAATTTAGTAGGGGTCATCCTGTGATATGATGGTTTGTGAGCTTGGTTCTGATGCTTTTCTCATAACAGAATGAACTTAAGGATTGTCTTGTGGTTTTACTAGACACTAAAGGAACAGAAATACATTCACAATGACAGACAGATCTTTGAGGACAGAGTGAAGCATAAAATGAAGAAAATTTCCAACCCTGACTACCAGAACAGTGATAGTATTACAAAGGAGTTAATGTTTATTGACAATATTAGCAAATCAGAGCTCTTTGCCATTATATTGTATGTAAATTTAATGTAAATAAGGAGCTGTTGCTAATAGCTAGCTACTCCTCATGCTATTGCAAAAGGTGGGTTAAAGAAAAAGGAAAAAGGTGCAACAACAGACATGTTCTGGGAATGATTTTGGGGGGGGAAGAATTATTTTTTAATACTGAGTTAATTTTTAGCTACGAAATTGAAGTATATTTTCAGACAGCAAGTTAGTTATAGGACTCTGAAGATGCACACTGGAAAAAGATGATGTATAGAGTGGTCCTGTACAAGGTCTTTTTTTGGCAGTTGAAGGAGAGGAATGCAGACTGGAGGGGATAGAAACTTGGATCAAGTCAATCAAAAAAAAATGAGATTATCTTGTAATTCCTCATTCTACAAACATACATTTCTTATCCTAGTTAAAAAAGTAGATCATACCTGCAACCTTAAGTTAATGCTTCTGTTTTACTGCTTAAGTAGGGAAAAAAAATACAGAAGTGATTTGTAGTACGACTCTTGGAAGGAGATGAATTTTGAATTATCTTCCCTGTTTGTCAGTCTCTATCCAATGATTTCCATGTTCTAATTGTGAGCTCTGTTTTCTTTTGACAATATTCTATCTTTCTTCTCTCAAGGTTTGTTACTGTCATTCCTTATTTATCCTTATCCTTTATTCCTGAGTTGGAATGATTGTTATAAAAGTTTCTAAAGCTCTTTATGTGTCAGCACAGCTAGTACTTATGTCTTCTTTTTTTTTTTTCATGATTGACAGAAAGAAAAAAGTTTCTTGATTAACTGCATTCCAATTCCTTATGAACACTTTCTTTTTGCTTTTTTTTTTCTTGCTTTTCTCCCTGTAGTAGCACCAAAATATTTTTCTGTCAAATTACGTGCCAAAGAATAGCTAATTAAGTCTAGATGCTGGAGATAAAAATTCACCACTAGTGTGACTGTATAATGCTGTCATTCTTCACTCCTTACTGTGGTATAAGGATTAGATTGTTCCCTACAAATGTAGCTGAATCTCAAAAGATCTTTTGGAACAACTTGGCTAGAGACAATCCACTCCAGTATTTATTTAATGTTCACTGTGCTAAAGTGAGTTTTACAAAAACAATCTTCAGAAGACCCAGATGAGTCAGACTAGTAAAAAGTGTATGGAATTGATCTGTCATAAAAATGAAACATCCAGTAGTGTGTGCACAGTGCACTGCAAATAGCTGGCTCCCCAAAAAAAAAAAACCAAAAAACATTAGGTCTTCAGTTCACAGACTGTTCTTTATGCACCCAATCCTCTTTTTTCATATCTCACTAGTTTTGATTATTATGTGAATGACAGTGATTGAAATGGGAAAGCAGAACGATAACTGCAATGTGAAAAGTTTGAGTGATAAAAATTTTGAAGAGAAACAATATCAATATGCTGGATTCTGCCATTTCTTCTCATACAGAACTAAAAAGTATCCTAAAATTTTAAGATGAGTGGCAGAGACTAGCTTCTCTAGGTAGTCCCAGCTCTCTGTTCTTTGGTGGCTCTTTCAGTCACCCACGCACCAGAATCATTCTACCATTGTTCCACCTCACCTTCAATACCTGCAATATCCTTGAACCATTAGATGTACCAGCAAAACACATTTTCTTTCACTGAAATTTTCTCCTGAATCTAACCCATGCCCATCTTAAGCCTGGACACTTTCATTTGCATACCCAGCACTGAAAGATGTTTTGTTCCTTCCATGAAACCTTCCCTGCTGCACCACAGTCACTCCGTGACCTGCCTGTGTCAGCCAGCCATCTATCTGGCTTTCCTAGAGGAAGCTAAAAATCTCTTCCTTCCCTCGGGTTATGCTCTCTGCTTCACTCACTGTCACTGTATTTATTGCAAGCTTAGAAACAGCAGAAACGACCTGCAAAAGACTGAAAGTTGCAGGAAACTCAATATTCGGCTTCTCTGGGATTAATGGAGTTCCATGGAAAACATCTGCCTGTCACAGTCTATATGTCTGGCAAAAATGCATGGAAGCACTGAAATATTCCAAGATTTTTCCTGTAAAATCACAGCAAATCCATTGCTGATCCTTCAGGTTATTGTACATCAGTCACGTTGCCTTGTGTTTGCAGTGCAGCTGCCATGGCAGGGTTTCAGTGATGCTGAACCTCCCTTGCTCCTCGCACTGGGCTCAGTCCTTACATTTAATTGCTGGGGAACATATCCAATGATCTAATTTTCTTCATCTGCTGAAGTAAATAGGTTCATCTTGTGGCAAAGACTGTATTTATTTATATTTAGGCCTTTTCTTGCCTTTTCTTCCTCCCACAATCCTTGAGGGGTATGAAAATGCAAAGTCTGGGGCATGATGCAAAGAAAATATTCTATCAGTGCATTAAAAAATATAGATGAGCATTTAAAATATGGACAAATGTAATTCAAATTAAAATGTAGCCTTTAGATTTCTGTTCTTTTCTTATCAAGAAAGCCAAAGAATTAATTTTATTCTGCAAGGTAACTATTTTTTAAAAATTGGCCCAAATTAATTTTTGAATATAATATGAATTCAATTGAACTTGATCCTATAAGTTTTTCCATTTGGTTAGAAGGACAAAGTCTCATGGTCAGAATTATTTCATATATTTATTTATTTTATATATATATATTATTTTATTTATATATATTATTATTTTATATATTTATTTATTATTACTGTTATTCTTACAAAACTACAATGTCTTTCACTGGTAAGCAGCAACTTTTTTTCTTGGTAATTACATTTTCATAGCTGATGCTCTGTTGCACAATATATTTTCCAGTGTTAGCTTAACATATGATTGTATTTACCATAATTTTTTTTCTTGACGTAAAATCTTGTTTCCAAGTACAATGTTTGCTTCTCTCACTGCTAGTTCTGGTTAACTGTGAACCCTGATTCCTCATTCATCCTGATGAACAGTTATTCACACAAGAAGCTTCACTGGCACCAGTGTAAGGGCACACAAATTGCAAAATTTTGAATGTTTTTAGGGAGTCATATTATAAAAAGAAAATGAAAATTTCTTTCTCTTCCAAATATGATTCCACATGAAATACAATTGAGAGGTGAAGGTAGGTGAAAAGCACTCTTCACTCATTGAACCCAAACCTGCTGTGGCCTCTCATCATCAAGTTTAAGCCCCTGCATTATATTGTGGCTGAAGGGCACTATTGAAATCATATCACCACAAGAGGACAATTTTTTTTTTTTTTTTTTTTTTTAAGTATCCCTGGGAGGAATGAGATACTTTGAATTTGGTTTGGAATGAAACCAAAACCTCTTACTAGTAATGATTATCATTACCTATTTTATCGTGGTGGAAGTGTTCCACATGGAAGATTGCAGATGGGAATCCATTCATCCATAAAAAACTATACCCCTGTTCGACTTATTTGCTTTTTTTAAGAGAAATATGGAGAATATTTCCTATAACCAGACCTTTCAGGATTCATTTATAAACTTCCACAGGAAAAGTTGCAAATTCTCCCTTGATTCTATAACTGTCATTTTTATCTTTCTGTCACTTTAGGTGCACATGAAGAAACTCCTCTCCTGTTCAATGTTAATTTTTGGTACCAAACAACAAGGGAACTGGTTTTCAAACAGTATGTTAGTACTTCTCAATCACAACTCTCAATCACAACTCATCCAGGAATGTAAAAGACATTTTCTTGTCCATATTCTAAAAATAAAGATTCAGAGACGTTATTCTAATTTCTTTTCACTTAAATTGAATAATAAATTTAAGTTCATGTGTTTTCTTATTGATAGAGGGTCTGCTGTGATAGTTCTGGTTTTACTTTCCATTCGAGTGTATCTTGTTTTCTGGCATTTTAATTGATTATGACCCTCATCCTATCATAATGTTGACCAATTTCTCCCCTACTTTAAAGGACAGTACATTATCTCGATAATTTTTTGCATTATAAGGCTTCAAAATAAACTTTTTCATTGCTAAGCGCTGCCTCTTGCTAGTATAAAAATATTTATATACAACCTCATAGAATAACTGCTTTTGTTCACAGACCAAGATTTAGTGCTGTTTTCAAAAGGTGCTAACATAGTTTTCCAAAAATAATTACCCACCATGAACCCCTTCACTTTTCACACAGAACAATGTATTTGCTTCAAGTCAAAAAACACAAGGGGGCAGTTTAGTATAACAAATCAACATTAGTATGTTCTATGTTAGAAAAGTAGATTTTTGAATCTTCGAATTAGAGTTACATAGATGCAAGGATTACTGTTAGCACTCAGAGACTTCTGGTCCAGACTTAAAACAAAACCTCTAATAACACAGAATGTGTTTTAATATGGAACAGGCCTTTAGTCAATGAAGGGAAAAGAAGGAAGAAAGAGTTCAACCAGCTGAACATGTTGGAAGGAATTTTCTCAGATATGTTTTACCTTAATTCAAGAATTTACACGCATCAGTTACCAGAATGGATTAGACTGTCTTTCAGTTAACAGTTTTAATGTGATAAGCATTAGCACAGCTGGCTGCACCATAGCACTGGGACAGAGTTAAACTGGATTTGTTTATAAAGTGTTTCCTGCAGGAAGTCTAAACCAAGCTTGTGTAACAGATTAAACTGATATACTGAAAAAGGAGAATTATGGATAAGGGCTTTGCAAAAAATGACTAATGTGCCAGTTGAAACTTTCATCTTGCTATGAATACAATGGAAAAGTCTCTTTTTCTATGGAAAGCTCAACATACTTTTTTGTTGCAAGTTCTATTTTCCTGCATTACAATATAATTTCCCTTAACACTGCTTAGCCAGGAGCAATCCAGAGTGATTCACAATTCAGCTAAAGCTTGCAGATAGCTTGCAGTGTGCCCTTGCTCTGAGATAATTTCAAGTGTACAGGAAAGGTAAAACCTACAGGAAGGATGACTCTTGGTAAATTGAGATGGGAATTTTAACATAGCAAAGTATGTGCCAGGCTTGCCTTATGTCCATCTCAGCCCCCAGAGTGTTGGAAGAATCAAAGGAAGCAAGAATCCCCATGAAGAATTTGGGCCAACTTGATCAATAGTCATTGTCACATCTCCTGCTGCAGCACTTTAGGACCAGGGCTCTGCAGCACCAGAGGATGCCCTACACAACTTTTGTGCCCCCAGGCCAGGCGGGCTCCAGCTCTGTGGTCTTGTTGGGAATGCTTCCAGGGAACCAATCTGCACTACCAGCCACTGCTTAGAAACTGTGGCAGAGGCACAGTTGGAAACCTGAATTCTTTGTCTGCTTAATGGGTGGTTCTTGCATGGTGGGAGGAGAATTCCTGAATTAACTTCAGACAAAACTCTGCACAGTCAGGTTAGAAGATTGGCTAAAGGTGAAAAAGTGGGGTATTACATCCTTTCCTGGGACCTGAGAGGTGGTTGTTGTGGTTGGGTTACAGCTCTGTAGCAGGAAGCTTCTCTCCCTTTCTGCGGAGAGCGGCTTAAAGGCCCCGGGTTCTGCGGGAGGCAGCGAGGCTGGTGGTACACAAAGATAGATCTGTGTTCCAGCCCATCACAGTGTTACAAAATGGTTTGCACCATTTTCTGCAGGTCCCTGTAATCTTTCAAAACTGCTTATAAAGCTTTTATAACCTCACCATGGAAATTTTATCAGATAGATTTTTTTCCCATGTTGATTGTAGACTGCACAGAGTGCAGTACACATATGCTCAATGGACCTCTCCCATTCTTAAATATTGATTGTATCAAATGTGACACTAGATTGAATCAAACCATGATTCTTTTTCACAGTTTTGCAATCTAGGTTGCTGCCTGGTAATTTAGTCAAGGATTCATTTAGTAGCAATCTGTGCTGTAGTGCCAGTACAGTGCAATAAAATCTTTAAAAAAAACCCCCATTCAGATTAGCATTATATTTAGATAGGATGAGACTATTCATCAGTAATGTATAAGCATATGACTTCTATGTGCTGTGAACTTCTGTCAAATTTAATGGTCATAATGGTCTCCATCTCATATGTCTATTTCCTGATTAGCCTAATCAGATTTTCCAGTTGGAAAGTTAAACTGTCTTTGTATGGTATCTTGCAAAATAGGCAAAGGATCTGTCAAATAAATGAATAAAACAAAACTAAAAAATAGCCAGGAACAACTGGTAATTTTTGTCAGTTACAGGTTACTTTCACTGCAATTGAATAATTTTATTTTATACCTAAGATAGGAGGAATATTAAAAAAGTTCAGCATGGCAGTTTTTTGTATTTCTTTCAAAGCATAAAGTTCTCTTCACATTTGCTACCGCCTACTCATGGCTTATTTCCTATCTGACACTTGAGCAATTGTTATAAACCATTTCCATCTGTGATTTACCTTGTGTTTTCTATTGCAGGCGGCAGTTAATGTATCTTGCTGCTGTTATGAAATTAAAAAAATGGTCTGAAAATGATAAGAACAAACACTTGCAAAACAGGAATAGGAAAAACAAAAGCTTGTATGTTTTCAGAATTCATGTGCTTTGGAAACCTCTCAAACCACAATGTAATAATTATTAGGATGCTTAAAGTATCTTCACTTAAAAAAAAATAAAAAAGGAAGTGTGGATGGGCTAACACTACTGAAGTATTTTTATGGTAACTTCCTTCAGCTACAAAAGTGATGCAGCACTGACATGAAACAAAAATTTGATGTTACAGATGTCTGCAGAGTTTTAAAGTTTACTCTGCATTTCCCTCCAGACCTCTTCCAGCTGAAATCTACTGACACTGGAGGAGTTCTATCATAAGAAAACTGTTCCACCTAAGGTGAACAGCAGAACCTTAAACTTGATCATTACTAGAAGGACAAAGGTAGAGCAAGCAAGGCTAGAGTAGGTAGTGTTAATTCAGAAGACATCTGCACACTAGAACTTTGCATTTGAAAGTGGTATGGGTCAGGAGCTCACACACACAGCTCAAAGAGAGGAGAAAATACTGAACAAACATACTATTTTTGGAAATATCATATGCATTTTCTAAATTTAATGCCTACCAGAAAACATGCAAGTGTTATCTTAATTTCTAAATGAGCTGTCTTTGAAAGAGGATGAAATATCTATGCAATGGATTCACTTTCCAAACATACACTTTGCTAATGTTAGGAATTACTTTTACCTGTCCCTCAGCTAGTTAATTAGGTGCATTTTCTAATGCAAAAGGCATTTTTTGATTTCACTGTGACAACTTCAAATGTTCATGAAGGTATAGTTTGTTCATAGCCAGGTGTGTGAGTAATCACTGCAGTTTAAATTAGTGATTGGTGAATCATAGGTAAAATAGAAAAAGCCTGCTGTCTGCTATTTGAACAGATAATGCACAGTGTGAAAACAGTTTCAGATGGTGATGACATAGGAATTGTCTGGTCTACATGCAGATGCTGTGAGAGCACACAGGAAATTTTAATCTATGCTGATCCATTGTATTTATTCATTTTAGGTACTTCCATGCTTGAGCACATGGCTTAACTAAAATATTTTGTGAAAATTCCTTTGAACTGTACACCTTGAAATGACTTTAATGCACTTGAACACTCTGTAGCTTGCAATGGGTTAACATTTAGGAACAAACATATTTCTACAATTTCTTTTGCAATTTCTACCCTTGCAAAACTCGTGCTGTCCTTAAGTCACCTTTTTCTTCTTTCTTCTTTTACCTGTTCATATGTACTAGAGGTGATTTTAGACCCTTATGTATGATTCTGGAGAATATGCCAGAAAATGTTAACAAATGGGAAGTTGTGGTTTAGTTTTATTTTTCTGAGGGTCTTTTTGCCCTAGAACTTAATCTAAATCCTAGATTACTAGATACTTTTGGGCAGTTCCCACAGACATTGACAAGATTTTAGGGTGTTCAGCATGTCACAGTAGGTTCACAACATATGTTTAGATTCTGCCCTAAGCTTCAGTTTTTGCTGACATGCTTAGTCTTAATATTTGTTCATCATTTCATCCCTTCCATCTCAGATTTCCAGATTCCTCTAACTAAAGCATCAGTCATATTATGGTAGTCCTTCAGTTGATGAATATCTTCATTTCTCTCATTACCAAACATGCAGTAATGAATAATACTGAGCAAATAGCAGTTCATTTCTGGAATGCAGAATGTTCTCCTGTATTATCCAAATGTCCTCCAAACAAGATAAAATTTGCTGTGCAACCTTCCATGTGTTGTATATACCATTATGTCTTGAGCAGGTTGTGTTCTCAGTGCTTCTCTTGAATACCTTTTGTCAACATTCATACATGAGAAGAGGGGGAATGAGAAGCTCTTTCCAATAAGACGGAAAACTGCTGCCCTATTTCTTATTTTATGATTTGGTTGGTAAAACAATATTTTGCAAAGAAGGCATTCAAAAGCAGTGTTTATCCCAGTTTCTGTTCCATTTTATAACCATGTCAGAAAGGGACAAATATGTATTCTATACATATAAATCTTTGTCTCTTCCCCTACCTTTATTCAGTACATTTGTGATATTTATTTTGTTAGTGGCTTTAAAGAAGTGAGTGACTTTCTTTGGAACTTTGGCCTCTTAAACCATAGCAATATTTAATTTTGGAAGTGTTTATGTAGGAGGTGGAGTAAGAGTGCTTTCCTATTTCCATCATTATTTAAAAATTATAGTAGAGAGTATCACACCTTTGAGATATCCAAAACAAGTAGCTATTCAGACATTGGAATGACAAAGGGATGGTGCTCAAGCTGAGATACTCTCCAGCCTGCAACTAAAGAGCCATAAAACACCTGAAAAGAGCTGGTTTAGATACCACATTTATACAGAGTTCTAGCAGAATGAAGGGAGCTTATAGGACTTGTTGAAAAACAGAAGCAAAATTAGGCTACAGCATCAGTTATTTATAACTTGCCATTAATAAAGATCCTTCATTTATTTAGTATTATGGAAATCAAAGCACATGCTGCACTTTGTTAACGTTTGTCTCATGTAAGACCCCTTAGCTGTGCTGCAGCCATGTCTGTTTGCAATGCTTGTTTGCATGCAATGCATCTATCTATCTGTCTGTTTGTAGGAAAACAGTTGTAAAGAGGTAATTTCCAGGTAAGTAGTAACAAATGGATGAGATTCCTTAGTCCCTGTTAGACTGGCATGTCTGTCTATATCACACTGTCATTATCTGCATTTTGCAAAGAAACCTAGTGTAAGTTTGAAGATTCAGTGTTTGCGCAGACACAACTCTTGTGAAGGAGACATAATTTATGCAAATCACTAGAAAATTATTTCCTGTCTTTATGAATGACTCAAAGCTACAACATTGCAGATTAGCCACATATCTCTTTCATTGCTAATTTATGGACATAATGAAGTATATTTGAAACAGATACATAAACTATAAAAATCACCATGCTTTAACAGGCCAGTGGTCTGCATAACTCGTGTCCTGATTCCAGCAACTATCTGTGTACAGAGGCAGTGTTAAGTGTACTCAGCTTCAAATGTTGATTACTCTGAAGTAATATGCGGTAGGATTTTTTTGTCAAGTACATTAAGCCCAGACTGATTTACAATCTGAAGCACTGGACATGAGATTTATATTTTTCAGGCCCAAGGAATTCAGTTGAAAGGGCTGCATTAGTGAATTCAGGGAGACCTTTTTAATCTCTTTCTACTAGTATCTCTTTCCAGCAAGGAAGCTGCAATTCTACAAAGCTATTTAGTTCAGTAGCTCTTACTGGTGTGAGCTGGGAATTAAAAAGCCCTGAGGACAGAGAATTTATCTTCTAAACAACATTGCCTCATGTCTCCCTAGCAGACCATTCACCACAGAAACCTGGGCACGCTTTTCTACGTTTAGACAAAGCTAAAATCAACTGTAATGGGGAGCAGGATGGTGTCTGCAAGCCATAAGGACACCACTGTGCTGTGTCTGGGGAAATGTAACTCTGCCAATGTTGAACCTAGGGAAGATTGCCAGTACCTTAAGTAATGCTGGCAGAAATCCATTCCAGGTAGAAATTTCCAGTTTGGAATGTCCTGTCTGAGTTTTCTGAGCTATTCAAAATTAACAATTTTTAATAAATTAATCTTACAGGAATATTCTTCAGGAAATCTACAGCTATAATAATTAGATTATATTCAGCATAGTGCTTAGTAATGCTTGATAATCCTTGATTGAACACATTTTTCTGAATTTCCCAGGCGTGAGAGATTAATTGTTCTCTAGGTTCTTATCACATTAATTTAGTTGGGCCTTTTGAAGTCACAAGGAAGAAAGTATAATAAAAGATCAAAAGACCTCTGAAAACATCAGTTAATGTATTTAGCACATCAAATTATGATGCACAGGTTTGTTATTCTCTATTTAATTTTAGAAATGCATATGAAATGTGTAGGAATTTTCAGAGTTAGGAATTTAATTTGAGATTTGAAACTAAAAGTCTTTCCCCACAGCTGAGAGAGAGAAGGAAAAGAGAAGATGTGAATCAATCTACCTGTGCTCTGTGTGGCTTGTAAACGTGAACCTCTTCCCACTGACCTGATGCAGCTCCATTCTTAGACCCCTAAATCAAACACCTAGAAATCACTTAGGGTACATCTTCTTTTTGGCAAGTGCCAAAGACCTTCCCTGTTACATAAACAGATTTAATCTGGTCTTTGCCAAAGCAAATTCTTGGATATGTTTCATTAAGTGTCTAAATTAGGAGATGTGAATCCCTTTTAGAAGTGCAGTTTTTCTTCCTCTTATTATTAAATTGCACCCTTGGAGTAGTTTTGTTCTTCCTGTATATGGAACAAGTCCTTTATTCATATACAGTAGTGAAGACACCTTGAAACAGGAATTCCTTTCAAGTACAGCTCAGAATGTATTTCTTAAAAATGATTTAAGCACAGAACCAGAGAAAAGGTCAGGTTGGAAGGGACCACAGTGGTTTGTCTGGTCTAACCTCCCTGCTCAAGTAGGGTCACATCAGAGCACATTGCACAGCATTCAGACAGCTCTTGAATATTTCCAGTGAGGGAGACTCCATAACCTCTCTGAGCAATCTGCTCCAGTGCTTGATCATTTAACAGGAAAGAAGTTTTCCTCCTGTTCAGGTGGATTTTCCTGTGCATCAGTGTCTGCCCACTGCCCCTTGTCCTGTTGCTGGGCACCACTGAGCACAGCCTGGATCCATCCTCTGGACAGCCTCCTTTCAGATGTTTATAGACATTGATGCAGTCCCTCATCACTCCTCCTCAACACTCTTCTTTAAAAAAATCCTCCCAAAGTACAAATTTGACAAAGCTTACCCTCTACCCTGGCAGGACTCAGCTCTTAATTTAATTAGCAATCTATTAATTGACCCTTAGTGAAGAAAACAATACACATAATCTCTAATAAACAAAAAACTCCATGCTAAGGTTCACTAGAAATAATGTATTTAAAACCTAAGCAAATACTTTGCCAGTTGACGAGGATTGATTATGTTACCAGTGCCTTAAACCAACCTCAGAAAAGTATTTAAAGGTAAACCTACTGTAAGCAGAGAACACAGAGAAGACAATGTCATTAAAGACTCCAATGTTTTATAGCATCTACAAAAAAAAAAAAGAAAAAAAAAAGAAGAAGAAGAGGCAAAAAGTCAAAGGACAGAGGTGAATGAGAAATCTTTAATTGAGAATAAGTTCTGCAAACTGTAAAGTACACAATTAAAATATTCAGTGGTGATTAAGCAATTTTTTCTATAACAGTAGAAGCTTACAAAAAATTCACACCGTATGGCTGTGGAACAGAATAACACTTTTGAAAATGCCTCATTAGATGTAAGCATTTTGCTTGAGATGGAAGTATGTCTGCTAATTTTTTTATAAGACTTAGCAAAAAAAGAAGTATGTGTAGAGCTTGTGTCTCTCCTTCTCTGTATCTTTTACTTTTTTGAAATAATTACTATCCTGAAGGATGGGGAGGACAGTGATAGGAGAAAATTTTAAAATTTTTGAAATAGATAGACTTATTATTATAAAAAAAAAAGTCCAATGAAGTTGCACAAATTGTACTTTAATTTTTCTTTATTATTTGTGAAAGTTTTGCTAATCTATCATTATTCTCAAAAAACCCCAAAATAATACATTGCAATAGTTACGTGAATTGCAGCACTTAACCACACTTTATCTGATTTCCTCTCATTTGGAAGTAATAGTTGAAAGAATAGGGGAAGAAAATAGGAAGGAAAAGTGAAACTCAGGTCCTTGGATAGAACTAAAAGTCCTCATGGTGTAATGAGAGTTAGGATTACATTCTGTATGTATCATTTACAGGAGAATTTGTCCAGTTCTGGTAGGAGATGTTTTTCCCAGAGACAGTGTTTAGTAGCAGCTGTGGAAAAAGAAGTTTTCCCTCTGAAACAGTCATATATTGCATTACAATGCATACTTCCAGAGAACCACTGTGATAATTTAGTTTTCACACGTCTACAGTCAAGTGGTTCATGTCCTTAGTTGCATTGGTCAAGGAAGATTGTTTTTTTCCAGTAAACATTTAATAATAGCTGTTAGTACTCAGAGGCATTTTTAGCCCCTACTGTTCAGCAACCAAAGGAAGAAGTTCTTTCCCACAAGTCAGCAGAGAGGACTGTCTCCAGTCCTGGCTCCCCTTAATATGTCAGTTTATAAACTGTGGTAGCTCAGCAGGTGTGTTGTGAGTCAAGTTTGCAACGAGGTGCTCCTAAGAGCAGAAACACAGCACCTAACTCAGGTTTGGCTAAGTCCACTCAGCAGTCTTACATAATAATGCTTTCGGGGTTTTTTTAGCATTCACCTCTAAAATTAGTGCAAAACCCTTCCCTCACCCCCCCTATTTTCAGTTCCAATTTAATTTCATGTCACTCTGTGTCAGCAGATCACTTGGGTGTGCACCATCACTTGCTGTGACTCAGTTTATGTGCACAGCTGTGTCAGGTGGATCTCTGTCACCCTTGGCAAGTGGCTCTGGGACATTGCAGAGTGTGCCCTGTAGCCACAGGTTTCTTGGCTCCGGGTTGCCTTTCTGCCCTGCCTCCCCACTTTTCCCTAAAAGGCTGATGACAATTCCAGAGAAAGAAGCAGTTCTTGACACCAAGAAAAAAAAAAAACAGAAAAAAAAACCCCACAAAACAAACCACAATGAATTTATTCTTTTCATACTCATGAGCAATTTTTGTTCATTAGGGGCATGCAAATGAAGTATTTCTATCACTATATATACAGGTGGGAATATGCTGAAAGCAAATCTGTAGACTGCATTGCAAACACAAGGGCTGAAATTTGGTATTAGCTTCTTTTACGTTAAATTCCTGTAGGTATTGATTTTTTTTCCACATAAATTTCCCAGATTTGATTTTATATTCATAGTTCAGACTAAAACCAGTGGCTTACATGAGATAGCTGTGTGGCATGGACCTTAGATAAACTATAATTTAAAGAAATAACTTCTTTAGTCTGCTTTAATAGTGTGGTGCTAAAATCATGTTTTATGGGTAGTGTTTTGGCTATCTTGCAGTGGTTTTATTAATCAGGTTTTGTCATGAAATATAAATTGTAAATCTCATCCTATGTACAAGTTCAGTTTGGGATTTTCAGAGAATTAGGTAAGGAGGTGGAAGAAATATCCAGACATGATATCAGATTAAAAAAAAACCATTAGAAGTTAGAGATAGGTCAGTAACACCAGGTAAGAGACTACTTCCAAGGAAAATATTTAATTTCCACTGGTGCCAAGTCTCAGAGCTTACCAGTAATAGCAGAAGGATTCACTTTGCAGATTCCAAAGTCTCTAATTCTTTAATTCTTGATTTTTTCAGTAGTGTTTCTTAATTTTGCAGTTTATAAATTTGGTAGTAACAAAGTCTCAACCTACACACATGCACTGGAAACAGAATTTTAGTGCAATGAAACTGAAAAATTTAAACCTCTGGCCTTCAAATTGGACAATACTTTCACACACAGTATTTTTTTCAAATTTCTAACACTTTGAGATACTAAAAGAACTGTAAAACAATTGTCACTTTATTGATAAAAAAAACCCCTCAATACCATTTTTAACCTTTTAAATAATAAACAAATTGAGAAGTTAAAAGTGAAGATTTCAAAATAAAAAATCATTGTGTTTATAATTAGGTTTCTCAGGAACGATGTGTCCCTAGTGAGAGCAATAATCAGTTCTAAAAACAATAGGTACAGTGAGACATTTATGTGTATTCATGCAATTCATACCCAAAAGAATTAAAGGATTTTCTGCCAATAGACTTTGAAATTGTCACTAGCTCACTAGGAATCTTTGTGGAGAAACCTGGAATGAAACTCAATATGAAATACAGATTTAAATAACGACTTATTACAGCTAAACTGCCAGTCTTGACCCAAACTGGAAAAAAGGCCCCTCACCACTCACTGACATTTTTGCATGATGATATCAATTATAGCTATGTATTTTGAAGTCTGTTGAAACGAACCTAATTGGAGAAATTCTCTTGAAGAGACTCAAAATTACTTTTCTAGGTGTAAGTGGAGAACCTGAAAACGTAATGGTATATACAATTGTGATTTTTATCAGTCACAGTACTTGGATTTCCCAAAAGCCACAGTTTGTTTCATAGCTGAAGCATCTACCAGGACATTACAGAGATGATACTTTTATGTCTCAGAAGTGGTGGAAGGAGTTAGTTATGGTTCTGTGTGATGTTCCTTAGGTGGATCACAGCTTCATGAGACATAACTCTCATGGCTAAGGAGAACTTGCAGCTTTGCTATCGTGATGGCTCACACATTATTATCTCTCTTGGTGGTGTGGTGTCAACACTTATGTCCAGGAGTACTTAAGCAATAAGTTATATATAAGATGTGTTGTAGGAGTTTTGTCTTATCCCACAGAGCAGAATGCTGTACTAACAAATTCCTTCACATCACAGCCTCATATCTTGAACCAGAAGTTTGTCTGTACGTGGGCATTTGATACCTTCTTGAACCCACAAATATGATAATCACCTTGTCCCACCTCCTCATGACCTACACTTAACAATGCCTAAACCACTGTGTCTTGCTGCATTGTTATTGAACATCATTGAGATGGCTAATTTAAAGGCCAAAAACTTATCATTGGTTTCCCTATATCCTTTTGTTGGAGACTATTAATGAATGACATTCCTGTTTTTTCAGGTCATAGTTTCTTTATGAGAACAATTGATTTAGCAATACATAGAAGCATCAAGCTTTAAATAGATTACACAGTTCATGCTTCATAAATCACATTGGTCGCACATTCTTAACTTTTATAGAAAACCAACTGTTTGACTGTTTTCCTCTAACAACAGTGGATGACCCTTTCATAATTACATTAAAACCCAATTTGTTTTTGTAGATTAACTATAGACAGATTTTAAATGTGAAATTGTATTTAGAAAATCTTTTTCTAAACATTCTTGAAAAGAAGTGTATCAGCAGCATTTTACACTAAGAAACACTCCTATTTTTACAGCAGTATTGCTTTCATAACAGTGCTATGTATTCTGCAAAGCATTTGTATACTTCACATTTTATCTGCTGTGGATGATATACTGAAAGTGATACGTTATATATTTATTCACACTTCATTTTGGGGCTGACAATCGTAGCATATACTTCCCTTCTCATACTTTACCAATTACCTTAACCCTGACCTGCATGAATGTAATTTTCTGCATTAATGAGAAGTAGCTGTCTCTGTGAAGAGCCTGAGCTGAGTAAACGCTGTCAGCTGTGTCAAATGGTGGTGATAAACAGCTTTCACTCTTTATTTATGGCTGCTGGTGCCCATGGAGGAATTCACACTTATTCAAATGTCTGTTTATTTGTAAGTAAAGGACTACTGTGAAGTCCTGAAGACTAAGGAAACATGCATTCTAAAAATAATTTGGGGTTATATTGTTAGAGAGTCGCATGATTTTTGTGTTCTGGGAAGTCTACGGCTGTTATGCTGCAGTTTCTGTTTTGAATGGGAAACAACAACAAATTTGGAAGTACACATTTGAGTTTGACAAGATTCTGAAGTTACACTTCATTCAGAAATTAGAATTAGTCAGTTAGTCAACACTCAAAACTTCTGCACCAATTTTTGTTCCCAAGATTATAATTAAAAATTTAAAGTGATTATAACTCCTCACAGAGCAGATGTTCTGATACTTTTTCCCATTTACAGGAGTTTAAATGCTGAGAAGAATAGCCTGTGAAGGAAAAGGCTGATGATGATCGCCTGGGAGTTCTCCGTTCTCCTGCAGGCTTTCAAGGACCTGTAAACTTCAGTGGTAGCAAGCTACCACCAAACATTCATATAACCCTTGTGAGAACCAGAGAGATCAGTTTAAAATAGAAGAAAGAAAGTACTTGACAAAGTGGTTAGTGAATTTATGGAATGTGATGTGAAGGCAGATGACATCAGATGCTTTAAAACGTGGCGAATTCACAGTATTATTAAATACATGGTGGGAAGAATCTAACATCAGGGATGTAAAATCTAACATTCCTTTTGCTCAGCTTGGTGGTGTTCACATCCAACAGTACTTGCAAAAAAATAACTGAGACCTGTTTTCTGACATGGATGCAGAAAGGTGTTTTTTTTTTGTTTTTTTTTTTTTTAATCGAATACTTATTTATTCATATTACTTCTTGCTGGGCAATGTTCAGCTCCAGAAGAAATCTATGCAAAAATTTCCCTGTGGTCCTTTGATATTAAAGTTGCTAGCTAGTGTAGGATATATCTGAAGTCTGCTGATGTACTTTGAAATTCTTCTATTTTTCAGGACTCATACAGAAGAAGGTTAAATTTCTAATGAACAAAACAGGCAATGTCAAATTTGGGCAGCTTGTGAAATATTGGAGCAGCACTTTCATGCATGTTCCTATGCAAAGTTTCCAGGAAAACATTGATTAAAAAGAATGTATTCTGGGAAATCAACAAAAAATGTTGGATAATTTGGCTCAAATTTGGCTGTATCCAGCCTGACTGAACATCTTGAATATCTCTGCCAATTCTTTTTCAAATACCTGGAGAAACTATTTATAGGAAACAGTAATTTCAGATTGTAAGTTGAGTGTTTTTCCATTTGGTTTCTTATTCCCCCTATTTTATTAAACTTCAGCTTCAGTTCTGCCCTACTGCTCTTCCAGTAAGGATGCAGATACACAGCTTCAGTGGAAAAGTTGTGAGTTTCTCCCAGACAAGCTCCCTTGGTGATCATATCTCCTCTGCTTGAAAAGTGGGAGCTGTGACTTTGAACTCCTCTAGTCCAAAATGGGAATAGACCATTCTTTTTGATTTCTTTGACATTCTGTGGCAGGTAATAGGAAGATTTACAACTCAATATCTATTGACACTGGCATTATCTTAAAAAGAACCTAAATTATGAAATGTTGCTATGCTAAATATGGCAGAAATACTTAGGCACACAGAAGAAGTTCAGATTTGTTTGGTGCTGAGTGTTTTCACTGACAATCTCTTTGTAGAGGTTTTCCTGTGTAATGGTAACTCTGATCCACCTCTGGGAATCCTTCCTGCATGTGTTAGGAGGCTCATGCAGCCTCTCTGGGGTTGCATTTAATGTGGAAGAGTAGCTGAATGATGCTTGAAAAGAGGATTATCTTTAAAAATCAGGTTTTAATTTTTATTTTTTTTCTGATATCTTCATTAGTTAGTTAATATTTAGGGTATCTGCCTTTAGGTATAAAGCACTCACTGTAGCCAGTGTTGATATTGTGGCTGAAACTCTTATGACTCACAATGATTGAAACTCTTGTGGGTTGTCTCTTTAGCTTGTAGGTCTAAAGAAGGTACACTAACATTCAAACCTTTTGAAATTATTTTAAATAACTGTATAATTATTGTTAGCTCTGGCTCTAATTATTTTGCTCTGTTGAACTTCTGAAATATCTTGACTTGGTTACTTAACGAATCTAAAGCAGCAGGCAGATGGCTTTTCATCTATTGTTAAATTTCAGGGGCTTACTAGTGCTAATTATTTTGAAATGGATTCCTAGGATAATATGCATTATTTCAATGAATAATGCAGGACTGGCAATTTATTGGCAGAACATTCACAGGAGTGCCATAAATCTAGAAATAACATAAAAGCAGAGAGGATACATATTTTAAAAGCACAGCTTGGGGAATCACATTTGGGCAAAGCTACAAACCTTCTTATGAGGGCGCATATTTTTGAATATAATCAAATCAAGAGATTGTCAGTGAGAGACTGGAGTTTATTTTACATATTATTATGACAGCTAAGAGACAGTTATTGAAATTGAATATTATATACTAGATCCTGCACAAACCCATGGGGTGGAAAAGGAGAAGCTGTACTGTCAAGAACTCACAACCCAAATATAATCCCGAGTGCATCACCTGTATACAGTCACACACAGGTGAGAAGTGACAACAAGACATGCTCAGCTGATGTCACAGCCTGAATTTTCCAGGCAGCAGCAGCCCATGTTTTTTGTAAGCATGTTCTCAAAGGAGAGAGTGAGAAAAATGGTAACAGCTAATGAAATAGCCCTGCAGTTGTTCCAAGTGGCCCTTTCCAAGCTTGAAGGGCAGTTAAAGAACTGAACAGAGAAATCCCCTACTAAATAGAAATAGGGAACAAAACTGGAAAAGTATGTTTATTATTTTGTTTAGAATGAAGTATGATTTCATAAGAGACATTTTAATCTAGGACTGCTGACACTGATGAAAATACAGCTGGATACGTTTTGGGATTGAAAGCAGCATTAGCTCTACCTCATAGGAGCTCCATTTGGTTGCACTGTAGGGCACAGGGGTTTGGGCAGTTATTGTCACTGTTGCAATAGAATGTAAAGACATTTAAATTATCTAATAGTGGCCACTATTGGAGACACTACTAATCTGGGTAATCCTTTACTATAGTGCAGTATGAGCACTTCTCTACGGCTATAAACTTTTAAGACTGATTTATAACAAACCTCAGTGTAAGACAAATAGTATAGCACAAACAGAGGAAATAGATATGAAGGGATGTACTTGTTAAAAATACAATGATACAGAACAAATAAAAATGGCAAGATAAAAAATATCCTTGATTTGTAAAACAAAACAAACGAATCATGTTAGTTTTAGTTGTAGAAATATGATGAAAAGATTGAATATTCTAAGGAAGATAGATAATACATTCTTTCAAGATTATTGATTACTGGTTTTTATAATTAAGAAATTCAGTATAAGGCTCCCAGTACTTTTCAGCACTTGAATTTACCATACATGTGTAGAAACCATATCACTGCAATGTACTATAGCAACAATAGCAAAAGGCCTATGGCCTTTCCAAGGAATACAACAATTTTTGAGGCGGAATATTATCAAGGTAAGGTAAGAGCAGTGAATATATATGAAATTAAAAAAGTATTTTATTTTTATTAAATCTTGCAGTATTCATTCATGCTTGATGCCAATTTACAGAGTGCAGACACTTTAACCTTTAGTACATGTGATTTTAATTTGCCAAATTACACACATGCACGCCAGTGAAGGGAAAATTATTAAGAAAAGATTTTTTAGGAATTTCTGTTTGTGTTTTTATAATTATTTTTCTCTAAGTTCTGCTATTCTCTAAATAATTCCATTCAAAATGTACTACACTTAAGAATAGACTGGTAATAATGGATGTTTACATTCAGAATTTTACTTTGTCCTGTTCTACTCAGATTTTACTGAGATGCATATGCAAAATGGTTATTAAAAAAAGCTAGCATGATCATTTGCCCTAGTGCCCAGACAGTCTGAATTATTTTCTGGGGTAATTCTTGTAAATTTTTCAAAAGAAAGTTTGAGATTGATAGGCATAAGTCTTTGTCAGTCATTAGATTTGAGCAACACCTTTCAGCTGCTGAAGAAAAGATTTTTGCAGGGCTGCTTGCATTTGTCTCCAGAAGAAAGATGACAGAGACTCTTCAGTAAGTATTTTTCCAGCCTTAAGATGTCCTGAAGGTTAGATTGCCTAATGATGAGTCAGTCACACATTTAGAAAGACCTCACTGCTTAATCCTGGTGCTACTTGTACTTCCAAATCAATCCTACTGTTAGTTTCACTTATAAATTAATGACATTCACTCTGAATGCATTACACTGTGAAACATATTTTGAACTCTCTTAATCCATATATAGTCTTTTTTGTTGTTCCTCTCCTGAATATATGTAAAGAAAAGACTGCTTTGGCACTTGTATTTCCATAACTTTCCCTGAAATTCACTTTTAGTCTAGTATGCTTTTCTGGTCTTATGTTTTCCTTCCTGTTGAATTTCTTTCTAAGCCTGACAGCACAAAGCCTCTTGGAAGGCTTGCTGTGCTCTGCATCTCCTCATTCAGCACACAGGGTAGTGCTTGCCATGATCATAATTCTGAGTTAGTCACAGTACCCCTCACAGCATTCTCCACCATGCTTTTAGGAGGTGCCACCTGTTCTAGGAGTGTGGGTGTACAAAATTCAAATAGAAAAGAATTGGCAGGTTAGATTTCTATGAGTAATCAAAATGAAATACAGAGCTGGAAGTACAATTTTTCAACTTGACCTGAAAAGCCAAATTCAGTGGCAACTACAACACACCCACATCCTGAGCAGGTTGAGCCCTTTTATTCAGCAGATCTGGGACATGGAGAAACTTTGGAGCCAAAGCTGTCAAGGCAAGGAAAGTTTTGTGGAGCCCCAGCACGGCAAGCTGCAGCAAGTCGGACAAAGAACCTGGGACCTGAGGAAACAGGACAGGCTGGCACACAGATTGTGTTCTCAGCATCCCAGTTTACAGAGACAGAGCACCCCAATATTTCAGAGAACACACCGTGTCTCTGCAGCTCCTCAGGTCCCCAGACACCTGCAGGCAGGTTGCCAAGATACCACGGCTCTGTTCTCAGATGCTCACAGGATGGTGAGACTAAAACACAGAGACTTTCTGCTTCTTTGGGTAGTCTGAGAAATGTGGCTTGTACTTTCATTACCAGCTCAGACCTGATTGTCACTCTTTTTATTTAATAAATTTTTCTTTGAGCCCTTTCTTTGCCAAAAAATCTGGTTTTAACCCAGAGGTTTCTTTCCCATATGAAAAGGGAGATATAGTAGAAACAATCCCATAAACTGCCAAGTTTTTTTGTTTGTTTGTTTATTTTGTTTTTTTTTGTTTGTTTGTTTTTTTTGATAAAAGTTAAGAATTGAGATTTAGCTTCTATTCAAAATAATAAAAATATCAAACACCTAAAATTTCCCAGAGATAGTTCATGGTAGTTCTAGTAGCAGATAGATTATGTGAATCACCAAAAATATAACACAGTAAATTACATACTGCTAATCACAAAAATATGAGGACTACAGCACTTCACACTCCATAAATTCTTCTATTTATATAAAATCCATGACACTTCTATGGCCCAAAAAAAATATAAAGGTAAAAACAAACTACTCTCCTGAGCTGGAATCTGAATGCACATTGTTTTAGTGGCAAAAAAGAAAAAGTGGTAAAGAAAAATAAATTATCAGTAACCACAGATATGAACATTGTACAGTCTGCAGGGTTAGCAATTCAAGGGGGAATAGGATGAAAATGAGTAAGGAAAAAATTGGTTTACTTAAAATGTTGCTGCAGTTGTACAATATTTAATATAGCTTTAAATTACATTGAAAAAGCATATATATCTGGCAGAACATAGAGAAATATTTAGAGAAATGCTAAAAGCTGCCTAGTTTTCTGAGATACAGTAAAAGACTCTAATTTGCACAGGACAAATATTGAGTATTTGAAATTCCATGAGGCACCGTTCAATGGCAATTACTTCTATTTTCTCTTAAAGTCCCCCAGTCACTACATGACTTGTGGGCATGTCAAAACCAGTATAGAGAACTCCACTTTAAGATAACAAATAATTTAATGATCTATTTATATACCTCCTATTAGCATTCTAAAAAGTGCTTTTTTTTAATAGGCATTCACTGTTAGGACCAAGTCTCCTATGAACTTCATCTAACAATTTAATTGTTCTGTATGAAACTAGGGTAAATTTTGGCTGAGGCAGAAGAATTCATATCTGTAAGAGCCTTATTAATATTTTTTTTTCCTTCTGTTAGTTCTTGGAATATTTTTTCCTTTAATTTCTGAAACATATCTGTATATCTTAAGGTTTATCTTCCATTTAAATTGAAACAAAATTGTTACTTGATAGAATGAATGAAAAATAGTTCACAGACAATTAAGTTTTCATAAATCTTTCCAGCTTACACCCCTTTCCTAAGTTTTTCTTCATTAAGACAAACAAAAAGCCAAATGTTACTATGGAAATATCCTGAGAGACATTTGTTACCATTTTCTTTCTAACAAGTGAATTGATTTGGTGTATTTTCTTTGTTCTTAAATTTGTATTTCTACTAATTCTGAGAAAGTGTAGCCAGAAGTGGTGCTTCTTTAAATTTTCCTTAATTTCAGCTTTGTGGATAATGTTAAAAAAGAGTTAGAATGAAACCAAATTATTTTAGAACTGAATTTGGAGACAGCAATAATCTTCTACTGGAAAGGAATTGAATTTTTTTTATTGTGTCTAATCAGCAAATTCTGCAAATCCAGGTAAAATAGACAAAAATAATCTTCAAAACTTGTATTTAAGTCCTTGTGATTTTTTATTAATACGGCCCATGTATTTCTTCTCAGCAATTTAATGTAATGAACCCTGTAAAATGTAGTGAATGTGGAGCTTTGTGTGCTAAGGGTTTGGTCATGCAGTGACAGTTGGATCCGATCATTTTATCAGCAAAGACTCAATATATAAACCAGATACAACAAGGTTTCTGAATTCATATTTAGGCATAATATAAAGTTCATCTTTGTAAGATTTTTGTTCCTTCTCAGTTGCCAGAGAAATTACTACTTCTATGCAAGTGGTCACAGAAATAAGTTATAAGAAGTTTTAAGAAGTTATAAGTGCTCATAATGTGGGGTTGATAATTTGGGCAGGATTGATACATGAGGCATTTCATTGTACGATAAGAAATATATCACTGTCATTAATTAATTACTGTTAATAAACACTGCATGTTTGTTTGCAATAATATGGTATTAGGAAATGTTTATCTTTCTGTCATTTAGGTCTATCATGAGTCATACTCAGTGGAATGACATAATTGTCTTCATTATAAAGTTATTGAAGGAAATGTATGTCTGTTTTTGTTGCTGGGATTAAGGCTCTGATGTTGCATTCACTGGAACTGATGTTAAAATCCTTAGTGATTCAGAGATGGAGGGGTAGGCCCCCAGTGCAGTTACCTATGTGGCTTACGGAAGCAGATGATTCTGAATTCAAATGTTCTCTATGTATTTTTTTGCTTTCATCATTCTTTGTACTCCTCTGAATCTTTTATTTGATAATTTCAAACAGGAAGATGGGGAAAAATTCCACAAATCATATCATATTTCTCCTCAGCATCTCTGCCACATTTTACTACAAATCTGAAATACAACTTTTTACATTTTAAATTCATGCAATAGACCAAAAAAAACACAACTCCCCTTCCCAGCTGAGAGAGAAGAGAAAACAAGGAAGAAAACAGGTCACAGGTGGACATAAAGCAGTTTACAAAAGCAAAATAAAACTTTGCACTCACACAAGCCAGGAAAAAAGAAAAGGTTTATTCACTACTTCCCATTAGTGAGTGTTATCCATCCATTTCCCAGGCAGCAGGGCTTCAGCACATGGAGCAGCCACTCCAGAGGACAACACTGTAGATCACAAATACTCCTCCATTCCTCCTCCCTTGGCTTTTACCCCTGAGCTGGCACATGGCCTGGAATTGATAGTGCAGGGTTCAAATGTTTCTGAAATCATGGGAATTGTATACAATAGATTCAGGGGGTGGTAGGAAAGGTTGGGTCTGGTAGGGCTGGGGAAGGGAGCTGAGCCCTGGGAACGAATTAGATCAGGTGAAACTGCACCTGTGTAATCACCATATGATAAATGATACAATTGTTAGTGTAATGATTGTTTGGTAGTTGAATATAATTATTGTTTAATTGTAATAAGAATCATGAGAAAGGATGTTATCGTAACAAGAATCATGAGAAAAGATGTTTGGGGGGACCTGATGAAAACTACAAGAATTCATGCTTGGATAAGATCAATGTATATAATAGAACAATATGGGTTTAATAATTAATACATAGTTATATAACAAAAAGTGTATGAACACATGTCCATCTTGAATCTATGTCAGAGTCAGATTTGGGTTTGTACCCCTGAGTCCCAGAGCTCTTCAATGAAAGCTCCTGCACATAATCATCCTGTGGTTATGTGTTTCCATGCTAGCAGAATGGCCCTTTGGCTAATTTGGGTCAGCTGCCCTGGCTGTGTCCCCTCCCAGGACCTTTCCCACCCCCAGCCCCCTGATGGGGCCGGGATGTTGGGAGACAGCTCTGATGCTGTGCCAGCCCTGCCCAGCAGCAGCCAAAACTCTGGAGGGTTATCAACTCCTTTCCAGCAACCGGGGCAGAGCTCAGCACTGCCAGGGCTGCTGTGGGAAAATGAACTGCAGCTCACCCAGACACAACGCAGCTATCAGCTCGTGTTGGTATTAAGAGAAGCTGTAAACTTATTGTCTTTGTAGGAATAAATCCTTGGGTCCTTTCAAATGAATGCCTACAAGCTGACTTTTTAAACCTTTTACTATGGGATGCACAATATATTTATGAAATCAAAATTCCTAAAAAACCTCTTAGAAGTGCAGAAAAGAATTAATAATTCTGGAGATTAAAAATACAGTGCAGAAATAATGGGGTGTTCCTCTGGTGCAAACAACCGTGTCTTTCTGAATGTAAAATCAGATTGTTTACATGAAATATTATAACTTTTTTTTTCCCAACAGGAAGTTTGAATACACGTACAAACATATGTGCAACACAAGTGCACAGATTCACTCCAACTCTCGTATAAAATACCAAATGTAATGTAGGCAGCAATTTCACTTGGTCTCAAATTTCTTTGCCTATATATTTCATATCAAAAGACTGCGTGCTGTGCTTCTATGTGAAGCAAGAGAGCATGGTTCATGTCTTATTTTTTCATCTATCTGTCTGTCTGTCTATCTATCTATCTATCTATCTTTCTATCTGTCTATCCCATGTAATTCAGGTTTTTCTGTCTTATCTGATCAGCAGAAAAAAGCACCAGTCTTTATGCGTGAATACTCACGCAAATAAATTTCAGGAACATGATAAATTTTTATTTTATTTTTAATACTGGGAAATCTAATTTTCATTCATTTAATGAAGAGCATTTCCATAATAGACACATGAAATAACTGTGCTCACACAGACTTTAAATACAACTCCTGTGTGCTACTTTGATACTAGCAATTCTGTCAGATCTCCGCGAGTTCCAAATTTTAGATGTAGGCTAAGTTCTTTTGAAATATTGATCATCATGAAAGAGAATTTTAAAGAAAATGTTAGAGGAAGTTGTGTTTAGAAACTGGAATATCAAAGATAGCAGTTCTTATTCTTCCTTGGTCAGAAATAGGCTGCATTTTCTTGCTTTGTTGGACTTCTATTTGTAATAGAAAGGAGCTCTACTTATGGGGAGCTCTTCTATCTGCAAAGCAATTTGGTTTCAAGTGCCTCTGGGTCAGTATATGAACCTCTTTATTTTCCAGGAGAGAGATATTTTCCTGCTATTCAGCCAAGTTGCTGTAACTTGGTTTTCTCAAGGTAGTAAGTAAATATGTAGATAGTTATTGTGGCTCTGCTGATTGCTGACTTGTTTAATGGAAGTAACTTGATTGAAAAGAGAAGCTGTGTGCAGTTCATTGCTTTTTCCCTTCCCTTTTTTCTTTTTTTTTTTTAATTTCCTGTTTCTTTCTTGTTTCTATGTAGTCTTTTGATTTAACTTTTTTGATTGACATTCAGAGACGTGATTTGTAAAGTGGATTTATTTTCTGCTGTCTGCATGCCTCTGGTGGGCTTTCATGAAACTACTCCATTATTTCTTCATTAATCTACTCCATTATTTCTTCATGAATCTTTTGCATTCCTAAGAAAACTAAAATCATAATGCTATCAAATTTTCAGGAAAAAAATGAAATCTGTGTCAAAATTTCAACATATACCTGTGTATATTTCTGGTTTTCATTTCTAAATTTTTGTTTTCCCTAAGGTTTAAAAAAAGGGATTTTTGCCATTACATGCTATTTTAGAATTTTGCCTTTGAACAATGTATAAAATGTAGAAAACTGCTAGTAAGTATTTTAATAGTGTCCATGTGATCATTGGAAAGGAGCTTACTGACAGTCATGGCTTACAGCCACTTTTGAAGGTTTGGTAGGTACTCAGGGGAGCAAGGAAATGTAGTTCAAAATATC
The DNA here is from genome assembly GCF_963662255.1 of Cinclus cinclus. NCBI lineage: Eukaryota > Metazoa > Chordata > Aves > Passeriformes > Cinclidae > Cinclus > Cinclus cinclus. Next base: position 4,381,162 of record NC_085049.1, read on the forward strand.
TGCTGCACATCTGGTAAGAATTTTTTTTCAAAATCTATAAATTATATATGAATTTAAATATGATAAATGGTTCTCTTTTCTTATACTTAATCATGTAAAGAATTATGAAGGATTGTGACTAGATATTTATATTTGTCTGTTAAGATGCTGGACTGTTTAAGGAAGATCATTTCCTTCAATGGGTAGTTACAGGACAAGGAATCTTGAAGTGGTCAAATGTCTCTCTCCAATAGACACCATTCACCAAGTCCTAAGATTTTCTTCCGATGAGCTTGAATTTTTCATTTTTTTTGCTCAAGAACTTTTCTACTTCCAGTAGTACCTTTGCAGCCCTGGAAAGATGAGTTAGCCTAGAGGTCAGTGCTGTAACCAGTACCACCAGTAGTCAACACAGAAATGTCAGTGGCATGAAGCTATGTTTTTTAGGTCTTGTGTCAGGACAAGGATAAGAACCTTGCCAAATTGTGTCTCGTAGCTTAAGCTTTTAGACAGAGTTCAGTGCTCCATCTCCAAATTATATCCCCATGTGTTAAAAATCCTCAGTGATTCCTCATATATGGAACACTCGTGCATGTCTTTGTAATGAGACAGTGGCAAGAGCAGATAGGAATGGATATTTCAAGGTTTTTAATTAAAAGATGGAAATTAAAGATTTGCTTAAAGTTGTATGAAGACTTTAATGGTTTTACAATTGGTAAAACTGGTGATAACAAGGGTGGAACTTTTGAGTAAAATTTAAAATTTAAAATTTTATTAGAGTCAAGGTTGAGCCAGTGGGATGAAAAGGAAGAAAAATTTATAACATGTGCAGTGTTGTGAAGAGATTTCAAATGGGAGAAAACTTAAGGTTGATATATAGATTAAAATGCATATCTCATCAAAGAAGCAGGAAATAATAATTACCAGAGAACCATTAATAGCAGGAAAGATACATTTATTTGTCCAACATGATAAAATGTGGTCTAAAAATTAACATACCATAAGCCTGCATGGATGGAAGTAATTTTACATAGCTGGGTTCCTTAGTAATCCTCAGAACCAGAACACCTCTTATAAAAGAAATTAATTCTGCTTATCTTAAACACCTATTTTATGATGGTCTGAACAATGCTGTGGAGGTATTCCTCTGTTTCTGCTGAAGACAGAAGTATTCTCCATGACTGGATCACAAAATACAAAAGGATTAGGTGGAATGTAAAGTTGTAATCACTCAAGTGCTTGCCTCACTTTAAAAATTATCCACTTTTTAGAAAGTTCTAATGATCTGATTCCCTGCTGAAGCATAGTAAGGAAATGCAGCTTTACTGCACATTCATAAATTACTAAATATGGAATCAGAGACCTGAAGGGTCCTTGGTAAAAAAGCAGACTGGCTTCCTACTTATAATTATGGACAGGGTAATAAATTTCAAATATCTCTCCAGAGAAGATGATAGAGTTGCTGCTGCAGCTGTAGAGGTGTTTAACAGCTGATCTTATATGGCCTCTCTAAGCAAGAGAAAATTTGTCAGGAAAAAAACCCTTAAGGTGAGATACTGAGATATGAAACGATGATTTAGAAATTATTTATCAGTTCATGAAACAACACAGGTTTCAATTAGTTTTAAATTCTAATTCCAACCATCAATCTGTTTGCCTTGAATCTCAATACACACTATGCTGTGCTCTAAATGGGCTACAGTTTCTGTCAAAACAGAAATTGTACTCTATATTCATATGCACTATTTCAAAAAGGATTTTCTTGGATAAGTTTGTTTTGATTACTGCAGTTGAGGAAGTATTATGGGTAAGCAGTTGAAAATCATCTTAAAGTAAAATAAAATCACTTCTTGAACATCATATTCTCTCTTACAGCAGGAATATCTTCTTCTCTGTGTGGTGCAGTTTGATCAAAAAAGGGAGAAAGCAATAATTTTCCAAAGACCTGAAAGCCATCAGAGAAATGTGAACAGAGTCAGTAGTGTCATCCTAACTATTCTGTTCATTCAAATACATTTTTTAGTCCATTTTATAGAGGTTATTGCTATGCTGGTGAAAGGATAGATGTCTTTGAAGGAAGGACCATGCTTGAAAATAGTATTTTAAATTGTGTTCTTTTGACAGTCACTATGTACAGCTAAAACATTTTCTGTCTATAATGAATTCTGGTAAAAACTCTTTCAGTGTGCAGGTTGCCCACTGGTCCCTTCCAATAAGTAACCAAAGGTTGTTCTGCAGTCACCAAGAAATATTCATTCTCTTCTTTAAAACAATTTCGACAGACATTTTGCAAAAGCATAATCCTTCTCCTAATGGCCACATCTGCTCATCTGCAAATGGAGTTTTTGAAATGACATATTGTCTAGTCGTTACATATGCTTTCTCTCTGATCTTTGAGGTCCTGGTTGTGCTCTTGGTGCTATGGTATTTTCAAGTCTCAAAGTTGGACTGCAGGTGTGTGCAAATGACAGGTTGTCACTGCGAGGCTGGGATTTCATTCTCTGACACTCTTTCCTACGAGTCAGTTTAAAACACAAGCCCCTGACTGAGCCAGATGTTAGATGGTACTGGAACTTGTACTTCCCTCCAGGTAAGAGATACCATAGACAGAGAGCAGTGTGTTGATCAGAGACCTGTGGAGATGTGTGCCGTGTTCCTGCAACTGCTGCATGGCTTCAGGCTGGACACTATGCTTCCACTGGGTTTTTGTAACATAGATGTGATAATTGGATATCTTCTAAGGGAAAGCTCTACATAAAATAAATATATTGCTATCAGAAATTAAAATTCTGAAATCTGGCCATGTACGTTTTCATGACATTTTTTAAAGAAATGCTGAACATCCTAGCAAATTTTCTAGACTTCTGATTGCTTTCTGCCTTTCAGAATTTTCCCTTCAGTTTAATGCAGGTCTTTTAATATTTCAACACACTGTTCAGTATTGTATTGTTCAGTGCTCCAGGCAGGTGCTGTATTCATCCCTAAAGGTGATGTTATTTCAGTGCCCTGACCTAATTCACACATGAGCTGCAAGACTTAAGAGTACCTTAAAACCCTTCTCAAGAATTAAAGGCAATGAAAAAGATCTGTCCAGGATGTTATTGTGTCTATGTTTCCTCCTATTTTCTCCTACATTAAATCAAAGTCCTTTAAATTCACTTTTTTCCCCACAAAGTATTTTAATACATATTCAACAAATTCGACCCAAATTGTAAGAAAAACATCTCCCCTCTCCACTGAAAGCTAGCCTTATTACACAGATATTAAGTAGATGTCATGTTTCCATATAATTTATTTTCACATCTTTCCTCTGTTGTATGTACACATTTAATCTCATTTGCCATGAATGTATCCATTAATCTTATTTTACAGCTGCAATTACAAAGCCTCCTTACGTGTTTCTTGTGAGAGAATGTTAAGTCCTCTGCAAAGCAGGCACTCAGCTCTGCTTTTCATCTCTCAGGAGTCATTTTCTGTGTGTGGTATGAATCAGTGTTCCATCATTCAGACCGTGACAGCTGTATTTACTGTACACCAGCAGCGCTGGCTGTCCTCAAATACGAATTTGAAATTTCGGTAACACAGTCACATAAAAGCAATGATACTCTAATATCAAGGCTCCTGTTCAGGAAAGCTCTGCTGAAGCACGAGCCTGTGCAGAAGATTCTGGCTAAGGCTCCTGAGCTGGTAGCTAAGGTCATTAGTTAATGTACTTTCCATATTATATATGCACTGTCATTACTGCGTACATTGCAATAAAACACTGAATGGCTGGACACATTCCAAATGAAGCAGAGGACAGCATCTTGGTCCCAGAGAAAGTAATCACAGTATTCCTAGGGAGTTTCAAAGCAGGATCAAAAATACAAGAGTGTTTCTATACATGTGTTGCAGCTGTGAGCAGCTTCCATCATTTTGGTTACTTACAGCCTGCTGCCCATTTTTCCTCTCTATGTTTTCATGTCTTCACATCAGTATACAATGATCAGCCACGTGAAGAAAAAATTACAGTTATTTATAAAATGTATTGCAGTGCAATACATGATTGGTGCTGTGCAAACAGCAAACTTGATGCTTGGTGCTGCACAAACTCAGAATGGGGCCCATTATTATTATATTAAGTGGGTACTGCTATGTTGATATGGCCAAGTTTATTTAGCAGAGGACACTGTTCTGCAGCTCACACTCTCCCAGGAACTGTTCAATTAATCAGTAAGGTTATATCTCTGTTTTATTATCAATGAGAGAATGGTTTGATTTTTTTTTTTCTTCTAGAAAATAGAAAGAAAGCATCAGGATTTCACCTGGGGTATTATTACATGCAACTAAATGCCATATTCTACCCAAGTAGACTAAACCGGTTAGCCTAGAAGCTTGGGGGCCCAAGTAAAGCATCCTGATTATTATTTCTGAAGAAGAGGAAAGTTTCTCAGTTTTGAAAAGTCTGTTCTGTTGACTGTTGATTAACTCATGGAGTGAGTATTCTTCAAATTACTTTCTGTGGGAACAAGAGCACACAAGAATGATTTTCTTATTCCCTTCCCCAGGCCACAAAACATATATTTTTCTTCCTGTCTCAAATGCCTAAAATGTGCAGTTACATCAAGGCCACAGTCTTATTCAAAACAAACATTTATGATTATTTTTTCAGGCAACCTCAAACCCCTATATACCCTATATACTAAGCAATTGAGAACAAAATGTCCTCTGTTTAGCTTAGAGTCATAATTCTCTTATGGGTTATTTGTACACATGCAACCAAATTGTTAAGTTTTGTTTTGGAAATGAACTAAACTGATTTAGAAGTCTTTATTTTAATTGGATGATTGGATATAAGTCGCTGGTAGTCCTATGAGAAATTTGGATAACATGGATGCTGAAGATTCAGAAAAGATCAGCAATATTACCTCAATGAAAACATATAAACACTTGGGTTATTAGATTTAAATTACATTCTGAATTTTAAATATAAGTTAATCTCTTAACTGAAAATTTGAAAGGAAAGGTTGAAAATACAGGAAAGAATCTTCTTGAATGGCTTCTCCCAGGGTATTTAAATAAAATATTCAAAATCAAGTTCTACTTATTAGACTTTGGTATACTGTTTTGTTATTAAAATTTTAAGAAGTCAGAATATAAATTTACTGTTTATGTAGCAACACAGCTTTTGGTCCTAGGCTTGTGGTGCATCAATGTGGTACTGTACTGTAGCATAATGCACAACTGGTAAAAAACAAAACTGAAAATAAAAATATTATTCTGCTTTTGCATATTAAAGATAGGATAAAAGGTTCATAAATTGAGATGGTCAAAATTATAACAAGTTAGTAAACTTATTTTTCAAAATGATATGTATTTTCTATTATTTCTAAGCTCTGACTGTGGTAAACACATAAGATAAATGGAGAAAATTTCATTTTATATAATCAAGAAGAGGACGTGGGTGCAACCTTTCATATTAATATCTCCACAAATAAGGATAGTGAGTTCATTTATGGCACAAACTCTGTTTCATGAAAAAGGAATGGAGATGAATCACAATAATATAGAGTATTATTTTCTGATAATGTAAATTCTGGCAGTCTACCCACTCTTGGAGAGCCCAAATGAGGGACTTTGGTTTTGCAAAAGTTATTTACTTCACCAATTATACACCTTTATGCTAAGATAAGAAAGAGTCTTTCCCTTGCTACAGGGGTACAAATCAAGAAAATGGCTGGATATATTTTGTGAAGGTCAGAGTAATCTACAGGTACTCTATTCTATCTTAGTGAAGACATGAATATGATTATCCATAGTAAACTGAGCTTAATATCAGCAGAGACACCCATATGTAATAAATCTAGGGCAGTTGATTCAAGCAAAGCAAATCATATCTATCAAAATAACATTTTCAAAGAAGTATTAAAGGTTGCTCCAACTGAAGCTGAAAACTATGGGAAAATCTTTTGTTCTTTCTTTCTTTCTATAACAGTTTTCTTTATAGGAGCAAGAGCAGGTAGAGAAATTAAAGAAAACAGAAGTCTTCAAGGCACTATCTTTTAAGCTCTCAGCAAATTTATTTGGACCCTAACTAGTTTTGGATGACAGTTTAAATTCATAAAAATGTAACAATTTTTATGCAGAGGCAATTGATAAACTGAGACAAGTAATCAAATAGTTTCCCATTAGCTCTGATATTTCTACTTTTCCTAAAGCTATATAACCAGATGGAAGTTCTTATTGTTCACTTCTTTATCACATTCAGTATCTGCCAGAAAATAAAAATCGTAGTTTTTGGTTTGTTGGTTTGTTGTTGTTTTGTTTCCTCTCTGCAGTTATGGAATATTTCACATTAGAGATCTAGAGGAAAAAGAAAAAAGATAAAAATCTGTGAAATACAAAAATAGTTCTCTAAATACTCTGTATCTTTTCCTTCTTTCAAGTCTTCAAGTATCTGGGATTCTTTCTTTCCATGTCCATCATAGATCTTATGGGGGGGAATTTTTTGTTTCTTTGGTTGGGTTTGCTGGAATTTTGTTCACTTGTTTGGTTTTTTAAACTATAGTTTCTAAAAGAGAGAAATTATTTGGAAAATGAAAATATTTTGCTTCAGTACAGAAGCAGTCAAGTACTTTGTGGGATTTTTGTCCATTATCCATTTCCCCACTTTCCCCCTTAAGTTTTGTGCTGTAGAAGTCAATAGCTGAATTTGCACAATTCCTTATCCCTATTATCAGAATGTTATAATTATTAATTATCAGAATGTGCCTCGTGGGTGGAAAAATACAACTTACACCAGAAACTTCCTTTACATAGAAAGTCCTGATCTTTCTATTTTTCAGATGGGCAAAACTTTATTAGAAGTAGAATCAGGTTTGAATTTAAATCAATCATCTAGGCTGCCTCTAAATGTGTTTTTGGGGGAAAAGAGTACGTAAGGACACATTTCATCTTCTCTCTCCACCTAAAAACACAGAAACTTCTATAACTAATTTCTGCTTTCCTCAGATCTTCCAAACTTTCAGACAGATTAGGAGGTGCAATGATCTTTCATGCAAAACCCTTCTACACGCTCAACCTGTAGTTTTTTATCCCTTTTTTTTTTTTTTTTCCCTCTTCTTTTAAGTTTGCAAAATTCAGACCAGTTTTTTTGGCTCTGTACAGACTTGTCTCTGTGAGCTATTGCCATCTTCCAGCGTTGGAGACACCCACTGAAATGTAGAGAATAATTTCAGGACACTTCGAGCTACGTCAGGCGACATCACTCGCAGGACCACAGATGGGCATGGCTGAGGCGGGCAGGGAGCTGTGACTTTTGGATATCTCCAAGGACAGAGACCTCACAAGCTCCCTGGAGCACCCGTGCCAGTCACAGCATTCAGATGGAGCCTCCTGAGTTTCAGGCTGTGCCCATGGCCTCTGGTCCTGTCTCTGAGCACCTCTGACGAGTCTCTGCCTACTGGAAGATCAGTTTTGGAACTCTTTGCTCTTCCATCCCTCTACAAAAAGAGTAGACAGTTACAATGCAGTCACAATGTTTTTTTAGTATGCCTTATCCATGGCATTTCTAGGGAGCTTGTCTCCTTTCAAATGCTAAAGATGCAAAGATACTAGAAAAAAATGTCTATAATTAACATTTCCAAAAATATATTATAACATTCTTATGTTTTGCTATGAAAAAGGTATAAATATGCAAGAATTTTGTTCTGATTCCTGCATGACTTCAGAGCAGTGTAATACCAATTATTTTTATAAAATCCATTTTCCAAATACCACATTTACATATGGAGGAATTAGCATTCACTCTTTTATTTTTTTTCCCAGATTAGCAGTAATTTTCTAGTAAATAATTTTTTCTTGGTAGCTATTGAAAATTGTCTAACCTTAGTACTCATTTTATAGCTTTCATTTCTTCTCTGCCCTCTGAATGAAATTCTGAACTTAGTTGCATTAAGAAAGCTTCAAAGCCACCAGTGAATATTTGCAGCTGTACAAGTGTACATGAATAATTCAAATATTAAATTTTGCCTCTATTTTATAGGTATTAATACAATATTTGTGTTTTCTCATATTGTTATTCTGGCACTGGTTGAAATGAAGAGAAATCAGAATAAACAATGTATTAGATGCCTACTGCCACAGAAAGCACTTCATGAGAACATTTAGCAATGGGTTTTATTTTTTTTTTTTTTGGTTTGAAACCATTAATTAAAATGCAGATAGCCAAACATAAGGCATTTTTTAAAAATAAAAATTGCTGTTTCATTTATGTAGAGCAAATTTCTGAAAGACTGTAGTAGCTTTTCTGGAGGAAAATATAGATAAGTTATGTATATACATTACCCACTCTTTTTATCCTGACATTAAAATAAGCCCCCCCAAAACCTCCCAAATTATATTTTTTTAATACATAAAATTTAGTATTTGAAATAAAACTATGCTAACACTGTCAATGACTGCAATCTCCATAACAATTTCTGGGTACAATTCCTTGTGTGCATCAAGATAAAAACTGAACAGATCCTTCCCACCCACTGGTCTGCACCTCCTATCCAGTGTCCCCCATTCAATTCTACCCATTAATGTTGGCAGTGGAAAGTTTCTGTGGCTGCAGGTGGTCAACTTAATTTGAGTGAAAGTTTAAGGAACTCTTTGTGCTTGCTTTCTCTTATATTCCTCTAATCTTGAACCAAAGATGAAAGAAATGACTGAAATGTGTTATTTAAACATGGGGACTAGAGTTTCATACTGCTATGTTCTGCAGTCATTTCTAAATTATTTCCACAATTATTTCCACTTCAATGTTGATGTTAATTTCTGCTTTCAGAGGTATGAATGCACCTTCTATTGGAATTAATATCTGCAGTAGAACAATTTTTCACAGTGGTAAAGCCATTACTTGTGCTGTGGAAAGAGAAGAAGATTAGCCATTAGATTAAATCCTGGTAGGTTTTTCCCTGACATCCACCTTTCATCATACTCTTGATATAGATGGAATTGCTGTATCTAAACTGCTGCTTACTGTTTTGTTATCCTTCTTCAACATAAGATTTACACGAAGACTGACTTTACATGCACAGCCAAAAGCAAGGGATGTAAGCAAAGCAAACCAGAATCTGAACACTGTTCATTCCACTGAAGATTTTGCTTTAAGTCACCTCACCAAAAAAAATATTTCACAATGTGAGAAAGTTATTTAGCTAAAGTAGTTGTTTGTAAAGCCTTTCTTACTTACAAACCATGTTTTCCTACAGCAATTATATTAGGCTTAATTTAAATTTCTTGTTTAATGATTAATCAATAAATATAAAGAATACAATTTGTACATACATTTTAGGGCATGATTGATTTTTCTACCATTAGAGTTGCCTATCCTTGTGTGCAATAACAAATTTCTTTTAATTTGATCTCAGCAAATGTTTCAATTTCATGATGTGAGAACTAAATCTTTCTGCATTACTGTAAGATTGGAAAATCTTCTGTAAGTAAGAAATTAATCCTAATCTATATATTTTTTATCTATTTAATTTTCAACCTTTCTTTGTGTTGTAAAATAACATGAGAGATTATTGCAGTCAGTTTTGCCCTACACTCTCATTCTCCAGAAAAATAATTCTCTAATTTATTGCCCAAAAAACCCCTTAATTTATATGCCAGGTTTAGGCAATTAATACTAAATTTGCCTCGCCCTTCCTGCCCCTTTCCCTCCTCCCCCCATCCTTGTTGAAATGAAAAAAAAAAAAAAAAACAACCCCTGCAATTCTTGTTCATTTTCTCCTCTCCAAAACTTCTCTGTGAAGTCACAAGTGCAGTGGAGAAAAGCAAAGCACTTATACCAAGTCTGATCCTAACAATATTTTCTTTCCTTGAGTACCTCTTATAAGTTCACATAAGAACACACTTAACTCTAGGCCCCATTTTGCTGCTCAGTAAGTGAACTTAAAGTGAATCTTCTGAAGATTAACTAAAATACTGATTATTAGGTCAAACTGAATATTTTCGTGAAGCTTCTGTAAATGCTAATTCCAGTTCTGTATAAGAAAAATATTACACAGATGAAAGAACTACTATTTATATAATTAGGCTGAGGACTGCAGAAATATATAAGACAAAAAATGTCACCAGCATGTGCTATAAATGAGCAGAAGCAAAACATCAAGAAAGACTTTATCTACACTCTCTTATTTCTGACTGAACATTACAGCATATCTACAACTGAGGCAAAATCATGTGTATTACCTCTGCTGATATTTAGCAGGTAAAATTTAGTCCTTCATTTAAATTAGCAGTTTCTTCTATTGGGAGGGATAGAACCACTAAGGGATTACTTGTCTTAAAGCACACATGCAGCACGGGTGGGAAGGCACTTTTCTCTTTCTCTTGATTTTGCAGGAAGGCTACACCACCAGTTCAACCCACTGGTTAAATTTGGGTCACACGTAGTCAGGTGAGATGAGCTCCACTGTTGTTAAATTGTTAAATTGCAATTGTTAAATTACACTTACAATGTTGCATTGTTAGGATCATTGCTCACTGGTACACATTGAAATAGTTGGAATACAGCAGTCATTCAGTGGTGTGCAGCAGTATTTTTATTTGTGTTTCCTTGATTCTCCCTCTTTCTAATTTTTACATATAAACTAATTTTATTATTACTTTTACTAAGTATTTTTTAATTATAAATCTCCTTATTTAAACTAAGATATATAGTCTTATGCAACACCATCTAACATAAAATTGTTCCTACAAACCATTGGGAATTTATGGAAATAGCAGCTTCTGACATGACGATATTGAAAAATGACACAAGATGACAAAATGACAGACTATTTCTTCTTTTGCAGCCCTCAAGTTAAATGATAATAAAGTTATCCTCTTTATGTTAAAATCTTTGTTTTTTTTACAATATATAAAGCGATTCTCTTCATGGAAAGTTTTTCTTAATATTGTTAATATTAAAACTAACTTCTAAAAAAATAATCAGTCAACAAAAATAAATTTTAGTCTTTCTAGAGCCACACCTGGAGTCACCAACAATCACATGCTTGGTGTGTACATTGTAAGTGTCCTTAAAGAGTTATGGCTGTGCATTAAGCCAATCCATAATATGAAGTTATTAAAAAAGATAATATAGATAAACCCTCTAATAGAGGATATTTAGAAAAAAAAAAACTGCAGAGGACAAAAAAAAAAATTTAAATGTTAAGTGTAATATTATGCTTGGATAACTTTACTAGAGAAACAAATAGGGCTAGACACTACATGCATGCCTATGAATACTGTTGTTCACTCATGTAAATAATCTGTTTTTTTTTTATCACTATGTCCTAACCAGAGCAAGAACAAGTAATTCTGGACCAGATATATTGTGTTAAATAAAAATTAAAATAAAAATATTTTGACTTGACTTTGAAATCAAATTTTCACGATAGCAGTGTGCTCAGCTAACAGTCAATAGTGGCAGGTTGCCTTTATTTTTTGGGGTGGCCTTCCACTATATTTTGCAATAAAACCCTTCTAATTCAGCATTTGTGTACACATACAATATAGTGGCATAGAAAATAAATATGTAAGGATTAAGTTACTCCCATTTTGGACAGAGGGGCTGTTTGTGCAGTACTGACAATGGCATGGGTAAAAAATTAATTCTATTTTGTAGCAACATATTCATGAGACATTCAAAGAGGGCTAGTTATATTGGTAAGTCCCTTTTCAGTTCAGCAATAAGGTGTTCCCAAATTTAATTCCACAGGATGTGGAATTTCTGTCAAAGATTTATGTTACATTAAATTAAAAACAAACATGTAATTCCTCCAAAAGAGAAGGGCCTCACAAAAACCTATGTAGTACAAGGCAGTGATTGTGAGGAGGCAGCTGAGGGTTTAAGCAATTTTGTTATCCCTGAAATGAATAATACATCAGAGTCTTTCATCCCTAAGGTAGTCAGTGTGTCAAGATGGGGAATAATACTTAGCAATATAGATGATTGACTTTCCCTGAAACACAGGCTGGTATTTTCAAGGTCAGAAATAAGAACCTTCCAAAAATAAAAATTCTGACACAGGAATATTGTAAAAAAAAAAAAAAAAAACATTATGTAGGATACATGGTTAAATGATGTTGGAACCAAAAAAAAATCCAGCCCTCTGTTATTACTCTGTTCCTGAATAATTTTCTACTCACAACAAACATGAGAAATAATAAATACATAAGAGAGGATATAATGCATCATGTCTAGTTCCTCTGCTCATGGGTAGTTTATACACTTTAATGGGATATTTTGTCAGAGATGTATATTACTAAATGTTTTACACTTAAAATATCTTTGAGCCATTTTTTTGCAGAGTCTCTGTTGTGGAAGAAGTATGATGAGAAACATTAGTCTCAGCACATGTGAAAATCTGTACAGACCCGAACATCCACTGTTCTCATTGAAGTCAGTGGGAATATGACTGTAGCACAAAATATGGACTTGCATAGGTGCAGCAAAACTCAGGCTCAGAAAAGAACTGGAGAGACTTGTGCCCAGTGTGCTGATCTTCAAAATCTGCACACAGTTCTACACAAAATCTGTGTGTATGGCTGAGCTGAGATGTCACAACTTCTTGTCACTGGTTACTTGCCAGTTCATAACATCCCATGCTAGAGTAAGAAAAGAAGAAAACAGTTCCTTGAATGCTAAAGAAAGGTGGCAGGTGCCAGGTGACAAAGCATGGCTGTGGGCTATTAATAGGATGAGGGTGGCTCCTCATCCTATATCCAGGAGATGATGAAGATTTAAAACAAAATTTAGTTAATATGCCCTGTAAAATCCTTTCAGGTCCTGCTCAATATATTCATTGATATTAACCTGTTTTTTTGGGTGATTATGTTTTCACATACTTCCTATGGAAAACTAATGTTCAGTCAGATCTGCTGGGTTCAGTAGGCAAAGAGGTGCTTGGAACTTAGACCTTAAGTGTGCTTTTGAGGTCATGAGTGCTCTCCCTTCTGAACAGGGCCACTCTGCAGGAGAATATTCTGGTCCCATTTTACACTTTTTTTGGCAATATTCTCTGGTGGTTAATTTGGTGATGATATATGCACCATTCCCACTCACACTCGTTGAGAAGAAAATAACCTATAAAATCTTAGGCGGCCCTTGGAAAAGCTTTGATGATAAAGGATACCACTACTCCTCATGAAAATCATTCCTGGCCACTAGAGTATTGAGCATTTTAGAGATTTCCAAAGCTCTAGGTCCTGGAATTGTGCCAGTTTGGAATACCTGCTGTGACAATCATGTCAAAAGAGGTGAGTATTGTCCTAGTAGGTTTCAATCTCTGTGCTCTGATGGCTGAAATTTTGTCTTGTAAAGGTACATTTCCTTTCACGTGAGGATGAAGAATTAATTTCCAGTTTTCTTTGCTGCAATGTTGTTTAATGCAACAGTATGTTGGAAGGTCAAAGTATTTTTGGCTTTCTGCCTTGTAATTGTAATACATACCTTAATTGTAATGTGTGTACTTTACTGACTTTTTTTTTATTCCACTTCCCTTTACTCCTTTTTCTTTGTCAGAGAAAATAAATTACAATTCTACCTGTAAATGCATAGCACAATGCACTCAACTGACCCACCAAGTTCTAAAAGTAAGGCATGTGATTTCAGACACCTCTAATAGATACTTCATTTGGAAGATTTCAGTTGTGTAATGGAGATTCTTCTGTTTTTACTCAGAGACATTATCACATCTAGAATGTGGTCAAGAAAAAAAGGTAATTTCATTTCAGATAGGCAGCATTATTCAGCCAAGGGTTTAGCTTCATATCCTGTTAGTGTAGAAGTAGGTTCTGCTCTGTGATTTAGGAGAAACTAAGTATTAGTCACAACCTTATGAAATTTGAAAGATTCTTCAGTATTGGAAACAATGTTTCCCATTAGTTTAACAGGTTGCTATGTTCTGAAAGTTCTTGTGTCCAGGTTATATTAAAAAAAAAAAAAAACAACAAAAAAAGCAAAAAACCAACCAACCAACCAAAAAAAAAAAAAAACCCAAAACAAAAACAAACAAACAAAAAAAAAAACACACCAAAAAAACACCAAACCAAAACCAAACAATAAAACCCAAACCAACAAAAACCAAGAAAACCATCTGTGGAAAAGTAAAGATCAGTAGAAATCCTTTAGGGAAAGACAAGACTTCATCAGCCACAGACTCACAGAGAACAATTTCAGCAGAATGAAGCAATAGCACGAAAGATGCAGAATAAAGAGAATGAATTTTTATACATATGATATGATGAAAGACATCCCAAATTCACTTTTAATATCAACCAACAGGTAACCCCTAATATTCACTTATGACAGACATTTGTTTTCTCCTACTTGATCAGCATCAGGGACTCTGTAAATAGGCAGTCTTCAAGTTTTGTAAAATGAGGTGAAATGAAGATGTTCAGACAAGAAACAGGTTTCTTTATTTAAGAGCTATCACTGAAAGCTAGATTTATGACTGCTTCACTTATGTAAAATTGGGTCTTCATAGAACAAAGACAGAGGAATTTGATTTTTTTCCCTCACCCCTCTGATATTGTCTGTAAAACAAATTCCCATTGGCTTTCCTGGCAGAATGACTTGTACATTATCTTCAGAAACACTGAAGATGTTGGTCTATACTTGGATTATTTTGGTCTAAAAGCATATTATGGCTTCCAAACTCCCTGGAAAGTGCTTACTGCTGAAAATATATCTGTTCTGTTGAGATATTCTAGAATGTAGTTGTGCAATCTCAGATAATTTTGATTACTCACTATTTTCAAATCAGTTTTAGACAACAAGAAAAAACTCTTATTTCACATAATTTCAATAATAGAAGAAATAGTTCCCAAGTGAATAATAAAAGTTTAATGACTTAAAAGTTTGGGGTTTTTTTGTTTGTTTTTGTTTTTTGGGGGGGTTTTTTTTGTTTTGTTTTTTGTTTTGTTTGTAGTGTGTGATAGTGTCAGATCCCAGTAATGGCAATGGAAACAGCCAAACTTAAGACTGCCTATGAGTAGGATCAGTAGAAAAATATGTTATCTTCTGTCTGAGTATAATACTACTTTGCAGGAAATCTTATATAGAAAGCATTTTTGGAAGAGATGAAGGAGCACTGAGAAGGGGAAGAAAAATCAATCTCTTCTATGGTATTTCTCTATTCAATGTATGACAAATAAGATGTAGAGACAGCAATAACAAAATTAACTTTATCAGCTTTGAAATTATGGACCAAAAATATTGGTTATGTTAAATGTTCACAAAATTGTGATCGTAATGACTTACACTGGTCTCATGGTAACTTAATGCCAATGGTGCACACTGGTGAATCAATATAATGACATATTTTACTGTAATTATTTTAAATGCCTTTTTTGTTAACAGCTTGCTTTCTTAAATTTGTCTTTCATTTTAGATGTTGTACCTGAAGCTGGGAAAACATAAATAACTTTTGACTTTTGTTGTCATTTCCATTTTATTTCCTATTTCAGGGATTTAACATCAGTTTGCTCATGCAATGCTTGAAAGACCATATGTCCTCACAGGTCTTCAAAGAGCTAAATCTTACACTGACAACTGCTGCTACTTGTTCATAGATATAGTGGACACTATTAAAATTCAGTATTTGCAAATCAAGTAGCAAACCAAGGAACTGAATGCTCAGAGTGAACCAAACACAAAAACTATTGCACCTCTCCACTAAAAACTGCATAAAGGGGACATGAAAGACCTGTGTCCAGATATCTACAATTACATGTTAATTATTGAAAAGTGTGGGAGAGAAGGAATTGTAGAACCTTGTATGGTTCTTCTCTGACCAACATATTCTGAGGATTGCAGAAGTGATCACGGAGTAGAAAAGATTAAATCCCCGAAAGAAACATTGTCTGTGTATTATGCTGCATTTCACTCAAGTCCCAAAATTTAGTGTCAAAAATTAATTACATGCCTGAATGTTGTGTACTCACAGAATGTACAAATCACAGAATGGCTGAAGTTGGAAGGCACTTCAAGAGATGATCTAATCCCATCATCCTACACCGTTCACAGTCACCAACAGCATATTGCCCAGGACTGTGTGCAGTTGGGTACTGAATATCTCCAAAGCTATTAACTCTGTAGGTTCCTTGAGCAGTCAATGCCAGTGTTTGACCACTCTCACAGGAAACACTTTTCCATAATGTTTAGTTTTACAGATTTCAGCTTGTGCTCATTATAACTTCTCCTTTCACTGATTGTCACTCAAAAAAATCTACTGTCATCTCCATCTTTTCCCTCTCTGTCAGGTATTATATGCAGACTTCATTCAGTAAGTAGATATTGTAACAAAAGGACCAACATGGATTTATATATGCCTTTTCATTACACACCCTTGAAAGAGCTAGAGTTCTAATGCTTCTGATGAAGAAAAAACAAGATTTAATAATAGCGTCTTGAAGATTTTGGTTTTTTGTGCTGCTCTTGTTCATAGTGGTACCTCTCAGTTCTTTTGAGCAATATCTGGTAAAATCAATTAAAGAGATATTATCATGCTGGACTAACAGTTCTTTTGCCTGAAGACAGAAAGCAAGTCCTAGTGTCAAAGTACGTTTGTTTGAGTAATGATCAAGAGACAGCTATGATAATAAGATCCTTGTTCATCTATCCACGTGGTGTTTCAGACAATGTAATTTTTAACTTTCCTTTTTTAGGAAATTGACTTTTTAAATCCACCTCTAAGATGATTCAGTCATTGTAGCAAACTCAGAAAAATAAGACCAAGTTTAGTCTAAAAAAGCAGTGAAATGGGGTTCAATAAAGCAAGTGCTTCATATCAAAATATGTTAATTCCACATGAAGGTGAACTGGATAGGCAAAAAAAGAATGTGGAAATTACAGTATTCATGTAAATATATGCTACTCTGTTACTCTACTAAACAGTAATAGTAAAAGGCAAATGTTTAATTTGCTTTCATGAAAGGGAAATATTGTATTTTAAACCCTGCTGAGGTAGCTGCTGAGCAACTTATTTCTGTAAATTCTTGTTCTAGGGAAAGTAAATTTAACTAAGTAATCACATGGCTCAGTGTTTTCCCATGTTAATGGACTGTATCAAATTAAACAACAGGTTAAGTTCAGAATAAGGCTTCTGGACCCATGCCCCACTTTCCTCTTAATATAACAGGCACAAACTAGAAAAAGTCCAAAATTAAAATAAGCTGAAAGACATGCAAATTGAGGTCCGTGGTAAAACCCTAAGAAAACTTATGCATGTACAGACTACTGAAAAGCGTACAGAAATAAGACATCAGGGTTGTTCTACTTGCTTATGAGACATTATAAAGTAGTCAGAAATGAGTGGAAATGGAGATACCTGAGAATTTAAGAGGCAGCAGAAAAAAAAACAAAACAAAACAAATCATATACTTGTTCTACATGAAGGCAAATATGAAAAAGTTTTATTCAGATACTGAAAAGTCACAATTCATTTGTCAAACATGATATATCAAGAATCATTGCACTCCTAGAAAAGAAATCTTTAGTAAGGACTTTGAATTAATTGTTTGAGAATTAATGTGAATTCAGCATGCAAGAAGACTGTATTGATCATATCCCTTTTTTAATATAATGGGAATTTAGCTGTCCAACACACTTGGAGACACCTAGGGAAAAAGAGTCTTCGGCTGTGAGCTCAAGGTCTTTCATAGAACATAAAAGCTTTTTCTGTGGAATTAGAGGAAATAATGAAAAAAATATGGATATACATATCCAACTATCTATTGCCCTCAGTTATTTGCTATATAGAGCAAAATACCTGACCAGAAAACATTTGGGTACAATGTGATAAGAGGAGAATGGGGAAAAATAGAGGTGATGGACAGAAAGATTTTGCTTTTCTTTGAGGCCTGAGCCTTTTTGTAAAATTGTTTGTATAGCAAAAAAGACAACAACAAAAAATTTTAACTAATGTCATTGAGCACTTTCATTAAAAATATTTTGATCGTGTCTTGTCTCTATTAGTTCCATGCATCAAACAGACATTTCCCTCCCTCTATTCTTGCAAATTGATTTCCCTTTGCTTGGGAATTGGAGGTTTTCTCCTTGCTTTGGAGCAAGGGTCCCCCAGTGTGTCTGTAGCCCAAATCCTCATGATGGTTGCACCACAAGTTCATGCTCACTCATTACAGAAGGAGGCTGCTGAAACATGGTCTGGGACAGCCACATTTCCATTACTAATCGTAACTCCTGTGTAATGAATTTTCTGGTCCAGCACCTGACAGATAATCCTGGCTGGTGGCCACAATTTCCCTCTGAAGTGACCAGGCCCCAGGGAGGTGACTGACACCTATCCCTGGTAAAGGTAGTCTTTTGAAATACCTCAAAAAACATTTTCTTAAGAGTCTCTGAGGCTCATTCTGAAGCAAAGCTGGGTGTGTGAGGCATTGCAGCCCTCAGTTGCTCGTCCTGCCCCTTGCTGGAGGTTACAGCCATCATTGAAAAAGCTGTCAGGAGAGAATCTACAGTCATATTTCAACAGTTCTGTTCACAGGCTGGTTGATGAGGGCTAACTTTACAGCTCAGGAATGGATTGACAACATGAGTGGCTGAGGTATTGACAGCTGAGACAAGCAATACCTGAAACCATTTCAGCTAAAACCAGAAGTGACTTGACTTCATAAAGTTTAAAGTTATTTTGAAATTTATTATACACTATGCCCCTGAAATTTTCTTGCAAAACTAGAATAATGTGAAACTAGGAATTCACACAATGTCAGGCTTCCAAATTGAAAGGATTTCAACTTTTTAAATTTATCATCTTAACACTGTACTACTATAAAATGGTGCTTATAAGAGAAATTGCAGAAAAGAACAAGAAGAATGAACAGTGTTCTTGAAAACACGACCTCTGAAGAGAAGATAGGATTTGAAGAAAAAAAATTACTGGAAGGGATATAAAATAGCACACTTTGATATGCAGAACATAGTAACAAAGAAGAAAGGAATAATCTGTTCTCTGTGTCAACCTTGGATAGAACAAGAAGTAATGGTCTTAAATTAGAGCAAAAGAAATTTAGATTATGTATTAGGAAAAGATTTTCAACCATAAATCACAGAAAAGGACCATCAAGAGAGACTGTGGAATTATCATTTCTGGAAGTTTTTGAGAACAGACTGGGGAGACAGTTTTCAAGGCTGAATAAAGTGGAGGGAATCCTGTTCTGGGAGCAAATGATAAACTTTTAAAGTTCTTTTTGAGATTTTTTTTTTTTTTAATGCCTGAATGTCAAATATATCACATGAAATTGAGCACAAATTAGCTAAAAATTAAGCACAAATTATCTGGAAAAAAAGATAAAACCAGAAACCAAATAATATGAAGAATGAAGAACATGCTGACTAATAGACTACACTGGAACTGATTTTTTGCTACTGTTCCATGAAATGGGTGACATACTAACAGCTGTAGCTTATCCATGTGGGGAACATGTTGAATCATGTAAAAATTAGCAAAGTGCCTTCCCTTCTTCTCTTCTTTTGCCTTTAAATTTATTTATAACTGTTTTCTGTATTCATTGTATTCTGATGGTGCACAAAAGGAAATGCCATCTTCAGTCTCCTTTGGGGTCAGGCCTTAAGTGTCTAAGGGATTTTTAAATGGTATACAAATAATTCCTGAACTGCCCAATATGTTTCCTTACGTAGATGAGCAACCTAACATCTAGCACTTAGGACCTGAGCTTTCAGTGCTGATCCTACTTACACGAAATAACATCGGAAACTTTTTCAGTCAGCAACCAAATATAAGCATGTAAAATAAATTCTGTTTGACATTTTTTGAGATACAAGTAGTTATTGCGAATAGGTAAAACTTACAGAATAAGAACCTTGTGACACGTTAAATCATGGCTCAGGCCTGTTACTTAGGCAAAGTAGAAAATGACTACAGGAAAGTAACTCAGCTGAATAAGAGGCAGAAAACCAAGTTATGTTACGTGTTCACATAGTGGTTTGTGGTGATTGGTTGAACTACATTTGTTGTGCTTAAATGGAATGCAACTGTTAATGGCCTAGTTGCTTAAGAAGGCCTGGTTTTTGAAATAAAGGAGCTCTCTTTTGCACCTGCCTGGGGAGTTTGTGTTGTGAATATTTACTCTAAAAGGGCTTTTTCTCTGTGAGACTTTGTCAGTTAATAACAATGTTTGATTGCACATGGTATCTGCTAGGTGCAGTGAAGTCTAAGGTACGCCAGTGATCATCAATAAAAGCTGCCCTTTGCAAGGTATTCCAAGAGAGTCTGTCACTGTGGCAATGTTTAATGCTGCACATTTCACTATGAGTTTATAACTGAAATACCTTTACTGCAATTTAGCTCAAGTATTGCAAAACGCTAGTGATTTATTAGAACAACGAACTCCACAAAAGGTCATACCAGGTAAACCCATAAAAACAAATATATTGAAATAGAATTATAGAGTCACAGAAGTATGGATGTTAGTCCAGCCTCCTTGCTCAAGACAGTCAGCTAGACCGTGTACCTTGGGATTGTGCCCATTTGTATATTGAATATCTCTCAGGATCAAAGTTGCACAGCCACTCTGAGCAGCTACTCCCACATTTTGTGCTCAGATACACCATAAAGAAATTTTCTCTTATGATGTCTAAGTGAGATTTTCTATATATTAATTTGTGCCTATTGTCCCTTGTCCTTTCACAGATTGATACTGATAGGAGTTTGGATCTGTCCTCATTGTCCCCATCAGGAACTCACATTCATAAGATTCCCCCTGCACTTTCCTTTTCCAGGCCAAACAGTCCCAGCTCTATCAACCTCTCCTTGCATGCCGGATGCTCCAATCCCTTTGTAGTTTCAATTGTTCTTTGCTGAAGCAGTATATCCATACTGCTTTTGTTCCAAGGGAAGGCCAGGACTAGAAACCTGTCTCTCCAGTGCTGAGCAGAGAATGACCACAACCTTTGACCTCCTGGAAATGCTCAGTAAAATGCAGACCAGGAATTGCTCCAAGGGTGCCCTACTGATCCCTGTTCTCTACCAGAACTGCCAGGTTATTTTCTGATCAGCCCCTAGCATGTCCTAGTGCATGGGTTTATTATTGATCAAGTGAATTACCTGTCTCTTTGTAGGTCTTCATGAAGTTCTGGTGTGATCCCTCCAAATATCAGCACATCAATTTGTGGACAGGACTGGACAAAGCTCGGTAGCGCCTCCACAAAGTCTCAGATCTGGGTCCCTGGCAAGCAGGAAACCTCCCTAAGCAGCAGATTGGACTGGCAGCTGGAATCTTTGGTACCTTGCAGCAGGGAGTCTCCCTCTGCTGTCACTCACTGCTTCCTTGGGATGCTGCTGCACAGCTCAAACTCTGTCAGGCTGGTTGCTCCAACAAAAGGGAAAGCTATCAATTCTCAAGCATGAGGAATTCATATTCACATAGAGTAACCCTTGCTGCATTATGTCTTTCCAGTATAATTTCAGCATATTTTCAGTTACAAGAGGATTTTTTTCTCACCTTTCTATTTAAACTGAGTAAAATATAAAAGAAAACACTAGAAAAAGACATAGTTGACTAATACTGTTGCACACCATTTATTATTTTTACAAAAGGAAGAGAAATATTTTTAATGGTTTGAGATACTTTTGTACTAACTGAAAGATAGCCTTTTGAATAAGTTAAAGTTTCTTACTTAGTTCACTATTATGATGATATTCTGGGAGCACTGCAGGGTTTTTCGTGGGGGAAAAAAAAATGAACAGGAGTATATGAGGGCCAAGAAAGAGGAAAGATTATCCAGCCATGTCAAAAGATATGTATACTCTGCCAATTTGGAAGAATAGCAAAGCTCAGGCATCACTAATTATTAAATAGAAGGAAATGAAACTGAAAATAGATTGTTGAACACTCAAATAAATAAAACAAAAATCATTCAGTGTGGTCACATTGAAGTTCTCCATGAATCTAATTCCAGCTCTGTTAAAAGGTCAATAGGATTTGTGTGTCTTCAGAACTCTCCCTTGGCCTGTCAGAGCCAAACCTCACAGTTTCTAAGTGTCACTATGATATTCAAAATCACCATGCAGATGCTACAGATCTATGAAACAGATATACCAAAACAGATCTACCACCAAAAATATATCTATACTGGATGTGTATTTTTGATACCACCTAGCCTCCTGGTCTGCCTAAAACCAGTCACAACTCTTTTTCCCCTAGTGTGTTATTAAAGGATACTGCTTCCATAACAGTAATTTGACAATTGCCTGGAAAATAGGCAATGAAAGTTAAAGTCTCCTTGAGCTATGCAGAGTTGGGTTTGGATTTTTGTTTGTTTGTAATTTTTTTTTGTTTGCTTAAAAGCAGCCAAAGCAGTGGCTTATATTTTTTGTTATCACAGTCCAGATATCTCATTAGAGAGGTTTGTTTCAGAGGTGAGCTGAAAACACATGTAACAGCAATTGCTAGGCTCTGCAGCAGCAGGAATTGCTGCAGTCTCTGGTTCAGGAAACAAAGGGCAAACAGGAGAGCCAGCTTGGGAATTCAGGTGACTGATATGGGTGACTGACTCAGCCTAAGGACATAGTGCCAGAGGAATTTTTAGCTGATGATTTTGAACTGGAAGACAAGTCTCTCCATTTTCGTCTCACAGTCCAGTTTCTGGATAATTTAAGCAACTCCCCACTCAGATCCTCCGTAAGCTAATGAAAAGTTTTTGCTCTATCATCTGCATAGAGGAAGATGGAAATACGATGGAAAATCCCCCTGAGTGTTAAGTTGTGTACCGGGTTTGCATTGGAATGCTTATCTGAGTGATACACAGACATTTCTGACCTTCAGGGCTATTGTGTTTACCACTTTTTGTATTCTTTTCACTTGCACTCTTAAATACTTCCCATGTAAAGATTTGTCTCTTGCCTTCCTCTCTGCTCATCTCCATTATGCATTTTGATGTCATTATTAGATGCACGTGCAGGTGCCATAATTTTTGGTTTCCCATTAGTGGCAGTGAAAGTGCAAATGATTTCTGTAACCTGTGCACCAGAACACAGCTAGTTATCCTGGAAACATCTGTGGGCAGGCAAGGGAAAATGTAAAGGTGCCCAAGGGCTAACAGGAGATGGACTATGGTCTTCTAGCTCTGACAAAATTTTCCACATAACACATTCAGCCTTAGATCATAATTTGGACTTGCTGCAGTATAAACAATAAAGAGAAAAACAAAGGAAAAAATATATAGATTAAATGGATCAGCATGACTTTAGTGTGAAATATGGTGAAGAGTCTGCATAACTAATCGAATAACTGTGATATTATCTCATTGCTCCTAATAGTATCTCAGCATTATCTTTGTATTTTCAGATGCCTCTCATTCAGACTCAGCAATGGTCTCTAAACATAAGGGGAAAATGCCATATGATTTTTTTTTTTTGTCTGAAAAGTAGCTATTATACATAAGCAATTATCTAAAAAAGATCACAAGGACTGTAGTGTATGGATTTAGTGTGTCTACATGGCAGCACAATGACAGGAGAGACTGTAATGGTTCTGTGGTAAATAATACAGATACAAACTGTATTTTAAAAACAACGTGTTCCCTCTCAGTTCACTAAGTATTTAAAAATATCTCATCTCTCATTTAAATCCATCAATGGTATTTTTCTTCTTTTGAATTCAGCACTAAAAGGCAGGGAAATACAGAATTTTTTCACAGTAAAATAACATTAGAAGGTTTCATTAAAATTAACAACAATCTATTTATGCTGTTCTCATGTAATGTATACTGTTCTCATGTAATGCCATTTTAATTACAAAAATTCACCAAGAAGTCTAGTTTAATATTTGCTTTTATATTTTTCTTTCTAATAGATAGCAGACTTAAAGCACTAGGTGTTGCATTTCATTCACAAGAATGAAACCATTGTGGGTGTCCCTGCTGTCTCATTGAGACTGGTAGTAAAGAAGGATGTTTGACTGTGGCTAAATTTTGGGGTGCTCTTCGTTCATATGTCCAAACATCTGCTTTATTATTGACTTTGCTTCTCAGATACTATTTTAAAATGTTTTCTTTGCCAATAAGAAAAATTAGCATTTCATGAAACAGACTTGTTTGTCTCTGTTTAGCACCATATTGTGATTCCAATGAGACCAGCTCTGTCTGTTGAACTGTCTTTAGCTACTTATGGACACTGAGACAAAAAAATATATATTAAAGTCACAGCAGGCATGGAAAAATTTGAAAAAGAATCATAAATAATTGTGGCCATAGCCCTATTTCAGTCTCAGATGTGAGTGGCTATTACTACACCTATGTATTTACAGCTGATGGGGCTCATCCTGCCTCTGTGTCTGCTCACCTGTACATGTTGGTATGTCCCATAACATTGTAATGTGACATCTCAGGAAAGAGTTTACTTGTGTGTATTTTTTTGTTTTGTTTTGTTTTGTTTTTTTATTTTTTTTTCCTGTGAGGTTTCCTTTCCAAACAAAGGATAATATGTCATTTGTCAAGCTGCATAAGTGGAATAAGCCTGACTGAATTGTAAATGCAGCTGCACATGAAGAGGTGTATCCTGACCATCCCAAAACTCCCAGAGGAGAGAGCACCACTGGAGGTGCTGAAGCACAAGGGCAGAAGTGACTGGGGCATTGTCCAGTTGCATGGGCTAGGTCAAAGATGCCAAGCACTGCCAGCTTCAGGATCCCCAGTCCCTGAGGATCCTTTCTGGTGACCAGCCAGGTAACCAGGTCTGCTATAAAGTAGACCACTGTAAGTGAGAGATGTGTCACAGAGATAGACATGAAGAACTTCAGCACAGGAATGGCTTCAGTCTTCCAACACACAGGGATTTCTAGCATGGTGCCATGTACATATATATATGTGTGTGTGTACAAATATGCATGCGTTTTTATTTATCTATACACGTACAAATCATACATGAACATAAAGGCATGCTCATGCATCTAAGATCTATGTGTGCACAGCACAAGTCAGACATTGAACATTTTGAAATAGGCTCCCTGTGGAAGAAATCAGGACAAATTTTCATGTGCTAAAATATAGCATGTGTACGCTGTCCTCTGTTTATACAGAGAATTTGTCTTTTTAAAGATAGAATGTAAAAATCTTGGTCTAAGTATATCAGGGATGAAATTTTCATTTTTATAGCTTTTACTATTTTGTGATTTTTCTGTTTCTTCTGAGATTTGAAAAAAAAAAGAAAATGCACAACAAATAATTCTATTTCCTACTTATGCAATGATTATTCTTTCTCTTATACTCTACATATATTTAGTTGTTTAAAATTTTTCCATTTCCCTTCCCTTCCCTTCCCTTCCCTTCCCTTCCCTTCCCTTCCCTTCCCTTCCCTTCCCTTCCCTTCCCTTCCCTTCCCTTCCCTTCCCTTCCCTTCCCTTCCCTTCATAGGGCTTTTATAATATGAATCATCATAATAAGTATGTGAAAATAGTTTTCCTTTGTAATTTTTATTACAATGAAACTGCATGGAAAAATACATTAGACATTACTCGTATCAGATATTGATCTTGAATTTGAAAATTTATGAAGAAAACAGAATCAGAGAAATGTAAATGGAAGAGAAGATATTAATCAATGTGTAAAAGTCAGGCAACATTTTTTCCTGAGGACTCTCATCAAAGTTTAAAAGCATATACATACATACAGAAAAAGAACCATTGATAAAAAAATGTTTTTTTCTTACTTTCTCTCACTTTGCCAAGACAATTGTAGTGATGGTTTAGTGAGACTCAATAAGACTTATTAGATTAGATAATGATCAACATAGAATTATGAGGGAATATCTATTAGGGATATATAATATATATATATCTAGTTGGCACCCACTTCACCATGATTAACTCCATCTGTAATCATTGATGCTGGGGGTTTTTGCACTTTGCTCTGGGTGAGGGGCAAGACTTTGACCAGTCACTGACCAGAGTCAAAGGCAAGATCCTGGGTGTCCTACTTTCTGACTGACATGGACCAAAATGATAATGTACAGGCTCTGAACACCAATGAACAGGAAAAACCATGATTGTGATGGGTAGAAAAAGGTATGGCTAGACTACAGGTATTTAAAATACAAGCTGGTGTGCAGAAATGATATGCACAACTAGGTAGAGCATTCTAATTTGATCCTGCTACCAGCTAAAGGCAGTGGCTCATTCCAATGCACTTGAGAAATATATTTATAAAAAATTGAGAGCAGAGGAATACATGAAGCCAGCTACATGCTGAACAGGTTTAGAATGTTCCCATAAAATATTAACTCCTGCAGCCAGCAGTTCAGCCTCACATGACATGTAATCAGCTCACTGCTCTCTCCTGCAGAAGCTAATCTACTCACCTTTCTGGACCATGCTTGACAACACATCTTCTGCAGCCTGCTGTTAGTTCTGTTCTTTTCTCACTGCAGCTTTTCACACTTCTGCAAAACTGACCTGCTAAATTATCTTTTTCCAGCAGGAAAAGTCTTCTTGTGGTTTCTGCTTAAAAATTTAATCAAATAATTTTTACTCCATTTTCCCATGGCCAAACACGTTCCTGATCTTAGAAGATTTCACCTTCTGACTCATTCTTGAAAAAATACTTAGCATATACTTATGTGCTGCAATGAGTACACCTTTCTGCATAAGGGAAGTGTCCACATTGACAAAGAGATTAAAGCAAGTAACTGCACTCTCTTTTGAATACTGTTGTATAGGAGTGTTACATTAATCAGTTCTTAAATTTTACTTAAAAGCTTGTGGGCCAAATTAAAAATAGATAAATAAAACCTTCTGGACAGGTTTTTCAACAACGGCTTTTTAGTCAGAGAACGGCAATTCCCAATGGGTGACCTTAATCACCTGACAGTGATGTACTGTATCATGTTTGGTTGTTTACTTATCTATTTCTGAAACTGATGGATCAGATACAGGAGCTTGTTTATCATGTTCAACTCCTTGTCTATTTGATTCAGTAAAAGTTTTATCAGATTTAACATGCTATGTATTTATCAGGTGATATGTGCACTTAAT
This sequence comes from Cinclus cinclus, assembly GCF_963662255.1. NCBI lineage: Eukaryota > Metazoa > Chordata > Aves > Passeriformes > Cinclidae > Cinclus > Cinclus cinclus. The sequence continues at coordinate 4,408,171 of NC_085049.1, forward strand.
GTGCAATGCAATAGATAAAGGTAGTGCTGTAAGGGCAGGAAATCTGTCAGTGTTTCCATTATAAACCCCATTTCCCAGGGTTTATCACTGAGCCACAGCTCACCGTTTGTCAGCTTAGATGCACTTTTAAAAATAAAATCATGTTTATATTGATACAACTGTTTTGCATTGTGAGAGCTGGTCTCAGGTAGGCCTATTGTTTCAGAGGCTTTGTACCTAATACAGAAAAAATTATTTCCAAATATGAGCAAAAGTATTTTGTTCTTTGGTTTTATGCATGGAACTCATGTTATTATTAATGGGTATTATGTCTATATCATCTCATTTGATAGATCTCTATTTCTTTGTTAATGGGCAAGAGACCTCTCTTAGCTTAAACATAAATTAACAAAATGCTTAAGAGTTATTTCATGCTTCTAAAATAAGTTGAGGCTTGAATAATAATAAAAAAAGTTATGCTGTATTTAAATTAGGTGAACAGATTTTTTCCACCAAAATCTCTGCTAAGGTAATGATAATCTCCTTCTGCTTGGAAGAAGGCTGTTGGAAAATTTATATGGTATTGGGGGGGTTGCTTGTGTTTTCTTGTGTTTGCCCTGCTTTCCCACATGGTTCATGCCTGCTTGTGGGTGTTTTCTTCATCTTCTTCAATAAGTTTCTATTCTCAAACATTTGAAGCCTGCTCTGGTAGAAACATAAATTTCTGCAGAAGCTGTTCTCTAGAGCAGCCTCTGGCTAACAGGTGTCCAAAGACACCAGTGCCTCAGGTGTGAGTCCTTGTGAGATTGATCACTGTACCCAGGCCCCTGCAGAAGCAGGTGCATCCTTGACTCACACCAGCGTGGGGCTCAGCAAGCTGCACTGATGAAGGCAAATTTTATCTCTAAGTCATCTATGGGTTTTAGACATGTATAATTATATAAGGGGACTCAAAGTGATATATATGCCTTGAAGGGTTTGAAGGAACATACTATATGTATGTATATGTGTGAAATGTTAAAATATTCCCAAACCTCTCCAAATGAAATGCCAGCCTAAACTGCCATAATTTAACCCTATCTGGGAATTATCCCCACACAACTTGCTCACTCTTCCCCACTAGGATGGGGTAGAGGATCAGAAGAGTAAAAGTGAGAACAGTAGTTAGTTGAGAAAAGACAGTTAATAGATAAAGCTATCAGCTTTAAATTAAATTAAAGAAGGGGACATCATGCTGTTCTTTGCACTGAATAATGCTGAAAACAGTTTGACTCAACAGCCCCAAAGTGAAACATCTTGACATTGGTACAATATCTGTATAAAGGAAAAAAAAAACCTAGTGATACTATTGATAAGTTATCCAAAGTTGCTGAGCTGACACTGTTGGGGACATGTGACTGACAGACAATCACTTTACACTGAACTATAAAAGCCCAGTCCCAGATTTTAAAGGCAGGATCTTCTGACATAACCCTTCTTGAAGTGTATGGATGGAGATTTCTCCATTGAGTGGCGTCATCCCTCAAGGTTACTCCTCTTACCCTGGAAGCTGAGAGAAAGAATAACCCATGGACATTGTCATGGGTGAGTAGCATCAGCCTCTAGTTAAAAGTTGTTGTGCTAGATTCAGTAAAAATGCTTTAATATAACTGTTTTGATATTGCTTCAAAATAGTGCATTATATTGTAATTAGTTGTTACAACTCCTACAATTTGTAGTAACCACTTCTGATTAAAATATTTTTTTTCTAATCATTATCATAGTCAATCGTACATATATATATATATATATATATATAAAATCTATCTGGTCTGTCATTCTTAATCCTGCAGAACAAAGTTGTGTACAGGTTCAATTACACCTGTATAATCTTTTAGATATAAACAGTTGACAAAGTCTCTGAGAAGTTTAGAAAGCAAGTGGGTCCATTCCATATCTTGTGACTTAATGGGAATGTTGGAAATCATATAAGTTTCCCAACTAATTTTTAATTAGTTGCTTTGATTAAGGGCAAGCAACGTCCACTTTTAGCCAGCACTTTATTAAGTTTCTTCACGGACTCTTTTTGTTGCATTCATTATTAAATGATCAAAACCTTAAGTTTGGTAAAACTAACCCTGACTAGCTTCAATAAACAAAGCTGAAGGCATTTGAAGATTGTGAATCTAGGATCTTAAGTTTATGACCCTTCAAGGCTGTTGGAGCAGCCAGAAATTACAAAGGAGATTAAGGCCTGGAAAGCTGGAGAAACATATCTGAGAAGAAGATTACAAAAAGACTAAAGAACATGCATCAAAATAGTATCAAGAGAGAGAGATCAATAACTAATGGAGGATAAAATACTAGTTAATGAAGAGGATTATGCAATTTAGGATTATGTGACTTGAGCTTTAATTTATTTGTTTGCTAAAAATTTATAAAGAAGTGAAAAAGTTTTGTATCAGTGTCTGTGTGGTGGCTGGGACTTTGTCAGCCACACACACACACCTCTTGGCAAGCATGCACTAATGCCTCACTCACTAACATTTGAAAGACTGTGTTAGGGAGTCTTGTTTACCCAGGCAATTTAGGTTTTTGGTGACAGGAGGGCTTTACCTGCTCTTGTAAAATTTGTCTCAAGCTCCCATTCTGCCTGTAACACTGCTGAACTTTATATGCTGCCATATGGTCTTGGATCATTTGGGGCCAGGTATCCCAAATCTGTCTACTCCCACTCCTTGTGTACCCCCTCACTGGTGGGATGCAGAGCAGGAAATGCTTGAGTCTGTGTAAACACTGCTCAGCAATAACTGAGGCATGTCTGTGTTGCCAACACTGCTTCCAGCACAAATCTGAAACATAACCCCATACCAACAGCTGTGAAGAAATTACCTACTGCAGTCAAAACCAGCACATTTGCAAGGCAATAACATTCACAGAATGGAAAGAAGAGTAGGGTTGCAACCTAACTTTTTCTTCTGAAATGCAGAGTGTTTTTTTTTTTTTTTTTTAATATAGATTTATAAATTGGTAAGCACCTTAGTTCAGGGGCTGGATTTCAAGCTTATAAAAGGTAGCTGGCATAGCAGACCAGACATTTCGATAATTCAAGAGTGTTCATATTCTGGGCTCATTACATCAACCAGACCTTTTTGTATTTTACTTTATCTCAATTTTCCAGAAGTAAAAGTCAAGTTGGCATCAACTTTCCATCTATGATAGGCATCAATGTGGTTTTGAAGCATGGCTGAGCTAACCTGTAACCTTTGCAGTGCGGGCTTCCATCAGTATACTCACAAATCTGTGCACATCTATGTTGTGAAGAGTCAGCTGTCATGGGTACAGCTGGAGTTTCTACCACATGGATAGTGTGCCAGTGCCATGATAACCTTGAATTTTACAAAAATATTGTGAGGAAGTGATTTTCAGGAGTGTATTTTTTTTTCTAATTGTGAAAAGGAGATCTGTAAACTAAAACAGATGACAACAACACTGAAGCAAGAATAAAGTCTCATCAAACTGCCTCTTTTATAGATTAAGCTAAAAATGTGCATCTTTTAACCTTCTTGACCCATATAATGACAACATTTGTAAAATTAGTTGTGCTTTAAAGACCCTTTTTCTCCATCAGATATAAAAGGATGTTCTCCTTTAAACTTCAGTGAGAGCAGCATTTAAGCCTAAGAGTCTTGTCCATGTTCAGAAACAAGGTGGAATTTAGTGCAAGTCTAGTTCTAGCACCTTTATCACAAAACCACCCTTGCAAAGTCTTTCTGTTTGGTTCTTCTTCACCCTGTGTCATGTGGCAGTTCATATCTTTGAGAATCTTCCCATTGCAATATGCCAGGCTTACTGGCAAGGTATGAATGACTACACAAAGTTAACTGCAGTGAACAATCAGGGCACTTAGGTGAAAACTCTTGCTGCCTTTTAATCTGTTTACTCTAAATGGAGGGCTTTGCCACAACTTCAATGGTCTGCTGAAAACTCTTTTTTGTAGTTAATGTTCATGACATTTCATGCGATGTTCAAAATATTTATTGTGAGCAAAACGTCCCTTCAGCATTCTCAGCAAGTATTCACAACCAGCATCCATATAGTATTTTTAATATTTTATGTTAATATTTGAGTTAGTGTTAGAATGTCAGCAGGAGCTCTGAGGCTGGTATGATGGAAATTGAAAACTGCTATCAACACTGCATTCCTGCTCTCTCTTCAGTAGTTCATAACAAATGTAAATGCTAATCTCACACTACTGATATGAAAAATGCCCCCAAAGCAAACGCTAATACAGAAGCCATTGGGGAAAAAAAGGGAAAAAGTAAGAAGTCTTGAGTAGTTAAATTAGAAGCAGAAGTGCATACTCATGAATAATGTCATTTCAAAAGAAAGTAGAGTATCTTATGTCTGCACAGTCATTGGATGTCAGGAAAAGAACTAATAAACAACAACAAAAAAAAAATGTTTCTGATGCTAGCTTACTGAGTTATTATTTGGATAATTGTGACAATATTTTTCATTAAATGGAAAATGTGATTGGAATGAAAATCAGAGTCCTTGCTATGGGAAAAAAAAAAATAAAAAGGAATTCTAAGCCAGTGAAAAACCTTTGCTTCTTTTTGATAGGAAATGCTTTCTTTAAAAGATGTATACAATGGGGATGTTTTTTGCTATCTTCACAAGAATCCAGTTAGCCGATGGGAAACAGAGTGCTTTAGTGGATTCAGTCTTCCTTGCTGAAAATTTTAAACTTACATTTTTCTGAAGCTCCTTGCATCTTTTCAGATATAAATGGACCAGACTAGATTCAATATTCTGTCATTGTGCCTGACTGCGAGAACTAGAGCAAAGCCAAACAGAATGCAAAGACCACAGAACAGCTTAAAAACCACTTTGTGCCACTTGTCTGAGCTGCAGTACTCTAGTACTTGGCATAGTTGGATCATCCAGAAGTTAAACTGCTTAATGAGGAAAATGAAATCTCAGAGCAGGAGTTAGCTGCTGTAGGTATTGTAGGTACCTGCATGATGTGTGGATGAGAAATGACCCCAAGCAGTCTCTGGAGTCCAGAGCTGGAAGGACTGCCTTTGTGCTAGGCATGGCCAGGGCTCTTTGTGTGAACTGCCACTGCAGCTTCTTTTCCACGAGATTGCTTTGAACCCTGAAGCTAGTGTTTGTTATAACTCAGTTTGTGTCCATGTTTGAAAACATTAAAACCAGACAGGATTTAAAAGGACACACACATATCCACGCTGATATAATCCATTTACAAAAATAATTCCTCATTCCATACCTCAGAGTGTGAATGAACTTGTTCCTCAGTCATAAAACATAGGTCCCTCACTCAGAAGTAGCCTGCCTTTTCCCTAGTCTTCCTTTTGCTACTGATTTACTTGAAGAGGCTTTTCTTCCCTTTCTTGTTGTCCTAGATATCCCTTGCCACGTTCAATTCCAAGTGAATCTTAATCTTCCTTATTGCATTCCTGAATAATCTCACAACTTTTCCTGAAGAGGATACAAATAATTAATAATAATTATAATAATGAAAAGTCAAAATGCAGAGTGGAGGATTTTTTGTATATGGACTTTTTTCTTTGATTTACACACTTACAAATTCAGTTGAGACAGTATATTGATATCAGCCTTGTATGGGATAGCAAGGAGAGCAAGAAACCAGTTGCTCCTTTATAACTTTTTCCCGGAGTTAAGCTAACATTAACTTATTCCTCTCTGGTATGAGCACATATTGAAGTGCTGAATCTTATAAACAGAAGTCTGGTAAAATGAGTTCCCCATCTATACGTTTCAGAAACACCACTTTCCAATGATGATGGTAATTTTTCAGTTCCTAGTGTAAGGCAACAGATTTTTCATTTGACTTTGTATCTACTAGATGCTCCTTTTTTCTCATAACAAGAATTTGAGTATAGGAGATCTTAGGAAAAAAGAAAGAAACAAGGGATTCTGACTGACTTTTTCCTTCTCTGAGATACACATCCTTCATAGTAGGCAGATTAGTCTCAGCGAAACATATACAAAAAAAAAAAAAAAAAAAGAAAATTAAATTCACTAAAGCTGTCTTATGAGTAGGCCCTTATTTCAGAGTTACAGGTTAGCCACATTATTCTTTAGCAATTACTCCTTGCTGCTGTCCTGTTTACAAGAGGTCACGGTGATCCAAACGTACCTGACAGGTCCAGGACTGGATTAGAGAGCAGATGGTGTTTCAGTCAGCTGGAAACCACAGTTCAATTAACCCTTGCTGCCCAGACTACAGTGAGGTCCCCGACTGAATTACTCAAGTCTATATAGTCCTGCCATGATTTCTGGTGGTAGATCAAGAAGAGAAAGACAGATATATTCTCCTACAATGAAGAAAGGAAAAGTGTGAAAGAATAGAGGTTTCTTTGGTTTTAAAAACCTGAGGACTTTAAACAAGAATGAACTGAACAATGCATATAGAGTATGTAATCATACCCCAGTGAAACAGTCCCTCTAGCAGGGGCCACATACAGAGTATGTCTAGATCTGCTGATTTTCTAACCCCATCATTCTCTTGTTGAATATCTGGAGGCAATTTGTGTGAGTGTGTCTTTCATTTAACCAATAGAGTGAGCACAGGATGCTAATGTGTTCTGGCCGTAGCACAGTACATTCTTGTAAACTCATAAAGTAGAAAATTATTTGGATTTCTCTTGAGGAAAGCCTGGGTCCACCCTTGATAAATATCTATAACTTTACCTAGACATTTAGATGTCTTTGCTGTGTGGCTGATGATGTTTGAACAAGTTTGGACATGGCTGTGTGAGTGTTCATAATTGTTGCATTTTTCAGTAAATGCACACTTTTTTTTTAGTAAATGCCCATTTGGAAGCACCCCAAAAATGCCTTTAAAATACATTTGCTTCCTTTCTCTTATGATCTGGGCATGAAGTTATTCAGTAGGCTAAGAATGATCTGCAGGGAATTCTTAAATATACCAACTAAAAACTATTCACTTTATCTCTTGGCTCCACAGCTATCTTCTTTGCAATGGGGGAAGAGGACTTCTGCCTAAAGCCAATGGTTAAATCTGTATATTTAAATTCTGAGATAGGTATTTCCACTTGCAATGTTTGTAGGAACTCACTGTCAGCCACTCTGAGGACCTGCAAGCACAGTGGAGAAAGGTGACTCCCAAACTATTGTATCCATTGCAGCAAGATGGAAACTTTTGTCTTTTTGTCTGTTTCTTAGGCAAGAAGATTTTATCCATACGGACAGAGGCTTTTGTATCATAGATCCTACAAAATTTTGAGTGCAGCAAACACCAGAAGGTTTGTTCCTCAAAGAAGAAAGCTGAATCTTCCTGACCTTGCAGTTTTGCTGACCTGTGGCTGAGCTCAGAGCCTCCCTAGAGCTGCTGTGGTGCACTGGTGCTGAAGGACCCATTTGCTGGGAGCCACACTCAGAGGCCAGAGAACACAGAGCAGCTGTCTACACGTTTGAGACTTGATTAGACCTCAGCATCCTCTGGTAAATTCTCAGTTTCCTATGACTACTGGCTCCTTGCCAAATCAAATATTCCTTTCAAAGGCTTAAATTCCCTTGAATTCAGTCTGCGGAGCATGGTTTCTCTCCTTTAAAAGAAGTCTGATAGTTCTGCTAACTTCTAAGTCCATTACTGTGCTCTTTTCTAATGTGCTTGGAACCACCCACACACATTTGCTTTTCATTTTGGGTCCTGTGCATGTGGGTAAGTCACATCTCTCTAGTTCTTTATGGGGTGGTTGAATCCCACTCCTTCATTTTGGTGTTATATCACATGGCAACTAGAAATTAATTGATGTAGAGCATTGTCTCTAAGCATTGCCAAGCACTGGTATTCTATTTGTGTGTTTTGGGGAAACAGGAGATTAATTTGTGTGCTAAGTTTCACCTCAATAAATTCTTTTTGTACTGTTATCTCTTCTTGTCAAGATGCCAGCCTGTATTGTAGACACAACAATATATATTTCATTTACACTGAGTAAATGATTCATAGTATGAAAAATGCTAAACTTAATAAAAGAGCTATTTGTTTGTAAGAATAAGCAAGTAGAAAAAAATGAATTATTTTTTAGGTACAATATTTTCTTGAGATATATCCATTCAAAGTTCATATTTTTTATTGCGGGCTAAAAATAAAAAGCAAAGTCATAGCTGACATTTTGCAGTTAAGAGTCACAGTTGTTTAGCTCCAGTTAAATGAGAATGTCATAAAGATCTTGAACTCATATAGTGTCTCGAATGGGATCTAATCCATTAGTGGTAATGGAGAGTGTATCTGGAGAACTCGATGTTTATCAGCTCTTTTATAAACAGTAAGGAATTAAGCCTAATACCACCTCCGAGGTAGATAAGTATTAACAGCCCCTCTTTCTGGGTGGAAATTGAAAGGCTTGGAGAGGTGAAATGATTTGCCTGAGGCCACACTTGAAACAGCAGTAGAATCCAGCCTTATTAACTCAAAGAGCCTTTTAACTGTTACTTATTACAAAAGCAGTACAAATGAATGACTTCAATTCTTACACTTATGAAAAAGTAGCTAAATTTTATTTCTACCATGTAACTAACACAGAAAGATAGGTTACCTGTGCTTTTATTAAAATGTAGTAATAGAAACAGAAATACTATTAATAATAATAGAAAAGTAGAGGCTGTATACAGTTATGATGAAAATTTTAGATAAAATTTATCCCATTTGAGTACAAATTCACATTAAATTCCCACCAGAAATGACTCTACAGTCAAGTACTGAGATTAACATTAATCTTACTTGATCTGGCATAAGATAGTTTAACTATTTTTTAATCAGCACAAATAATGTAACATTTCAGTATATAAGCGTAGCTGTAGTTTAATGAAAAATGTTGAAAAGTTCTGATAATTTCATTTTTGGGGTGGTGTAAAGGAAAAAGGAACACAGAAATCATCAGAATGCCCTGGTCATTGTCATGAACTATAGAAAAAACTCCCCTGTTTTCCCCCAGCCCCAGTCCTCAACTTGACAGCTGTGTCCACTGAGCTGCAATTTGCATTAACTCTGGAAGCATGTTCCAATGCTCTTGTCTATTGCTGATTTAATTTATTGCTGATTTAAATACATTCTAGGGAATAGCCTTGACATTTTTGCCCCCCATCGTGGGAACTGGGGATACTTTTTGTAACTAAACTCTAAGGATTTTAAACATCTTTTTTTTTCTGGCAAAATTCTTGCTACAACTTTTGTGGTGTACAACATGATGTACGAGCTCAAGTTCATCATAGTCACAAATATGACCATGCAGATGGATCTCTCCTCTCCTCTCCTCTCCTCTCCTCTCCTCTCCTCTCCTCTCCTCTCCTCTCCTCTCCTCTCCTCTCCTCTCCTCTCCTCTCCTCTCCTCTCCTCTCCTCTCCTCTCCTCTCCTCTCCTCTCCTCTCCTCTCCTCTCCTCTCCTCTCCTCTCCTCTCCTCTCCTCTCCTCTCCTCTCCTCTCCTCTCCTCTCCTCTCCTCTCCTCTCCTCTCCTCTCCTCTCTCCTCTCCTCTCTCATTTAAATGTATGTCCATTCTTATTTTCTTTCTTGTAGCATTTTTTGACTTTGACTTATTGTGTTAATTCTTCACAGGTACATCTGAAGGGAAACATTTACTCATGGAGATGGAGCAACTTGGCTTTGCCTACTTCACCTGGCTGCCCTTTGCACCCAAAACACGAGGTAATGCAGGTGAATTATGAGAACACATTTTTATTTATCCATATTTCAGGGCATCAGACAGCCTAGGGAGAGCTTCAGGGAGTCACTAGATGACTTTGCTTTGTCTCTGGGAACTCCCAGCAGCGTCTGTTTTACTGTTCACACATTGTACAGTTAGTTCACACGCTTCCTAAATGCTACACGGGCCAAAGGCACTGCATCTCTCATGTATACAATGCAGGTACAGGCATATTTCTCCAAGGGACTCAGGAGGGTTATAAAGTAGTGTACAGTCACTGCTCCATATCTGGAATTTGCGGCTGGCATTTAATTATTTTGTACATAATTCAAGGCTTTGAATTTCCTTTGGTAGTCACCTTGTAAGTGATTGTTCTGCTATGACAGTTGTCACAGAATAGTTTGTAAGACTCATCTGGCTGGGGAACAATAACTTTTCTGCTGCTATAGGCTCCCTTTGTAATCAGTCAGGGGAGATGAGACAGTTAATCAGATCAGAAACTGAATTAATCAACTTTGGATTTTGCAGACTTGCTTTTTAGGTGGCTTATTATTATAAGAAGACTGGGAATAATTCCTTGTAGGGGAGATTGGCTGAACAGCATTGACATAAAATGGAAATAGAAAAAAGAATGGGGTCCACGGAGAAGAATTGAGTTGGAATCTATATCAAAATTATTATCATATTAATTTTAACTTTGCAGGGGATCCTCCTTTTAAAGTTTTATGTTTGCACGTATAACAAAATTTTAACTCTTAAAAAGGCTGAAAAGTGATGATTTAGTTTCCTGTATGTTGCCATACTTCTCAAAAAAGGTAGAGAGCAAGTTTTCTTATTTTACCACCTGTACATATTTTTTTTGTCAAATTACTAAGTGCATCCTCTGCAGCAATAATTATCTTGAAAAATGTAAAGCTCATTTCTGTGGAAGAACTTGAAGGTGCAAATTAAAAATAAATACAGATTATCCCTTTTTGTTGCATGCTGTAGAAAATATCTTCCACTTTGTCTCTCACACATAATCATGAGCTATATAAGTTTAAATAAAATGTCAGATTTTGATTGTATCAGTGTTAAAGCTAGCTGAAATCTGAAGGCAGACATGGTCATTTTACCTCTACCTGTCTGGAAAGATAAATGATGCTCCTACAGCATACCAAATTTTTAATGCATACAAGCAATTTCCAAGTAATGCAGAAGCACATCAAATCTGCCAAGATAATGTTTTATTACTTGTATTGAGTGTGTATGAACACTTTCTAAAAAAAGCAAGAAAAGAAAATCTCCTAAACATGGCAGACTTAATTGCTCTTTTAACATTAATTTCTGTGGCTTTAGGAAGTATTTAAAACCTGCAAGTTCTCTAATGTATCATATTTTAGAGCTATCATGCTAAAAAAACAAAAACTTCCTAAACTTTTGTAAAGCTGAGAAATACCAAAAAGGAATACCAGAAAGAACTATACAAACACTGACATTGGCTTTGTATGTCTGAGTTAGTCTGTGGTGGTCTGCTGGGTTTAATTTATTAGGGACCCAAATAGACTCTATACCATTTGTTGCAAAAATAATTCTCTCAGGCATCATCAGAGCTGACACTTCTGACAGTGGGAAAATTGTTTTTTCTTCAAAAGCTCCACCACAAGGTAATCAGTTACATTAGATTTCTCTTGTTAAGTATAAGGAAATTCTGAATGTTTGGGAAATATTCAGTGGTATAATTGATTAAGGATTGAACATTTTAGTGTGAGCCATTATGTTTAGGTTTTGTTAAAGGCACATTGTTGAAATAAACACCTTACTTACTGGATAACCAGCAGAAAATTGTTCTGTGAGAGAAAAGCTCCTATACTAATTTTTATTTTGATAGTCAGTCACAGGTAAACTCTCCAAGCCATTCCATATGGAGATCAATAAAATTACATCACAATCAAGTCTGTGTCAGTTATGGAGAAAGTAATTTACAAATTGATTATGATACTTACATTTTGAAACGGTGAAGTCCTGCAAATAATTTTACTGGCTACCACCTAATTAATCTAAATTCAAGTCTAAATTCAAATCTAAATTCAAATCTTACCTGTTGTGTGTATTTATCAACAATGGCCCAAAGGTTTTGCAACCCAACACCTTTGATATCACACTGAAAACCAGGACGTTTTGATGTTCAAAAATTTTGACTCATAATTTACAGTATGAAGTAGGGTGATGTAAAGGGAGGTAGATGGCCACCTTCACCTGATGATACTTCCTGTAGAAAAAATGCATGCTGCATTTGCAATTTATTTTTTTCCTACTAAAATCCACAACAGAATAACGTAGCAACCTTTGCATTATAGCCTGAATATTCTGAAGAATGTTCTATGGGACCTTTTCAAAAGTTTGTGGCTCATCTAGTTGTTAGAGAAGAATCATCTCTCACAGAAGTTGCACAGTAGCTTCTTGTGTTGTATGAGTTTCCAGTTCCTGTAGACTCCTCAGTACTCTCTAATGCATCCAATGGATATAGAAAGAGAGACAGAGAAAGAAAGAAAAAAAAGAGAAAGAAAGTTTCACCTTAGCTCTTTTCTCCTGAATTTTTATTATACATGCATATTTGTGCCTTCATGGGCGCAAACGTTGCGTCCTTCTCCCACAGTCAGTAGCTATGTGCTTGTGCACTATTGACTGGCTTGACTGGCTCTACTTCTACCTCTGTCCAAGGAAGAGAGTTTGGGGTCTGTGGGAGATGGTAAAGAGTGCCTAGGGTATAATGGTGAACCTTACATTTTTGTAGGAGGATGATGATATCCTTCTCTATGCAGGCATTTAAGTGTAACCATAAGTCTTTGGGGAAAATGGGGGGGGGAAATCCACCTTGCTCCATGCTTCAGGCTGAGGTCTTCCACTCTTCTTAGTGTTCTCTCGTTTGACAGGCCTGGTGGTTGAGAGTGTAGGTGTGCTCTATCTTAGTCCACAGAAAACTTCAAATTGCTTTTTATCTGTCACAAAGCTACATTTCTCTAGGGGCTGGATAGAAAATTTAGACAAACTTTAACAGGAATCCTCTGTCTAGCATCTGTGCAATTCACACATCTAGAGCAGTGCTGATCCTCATCTCTTCAAACAGATTCTGTCTGGACATCCCTCTTTGATCCTGTAGAAGCCTTGGTAGCTCTCTTGTGTTCTGCTCTGGAGTTCCTTCTGTCTCTACAAGCAAACTCATCTGAATCCTCTTTTACAGATTTGGCAGCAAAAGTTCATACTTGAAACTCAGTAAGCAAATGGCTTTTTTGTTTCTGTCTTTTTCCTTGTCATTTTTCACTGCTTGCTTGTATCTTGATGGTAAGATTCCTCCAGCTGCAGCTGTTCTGTTGGTGCTTCCATTTGAATGAATCTCAAGAATAGTGCTTGAGATGGATATATAGGTGCTTGAGGGATAACGGTGCTTGAGGGATATAAATAACTACCCTTAGGTCACATTACTGCTTTTGGAAGCAGCGTCAACTTATTAGATACGGCTTCCTGAACCTGAATTTCTCATTCTTGTTTCTGTTTTTTCATCTGCCATGTTACAGCACTCTGTGTGGTTGTGGGGTGGATAAGACTGTGTGCTGAACCAGAGTTGATTATGATATAAAAAGTTTATTTTTATTATTTTTGCAATCAGTTGTGTCATGACTTTGAAGGATTGCAAAGGAAGAAAAAAAGATTCAGAGAAGAGGAGGGCTAGGTTGTTTATGAAGGCTCTGCCAGAGATATTGATGAAAATACACTACTAATAGGCACAAGCTTCTTTAATATCCTTGAATAGAAAAACAATGCATTTACCAATGTAACTGCTGCAGAAAACCAAACAAATGACATAACTTTCACATTAAAAAGTGTCTATCTTACCATAATCTTCCTATGTTGGACTGTAAGGTCCTGAAAAGGAAATGGATAAGAATGTTACCAGTGTGAAGAACTGGCATTGGAAGGCCTTATTTATTAGTGGGCTCTTGCAAGACCTGAAGAATTTCTGAAGACTCTTACTGCTGCTTTTTCTCCTGAATCTCTACATTTCAGCAGCCCAAGGACTGAAGATCCAAAGGGAAAGGATTAACCTTTCTCTGCGTACTTCATATAACGTAGGTTAAAATTTGATGAAGTTGAACAGTAACATGAAAAGCATCTGATACCTTCAGCAGTATTTATAATACCAGGTTATCCATATTTCTGAGGGATTTTTTATTTCCACCCAACTACAGGGTGGAAAAAAAATGTTGTACCTATCCCTGTTGTTTCTCCTTGATTTACTTACTAAGCTTTTATAACCATTTATGAAATAGTTTCTACTTTGCTTGTACATCTCCAAGTACAGGTGTATGAGTCTCTGTCAAAATATTCAGTTCTAATTTATTAAACTTTACCCTTTGCATTCAATGCAAATAAATAGAATGGGGCAACATACAACTTCAGCTCATATGTAACTTATGCAACCATCACTGACTTGCCATTAGACCAGAGACATCATATCAAGACAGGCAAACAAATCACAAATTTGGAAAATACAAGCAAGTTAACCACCACCTTGAATAGGCAACTCAGAATCAACATCTGTTGTGTCAACAGTCAAAGAATCTTCTGAACTAGGAATCTTATTCTTAGGACTGAAGTCTAAGTTTAGGAAAGGTCTAATTGGTGTCCACATCCACTATTATTCCTCTGATAAAAGATCAGAAGGATTTTTTAGCTATTTTACTTTAGTCTACAAAGGGATATATATGCAAGTAAATCTGCTAGCAACCTCTAAAACCTTAAAAAATGTCCCCAGAAAAATTAGATGCTTCAGTCTTAGAAAAAAAGTCTTATGAACATGTGTCACTGTGCAGAATGACTTTAAAATGTTCCGAAGAGGGAGAATATTCAGATTTACGTTTGTACTTCGTAACTCAGACACATTTCTGATTTTACAATATATTGAAATCACACAATTCATGCTTTGGTTTTGCAACCCTATTGTTTCAGTTTACTTAATGTGTTCTTTTCTTGATACAATGGCAATAGTGAAGGTGTTAATGATTATGATTAATATTAATACTGGTATTACAAGCTCTCCTAAAAATCTATTGCATGAATTGTTGAAGTAGAAAGCTAGTAGCACCAAACAGATTAACTGAGTAAGTATCTGTTAGCTAAAGTTGCATAGATAGGATGTTTATTTGCACCCTAACAACCTATTAACAGTATGAATTTCAGACAAGTGGACAGAAAAATTTTGCACGTGATTGCATCTCTGCAATAATTCTACTACAGCGCAGGATCAGTAGTCAGTCAGTGTGTGTTTTGTGAGTATCCACTCTAACAGCAGGAACTGCTCCCATTTATCTGAGAGGAGTACACTTCCTTATCTTTTTAGTTCACAATAACAAGCAAGGGGACCAATAACCTGTTAGGTCTAGCTATTAAACATGAAGAGAGAGGAAACCTCTCTTATGCCTCAACCAGTTCAATTCATTTGTTCCACTCTTCACATTCTGCCTCCTTAACACAAGAGTCTTTTGCAGAAATGATACTGAAGGACGAACAAGAGCACAATTAGAGAGTAAGATGTTTTCACATAAAAGGTGTCTACAATTACACAAAGAAGCAATATGGAGACAAAATGAAAAAAAAAATGCCATCCTGAAGTTAGGTGGCACTTCAGTTTTCTATGTTTCCCATAAACTGATGTTTTAAAGTTGTTCAATGAATGAAGAAATGGAAAGTTTCTGTGGTCTGCTGAGGTTGTATGGAATTTCAAAACTGAAGGTACTCTTCGTTTTGGGTCCTTGCTTGTCAGGACACAACAGATGTCTACATTTGCAAGCAGTGCTTTGCAACACCAGCAGATCCACAGAGTAAACTGGTCAGTACTGAACAACTGGTAAACACATTATTCCCATGTGTTTGTGTGTGTTTCTGATCTCACTTCAGGCCAATGGCCTTAACTCCTGTTAGTGCTCTAGATGCACTCCTGAAGTTCTTCAAACTCCAAGGCTGTCCACAAAACAAGTCAAAATGTGCTAAGGGGGCCAATGGGGAGATTTCCTGGGAAAACACACTCCAAACAGAACAGCAATTCTTGTAAGTCATTCAGCTAAGCATCAATGCCATCCCTAAAGCCAAAACTCCCAATATCTACTTTATCTAATAACTTATTTTGCTAGAACCACATGAAATGTAGAGCTTGCAAATCCCTTTCCACAATGCTGAAGTCATCATCAGTTGTGATATTACTTAACAGAAAAAATATGTTGACACCAGAGGTCTCATAGCTCTCTATTTTGGCTCTACATGTCAGCACATCCAACCACTGAAAGTTATTATTTTATTAGTACCAGATTATGAGAATCAGGCTTCAGGATTCACAATTCCATGCTCAGTTTGTGGCAGGGATTTGCCAGGTATACTTCTCACACTCACACACTCACATTTCTTAGGATCACTTGCTTTCCCTTGAGCTACAGTTTCTGGAGCTCATAAATAACTTGGCCTTGGCCTCTAGCTCACCACTGTGTACTGAAGATAAATATCTGCTCTATCTGGATCTATTTGTCTACCCTGTGGGTTCTTGCTGAGACTTCAAGGGTAACAGCAGCAATCTGTAGCTCCTGAAATAAAAGATGTTTTCTAGTTCATGTCTTTGAGCATGGCTTGGAGCCAGGGTGCCTGTGATATATTAACATCAACCAAGCATCTACACTTTTCAGTACTCTGAGAACAGAGCATTAGTGGACCCAGATGGAGGATGGTTTGAAGAATTCTTTAGTGTTGCCAAAAATGTGCTATAGAAGGAACCTCTGATACTGGACACAACCCTACTCTTATTAAATTTAGTGTTATTTTTCACATCTACCTGGTTTCAAATAGAAAAGTAATATCTTATGTCTGATAATAGTCTGTCCTTTAAACTATATTTAGCAAAACCTGATTTTTGCAGCTGGGTCTTGGATCTAACTGGATTTTTTTAGGTGTTAAATGGCTGCATCTCCTCTGCTCCTTAATTTCTTTGCCAACCAGACCAGGTGTCTGAAATCCTAGTCTGAGGAGGTGTCTTTAACTGAGGTGTCATTTTACAAAAAAAAAAAAAATTAGCCATTCTCATTATCTCTCACCAACACATTTTTAAAGTTGTTAATCTTACACCAAATGATGAAATGTTTTATTAAATTCTTTGTGGTTATCCTAGCATTATTACTACAGAAAAAAATCAATCTTCCCTGTAAGTGAAAAGTGTGGGAGGAGAAAGACTGCACACTACATTTGTAAGACTGAAATCTAAGGAGTGAACAAAATTACCTAATAAAGTTTTAAAACTTTTTTCCAGTTTCCTTAAGCTACCCTGATGGTTATTTCAGTCAATATCAGAATTGTAGTCCAGCCAAGAGGAATAAAAGAGAAAGGGAAAAAAAATATTTTCTTTTGAACAGTACGTTCCATGAGCAATAATATCAGTGCCTGTGGTTTTTTCCAGTAATTGTCTTTCTTGTTTCCTTGTGTATGGAACAACAATTTCAGCTTGAAATTTTCAAGTGATTCGACAGAGACAGACAAAGCCTTCCCCCCCCCCATGGTTACTTAAACACAGGTACATTTGGTGCATTTACTGCCTGTGTTTCTTGTCATTTTTCTTAGATAAGGAGGATGGACTGTTTGTAGTTTAATAACTTGAAAGCCTGAAAATGAATACCTGAACATATCATAGCATTGCTCGCACAAAAACACTGAAAAGGACCTTTTAGGACAAAAAAAAAAAAAATCAATTGAAAGTAGATAATCCAGAATGTTAATGGCTCCATTTGATGTCAGTTGAAAGCACTTCAGTGGATTTCTCCAAATAGCTTTGTTTCATTGTCTTGCTTTTCCATCTCAGCTTAGTTCAGCTGCAAGATTTTACTTAGACACAACCCTGCTCAATGTAGTGATCAGTGCCCACAAGGGAGTGTGACTGTCAAACATGTCAAAACTTTCTACATCAAAAAACATCAGAAACTTGATTCAACTATGAAAAGTTTAGAATTTTATAAATTATGAATTTAAAGTTGGATTTCTACATTTGTATACATGGAGTTGTGGTCATGAGTTTCCATCAGCAGATGAAACTCCTGGATGCAGGGCACTTCTGAAAAACACATCATTGATCAACAGCAGAAACAACCCAGAAGGTGGAGGATTTAAACATCTCTATTTGAAAAGCTTGTCTACATTCAAAAACCCTATGGCTGGCAGGTGAGTAAATAGCTGTTAGTGATGTTCACATTGGCTTTTGGACACTTTTACTGAAAGACTTCTCCACTATATTGCTCTCCACCAATATGAGGAAAGTTCTTAACTTCTGACAAAGAGAACTTGCAAGTTAGGTTGCTTTACAGGATTTTAAACTTATACTGCATTATTAGGAAATAATAACCCCTCACAATCACAAATGTAAGGATCATAGCACACAATCAAATACACACAAAAGCCAATATGTTTTCTTCAGCTAATTAGTTATTAATGATTGCAAAATTGATTTGAGCATGGAGACGGTTTTCTTATAACTCATTTAGATTGTGACTGTTTCTACTTCATTTCACTCCAATTTTGTCAAGAATTCTGAAAAAAAAAAAATCCCTTAAATTACTCATTACTACTTTTGTTCCCTGTTTCTACTTTACTTTAATAAGATTAATTCTAAAAAGTAATGCCCAAACAAAGCCTGCCTTCATATTCTACCATAGCGAAAATGATAGTTCTCTCGCACATAAGTGTCTTCTGCTTTTAGTTGACAAGGACAAGAACAAAAGACTGTGGTATGACACATTCTTAGTTCTGAACCCTCACTTCTTATTTCAAAAAGTCAATAGGAACAGATAGCACTTGGATTCTCGGTTGTCTGCAAGCTTTCTAATTAGTTCCAGGAATATTTTAAGATGCCAGTGATAAAATGTAAAACCTCGCATAGTTTTCTTACTAGAATCTGGCATGACATTTCAAGTTTAGTGAGTCCTCCTGTGAATATCAAACTAGCCTGGCAAGGCAGGCACAATGGTGTTTGGTTCTGTGGCCATCTGTCCAAGACCCACTCTCTATGTCATCTGTGACTTAAAATTAAAAAACTCCTGCAAAATGATAATTTTATTTCCAAAGCATATTCGTTGTGATCAGTTTAGGGATATTAATTCAATTGTCTTCACAATGTTTCCTATAGGAAAGCACATACACAAATATGTTTGTTTGTAGACTTACTCCAATATCCATGCACTGTATTGCAGAGAAAAACAATAGCTTCATTTTTCTTCACAATGAATAAGTTTTCTCCCTTGAAATAAAAGTTATTTCCTGTGCCAGTAAACAGTCTCTATAAAAATGTATGACATTTATTTCAGCAAATGGGATCATACAAAAGGAGTCAGGTGGTCTGAGGCAGATAAAACCAAAATAAAAAGCAAATTGGTGGAAAAGGCTGAAAAGAACCATCACATCGGCAATTTCTGAGGTAGTTTTCTAGCTGCAGTATTAGGAAAGTTGTGTCAACATCCACAGTACAGATTTTTGCTTGTGTAGAACTATTTATTTATAACATATTGCTCATAGTTGTGAAGTTTTGGTGGTCATAGTTTTCTATGCTGTACCTCAAAGTAATGAAAGGATAAAATGTAAATAAAAGATGGGATATACGATGATGAATTCTTAAAATTTCACGCCATTAGGAATTGAAATATTTTCTCTTCCTATAAAATATTACAAAATAAATTACGAGATAATTTGTTTTTTCTTATACTTTCCTTCATTTGTCTTCAGTGCCTTCAGTCTGTGACTTTCCTAGGCTTTCCACATCAACAGCATGAGTGACATTTTCTTCCCAAAGCCACCTCTCTACCAGAGGGCAGTTTGACAGGAAAGTAATTGCTGAATTATTCCAGTTTTGCCCTTTATGAAAAGAGCTTAGCAGTGGAACGAACCTTGTTACAGAAGCAGTACCAGAAATACACTGTCAAATCCTTTACTTGGTAATTTGATTTGCAATAACCAGCAGGAGAGTGGGAATTTCCATACCTCTTTTCATTCTTGCATCTGCATGCAAAGAGACAAAATCCTGTTTTTGTTGAGTATAAACATGTCTTTATATTTACATTTACCTTCCCTCAACATTTTGACCATTTCCAACTTGCCAAAGTAAGTTTTTTTCTTTGCTTCAGCTTAACAGCAAATGTTATTTCCTTAAACTTCTAGAACTGGTTTTTAAATTCATTTAAAATCGCATTTTAATTGTGAAGTTCTCTGTATCCCCCCCCTCCCCCCTTCACTAAAAGAATTGGTACAAGGTTCTAGAAAGAGAAGAGGACCTTTCTGATGGCTGACTTACAAACAATATTTTCTGTCTGAGTACGTGTGATAAGTGCAGAGGAGCAATTCTTTAAAAGAGTATACATTGCTTATGTGCTCAAATATGTTGCAGTGATCTGGTCATGATAAGTTTTTTTAACTGTCAGTAACATAAATAGGTATTATATCTGGAAGTTCTCCTTGTTCCTGTTCTGAAAACATGTACTATCAATCTTGAAATATCTTGACTTTTAATTAAGGATGTATACAGGAAAGTTCTTAGTCATCCCTGCCCTTACTTTAGGCTGAAAGTTTTATGCAAACATGTTATTTTAAAAATGTTATGAGCCACTGGGCTCCCTTAAAGAATAGTTAAAAATCAGTAAGGCTCCTGTGGACCATATATTTTATTACTTTTGAAGACAATTTCTTTTGGTATAGTACTGCTTTGCTTTCAGGCTGTGCATACATGAAGTATATAAAAGTTGAAACCAGCCATTTTTTTCTACTGCCATTTCCTCCCTTTTATGGGAAACAACATAAAATGAAATTAAACGTATCATTAAGCAGTAACATTAAAATGCCATCTACCACTAGGAGCATATGGATCGTAACTTGTTTCGTCATAACCTTCTGCACTTAAACTTTGTCATTGGCTTCATAACTTTGAGAGTTTTGTTTAAGTTTTATCATTGCTAATCTACCATAAATTTAAAATGTCCAATCTGGAATTTTTAATCACCCTCAGCTGCCTTTATCAGACTGGTTTTCTGAAGCTCCTTATTCATCAAATGGAGCTTTAATTTTTGGAAACTAACTTCTTTTCAGTCTTTTTTTTTTTTTTAATTGAGTTTATTCATCAAGACTCATCCTTTCTTTTACAAAACCTTTCTAATTTTGTGAGAGTTTTGCTGGATAAATTTACAGAAGCCCAATTATAAAAGAACAAGATAGCAGTTTCAGCTGACTGCATCCCATCCTCATGACTGAAAGCTGCTGCAAAGTGTTTCTGTGTTTCTAAGAGATTAAAAGAGAGGAAAAAACACAGAAGTTCCTTGAACAAAATAAGACATGTCACAACCAGAATTTGATTTTCCTAAGACTCCATTTAAACATAAGCTTAGAGATCAACCTGGAGATTCCTGTAGAGAAGTAAGCACCTTCTTAGGGTGAATCATCATATTCTAAAATAGGGAAAAAATTGAATCAGGTGAATAATTAATGAAGAAACTTTTCTCTGTTGAGAAAGGAAAATTCTCATTAAGGTGGTGTACTTTGGATGACCTCTTTAGGGTCATAATGTTACACTATGGGATTAATTTTTTTTTTATCAACCTTTAAACTTTGGTGGTGAACAAGGAAACTCAAATACTTTTGAGAAACTCATTAAGATGAGAAGTCTTTTACGAGCAGGTGAAAACATATGAATTTGCTTCCTGATTAAAGATGTTCCAAAAATTATTTTATCAAAAAGACAGACTTGAGTATAATTTACAAATCCAAGTATTTAATTATAAAATATATCTCAATTTTGTAGCAGCTTATTGAAATTCCCTAATATTTTATAATCAACCAACCAATCAGAAGTACCACTATTTTTATGCATTCATAGAAGTCCCCCCAGACACATTTGGTTTTGCTTGAAATGAATTTCTGACAACATTTTGTACATATTGAACCAATAAAAAATAAAACTATATTTATACAGAAAACCAAACAACTACAACATGAAGTCCATATTCCAACGTTTTGCATGTTATTTTCTTTCCCCCCCTATCTTAAGTGACTTCTGCTGGCAAGATACAAATGTCAGAGAAACTCTGCATCAGTACAGAGAGCAGATATGAGAAATACTTTATTTTCTGAACAGTTATCTCATGACTTGTTTTAGTTTTTGACTTTCATTTTAATAATTTATACATGATTTTTGTTACATATACCTGGTATAGAACACTTACAAATTCTTCTACTTGTCAATACATAATAAATGGCTGAGATTTGTTGCATATATTGAGATAATATGATAAAAAATACTTGTAAACTCCTCCAGAGCTCAGGGTTATGTGCGTAATAAAAATCATATATTCATATACTTCCAGTCCCTGTGTGATTCAAATAGATTTATTTCTGTGTTCAAGGGCAGTATATTATAGACTTTTTGTTGAACTTGAAGAGAACAAAAGACTAAGCAATCAATAAAGACTGATTAATAGGAGTGACAGCAATCTAGGCAAAGATAATCCTCTGAAATCCTTTTAAGCTTTTGAGATATATGGAACCAGCCCTGCAAGCAAAACTGTGATCTTCATCATTTTGTTCTCTTTCCTTTTGTAGAGTGGCAATGCATTAGTTCATAGTTTAAGATGTTTTGGAATTTTTCAAATCCCTGATTTGAGTTTTAAATTTCTCAATAATAATGGCAGGTTTACAAATTTTAATATACTATATATGATATATACACATATATATTTCTGCTAAGATATGTCTTTAAACTGAGCAATTTTTTTAACTTCTATTTTTAAAAAGAATGGAGGTGTGTTCCTGAGAACAATGAAGGAGGGCAGAGGGATCCAAAATTGAAAATAATGCTTGGAGTTTATGAGTGCCAGCTGCAATTTTGTTTGATTTAGTTTTGCCTTTCAAAATATTTTTAAACCCCAGTTTTATGGTTTACAATAAGAAAAGAAAGTGAGAACATCTCATTTTTCATCAGAGTCTTGAAATTTAAGAATTAATTACAAAATGTGAAGAAATATGTTCTTCCATTCAGCTTTTTATCTTGGTGGCAGTGCCTACTTTCAGCTGCTGAAGACAGAGATAATATTTTTTTATTTCCAGACATACATGTTTTTATAGTCCTAGCAAGGAAGAGAAAGGACATGACCAATTTATTTTGCCTGGATCCATGCTATCATCATGCAACTTAACTGAAGCAGTACATCTAAAATCTAAAGTCCAATATTCCTGCAGCGGAAAAAAAGTTTTTTGAACAAGGCTGAGCATGTTTCATAATTATGCTTCCAGGGAAGGAAAAAATTCAAAAGAGGGCTGAGGTTTTGAAGAAAGAATATTTTTATTTCTGACCTCTATGATGAAAAGAAACTTAAAAAAAAAGAAACAAACAAACAAAAAAAGAACACCAAAAAAACCGCTTATTTACCAGAGCTGGAGGGCATCAGTAACTTATACCCTGACAAATTATTCAACATTTGATCCTCTATTTATTTTGTTTTGGCAGAACTTTTCATCTGCCTATGCTGTATTAATGGAAGTGAATTTGAAAGCATGTATTGATAATGCATGTTGGAGTCAAGGGAAATCTGCTTGTTCTTTCTTGTCTTTAAGCGTACTTTTAGATGTTAGATACTTTAGTGTATTTTTGATGTAAAGCAAGGTATTTCATTGAGGTAATAGTATCTTGCTATAAATATTTACACCTTTGTCTTTTTGGGAGCTGGAAATACTTGATAATGCAAGCATTTATTATCAGTAGGATAAAAAAGGTAGCTAGTGTGTTACAGTGAGATCTACTTTGCCTCTTCTGTTATTATAATTTAATATTTAAATCTTTTAATGCAATAAAAATATTTTTTTTTCCTGCTTGAGGAGAGGATCATTTAGCTGGATTCATTAAAGACATACGTTAAGGACAGTTGAATATTCTTCTCCTGGGTCTTGGACATGAACTTCTGCAGTATGCTCTAAGAAAAGTCTGTCATGTGCTGCCTAGTTTTTGGAGCTGCAGTGGACAAAGCTCATGGTGAAGCAGTTTGACATTTCCTAGGAGACTCCCAAAGTGAGCAAACAGTGAGTCAGCCTCATCAAGGATGTAGTCGAGGGGTGTCCCCATGTGTAACAGCCCGGGAGGTTTAAGCTGTTCTGAAAACAGGCACATGTGAAACTACTCCAACTGCTGGCATATATTTTTGCTGTGGCACGTGTTCATTCCACGCTCAGATGTCAATGTCTTTGAGGAACTCAGGAACCTTTAAAGTCATTGTTTTCCATCATTTGGTTTTCTGGGTACTCCCAGAAAAAAATATGGGTGATTCTACTGAATGGCAATTATCAGGAGCATTAGAGCTCTCCATCAGAGACACAGACATTAAAATATGTTATATGGCCAAGTATTTTCTCTTTCAATTGCAGGTGTACTCCTAGAGATGGCTACTATATTTTTAGCCGATATTTTATCCACTTAAAAAATACTGCCAAAAAAAAAAAGATTCTTTGGTTTTGCATTTTCAGATGGGAATTATCTTTCCAGGATGATGCTTGGAGGTTGGAAAGGATGTCTGGAGGTCATCTGGTCCAACTTCCCTGCTCAAGGGTCACCTAGAACAGGTTGACCGAGGCATTTTCTTTTTGAATATTTGGCATGCAGGAGAAGGAAATTACTTGAATCTCTGCCTCTACTGTTTTTTAAAAGTTATTTTAATGCTATTATGTTATTATTATTATATTTTTATAACAATATGATATTATTATAATATCTTTTTCTCTACGAGGAGAATTTTTGCATAAAGAGATTTCACCTCTGAAAGATCAAATATCTCACAACAATTGAATTTTTATTCCGAGTTCATGAATATCAAGTAAAACAAAGAACTGAAAATTATAGTTTCTCTGCATAGAAAGCAAAGAGCTAATTATATATAAGCCATTAATATGAAGGACAAAGTTGCTGCATTTCATACCTCTGGAACATGGAATATGGAATTTATTATTTCTTGAATTTATAATACTGTCCCCATGAAGAAGACCTTTCTTGTTTGATGAAACAAGGTTTGCCTTCTGAAGTATCTGTGTGTGAGGACGGGAGCTGAGCTGGAATTCTACAGTGGAGTTTTCACTGAACAGTGAATTAACCAGTACTGCACATGTATCAGTTTAGTAGTCTCAGGAACAGTTTCATGGTGATAGTTTCATGAGGTTCCTGTCTAATATAAGTAAATATTGCTTGACCTTTCCTACTAATGATGCAGGAATATACAATGGATAGCACTATAAAACAGCCAGCATTTTAAAGCCACATAGGGACTGCAGTTCATGTTTAAAATGATGAGCGATTGGCTTTTTACCTCTTCCTCTGAGGATCATAAATTGGGAGTGGCTTAGAGGAAGTCATTCAACTTCATTAACATAAAATGAATGGAAATCAACTGACCTTAATGGAAAACTGTATAAATAACTGAGTCTTTGCAGTTCATTACCAGCTTCAAAAAATTATGTCAGCTAAAATTCATGTTTGTCTGGGGGAAGAAGATGCCTCTCCAAACTGAAAATCTGGAGCTTATGTTTGACTGGAAATGTTCCATTTGATTTGGAAGGAAAACAGTGCTGCTGGGTCTTTGTAAAAGGAAAGAAAACTAAATGTAGTTTCAAAAAATTGTCAATAGCTGGGAAAGCCACAAGTGCTTTTGCATATTTCAGGAATTATCATTCTCATTGGAAATCTTGTAGCATTTATTTTTATCCATTAACATTTCATGATCATTGGCTCAATCTTAAGCAATGTGAAATGGCTCTAATAGGACCTAGAAAGCATTGAACAGGGGGTCAGAACGTCATTGCTACACTTTCAGTTACTGGATTATTTCTGATACCAAACTGATTAACAGACTGTAACAAAGAATGTAAACCCTTGCTGATATAATTTCAATTTTCCTGGATGTTTTGCTTAGGCCTCATAGTCTTTATGTCTCCAGAGGTCATTATACTTGTAGGGTAAATTAAAACCTATGCAAAGAAAGGAACTGAATTAAGTTATCCCACATTCTTAGCGAATAACCAAAATGTGGTGGACAAAATTGTAATATTACCTCCCTCACAGGTATAATTAATTTTTACAATACTGACATAAAACTATTTATCTAGAATATTAAAAAATGAATTTTTAAAAATATATTTAGAACAAGATAAATGTTACTTTATCTAGATGTATTATTTACCAAATAAATATATTTGGCTTAAGTTTATTCTGTTCCAGCTGAGATTAAAAACAGGACCTTTGCCACCAAATTTTAACAGTTTTTAGCATAAATTTAATTAATATTATTTCTTAGCAGACCACTCAATAATTTTTCAATATTCTTTACTAAACTCCTTGTTAGATACAAAATTGTTTGGGTTTGTGTTTGTTGGCTGCTTTCTTTTAAAACAGGTTATATGCTGGATCAATGTTTTAAGTTCTCTTCCTTTACCCAGTCTGTTTACATAGTTCAGATAGACTTCCTTTCTTTTTTATTTCTCATACTTAACGAGACTAAGTAAATTACTTGGTAACCTTTAATTCCTTTTTGCTGTCACAGAAATATGACGCATGAATACATGAGTATTTCCCTTCTGCATGTTTTACTCTTTCTGGGAGTTTGACATTTTTTAATTTTCATATTCTGTAACCCAGTTGTCTCTCAGCTGTGATCAGTATTTATGATTTTACTTTGTGATTCCCATAACGCAGATGTTGTCATTAGTGCAACCTTGGAAATGTCATAACACCTTTAGAAAACCACCTTCAAAATATTTTTGCTGTTTTACTTTGAATAATTCTGAATTTAATTATAAAAGTTATACTGTCAAGGTAATTTAGAAGCAAAATACAAAATTATAGAAATAAATAAAATAAAAGTTTCTTAATGATAACTCTGGCAGTACAGGCTTTTTTCCTAAGGCATTACATTGTTGGAATATAAATATACAAGCAAAACAATAATAACAAATTCCTCCACATTTTTTCCACATAATCTTTCACATACTTGAGTGTATATCAAAACAGTGTTTTCGCCCTTTTTACAGAAGGCAACCACATAAAAATGTGGAGACTTTCTAGGTATTTAATCTCAGACTAAATTCTTTTTTGCCCAGAGTGTTTGACCTAATAAGGGGATACTAATAGCTCTGCCTTTACCTTCATATAACGAGTGATTCTACTGGAAGCAAATGACTTCTAAATTGACATTGTGGGCAAATGACTTCCAAATTGACATTGTGTGCACAGTTCAGCATTGTGTGGGTAATGAATTCCATAAGAACAAGACTGATATGTTTAACCCTTAGGTATTCCATGGACACCACATCAGAGTGCTGTAATGGAAGTGCTCTAGCACAAACTCCTGAGTTTGATTGAGATTTTCAGTATATCCTATAGATCCCAGTCTCCTGGGTTAATGATAACTGCAGCAATATATGGAATATTCCAATTATATTGTGGTACAATTTTGATGTATATGATAATTTTGATTCTGATATTTATTGATCAGCACGGATATCAGTAGTATCTTAAATAAATAAATATTTTTGGAAAAAATAAGGAAACTGTGATTCACCAACAAGCAGTTCTTTGCATTTTAACACTTTGTATTTTTATTTATCTATTTTAATGCTATGTATTTTGAATATTCATTTTATGATTGTATGCGCTTGATGAATATATCCATATAATACATAGAAATCTTTCAAAGTCAGAGCCTGAACACTGAAACAAGGATGGACAGAGTAAATTTTTGAGGACTTTCTGACCATTTGGGTATTGAAGCACTCTGTATCTCTCAAATCCACTTTAACTACTTCACTCTTTGAGAGAGGAAGGTATTGCTGTTCTCTTTACTTATCCAGATAAAAATTTCTCCTCACTATGACTTTTGTACCAACATTTAATACAAATTGTGAACTTAAAATGTGCTGACATGTTAACTTCTTCACCATTAAAACTGGTAATAAAATTTCTCATGATCCAAATTACACCACAGCTGGCAGTATACAGGAAAATATCAAAGAAGGAAAGCAGTTTAATCATAAAGGAACCCAAAGTCTTTTTCATATTCCTCAGCTGATATTTAATAAACTTTTGGTGGCTTCTGATAAAATAGAGCCAAAAATCCCATCCAACTTTTATCCACACTGTGGTACTTACCCAATAACAAAAATATGACTGTGTTAGGGCATTCATTGTCTAAACTGTAGTATCAATTTAAGAAAAAAAATTGTTAATTCTTCACTATTTGACACTCCACAAAGAAGGAACCTTCCATACATGTTAAAAGAGATTATTTTTTTTTTTTATCAAACCCAAAATAGACTTGAAAAGAGATGAGTTCGGAAAAATGTTTTCTTATCATTAAATAAAGGAATGGATTTTTTTGTGGAAAAGCATGTTTGGCTGAAAAAAAACCTTTGTGGCTATCACTGTTTCTGTGTTGCTCTGGACTCCCAAATAGACGTTTCAAAAGAAGAGCCTATTATCCAGTCTGAATTTCCTTCTGGAGAGATCACTCTCACACACTGTCTACAGAGGGAGTTCGAGGAAGTTAAAACCTCCAGGATAAGCAAGCCATTCTGAATATTCCCTGAGGCACTCTTCAGAATGTTATCTTATGACTTTAATGCAATTTATCTTTTCTTATAGACACCATAGTAATCTTTTGAAATGGTATTGTGATATGTAATCCCTTAGTGAGGATTTTTCTTTTTTTTGTGTTATCTGGCCATAGCACCTCCTCCACCTAAATTTATTTTCAGCTTCTTTGCCCTGTTTTACTCTTTTTCCTTATTCTGGAGAAATCATTACAAAATCCGGAGACTTCTAATACATTGAATGCTTTTTTAAACTATTTTCCCATGTCGAATCTATCTTTCAAACAACTAGATTTTATAAGAATTAGGAATTTTCTTTTCTAGAATCTCTGTAACAGCGTATTCAAGTACAATCTTCTTTGGTACTGTGGTGTTATGAAATTAGAATTATTGCCGAACTTTATAACATTTTTCTAACCCAGTGATGATCTACAAGCTCTGTTCAGCTGGCTGTTCTATATCTGGCAATGGCAACTGCAATCACAAAATCTCCGAAAAAGACACTTTACTAGAGGAGTGATAATGACAAGAATCTTCTGGCATCATATTTCCAGGGCATTGCTGGTAACGTTTTCATTCTGTGGTTAGAAACTTCTTTCTCTACTGCCACATCTGAAATATTTTCTTTCTTCCACAGTAGTGCTCTAGCTGTATATTAATTGTTTACAAAATAGAATGAGTCTTAGAGGTGACATTTTATAAATCTGTGTTGGTAATGCACTTTTACAAAAGTGTTTTTCTTTAATTCATTAGAAATACCCAGGATCAATGAGTAGCTGGTGATTTTTAGTTACTCTAAACAAATTCAAGTTCCTTTGTTTGGGAAAAATTTGTGCTGCCTTGAAATATTCCTTTCTACTTGTTTTCAAGGCTGTGTTGAATCAACTTTTACAGTAAATACTCCTTAGCTTTGTGACATACTCTGCTTTTGATTACACGGTGGGCTGAAATGCTTAGACAAACATATTTAAGAACATAATTACTAGGAACGCCAGGAAAAAAAAAAACCTAAAATCCTTTTTGCCACCTTTATGCTCTATTCTTCCTTTTGTATTTCTGACCCAAAATGTAGATTGAAATGATTGAGATTATTTTTTTAAAAATTTTCTTTGCAATGGTTGCTTTTTATGGTGACACTCAATCTTTGTTAAAAATAGCATAAAATTGGAAGTTTGTGGGAGAAAAACAGTTGTCTATTGATTGATTTAATGGATGTATAGATTTTGAGATATTTTGTCAGCGGCTACACACTCATTGAAGGATTCTCAGCCAGACATATGTCCAAGATATGCATCAAGGTATACAGTGCATCACAGTGGCTCATGGAGTGGAAAGACTCTATCTCTCTACAGGAGCTATAACTTGGTATTTTGAATTCCATGTAAACATGACAGCCAGGAAGTCCGAGTCGTTGTATAGCTTGATATTGCCTAACTTCCACTGCATTTCACTGGGCTAAAACTTTCAAAATATTTTTCTATTTTTACTTTTCTCAGTACCTGGTGTAGGTGAAGTAGTCTGGGATGATCTGGGAGAAGCTGTTTTGATTAAATGTGTGGTATTTCCTTAATGTATATTAATTTCCAGTATAAAGCTTCCAGCTCTGCAAATGAAACTGTTCTTGATCCTTAATTCTGAAGAAATAAAACACAGATATTCATAATCATGAATATTGGAACAATTTGCAGGTGTGTTTAACAGTTTATGATGTTTTCATAAAGTCTTTTTTTGGTAAGTTTACCTCTCATGCTAGCACTTGTGTATAGTTCATTATGGGTATTAGTCTTGAAGGGTTGAGGCTTTTGCATTGTTGAGTCTGTAAACTGTATACAGTCTCTTTGTGTGGAATTCAAGAAAAAAAACCCCAATATTTCTATTTGCCCCTTGTGCAACGTTTCCCATTTATTATTGCATTCTTAGTTTTCGGTTATTCAAAACACATCTACAGGTTTAGAAATGGTAATTCTCAGTATGCAGGAAAACATTTGCTTGTATAAGATGGGTATCATCCAAGGGGCTTGACAGGCAGCTATTTTGAGTCAAATATAGTTGGTACCTATTTTCTTCAGAGCAGACAGAGTGCTAAAAAAGTGATCTAAAAGGGTGGTGCTGAAAAACCCAGTTAATGGTGATAGAAGTCCAAACTTTTCTATTGCAGTGCCAACAAAACTGAGAATTCATTTTTAACGGGGAAAATGAAAAATTAAAGCGATTCATTCTTTTAACTGTGTTCTTTTTTTTCAGTCTCATAATTCACCTGTGGGATTTTTTGAAAAGGTTATTTAAGTTGAGGCTGTTTCATATATTCCTGTCAATCATGGCATTAGATGACTAGTCCTATCAAAGTTTGTGCTATATTTAAAACCAGTTGTCTGCAGGCACTGTACAAACACACTAGCGTTTATATATCTCATGATGTATAGTGAAATCAAATTGTTTGGTTTCCAAATGAAAAGTTACAAATGTTCATCTATATACAGCTATATACATGTAGCTATACATGTAAATTTAGAGAACAATATTTTCGTCAAGTAATTCAGGTTTGCAAATAGCATGAAGATGCTGCTTGCACTAAAGGTCACTTATGGCAGATACACAATACAGAAAATGCAATAAAACTGCAAAATATTTAGATTACTAGAAAAAGCAAATGACAGTGAGGGCCTGAGAATTCATTTCCACTTTTCCTAAAGACATGGACTACTTGTCAAAGCTATAAAGAATTCTTGAAATCCAAAATGACATTAATGTTAAAATTCCTAATATGGCTGAATTTACACAAAAAATAAATAACTGTCATTTATTGAAAATATCATCTCAGGCATCTCATACTGTTTCTCCTGCCATGTTGTTTCTACTAGTAGGAAAAAAACCCCTGTGCATAAAATTTGATTACAGATGGAAACCCCAGTTTTCTAATAGCTTGTTTTCAATAGAACCAACTAAAAATCTAAAATAAGCGCATCACAAAGCACAATTCTTAGAAAAAATTGTTTATAATATTTTCATATTATAGAACAAAGAGAATCTAGAAATGCATGAAGCTTACCAATATTGATTACACTAATACACAAAGGGAACACATCTCCTTTTTCAATCTTTTAGCCTTTCTACAATAAAACAGGCATAATGAAATTAATCTAGACTGTAGATAAAGAATAGCTTTGTAGGTGGTAAATCAGATCATTTGCAGGAAAAAACATTAATATTTTAGTTGCTTTCTGTGGTTATGTATGTGACCCAAAGCAGATGAACTTGTTACAGATCTAAACATTCCCTCCTAATAAAAAAATCCCAATGCCATTAATTTTAAGTAGCTTTATCTCTTGTGATAAATAATTTCAAAACTGTTAAATGAGAGAAACATTTCCAGAGATCCAAGGGTTCAGTCTGTCTCATCCAAAGGTCCAGGGCTGAATGAGCAACACTGATCTCCTTCAGTGATGGATGTGACAGAAACACAAATATAGGTGATCAGCTGACACCTTCTGGGTGTGAGATAAGAAAAGACAGAATTCTAGTCTTGTCTTTATTCTTGCTGTTGTTGTTTAGGTGTTTTTTTAGGGGGGGGGGGGTTGGTTTTTAGGTTTGTTTTTTTTTGTTTGTTTTTTTGTTTGCTATGTTTGTTTTCCAATATATGAGGTTAAACTCTGGTTGAAAAATTGCATTCTTTTAGGGCAAGGTGGTCTCAATGTTCTTCAAGAGTGTTAGCAGTTTCTGTCAGCCTCAGAAAGGCGTTCTGCATTTGCCATTGTCAGAATGGCCAACAAAGTGACTTGAATGGTCCTGAGGACTGATTTGGATGTTGCCTACTGTTCAGTGTTATTGATATAACTGCATTTGTGCAATGGCATTGAATTTTCAAAAGCTACCTTTCCCTATGCTTCCATTTTTATAAATTCCTGAAATAAAGCTAAACTAGAAATGCTGAGTCAGGACCTGAGCATGTCTTTCCCTTCTTCTTATGAGATCAGACGAAAATTGTGTCACGAAAAGTATGATGAACAGAATTCTGTTAAACAGTCAATAAAATGAGCACAATCTTGCATTTCCCAGCAGTGTAAGTGACCAAAGGTTGCACTTAATACAAAAAAGTGACTAGATTTTTATTCAAATGCTTCATTAACAGTAGCAGGGTGTTGCACATATTGAAAAGGCAATCACTTTCTTCTGAGAGGTTTATTTATAGTGAATAACATATTTTTAGTACATATTTTTTATAGGTAGTAACAGACAAGCTGCATGTGTATTATAGTATAATACAGATATTTTATAAATGTCAAAAGTTATTGCTTTTTTACAGCATATGATATGTTAAATTACTTTGAAATATGAGGTATATTTTTTAGTTGTTTAAAATTTGGGTATAGTCTTTCCATCATGTGCCATGCATAGGTGGTGAACTCTAAACTTATTTAGGAAAACTATTACTCTTTTTAATCATCAGTATAATTAAGTAGTTCTTGATGAAAACATATTTTAAATTGCTTTTGGTTTGTGTGTCAAGGTTGTGGTATGAAGGAGCTACAAAGGTGGCTTCTCTGAGATACTTCCAGAAGCTTCCCTTTGTCCAATGCCACCTGGCTCCAAGAGGGACTCACTGTCAAGGCCATCAGGGATGGTGGTTATGCCTGTGGGATAACATAATTAAGAAAGAAAGAGAAAACCATTATGCAGAAGTAATTGCAGCCAGACAAGAGAGGAGTGAGAATATGAGAGAACCTGCCCTGCAGACACCCAGGTCAGTGAAGAAGGCCAGGAAGGAGCTGGTCCAGGCTCTAGAGCAGAGGTTCCCTTGCAGCCCATGGTGAAGACCAGGATGAGTTGGGCTGTGCCCCTATATCCCATGAATGTCCACTGTGGAGCAGTGTCTTGATTTAGGAATGGTATTCCCAATTCAGTGTTCTAGATGAAACCCCAGACCACAATGCAGCACACTCTCCATCATAGGGACTGCAGAGTTTGGAATCACGACCTTAGTAATGAAGTCTTTTTCATTAAATGAGTATATATCTTCTAAACCAAAAGAGACACTTATATGCTCCTGTCAGCTCCAAGTTTTGTGCATGAAAATCTGCCAGCAATGGATATTGTGGCTCCACTAACAGGGGAAAACCACTGGTGCCTGAGTGGGGTAAACTCCAGATGTATGATTTTCTTTTGTTAGAGTCAGTTGACAGGAATATTTTAAAACTACCCCATTCCTACACTTGAAATCTCTTCTTTCCCAATATGATGACAGCATGATTTTGACAGCCTGTTAGACTTTGTAGTGCTTGGAAACTAACAGTGTTGAACAGCTGACATTGGCTTACTGTGAGATGGAAACAGAGTAGAAGTCAATGATTGTTTGGTAAATGAAGATCCATGAGAACTGAAAATCATATAATCTTTATTGGCAGGCTAGTGTTAGTTAAAAATGTGACATGAAGAGCATAAAAAAGCATGGAAAAAGATCTGTGTTATCAAGAAAAAGACCAGATCATAAAGAATTCCACTGATTTAATTACTGCCCTTTTAAAATATAGATGGCTAATATTAAACCTGTGCTTTAGGTTTCATTTCTTTTCTTTGCATCATATGAGACCTGACAGGTCAGTTTTAGATACAAGTTGTTCCTGAACATTTAATAAATTCTGACATAGCTGATTTTCCCCATATTCAAAAGTACCTACTGTTGTACTATATTAAAGGAAAAATCATATTAAAAGAAAAAATATAATGGGCATTTTTGCAACCTAAAAATTTCCTGGGAGAGTAAAGACGCTAAAGGGGAAATGCTAACAGCTTTTTATTTTGAGAAATTATGGAAAATTGTATGTCATGAACATTTGCTATATAAAAAGCTGTTTTAAATTAACTTACTCTCTTCCATTATTGTAAAAGGGAATACATATATTTAATGGGATATGATAAAGAAATGCTCCCAAGTCACTCTTCTAACAGTGCCATGAACAAACATTAGAAAAATTAATATTTAGCTCTTCTGAGAATCTGCCATTCAATCTATATACATTTAGGCTCAGAAGAGATAAACTGGCATTCTCATACAGAGTGAGACTCAGCAAAATTTCATTGTGCTAACAAAGTTGATGACATTAATATACTTAGAAGAAGGAAGATTACTTGGTCACGCTGCTCAAGGGAGAGAGTGTATACGTGAGCATGTCAATATGTGACAGACATTTCTGAAAGTCTCTTCTTATAGACATAATTTAGTGTTTTGTGCTCCTATCCAGTTTTCCTCTGAAAGGAAATTTCAGTTTTACCTCTTAAAGTGAATTGATTTGATTTTATGAGTTACTAGGGTCTGAGTTTTTAAAGTTGAATTAATAACATTTATTAAGTACACATAAAATTAAAAAAAAATAAATGATATCATGTGATGACACATATTATTAATATCATAGTTAATTTCAAGGAGGGTGCTATTTAAAAAAAAAAAAAACAAAACAAAAAACCTAACCTGCAAATACCTGATTTTTTGAGGATATAAATGGCTATATATATAATAACTGTTATTATTGATAGGCATATATACAGTAATGGATGTATCTTAAAGTATACCTTATAATTGCTGAATACTCTCAAGCAACCTGCAACTAACACAAATTCTATTATTAGAGACCTCACAAGGTACTACCTTTTTAGATTTTTTTTGTATCATTCTGTGCTTCTACTGTATTTTACATACCATGGAGACTAAACATGATGTTTGTTTAAATTCAACTCTCAGTCCAGTTTATTTAAACTCACAGGTGAGGAAATGTTGATTTTTTTTAGCAGAGACAGTCCTCCTGAAATTGTGCATGTCTTGATTCAATAATTATGTATTTACCTACCTGAAATATGTTTAAGCCTTTACTTACTTAACTAAAACTACTTGCACTTTTTCATAAAAACAAAACAAAGCCCTCCCCCCCCCAAAAAAAAAAAAAAAAAAAACCCAATCAAATAAAAAGGCAGTCAGAATGTTTTTAGTTAAGTAATAGATATGGAATTTTTTATCCTTTGTTCATTTGTTCAGATAGATCTTGGCTGATAATGACTGAATGTTGTTGCAGTGTCAGGGTAGCTAAGTGAATTTGTGTCATTGCAGCTGCCAAGGGTATGCTCATATTCCAAAAATTCTTGTCCGTGGCCATATAAAAAGAATTTTCTTGTAGCTAAGCACCTTGTCAGCATATAAAGTCACTTTTATATGTCCTTAGCCTTTTAGAATTTTTTCACTTTGTGAGAATATGAGATGCAGCTTTAAAGGAGGTCAACCATTAAGTTCTACTTATCAAAACTGTTTATTTTTACTGTTGTCACTGTTTACATCTGTAGGAGCATGGACAGTGCAAAGGTGCTACTGGCCATCTCTCCATGAAAGACATTGATGAGTCCTAACAGAACAACTTGTTCTGTACCATGCAGTTTCCATATTTGCCTGTTATCTATGGTTATATGAAGAAATCGTGTGTTTTCTCCTGAACTACTGGTATGATTTTGGAAAAGAACAGCAACTCTGATAGAAGGGCAGATTTAAATGTTAGGAGGGCTGTATCTTAGGAAAACAGTAGAGACTGTTCTACAGAAATACAGACTGGTCAAGAGAAAGGATGTATAAATATAGTTGTTAGGTCTGACTATACCCTGCCAGAATCTGGAATGACCTTATGTAGTCAACGTTGATTATTCTAGAGGAGACACCTTCAGCAGTGTTTTGTAATATGACTGCACAAAAACTTTAATTAGTGCTTTGTGCAATAGTGTAATATGTTAAAACATACTACATCCTCATACTACAGCCTCCTTTTTCTTCCCAGACATCAAACTCCTCTAGAAGAGCTAAGCTCTAGTGACTCTCATGGTAGAATTGTCATACAGCCTTTAAATTGTAATGCCAGAAAAAATTATGGCTCAAAACTGATTGAAATTCACTGCTGTCAAAATAGGTCTGACTGGAAGCATCCAATAAGAATTCTTCCTCCAACTTTCTATTTGTATTGTTGGATATTGAATTTTCTTTGTGATAAACTTAGATTATAAAGAATCACTGTCCTCAAAAAGTCAAAAGACTCATCCTCCTTTTCACTGTAATGCCACTGCTGAGAAACAAAGGTTTGATTAACAGATGCTTTATTTAGAACTTAAACGGGTCCTTCTGTACATACCATCAGAGGGGGTACCTTTCATAGTTCTTAAATCTTTATTAACAGCAAACCAAGCTGTCCATGGGATCATAGTACACAGAAGTGTGGTTTGCCACTTGGCTTGAGAAGAGTTCCAAAAACATTTTATGCTGATTCAGGCATCTGTCCTTCAGATAAATTTATCTAAAACATAATATAGAGTTTTACATGGAAATTTCTAGCAGTAATACTTAACAGACAGTAAACTGGCAACTGGTACAAAGAAGAAAGATCAGATACATTGAGTGTGTCTTGCTGTGAAAGCTATATGCCTTTCAAAGGCAATATTACACACAAACCAGTCTAATAATCCAGCAAAAGGTAGCAAAGACACTTGGGAGGAAGAGGTGTGATTTCTTCGCCAGTAGTAAACAAAAGAAGAAAGTTTTAAGAAGACAGCATTAGGGTGAGTCTCATAAGACAATGTCACATCAAATCCACAATGATGAGACAATGATCAGTCCACAGCTGAAATTTGTTCTGGATCCTGTCAGATCTTTCAACATCACCTTCATAATTTTGTTTTGTGAACCAAACTTTATTGTTTCTTTTTTTTTTTTTCCTATACTCCTTAAAAAAAAGAAATAAAGAATGAGGAGCCGTGCTTATTCTAACTGAAAACTTCCAAACTAAAAAAGTAGTATCCAGCTTTCTTGTTATGACATGGCATGAGTTTATAACCTTGTGACTATGATGAAAATTATAGAATAGAATATAGCAACACATGAATTTGGCCACTACATTCAGAAGAGTAGAGGTTTGAGACATTCTTCAGAAAGCCAGCTTCAGTTTCCCTCTGTGAGTACTATCAATTTAAGCAGCTGTGGAATGGCATGCTCTAGGATAGGAGAGTTTCTGCTCCTCAGGAATACCTTCCAGAACAAGTAGTCTCCCATTGTTTCCAGAAACCACATTCTCAGGACACTGACCTCCCTTACCTTGGCAGTTGTGTCATTAATTCAAGCTATGACTTTGGAGGTGGTCCAACAGGTAATATTTGTCCTTGCAGATTTAACAGCTGAGTAAAGAATTACATATATATGGGCTAATGATGTGTTGAGACTACTGCTTACTGATAGCACACATTATGTCCTTCGGTGGAGTTCACAGGTCTGTGCATCTACAGCCACATCTCAATTATCAATGATCTGTAGTGTGATCAATGGCCTGTTACCCCCATATTTTAACAGTCAACACTGTGATTTTTAATTAAAGTTAGCTATTTGTGTGAAATTATTACTCTGTTCATTATCTTGACAATTTCATTACTGTATCAGGTAAAATAAAACATTTATAGCAAGGGGAAAATATATGAGCTACCGTAAGGTTCAAGGAGGTTCATCACTGCAGTTTGGCTGAGGCTGTTATCATTAACATCAATGGAACAGGTCACAGTTCCTGGTATGCCACATGCCACTTATCTCCTTTTAAATGAATTATACATGTATTCGTTAAAATTCCCTAAGTACTATGGGAACATGAACATTACAAGCATTTGTGCCCTGCTTGCACATTCAATATTGTGATATGCCTGTGCAGGGGAGCTTAGAAGGATTTTACTACGAAAGGCTTTGCATGCATGATAATGCATCTTGGAACTCTGTTGAGTGTTTCACATTCCATATGCAAAAGTTTGTGTGCCTTTGACTTCACACCAACTGAGAATTCAAGAATTCAACTTCGCTCTTTATTTTTTCTAAGTGTACTTCTATTTACTTCTTATAAATCCCAGGGGGTAAATAAGTGCATGCCCTGAGGAGCGACCAAAACTTTTGTTCCTGTTTAGATCTGGGATCTGGTGGGAGGACAAAGAAGAGGGGAGTACAGCAGAGGAGCATTAGACACATCAAGGTGACAGTCTTGATGAAAAGTTGTCTAGACGTAATTGCATGTAACCCACCAAATGAAATTATCATCAGGGTCCTTTGGACTGGAAAGATTACTATTGTTCTCGTGCTGAAAGACCAACAGCAGCTAAGCTTTTAAAGATGGTCGCAGAGACGTTGAACAGAAGGGAACATTGGCACATGGCCTCTCTGTTACCTTTGAATGCCTTGAGGCTGTTTCTGTTATGCACACTGGTCTGATGTCCAACTTTTATATATCTAGACTGTTGACAGAGGCTGTGCTTTGTAGTTTCCCTGTCATTTTTCCTGAGAGTGAAAGGGCAGAAAAAGAGATGGAACTGGGGAGAGAAGGGAAGCATAGAGACAGAGTGGACTAGGTTTTCCACCATTAGGAATATTCTGTTCTTTCTACTGAAGGTTTCACCTTTAATTTTCCAGAGGATTATTAATAATTTCCTTTGCAATTATAATAAGGCAGCAGAGCACAGATTTATTTTTTTCCCCACTAGAAGCAACTTCAAAATGATTCAGTGATAAATTTCTTGGGAATGATGTTCAGTGCTTTTAGGGCATTAGGAAGAGGAACACCTATATTCCAGCACACACTTTCCAGCTAATTTACATTTTAAAGACATCCACCATCTCTACACGGAGTTAATTTCAACTCCAGCTGTTGTGTTACAAGGATTGGTAATAATGTGGTTTTGGGGACTTCAAGCACCTCAACATTCTGACTTTCTGGGTGAGTGTTCTTGTTTCCTGCTGGTTGTACAGGAGATAGAGACTACATCATCCATTGATTATATAATAAAGTACTATCAGTGCTAGACCAAAGGTATCAGCTATGAGCTTGTTCCAGCTCTGTGTTTCTGTATCCAGACTGTGAATCAAAATATGGAATACTGATATCTGCATGTTCACACTGAGCATTTTGTCTGCAAAGAACAATTTATTAGGTCGAGAGAGTTCTTCAGACTGCATGGAGTTCTCCCCATTCCTCACACATTTTGTTAATATTCCAATAGACTTCCTGAATTAGGGGATTTTATTTTTTTTTAACTGAAATGACAAATTCCAAATAAAGCAAAATTTTAGATGTGTGGGATGTAGCCTATTCCAAGAAACAATATACTTTAACAATTCTTCTCTGCAGTTTTGGCATAAAAGCTGCAAAATGAAAGTGGCAACTGCATGAACTACAGTATACCTAATTATTTCTGCAACTTTCCATTCTCTTGTGATGTTCTGTGATAGCCTTCCTGTTAAAACTCATGCATGTCATAGTAAATCTAAGTATTTTACAACTGTGATGCTGTGCCTGTGTACTTCTGGTTTAGGTTGCAATTTTCACACTGTTGTCTTGTGCTGTGCACACTATCCACATCACTTAAATTTTAATTCACTTTCCTACATACAAGTAATGACTGATGTTTGAGTCTGGCCTTTGCCAGGAGGCCATGTATTTTCAGAAACTACTTCGGGTCTGCCACCTTTCCCTGTGTATTTTAGATATCCTGCACGTTCACAAATAAAAATGTATGCCATTGTTTAAGAAAGTAAATGAAATTCTCTCTAATTATAAGGTCTCTCTATCAGGAGACTTATTCCTGTGACCCTTTGGGTATGCAGCTTAGATCAGTGAAATCCTGAACCTTAATGGGACATCCAAATTCCACTTTTGGTTAAGTAACTGTTAGACCTGTAGCAACACTGCAAGAAATTACAGGACAATCCTTCCCTTTCACTTGTGCTTTTTAATACAGCATTTCCCTTCAGTGAAATTCAGCATTTCATTTCCACACATTTCTGCATTATTTGAGTGAAGAATTTATTGAAGCACAGCTGATGATTTAAATTCACATTTTTTACTTTGGACTTTTTGGACTATATCCACCTTTTGCCTTTCTCAACTATGTATGTTGAAGTTTGTTACTCTGTGTGCATCTCAATTTCTAAATTTTTAAAAGTGTAGAACTATTTGTGTACTGAGTGGTAAACAACCACTTTTTTGGGTGTTTTTGTGTCTCAGGAAAAATAGCTGAATAAATTTGTTTTTGGGTTTACTGGGTAAGACTGGTGTGACAGGAGTTTCAGTAGTCTTGCCTCTTTTGTAAAGAGTAATAGTTCAAAATGGTATAAAAATCTATAAACAAGAAAACCACAGGAAACAGCAAAGCACAGTGAAACCAGACACGTCCCCAAAGGATTGGTATTTCTTCTGCTTTGCTCATCCTGGTGGTGGCATGTGCAAAATGCACAAGGTGTGATTCAATGCTATCCCATCACTGGTTGCTGAAAATGCAACTGCACTGGAAAAGTGTACAAGACAGATACAGGATGTATCACCAATAATAAAATAGCTGCCACCAAAGAACCTTTTTTTTATTTTTTTATCAGGGGACAACTTTTGTCACTTGTAGCAGTGACACTAGGAATGCCCATTCCGGTGAAGAAAACCTTGTAAATTATTAATAACTCCACGAATAGGTTTGCACAAAGAACACATGTCACCAAGATTGTCAGGAAGAAAATAAACAATTCATGAGGGGAATTTTTTTTTGCAGTGGGAAATTAGATTGTGAAACTCTCCCATTTCTTCTGTGTTTAATAAGGACTCATAATTTGTAGTGATCAAAAGGAAAACATTATAATGTCTTAATAATATTACAGAAATTTAAATGGGAAAGAAACCAACAGAACACTCAATCCCAAAAATACAAAGAAAATTACAGGACAATAAAGATAAAAAACCCACTAAACTCAAAACAGATGTGAACTTACTATTAGAAGACTAAATATATTTTAGGAACATTTTAGGAACAGGACAAGCAAAGAAATATAATAGACCTTGTTAGTAGAACATTACATATTGGTTATTTAACATTGTTATTTTCCTATAACTAAAACACTGGGAGCACAGTAAATGCACAAGCATATATTAAAACCCAATAAATCCTCCATTTCGCTTCTCCAGTGCTAAGTAGTTTTCAGAGGAGAAAAATAGCTGTAATGATAAATAATATAACCTTTGTGGTGGAAGAGGTGACAGGAAGGAAAAAATTACAACAAAAAGAAGAAAGCAAACACCTTATTTTTTGTCATTACTTGTTTGTCCTTACCTTCTAAGGACATGCATCAAGTACTGGAAAAAGCTGCTATCACTCAATTTTACCTGTAGGAAGAAGATATAAATTAATTTCTCGAGCCTTTCTGAACACTGAAATCTTCTTCCCAAAAGAAATTGCTGAAGAGGTAAATACAGATGGGGAAAATCCACCCCAGAATTTCCCCAACCGTAATTCATCTCAGGACTTTCATGTAGTTCTATTCATGGTAGTGCTTTGTGGCTGTGTTTTTGCACCTTTACACAGAAACCAGCCAAGGTGAGCTGCCGTTCTTTTCCTCATGGTGGTCCTACTGCATAGCCAGAGGCTGGAAGTGGTCAGTACTTGTTTGGGTTGTGGATTATATCCTTCATTCTTTCAACAAGACAGAAACCGATAGGTTCTGCATTCCTTAATGAGACAAAGAGTGAATGAGCATGAAGCCTGCACAGTACTCACTGATCTTTGTCTGTAAATCTTTTGCCATTCTGCAGAAAACACTGTGCTTTGGGAGGATTATGTTGCATTTTTGAGAATATTTTGTTTAAGGTATGCAATTCATATGCTTTTTTTTTTTTTTTGATAGTTTAGTGTGTTAAGACATTAACAATAAAAGATCATCAGGATTTACCTGGATGTGCTAAGTGGCTCGAAAAGGTTGTATGTAGTTGAAGGAAAATAAAAATAAAATCTACTTCTTGAAATGGTTTCTGAATAATCTTATGAATAATTACATTATCTTTCCTATATCTTAGGATTTAAGTATAGAAGAAAAAGACAGCAA
Source organism: Cinclus cinclus (assembly GCF_963662255.1). Lineage (NCBI taxonomy): Eukaryota > Metazoa > Chordata > Aves > Passeriformes > Cinclidae > Cinclus > Cinclus cinclus. The sequence continues at coordinate 4,450,425 of NC_085049.1, forward strand.
GATAAATAATGTCTGAAATGTCTTTCTTGATGGAAAAGTAATGTGGATTTACTTTTTACCAGTAAACCTTTTCCTAAAAGTGGAAATATGGCTGAAGATTCCTTTAGTTGAAAATTTTCTATATCCACAATAGTTTAGAACTATTTTTCTAGGTATATATCTTATTTTTCTACATGATTATATATATATATATATATATATATTTTAATTCAGGTATGAATACAGGTTAGTGGCAATGTAGAAAATTATTTTGATTTTAAAGGATTCATGTAAATTTCTGTCTTTAAAATGAAACAATAGTTGTTTTAACACCTTGTAATTGCAGAATTTAAGTAATATATCATCCACTGTCTGTTGGATTGTATCTTTTCCGTTATTAAATATGTAGGATTTTCTTTTTTCCACTGTATTAATAGGTGTGTTAGGGGTGCTAAACATTTTTTATAAGTGAATTTTCTAAAGCTTTTCTCTGTAAGAGAATGCTAGGAACACATGCAGTTTTAGCAGTTTTGAAGGCATTAATTTATTTGATTGTAAAAGATTTGTAAAAGATTGTATTTGATTTATTAATTTGTAGACTGTAAAAAATAAAACAGCTGAGTTTTAAATTTTTTCCCAGCAGTTTAACCAGACATATACAACACTGTTATTTTTCAAGGATTGCTTTTGAATTATACAACTCCAAGTTATGTCTTAACCTTCGCTGTAATAACCTTGAACATGTAAATACATAATCATTGTCTGTGTTTCTGTGTTCAAAAGTCATAACTTATTCCAGTAATAATGATTCGTCTTATCTTGCCTTCTTCAAGTTTATCTTTTAAACATCGATGACAACTGAAAATAATATCTTTTTTTTACATACATAGTGGTGATCTGCTTATTAGTGTGGAAATTGGCTTATTTCTATTGCTAATCATAATCTTGTCTTCTGATTAAAGGTATGTCATCCTTAGACACTACAGGTATTCCTTACGTATAGGAGATGAAATGACAGTAGATCAAAGTAAGAAAATATGAACGATCAATGCATTTGTTAAGACTATCAATTAAATTACATTACTTTCACTACCCAACAGATGAGACCAGTCTGATGAAAGAAGGAGTCACAAATGGAAAATTAGATGCATTTTTGCAAGCTGTTACATAATGGCTTAGATATACCTGAAAAAAGACAAGCACCCCTCACACCAAGGCCCAGTTTTCTAAATATCTTTGCCAAGCAGAATTACTGTGAAGGCTTTTATAATACTTGAAATCTGTGCATGTGGTTTATTGTGTCTTTGTAGATACAATGAAAACCAAACTTTTTTTTGGCAGGATGCCAACACTGATGGTGCGAGTCCACCAACATCCCACCTGCAAGTCAGCTATGGTCTAGGAGTAGGACCCAAGGCAAACCATGGCTTTAGGTGGAACAGCTTGAAAATGTGTGAGACCAAATGGTCTAGTGAAATATTTCTTTAGAAATAAGAGAGTCTTTCTTTATTGTCATTAAATATGCCATCTATCTTTCATCCAAGAAGAAATTGATGTGTTAATAACACTATTCTCTTAAATATTTGAGCAATGCTTAAGATATTAATGCTATAATGGTAAGTGTGCATTTATTACTAAAGAGAGAGAAAGATGGCTAATGACCAGAAAGACAAGACTCTAGAGTGTGGAAAAGGAATTGCTTAAAAGTGAAACTGTAGTGAACTGAGATTAAAGAGGTAAGAGGAGAAGAACATGCCCTAGGAGAAAAGAAGAAAGTGTAGAGCAAAGACGTGATGCAATTCTGAAACAATAAAAGCAAAAGTGGTAATCCTTTTAAAACAACGAAGTAAAACATCTTTTTAGAAAATTCTACTGTGCAATTATCTCTTAACTTTTACAACAGTGCTCGGTTTGTTTCAAACATCCCAGATGGTGCAGCAGTATTCTGTAAAAAAGCTGTCTGACGGGAGTGGGTAGTGTGTGTGTTTTTGTGTGGTGTTTAATATCAGTATAGCCCCTTTGCCTCCTAGACAGTGAAGAATCTTTGTGTTTATTGGGACTTTGGAAACATACCTAGAATCAGCAAATTCCTTCTCAGGTCAAAATGAAGTAGAATTCTGTTGAAATTATGTCCCATTTTCAGTGCATACTTGGTAAAATCTCATTTAGGATGTGGTAAATTAACCTCTTTTTCTTTTGTTTTATTTTATAACATTTCAGCTAAATCATGTTTAGTGCATAAATGAGAGAGGTAGTATTTAAAGAGTTTGGCAAGCAGTGCCCTCCTTGCCAAGGTGACATATGCTATAATGTCTAGTGTGTGATCTTTTTCCAGAGCACATATGTTGGGTACATATGGATACCAGTAACCACCAAGATGTCATCAGAAATACTTCTGAGGATTTTATCCTAAATATTCATAAATATTGATAGCTTTGAATCTAAATCTAGCTGCAGCATTTGGTAATCATCATCATCATCATAACCATCACAATACCAATAAAACAATAAATCTATCAACAACTAATACTAATAATTCCTTTTCAACGTTTCCAAACCCCAGTTTAATTTTCTTGCCTTAATGTTGTATGGCATTATGAAATGGCACTTTTTCATCATGTTTACTCCTGCCATCCTTAATGCATTACCAGGTGTGAGATTAATGAGTAGAGCACATGAGACCTGCCACAGTTAATCACATTTGTAACCTTTCAGATACACAGCAGACTATTTCTTGCTGTGAAACATCCTTTACCTTTTAATCTCTGCTGAGCATAGTGCTAACTCAACACTGTAAGTTTTTCCTTATGTATTTCAAGTTAAGTCATCAAATTATTATTCCTCTTTCATATTTTTCTATCAAAGAATGGTTTGTATTTCAAGTAAAATATTGAAGTAGTCAGAGAGTGATAAGCATAATAGTAAACTTTTCTGGAATTAAAGAAAAGTGAGTAGATTAGATAAAGAATAGATAACTATAAAATAAATAATAAATAATAATAAATAAATTATTAATAAAAATAATAATAAAAAGAAAAAAATATTTGAAAGAGGTAGCACTTTTGCTATCAGGCATCGTAATATTTACAGATAATATAATTTTTAGACTAAATTTTAGTTTGAAAGTTTACACTTGATTTTAAACTTTGTGTGAAGTGTCAAAAGATCACTTGAGCATACAATGAGACTATACATGTGCTGATATATGTAACTGAATATAGGCAGAAATATGTAAGGCTTTGTCTCGGTTTAGGGCAAATTTGGGAGGAAACCTCTGAATGGGGTCCCCGTAGGAAACAGATTCAAGCAGTTTCTCTCCCAGCTGGTTCAGGGAAAAAATATTTCCTTGGAGAGAAGGGTCAAAAAACATTTTATTTAACAGGCAAAGCACTCCCCATCACAAAAATGAACAATATTAAAGAAGAGAAACTCTCTCTGCTCTGAAGAGATGACAAATTCAGAAGAGTCCCTTCCCTGGGTTGCAGCCCAGGTCACTCAGGCTGTTCTCAGTCCCTCCAGAGCTGGGGAATGTCACAGCCCAGGCCAGGCCTGGTGGGACACAGCTGGGAGCTCCTGGTGCTCCTCTGGGTTTTCAGTCCAGAGCAGGCCCGAACAATTCCAAGAAAAAGGAAAGAAAATCCACAGTCCAGGGAACTTTGCCTCAGCTAGCCGGAAAAAACAACCAGAAGCAAAGGAGAACTCTCTCCTGCTGTCCAGTGCAGACAGCACAGCCTGTGTGAAGGATGCAGGGGAGCAAGTGCAGTCTCTGAGAACAAACTCTGCAACTCTTCTCTCCCCCTGCATTCCTGGAACCAGTCTAAAAGCTGCAGAACTCAATATTCAACACCAGCAGAGCAGAGGATTTGGGATAGAAGCATCATAAAGTCACCCCAAGACAGGCTTGAAAATTCTAAATTATTAATTTTTACTTCTAGAGCTATGTGAAAGGCCTCTGTGTGAAAAGATGTATCTATTTGTTCACATGCATTCTTAATTGCAAATTTAGGAATGTTGGTCTAAATGTTATTAGTAATTCTTAGGGGAATTTAGCATATATAGGTTTCAACAATGCTCAGAATCATAAAATCATAGAATGGCATGGGTTAGAAGGGATATTAAAAGTCATTTAGTTCCAGCTACCTTGCAATGGGCAGGGACACCTTCCACTGCACCAGGTTGTTCAAGACCATCCAGCCTGGCCCTTCTTCTCCCTCTCCTTGTAGCTCTCCTGTAGGTACCAGAAGGCTGATATAGTCTCCCTAGAGCTTTCTCTTTTCCACAAAAACAGACCTAACTCTCTTAGTCCACCTTCCTAGGACAGGTGCTCCAGTCCTCTGATCATCTTTATGAGCTGCCTCTGGACTTTTTTCAGCAGGTCTATGTCCTTCTTATATTGGAGGCTGCAAAGCTGGATGCATCGCTCCAGGTGGGGTCTCATGAGAGCAGAGTAGAGGAGGAAGAATCACCTCCCTTGACCTGCTGGTCACACTTCCTTTGATGCAGCTCAGGATAAGTTTGGCTTTCTGGCCCTGTAAGTGAACATTTTTGGGTCGTGGAGAGATTCTGGCCAACCGGCATCCCCAAGCCCTTTTCCTTAGAGCTGCTCTCAATCCATTTTCTGCAATGTGCACTTGCAGCCCAGGATAAGTGCAAGTGCCCTGGGCCAGGGTAATCCTAAGCACAAATACAGTTCCTGTCAAATTTTATAAAGTTCACATAGACACACCTCTCAAACTTGCCAAGGTCTCTCTGGATGGCATCACTTCCACCCAGCATGTCAACTACACCACCCAGCTTGGTGGTGGCAAACTTGCAGAAGGTGCACTCAGTCCTGTGATGTACCTCACCATGGACTTCTGTACCTCCAGATTCTTCAGATGTTCTTGGACCTGATCTTTTCCTCCCATGGGTGGTAGGTAAGCCAGCAGTAAAAAGTGAGTTTCTTCTTTCTTATTTGCTGTTACAGGAAGAACTCACTCTAAGAACGCAAATCGAGCCATTACTTCTTTAACCCACTTTGTCTGGCCCTGGCATTACTAAGAAAAGGCCTTTTCCTTGACCTTGCAACACAGGATCCAACATCTTGCCTTGGCTTGTTTTGGTTTTAGCTGATTTTAACTTGTTTTGGCTATGATAACTATTGTCTAACAGTTATATAACTGACACCTAAATTATTTTAGCTCTTGTTTATCTTTGTGCAGTTGTGTAGTGCAATGTCTCATGCTAGTTAATAGTCATTCTAAGGAGAATGAAGATGTGGTGTAGAAGCACAGAGACCTGGTGCTACAGGTAGCAGCTCTAGGTAGTGAACACTAACCTTATATTCACCTGATATATCTGATGAGTTATAAGTGAAGGGCAGGGTCATGACTGCACTAGGACCTGCTTAGGATGAGGAACACTGCCTGGAGCCATGAGCTTTTATCTCAGGGACAACACCACATGAAGGTTCAACCTAAACGGGCCCCCACTGGGTGAGAAGGCCCGTAACAACAATTAAACAATGGGATAAGAGATTTTCCTTAATGAATTAGGCATGCAACAGTGACCAGAATGGCAACTGCCTAGAATCTAGTACAAACCCACTCCTAATGCACTGGAGATGTGCTTACAGTATCAAAAATCTTTTTAGCTACCAAAATTAATTCCATGTACTAAATATATATTTTATACCTGCATACAGATAAAAAAAAATTAAAAAGGAAAATCCATAGAAGGGAAAATCACTAAAAGTATTCTAAATATATTGGCAAATACTATGTATCATCAACTACAGCTACCTTTTTAATATTTAAAATTTTTCTTTAGTTTTGGAAATCTAGATTTTAACATGATCTGTCTGGAAATTTTCAGGCAGCACTATTGCTTCAGTATCCTCTACACTCTTAATGCTAAACCTATATTTTTATTCAGACTTGTACATATAATTTCACATAAATTTCCTACGTACAAAGACAACAAGAAAAAAAAATTCCCAAAGCCAATGAAAGCAAAACTAGCACTCATTTTTGCAAAATACATTAAATATTTAGAAACAGAAGGTTAGTATTTTTTTAAAATTACTATTACCTGTATTTTGCTTTTCTTTGAATAAATTACTTTTCAAAAGGATGAATAATAAGCAAACCTGGCTTGTATTCGTGTTTAAAGTTTATTCTTCACATACCTCTGATGAGTTAATATCTGGTTCCTCTATCCTTATCTATTATCTTTTATAAAGACCCCACAGACTGAACATTCGATAGTATCTTAAGCCATTAAGTACTCAACAAATTTTTCATTATTACCATTCCCTATTTGCCTCAATTTCTAAGTCTGAGTAGGACCTGAAACTTGTCTCATTTCATCAGAGCTGAGAGGCTTCAGAGCTGTATTATATAGAAGTGCTATCAAGATTCACAAACTATGCATTCCTTCATCTGCTTCCCCTGAGGGACCCCATGCATCTGATCACACCTACCAGATGGCCTGGTCTTTATGAACAAAGCAAATGTAACTGCTTTCAGTAAAAACACAGATAAGAAAAAACAAATTCTGCTTTACCTTGGCTTGCTAACCCACAAATCAGACTTCTTACACAATGTGGAAAAACTGGACTCAATTCCTTCACTGCCACTCTTCTATCTTCTGTGTCTTAACATCAAGATATAGACTAATCTCCAGTGTGAAAAAGGATTTATATAGCATTGCTAAGAAAAGAGGCAAAATGAAAATAACTTTTAAATTACTGTAAAACACTCACACGGAATGCAGGCGTATAAATTATTTTCTTGCTTGAAGAATTATCACTATTAAGTCTGTGATAGCATATACCTCACTAGAAGTCATGCTTCATCATAGTGACTCCAGGAATTCCATGAGAAAGTTACTGACTGATTTTTTTTTAATTGTTTATTTAATGTATTTTGGTTACTTTGATTCATTTCAATTGCATCAGATGAGTGATGGTGTTACTTCTTGTTAGCAGTATTACCTCCTTCTAAAGCAATCTAGAAGGACCTGTTTTGACACATAAATGTCCTAAGGATCTTTATGTTATTCATGTATTATTGAAATACATAGGAATTAAAGAGATGAAATATAATTGAGAATCTAAATGCACGTGAATTTGGAAACATTCATCAAGATATATACTGAAATATGTAATCGGCACCTATAAATTTGTAAGAGAGTTCACCCCATTTAGACCACCATTCAAAACTTTGTGCTGGCTTTGGCTGGGGTAGAGTTAATTTTCTTTGTGCGTGCAGTGACTAGTAGCTGACAGTGTTTTGGATTTTTGGTGTTGATAATACAGAGATGTTTTCATTACTGCTGAGCACGACTTAGACAGAACCAAGGCCTTTTCTGCTTTTTACACTGCTACACTGGTGAGGAGCCTGGAGGGGCAGGAGAGGTTGGGAGGACACACAGCTGAAGCAGGTTATCCAAACTGACCAAAGGGACTGCATGACATGATGCTCATTGTATAAAGTGGGAGGAAGAAGAAAAAGAGGGAAACAGTGTGATGGTTCTTGTGTAACTGTAGTGTGTGATGGAGCACTGCTCTTCTGGTGATGGCTGAACTCCTGTCTGCTCATGGGAATGAACTTTCTTTTGCTTTGAGTGTGTTGTTTTTGTGTTCCCTAAGAAACTCTCTTTATCTCAACACACAAGTTTTTTAGCTTTTATGCTTCCAGTTTTCTCCCTGATTCACTCCCTGGGGGAGTGAATGTCTGCATGGTTCCTGGTTGCTGGATGGGGTTAAACCACAGCCCACTTTGAAGAGTGATATTTTTATATTTTAGGGTGATTTTGTGTGAAGAAAACCTATAAAATCAGTCAGTCTGAATGTTAACCAAGTTCACCAGTAAACTACATCCCTAAGTGCCATATTTGTGTCTTTTAAATACCCCCAGGGATGGTGACTCAACCATTTACCTGCGCAGCTTGTAAAAATGCTGCTTCTGTGAAGGAACTTTTCCTACCGTCAATGATAAATTATGGGAAGTGGCTTGCTGAGCAGCTTCAGCAGCTCCCTCAGGTATCCTTGGGTGGATCTCATCCAGCCCCATAGACTTGTGTGTGTCTAAGCAGTGTAGCAGACCATTCTTCCTATGGGGACTTCATTTTCCTCCCAGTCTTTAGCTCAGGAGGCTGGGTACTTACAGAAAAACTGGTCTTACTATTAAAGTCTGAGGCAAAGAAGGTATTAAATATCTCTGTTTTCCTCAGCTCTTGTCACGAAAAATAAGATTCAGTGAGCAGAATAGGGAACTACATTAACTAATCTGAAGAAAATCAGGCAAAAAAGAAGCTGAAAGTATCCAAAGTCAGTCAGGTACAAAATTTCTCAATTAGATTTTTTGCTTTGAGGGTTTTGTTTTCAGATATGGTCAATTATTAGCAAGGGGTTTAAAACACACAGAAGGTGTAACATCCAGTTTTCTCATACTTGTCACACTGGGGGATGAAAGCCACCTGCCTTCTCCCAAGTTATAAATGGAAATTAGCTACATTGCCATGTCTTGTTCAAGATAAGCAAATATTACATTCCTACTGTCAGTTTATAGCTAAGGATACAACATTTCAATGTGTGACTAGGCCATTAAATCTGTAGTTTCAAGTACAGTGCTATATATTGCTTTGCACTTTATCTTGCCTACTAAGTCCTCCAAAACCAGCTCATTAGCTTCAGCCCTGATTACTTCCTATCAAAGTCAAATTTCCCTGAAGTTTTATCCCATGTTTCTCTAAGACCCACTGTCTCATTCGTCTCTGCCTTTTGTCCTCATCTGGAGAGTGGGTCCTGGTGCTACCTCTGGTGCTGTGTAACATGATCCACTTCAGGAGTAGTGCTGTGGAATGAAATAATTTTGTTAGCCCTGGAACAGTGAAGCAGGTCAAACATGTTCATTGCAGACTCAGGGTTCCCATTGACTGTATAATACAGAGAAAGAAATATAATTGTCATCTAATTAGATTGTATGCAAGATGAAGAGGTATCAACAAGGTAACAAGGCTCATCACAAAATATGGATTATTGTGGTGACTAACAAAAATCTGCTTGTTTGCTACAAGCTAGATGGAGCTGTGTTTAGATAACAATCCCTGCTACATTTTCTGAATCTATTTTCTTCCTCTAGCAGCTAGAAGCAAGGGGGAACTAACACCAATCTATCTCAAAAAGGTTTGTCTGTGATTGTCTAATATACAGCATTTGATGTGGTAGTGTTTGATTTAGTACTGCAAGCATGGTCTCAGATCACTTACAGACCTAAACATTTTTTTGTGAAGAATGCATCTCCTGAAAGCCTTGCTGGAAGCTCAGTAGGTGCAAATTAGCACTTCCCATGTCTTGATAGCCACAAGCCTTTGCAGCTCTTCACACATCAGCTGGTGGAAAGCAGACTCTTGTGGAGTTAATAGGTGTCTCAGCAGGGTTTTGGAGAAGCTAGGGTGACATATTGGAGGATAGATGTATAAACAGGATAAGATGTATTGTCGATTCATGCTAAATCAGATGATATGTGGAAAGTATAAGCTAGTCTGAGATACTTGGGGAGAGAAGATTCTACACTTTCTAACAGGATAATAGCAGGCATATGGGCAATTACTGCAAGCCCTAAGGTCACAAAAAAAATCCTTAGCAAGGATTTTAAATCCAGGTTGAAGTCCTGATGCATACCATCACCTCTGTTTCTTTTTTCCTTTTAATTTAAATGTGAATATTTCGGAAAGGTTATTCGGTTCTGCATTAATCAAGCAGCATGTTTCAGCAAGTCTGGTAGGATTTGCATGAAGGGTGAGGTTACAAAGATTATCAGTATTTCCTACACTTTATCTGCAAAGCAAGCCTTAATAGTAGGAGAACACAGCTTGAAGTCAGCTAAGGTTGATTTTGGTGGGAATTGCTCAGCCCCCTGCTTCTCCATTTCCATGGGAGACAGCATGGGCAAACTGCACAAGCTATGAATGCTCTGTCAGCTTCTAAATGGGTGACTTGTAAGAATGGAGTCAAAGCATTTCTTTGAACTTCTGCAAGTGTGCATTTCTCTCTCTTTTTTGTATTTTTCCCCCTTTTGTTTTAATTTGCCAACATTTTCCCCTTATTTTTTTTTTTCCCTAATTAAATTGGCTGTAGTTCAAGAGAAAAACATCCCAGTCCATATGTCACTGTGTTCATAGCAGGCAAGTGTGGTAAAAAATATAGCAACCCCTTCTAAATTTTTTTCAGTAGGCTGTAATAAAACTGTGTTTATTAGTAATGTGATTAAACCAGAATGTCATTTTTGCTTTGTTTCAAAGAAATCTAAAACCTAGTGTCTTGAATTCACAATCAGACTTCTTAAACAACTAAAATAATTTAAAAAAATAAGACTTTCAAGGCTTTTCCTCTGTCTTTCACAAATGAGGTCACATGCCTGAATTTCATTTAGAGAGTCAATGAACTGTAAATAGATTAATGTCTGTTTTACTTCCATTCCCCACTGCATATGTGATTAGATATATGTTAGTTTTCCAATAGATACAAATTATCTGGGAGGTAATGTATCACCAACATTATTATGTTTCTACCACCACAGGGTGGATTGTGTGACATCATAAAACTGGAGTAAAGAGTGATTTGGATTTCCAGAGCCAGAGTTTTGTGAAATAGATCTCAACAGTGAGCCAGGACTGTTTCTTTACTGTACCCTCACTCCAACACAGTAGCAAATTCCCATGGATTTGTGGGAAGCAAAACATGACAATTTTATATCTCTTCTACTGGTAGCAGTTTATTGCTGGATTTTAAATGCATTCACACTGAAAGATTATTTGTGCAAGTATTTTCCCCCATGGAGGGGCTACAACTTGTAAGCCAAGCAATTAATTGTTTTGCAGAAGTTGTCTTCCCAGAACTGTCTTCAGATTTTTAAAATCTGACCTAGCTTCATACTTTTCATATCCATACTTCAGTGCCTTTTTTGTAATGTGATTCCTAATGTTGACACCCTGGCAAATTTGGCTGCCTATATTTCTGCATATGGGTGTTCAAAGGACTACATCCCAGATCTACTTTGATTTATTCCCTATTCTCATTACTTAAGAGCATAGGAAAGCCCATAAATATCTAAACTTACTGTTCTGGTCTGTATCCTGTCTCTTACAATGGCAAAGATTTAGCGAAATGGGGATCTTTACAGTGTTGCTTTCCCATACATACCCTCCAAATGCTTCCAATATGAACCAGGGATTTTTAAATTATTATTTTATTTTCTGGGGGACGACCTCATGTAAAGCAGCTCTGCAGAAAAGGACCTGGGGGTACTGGTGGACAGCAAGCTGTCCATGATCCTGCAGTGTGTCCTTGTGGCTAAGAAAGTCAATGATATCCTGGGCTGCATTGAAGAGCAATGAGGAAGAGAGGAAGAGCATTGCCAACAGGAAAGGAGGGAAATGATGGAAATGATCCTGCCCCCTGCCCTGCCCTGGTGAGGCACATCTGGAGTGCTGTGTCCAGCTCTGGGCTCCTCAGGACAGCAGAGATATGGAGCTCCTGGAGCAGGTTGATGCCTAAAGGGCTGGAGCACCTCTCTTACGAAGAAAAGCTGAAACATTGTGGGCTGTTCTGCCTTGAGAAGAGAAGACAGAGAGGGACCTCATCAATGCACATAAGTATCAGAAGGGAGATTGTCAGGAAAATGGATCCAGGCTCTGCTCGGTGGTGCACAAGAGGCAGAAACGGATGCACAGCAAGTTCCACCTGAACGGGAGGAAGAACTTTACGTTGTGGGTGACTGTGCACTGGAACATATCCCTGGAGATATTCAGGAACTGTCTGCACACAATCCTGTGTATGTTCTTTAGGAGGACCCTGAATGAACAGCGAAGTCAACCGGATGAGTCGCTGTGGTCTCCTCCTATTCTGTGATTCAGACATTTTTACCTCTAATAATCCTTGATGAACCTGTTTTTCAAGCTTTCTATTAGTTTATCTGCTTTACTTTTAGAAATCATGTACATTTGGATTCTGTATTTTCTTATGGTACCATTTTTAATGGTTTAATTTTGGAAAACTGCTTCTCTTCAATGCCCATTTATTGAGAAGGTAAATAAAAGATAACTGAATTTCAAATAGCAGTCAAAATCTCAATTCACCATGTATTTAAGCAGGAGCATATTGACATGTTGCATTTTGCTCTCTACTTCCTTGTTTTAACTGTTCATATGATCTTATTTACCTTTTTTTGACACCTATTTAAACCTTACTGGTGTTCTGTAGCACAATTCAAAGAGTCTCAGGTAGCTTCTGAAGTGGTAGCTGATTTAGAGATTCTAAAATAGTAAATGCAATTTATAGCCAAAAAGAATGGAAATGTCTAGTTTTTTCTGGCCATAAATAAAGGTAATGCTAGCATTTTGGTTACAGATTACTTCATTTTAGCTTACATATTTTATAATATTGATAAAGTTGGAACTGAGATTCAACTAATATTATATTTTTATATAATCTTGACTGAAGTCTTTCTTGCTCAATTTTTCCAGATAATCTTGGATGTAAATCTCTCCCTAAGAAATCAGAGATTCCTATTTTGCTTTGAAAGCTATAAATAGCTCATTACATTTCCAGATTAAACTTGTCATCTGTTGCCAAAATGGAAGCAAGTGGTATAAATCAACTAACAATTACCTGTGCAGAACTTCTGATGTACTTCAAGTGTTAATTGTTCATATGTTTTACTCTTTTTTATGTATTCTCAACCTGAAAATATTTATCTTTGTCCTTATGTCTTGAAATTGAGTCTGTTTTTGAACTCACACATTTCAGTCCACACCTAACAACTCCCTATATTTACATGTTTAGCATTTTTAACCTACTTCACATAGATAAATTCCACATTCTCCACTTCTTTGAGTACTTAGTGTAGAGCTCTATTAAAATTTTTTAAGAAAAATCTGAATGAGAGAGAATGGATCTTTATACAACTGTACTGTCTCTGAAATGGAGAAAACTGAAAATACATTATTTTTCTGTGTCTTCCTTTGCTAACTACTTAGTCCACATTATGTGGGAAGGTATAGTTCATGTACCAACTTTTACAATTCTAATTCTTCTTTAAAAAGTTAGAATATATTCTGTTGAAACTGCCAGAAGCTACATTCAGGAACAGGGGTGTGTATTAATGACATGATTGGGTAGTAGCCCAGATATTTTATTTTGAATAAGTATCACACTGCCTGTGAAATGCAATTGTTTTCCTGCTGAAATCAACCTCTAATTGTGCAGGCCTTGTTTTCCTTGGTCTGTTTTTGCATGGTCTCCCTACAGGTGAATGGTCCATTATAAACTTCAGATGAAATAAACAACTGTGAATTTTAGCAACCTTAGATTCTCATAGAAATTTTCATGCTGTTGAACTGTGTTGGTTTCAACATGTGTAATCCCAAATTGATTTAAAAAAAAAAAAAATAATAATAATAATAACTGTTATGAGGATGTGAAATTTATAACAAAAATCTAAAGACTCATTCTCTCAATAATTCACCTAAGGGTTACTTGTGATTAAAGATTTAGATTTTTTTTTCCTGTATCATTAATGCTTTATGTGTGTGTGTCTATGTTTGTGTTAGGACCTCAATAACTTAGTAGCAATACAACATAGAATCTTGACAACAGTTAACAGAGCACAAACAGTAAGATTAATAGATCTAGGCTCATACAAGAAATTCAATTCCTGAAAACTACAGCCTTGTATTGTAAGACAATTTAAAATAACAAATAAATATGCAGTGTTTGGAAAACAAAATCTGCAAATAGAATGGCCAAGGATTGTCCAGGGGAGCAGCAGTGTGCAGCTTCACAACTTTTTTCCGTTTTACCACCTTCAATCACTTCAATCACTTCCAAGTGACAACTTTCTGCATTCAGTTGCTCCAGAGCTCTGTGGGGTAACAACATTATTTTCTTCAGCATGTCCCTACTGTGTCGGGTGTGGGTGCTCTGAAGGGAAGGCATGCATCAGGCTCTGAGCAGAACCCAGGAAGGAGAGAGCCTGATGGATCAGCAAGAACTCTGCTGCATGCTGACTCTGACCTTCAGGCAGAAACCCGTTCCAGTATTGTGCATTTGTTTAACCTTCACAGGCATTCAAAAGAGCACTCATTTTTATCTGATCAGGAACACAAGGTACTTTTTCAAGGAGATACTACCTCCTTTACCTGAAATACATCTTTCCCTTCTTGATATAGAAGTCAAGGAAACGCTAAAGATGAAGGACAAAGGATACAAATCAGAACAGTTTCAGATAAGAGGTAAGCTGTTACAAAGACAGATGTAAAGTAATTTCTATATTTAGGGGAATTTATGAACAAAGGAGTTGATCCTTGAAGATTAAACAACATAGAGTTGCTAAATTTTAGGCCTCGCTAGAGCATTCTCTACTGAATTTGCAGGTAAGACCTTAAGAAATCAATCATACACATATGTATATATGTGCAGAGGCACACATGCAGACACACCTTTTTCACTGCAGTATGCATGCTTTCTGTCAAGAAAATAAAACAAAGAAGCATTTTTATGGCACTTCAGGACTGAGTTAGTCATGGTCTTCATGCGGCTCGGTCAAAGACAGAGGCATTGTTCTGTCTCTTCTGACTAAATGTTACCTTTATTAATTGTATTTTTGGCACTATGTGAGCAAATCACTTTTCAATTAGTGCTCCCTTTTTGGCAAGCCATGCCCTGTCACAAAGAAATGTCATGTTAGATAATAAAATATGTGCAACTTACACTCTGTAATACCAGTGCAACTGTGCATTGTTCACCAGGCCAGGGAAAAAAAAAAAAGTAAGGCTGATAAAATCCAAAAGACATCTACTTTGTGCTATGTGAGTAACTTGACACTTCGTAGGAAAAGGATTAGAGATTAGTGTTTACTAAGTAATTCTTCTTTAGTACCTTAGGTATGGGTGATACCCAGTTCCCAGTGAAGCCCTTGGGAGCATGATGAAAATCATATGGATAGGCTACCACAACACAAAATATTTCCAAAAGTTACTCTTCCTAAAGTCATGTTTCATATAATTAAGCAAGCAGAATTTCTATATTCCCAACCTGTCTCTGGTGAAAATAATCATCAACAGCTTGTTTTGAATTATCCATTTTACTATACTGTCTTTAAGATCTGTTCATAGACCATACATATGGTACAGAAAAACACCTAACCAGTCTCAAAAACTCCTGGGATGATCTGCAGTGTGTCTCTTTCAACTCAGCATATTCCATGATTCTATACTAGCTGGGCAGCAATGTGCCTTCATGTTTTGATCAAATCTATGAGTTTTGACCAAAATTATTCTCCTCAGGGATAAATATTGGCATTAACATTGTTTAATATTTCCTTCTGTGCTCTGGACCTTGGGAAAGAATGGACCCTTAGTAAGTCTGTGGGTGGCACCAAATTGCTGCCTTAGAGAGGGAAGTTAACATGAAGGAGGAATTGTCTCATTAGGAATTGCTTAGGGAGTTCAGGAAAGTCCTGCACTTGGAGGAGAACGATCCCATGAAATTGTCCAGGCTGGGCAACATCTCTGCAGAGACAGATCCTGGGTGTTGTGTGAACAACAAACTGAACATGGATCACAGTGTGTTTCTTTGTGATGGTGAATCCTAACCAGCTACAACATCAAAAGTATTGCTAGCAGGTTGAAGGAAACTATTAGTCCCCTGTATGGCTGCGCGTTCAAAAAAAGACAATGGTCACAACTTGTAACAGATAAATTCTCTATGAAGAAAAAGAGAAATTCTCTGTGCAGAAAAAAACCCCATGAGATTATTTCAACACAAGTACTGAGACGCTGTGAAATCTTAATACAGATTTTCCTATTTTGAATTTTTGAAACCAGCCCTCCATTGAGCAGGTTGTCATACTTATGACCCCAGAAGTTCCTTCCAACAAAATTTTTTGGTGATGCTGTGATTTTTTTCCCTAGATCTGGGATATAT
This sequence comes from Cinclus cinclus, assembly GCF_963662255.1. Lineage (NCBI taxonomy): Eukaryota > Metazoa > Chordata > Aves > Passeriformes > Cinclidae > Cinclus > Cinclus cinclus. The sequence goes on from NC_085049.1 coordinate 4,466,374, forward strand.
TTTTTTCTTAACTCTGAAATTTTTGCATTTAACAGAAGATATCAGGTTTCCTAGAAGATTCCTGAATAATTTTTTATGGCTGGTGATACATAGAAGATCATCTTGTAAGTGATTATCTTCTCTGGCCTAATTTTTAAAACAGTGTCAAGGGTAGTGAATATATGAGACCTATCAGTGTTCATCATTACCATGAGGAAAAAGAAAGGTGTAGAAATAATCAGTTGGTTGCTCATTTTCTTACAATGGAAATTAAAAACCAAAAGTCAGGAGAAGACATTGCTCTGATTGCATACACTACATTAAAAATTATGTACAAAAGGTATGTGAGTTAAGGCACTAGAGGAATCATATGCCCAAACAGCATATCTAAAATTAGAACAAATTGTTCCAAATCTTCATTTCCAGATGGAAGATCAAATGAAAATACAGTCATGAATAAAATAAAATAATTATTTGCATGTAAGCAGTGCATTCTCTTCAAAGGAACAGTTGCCAGTTAATTACAGGTTGTGAACTTTTTTTATACATCATGGAGTGATTCATGAGGGCATTAAGGGAAGATTTCATAATTGGGGCAGACATTGAAATTCTCAGATGATGTAAATCAGTCCTTTCTTATTTCTTCTCTCAAGATACAGCTCTGTATTCCATCAGAAAATCTTGTGAACAAATACCAAATGTACAGCTTCACATTTAGAAAACAATGTATTTGTATTTAACTTTTGAATATTAAATAAATTTAATTTAATTCTGCCATTGAAATCAGCTCTACAGGTCTGCAGCATTAAGTAGAGGAACTGGATTTTGTTTCCTACTGTTTTTATACCATTCTCCAAGTCTTTGCAAGTACAGCAACAACAACAAAAAAATGATAGCCTGAAGCTATTCCACAACAAACTGTGATCTTGTCAGATCTTATCAGCTCAGACAAGTTGGTCCTGGTCTGTAGCTGGGGTGACTGCAGCAGGGAAAAAACGAACTTAAGGAATGCTTCTATCTTTTGAGTTTCAGCCAGGTACTGATACAGCAAATGGTTTCAATCTTTGCTGCATCTTTTCCAGGTGATTCTTTTCCTGGTTTAACTTGTGCCTGTCTTTCCTGAGTTTGAGAACATTGACTTCCAGCTTTCTCTGTGGGTGAGAAGGCAGAAAGATGGGATTTGAACTCTGCTTCTCTGATACATCTAGGGAATGTTCTAGTTTTATATGGTTTAATGGCTGCATACCATTCCCATGGAAATAATTTTGCAAAATGCCTTTTTCTAATCTTTAGAAAGAACTTTTGGGTGGACATGAATGGGCATGATAGACATGAAAATGAAAAGAAGATGAGATGACAGAAAATTCTATGTAGAGAAGCATGGACAGAGTAAAAAAGCAAAATATATGAAGAAATATATCAATATCCTGTTAATTTGAATTCTTGCTTCAAATTCATGAAAAGGAGGGTTAACTCTTATTTGTATATTCATTGCACATATGCTTTGATGTGCAGTGAAGGACCTAACATAACGGGGTAGGCTGGGATTTGAAATGGAAAGAATGACACCTGGTTGATAATGTAGGAGGGAAGAAAAGGAAAAAAAAAAACACTCATGCAAATGATAGAAAGAAAAGCAATAAAATAAAGTGATTTAAACGAAAGAAAAATAAAGATTAATTAAAGTGAATTAAAAGACAAAAGAGATACATAAATATTTGAAAAAGGATGAAACAAGGCAACCCAGTCTTTATTATATGTAACCATGGTGTTAAGACCCACAGGCCACATGTAACCACCTAGAAACACCTAATCTCAAATATCTTCACCTCAAAGCAAATCCCACCTGAAGTGTTTAAAAGCATCAACAATATTAATATGTTCTATGTAGCTGGTGTCTTCAAAGTTTATCTGCTTCCAAAAATTTCCCTTCTTTTGGTTTTCCTCATGACTCCTATATCTTCCATAAAAGTAAAAAAGCCACCTAGCAATTAGACTGAAGGTACATGTAGCACACTTCTTTCCCTTGGTAACACCTAGAAGCTGATAATTGAAAACCACTATAAAAACTCTTGATTTGGAAATATTTATTGAAATATAAAATAACATGTCGCCATTGTACAGAATAGAGAACTAATTAAGTTTTCTTCCTGTTCTCATTCTCTCAAGGAGATATGGGGCACTTTATATTCTGGGGCATCTGAACTCTCCCGTGTGTAGCTCAGAGAGGAAAGTCTGTTTCTTCAACATCTCTCTTTAATAATTTCCATCATTCTGAGGCAATGTGCTTCTTGTGAAAAAGTGTGTAGACAGAAACAATTTTTGTGATAGGACTAGTTCTTTTCAATACTGAAGTCTGCAATTTTGTGTGGCCTTTACTGCATGGAAGATGTTCAAAATTCATCTGTGTGAGGATGAAACATAATACACTACTTTCAGAAGTAAGTCAAAAGAACATGCTCAGTTTGTGTTTCATTCACTAACTGAACCCTGAATAAAATTCTTTCAGATTCATCATAGTAAAGAATAAGAATAAAAGAAAAGAGAGAGAGAGAAAGCGAGAGAGATAGAAGGTGAGAGAGAGAGAGAGAAAGAGGAAGAATGAGAGAATTGCAAAATCACAGATTATGCTGAGTTGGAGGGAACTCATCAGGGTCATCAAGTTCAGCTCCTGGCCCATCACAACACCATCCCCAAGAGTCACACCCCATGTCTGAGAGCATTTCCCAAACCCTTGAACTTTGCCTGGCTGGTGCTGTCACCTTTTCCCTGGGGAGCCTGTTCAGGGCCCAATTGCCCTCTGAGTGAAGAACATTTTCCTGATATCCTACCTTAACCTCCCTGACACAACTTCAGGCCATTCCCTTGTGTCCTGTCACTGTCACCACAGAGAAGACATCAGTGCCTGCCCCTCGTCTTCCCCCCATGAGGAGGATGTAGCAGCAATGAGGTTTCTTCATCAGCCTCCCGTACTCCAGGCTGAACAGACCAAGTGCCCGCAGCTTCTCCTCAAGGCTTTCCCCCATTCTCATGTCTCTCCTTTGAACACTCTCTAATAGCTTCATGTCTTTTTTTGTATTGCAGTGCCCAAAACTTCACACAGGACTTGAGGGGCAGCTGTGTTGAAGTGCTGAGCAGAGAGGGACAATCCCCTCCCTTGCCTGGCTGACGATGCCGTGCCCAATGTCCCCTGACAGGAGTGATGCTCCTGGCTGCCAGGGCACTGCAGATTCATGTTCACCTTGAATCCACCAGTACCCCCAGATCCCTTTCTGTAACACGGCTCTTCAGCCTCTCATTCTCCGGTCTGTACACACATCCAGGGTTGCCCCATCCTAGGAAGATTCCATCACTTTCCCTTGTTGAAGGTGATTGCCCAGTCCTCTAATTCATCAAGGTCTCTCTGCAGGGTTTGCCTGCCTTTGATGGAGTGAACAGCTCCTGCCAGTTTCGTATCAGCTGTTGACTTGCTTAGTATGCCTTCCAGTCCTCCATCCAAGTAATTTTTGAAGATGTTGAAGAGCACAGGGACAAGGATGGAGCCCTGCAGAACCCCACTAATGACAGGTCACCATCTCATGTCCCCCCATTCACTCTAACCCTTTGTGCCCCACCCGTGAGCCAGCTGATCACCCATTCCATGGTGTGTTTATTCTGCTGTGGCTGGATATTTCATCCAGAAGGATCCTGTGAGACACAGCAATGAAAGCTTTACTGAAATCCAAAAAGATTACATCAAAAAGCACCCTGTATAAACTTCTCCACAATATGGGGGAGCCAATAAAGTACAGAAAATATATCACTTAGAAGAATAACATGTGCTCTCTGTAAGCAAATTTTGGTAAAAACAAATAGATTTTCAGGGAAACCTAAACTTTTCATAATATGTAAATCCTGGGGGAAAAAAAAAAAATAAAAAAATCAAGATACCTTTGCCCAGGAGGTTCAAGAAGAGTACTGTGAGGGCACTTCCAGACTCACCATGTTATAAGCCAGAAACCACAGTAATCTTTGAGAGTGGTTCCCCAGAGTAAAGGGAACCATAGTCTGCTCTTTCAAAGGCAGCGCGCTTTCTTTTTTTTTCATACAGTACTGCTCCTTTTTAGATATATTTGTTGATAGAACTCATTGATTTCTCTTGAGATTTCTATCAAACAGCACCTTGGTAAGTTTATAAGGTGAAGCATGGGAGATACTGCTGTTATTATTTCATGACCTAGAAGACCTTTCCCAGGTTTAGAATGTAATCCTAAACCATCAGGGCTCAGTCTGAAATGTGATGCATACAAGTCTTTAGAAATGTTGAAGGAGCATCCTTGCAATTCATGTAAGTGTCAGTCATTAATGTCAGCATATCTAATTGAAGGGTGTTGCTCAATTCAGTGAGACTTTTTCATTGCTTTAAATATGTGGCCCATACATATAAAATCTTAATATATATCAAATCATAATACCTGACAAGAAGTACTTCCCTTTGTGAGAAACATACATATCTTTATTCCTTCAAGTTTGTCTCTGTGATTGTCTTTAGTACAGCCATCATGAGGTATGAGAAAAAGGAATATCTTTTTTTATTGTGTGAAAATTTAAATTCCTTTGGTTTATTGCAACCACCTTCACGTGTTACAATATTGATTATTTAAATATCTGTTGCCGCTCTGAGTATTTTCCTGCTGACTGGCAGATTCCATTACTTTATCTGCTGAGGAATTCAGATTTGTTAAAGTTATGAAAAACAGCACTGTGTACGAATCATCAATCTCCCTCCATTGTTAGCACTGAGATGTTATGGGGACAGCTGGCATTTCCTTGACATGCTGCACGACGTCCCCAAAATCTCTCATCTCTCTAGACCTGACAGAAAGAAAATTAATCGTGCGGACAGTGATTTGTCATTTTGAGGATTATCCGGGCAGCCCAGCAGCACTGAAAGCACCGAGTGCTCATTTCGCCGCCGTAACCTGCGCGCGGATTCCGCGGTGGCACAAGGACCGGGGTGTCATTGGGTGGGTGGCACGGGGAGGTTAATTGGGAGGTTAATTGGGCTCTCTAAGGAGAGGGTGCCTGGAGCATCAGCCCCAGCTGCCTTCAGATGGCACCAGAGCTCTTCGGCTCAGCATCCTGCGGAGGGGGAGAGCTTCGGGCACAGCGGCTGCACCTCGGTGGGGAATGTAACAGAAACAAGAACTTTGGAGTCACATTTTTGTGGTTATTCTAACGATATCCTTGTATTTTTTTTTAGAACGAAATAGCTACTGTTAAGCTATGACAACCTCTTTAAAAGCTAAAATATCTGAAAAGATAGAAAGAATGATAGTGCTGAAATCAATTATAAATCACGTCTTCAAAAGAGACTTTGCATTTCCTCTCTGGAATGCTGTATTCATCTGCTGTTTCTTTTTCAGATAGCTACACAAGGCTTAATATTAGCCTTAACTTATTGAACACTCAATTTTAAATTAGGATTGTGAAATTAAAATCAAATTAATATAGGAAGACTTATACTTGTTCAAAGACATCCATTAAAGAAAATCAGCTCAGCACCTTGGAAAAAAAATTAAAATGATTAAACCCAGAGTGAGATAACTAACTTAATTGTCCACACTTCACTCAAAAGCTAGTAATGTGCAAAAAGAGCCTGGATGGCTATCCGGTAGTAAATATAAAATGTGTGTGGGTCTCTTACATTGAGGATTTGTGAAATTTCATGAAGCTTTTCCTAGTGCTTGCTGTCTTCTGTGTTACATTCTTTAGGGAGAGCAACTCTGTGATCCTAGCTCCTATCCCTCCACCAGTCTCAATGGGTTGTGGCACATTAAGCGCTGTATGGTTGAATTTCTGTTTATTTAATGAAGCCATCTGTGAACAAACACAAATCTGATGGTAGCTACCAAAGGAATGGAGAATTATTTCCTGCCTTAAGCGGTTCAGTAAGGCACACAGAGTCCCAGTATACAATTCTAAGACAGGGACTGCAGCTGTAATTTACCTCTGTAAAAGTGGAAGCTTGATGGGTGTCTGTCTGCTCTCTACCACTAAAAAGAGCCCCAGATGTTAGTTTCTTCAGATTGGACCATCTAAGAACAGGGAGAAAAACAGATGTAAAACCTGGTGCTTGTTTCAATCTCTAGTGCTTTGGGGGTGATGGAAGCACCTATTATCCCTTTGAAGTTATTTACTTGTTAATTTAATCTATGACATTGATCTCATTTGTGTGAAGTCTGCATAATGAAATCAGACTATTAGTTTAATATTTCAATCAGTAATTTGCATACTAGGGATTCAGCCTGACTTTCTTACATAATGAAAGCAGGAGAGGCCTGAAACACTAAGCAGTGATGTAGAACACAATATAGATGAAAACCCCCCAACACTTATATGAAAAAAAATGAACCGGAACACATTTGTGTGTGTGTGTGTGTGTGTGTGTGTGTGTGTGTGATTCAGCTGAGTTAGACAAAAGAAAGAGTTAGGTGCTTCAACTGTAAATTATAGCTCTGATTTTCTGTAAAACTGTGCACATTCTGTCTTGTAATCTGTGAATTTCTCATTGTTGTCCTCTCTTCCGTCATCCTAGCAGTTCAGTCTTTAAAAGAATGCCATAGAAAACAGTGTGCTGCTCATTTCCTCCTTTGTATTCATCTCAAATGAGTATCTGTTTGTGCAGCCAGTATGCACACATTTTCCTGCAAATATAATGTAATTTTGATTTGAGCAAACAGCTGTCTCAGCCCTTCTTTGACATTGAGTGCTAAATACTCACATTTCATCATGCTTAAAAGTTATGAAGATAGGGATGTGGAGAAAAGGCAAGAGCTAACATGGCTTATGCAAAATATACAGTTGCATTGGCAGAATTGCTGCCCAGGATGAGATGGTGACACAAAGGATCACTATTCTGTTATTTTGTTTGTCATCCATTGTGACTCAAGTCAAACTGCAGGGATGCTCAAAATATTCTCTTCTGGAGATGTTTCATTTTGTACAAGTTAATAAGAGGACTACTAAACATTAGTGAAACTACAGGCTACTGTTGATATTCAGGCACTCAGCTGAGAGATATCTTAGATAGAAGCCTAGACCTGGGTGCAGCCCATTTTTAGGCATCTATTCAAAGTGAATGACCAGGATTTTTAGAAGGATTTGGAGAAGACAGAATTACAAAACTCAAGATAGATGGCAAACGGTTCTGTGGATCTACCTCTTTCTTTTCCTGGAAAAATCCCAAATAAATCCTATTGTGTCCAAACAAGGGAAATTAAGCTCGTGAAGGGTCTGGAGCACAAGTCTGATGAGGGGCAGCTGAGGGAGTTAGGATGGCCAGCAGGTGGAGAAAAGGAGGTGCAGAAGAGACCTCATCACATTCTGCAACTCCCTGAAAGGAGGTTGTAGCCAGGTGGGTGTTGTTCTCGTCTCCCACGTTTCATTTTCTTTCTGTTTCACAGTGGGCTTTTATTTATCTACTTGTTTGTATTTTGTTTTTTATTAAGCCAAAGGAGAATATCCTCAACAGTTATTTTTAGAAAAGGAGTGCATTTCCTGCATCCAAAATGTACCCAGTACTTTTGGAACACGACCTAGTCATTGACATCACATATATAAATCAGCAGTGCAAAATGACCTCTACAAAGCTGTGCTGATTTACCAGATTTTAATGAAATTGGTGGACAGTTGTCAGTGATTTTTAATTTTCAGTAACTATATAAAGCTATTAGCATGCATCAGCATCCATTGTAGTATGATTTGGGAATGCAAAAATAATATAAACATCTAAAAGTCCTGGTTTTGGCTAAATTTCACAGTTTTTAAAATTTTACCATCAAAATAGTATATTAGGTATTTTGTGATGAGTGATTTTTAAACTGAATCTTTATTTCTTCCTATAAATGTTTAATAGCCTCAAATGAGTCTGGTTATCTCCTGAGTTAGTCCCTGACTGAGTTTCTGAAATTCATAATGTCAAAATACATGCTGGAAAACCAATGCTTTATTTGTATGGATGAAATGACCACAAGCCACAGCTAAGCTTCCCAACCTGACAGCATATGTGAAGGATGTTAAAAACGTCTGCATGGTAATGTGAACCAAAGAATGCCACATCAAGCTTTTAGAAAAGCCTTCAATATTGAGAAATAAATATGTGGTAAGCATGGAAATTACATTTATAGTTAATGAGACCACTATAGAATACTTCAGTTTGGGAATTGAAATTTTTTTTTCTAAGGATTGATTCAAATGAGATAAAGCAAGAATACTCAGAATATATTCTAAAATGTGAATGAAATTATGTGTACTTTCAGATGTTCTGCTATTTTGGCATTGCAGGGCTGCATCTAAATTACAAATGAGCTCAAGGGCAGGGTACAAGAGCAAAGACTACCTGTAATTTATGTGGGTTAAGGAATACAATTTATACACAGAACTAAGGATTTATTGTTAGATTAATTAAAGTGAAGGAGCTGTTATTAACTCAGTCACCAATAACTACTATAACAGCTTATAATGACAGAATTGAAACTGATAAAGACAAACACTTCAGTATCAACTGTCTTCCCTGGTGTTAGGCTCATCCCTGAATCCTGCCCAGCACGCTAAGATCAAAGGCACTAGTGTTCCCCAGGAGGAAAATATATAAGTACAGTGAGTTGTCAACATCCTGGCTCATTTGGCAATAAACATCTTTTATTGATGGAGGATTTCTTGCTTTTTCTCTTCAGTGCACTCAAAACTCTGCTTATATGTTGGCTGACCATCTACCTCATCTTTATTCACAGATCCCCATTTTCACATACTGTTGAGTTTTATTATATATGTGCTGTTTTACCTACACTGCGTACTCATTCTTTGCTTGTTTGTTTTCCTCAAAACTGTTTTTTCATTTAATTCCCAGTTAATAAGGCTTCATGCCTTCAGTTGCAGGCATTTGTGACATTTGTGACACATTTTTTGTGGCCCTGAGCTCACCAGAATCATGTTTTCAAGGCCTACATCATGATCTTTACTCACACTGTCAGCATCTCTGCTTTGAGCTCCTGATTTCCTTCAATAGGCTTCAAGCTGTGGTTTCCTGATAAAAACAAATATTTTGTGACCACAAGCTAATCTGAGAAACATCTTTTCTGGAGTGACACTGAAGAGATCAGTCTGCAAAAAAATGATCTACTGATCCATTTCACATCTATATCTCTCCATAGATATTACAGGTACAGAAATTATTCTGTAGTTACTGCATGTTATTAATATCTAATAGTTACATTGACATTACTGATATCAATATTTCTTTGTTCCAACATAGTGCTTATATGCTCATTGAAACTGCTATTCTAAAATCTATTATACTGTTCTAATATCTGCTACTCAGCTGTGATCTAATATCAGAAGTTCCAAGTGTATTGCTGTTGTCCTTCCCATTACCCATACATTCATCCATAAATTCCCGTATAATTAATCTTCATATATGCATGTATGTTACTGTGTCCTTCCAAAGAATTTGTACTTGAAATCTGAACAGAAAATTAAAGGTAATAATTTTTGCAACAAGATTCCAAAAGCTCTCCTGGCTTTCCAGATTTCTGAAGTAAAATCATAACCAGTGAATCAGGAGGTATGGATAGATGTGTCACTGAGCTTTTCCAGAGATCTCCATTAGATCCTGGCAGGCAGCACATTCTCAAGTGTTGTGTGCTGTTGAAAATATAAGTCACTGCCACATACACAGAGTGAGAAACAGATCCCCTCTTGAATGGATTTTAGTGCTTGCGAAATGACTTTTCATTCTGTTTAACTCTGCTGCACGACAGGCTTTTACACTTTCAGAGAGCTAATGCAAGCAGGTTGAATTAGCAGTTGCTGATGAAGTTTTCAGCTTTACATGTATTTTTTGAAATCAAATCTAATCTGTCTCTGTGTTTTAGGGAACATTAAATGTGTGTCATGCAATCACAGATGAGTTGCTGCTTAACTGCTGGGGAAACTGAATCTCCTGGCCTAGAAACTCCAGGCTACAAACAGACAAATATCTAACACAAAGAGCCACATTAACAGTTGCTTTCACAGGATAAGGCATTTTATTTTTCATATCCTAATATCTTCATGTGAAAAAGAAGTGATGCAATTACGAAGTGATTGCGACTAAAAGAAATAATATTTCTGATTTGTAGAGTGAACAAGAATCATCAATCATCTTGTACTTTTCTCAGTTCAGCTTGGAAGAAAATACCAGCTGGTGGCATGTTTTGAAATGGAAGTTATATATTTGAAGTTCTAAATTCCTCAGAATTTGGTTATTTCTTTAAGAAACATCTATTAAATTTTGTTGGTTTACTTTTCTTTAAAGTGCTGCTCTTTATGCCCTCCATGGGAGCATCACACAATAAAAGACTGTGAGACAAAATATTTCAATGGCACAAAAAAAGGGCAGAGTTAAAAATGAAACAATCTGCTGCAAGGAACAGAGAACTAGAAGTCTTAAAGATTCACAGACAGATTCTAGTCCTGATGCTGTGCTACCTCTTGCCTAGTTAGACCAAATAATTTCCATTTTTTGCCATTTTAGTTATCTATGTTAGAACAAATATCCCCAATTTTCCTGATAGGATGATAACTCTTGACTATTTTGATCCTCAAATACACTATTGTTTCGTATGTGTTATAAAAGTTTTCAATCATATGCATATGTTCAAACAGCATAGTATGTTTCAAAAAGGTTAGTTTTAGATAGCTCTAACTTTTAAAAATGTCAAATAACCACCCTGAAGAGGTTTTTTTTTTTTTTGTGACAGCTGTAGCAAGAATGAAATGTTCTGCACAATCTGTTCTATATTTGAAAGTATAAGTGTTGGAAAACAATTATCTGAAGATGGTAATTTTTTTTTCAAGAATCAGTATGAAAAAGGAAATTCTAGAAACAATTAAATGGAATCTTGGGAGGAGGGTTTTGAACAAAGTAAAATAATTTTTTACAGTTGAAATTAAGTACATCAAGTGTTTTACATAATAATATTTTATAATTGATTTATGATTACCAAAAAAAGGAGCTTATGAAGACATCTTCAAAGGACCTTTTAATCCAGTTGTTCTAATAGAATCTGCTAAAATAATTAATAATTCATATAGCACTTTCCTATGTTGTCATTTTTCTTTCCTAGTTAATGGATACTGCTTTCAATTTCGTGTTCAATTACTCTGATTAATTAAGGTTTTTTGTCCCTTACTTCTATTATCAGATTAAATGTTATAGATGTTTCACTTTGAGGTAATTAAGCATCCTTTTAATAAGGAAAACTAATTTTTGTTTGCTTGTTTATCTTTATAAATATCCTTCTAATCCTACTTCTTTTCTCCTGGGGAAAGCCAAGAGGGAGATATGGGAATGCAAATGTTTCCAAATTTACCTCCACTTTTTTTTTTCCTATGCCTATGAACTAGAAAAGGAAGGAATTAGAGGATATCTTTCTTTTCTTCTACCCCTTGTCTAACAATGCTTCACAAAGAAGGAAACATTATTTCCTGTCAAACAAGTTTCTGTAACATTTTTATTTTTAACTCATTCTGTATTTTTAAAGCAAAAAATACAGGTCTTGTCTTCTCTGTTCATGCATTTCACTGGAATTGAGACTCCTCTATACAATTTCACTGAAATAGGCTGAGAGATGTGCAGACCTATTTTTCATGAGAAGCCAAGATGCAAATGCTTTGCATGTTGCATTCTGAGAACACATAGTGCATATGAATAGTTGTAGAATTTCCTTACAGGCAATGTTTGAAAAAGGCATTATTTCTGGATCTTTCTGTGATTCCCAATGCTGTCTCTACCAGCAGCAACCATCTGCTTCACTTCAATGAGAATATCCTTTCTTCCTAGGGAGGTGAAAATGCAAAGCTTTAATATACAGTATTCATGGCCACCTCTTGACTACACTTTAAATTACTTTCATGGGGTAAGAATATGCTTGTCGCAGCATTGAGATTTTTTCCTTTAAGTTTCTTATAATAATCTTCCATGAAATTACAGAAACATATGTCCACATATATATATATATATGAAGATTCATTTAAAATCCTTATATTTCCATTTATAAATAAATCCAAGTAGTGTTACGTTTATCTTCTTTATATAAGATACTCTCACAATGGAAATGGAAAGATGGACCCTACAGCAAGTGAAAAAACATTGAGACAGACTCTAAAAATGTGCAAATCAATTTCAAATACTTAACTAAATCTTCTCATGGCTAATATTAGAAGATCTTACATATGCTATGAAAATATAAAACACTTCAGGAATGTAATAGCTGAAGATAGTCTGTGCATAGATATATAATCATCTGTGGGGTTAATGACTGAACACATTTTATGCATAAAACATCATGATTTCTGCATATGACACCATGTTATTTAAGCACATAAAAGATAAACAACATAATAGTTATACCAAGAATAACCAATAACATATTTCTGTGAATTATTTAAATATAAAAATGAGAAGTGAAATTGAATATCACAACCATGATTCCATTGGAGTTTGCATTTTGATACAAAGGTATTTTTCCCCTGTGGGATGAGTTGACCTCAACCTCTTTGCTCACTCACTTCCTAGAGGGTTGACAGAGAGAATCAGAAAGAAAAAAAAATACAGAGAAAGACTCATGGATCAGGAAAAAGACAGCTGAATAATTGGGGGAAATGACCTAAGACCACTCAGCACTCCTGCAAGCAGAGCAGTGCCCAGACAATCTCTGAGCAATGCCTACACTGGAGCATCTCTCCCTTTGTAACTCCCTCTCCCATTTCATTGCCAAGCATGGCTATTATTCTGTTCTGTGTCATTTGCCCTGGCTATGTCCCTGTCTGAGCTTTTACCCTTCCCTGAACGAATGACTCCAAGGAATGGAGCCAACTGGGGGAATTTCTCTAAAATTTCACTACTTGAAACATCACTGAAGACAGAGTCTGAATTTTCAACAGGGGGTAAATTTTGAATAGTCGGTTTGAATGCATTGATTTTTGAAGGTATCTCAGTGATTAATTTTTTCACTGCTAAAATTAAAGGTGGGAATGAATTTCATCCTGACAAGTATTTTGTGTTAGCTAATCAATACCACAAAAATATTCACAATAAGAACTTCCACAGGTTATTTCTGCATTACATTCAGAGATTCTACTATATAATTTTCCAGTACTGAGCTGCAATACAGATACAAAACCATGCCCTGTATTTCAAAATGTGACTAGATGGATTAATAAATTCAAGTTTTATTAATCTAATATTTTTAAATGAGTTTTTTCAGACTTAAATAGAAATCACCATGGGTGAACTAAAATTGTGGGATAAAAAATGGTGGTGCAATACAGATATGTAGAAAGTCAGTCAGAATTGTGAATCACACTGTAGAAATGCCTTTTTTTCTGACTCTGAAATCTTGCATTTAAAATTAACAATCCCTTGAAAGCTGACAGCTGCATCAATGGGCACTTTGAAACAGATGCGAATCATTATGCAGGTCTAAGAATGCATTATTTTTTTTTTCTTTTACTTTTCTTGTTGTTTTGATAAATTAATAAATAAATCAAAATATATAAATTAGGAAACAAATAAGACACTCTTTCTAATGCTATAAACAGACTGTGACCTAAAACATTTGTTCAGCACTCTGTTTTGTTAACAACATCAGATTCAGATCACTAGTTCATATTACCTGGAGACAGAAAGAAAATTGGTTGAACTAATTAGGAAATTTGCACGTCAGGTAATTCATGTTTAAGACTCCAGGAAACGTACACCATGTTTCATAATAAAAGCTGAACTGCTTAGCTGATATACAGACAATATGCAAATATAACTTTTATTCTTTCAATAGAGGTGCAAAACAAATTCAGATGAAAATAAGGAATCTCATGTATCAGATCAGAGACTATTCACAGAAAAAAATTAATTTTTCAGGGCCTAAGGTATATGCAATTTACATTAATCTCTCTGGTTTTGCATAAAAACAAGTAAGCTTAAAGGAAAAAATTTCTTATACACAGTAGGAATCAAGTAGATGTAAAACTTGTACTATATTGACTAAATTTTTTGGTAGTCTTAGTTTATTTTAGTGTAATTGTGGTATGGAAGGACTTGAACATTCTAATGATGGCGGGCATTGATGGTCACTATCTAAAATAAAACCCTTTTAATTTGAAGGGAACTTGAAATGCCTTTCATATGTTTCTGGTGTAATATGAGATAGAGAAGGACTGTGACATCTTACACTTGTACCACTTCTTAAAAATTATAAAAATAGATTGTAAATCTAACCAGTAAAGCTTTCAGTAAAGCTATTATCTTCACTCATGCCAAAGGCAGTTTTTTCACTGACATAAGCAAGTTAGATAAAGCTCCAGCAGACAGATGTGCAAAACTGAATTCAGGAGTACACTGTGAAGCACATAATTTTTAAAATATGGCAAAATATCAAGTACATTTGTGTATTGGGGAAAAAAAATCACTACATTAATACATATTTTTGTCCGCTATGGAAATAGTTTAGTGTAGATATAGAAAAATCATTGCTTTCAATTATTCATCTCCTATGCCTCTGAATCACTTTCCTATTACCTGTTGCCCTTCTCCTCTGAGACAGTTTTTGTCTGCTTTTCTAAATTCCACAAGTCCACATTTGGTAATAGAAGAAGAAAAAAAAACAAGTAGCGATGGAAAATTCATAGATATTTAATGATAATAGTTCTTTCCCTAATCTTAAATTTCTAGCCATGTTATTAATTTATTATTATGCTACAATAAAAATGGCCAGATCTGCAGCAGGTTTATAGAGTAACTTATTATTGATTTGAGGTTTGACTGATGAATCGCTGAGGAATCACTTTATGTCGCCACTGAAATTATTGCTTGTTACCTATTCACTTTGAAAAATGTGTATACTAGTTCCACTAATATCTCCAGTGGAAGGGTAGTTTGTGAGCTTTCTGTCCTTAAAAATTCTGCAGAGTATTTCCATAATTTTAATTTTCTTTTACATGTCTTATGAATTCATTATTCATGAGATTAAATGGATGGACAGACATTCCTGACATAGTTAATAAAAACACTCCTGTAACAATCTTTTTGTCTGTTATTTTCACAGGGACACAATATCCTACACAATAGATTTGTTCATAGAGATAAATAAAATTAGGATGTCCTCTTTGTCAGCAACTGACAGCAAAGCACAGCTCACAAGACCATAACTTTGTGACCTTATCCTTCTGTGGCCTTGTTTAGTTTACCAATATTTCTCCTTAACAAAAATGCTACAAACAGGTAGTGGATGTTCTGCAGCTTCCGTAAACCTCTATCAATGTTCAACTCCTTTTTCCATCAGAAAATTTCCCTTAGTTTCTGTTCCATCTTCCCTGCTTCATTCTAAGGTTAGTGGTTGGGCATGAGGAATGCAGTAATTCTTTCTTTTGGCCACACGATGTATTTGAAGATATCTATGTTTGCCTTAAGAAAATTCAATGAAAAATTAATCATCAGAGCAAAATATTTTCTTCCTAGGTCAAATTACATGTATGATTTCTTCATTATTCTTCCTCACTGTTGTTTATCCTAAAGACAAATTAAATTGCTATGACATAAATATTCACAGAAAATTGATGCTGACCGTTATTTTTCTGAATGTTTTTTTAACATCCTAACATCCTTAGAATTACTTTGGTTAACATGACAACTTGAAATACAACTGAAAGGTCAATAGTTATCCATTTATTCTTTTGCCTCAAAAATAGGCAGTTATCCTTATCCACTGTTTTGAAATTTCATAAATCCTCCATGGAAGTACTTGGGAAGTTCTTTGTGTATACTACTGCAAATTTATTTAAAACATCTCAGAAACTTGTTATATCCTTTTAAACATTCTTTCCTAATTTTCTTTTGCCTGCTAAATCCTATTTCTTTTACCCATTAGTTTCTAATCATCACAAAATTTCATGCAGCAAAATCAATTTATCAATGTAAAATTTACACCATTACAGAAGTCACACTTGATTTTGATGTGCTGACAAAATTCTGCCTCATCAGTAAAAGGAAGAGTAAGCTTTCCTGGTGAGTTCAGGGAGAATTAGATTTTTAATTCTTTCCTCCTCCTTAATTTTTTAAGATGAAAATTTTTCTTAATTATTTTTACCAAGCAGTTCGGGCACTCATTTATTTTGGCTGAATTTCCAACACCTTTTTATTCCATCTTGAATTGTTAATACATATAATTTAATCTCTTTCTGTTCAATCTATTAAACTTCTTTTTTTTTTTTTTTTGCATTAGGTATTTTGCTTTGCAGTGTATGCCACATTACAATTCTAAGTAGTGTAAGATGTTTGGTATGAAAGGATAAGTATTTTACAGTAAAATTACACAAATCCTTACATTCTTTATTTTTTTTTTGTTTGAAAGAAAGTTTAAAGAAGAAAATATATTCACTTGATGTAACTCAGATCTACATTTTCATAAGTTTAGAATCCCATATACTAAACAGAAGTGAATAAACATTTAAATATTAAGTGTTCAGTCTTATGAAGCCTTGTGAATGTATTTGTATGCTGTCAGCAAACAAAAGCCTTTGGTGAAAGACTTGTCTATTAACCATGTAAATAGACAAAAATGGTTTTAACCTAAATCCTTGGAAGTATTGAAGTACTTTCATGGCTTCACTGATATGAAGATAACTGGGGTCTAAATCTTTTGAAGCCTTAGTATACACTCACTCTCAGGTTCATGTCCTGTAGGTTACACATCACAAGCACACTCTAATTTGGGTCTCAATTACATTCTCTCCATGGTCAATGAAAATAGATGTCTTCAAAGTACATTTCTTTCTACCTGTGTGTTATGTACCTATATAATGAGAGGAAAAATCAGTTTTTCAAAGTGCTTGCCTCTCTTCATTGGCTACAAAGAATAACCCAGGCGATTAGGTTAAAAGAAACGTACAATCTTCATGTTATGAGAATTTTCTGAGGCCAGTCTCAGCCTGTAGCCTAAATAACTAGCCTAAAGGACCAAAGTAATTAAGGCAGAAAGGTGCTGGAGAAAAATAGCCAGTAACTAAGCCCTACAAAGCTATTTATTTATTCCCCTGCTGGCAGGACCAGGGAAGGCAAAAGTGAGAAAAACTCAGGGTTCAAGAAAAAGACAATGTAATGAGTGAAACAAAGCTCTCTGTGCAAGCAAAATAAAATAATCTTTTATTTGCTACCTCTTGTCAGCAGGCAGATGTTTAGTCAGCTTCTGGGAAGCATGTGTAATGTTGGGAAGAGAAACTCCATGAACAAGGATTGTTTATGCCTCCTTTGCCCTCCTCTCCCTGAGGTTTTACTGTGGGGCACAACATCATAGAATACAGGGTGTCCCTTTGGTCAGCTGGGGTCAGCTGTCCCTCCTGTGTCCTCTCCCAGCCTCTTGCCCCTCTCCCAGCTGAATATTGTGGTGAGAAACAGGTACCAAACACACTGGTGTGTTCTCAACTCTATTTTAGTCACAAGTAATAAACACAGTATCATACAGGTGATTATGAAGAAAATTATCTTCCTTCCAGGAAGCTCTCATAGAGCCTCCACCACTTATGTCATTTAATTTTCATCGTGCTCAGGCTTTCACCATCCAATATATCCTTACTGAGTAGCAAGCAGCTTCTTGTCCTTTCGTAAACACAAAGGGAACCACATCAGCCGCATCTACCAGGCTGTTACTGTGGCCATGGTGGAAAACCCTGCCTGGATCCAGAAGTCCACCAGTTTTTAACACTTAGGAATAGAATTTGCAGGAAAAAAAACCAGCCCAGTTTCTCACCTCCACAGTTCCTAAATGTTTTTCATAAGAAATTGTAAATTCGGTGAATGGAGATTTTAAAACTAAAAAGCCAGTTTCTGGTTTTCCCTTTAAATATTAAAAAATACTGATGCATTTGTACAGCAAATTATATTCAGCGCACAAAATGGAAAGATTTTTGGTTGAACAGAATTAATATACTATTAATTTATCTCAAATTATGAGACACAAGTTATCTCCAATGAAAGTCATAAATCTCAAGTTCTGTAAATAGTTTATTTTTTTCTTTTTCCTTTTAGTAACACATGGAACATTAGTTTGGACTTTGACTCATCTTTTCTAAGTTTCACCAACTGGCTTAAATATCTAAGGTCTTAATTCCTCTATGGAGATGTCCTTTTCTCTGCTTGAACTGTATGCTAGCCAGATGAACCTGAGTCAAAGTGGCTGATAAGCTATCCCAGTTGAAACAATGAAAGCTCATTCTCAGGATTCTAAGTTATTCAAAAAGTGAGATTTTTTTTTACTTTAGTTTAAATTATTTCCATTCTTTTTCACTCAAGAGAGTGAGAATGGACAGGTTCTTTATTTTATTTTTCTCCTTAGCCATTGGCTTGCTGGTTTCAGTCCATCTCAAGGTCACAGTATAGGTTGCCACTATTTGACAGTGAATTATCCTAAATGAAATCAGTTGGTGACCTCAATATAACCCCTGCTGTGTATATCCTCATCGTAATTCAGCAGAGTGAAGAGACACTAAATGGACCCGGAATTTGAACTCAAGAGATGTTTCCTCCAAGCCTCAGTTAAGACACAGTGCACAGTAATATAAATAAGCTTCTCTACGATTTTCTTTATCACTATTATTTTCCCATCATCAACATGAAAAATAATTTCTATTATTTAATAGAAAAATATTTCATTTAGAATAATAGCTCTTTGTGAGTTTACC